>NC_052532.1:13708046-15110546 GCF_016699485.2 Gallus gallus | reverse complement strand
TCGTAAAGTCAGTCTGTGTGCACATGCTAGATCTGGATCAAACCCACTTGTTTCAGTCCTCCCAACCCCAGTTCCCTTTCTTGTGGAAACAAACAACTTTTAATCAAAACCATGTGAAATCAAACAGATATTCAATCAAACGGGATCTTGTCAGATGTTTGCTGGGCGCTCAACCACAGCCGTGCTGCAACAGGCCGTAAATTGGGTCTCCCTGAGGTCAGAGACATCCCCGAGCCAGGCACACAAGTGGCTCCGTGGGCACACACAGCCTGTGTTAGATCCAGAGGGGACAGCAGCTCAGCAAGACCATGAAAGAGAGAGGGGAAAAAAAAAAAAAGGAGGAGAAAAACTCAATAAAAATTAGGAAAATATGCGACAGAAAAGAATGCAGTGGAAATGAAACGCCGCTATTGCACACAGAGGGACGCTGCAGAGCACCTTCTGCCCCTTAATGCTGGAGCTCACCGACCGCAGCAGAGTAAAGCATTTTCTAAGTAGGACAAATGCAGTTGTTGTATTGAAACTAACACAAAGCCATGCTGTGATCTGCATGACAGGACTGTGAAATTCTATGAGTTCTGCGAATTCAAAGACCACAATGCAAAAGAGGTTTAGAATAACAATACCTCAATACCTGCCCTGCCAGCTAAGAATGGTTTAATTTCCTGGGCATCTTTAATGAAACACAGCCGTGAGCCCTTCGGTGGCGAGCCCCGGGTTATGTTCCAGACCTGGTGTTTAACCTTTAGGGCAAGCCACTTGGTATCTCTCTGTTTCTGCTTATCCATCTGTAAAACGAGAACGAGCATATTTACCTACCCGGCAGGGTTTTGTGGGACGCAGCCCGCCGCACGTTTCCATTCAGTGACTGCAAACAGTGAGGGCAAAGCGTTCTTGAGGGACGCCGGTACCCGGCAAAGCTTTACGCACCACCTGTGCGTGCAAAACACACCTCGTGTGCAGAACTCAGGACCCATCTCGCCATACCGAGCCCTGTGGGATCCTCCATTTCCAGCCTCAAAGCTTTCCCGGAGCAGCAGTCGCAGCAGGAGGACAAACGCTGCAGCTTCAGCCTGCGGCTGCATTGCACGGGCGGACAGCAGAGCTCCCGTTGCTGCACTAACAAATTGGTCCGCTCCCCTCAAACCATCCCTCTACCATCCCGATGCTGTGTGCCTGGACTAGCGAGAGGCAGCCGGCGGCCTTTCCTCGTGCTTCGTGGCCACCGAGCACTGCACGATACAGCCAACACCCCCTGCCCGGCCGCTGGACGGCAGGCAGCGCGCAGGGCGGTCTCCAAGCCCCGTTCCCACACCCTTTCTCCCCTGATAACATCTCTGGGGGCGTCGCCCCGTCGGGGACACTCGTCCCCAAACCGGAGCACGCTCCCACCACGGGCTCCCCTCCACTCCCATTCGGACGGCTCTCTACCGCCCTCCGCCCTGCAACCCGGGGCCGCTCTCCCCTGGCCGCCCCCCGACGCCCCGTTCCTCCGCCGCCCCCTCCCCGGCAGTACCGCCGCGGCGGGGCCCCTCGTTGGGAGGGGCCGCCCTGGGCCCGCCCCGCCGTCGGGTCGGGAGCGCCGTGCAGCCGTGCCCGGCCCGGCCCCGCGGGGGTGGCGGGGCGGAGGGGGAGGGCCGGGGGCGCCCGGCGGCGCGGAGCCGCTCCCCGGGAGCCGCGTGGAGCAGCGGCGCCTGCGTGCAGCGGCGGCTCTGAGGCTGTCGGCGGCGCGGAGCTTCCGGAGCGGGGGTCTCGTCCCGTCCCGTCCCGTCCCGTCCCGCCGCTCGCCATGGGCCGCCTCCCGCTCTACCTCTGCTGCTGCCTCGGTAGCTGCCGCCCGGCCCCGCTCCCTCTCCTATTCGCCCTCCCGCTGCCGTCGGGGCACGGGGAGCCCCGGTCCCGCGCGGGGGGCTGCTCTGGGCCCGGCCTGACCGCGTTGCCCCCTCCTCTCCCCTCTCTCCCGCAGCGCTCCGGGTCGCGGTGGCTCAGGAGCCCGAGTACAGCTACGGCTGCGCCGAGGGCAGCTGCTACCCCGCCACCGGCGACCTCCTCATCGGCCGCGCCGCCCGCCTCTCCGCCTCCTCGACGTGCGGCCTCCGCCAGCCCGAGCCCTACTGCATCGTCAGCCACCTCCAGGTGAGCGGCGCCTGCCGAGCCCCGGGGGGATCCGCGGGCCCGGGGAGCCCCGCGCCGTCGGAGTCCCGTTGCGGGAGCACCGCCCGAGGCGGCCCCGTGCCGTGAGGCGAGTCGGTGAGACGGAATGGGCCGCGGTGAGTTCCGGCAGTGCTTTTCCTTTATTTCAGCCTTGCACGGAGCCGTCTAGACAGCTTCCTGATTGCACGTGCTCTGTAGCGCTCGGCCGCTGCGCCCGTAACTTAATTACATTCGTACGGGCTGCGACGGATGGGACGGGAGTGGGGCTGTCGGGTCCGTCTGTGGGAAACACAAAGGCCGTCGCTGCTTAAGCTTAAAAGCTCTGCGTTCGGCGGAGATGGAGGACAGGAATGGAATTTCGGCAATCGGCAGCTCGGTTATACGGAAAGGAAGGAGATAGCCCCGGGCAGGGCTCCCGCAGACACAATGGAACAGATTCTGCCACTCCGAAGGAGCGCCGCTCCCTCCCGTGCCCGCGGTTACGCAGCCTCCCCCCGCCGGGTCTCGCTGCGCTGCTGGGGGTGACGCCGGGCTCAGCGTTGGGGTCAGAGTCCCATGGCATCAGCACCCTGCTGCAGCCGAGTAACAAAGGCGCTCTGTTGGCTTTTGCCATCCCCAAAGTGCCGAGGTGCGATTTAAGTCCAGAAGCACCACGTCGGGAGTTGAGATGTGCCCGCGTTACTGATAGCACAGCCCCCACTCCAGCGTCTGTCTGACGTGTCCGTGCCTACTTCTGAGCTCTGCCAGGCTGCGGGTGCAGGAGCGTCCCCTCGGTGCCATGGGGCCGAGCAAGACCGGTCACTATGTGGCTTTGCAGCTGCTCAGGGACAGGGATGAAGGCGGTGGGTGAGATGGAGAGTTGCCTCGGTGCAGACCTGGTGCCCTGGTGTGGTGAGAAGCGCTTGTTCCGCTTCCCGAATGGTACGTGCCACACTTACACCCAGCGGGGTATTTCTGTAGGCTGTGGAAATGGGGTTTGAGGGCACGGCTTGGGATTGCGGTCTGAAGTCGGGTGTTGGGTAGAAGCCTGAGAAGTTGGATTCAGAGTGGGGACGCCGGTTGCTGAATGCCAGCGGGCCCTCTGCGTGCACTGCAGATGGCTCCGAATGTGAAGGACTCACGTCCCCGAGTGAGCTCCTGAGAAGCAGGGCTGTTTCACACGCGTGGCTCTGTGTGCACGTGTTTCGGTTCAGGGATTTCTGGAGATGCTGCCTCTGGTTGGGAGCTCTCCTTCCTGCTGGCAGGGATTTCCTGAACCTTGCAGCTTGGATAGAGAGCGTACCGCCCATCAAAGTACGCTTTATGGAATTCCTGGCATATTTTCCCTTTGGCGTTTTGCATCAATTTATAAAGGTAAATCCACTTATCAATTAATTGAGAAACAAAGCACCGCACCTTCGATGCCTCCCACAGGCCAAATGCACGGAATGCAGTACGAATGAAAAATGCTCTTATCTGCAGGAAGCAACTATTGCCCCGTGGATAAAATCAGTAACGCTGGTTATCTTGTTGTTCCAGGAGGACAAAAAATGTTTCATATGTGATTCTGAGGACCCCTTCCACGACACCCTCAATCCCGACAGCCATCGCATTGAGAACGTGGTCACCACATTCGCTCCGAATCGCCTGAAGCTTTGGTGGCAGTCGGAAAATGGTAGGCGGTGTGTCTGGGAGCCGGCGCTCAGGAGCTCTCCCTTTGTCTGCTGTACCTCCGTGTTTGCTGTTAGCTCAGGGCTGGTAATTACCGCTGAGGGAAGGATCACGCTGTTAGCTGAGGGCTGAGTAAAGCGCTGCTTTTGTGTGTCCTGGAGCGGCTGCTTTGCCGTAACAAAACCCCGTGAGCCCTCCAGGAGTGCTGGAAGGAGCTCTCACGCCGCTTGTGAGGATCCTTTCCTAAAAAGAGAAGTTTCCCGGAGCAGCTCCAGACCCGTCTCATGTCTGGGCAGGAGAGCGGAGCAGCCTTCCAGCGGTGCAGATCCTGGGCAGCGCTGCCAAGGAAGGGCTGACTGCGGGGCTTCCCCGCGCCGCCGGGGCTGCCGGCTGCTGTCCTGCTGCCACGAGCCTGGGTTCCTGCTCTCGTGTGCCAAACGCTTACATTAATGCCAGAAATGAGCCAGCAAGCTAAAAAACTCAACAAGTTACATGTTAGTTTGGTGGCCTTTATTTTATTTTTTTGCCCTTCCTCTGCCCTTCTGGCTGTTACGGCTTTGCTTTTGGCGTGCTTTCCTATAGAAAGCGAAGCATCCAGATCTTCATCCTGCCCTAAAGCCAGATGGACAGGATAGGATTTCTGCAAATGCGCTGGCAGGAGCTATCTGACTCTGTTAAAATAACATGGTGATATTTGTAACATTTCTGTTGCTCGGTAGAGAAAAATTTTCCCCGAGTCCTTTTTAACCATATTTTAACCATATAGATCAGACTACCGAGCCACTTGTCCCTACTGGTTCTCTTCTAGCATTCCAAATAATTCATGTTTTTTGCAACAGGCTTGGCAGCATCCACACAGAAAAGTTCTTAGCTCATAAGGTCATGAAAATGTCCTTCAACAATGAAAAACAAATGATTCTTTCTGTCCAATTCGTGTTTTCCTCCATTCAGGCATGCAACAGAAGGGACCGCTGCTGTACACTGCACGTCAAGTCACAACTGGTTGAAAATTTAAGCTCTTTGTTGGTTTATTCTCTTCATTTTTTACCCTTCCTCCTCACTGTAGATCTCACTTGATTTTTTTTTTAGTATTTCTGACTGCAGCCTAGTTAGTACCCAGCTGTTTTGAGAACTCTTCTTGCATGACAAAATAATATTTGCAAGTTGTTGCTTCTTAGCAGAGTCCTTGACCATAGGTAGTCACACTGCACCATGTGGAAAACGTTTTGCTTGTCATGATTTCCAGGCCCCTGTGATTGCAAAGCAGGGCTGGGGTGGTTGGTTGGTTTGGGAGTATATCAAAAAAGACACTGTAAAGAAACAGTTCCTGTGCCTGGATGGACAGGAGAGTCCAGAGTGAGCGAAAAAAAGGTGGGAAGCACCTCCGTTTCAGTTCAGGGATTTCTGGAGATGCTGCTTCTGGTTGGGAGCTCTTCTGTACTACCCACGAGGTGAGATGCTGGACGTCAGGACTGCAGAGGCTCACAGCTGGCTTGCCGCCCTGTGGCTGCAGTGTGTGCGGATAGCCTGGGGTTGGGCTTAGTGTCCTCATTCCCACCAGTCTCTGAGCACTGAGCTATGGGTTGGCCAGGTTCTATAGCCACCATTGTCCCGCATCTGGTGGTGTTAGCCACATTACGGTCTGAAATAAAGGCAGTGCAGGCTCATGCTTTGGGTATAACATGTTTTTGCAGGTGGTGCACAGTAATCCCATGTGTAATGCAGTGTTCAGCAGGTCCTTAGTGTTTCCTTGTAACTCGTTAATGCAGTATATCCCTTTTTGACGTTAGAGCCAAGTGGCGAAGAAGAGAATCCTAGTGTCACTAGAGCACAGAGCCTTGGTGAAATATTGATGCAGAAGCTGGCAAGTGTCCTTGCTTGCTGCACAGTTCCTTTTCTCTGTTCTTGCAGGTCTGGAAAACGTGACAATCCAGCTGAACCTGGAGGCTGAGTTTCATTTCACTCATCTCATCATGACCTTCAAGGTAAGGATGCTGCGGTCTTACCTGCGGTGTGAGCTCTGCACAAAGCCCCGTGAGTCTCCTAAGGACAGGAACATGAGAGTCCTTCACACCCTTTTGGTGTTTGGGATGTGGGCTCCGTGTGAGCTGGTTAGCTTGATTTTCAGATCTGTCAACCATTAACTCCTGAAGTCACTCAGCTGTGACTTGTGGCTTGTGTTGTGCTTAAACATCAAGTGTGTGAGGCTGCAGAAGGAGTCGTACAAAATCCAGGTCATTTGTCTCTGTGGTGGTTGTGTGTATAGAAGATCATTAGCTAAATCATTTAGTAGCAAGGATTTTCCTTTAAAAAAAATTGGCTATGTTATCAGCTTTAATTTGGCAAACGGGAAGGTCTTCAGGAAGAAGGAACATCTGTACACAGAGTGTCTTTGTTTCTCGCCAAACAGATGTCTTGGAATGGCAGATTATGTCCTGTACATCCTAAATCACAGGCAAGTGATAGCAGCAGCCTTCAGCTCAGTTTAGGGACTGCAGTTCCTGCAGGGCTGAATCCCTGCTCTCTACATGTAGACAAATCTCTTAATTTATGCAGAATTGTAGGGGTTGGAAGGAGATCATCTAGTCCAACCTCCCTGCTATAGCAGGTCCCCTAGGGTAGGTTGCACAAAAAAGTGTCCACGTGGGTTTTGATTATCTCCAAGGAAGGAGAATCCACAGCCTCTCTAGGCAGCTTGTTCAGTCGTCTCTGTGACCCTCTGCTGGACTCTCTCTAGAACATCCCCGTCTTTCTTGCAGTGGATAGCCCAGAACTGGGCACAGCACTCCAGCTGTGGCCTCAGCAAGGCAGAGCAGAGGGGGAGGATCACCTCCCTTGACCTGCTGGCTGTGCTGTTTTTAACACACCCCAGGATATCATTGGCCTTCTTGGTCGCAAGGGCACACTGCTAGCTCATGGCCAACCTGTTGTCCACCCAGGTCCTTCTCTGCAGGCATTGGCTTTCCAGGAGAGGCAGTTAGTTTTTCTTGTGAAATCAGCTTGTTTTTCTGACAAGTGGTGGCTGAGGTGGTCCCCTCTGGTCACCACTGCATTATCCCCAGCAGTGAGGGTTCCCTGAGGAGCCCTGGCCTGGTGCTGGTGCTGCTGGGCTCGTTGGGTGCTTGGTCAGGAGGAAGACCAGGGGGAAAAACAATTTTAGTGGTGACTTGTTGGCTTTGTGTGGAAGGCTCTTGAGCTGCGTTACATCTGGTTGGCTACATTTTCTGTTGGGTGAGATAAGTTTGTAAGGAGGGTGATGTTTTCAGCCAGGAAGCAGAAAGAAAAATTGTTTCCAACCATGACTGAGGTGTTTTCATGCTTGGCTCCTTTATAGTCTTCTCTGAATCCATGCTGTTAATGATGCGACTTGTGGCTCTTCTTGATGCAAGCCAGGTATTAATATCTGCATTCTGAAATGTGGTTGATTGAAACATTATCATCATGGGGTCTTCTCTGCAGAAGATGGGAGGAGGTATGGCAAGGAAGAAGGCTGTGCTGCTTTTAAACAAACAGTGGAAAAAATCCCTTTGTCTCTGGAGCCCTGCTTTAATCTCTAGTTTTGAGAAAGGATTTGGAATCTGAGAAACCTGTAAGTTTGGGCACTTAACTCATTGATCGCTGAGTACGGTCTTTTCTAAAGATAGATAGTCTGTGGTTTGATGTGTGTTATGTTGAAGATCTGCCTCTGAACAGAAAGTAGAACATCAGCGGTAAGGGGTGAAGGGGCAAATACTCTCTAGAGATGAAAATCCAGATGTGTCGATTGCTCACAGTTAGAAGTGCTCAATGTAAATGCAAGTAATAGTTAACAAAATACAACCTCCGTTTGGTTTTCTCATTACTAGACATTCCGCCCTGCTGCAATGCTGATAGAAAGATCATCTGATTTTGGAAAAACATGGCAAGTATATAGATATTTTGCCTATGACTGTGAGAGCTCATTTCCTGGGATTTCAACTGGACCCATGAAGAAGGTGGATGATATCATCTGTGATTCCCGATACTCTGACATTGAGCCTTCAACTGAGGGAGAGGTCAGAGGTTTTTTTTCAATATGTTTATTGTGTAGACTTCTTCCATATGAATTCAGATTCCCTGAGCTTTCTGTTGTACTGTTTTTCCCCAGGTCATATATCGTGTTTTAGATCCTGCTTTCAGAATTGAAGATCCATACAGCCCAAGGATTCAAAGTATGTATGCAGTTATCTTCTAGGCTCATTTGGAAGTGTTTCTGTACTTAGAGGTGTGATCATAAACCAGAAATGCCCATAGTGGGCACATAGACTCACTGCAAGCAAGGAAAGCAGAGATGTACAGACCTGTTGCTGTAGTGGTGTCAAAGTTTAACCTCTTTTGGCATTTGGCCTGAGTAGGGAATGGTAGTGCTTAGCTGTAAGTTTGACCTTTAATTTTATTTTCCTTCTTAGCTTCAGTTCACATCCTTCTGTGTAAAGTGTGTAAACGGTAGTAGAAGAAAATATCTGAAGTAGAAGAGTGTCTGCTAGTTGCTATATTGGTTGAATATTTTTACCCAAATTTTTAAAGGAGAGAGAGGCTGCTTTCATCAGCTTATTAAATTTGCTGGGAACGTTGGATGTATAAGAAAGAAGAATATGTTTGTGTCTTGTTTCCATCTTAGATTTTTATTCAGAAGACTCTTAACTCTTAAAGGTCCAACTCCACTTGTCAGCAGTTGCTTAATATTGACCCCCTCCCTTCCTCCTCTTATACTTTAGACCCCAAAGCGTCTAGAGAACCGGTGTCTCATCTGGTGGGGACTGGTATACGTGTCTTTAATATTTGTGCTCTTGCCTGTGTATGCGTGTAGTAAAACAAGCTAGTAGTTTTATTTAAGCTTAAAATAGCTTACACAGTATCAGCCTGTAGTAAGTTACTGTAATTTTTAGAAGTGGAGCATATGAAGTGGTATGATACGTAGCATGTAAGAGCTGAAATTAAACCTGATCTAATCTGCCCATAGGAAGTGTGTTTGGGAAGTCACTGCTGGCTTCCTCCCATTCAGTGTCTGGTAAATAACTCCAAAACATGTTTTTCTGGTGTCCCCTGCAGACCTGTTGAAGATCACAAATCTAAGAGTCAAGTTCACCAAGCTGCACACACTGGGAGATAACCTCCTGGATTCGAGGATGGAGATCAGGGAGAAGTACTACTATGCCATTTACGACATGGTGGTGCGCGGGAACTGCTTCTGCTATGGCCATGCCAGCGAGTGTGCACCAGTGGAGGGCTTCAGTGAAGAAGTGGAAGGAATGGTGAATATTCCCACTTTTCTCCACATAGCTATTCCTGATTGTGGGTTTTGTTTTGTTTTGTTGTTTTATAGCCATATAGAAACAGTGAGGTGAAAATGTGATAGGAGAAATTTGAGTTCCTCTCCACTCTTCCCTTTCCAACAAGAAAACCATTGAAGTCATTCTTTAACAGCAAAGCTCTCATCTGTCCTTACTGACATTAATCAAGTACAGAGAGCTCAGATTCAATGAAATAGTTGAGCATTCATTTTCTAATTATGTTAAAGAGCTGATGAAATTAAAAGGCAGGAAGGTAGAAAGGGTGTGTTTCTGTTGACATCATTGCCCTAAAATTGAAGTAAAGGGTGGCCTTAAAGAAGGGAACACTTTCATGAATCAAACGAGATCTGCATTTGTATCAGTCCTTATCAGCTGAGAAGCAATTTGCATAATTGCAGCCTTGATTAATTAACAGTAAGCTCTGTAGGAAAATCCTGATGCCTGCCTTGTGTGCTGTTGTCTGAGTGTCCCATCCCTGCTTGGTTCTGGGTTTCCCCATGATTTTTGCCTAATGAGCAGTAATAGCAGGCGTATTAATGAGTGAGTTATTAACTAAATGAAAATGCAGAGGGACAGGGAAAGCTGTGTGATTGCCTCAGGGGCTGCAGGATGTGGGTATTTTCCATTGCTCCATGTTCTCTGCCAGGGTCTCCACCTGACAGCAGCCCTTTGCCTTAGAATTGTGGCTCTGGTGCTGGTAGTCCCCATCACCAAACGTAGTGGCTGTCACACCAACACTTCTGCTCAGTGCTTGTGTGTTGATGACAGGGCTTTGGCCTGATGGATGAAACCCATCCAAAATGTGGTTATCATTACTTTGAGAAGCAAGGTATGGTGGTACTGGGCTAGAACTGACATGCTGATAGAATTTGATGCATGTTAATATCCAATTAACAGCTAATAAACAGCTAATTAGGAGCTCTAAGAGGCTTTTGTGATTATTTAGGTGGAACTGTGCTCTTTTTGTTTGTGCCTAAAAGCATTTATTCATGCATAAGTTCCAGTAAGGGAAGGACAGGTTTGTTGTGAGGACATTCTTAACCTAAGCAGGCAAGAGACACTTCTGCAGCCCTTCATTTCCACTTACCTGCATTATATGCATTATAATGCAAATACTCCAGAAGAATTTCCACTAGTGTTATATTTTGAGTAAATTGGATGAGTGTTTTTTTTCTCCACCCTCCCTAATAATCAAACTACTTCTCCAATTTTTTATTATTATTTTTTTATTTTAATGACAGGTCCATGGGCACTGCATGTGCAGGCATAATACCAAGGGCTTGAACTGTGAGCAGTGTTTGGATTTCTACCATGACTTACCTTGGCGACCTGCCGAAGGCCGCAATAGTAACGCATGCAAAAGTGAGTTTGGGTTAAATGCAAATCTGAAGCCTGGCGTTGCTTGCTTTTAGCATTATGCATTGTTGTGTGAGCGACTTGTGGAGTTTGTGATGACATGTAAAGTTCTGCGTGTTCTCCAGTTGACTCATCTCCTCTGAGGCTGACTCTCGATTTTCACCTTTGTCACAGAGTGTAATTGCAATGGTCACTCCACGCAGTGCCATTTCGACATGGCCGTGTACATGGCGACAGGGAACACCAGCGGAGGGGTGTGTGACGACTGCCAGCACAACACAGTGGGGCGCAACTGCGAGCAGTGCAAGCCCTTCTACTTCCAGCACCCAGAGAGAGACCTACGGGATCCCGACGTCTGCGAGCGTAAGGGCAGCCCTGTGCCTGGTGGGACGGATGTTGGGGCTGGGCCATGGTCCTCGGGGCTTGCTGTGGGAGATTTGGGGTTTATCATAGCTGCCGCTCTCTTCCCCACCCCTTCCTTCATCCCAAAGATCCCGGAGGGGAGCTCGGAGGTTAGCTTGGGGGAGTTGAGTGAGCCTAGCTGCGTTTTGTTTCTTTTCTGAAAGAATCTGCAAATGTATTTGGTGGCTTTATGCTCAACTTGTCATCTCTACTCCTTGTGGTAACTGTACTCCTTGCGGTAACTCAGCTGTAACAGCAGCTGAGTTTAAATTACTCAGTGTGAGACTTTGCCTTTCCTGTTGTAGCAGTCAACAAAATGTGTGCAATGCTTCCTTCTTAGCTTGTAATTGTGACCCAGCTGGCTCCCAAAATGGTGGCGTATGCGATCGCTACACTGACTTCTCTACGGGCCTCATTGCGGGCCAGTGCCGCTGTAAATTATTTGTCGAGGGGGAACGTTGTGATCTCTGCAAAGAAGGTTTCTATGGACTGAGTGCCGATGACCCATCGGGCTGTCAATGTGAGTAAAAACATATGTTCCTTTATGTGGGATCAAAAGCTCTTTGAGGTGCTGCTCCCACCCTGGGAGAGGGTGGTTTTGTGGGGTTGTTTTTCTTTTCCTTTGTTTCGTGTTTTGCTAAAGAAAAAACATTCTTGTAGATCTGCTGCAGTTTGGAGTCCACTCTCTTCTAAAACTCATCTCCCCAGCTGGTCCTGTGAATACATGCAGTGGAAGTAGCAGAATCCTGTTTCTTTTTAAGTCTCTAAGCCAGAGGAGTTTTACTGGGATGGGTGGTGGGCAAAGTGTGCAATTAATCTCTGACCTGGGAAATCAGGGGAAGCTTTAATATAAATATTTAAATTGGATACTGTAGCTGAAATCCTGTGTTTTGACCTGCCTGTTTGTATTTCCCAATCCAGCTTGTGCATGTAATCCTCTGGGTACCCATCCCGGAGGGAATCCTTGTGATTCAGAGACAGGAAACTGTTATTGTAAGCGCCTGGTGACAGGAAAGCAGTGCAATCAGTGCCTGGTAAGTAGATTACTGTAACAATAATGAGGAGACACTGGTGTGAGGGATGCTAGCAAGCAGGCGCCTGGCGTGCGGGCTGGGTGGGCGCCTCAAGGTGTCGAGAGCCATGGAGCTATGTTACGGGCAGGGAGACGTGTGCTGGGGGTGAGTTGAGGCAGGTGAGAGCATCTGGAAATTAAGTCCTGTTACTTCAGTGTGCCCGAAGAGTAAGATGTTAGGGTAACTATTGTGGTTGCTCTGTGAAAATGCAGGTCTGGGGCAGTTCTGCCTGAGCCCTTGTTGGGGTGAAAGGTAAAGTGGACTGAGAAGCAAAAGATAAGATTTTCTATACTGGCCATTTCTTAGACAGGGATTAATTGCTACACATACATTTCCATACAATGTTTGTGTGTGCTGGAGTGTTATAAAAACACGCTGTCAAATAAAGGGATATGTTTGTATAAACACTGACAGGCTCTCTTATCTGACAGTAAACTATGGAAAAGCTAAACAAGGCTGTCTGTCTTTCTTTCCGCTGAGCAAGCCGTAGGGAACAGCCCTACATGGGCATAGCCCGGCACAGAGCCCTGCTGGCCCATGTGCTGCTCTCTGCTTGGGTACAGTGAGCTGGGCTGCAGTTCCGAAGCCCTTTGTGGGTCGGCAGCCTGCATCCAAACTGGTTTAAATGGTGCAGTAGGAGTGAAGCAAAGGAGATGGAGTCCTTTGGAAGTTATTTTTTAAAGCTTGGTGGAAAAGGGTTTTATTTCTCAAGCCCCTGGGCCAATTGGAAGAATGGAGGAGAGCAGATGGAAGGGTTTTGTTGATGGATGTGGCTTTTCAAGGGGCCAGCCAAGGGTGGCTCATGTTGTGCACCGCAGATGTGCTTGTGGGGTGGATGTGGTTACATCAGCGATATCTCCTCCCACAGCCTGAGCACTGGGGCCTGAGCAATGACATGGATGGTTGTCGACCCTGTGACTGCGACCAGGGAGGAGCGCTACATAACAAGTGAGTCCCAAACCCAGTCCTCTCCTGTGATCATTCGCCCCAGCGAGGTCTGCTCTATATGCAATCACTACACCTTCATACTTTCTAGAGGGCAATGTCTGGGGTCATCTTTCTGCTGCTGTGTGTGGAGAGTGGCAGATCTTGATTGCTGCGGGGGGTGGTAGAGGCATCTGCGCCGAGCTGGCTCTTGGTCTGGCCCACACATTGGCCCTTTGGCCAATCTGTCTGTCTGTCCATCAGCGCTGGAGAAGCGTTCCAGCAGTGCAGCATGGGGCATGTAGGTCTGCATATGTCCACTGGGGAAGTGGTGGTTGTTCAGAGAGAAACTTGGGTTTTGGAGATTCATCCGTTAGTAAGAGTATGGAAAGTCTTGGCTTAAATACCTGTCTGTGCAGGGATTTCAGGTAACCAGACTATCAGAGCATCAACTAATCTCATCAGAGCAGTTTCTCCTATGTTGGGTTCATGGCTTTTCAACAGTGACATATTCCTTTTTATCTTTTATCTCTTTTATCTTTCCTTCCCTCCTCAAACCCCTTGAAATAGCTTGCTTTTGTCTGAAACCATAGCAGTTTCTCAAGGGAGTGGATTGATGCCACTCTCCTGGGCTTTTTCCCTTCTGCTGCTTGATTGCTGCTGCCTGCAACACCTGGGCAACCACACCTTGCCCCAAACTCATTTCCATACAAAGTGCAGAGGTTGCAGCTTGGGCACTGAAGCTGTTAACATCCCCAGAGGGGAAACTTCCTTGCTCCCCTCTGGAGCGCTTTGGCGTCTGAAAGCAAACACTGTTGAAGTGAATCTCCGTAATTTCAAAACTGATTCCAGGTAAAAACTACTTTCAGACTGGGCTTAAAAAAACGTGGAGATTTTCCATGGAAACACAGAAGGTTTTGATTTTAGAAAAGGCTTCTATATTAAATTGAAATTTAAGGAAAGGGGCATTTTTATTGGACCAAGAAACCTTCCTATGAAAAAGTATGACCAGACCCCATCAAAAATAAAACCTACCCCTGAGCTGTTCATAATGCAGAGCAGACGCTGGGAGCAGTGAAGCTACAAAAGGTCATTTTGGAATTAAGCTATACAGAGAAAATGGCTTGTTACAGAGGGAATGGACAGACCTTCTCCATCCCCCCAGCAGTGTCTCAGTCTGTCCCACATCTTTGTGTCCATCACTGAATTTGTGCCCAAATGTGAATAAGCTGTGTGTGGTTCTGCCCTGAGCAGAGCTGCCAGTGGGCAGCCTCTTGGGGTGTGCTTTGCCAAGTACAAGAGCAACTCAGCATCCCAGGCTTGCAGAGTCGTGTGTGTTCTTGTTCTGACCAGGCCCAGATAAGCAGATAGCTGCCTGCATGGCCTGCAAGCCTGGAATGGAAAGACAGACTTGCCTTTTGGCTGTTTGGCTTTGTAAGTGAGTGGAGCACTCCCAGAACCGCTGTGTGTCCCCAAGGATCTGTAACATTCAATCCTCTCTATATCTAAACAGAGGAAACCACATGCAAGCTGTCTGTTGGAAATGGTCCTGGCTCGTGCTCAGTCCTCGCCTGTGCCCAGGAGCACAGCTGGAGTGAACCATGGCTGTGCCTGGAACCAGGCTGATGTTCTGTCAGTGCAGATGAGCCAGCTCTAGCAGCATCTATCCTGTCGTAGCCAAGCTGTGCTGTACATTCACTGAGGTTCTGTTTTAGCTGCTCAAGTGAATCTGGCCAGTGTGAGTGCCGGCCCCACATGTTCGGACGTCAGTGCAACCAAGTGGAGCCTGGATATTACTTCATCTCGCTTGACCACTACATCTACGAGGCCGAGGAAGCCAACCTGGGTCCTGTGAGTAGCAGCTGGAGTGTGCTGGTCTGTGGGAAAGCTCTGTTTCGCAATGTGGGTGTTGGAAAGAGGCTGTTTTTATAATGTCTGCATTGCGCAAAGATAATGTGGAATTGTGCCAAATGGAGTTCTGTCAGAGCACTGCCTGTTCCTCCCTGTTTGGTCATACCGATAAATAAGGTAGTGTTTTAGGGCAGGAAACTCTCATTTTCCCTTTTTAATCTGTTTCTTTGATCGTGACTATATAGTCCATTTTCTGTCTGCATCCTCCTTCTTACCCATTGCATGTGCACCCACCTCTCTTTGCCTTCTTACCTCGAATGTGGTGGATGGATCCACCAAATCCAGTGCTGGATTGTCCTTTTGGTGTCACTGACACCTGGAGGGAGCAGCATACACATTCAAGCACTTTGCTGTGTGATTTAGAGTTTCTGTACATTAGTGACATTTATTTAGTCATTAATTTAAAAAGTGGTTAATTGTGCAAAAAAAATTGATTTGTAAGTGAGGTTACCTCTAGTTTGTTCTACTCACTCATGAGGTACATCAGGCTCTCTGGCTCCTTCCAATCCCTGAGCACACAGCCTTGATTTTAATTCATTTACAGAGGCCAGATGATTACATCGATTACTTTTGCCTCCAGCGAGGAGAAGTCCCTTCTCCTCCTGAGATAATGAGTGCTCTGAGGCACCAGATCTTAGTCTGCCTGGGGTACTGTTTCCTAATTTATTTGTTTCAGGCAGAATGTCAGGTTTCAAGCCAGGGCAGAGCATTTTGCCTGCTAGATATCTGTGCTAGATAGCATGGAGCACAACTTGGCCAGCAGCAGGGTGTGCTTGCTGGCACGTGTTTGGGTGCGTTTGTCTTCCCAGCTGGAGGGGGTGGTGCTGGAGGTTCCAGGTATGTGGGGCAAGGAGCTCAGCCTGAAAAGCTGCCTCACCAAGCTGGGAGGTGAGCTGTTGCTTGTCTTTGCAAACCTGCAGAACAAACCATTTTAAACAATGCTGATATTGGGGAAAGAAAACTTTGTTGTTAATCTGGTGGCAGAATAAGATCTGAATGCTCACGTAGGGACCCGGCACAAGACAAAACAAAGTGGATGGAGTTATAGGGGTTTTCAGGCAGTCACAAGTCCCTGTGCACAATCCCTGCACGCTCTCACTTATGTTTCGCCTGCAGTCCTTTGTGGGAGCTCCATCCCTTTGTTCAGAGCCAAAGGGTAATAATTTATAGCTTGGCTCACTTCAAAGGGTGTGAGAATACATGAAGGGACATCCTGGAGTGACAGATATATTGACATTTCCTTTCGTTTTATCCCTTTCTACTGAAGCAGCTTTCATAGGAATGTGCAGGATGTTGTTTTATAGTGAGAGCTATTCATGGATGCAGATATATTTGAAACAGGAAATTTGAACATCACAGATTTCCACGTTCTGTTAACTTTTTCCTCTTCTTTGCTAATATAAACGTAAAAAACTGACATCTCAGGCTGAAAGGAGTAGCCAGCATCAGCTTGGATGTTTGTTGTCTAGAGATGTTCAGGATCTGTGTTGCTTAGAGACATCCTATTAATGATAGTTGTGACTTGCTTTCAGATGTTATCCCAAGCAGTGATTTGGTTTGGCCTAGCCCAATGTAATCAGGAAGCAATTAGCACTCGGAGTTAGCAGAGCACTTCTGTGCCACTGCAGTAAATCCTACTGCTACAAATGTGGTGAGAAAGTTATTACAGCAGTCCAGTTATATCCTGCATTGGTGCAAATCATACATCTGAGTAGGGTGAACTAGATGCTGTAGGCGGTCAGTGAGTTACTACCAGCAAGATTTTAGACTTTATTACCCACAATAACAGGTAAGTGGCTGAAGACTTGTGTGGACTTGTTTTATCTTTCTGTCCATACACAGTCATATGGAAGGTGTCTCTGCCCATGACAGGGAGTTGGAGCCAGATGATCTTTAAGGCCCCTTCTGACCCCAACGTTTTTTGAAGGGGAAGGCAGTGGTGTGCATGCACACATGTTTAAGGGAGAGAACTTGTATTCTCTGGGGTGCAAATGATGTGGCAGTCCAGAAGTAATCCATCAGCAGAACTTCATGTACTTCAGTGAGGCTCACACATTCCGTGTATTGGTACTAAAAGCTCTCTTTCCTGTTTCTGTAGGGAGTAAACATAATTGAGCGCCAGTCCACGCAGGACCGCACGCCATCATGGACAGGCATAGGATTTGTGAGGGTCCCTGAGGGGGCGTACCTGGAATTCAACATCGACAACATCCCCTACTCCATGGAGTACGACATCGTGATCCGCTACGAGCCCCAGGTGGGTCACTGCTTTCTGACACCTGCTTGGCATCCCAGTGCACGGCCAATGGGAGCCCAGGGCTTCCTGGAAGCATCAAGACTTTCAGACAAGGATGGGAGCTTAGCTAAGTGTTTGAGATGCATGACAATCCAGCAGAGGTTAAGACTGCTCCAGTGATATCATGCTCTGAGTTGTGTTTTTCTAGGATGAGAGGGGGTGGTGCACAACAGGAGGCTGGAGCTCCTGCCTCTCCCTGTCTCAGCCCAAGCCCACCACCAGCATATGCCCCAGTGGTGCTGGAGCTGCTGCCCCTTCTTCTCTGCAGCTGTTCCTTCCCTCAGTGCTGGATGCTTCCAGGAGCTCACAGTCCCTGCTTTATGTTAATCAACCTTTCTTTTTTACTTCACCAGTTGCCAGATCAGTGGGAAAAAGCTGTGGTCACCGTGTCGCGTCCAGGCAGGATTGCCGCAGGTAGTCGGTGTGGCAACACGGTTCCTGATGACGATAATCAGGTTGTCTCATTGCCACCTGGCTCCAGGTTAGTATAACTGAGTAGACCAAAACCAGAAACAGGCCAGGTTGCAAACTGACCAAAAGCAGGCTGCTGTGAGGCATCTCTATCTCCATACCTTCCCCTGCAGTGAATTTGTCAAAGCGGTCTTAGTGCAGCTGAAACAGAGTTGTTATCAGCTTGCCTTGGCCTCTATGAAAACGAAATTTAATTTCCAGTGGGTTATAAAAAATGAATTTAGTATTGTGTCTGTAGTCTCAAAGCTTTTAAGTTTATTCTTGTTGTCTGAAAAAAAAAAAAGGTGTTTGTACAGCCTGTGAGTGGACATCACTATTACTCTTTACCTTGCCGATAAGCTTTTCCGGTTCTGACTCGCACAAGCTTCCAAAACAGCTCCTGTACATTGTACCTTTTGTTCTGCCCATTCTTGGCTGCTCGCCATTATCTCAATTGCTTTATGGGGGCCACCTGAAAGGCTTTACAGGGCTGGGTGTTTCAAGTGAGAAATGTTTCCTGTTCCCAATCCAGATACGTTGTTCTCCCACGGCCAGTCTGCTTCGAGAAGGGGCTGAACTACACCATCCGCTTGGAGCTGTCCCAGTACTCCTTGGTGGAATCTGAGATGGAGAACCCCTACACACTCATTGACTCTGTGAGCAGAAATTTCCTGAGGGACGGTCTGGTGGAAAAGCATTTATAAGATCCTGAAAGTTTGCATTTCTTTTGGGATGCGTCTGTGTAAATTCAGAATGCTGTCTATGAAGTTGTTCCTTAAGGCTGAATCCAGATTTTAAACAGATGTCTTCAGGCACAAAGCGTGCATATTGCTTTTCTGTGCACGTAGGCTTTGGTTGTCTTTTACTGGACCACAGAGCCGGTCTTTTACAGTGCACCAAACTCTTTCTTCTGAAAGGATAGAATTGGTAGATAGGAAAACTGTGCCACGAAATGGGTGTAATAGTTCTGTATAATCATTCTGTTGCTTTCCTTCCGAATTCTGCCTACCTGTTTGTTTTTTGGGCTAGAAAGCATAATTGGAAGTGGGATTTTCACAGTTTTGGTGGAGGCTATTTATAAAAAGTGACACAGTGCCACTGTGAAATTCTTCTATAGCTTGTCCTCATGCCCTACTGCAAATCACTGGACATATTCACCGTGGGAGGCTCAGGTGAAGATGTGGTCACCAACAGCGCTTGGGAAACGTTCCAGAGATACCGGTGTCTGGAGAACAGCAGGAGCGTTGTGAAAACCCCAATGACAGATGTCTGCAAGAACATCATATTCAGCATTTCTGCGTTATTGCATGAGACCGCCTTGTGTACGTAACTACCTACTTATAGAGCAGAATGCATCTGGAAGCTCGATGGTGCTTCCAGGTGTGCACAGGGAGCATGGGGTGTGTGTCGCTCACTGCCCTCGGTGCTTCTCTTCTCTGCCCAGCCTGCCAGTGTGACCCCCAGGGCTCACTGAGTTCAGTGTGCGACCCCAGCGGAGGACAGTGCCAGTGCCGTCCCAATGTGGTTGGAAGACAGTGCAACAGATGTGCACCCGGCACCTTTGGATTTGGGCCGAGCGGATGCAGGCGTACGTGAGATGTCGTGCCCTGGGCTGGGCTGCTGATGGTAGAGCACTGGCCACCAAAACGTAGCTTCTTTCCTGCTCTCCTTGCAGCTTGTGAGTGCCACCTACGAGGCTCGTACAACTCATTCTGCGATGCGGAGACGGGCCAGTGCCACTGCTTCCCCGGTGTGTACGGGCGGCAGTGTGACCGCTGCCTGCCTGGATTCTGGGGCTTCCCCAGCTGCCAGCCCTGCCACTGCAACGGCCACGCCGATGACTGCAGCCCCTACACTGGGGAGTGCCTGCACTGCCGGGACCACACGGCGGGCCCCAACTGCGAGAGGTACTTGTGGCCTTGGTTGGCCTGTTACAGCAGTCACAGCTGGCAGTGCCTTTGCTGTGAAATGCAGAATGTGTGGGGGGAAGTGAGTCTTTATGCCAGAGGAGGAGTGGAGGGGGGACCACACTGCCCATGGCTTCCCATCTCACACCAGGCTTTCCCCATTGAAACCCTACTGAGAATTGTATAATCATTAAGGTTGGAAAAGACCCCAAAGGTCATCTAGTGCAACTATCAACCCATCACCACCATGCCCACTAAAACACATCCCTAATTGCCTCATAGAATCATACAATGGTTTGGGTTGGAAGGGACCTTTAAGATCATCTAGTTTCAAACCCCCCCCCCCCCCCTCCCCCCCCTCAGCTCTAGGCAGGGACACCCCCCTCTAGGCCAGGCTGCTCATAGCTCCATCCAGCCTGGCCTTGAATGCCTCCAGGGTGGGAGCATCCATAACTTCTCTGGGCAACTTGTTCCAGTGTCTCACCATCTTCACAGTAAAGAATTTCATCCTAATATCTAGTCTAAATCTACCCTCTTCCAATTTAAAAGCCATTTCCCCTTAGTTTAAAGTCATCTACTCTTTTTTTGAAAACCTCTGGGAATGGTGACTCCACCACCTCCCTGGGCAACCTGTTCTAACACCTCACTACTCTTTCTGAGAAGAAGTGTCTCCTAGTATCCAACCTGAACCTCCCCTGATGCAACTTGAGGCCATTCCCTCTCATCCTGTTGCTGTTACCTGGGACCCCCACCTCGCCACAGTCTCCTTTCAGCTGTAGAGAGCAATAAGGTCTCCCCTGAGCCTCCTTTTCTCCTAACTGAAGCATCCCAGTTCCCTCAGCTGCTCCCCATCGGACCTCTGCTCCAGACCCTTCAGTTCTGTTGCCCTTCTCTGGACATGCTCCAGGAACTCAATGTCTTTCTTGTAGTAGAAGCATCTGCCACGGGTCTCCTGGCATGAGACAGCTGCTCTGAGTATGCATGGAACAGGAGAACTGCAAGGGTCTATTTACCGTTGGGTTCTCCACCCTCTTGCAGCGTTTGAGCTTAAGTTATCCATCCATCTGTCTGTGGTCCCCTGCATGCTGTCTACCCCATCACGCAGGTGTGAGGCTGGCTACTACGGAGACCCCATCCTGGGCTCAGGTGACCACTGCCGCCCCTGTCCTTGCCCCGACGGCCCTGAGAGTGGACGGCAGTTTGCCAGTGGCTGTTACCAGGACCCGGTCACCCTGCAGGTTGTGTGTGTCTGTAGCACAGGATACATAGGTAGGCTGCCTGTGCCTTGAGTGCAATCCAGTGAGCATCTCCCCATCTAACAGCCCTTATTTCCATTTACGGGGCTGTGCGCTCGTGAGCGGTGATGGTAATTCATGTCGTGCTGCTTGTTCAAACAGGCAGTCGCTGTGATGAATGTGCGTCTGGCTTCTTTGGCAGCCCCGACGAGGTCGGCGGCGCCTGCCAGCCCTGCCAGTGCAATAACAACATTGACAGCACCGATCCTGAAGCCTGCGACAAGAGGACAGGGACGTGTGTCAAGTGCCTGTACCACACAGAGGGTGAAAACTGCCATCTCTGTAGGCAGGGCTACTATGGGAGTGCCCTGCAGCAGGACTGCAGAAGTGAGTGGGGAGGTGCACCAAACAACAGCCACCAGAGCTCTTTATAATTGACCTGAGACCTTTGGGGGGGGGAATGGAATTACCTCTTGCTGGGCTTGTGTGCAGCTGTGTGTTCAGAAAGGGGAGAAGGGGCAGCGTTTGCATGTGCTAAAAGGACGGGGCTCTGGACAGAGGAGTGTTTCTTGCCCTCTTGTTAGTGCTCTTTGTTTTCCTCTTATCTGCAGATCATCCCTGGCGGGTGAGATTTGGCTTTTGTTTACACAAAGATCCCTGCAGATGTGGCTGATTAGCAGGAGCCTGCCTCGGAAGCTCTCTCTGCTTCCCTGGTGGCCCAGCACAGCCCTGCCTGCTCCTCTTCACAGCAGGAGTGGGGTGGGGACAATTTACTGCTGCTTCCCATCCAGCACTGCACACCAGTCCTGCTCAGCTGTGTGTGTCACTGGTTGCTCTGAGCAGATCTGGCTTGCATCAGGTTGACAGGAGCCAGGAAGACCTGGGCCTCCTTTGTAAAGGAGGAGACGAGAGGAGTAGGAGGGCTGGAGGCCTGCATGGGGTTACTGTGGCCTCCAGCCACAACGCATGCACAGGGGCTGTAGAAGTGGCCATCTTGGGACCTAAGGGGCACGTAGGGGTGCACACCGGGCTGCCATGCCACACACCCAAGCTTCCACCTCTTCTCTTTGCAGAGTGTGTCTGCAACTACCTGGGCACTGTGCGGGAGGACTGCGATGATGCGGAGAACTGCCGCTGCGAGGCAGCCACGGGGCAGTGCCGCTGCCTGCCCGGCGTGGTGGGGCAGACCTGCGACCGCTGCGCACCCAACACCTGGAGGCTGGCCAGCGGCACCGGCTGTGAGCCCTGCGACTGCGACACCGCCCGCTCCATTGGGCCGGCCTGCAATGAGGTGAGGAGCCTGCAGGGAGCCATGAATGTCCACCAGATGCTGGTCCATGTGGTGTTGGAGCCGTGGGTCGTCCTGCTTTCACGGCAGCCAGGAGCTGTGGGATGAGCTGTGAGGGAGGTAGGGGATGAAGTTACCTTAGATAGTTGCACCATGTTGGCCATCACCACAGCCTGCTGCCCAAAACTGCCGGGAGCTTGGTCAGGGGGCTGGGGCAGCTCTCCTCTGAGGAGAGGCTGAGAGAGCTGGGGTTGTTCAACCTGGAAAGAAGAAAGCTCTGGGGAGACATTATTGTGATCTTTCAGTACTGAAAGAAGGCCTGTGGGGCAGATGGGGAGAGACTTTTTGCCAGGGCCTGTAGTAACAGGGCAGTGGGCAAAGATTTTAAGCCAAAGGATGTAGAATTAGGTTAGACATAATGAAGAAATTCTTTACTCAGAGGGCGGTGAGGCCCTGGCACAGCTGCCCGGAGAAGCTGTGGGTGCCCCATCCCTGGAGGTGTTCAGGGCCAGGTGGGATGGGGCCCTGGGCAGCCTGGTTTAGGGGAGGTGTTGCTGCCTATGGGGAGTGAGCTGGACTCAGTGCTCTTTAAGGTCCCTTCCCTGGCTCTGCTCGTGATGTCCATGAGTGCCACGGGTGCTGGGTTGTGGAGGACAAGAACCTTTGGGCTGTGGTGACCACGCTGAGGTGACTGTATCCCTGTTTCTGGCAGTTCACGGGGCAGTGCCATTGCATGCCAGGCTTCGGAGGCCGGACCTGCCGGGAGTGCCAGGAGCTCTTCTGGGGTGATCCAAGTGTGGAGTGCCGAGGTGAGTCCAGCACCGCGTGGTCCTCCCACCTCAGGAGAGAGGGAAGTTTGATGGGGTCTACCTCAATGCTTTGGTGCCTTCCTGGAGATGTGACAGGAGCCTGCAGTGGTATTTGTGTGGCTTACCGTATGTCTTACTGGACTCTTCCACAGAAACAGACCTCTTTGTTTAGAAACGAACTATTTCTGACCTTTACTTTGCAATGCTGGTGGGTAGACTAGCATGGTTAGAAAACCCTTGTTGGGGTTTGAGGATTGATCTGGAAGCATGTTTCTTTGTGTTTTGATTTTACTTAGTGGAAGACTCCTGTCCCTATTTGCTTCTTGTTAGGGAGACTGGTTGAAAAAGTAAGGTTTCTGATTTAGGAGATTTTTCCTTTTATTTCAGATGAAAACAGAAGAGAGAGCAGAGACCATACAGCTAGTTAGCCATAGCTGCATATGGGAAAGCAGAATGCCATGAAGTCAGTTGTTTAGAAAACTGGATTCTCTCTGTCCTTTCATTATAAACAAGTCTGTTCATTAGCTGAAAAAGAAACTTCAAACACTGTCCAGACCAGAACAAACTTGTATCTCTGATCCGTTCAAATAGGAGTCTTTGCCAGGAGGGTTTGCAATTGATTAAGGTATTTTTTCCTGCAGGGAAGAATGTGCTTGCTGTGGTCTTAATAAATCCTTTACAATAGGGACACCTCAGCGCCCATTATCTGAGCAGGTAGGAGGGTCACAGGTACCTGGTTAATGCTGCAGATGAAAGAGCTGAGGAATTGTCCTGGTTCATGAGTACATATTAAGTTTCTCTTTTTGGAGGCTGCATGTGTTCTGGTTGTGCTGGCTGCCTCATGCTGCTCCAGGGCAGTGGTTGTCTCCTGGTATCAGCTGTCTCCATCGGGGTTTATTGATGGAGTCCATCTGCATACCTTATCAACAAGATTTTGCTGCGTACCAACATTTCTGACCTCTCATCAAGTTTCTGTTGCCTTTTGAGCATGTGGAAACCTGCTTTTAACCTTTCTGAAGTAGAATGAGGATGTATTCCTTGGAACTTATTATTTTCCACGAAAGCACTACACTTTCCTTCAAATCCATTGATTGCCCTTTCTGCTTCCAAGAGGTGGTCTCTGAGGGAGTGGAATAACTTGTCAGCCCTTGTTCAGCCCCAGCTGGTGGAATGCTGGCAGAAATGCAACCACTGCGTGGGAAGGTCGCAGCTTTCTGAGATAGGTGGTTTGCAGGAGGCCTGTGGGACTGTGCTGTTAAAGGAATTACAGAGCAGCGCTCTTGGAAAGTAATTTCGGTGAGGCCTGCAGCCAAAATGAAGATGGAACTGAAGTAGAAGGGGATTTGTGACAAAGATGAGCCCTTGCTCAGTCCAGGCAGCCAAAATGGCCATGTTCTGTACAACATTTGGGAAGAAGGCACTAACGTGGACTGGGAGCTGTCAGAGAGCTCTGAACCATGTGAGTACTGACAAACAAGCTTCACTGCAGGCACCAAGCTGATGTGGAGTGTGAGCATCGTCTCCACAGTGGGATCCTCCACTGGCCTCAACAAGCAGCCTCTGCCCATGGGTGGAAATCTCAAGGTGCATTGCTTGAGGGGTGGTAATGTGTGACCTCTTCACAAGCTGGCACCAGTAGACAGCAGATCCTGCTGAGAAATCAGGGCTGTTCTGCCCTGTGACACTCTTCTTTGTAAAGCAGGTGATGGTGAAACGGGAGATGGGATAGGCTGGAGGTGTCCTGGTGCTGCAGTCAGGCAAGAGGTTTTTGCTCTTGGACTGGGTGCTTGGATTTGCAGGCTGTGCTCCCTGCGCTGGAGGGAAAACATCTCCTGATGTCTCCCCTCTGTCTTGCCACTGATGGCAGTAGGGCCAGACCACTGGGTGCATGCCTCCATTTGGGCAGCGCTGCAACCCCCCATTACTGGGTATGGTTCCACCACCCACAGGAAACACACGCTGCAGAGAGCACCTTGGAGTCTGTAGAACTGCTTCTCTGCAAACTCTTTACTACATACTTTAATAAAAAGCCCAATGATTTTTCATTTAATTTAATGTAAAACCTGAAAACGACGTAAGAGAGGCGCAGAAGATGAGGAAAATGCCAGTGCATCTCCCAGCCTTGTGCAGGTCCCTGTGGGGAGAGCAGTGAGCAGGAGCTGAGCTGAGGGTCAGAACCAGCCCATTTTCAAATCTCCTCTGGCCGTTGCTTCAGCTGTGGGCTGTATGCAGCTGTGCACGTGAGTGTGTGTGTGCACATAAAAATTCTTGCTAAGGTAGTAAACAGTAGGATTACAAAGATAACAAATGAAACTGAAGTCTCCTGAGAATTCTGCTGGAACTTTCCCAAAGCCTGGCAAGCAGTCTGCAGGACTGGGCATGCGGAGCTCTGCTCACTGGTAGGAGGCTCCAGGTTCGTGGGAAGCCTCTGAGATATGCTATGGCTGCTGATGCAACATGAGGAAGGTGCTTGCAGAGCATATATGTGAAGTTTATGTGCTTCATATAATAGAAAGAAATGACAATTTTAGTATCATTAGTGTTTTAATAAATTGCGCAAACAGACCACGGTCAGGAAAGGGCAGTGTATGGGATTCAGAGTTAAGTTGTGCTGCTCTGTCCCCTTAACATGAAGTATAAATGCATTGGGATTCTTCTGTGTTGGATTTGAGTATCAAGCCTTACCGTAAAAAAACAGAATCTACTTGAGCTAAGGTGAAAATGAGTGATGATATTGAGCACTCATTACAGACGTTGGCAGAAAGTTGCTTTTCTGTTTAAAGTTTTTAAGTACCTGGCACTGAATTATGTGTTCATTGAAAGTTATCTCATCGTGGTTTAGGATTAGGCTCCACAGGCTTAATTTAACATCTGAATCTTAAGCTGGGCAACCTGTTCCAGTGCCTCACCACCTTCGCTGTAAAAGACTTTTTCCTTATATCCAACCTAAATCTGCCCTCTTTAAGCTTGAAGCCACTTCCCCTTGTTCTATCGCCATAGACCCTCCTAAAGAGTCTGTTCCCTTCTTTCCTGTAGTTCCCCTTTAGATACTGAAAGGCTGCTCTCAGGTCTCCCCACAGCCTTCTCTTCTCCAGGCTGAACAGCCCCAGCTCTCTCAGCCTGTTCCTGTAGGGGAGGTGTTCCATCCTTTGGTTCATTCCTATGGCCCTCCTCTGGATGTGCTCCAACAGGTTTGTGTCTCTCCTGTACTGTGAGATCACCTCCCTCACCCTGCTGGCCATGCTGCTTTTGATGGAGCCCAAGGTACGGTTGGCTTTCTGGGCTGTGAGGGCACACTGCTGGCTCATGTCCAGCTGCCATCCACCAGTACCCTCAGGTCTTTTTTTGGCAGGGAGATGAGCAGGTGTTTCACCTCCTTTTCTCTAAAGGAAGTCAGATAAATGCTGAAGGAAATACGACTTTGAGGTTTTTTTCAATTTAAATTGACCTGTGGTCAAAATACTGTAATTTATGTTGGTGGTTTGCAGAAATTTGCCCCTTTGGCCCAGTCTGCTAGTGTGCTAAAATGCAGCCCAAGTCTGTTAATTCTAAGCCGGGATCTTATCTTAGCACTCATACTGAGAATCATAATGCTGAGGAGTTAGCGATATGCTTGCAGTGTAATTAGAGTCAATAGGCAGTGATTCAGAAGAAATTTGCTAGCTCTGCAAAACTTTCAACCTTACAAATTGCTGAATGGTTTTATCACAATGCTTCAGTGCCACCAGGAAATGATGCCAGGAAATCATGTTTGAACAAACACATTGTTTTTTTTTTGCTGTGGAGGAGTTGCCATTTCGTGCTCTCCATCCCTCATCTCAAGCAGTAAAGAAAATATGTCTGCAGAAATGATTCCTCTTCAGTTTTGTGTAGGATCTCTTATGACGCTTGCTTGTTCCTATCATCCTGCACTAAGGCATTAAATGCCTTGACTACCCGTTTCCAACCCTTTCATTGCCCTTTAGATCATGCTGGCTGTAGTAGCAATATACTGATTCACTGCAGTTGAAGTGGACGTGAATTGCAAATACTTAAATCAGTGGGAAAGGTAGCAGAGCTGTCACTTACTTCTTTGGGGTTGCTCCTCTTATGTTTCTACAAGGCCACAGTGAAATGTGTGAGTGCTAGTTCTGTCTTGGAGATCAGGGAAAAAAATTACTTGAAATGCGTCCATGAAGATATTATGAAAATTCTGGATCCTGTGTGTGTGGCTGTGTGTTCATGTGTGCACACGCATTTGTGAGTAGATGCCATACAGTGTTTTGTAGTTAGAAATTGCTTATCAGCAGATCTGAGTGAAGAATTTAGTTAGAAAATTTTCCTGCTAAAAATGTGACTTCGTTTAAATTGGAGAAAGCCACAGCAGAATGTATGACTGAGTTAAACACTCCATTAAAGAAAACAATACATCCAGTTCCAAAATGACATTTCAGAACAGAAAGCTATTGTTTGATTTAGTAAATGCTTCTTTGAAAACCCTCAAATCCTTGGCTAGTGATTTCAAAAGCTTCTTTTACTCCCCTCTATTTTCCATGGGAGGTACTTAAGTTTCCTGCTCTGCTTACCCGGGGACAGATTTGATCCGTGCCCAACACTGATCTTCAAAGCAAGCAGCCAGTCTGCATTAACTTGCAGACCTTCACCCCGACCCTCTTCCACCCCTGTCAGCGAAAGGAGAATAGTCAGCTGTTTCTCTTGGAGGCCATTTCCAACCCAAATGGGTTAGGGCATCTTAATCTCTTGTAGTAAACTCTGCATCTGTGTGGTTTTATAGTACAAATTGAATTAGTTTTTTCAATTGCTAGTTGCTGAAGTGCTCTAGTCTAGTAGGCACAGCATTTAAAAGGAGCTTACAGGACTTTGTTTTTCCCTATTCCAAATGAATGACATTAAGTAAAGCCATGTAAGGCCATCCATCACTCGCAACTGAATAATACCTAAAAGACTTATGCATCCCTGGGTGTATCTGTGTGTTCCTTGTTTTTCTTGGGGGAAAAAAAAAGATAACCAGACGTGCTAACATTAGCCATGGTAAAGCTACTTGAGTGCTATGTCAGAGTAATGAGCGTGCTGGTTAAACCAAACTCTCCAGAGCGCAGCTGAACTCTGAAGGGGTTGACTTAACCTGTTGCAGTACACCAGAAGCAAAACTGCTGTAGCAGAGTGAATCCTTAGCAGGCACACGGTGACCATAGGAATATCTGGACATTAATGAACAAGGTGGTAGAGAAGCAAGAACTGTGGCTACAGGTAATGCTAGGGTATTTTCACCAAAAAATGGCTGGACATGGCATGTTGGATCGTTCTGGCATGGCATTCACTTCACATCTAGGAATCAAGGGGTCTCCTGTTTTGATTTCAGTGACAGTGGTGATCAAATATCACACAAATCCTTTTTCTGTGCATGTGGAATAGCCAGAGCCCAGGAGACAGACTTGTTTAGCTTGGAGAGGAGAAGGCTCTGGGACCTCATTGTGGCCTTCCAGTGTATGGAAGAAGTGTATAAACAGGAGGAGGAATGACTGTTTACATGGGTTGACAGCGATAGGACAAGGGGGAATGGTTTTAAACTAAGACAGGGGAGGTTTAGGTTAGATATTAAGAGGAAGCTTTTCACACAGAGGGTGGTGACGCACTGGAACAGGTTGCCCAAGGAGGCTGTGGGTGCCCCATCCCTGGAGGCATTCAAGGCCAGGCTGGATGTGGCTCTGGGCAGCCTGGTCTGGTGGTTGGTGTCCCTGCACATAGCAGGGGGGTTGAAACTCGATGATCACTGTGGTCCTTTTCAACCCAGGCCATTCTATGATTCTATGCTAGCAGAGTTGGAGATGGTAGAGGTACTGTTCCATGGGGCCTCGGAGAGCAGAAGAGCTCTTATAGACTTCTGTCTGGCTAAATATCGTTATTAATGCAGTGTCTAGAAATTGGGCTCCAACATCTGATAGAGGTGCCCAGAGTCTGGCTGGTGAGGAACAGAGCTGGTTCCATCATGACTGGGCACTTCAGTAAGGCCATCCAGGCTCTGAAAGAGTCACTCGTGTGAGAATCTCAGAAATGTCACAGTCAGTGCCGCAGTACGGAGCTGTCCGTGGGCTGTAGCTGTAGACCATACCACAAATGTAGGAACACATCCAAAAGTGTCCAAAACAGCAAGAAAATAATGTACCAGAATCTCCCTATTCCGGTGCTGAGGGAGACTTTTCTTGTTTCCCTTTACCTGATTTAAAAATCAAGATAAAGTTACCATCGGTCTTACCTTTATTTTCAAAGCTGGTGTAGTCCTGTGCATTGGTAGTGTACTGGGTAGGTTGTAAAGAAGGGGAAGTCCAACACTTTTGAAAGCTATTTAGTACACGTCACAGTCACACAGCTGAACTCAGGCAAAGCCAGCAGTGCCCATTCTGCCCTTGGTGAGGAATCCTAAATGGAGAAATAACCCATAGTTGTGTTTCTGTTCACCTTGTGCAATTTTCTTGTGAGTCCCACAAAGCTTGGTTTGGACATTCCATAGAATTCAGGAGATGTGATGATCTTCCAAGTGCTGTGCTGTATTTAGAACAAATGACTCTTCGCTATTTATTGTCTCCTCTCCCAGCAGGCAGTTGTAGAGTTTGAGCTGTAGCTTTGTGAACGTGTCAGTGCTTAATATCTCCCTCCTCACGCTCAGCATTTTCTGGCTCCAGAGATCTTGTAATCCACATTACCATGTAAACGTTACTAAAGCCGTATCAACCGCCTTTCCTGAACATGCAGGTATTCAGGAGTAGAATTACCAACATTTATTCATTAATTTACTTATTCCACTTTAAGCTTTTTCAATCCACACATAAACACAGCGATCTGATTTTCCAGCAGCACGTATTCGGGTAACTCGATCAGATCCCTGAGAAAAGCCACATGCCGTTTCGCCTCTTTCTGTGCAGTGGAATGTGGACAATTCATCATTCTACCCAGAGCCTTATTAGCTGTCAGAAGGGTTAACTGACCTCCTGCAAACAGGAACTTGCCAGTTTGCCTGCGGGGAACATATCCCATAGCAGGCTGACTGCTTAAGCACTTTCGATGTAAAGTAAAAACAATCTCTTGTGTAGGGCTATAATTCAAAGAACAAAGGACCATTTTGCTCAATTGTGCAGGCAGGAGAAGTTATTTTTGTCTCTTGCCTATCATATTCACATTGTACAAGAAAGTCATTTTGCTGAGGACTGATTTGTTCTGCTGAGGCTCTTTGTGCCGTTCTTGAACTGAAGACCACCACTGTGTTTTGAGTTGGAGCCAACAATGCCCAATCTTGAAAACGGCTTTGTTGTGCCCTTTTTCAAAGGGCCACGCGCTTGGGGTGCATGAATTCATTTATGGACCATTTTGAGCCATGAGTCCCCTTCAGGGATGCCTGGTAAATGGATGCTTAAGTGAAGGCTTTTATCAGGTATTGCAGTCCTGGAACATGTGCTTGACCTGCTTCAGCTTTACAGTGCCATGATGGCAGGTAGATGACCTGCATATTTTCAGAGCCTCTTTTTATTCCTTGTGGCATCCCTTTGCTGAGAGCTTTGCAGGCTGGTAGTTTCCTCTGCCACTGCCTGTGTAATTAAGGAGGAGAGTGCAAGCAGCAGCTCTGCTGCATGGAAACTGCCTCTGCTCTGTGTGCAGAGCGTGCTTTCAGAAGTGACCATGCATCAGAAAGTGAGCAGAGCAACTCCTCGTCAGACAAGTTAGTGCTGAAGAAGTGCATTATTCTTCTAAAAGCTTGTTAGAAAGGGTGTTGCCCAAATCTCATCGCTTGAATTTATCACTCATCGTGTGAATTCATTTACAAAGAATCTGTTAATGGGCCTGATTCCACCTGGAGGGTGACCAGCAGTGTGCAGCAGGCTGGCAGCACCCATGCTGGAGCAGGCTCCCGTCCTCCCCCTGGGCAGGAAATATATACAATATACATCATTTTACATCTTTCTGCTCTGCTTCTCCCTGCCTGATTTTTACCCATCTCTGTGTAGGCAGAACATCAGCGCTGTGCCAGATGCCAGGCCCTCAGTGCTGCGCCCCAGTCCCCACACATCCCACCCCCCAAATATTTCCAAGTGTCTGAGAGTGTACTCAAAGCCAGGCCCCAGCCTTTGTGCTCTGTGCTGTGCATGGATTGGTCCTGGTCTTCTCTGAAGTCACCTCAGCTTTTAGGACCCACAGTGTCTTGTGGAAGGGAGCTCTGCAGCTCAGCTCACCACTATAACTGGTTATCTGCTGTTTTCTGTGGGAGGTGCAGGGGAGGGTGTTTGTTTCTCAGTGTGTGGCATTCCTCAGTTACCCCCTGCTGCTGTGCTGGGAGAGACAGTGACCATTTGTTCCTCGTTCACCTTTTCCATTTCGGTCACGTTAAACCTTCTGCTGGGTGCCTGCCTGGCATTTCTTTTCCTATCTGGGCAGCCCTGCTCTGCTTACCCTGGTAGGAGTGGAATGGGATCTTTGGGTGGCTGTCAGACGGACGCCCCAGCACTGCAGGATGTGCCCACCCTCAGCACGTTGTTGGGCCATTTCTGATGTGTGCGGATGGGGCGCTCCCATCCTGCCCCGGCGCTTCTGCCCTCCTGTCACTGCCTCCAGCTCAGCCCCGGTTCTCCATACCCAAGCAGACACAGCCACAATCAGCTGATAATAACCCACAGACCACCTCTGTCCTCGTTTCACCGTTCTGTTCCATCTGCTTTTATGTTCCTCGGCCCTCACAGTGCCCTTTTCTCCTTCCAGCGTGCGACTGCAACCCCCGTGGCATCCAGACCCCGCAGTGCGACCGTGCCACAGGGCAGTGCATCTGCAACGAGGGGGTGGAAGGGCCGCGCTGCGACAAGTGCTCGCGGGGCTACTCGGGCTTCTTCCCCGACTGCGTGCCCTGCCACCAGTGCTTCGCCCTCTGGGATGTCATCGTCGGCGAGCTGACCAACCGCACCCAGCAGTTCCTGGATAGGGCAAACGCCCTGAAAATCACGGGGGTCATCGGCCCCTACCAGCAGACGCTCAGCACCCTGGAGGAGAAGCTGGGGGAAATCAAAGCCATCATCGCTCAAAACCCAGCCGCCGAGCCACTGAAGAACATTGGGAATCTCTTCGAGGAAGCAGAGTGAGTACGGTTGCAGTTAGGTGGATAAATCCAGCTTGGGGAGGAGTGGGAACGCTGCTGGGCTGGGGCTGAGGGTGCAGGTGGAGGCCGCACGCTGGGTTAGAGGGCACCCCGGCAGGGCACGGCATGGCCCTGCTGGAGCATCTCAGCGTGCTACCAAGTCCCCATCCCATGAGCAGAAACCAGGCCGGGGAGACAGGAGCAGCACAGACTGCACTGGGCAGCTAATTACCAGCTGCTAATTAGCACCGAGCTGCTCACGCTTGCTTTGCACTCCCCTCGGGGCAAAGGACAACCACTGCTATTGTGTGAGAGAATGAAGAGGGGAGAGATTAAATTCCTGGATTTCCGCCTGCAGCCGATGGGTTGGAAACTTCGGGCTTCTTTCTGCACTCGGAGCTTGAGGTGGGGGGAGCAGCTGCTCGGTCACAGCACTTGTTTCCATTCTGCTCAGGGTCAGAGCCTGTATTTTGCTTTAGAGCTGAGCATACTGAAGAAGGGGGTTGTGCTCTCACAGATGGGGCAGTTGTGCAACTGCTAGAGCTTTGTTTGTGCATTGTCCGGGGACTGCACAAAGCAAGTGGGAGAGGATCAAAGCACAAATGTCTCAATTAGGGACTGGCTTGTGCCCCGCAACCCCCTCTTCAGCTGGAGAGCCCCACAGGGCTGCTGCTGCTGTGTTTGGGCTCTGTGTGCTGAGGGAGCACCTGTGGAGCTGCTGTTCTCTAACCAGTGTAGTAGAGCTCCTCTCTGGCTGTACAGAGAAGGAAGTATTGGATTTTGAAGAGCTGCTGGCAAACAGCAGCCTGCTAAGCTGTTGGGGGGGATGGAAACTGATCACGGAGATTAAATACTGCCCAGTTCTCTCAGCATGAGGAATTGCCGGGTGTGGTGGGATCGCCATGGATGGGAACAGTTTCCTGTGCCCAGCTCCGTTCTGTAGCAGCTCTGCCTTGTATCCTGCGGTTGTCTTTCCTTTTAGGGTTATCCCAGCAGCTGAAGCTTTCTCCTGCGTGCACTAAGGCCATGCAGGAGGTTCTCCTTAGCCCCAGAGAATGGCTGATGGGAAGGGATCTTTACAGAGGAGCTAAAAGAATCCATTGTATTAAAACCAAGCCATCTAACTGTTTCCTTCCCCCCCCTTCCTGAAGTTCAGATCTGTCCCATGAGTTCACAGTAATCCAAACTGCATTTTTAGCTGTGTGGGGGGGGGTGAAGCAAATTATGTATGGATCATAGTAGTCAACTCTGACCTATGCAGTTGCCATGGTACAAGAGCATTACACCAGTCCTCTGGAATCTGGCTCCAGTTAATCTTACACAAAGCAGCTGTTTTCTGAGCAATTTGGTGCTTTGAGTTTATAAACGTGCTGTAGATTAAAAAGTAGTTTTGTGTGATAAAGGAAACAAAGCAGCATTCTAGGTAGGCATGCTGTTACAAATCACGGCTCTGCCGAGGGAGGCCGGGCCCTGCCGTGGGAGCAGCACGGCATGGTTCTAACCATTGCTGAGCTGAACTGAGCCCTTCCTCTGCCCCCATTAAGTGCTGCTCCTCTGTTCTGCAGCAAGCTGACAGCTGATGTTACCGTTAAGATAGCGGACATAGAAGCAAGCCTCTCAACCTTAGCAGAGAAGAGCAATAGCACCGATGCTGACCTGAGCGCGTTGGAGACAGATGCCAAAAGCCTGGATCGTGTTGTGAAGGAGCTGGCAGAACAGCTCGAGTTCATCAAGATCTCTGATGTTCGGGGTGAGTGTCACACGGAGGGGGAGAAAGCAGCGGGGTGGCTGAAGATTTAATTAGTGCATGGTTTAAAATCCCAGGTTAATCTTTTAACATGTAATGAAACTCAGATCTTAGAGGGCAGCTTCTCACTGTGCATTAGCAGAGTTGCTGATGCAGCAGAGGTTCTGTTTTGCCCCCTCGCCCCTTCCCTCTCTCCCTCTGTGCATTGCAATACCAGCTCAAGTTCCTGGGGCACGAGAACTTTAGAGACTTTAAGACTTCAATTAAATACACTTTAGGTGGGGGCACAACAGTTGGAAGTGAAGCAGATTCCAGGATACACCTGCACCTTTCGGTTGCTTTGCCCAGGCTGTTAAATTCTGTTTGAAAAACTCCTGGGCCCTTCATGATAGGAGCGCACCGCGAAGCCCAGCTCTGCCCAGGAGAGCAAACCTTTGCGCCCACCGGGATGGCGCCGTGCCAGGCTTCAGTCAAGGTCAGAGTTTGCTGAGAGAGGCAGGCCACTGAATTCTGGGGAAGTTTTGAAAGCTGACCTAATTCCGACTTAAAGTATAGTATTTATTAATTAATTTCCTGCTTTGCAGGAAGTCTGAGGTTGTTTCCAATGAATGTAGGGTTTCACAGAATGAGGCAAAAAGGTTGTAGGAACTGGGGAGTCCCTGACTTGTGGAGGAGAGTGTGGCTGCTCCTGTGGGGTCCCTTGCGCCCTCCCAGGGCCTCTCCACCAGTTGTCCAAAATGAGCACTTCCATAAATCAGTCTTTCATCAGGAAGTTGTTTCTTGGGAGAGCTCTGACCAGCTTCCAAGCAGTGACTCCATACACCAGACATCCATGTGGCAACAAGAACCAACGGCGTATGCAGATCCTTAGAAAATGGAACTTTGCCCTATGAACCTAAAAGGTTGAGTCTCCATTCACCCTCCTGGCAGAGTTAATTCAGTTCCTGTGTCAGAGAACCGCTTAACTTGAAAACCAGCAAACCTGACACATTTTCAACCAAAAAAAACCTGAGTATTCAAACAACAGAACAAATTTTGTCATCCTTACAATTGCATGGAGTGCAGCTAAAGAGGCTGTTGTTTGCTTTGTCTTGATGCTAACCCAGATGTGCCATCCGCCAGCCTCCGCGATTTAAATTACTCGGTGTTACTTAACAGATTTCTGAGCGGCTCTGTCTGATTTCTGCAGGAGCCTTGGACAGCATCACCAAGTATTTCCAGATGTCCCTGGAGGCAGAGGAAAGGGTCAATGCTTCCACTGTCCACCCCGACAGCGCCGTGGAGCTGTCAGCGCAGACACGGCAGGAAGTGGAAGACTTAATCAATGAGAAGGAGGCCCAGTTCAAGGCTAAGCAAGAGGAGCAGTCGCGCCTCCTGGATGAACTCGCTGGCAAGCTGCAGAGCCTGGATCTCGCCGAAGCATCAGCAAAGGTATTTGGCTGAGAATTGCTGGGATAAAACCTACAGCAAAAAGTTGGGTTTGTGAAGAAGCAACAGGCAGGGAGAAGCTGTTTAGAGCTGGACAGTAGGAAATACAGTTTGTTCCTACAAAAAAGCACACTTCATTGATGATGTGCGGGCTCCGAGACACCTACAGGTTTTCAGGCATCAGCCCTTCATGTTGTTCTCCCTGTTGCTTCTAGAAACTGAGCCCTGACAGCACCTCTTCATCACATCCTAAGCCAAATTCCTTTGCTGTGGGCAGAGCTCTCAAGTGCAGCAAAATTTAGTGAGTCCACTGGACCGAGAGCCGACCTCTTAAATCTCAGTTAACATGCTTGCTTTTCCTGGGCTGCTTTGTTCTTGCAGCATTTCAGAGTCCCATACCTGTGCGGCGCTCATGCTCACGCTGCCCTCCTTGGTATTGCCACACTCCCATCCTTCTGCTTGAAACAAGGCAGAATTTAAAGGGAGCTGGAGTCAAAAGGGCACGGTCCCTGTTGAAGCTGCCTGCTCATCTGTAAATACGATCAAGGGTGGTTTTCTCTGGGGGCGAGGCAGGGTGTTCCTTCAGCTTCCCTTTGAAGGCAGCCGATTGCATTCAGAGAACAATCCCACTTGAAGTTCCACAGAAGGGAGAGCTCATTAACTCCTCTGGGCAAGGCTGGGCCTGCGGGAGAGGATGAGGTCTTCACACAGTGAATTGTCCCCGGTCCTTTACAATGACAACCACCCACCCCAGTCCTCTGTCTCCTTTTTCTTGGGGAGAGAAGAAAGAGGCATCTTTTTGTTTAGTTTCCCTGCCCCTGCATTCCTGCCTAATGTGTTCTTGAGGACCGAAAATCTTGGTTAGATGTTATCAGAGCAGTAAACACTGAGTTAGTTGCTTGGAGGTGTAATCATGGGATGCAGAAACAAAATCTTTTTGCTTTCTAGCTACTGCTGGGTTGTGTGCCAAGCAGGTAAGAGGGAATCCATTACACTTCACAGGAGCCAGCTGCAGCTAACTTGGCACAGCCCCTTGGTGTTCCCAGAGAGATTCTTGGCTTAAAGTACATCAGCTAGTGACTATCCTTTGGCATAAGGAGCGGGGTGGAAAGCGAAAAGAACCTCACAGGAGGAAAGGATTTTCCATCTGGCTAAAACAACTTCTAATGATTTCATTGTCCAGTTGACCACAACAGTGGATAAGCTCAGTAAAAATTGCCAATTAAAGTAGTTTTACTTAAAAAAAAAGCAGCAACAAAGTTGGTCTCTTCCGATTTCATTGTCACAAATTGGAAAGCAGTGTGACAGAACAAACATTCGATGGAAGGGAAGGGGACAGTTTTTCAAGAGAGGTGAAGAAGTTTCCTGTTCAGTATTTTATTTGTTTTCCTTTGCTCTCCCCCAGGCAGCAAAGGAAAAGAGCTTATCTTGTGCAGAACATATTCTTCTTTTTTAAAAAAGCTGCTTGGGTTAGCTAGTGTTTCCTCCAACAGTAACAAGACTGGCTTCCAACAGAAGGAATACAGGCAGTAGTAGCTTCCAGCTTGTAAACCAGAGCCTAAAGGCAGCTTTCTGGTGAAGCTGACAGTCAGGAAAAGCAGACAATGAAGGCACAGCTGCCCTCAAGCTACTCCAGCAGCTGGGAGCTGGCTTGTTGCAATCAAGTTAAAGGCAGGGAGTTGTGGAAAGGTCATAGAAGGACTACCATCATGCTGGTATGGACCTGATGCAGGAACCGTCTGCTCTGCTTCAGCATCATTTGCTATCATCGAATATCCCAAGTTGGGAGGGACCCATAAAGATGGTCAAACGTCTCAAGTTGTGCTGTGGTATTTAGGATGCCATCCCCCTCACAGCTCAGCAATAAAAATACAGGCTGTGATCACTGCCCTTGTCTCATTCCCAGATGTGTGGCACTCCAGTGGGAGCCTCTTGTGCTGAGTCGGAGTGTGGAGGACTGCACTGCCGGACTGCTGCAGGGCAGAGAAAGTGTGGAGGACCTGGCTGTGATGGGCTGGTCACTGTCGCTCACACCGCGTGGCAGAAGGCCATGGACTTCGACAGAGACATCCTCAGTGCGTTGGCAGAAGTTGAGCAACTCTCCAGAATGGTAATCCATAAATCCATTGTTGCAATAAAAAAGAAAAAAGAAATCTTAGTGGTAACCCAAGTTTAGACACTAACTGGCAAAGTATGTGCCTGGCTTACTTCACAATCCTCCTTTCTAGTTGCGTAACATCAAACTTGTGAAGATACTCAGACTTCAGCTTGCTCAAGTCAAGTTTCATGCGTTACTCCAAACATGAGCAGGAGTTGTTTAAACTAGCATTGGTGGTGTGGATCACAGCCAGCTTTTAAAAGTGTTCTGTGAGTTTTATGAGAAGAGGCATTTCTCATTACTGTTACCTCTGACTCCAACTGAATTTTTGTTGTAAATCAGGCCTGAAAGCATACGCAAATATGCAGTCAAGCCCTCTACTTTCTTCTCTTCAGGTTTCTGAAGCAAAGCAGAGAGCTGATGAAGCCAAACAGAATGCACAAGAAGTTCTGCTCAAAACCAACGCTACAAAAGAACAAGTGGACAGAAGCAATGAAGATCTGAGAAATCTTATTAAGCAGATCAGAGACTTCCTCATGCGTAAAAACCTTAAACTCACGTTCTCTCTTTTACCTCTGCATCTGTGAAAACTCTTTTTTGGCATCATTCTCCAGGGGGTAACATAATAGTCATCATCCTCCCCTGGCTCTTTTCAGCCAGATTTAGTGGGTATGATGAAATCTGGGAATGAGAAAACCAAGACAATTGGAAAGAAAGGCTGATCTGTAGTCCATTGTTTCGTTCCTTTCAGCTGGGTCCATTGTACTTCTCTAACTTGCCAAGTCTGTTCCTAAATTCTGGCCAGAATGGCACAGTGCTGTTAAAGGGGAGGACAATCACAGTTAGAAACTGTGAGGTTATCTCCATGCAAGAAAACAGGTAAAGGTTAAATGAGGGCCCTTTTCGTTGTTGAGTGGCAGCATGGCAAACCCACTCCTTCTCTGAGAATACTGTTAGCACAAATACATTTATGTGCAGCTGTTGGCTTCCCTTCCTCTGGGCTCACAGCCCACCCCAGCCCCAGCATGGGGTAGTTAATCACTGAGATCAGCAAAAGGCTTCCAAGAGAATGATGCTAGCAGGGCTTTCGTGCCTGCTGGGCCTCTCCTTAGAGAGAAGTGTCACCCTAAGGAAACAGTTTTAATACCCTGATGTGCTGCAGTCTGGAGAAGAAAGTTTTTTCCATGATTTTGCTTCTTGAGGGAGCAGGTGGACAAGAATGTTGAATACTGAGAGCTGACAGCAGAAAGCTTTGACTCACCCTTGTGTCATTTCTGCCCATCTGTAGAAGACAGCGCTGACCTGGACAGCATTGAGGCAGTGGCTAATGAAGTGCTGAACATGGAGATGCCCAGCACCCCCGAGCAGCTGCAAGCCCTAACAGAAGACATCCGTGAACGCGTGGAAAGCCTTTCTGATGTCGAGGTCATTCTGCAGCAGAGTGCTGGAGACATTGCCAGAGCAGAAATGCTACTGGAGGAAGCTAAGAAAGCAAGGTATGCAACCTCATTTTGTATTAGGTATTTACAGTCACTGAGAACTGGAATGAGACTTCCATTTCACTCTTCCAGGGAACGCAGTTTACCTTACCACAAAGCAGATACCCCTTTCCTTCACTATCAGGCAAAAATAGCCCTTTGCAGTGTATGACCATTGCAAAGTAAAAGCACTTTTATTGCTAACCTAGTTTTGCTCCACAGCAAAGGTGCAACAGACGTTAAAGTCACTGCAGACATGGTGAAAGCAGCACTAGAAGAAGCTGAAAAGGCTCAAGATGCAGCTGAAAAAGCCATAAAACAAGCTGATGAAGATATTAAAGGAACTCAAGACCTGCTGACCTCAGTAAGTTATTTCCAAGTACTCTTTAAGATGCAGAAACAGGAATACATCTGATATTCAGAAACCAACATAAGGATGTCTGAGGAAGGCTACACTTAAAATGAGTCTAAACTATTCTGGCCTTTATTATATAAACATCTGAGTCAGAATATGACATAACTAGAGGCCTACATGCTCTTCAAGAAAAAAGGCTTTTCTCACCCCATATCGTGCACCACTGAAGTTACATGAGTAGGATCATAGCAGGTGTGCCAAGGTCTCTATGAAGTCATACATATCAGTCCCTTGGCAGCAGTGTATTGGCATAACAGCGCTATCTAGCAGTGCCATTCACTGCAGCAGGAGAAAACTGATGATAGATAGAAGTGGTAATTGCTGTAATTGTGACAGATGATGTATTTTCAGGCTTTAACTCATAATTCTCATGAGACCATAGTGCTAACTCTACCCCTTCAGTTTGGCCAGCTTAAGAGATGGACAACTTCAGACATTTAGCGCTATCCTTTGATAATGACTGTTTGCAGATTGAGCAACTTTCGAACGTATAATGCAATCAAGGCTTTCTTAATGAAGCTCCCTAACACTTCTGAAGACCTCACTGTAGGTCACCTTACAGCAGCGGGCTCTTTCACCCCAATTGCAATTGTACATTTTTAACAAAATGAAACACGTTAAGTATCAGATCTATTGCTGTGACCTAATGGGTTGATCAGAACTCACTCAGAAAGCTTGTATCATATTCAGAGTCTTTTGAAAGTGTATCATTGTCCCTATCTCTGTTAGATTCAATCTGAAAATGCAGCATCTGAAGAAACACTGAACAATGCCACTTTACGTCTGTTTGCGCTTGAGAGGAGTGTTGAAGACCTTAAGCAAAAGGCTGCTACAAATTCAGAAAATGTGGGCAACATAGAAGAAAAAATCATTTCTGCAAAACAAAATGCTGAAGAAGTTAAACAGGTGAGAAGTTTGGGAAAGATACTAAAGGAGAGCCAACAAAACTCACCCTGGGGTTGGGTAGATGAACACTACTGGATTCCTTCAGTCCACTTAGTTTATTGGCTAAGTGCTGGTGACAAAAAACAGTGCCTAATGCACTTGCTGAAGTATTCTTTACTCAATCTGTTACTAAATGTAAAGAGAGAGAAGCATTAGGAAGTTGTCAGGTTCAAAAATAGTTGCAGGAAATATGCCTCACTGCCACACATCAGCCTTTCGCAGATTTGTTTCTGTCCCTCAGCTTCACTGTCTGCCACAGCTCAACTGGCAATTTTATTTTCCATCTGTATTTGTTTCTATAGTGATGTTCAGGCCAAACAAACCCTAGTTGGGCATATACAGAACCAAGTGGCAAGAATAAATCCTTAGCTCAGTATAAAACTAGTCTCATTTCTAAATATCAGAGATGCAGAATTCACTCCAACCATATGGCCTAATTCCCAGTGTCTGCTATACACCTTCGTAATACCAAAAGAATGTTCATTAACAAAACAATTGACAAATCTGCCAAAGGAAGTTTTCATTGCTCCAGTCTTTTGGCTGGAATTAGCCCATCGGTCTCAAGAGACGTTTTCTGCTAAGAGGGATGTATTATCCGTCAAACAATTATTTCCAAGCACTAAGTAGTATTTCAGGTGGTTATCAGATCCCAGAGGGTTCAAGTACTGCTGCAGACTGTTAACTTGCTTACTAGTTGAATTCATTTGTGCTGTAGCACTCCTTAACCTCACAGGGAAAAAGCACAGCTGAGAAGTGAACCTGATGTCTTCTCCAGCACCCTTACCTTCGAGAGCCATGCAGCTGTTCTTATTGAAAAGGCAGCAGTGTTGTTCCTCCTCCACTGCTCCGCTGTGTTAGGGGCTGTGACTTCCCAAGTTCCAGAATTGGGTAACTGCAGTCCATGCTGAGTGTTAGAGCTGTAGGACAGCCACAGATGTGTAAGAGGGCACTGATGAATCTTCGCACCCACTCTTCAAATCTTGAATATGAAACAGGAAATCCCTCGACCCTGTTGTTGCTTTTGTTACCCGAGCTGACACTGTGCTCTCTTTAGCCCGGATATTGAGCAACTCCTCCTGCATTGTCTTTTGAGTGGCTCCATCTTGTGTTTCTATCTGGAACAACAGGTCCTCGACACCGAGCTGAACAGCAAGTACAAAACCGTGGAAGATCTCATCACCAAAAAGACAGAGGAGTCTGCTGATGCGAGGAGGAAAGCAGGCTTGTTGCAAGAGGAAGCAAAGGCATTGCTGGCTCAAGCCAACAGCAAGCTGCAGCTGCTCAAAGGTAAGGCTGTTCTGAGGAGGCAAGGTACTGCTGTAGAATACAAAGCGCTATCGTGCTGTTAAACCAAGGTGTTCATCAGCAGCAGGAAAAGAAAAAAAGAAAGGTAATTCTTTGGTGCTGAAGTTTGAACTGCTTTTCTTATTCTTACGGACACAGCATAATCATGACTCAAAGGTTTGTATCAAAGAGAGCAAAAACTTGCAGAGAGACACAAACTTCTGGTATGGCACCTATCACTGCCCAGAGAATCACTACAAAGAAGAATTAGACATAACATAGGTAACCATGATTAGGATGAGGACAAACTCATTCAGCAACACCAAAAGCAGTCAAACTCCTGACAGACAACCCAGAACACCATCTTCAAACAGTGTTCCCCCACACACCCCCTGGACTGCAGTTAAATCAAAGGGTAATGAGGATACAGCAGTTCCAGCTTACAGATGAATCTAACACAATGGCCAGTTAAAGCCAATTGAAACAGGAGGGGGCAGTCAGCCCATAACTGCCAGGGAGGAAGCAAGGTTTTCCTTCTGTTTTTGCCAGGCCAGGAACCAGTGCTTCCCTTCACTTGTTCCTGCACAGTTACAATGACTCACTGAATATTTGGACTGTAACAAGCCAACACTTCTCACATCAACAGAAGAGCCTCCTAACTGTAGGGAACGGCAGTTACTGTCAACATGAATCAAAGCACACTTTTTGCACTTACAGAAAATTACTTTTGTTGCTTTATGTCCCAGTTCTAGAGAAACAAAAGGAGCCATTTCAGCCTTTGCTACTACAGGTCACTTTTTCTTCCATAAGAAAATAAATCTGAATGGTAGTTTTTTTCTGTAACAATTATGATTGATATTTTTACCACATTAAAACATACCTAATTAAGCTGTTTTTCCTCTTCCTTTGCTGACAGAATTGGAAAATACGTATGAAAACAATCAGAAAGTTCTGGAAGACAAAGCCAAGCAGCTGGTGGAGCTGGAAGAGACCGTGCGCTCCCTCTTACAGACAATCAGCCAGAAAGTTGCTGTGTACAGCACCTGCTTATAAATGGGAGCAGGAAACACTCGTGTTGAGGATGGATTTAACAAGTATTACACTAGTTGTTTTTGACATTACACTAAGACCTGATAAAGTGAACAGGTTTGATATTGACTTCTAAGTCACAGAACCAAAGAGAAGTAACTTTTTGACATTGAAAATAAACAGTACTTTTGTATCACTGTATGTACCTAGTATGACTCATTAAGTTCCGTGTTATTTTCAATAGCTGAAACTAATCCTTGAGTTTCTGCAAGTCTTGTTTTTAAACTAGCTAGAGATCTCCTAATAAAATACTGGTTCCAACTACATCATTCTAAGTAAGAGCTCTAATTACTGTGAAGTATAGGATGGTAACTCAGAACAGAGTAAGCAGTGAAAGAATTACCTCCCCCTCTCATGGTTAGCTAGCATTTACACATTTCAAGAACCAAATTTACATAGTAAGCCATGGTGGAGGGAAGAAAAAACCACCTGTGAAGTTCACAGAGCACTTAATATGAATCAGTTAAGGAGCTGTACACACACACTTTATTGAAGCAGCACACTGAGGATCCCTATCAACAGCTTACCAAACAAAACACATACAGGACTTAAAAAAAGAAAGGCAAGAGTGATATCCAGTTCCCCATAGATGGCATAATTAACCTCTAAGTTTCTGTAGGACAGTGCACCTTCAGCTAACTGCTCAGTACTGCACAAATTGTTCTGCAGGATTCACCAGTGACATATACACAGGTCAGCATCCCCAGTGGCAACGTGCATTTACACGCACCGACTGCTTACTGACATGAGAAATATGTTTGGGTAGATACTTTTTCATCAGCAATTAACCTCACCTTGACCAAGGTCAGCAGCAGTTGGTCAGGGCAACTACAGCACCATGTAGCACCACCTGTGCAAACTGAAGGGCAACATATCTAAGTAATATTCCTCTGGGTGACAAATGCTAGAGCAAAAAATCCAGCACAGGCACTGATAACCACAGCAGCATCATACACTGTTGCACTGCCAGTATGCTTAACAGCTTTTTACATCTGCAAACTTTGCGGTGTTCAAACTTAATTGCCATCAGCTCATTTACAGGGAGTTTAGTGACATCTCTTATTTCTATCTTTATAAGCACTCAACTAGAACAGAAATTGCCAAATCATAGAGTGGTTTGTATTGGAAGGGACCTGAAAGCCTACTCAGCCCCAATCCCTGCCCTGGGCCAGCTGCCCCCCACCAGCTCAGGCTGCCCAGGGCCCCATCCAACCCAGCCCTGAGCGCCTCCAGGGATGGGGCACCCACAGCACCAGGGCCTCACTGCCCTCTGAGTAAAGAATTGCCTCCTAACATCTAACCTAAGTCTTCCCCTCTTTTAGTTTAAAACCATTTATCTCTCCACCTGTCAAGCCACTGGCATAATGAAGGAGGACAATCCTGGCACATACTAAGATTCTCTTCAAGGCAGATATTCTACTAAAATGAAGTGGCACCTCACAAAAGAAGTGAGCTACTGGCATTAGGCGCATTCCCTATACGTGGTATTTGTTTGCAAGTCTTCTTCTAGCCACCAACCTGGACACTAATATGTCAGCAAACAAAACCCAAGACAGTCCTCCAGCAACATTAAATATTTATTAAGCTCTCTCGCAACAGAAGAGACACAAAGAGAGCACAGAATAGAAAACAGGAGAGAAGGAAGTATGTCTGAACTGTGTGGAGAGCTGACGCTGCAGCCCTTACATGTGGAAGGTGCAGAAGAATAACCCTCACATCATCGCACTTAACAGCAAGCGAGGCTTTGCTACCCAGTTTTATCATTTCAAGGTTAAAGAGTTGGACAGTGGAAGCTTTATGAACAGGAAGTAACAGTAAGAGTAGTTTTCCTTCAGTCTTTCATTTCTCCATCAGCACTTGATTTTTCCCCAGTGAGTTTTCAATATGAAAACACGATGTGTGGAGAATCACACGCAGAGTGATTTTATCTTAAAAAAAAAGTCAACAAAGTATTAATCAATTTACACAAGTCCCTCTTCTCCCCAAATCCTAACATCACTAGATCAAAACTAATTTTGGTACTCATATGTAAGAAGTAGGTTAAATACTTATTTAATCCTTTCATAAGGAAATATATATTTGTGCGGAAGTGACAGTGGCATTTTAAGTGCCAGTGGCCTGTTAAGTGCCAGCATTCAACTGCTTTAGTCTATCACTACTTCAAATAAGAACACACCAGGTATGCTGGACACCTGTACAGAGCTGTGACCAGCACACCTGATCATCCCATGCAGCAGCAAAACGTTTGGTTTTGAAGGAAAGAGTTCTGTCAGGCTGTTTTTCTGCAACATTCATGATGTAAATAAACATGTAATCTTAAGGTATTTAATGTACAGAGACTGGATAATTCCACTTGTTCCAAAGTCTACTTGTTTAAATATCTGATGTCTAAAATGAAGAGATTCATTTAATTCAATCCTAAAATCCTCAAACTCGCCTTCCACAAGGGCTCGCAGTCCGTTTTCAGACGCACTACGGGTGTTCAAAGTACTGCTCTTTCATTTTAGAAGTTGATAGCTTTGCCAAAAGACGCTGCTAGGTTAGCTTCCCTGAAGGCTTCTGACACCGTCTGCAGAGAACAAACCAAAGGTACAACTCATTAATAACTCCATGCAGTTACAGCATGGCTGTGCAACCCCCGTGTTCAACACTTGCTTTAGAAAAGCTTACCGGATGAGCATGGCAAACTCTGGCTACATCTTCACACGATGCTCCGTACTCCATAGCGAGGGCTGCTTCGTTAACCATTTCGCCAGCACCCTGCAGTTTAACATTGTTTGTAATTAGAACAGATCTTTATGCAGTTGTCTTGCTTCTTCAATTGCTAATTAAGAAATATCCAGCTTGTAAATAAGCAACTTTTGCTAAAAAGAAAAGCCCCGATATGACCAGTGCTTCAACTGTGTCCTTGTGTCAGTCCAAAGTACTCCATCAATTTGGTGGCTGTGCTCAAGCCGAGCTTCAAATTAAATGTAATGCCACACCAGAGTACTTGCTCTCTTACTGCTGAGGTTTGGGTAACATCTGGGCTTTGTTCCACATGGCAGTGGTCAGATACTACCCACGTTCTGATCCAAGGTACTGTACATTATCACTGCTGGGGAAACAACAACCAAAAAATACCAAAGACTTCAATGCCCTTTAATGCCCTCCTAGAAAATTAATCAGATAACCAGATCATCTGAGGTACACTATTATATCTGCAGCCTTGCTCTCATTAAATATTAGTCCTATTTGTAGGGACTTAGCCAGAGAAAGATATTTGAATAGCTGAAAATAAAACAGTGAATAAGTAATAATGTTTTCAGAATTAAGATACACAATCTTAAGATTTCCCACCAGCCCCTTTCATTTACTGCTGAAAATTACTGCCTGGCTCACACTGATAAAGCTGAGCTGTGCTTTTTTTAGAGAATGTGGATTTTCATCAGTTACTGAGCCCAGACTCGGTGACTGCAGCACAAGGCTGCCAACTCTGCAGAAGCAGAGAAAACCAGAGAAAAAGAAAAGCAATGAAAAAACCCCCAATCTGTTCAGCTATCCCAACTTCCAGAACTTGAGTCAGTTTCCGCTGTTCTCCTGAGTATTTGGCAATACTCATAGGGATGAAACTGCAAGAGACTGAATAACCCCTGCATTTCCAGGGAATAGAAAAGATGAAGAAGGAAAGAGCTGTGTCCATTGCCAAAATAACAGCAAAGCAGGGATGCGGGCAGGAGGGCTGCAGATGAGAACAGTAAACCCAAGTGATTTTGTGAGACAAATCTTCCTTTATACAAGCACCACGTGGCACAATGAATCACCCTTAGCACTACCAGGACAGCAGCACACTTGACAATACTTACTGCGCCTAAGATGTGCGCGCCCAACATCCTGTCTGTTGACTTTTGACTCAGTATCTTCACCATGCCGTCTGTGTCAGCATTTGTCTTTGCTCTACTGTTTGCAGCAAATGGGAATTTCCCAATTTTGTACTCTACTCCCTACAAAAAAGATACCTGTTACTGACACTGAGTTAACAATCGGAAAGCTCCACAGGAATGATGCAGCCATACAGCTGGATAACTATAAAAATAGGTCTGATACAAAACTAGAAGGCACACGAGACATACACAGAGCAATGTATGAAAATATCAGGTATAAAGAGGTATCAGAAAAAATAAGCACAGAAATAAGAAATAGCACAGAAATGGTATTAACTTCACAAAATAGAAGTTATTGAAGAGGACTGTGATCCTTTGTGAGAGTAGCATGCAGGAAGGAACCATTCAGCCATACACCCTACGCAATAAACTCAGATAGAGAAATTCTCACGTGAGAAGTAGCTAGATAAAGCAACAGCCATTATCACACTATGAAACCATATCCAAGACAGAAAAATAGTTTTGTCCAGGAAGAAAACAGTACCTCTTCTTTCAGCTGTTCTTCTGATTTGCCAACCCAGGCCACTTCGGGGTGAGTGTATATGACAGAGGGCACGCAGTTATAATCAATGTGAACTGCACCTCCAGCCATCCCTTCAACACACAGAATGCCTTCATCTTCAGCTTTGTGGGCCAGCATAGGTCCAGCAACTACATCACCAATAGCATAGATGCTATCAGATCAACGAAACAAAATCAGATGCTGTTTAAGAATGTACTAGCACACCTCAGCTACCACATATAACAGTTTAAAACACGACAGGAGTTTTCAGCAAAATCAGATTAAGATACTAATGTACAGAAGCAATCTGGAGACTGTAGGAACAGTTTCCACTGAATGAGCACACTTCAAGTACCACTGCCAGCACACCCTGACGTTCAATTACAGAACTCCAAAGGTTGACTAAAAATCCTCAGCTGCTAAAACAAAACAGAAATTGATCTTTTCTTTCAGGAAAAAAGCTATATTTAGCAATTTAAGAAGTACCTCAAGTACAACTTTTAAAAGTTCTGCTTTAAAAGGAAGTAAAAATTATTAAATATTACTTACTTTGGAATTTTGGTTTGGAATCTGTTATTGACCGGGATTCTCCCCCTCTTATCAAGTTCAATTCCAATGTCTTCAAGTCCCAGATTTGCTGTGAATGGACGCCTGCCGATGCACACCAGGAGCACGTCACAAGTTATGACTTCTGCCTTTCCACCAGCAGCAGCTTCAACACTGCAGAAAAACAAGCAGCAAGAATGTTAAGCTGTCAACCCGCAGTACTGTATTTCGCTGACTAGTGATTAGTCTGATCCTGATGGTGACCTAGGGGCTGAACCTGGCATCCCAACACCTGCCTTTGCTCTATCCTCCACTTCTTCCTTGCAAGACTTGATGAGCAGGAGAGGAAGCAAGGGCCAGCAACTCTTACTACATTTGTTAGCAACTCCTAGATAAAGAAATTCAGGTTATGCATCTGTTAACAAGTAGCACAACCTGCAAGGAGCAAATCTGTACAGCAAAACAATCGGTGCTGAGTACACAACATCCAAGTTAGTTATATTTCGGAGTGAGGCAGTCACGCACTCTGAGCAAGCTCTCTCCTGGCCCCAAACAATTAAAGAACTGTTAGCAGTTGCCTTGCATAAAGTGCATCCCTCAAGGGCATCTAGAACAAGTTCAGTTTGCATCCTGAGTGCAAGAACAAACCAAAGAATGGTAAGCAGGGTTAATTAGGAAACGTGCTTCAAAAGCATACTCCTAAACCAAAATAAACTCTAAACAGAGAGAGACTGCATGAGAAATCCAGGCAGTATCAGTACAGCAGTACATAGAGGCCCAAATCTAGGACTTCTCCAGTGGTGAAGGACATACCCTGAGCTATGGAGATAGAGCAGATCCAATTCCTTGTACTGAGATTCCAATGAAAAAGGCATTTAGGCTTACGTTCGTTAAGAAACACCACCCATTTTCTTACAACTCATGCTACAGCTTATGCTACCAGTCTGCACAGAGAATATGTTGACAAGAAAAGTGTATCGGTATGGACATTTACAAGGATAAATTTGCTTTATATTTTTCTGTATTTGCTGTTCACCTAAATCTTCAATGGGCTCAAATCCGGCCATGAAAAAATAGTCTCAGACAGCTTCATTTATTTCTAATTAGAAGAAATCAATCTTTACCATGCTTATTTAGAGACAGGGAAGGAAGGACAAAATAACTCTCCCAATAAGCACCAAAGTACTAATAATGATACAAATAGTCACATTTATGTTAATTATACCAAGAGCAAAGAGCTTCCCCAAAAAGCACAATTTAGGTTTCTCACTAAAAAACCACTGGTTTTACACCAGCACACCAACCCAAGCTGATGGAACCTCTCCTGCATAAGCAAGTTTGATTTCAATAAAGCCCAAGTTATGAACACACGAAGTTACAATACAGGATAAAAATTAAACTGAAGAATTAAGTTTCATTGCTTCCCGTTTCAATAGTAATATCTGACTATGTCTGAATAGGTTTGAAGGACTGAGTGGAAAAAAACACAACCTGTGTCCCATTGGTTCTACGTTAAATACTTACGCTACATCAATTTTCCCATCTGGTTTCTTGGTAGCACCGGTAACTTTGGTGTTCAGCTTAAACTTAAGTCCCTGCTTCTGAAGAATACGTTGGAAGTTTTTAGAGATCTCCATGTCAATTCCCATTCCACCAACGTGGCCCATGAACTCAACAGCTGTCACATCCGCACCGAGGCGCTGCCAAACCGAACCCTGCGGTCACAACAATAAACTTACAGGATATGTTTTTTGAAGGGAAACTTCAGGTTTCTTTACTGCAGTATTTACCACTTAGACTGGAAAGTGCAGAAGAGGGACAACAGATAACAGCAAACCGATCGACATTTAAAAGCCATTAGAGTGTAGGATATGACATATCCGTTCCCAATAGTCTTTCTGAACAGATGGATTTATCACTGCCTGTTTGCATACCTAATGCTTTAGTGATTTAAATTATGGAACCAAGCTTTTAGTTAAGAAAACAAACAATTAGGTATATTGTAGGCTACAGGCATAGAAAAATTAAAGATCAAATAATCGGAAGCTCAGAAAACTCAAAATGAGATTCCTATGGTGCCCTAATGCCAAACTAAAGCAAAACAATAACGCATTATAGAAATTTTATGTAATAAAATATAACTACTGCTGCTTCTGCATGTATTTACAGTCATAACCACTATCATCACCTTCCCTAAAACCACGTACATTCCATTTACCTCAAAAGTTACCCACACCCATCTCAATAGTATTTATCTTCAGTTACACTTGCCCTGCTCAATGGGAGGCAGGCAGCTGAGCAGAGGCAGCTGAGGCAGCCACTAAGCAGGTCTGCCTATTTTCAGGCAGTTGCAGACCAGCAAATACATGTTCTTACTCTATGCAGGTATGAGGCAAAAGGACTCAGACCTACAGACCTAGACAGAATAGAAAGTCTTCACTCCTGTTATTAGATGCAGTGCTTGCAATTGTATCGCTAAATATTTTGGGGATTAACTGCTACAGGCAGGTATTCAGCATGGTTTCAAGTTTATTTACATTGTAAGAGGAAGTTCTCTTATCTATACATAGAACAAACTCGAGTGGAAGTGAAACAAAAAACCCAAAGCTACATGCAAGGCCCATACATTCCCCTCTAATTTCTCCCCTTAGCTAACCAGCTGCAAGAACACCGACCCGAACACCTCCTAGCTCCTCAGCTAAGAACAAAAAAAAGCCAGCATGTCATAAAGTCTGAGGTTTTAACAACATATGTTAAACCATAGCAACAACATCAAATACAGTGAAAAAATAACACTGTTATAAATAAAGGACTAAGAGGTTTAAATATTCTCTTACCAGTTCCACACCAATGACTCCTGCACCAATGACAACCATCTTCTCAGGGACTTTTTTCAGGGACAAAGCACCAGTGGATGACACAATATTATCTTCATCAATCTAAGGGCAAAGAAAGCCACAAAGGGAGATTTACAATCTCATTTATACATCATACGTAGAACAGAAGATGAATTTCAAACAGATGCAAAAGCATTATACATAAATTATGTGGTTATTTCACACTGAAAGAAAGTAGCACCAAGATTTCAAATACGTACAGTAATTCCAGGGAAGGGAGCAACTTCTGAGCCTGTAGCTATGAGTATGTTCTTTGTGTTGATAACTTGCGTGCTGCCATCATCTTTGGTTGCAGTGACTTGGTTCTTGCCAGTTATTCTCCCAAACCCAGATACATGTACCACCTTTAATAACCAAGAGCACAGTAAGTTAAGGTTCAAATTACTTACGTAAGTTATGCTACGCTTAATCTGAATCTCCCTGAATCCAGAAAGAAGCTGCTAATGCAAACCTTTGCATCGGCATCCAGAACAAATCACAAAGTCAGCACTGTTCTTTTAAGTAGACCCAAGAATGAGCTCTTCGTGTAAAATATCTTAGAAGGGAAGCATTCAGTCTGCCCTTGCCAAGTCCCTTGATCAAATAAGTTTACGTGGCAAGACTGTGAGAATGCAAAAAGCAACAACAGCAAGAAAAAAAATTATACATTTACTTCAGTTAATAATCCAAACTAACCTTGTTTTGTTTAAATAAATGAGCAATTCCACCTGTTAAGGCCTTCACCGCACTGCTCTTCTGTTCCATCATCTTCTCCAGATTCAAGCGGATTCCTGTAACTGAAATTAAAAAGCTTCAGTGGAGCATTCCACTTTTGTTTATAGGAACTGAGCTACAGTGAACAACTCTGACAGGGAGATGCCCCAAATGCCCCCATTAAATGTTAAAGGTTATGTTTAACAATTGCTATGTTACAAAGCAGTAGTATTCTTTTCAAGTGTTTAACTTCTCCAGCAGCAATCAAGGAGAAGACACAGTCCCAAATCTCTAGCTGGCAGATAAAGGATATTGTGTGCAAGTCAATGAGGCTTTATGATCATCATTCCTAGAGTTGTAGTAGTCAGACCTGAACCATTAACATTCATTTCTTGATGGAAACCATTTAGCTCAATAGGCACCAACAAGTTGCTCTGCACACTCACTTTCAATTCCTCTGTTGGCAAAGTCTTTTCCATGGGCCAAATGATACAGATGCGAGTTGTTCAGCAAAGCCTAAAACATACATACAAAAATGTATATTAGGACACACAGATACAATTGGATTATTATTTTTTTTTTTTTACCAGAATATTAAAGAATGAAGTTATTTGGAAAAGAACCTCTAATAGATCTGACATTAGTATTTTAAAAGGTGTATTTCAAACATACCAATTACACACAGAAGCTCTTACTGAGGTGTAACTTGAGAAAACACATGTAAGAAAAATAGAGAGTAGTTAAAATCACTCCTACCCTTATTGCTCTTTTCACTAGAGAAACTGGAAATGATACCACTGAGAATAAAGACTTTAAGCAAAGGAAAACAATAGATGGCTACAACTCAGTAGAAATTCTTTAGTAACTCAGAAGACAAAATCTGTCAACAAAAATACCAGGAGGATACAAGAAAAGCTGGAGGAGGAAAAAATCTACACTGAAATCACTGCTAAATTTTAGCCTGTGTAAACATCAGTTTTGTAGCTGAGTTGTGCTGAAGTCATTACAACTGTACAGATAGTTGAGCTGAAAGTAGATGGTTTAGAGCCAGTTCAGGTCATGGGATTATCATAATTCAAAAATAGAATTAGAACAGTTCCTTTCTAAGTGCATTTAAAGATCAGCAGCTTGAAATACAGAATCTCCAAACTGTAATTTGATTAGAAACTGCAGTATAAGAAGGGATCATAGAATGGCCTGGGTTGAAAAGGACCACAATGATCATCGAGTTTCAACCCCCCTGCTATGTGCAGGGTCACCAACCACCAGACCAGGCTGCCCAGAGCCACATCCAGCCTGGCCTTGAATGCCTCCAGGAATGGGGTATCCACAACCTCATCGGGCAACCTGTTCCAGCGCGTCACCACCCTCTGTGTGAAAAACTTCCTCCTCATATCTAACCTAAACCTCCCCGTCTCTGTTTAAGACCATTCCCCCTTGTCCTATCTCTATCCACCCTCATAAACAGATCTTGGGAAGGGATCTAGGAAAGAAAAGATTACACATTTTACTACAATCATCACAACCATGGAACTGTCAACACCCTTCCACAGTGCGCACAGATTGAATTCTGAAGAGAGCACAATACATTCAAAGACTACTTTGAGACATCTGCCTTACACACACACACTTCAGTCAAACTAATACTGCTGGACCAAAATAATGTCATTTTTGTCAGTAAGAACGACAAACTTTCAACCTAACATTTATTTGCCCATTTCATCTGGCATAGCCCTGAATCTGATAATCCAAAACATTAACCAAAGATACAGCCCCTGCAAAAGACTTCAGCAACTACCAAAGAAAAGAGATCCACGTTCAATGTATTTTGAGAGGCTTGGAAAGGAATATCTGAATATTTGTTACTGCTTCAGCATAAGTACCCTACATAACCACTTCATACAAAGTTTACTGCCACTGGAAACAATTCTGAATAGCATTCAGGTTTAGCCATGGCTTCAGAACCACTTTCAAAAGAACTTCAACGGGATAAAAATAATGGAAGGCTCAAGAAGAAAAGTCACTTCAATAGACACCAGCAGAGTGCCAAACTTGCATAGTCATGCTGTGCTGATCTACAACTAATTTTTGAGTTTTTCCTCAGTATAAATTCTGAATTTCATCAGACACGTTACTGAAACATCTAGGCAAAGTGATGCATTATTTTTCAGATCTTTGTAGTCCCTCTGTATTCTACTGTGTTTTCTCCTCGGCTGCTAACAGAGCCTCTGTCAGCAAACAGATTAGAAATGCAACATTGTTAGGAGTGACCTTCATAAAAAAGCTGTCTGTTACTACAGGCAGCACAAAGCTGATTACCAATACCTTCCTTCACCTGCAGGGTGTTAAGGAGGAAGACTTTTCATCTAGCAATAGCACTGTTCTTTTAAGGCTCTCATTTTGAAGTTGCTTAAAACATCCAACGTAACATCCAGCATTTGGTACTTAGGAATTTCTTATTTCTCCCTTCTTTCAGGGCACACACCCTTTTCTCTCCCCACTGGCGCTACTCCACATAAGCACCACCAGCCCCATTTTCCATGTCATCTTTTGAAGGCAGCGAGAATACTATTTTTAACTTCCATTACTATTACAAGAGCTACTATCAATGAGGCCCTTCCTACAGTCAGAGGAGAGAGACAGTTATCTTCAGAGCACAGCAAATCCCATCAAAAACCAGTTACTTTTCATTGGTGTCTCCATCCCTTTAATTTAGATTCACATTCTCTACCTCTAGTGACTGAATAAGCAACAACGAATCTTTTCTTTACTCTGTGTGCAACACACTAGACAAAACTACAAGTGTATTGAAAATAAAAGACTTGAAAGGATTGAGAATTCCATGCAGCAGACCTTAAGACAAAACCACCCTTAACAGTATTTAAATAGCATTTAAATGCTGTATTTAGTTAGTGGTTACCACACAGACTTACCAGCTCAATGGAGAGAAGATGCATCTGCATACACCTCCGCTTTTCTCTCTCTTCCTCTCATTTAGGAAACCCCACAAAACACAGTTTGTAAACAAAACATTCCTACTGAATTACTAAGTATTGCAACCCTTCGCATTACTTTTATTCATGGAAATCATTTAGTTGCAAGTTATTTTTTTTAAACAAAGTACGTCAATCTTGGAAAAAGATAAGTAGGGGTTTCTAAAGTGATGCATGTAGGAGCTACAGTTGATACTGAAGTTATGATAAACAATGTACCCTTACCTTTGAAGGAATACATCCAACATTCAGACAGGTTCCACCCAATGTTTCATTTTTTTCTACACAGACAGTCTGAGGAAAAAAAGGAGGGGAGAGCATTGTAAACCTTTTCACAGCAGCAAAAAGAAATGTCCCTTCCTCTGTGATAAGCACAGAACATACGCACAAAATAAGGATCTCTTGGTTTACACTCCAAGGAAACACATTTGCAGAGAAGTGACTCCCCAGCTGAAAGCCTGTCATCATTTAACTTGCTGCTTTTGTGGTAGGCAGCAGTGACAGTACCATGAAAAAGAGGCCTCACAACATCAAATCAAAGAACCACATGGAGATCAGCTGATCCCCATCTACCACTCTTCCTCTTTTAAGCACACAAACACGAAATGATCCAAGTGCTTTAACAGCTGCACTATGGATCGAACAGCACTAGACTGCTCTCACCTTTACCTGATAAGGCTTTGCCTCATCCACTTTAGATTAACTTCACTGACAAGGCCAAGCAAAGTTGTTCCGAAGCCAACGCTCAAGGAACCTTGTTGGCAATAACACGGGGTGCTGTAGTGGTGATACAAGGATTTAAGGCTTGTGCTAGCAGAGGAAGCAGTACAACTGAAGGTTCAAATTCAGTAATTCAATAGAGCAGCCTCAGGTTATTCCATGGATGACATAACTACAGAATTTGTCTACTTGCCAGTCTCCCAAAAGCATCTTGTTACGTTCCTTGGGGGCAGCAAGTTTCTTTAGCACTATAGGTGATGCATGCAAACCTGCCCAACCAACTCTAAAGAAGGAATAAAAGCTGTTTGCCAGGACAAAAAAGCAGAAAACAAGGCACTTTTGTTTTTTAAGCCTTCTGCTATATGGCAATCTATTGTTAGACAAATATGTGAAGGTCTTGAGTAAAGTGTTGCTGTGGGAAAAGCAGGCTTCTAGCTACCAAAGAAAAAAAATCTTAGAAGAAGAAAGAAACTATATGGCAGATCATTTAAAACTCAACTGAAACCTGTAGCAATGCCCATCTTTTCTCCAGGTCCTAGCAGCTCAGTGACAACATATGTACATATATATATATATACACACACACACACACACACACATATATATATATATATATACACATATACATATATATATATACACATATACATATATATGAAAGAATATTTATTAAATCAAGACCAAAAAAAGGTCTGACATTTTAATTACCTGCACTAGGGTCAAAAGCAGAAGTAAAACTTAACTGACTCAACAAATTCTATTTTGGTACCGTTACACATTAGGCTAAAATATACTCAGAGACATCACTGAAAGCCAGCTGCTGGAGGAATAACCAATGAGGGACAACACTCAGAACTACAAAAAATTGAGGCTGAAGGGACCTTCTCTGGAAGCCATCTAGCCAAGCTTCCCTCTCCAAACACAGCATCAAAGCTGTCCCAGGTGGCTCAAGGCTTTAACAAGCCAAGCCCTGAAAATCTCTTGAGGTTAGGGATGAAGGTTACATGCAATCTGGACCTGTTCCAACCTTTCACTGAACTCTTCTTGTAAACAGGAGTTCCTGTCCTTGCCAGGTGGTCTCATCACCTTGGTTTTTTCATTAAGCCCTGCTGTCTTACTTCAGGAGCACTGGGATATACCAGCCAACAGAACATGCACAAATGCACTTAGCAACGCCTTCTCAGATTTTGAAGTACTTCAGAAAAGAATGATGCAATGCCAGGAGAGTAAATTGGTCTTGGGTTAAGGAGTCAAGAGAAACAGCAATCCTGCTCATTTCACACTCATGAATGAAAATGAAACTTAGGAGCATACTGATTTTCACTCCTAAAATCCCAAATGGCCATCAAATTCATCCAATGGCATTAGGAAATCCCATCAGCTGAGTACTGCTTTGGTACCTCCCCGTCCCACAACAGAATCACTGCATATTTTACACTGTGGAGTGGTTGAAGAGCGATCAAAAGGTCTCAAAAGGTCTGCTCTTACCTTAAACCCAAGCTGAGCTGCTTTGATTGCAGCAACATAACCTCCAGGACCAGAACCAATAACTGTGACATCTGCATCAACTGCAACAGGGAACATCAGAGTTATTTTTTTCAATAATTAAAACTTTACTGCAGGACCAATTTATTCCTGAAATTATGCATATTTGGAAATGCCAAATAATGGAAAATAGGAAACATAAAAATAGCTATTAAAAACTAACCAATTTAATATGCTAGGGAAATTATACTTCACAAAATGACTTCGTAGATAAAAGGAAAGGCTGTGTAGAGGTACTTTAAAATTAAAGAAACGGTTTTAAAGTTCACAGGGAAAGTAATGTAAAATGAAATTAAACAGCCAGGTTGCATCCGAGCCATCCTTCCTGCTATGAAATTTCTAATCTCAGGTGTCTGAACGGTATATTTAAGCATTTTATCAACATAGTTTCTTCTGTTGTTTGGCACAAAAGATACACAAGCAGTGCATGCCACAAGATTATTAGATTACAGTGCAGAAAATATGGCTGAAGTAAACTTCTGTGCAACCCCTATCGATTATGAACACAGAAGAAGCTATGAACTTTGTACCTCATTTGTTTCTAGTAGTCATAACCTCCTCTGCAACATTAATTACTGCCACTGTTCTTACGTTATAAAGTCCAGCTTCTATTTATGCCTTTAGTTTGACAGTAAATCGGACAAATAATAATTTACCATAGAAATGGCTCAGGTTGTAAGGAATCTTAAAGCCCATTCGGATCCAGGCTCCTGCCGTGGGCTGGCTGCCCCCCACCAGCTCAGGCTGCCCAGAGCCCCATCCAACCCAGCCTTGGGCACCTCCAGGGATGGGGCACCCACAGCTTTACGGGCAGCCGTGCCTGGGCCTCTCCACTCTGTCAGTGAAGAAACGTTTCCTAATATCCAACCTGAGCCGCCCGCGGTGCAGCTTAAGGCCATTCCCTCTCACCCTATCGCGGTTACCTGGGCGCAGAGGCCAATCCCCACCTCACCTCAACCTCCCCTCAGGCAGCCGTACAGAGCAACGTGTATCTCCACGCAGCAGCAGCTCCTGGCACCGCCTGGCGGGCCGGCCCAACCTCCCGGGCTGAAGCTCCGCTTTACGTCCTGAGAGAAGCTTTACCCGCAGCGAATTACCTTGATCGGCGTAGGTCCGCTGCGGCACGGCACAGCCTCCCTGGAGACCATGATGAACTCGATCAAAATGGCTCCTCTAGAAGAGAACAAGCCACGGCTTTACAAGCTGAAGTTTGACCTCGAAGAAAAGCAAACGCTGAGCCACACACGGAACGCGGCCCCGCGGCGAGGCCACGGCGTGAAAGCGGAGAAGCCCGGCCGAGCCCGACCGCTCCGCCCGCCCCTCGGCAGGGGGTGCCGTGAGGAAAGCCGGGCCGGAGCCCGCCGGTTTCTCCCCCCTGCCGGCTCCCGCCGCCCGCCCCGCGGCACTACCGCCGGCGCCGTACCCGAGCGAGCGCGCAGGAGACGCGGCCCCAGCGCTGCATGGCTGCTGCCGTCCCGGCCCGCGCCCGCCGCCACCCCAAGGACTCCGCGGAATCGCGCAGGCGCACCGCGAACGGGCGGCTGTACGGGAGCCGCGAGGGGCCGCCTGGGAGAGGGCGGCCGGCAGTGCACCCCGGGGGGCGCGGTCATGGGGCTGTGGGCGGGGATATGCAAATGAGCCGCGTGAAGCGGCAGGGGGCGCTCAGTAGTTGCCTGAGCAGGGCAGGGCCGCGCGGGGGGCGGCGGTGTCGCGCTGTTCTGCGCCCGCTGCGCTGCGCGCCCACTGTGGTGATCTCCGTGAACGGAGGCATTTTATTCAGGAATGCCAGGATTCGTGATTACGGAGGACTTAAATTAGTTAGAAGAACCTACAGGGAGAAGAGCAGTCGTCCTGTTAACGATGTATAGTCGGGCCTGTGAAAAATACGTTAGGAAATAGACGCACTTTCACCCAGCAACGCTGTGTGGAAGCGGCTGCATCCAAAGCAAAAGACTGCCGGCAGTGTCTCCTCTGTCTGTGCAGGAATTCCTCTGCTTGCCCTCCGTCAGCCCTGAGGTCTGAACACATCTGATCTCTCAGCGTTTAAATCCCTATCTCTTAGGCCAGCTAATGAGAAAGCCCCCTGCAGTCAGTGGCGCTTGTCAGGGCCCCGTTGCTCACCCCCATCCTCGTTAACGGGCAGACCAACAGGAACACAGTGCAAGAGCCCTCTGCCTTCACCTCGCTGCCAGCACCCATCCCAGCGACTTTATGTCTCCGTGGCCATCTCACACGTTCTCTGTCTCCATGGCCTTCCCTGCCCACGCACAGCAGGGCCCAGGCCATGCACAGGGCTACAAGGGCCACCTCCCCATGCAGCCCACGCTTGGCAGACCATGGATGTCTGTGGGAAAATCCACTTCTTTTTCAGACGTAGGTCAAAATGCCTCAAGCACATCGCTAATGCAAGCAGTGAGCAAGGTGAGAAGCTGGAGAGGACAGCTGCAGGTTCACCTTGTGCTGTGAATTTTTTTGGGTCACCAAAGGGATGGTGGTGCCTCCCACAGGCAGGGTTGGCAACCACTAGGTCAAGTACTAGATCAGATTGCCCAGGGCCCCTTGCAGCCTGGCCTTAAACACCTTCAGGGACAGGGCATCCACAACCCCTCTGGGCAGCCTGTGCCAGCACTTCACCACTCTCTCAGTAAAAAAACCCCCTCTGACATCTTGCTTGGGTTCATGGTGGCTGGCACCAAAATCCTGAATGTCCCTGGTGGTTTTGACAGAATTTAGATGTTGTTAAAATTGCTTATTGAAGTTTCATATCCCCGAGTAATAGCAACCATACAAATCAAATCCCTAATGCATCGCCTTTAAAGTCAGCTTCATTGCAAAACACAGTGCTTTTTGCTCTGTTGCTCCCGGAATATGTCTCTGCCACACCTTTCTTTCATTGTGGCACTCCTTTCCTGAGTACTGAAGTTATGGTATATGGGTACGCTCCCCATTTTTACTGCATCCCGATTTTATCCCGATTTTATCACCCTTGATTTGTGTTGTATTAGTATGTGTGAAATGCAGCCTTTCTGCCACGCTGGCTGGTGGGAAGCAATGCCAGCGGGCCAAGGAGGTGATTCTTCCCATGTGCTCCGTGCTGCTGAGGCCACACCTGGAGTACCATGTCCAGTTGTCAGCTCCCTGGTGTGAGAAGTACGTGGATATACTGGAATGAGACCAACAAAGGACTACAAAGATCACCAAGAAATGGGAGCACCTCACATAAGAAAGTCTGAGAGAGCTAGGACCTGGAGAAGAGGAGGGGCAGGGGGATCTCATCAATGTCAAAAAATACCTGAAGAGAGAGGGCAAAGAGGATGGAGCCAGGCTCTTTTCAGGGTGCTCAGTGCCAGGACAAGAGCCCATGGTCACAAACTGGAACACAGGAGGTTCCCCCTGAACACCAGGCAGCACTTCTGTGCTGTGAGGGTGGCTGAGCACTGGCACAGCTGTCCAGAGGCTGCAGATCTCCTCCTTGGAGATCTTCAGAAGCCGCCTGGCTGTGGCCCTGTGCACGCTGCTCTGGGTTGGGCAGAAGGACACAGAGGGCACTACCAGCCCCAGCTATGCTGTGATTTTGGGTCAGAAAAATAAACTGGAGCATATTCTGACAAGAATCAGCTCTGACTCGGAGCTGGAGGAGGAAAGCTGCAGGTACATGTCGAAGTCAACAGAGGGCATCGTGACCACATGCACTAATGAAGATCTGCAAGGATGCCTTTAGACGATGTACACATAAAAACTTAGATGTTTATATATATTTTTTTGAAATACCGAATACCTTATTGCATTACAAATACTATTTTTATATGTGCTTATATGTGCACACATGTATTTGTATACACAGACATCAAGATGATTAAACTATCTATCTGGTCAGAGTATTACATTGATGCTGACGTGGGAAAGCAGAACTGGAAGAACTACCACTGCATCCCAATGATTGCTATCAGTGCCCTATGTTTTGAAAAACCATATTTAACACAAAATATGTTTTCAGGTGATTCCTACCATCTTTGGTAAATCCTTTTGTTGTACTCCTCTTTTTGGTAAGAGTGAGCACGGTAAGGTATATCCAGAAAGAAAAAAAAAGGTGGGATTCTGTTTTCCAGCTTTGCCCAAAGCAAGATTGTGTATTGCTTTTTGGACCGTTTCACCTACTGATCTGCTTAGAACTTCCTGTCACTGGAGAACTAAAGCAAGGCGACGAGCAAGAAAGCTACAGCAAGTCCATGGCCACAGTGAGTTGCTCTATGTGAGGTTCTGCACCAAGCAAAGAGATGGCAATGTGTGGTCAGTATGGGAGAAATAGGGTGGAGGAAGACAAGTGGGACAGGTCCAGATGCAAAATAGCAGCATACCTCAGTTTCAAAGAGGATGCAAGGACAACTGTCTCAAAAGCATATCAGGAATCCTGGAATGTACTCTCTTCTGTTGGTATTTTACAGAGATCTGCAGCTCCCAACTGCTTGCAGAAGAGTTAAGTGTTTGGGACATTCCTTTGTTGCTGGAGCTTAGGGGATCACACGTAGGCGAGCAGGCATCAGGTGCACAGAATTGCTGCAGTTTTGAGTTAGTGGGGAGCTAGACAGAAATCCCAGTCTCCCCATAGAGCTCCAGATCTGGATCTTCTGACAGAACCCATTTGGGTTCTCTCACACCAGATGGTGCTTTGCACAAAAGGGCATCATTCCAAGCTGTAACCTTGACATACATATGACCTCCTTGCATACCGTGGTTAAACACCCAGCACCCTGCCCCTGGCAGAGTCTTGTGATGGAAGCTGCAATCCAGCTGCCTCACCTGAGGGAGTGACACTTTGCATTTAAATGTTAGGCACCTAGTGAAGCCATCTTCCTAAAGCAAGTACCTAAATTCCCTGCGTGGTCAGCAGGTGTCTTTGAAAATAAGTCCCCAGGAGATACTGTCTGCCTAACTTATATGCATGAACTAAGGCCAACACAACCTTGCTTGGGGCCTTCAAGGATTCCTGCCTCTGCTTTTATTGTACTGCAAAAGCGAATGATCAGGGTAGGATGTGTTTCACCTCACTGTAGTTATCAAGAAGTCAGACACCTGTTTTGGTGAGTCTTCTGGGCACCTATGGGAAGTGCAGGAAGGCTTGTGGTTTGAGAGGGTTATTCATCTCACGCCAAGATGTGTGTCAAGGATTGTCATGCTAAGGTTAGCCATGGCTGTGCCCTCTGCTGAGCATAGAAGGAACACAGATCACCTACATTAAACAACTAACTTTGAGATAGATAAAGCTGGCAAGGAAAGAACTTATCCCATTTAAGAGGGAATGCCTCCATAGCCATGGAAAATTCAGGAGCTATGTGGGTGTCTTGTTAGGCTGGGTCCTTCCCAGCAGTGTCACAGGTATACAACCCTGCTACCACTCTGCAAACAGGAAGAGATAGTGCCAACCTTAGACATCAGTTTGCTTCACTTTTATTAGATCTGTGCTTCAGGAAGAAAGTGGGAGCTCTGCCTTTGAAGTCCTTCCCTATGATTTCTTTCCATCTGACTTCCTCTTGGGGATTGTTTTGCAACATCAGTGGATAGCTTTGCATACCAGTAAGTTCGTGTAACTTGTGAAATTTAGTTCCCCAGGCTTTACTCAGTTCTAGAAACTAGTGACCTGATAGCTATGAGCAAAGACTGCAGATGAGGCCAGACGCAGCACATGGAAGCTATGTCTGAACATGAGAAAAAGCCTGTGATATTTCTATTAAGTTATGTAGGAGAAATGAATGGTTCTCTGCAGTACAGCATTGTGCAGTGGCCATAATTCAAAGATTTGAAATGGGAATTAGGATAAGATGATACGTCACTGATTCTTTCCATTTCCTGTGCCAAATTTGTCATTTAAACTTCTTCACAGACAGATCATCCCAGAGCTGATCATAAAGTGCCAGTTAGATTTCACATTTAATGAAATAAAGAAAAAGTACTTTCATATGTCTTAAGCTCCCATTTCCTTTTTCAAGTCTTTAATAAAAATGAAACCCAGCAACACTTTGTATTTTTAAATACCTGTAAAATTCACTGATTTTATTACCAATGGAAAATTGTGTAAATGTGAAATGAAAATGTGGAAAGTTTCCACAGAAGTTCTCGTGTTCACTACAATCTCACCTCTGTGCCATAACACAGCCATTAAAAAATGCAGTGACTGCAATATTTCACTTGCTTTGATTCCAGATGCTCCAGTAAATGTGGTAATTCACATAAATATAAAACCTAAATAACAAGGCAGTTAGCTTGCAGATGCCCTTCAAGAGATATATGTTACATCAAAGAAATGGCACGCTTCTGTCCAGGGAATGGCTTTGCTTTTGCTCTGATCTCCCAATCCTTCTAATCCACAGAGAGGAGAGATTTTGTGATTCACGGGAAATTTTACCCCAGGAGTCAGGGGTATTTTTTTGCAGGAAAATAGAAAATATCTGAAGTAATAAATTTCCATTTTTAGATAATCTTTCCCTTATGAAAGTCAAAGTTCTCTCTGAAGTACGATATTAGCATTCTTCTTGAGGCTTTCTCAGTGATAACAGTGTGATAAACGTAGTGCATTTCCTGCACCTAAGATCACTGTCGCTTTTACACTATAAGTGCTGTATTGCACCTGGACCAGGGAAAGCCCTGATCTAGCTCCACAAACAAACTGACACCGTGAAAATCAAGGTGCGTGCTCTGCCTTAAAATGCAGTTTGCCCTTTAAGCCATAATTGATAGAGATTAGATATATGAACATTGCTTTTTGCGATACTGTGTGACAGTCTGTTAATACAGTACATTATAACATTTATAGCACGGTCATGCTCCTGGGGGGCACTGACTCTTTGCTGCAGTGTAGGCTGGGCTATGCCTGCTGAGAAGCAGCTCTGGGGGTCGTGGTGGACGTCAAACTGGCCGTGAGCTGGCAACGTGCCCTGGCAGCCAAGAAGGCCAACAGCCTCCTGGGCTGCAATAGCAGGTCGAGAGAGGTGATTATTTCCCTCTGTTTGGTGCTTGTCGGACTACATCTGCAGAACTCTATCCAATTTTCTCTTCCCAGTGCGAGAAAATATTGTGACAGAGGCAAGTGACACGCAGGAAGTACCCATTAGATATTAGGCAAAAACATGGTCAAACACTGAAACTGGGAACTAGAGAGTTGGTGGGGTCTCCACTCTGGGAGATATCCCAAATTTAGCTGGACAGGGCCTTGAGATCTTCCTGGCCCCACCAGGCCATGTGGACCAGATGACCTCCAGAGGACCCTTCCAACCTCTACCACTCCATGATTCTATGTTTGGATACAAATTTTCTACTATATTATCATGAACAGAAAGCAAATCCTTTCTAATGAGCAAAGTTATGCCTACTTAAAGGAAAGCATGTTTGGGACCTTAACGGGAGTAGTGCTGATAGCAATACCTAACAATTTAATACTGCAAGACACAAAGCACCTCCCAAAATCTCCCAGCAGCCAACAGTGACAAATGACCTACATGAGGATGCGGATAGAACTGCACTGAACTCTTAGTACAGCTTGGTTCTACTTACATACAGCTTTATGGTAAATACAAGAACACTGAGCAAAGATATTTATAGGAATGGAGTTAGGTACTGTGCCCTTGTCCTGGGCACCTGCCTAGCTGTCCCCAGGGTTATCCAACCTGCTCTGAAGGAGCTCCAAGAAGGAGAGTTTTCAGCACTTTTGACAGTCTATTCCTAACCTCTTGTATTATTACTGTGGGAAAGTTTCACCTCTACCGTATACCTACCTCAGGCTGGTTTCCCTATCAAAGAGAATTTTTTATCAGTTTGATACAATTTGTTCTTTAAAAAAGTCTGTTCATAGTTTCTTATCTCTTTATTACCTCCAAGGTGCTAAAATGTGCATAAAAGTGTTGAAATAGTCTGGAATTCCCGTTTCTCCTTCTGTTAAAAATGAAATGCTTTAGCACTCTGCCACCATCTCAGTCCTTCTCCAGGCCTCTGAAGACCACCAAAAGGTGCTTCTCTGATTCCTTAAGTAGTCCAGGGTGAATTCCAGCGAGTCCTGACAACCTTCATTTGCAGTTTCTAAGCGAAAGTCTGTAAGTAAAACTTTATATATACATCTTATATTTATTGTTAGGTTACAGAGAATAAAGAAAAAGTTCAATAACATTTAAGCAGTCTAGGATGACACATGATAAGTCTATGCACTGAGGTTGGTGTTTCAACAGTATAGAAACTTGTATCATGATCCTGACAGACAGATCACTCGTACTAACACAAAAAGGAAAGATCAATACTAAACTCTTCTAAACTAGCTGTTGGTCTACCTTTAGGGATTTCTAGATAACTAATGTTAATTTCTTTTCCTCCCCGGATAGACTTAACAAAAACTGAACCCAAAAAAGTGAACTTCACCTTCTCCATTCCACATCTTAATACAAGGTCTCATCATTTTTAACATGTTAACGTGGAGATGGGACAGGAGCTGTCTGAAAAGGTTTTTTCCCCTGTGTTCTGGCTTCCAGTGCAGTCAGTGCTGTGATGGCAGGAATGATGAGCAGGAGACAGGTCCCAGCCCTGTGTCAGGTGAAGGCCTTGGCCATGCAGTCTGGGTACTGCACACAGCTGCCTGCAGCAGGGCTGTGCTCACTTCTGGCAGTTTAGTTTGCTGTTATCAGCATCTAAATTAACCAGTTTTAGCCAGTTCAAGTATGTCTACGTGAGTGGGAGTGAAGTGCAGCCATACCCCTAAACATTGCTTCAGGGTGATGGGAGTGCCTGGATCAAGCTTGACTTCTTTGGGAAAATGATATCTGTGGATCTCCGAGGCTGCTTTCAAGCACAAAGAAAGGTAATGTCCTTCTAGGTCATCAGATGCTCCAACATCCCAAATCACAAAATAGTAGCCTAAAGTACAACAGAGCTACTTTTACAGGAATAAGGAATATCCATTCCAGAGATTTTCCCTCACTCTAAGCAATGCACTGCTTCTGCCTGCAGGGCCCAGACTGGCAGCTCAGTCTGCTCAGGTGCTGCAGGGATTTGCTGTGCCCGCAGCTCCATGGCTCAGGGTCAGTGTCATGCTGGAAGCCATAGGTGTGGCTGAATCAGGGTTGGAGCGAGTGAGCAGCATGGGGAACTTGTGTTAAACAGAGAACATGTGGGACAACGAAACATGTTTTCATTTCTGCATGTACCTCTGGTTTCATGGTACTCTCTTGATGCCCTTATTCATACAGCTTGGGCATATTTAAACACTGATCCAACAACATTCAAAAGAAGGAGTTAATACACACTTATTTTCCCTATCAGTTTGTTCTAAAGTGATAGTTTCACAATTTGTCTGAGATATTCTTACACTGATTTCTCTTGTAGATGCAGGCATCTGAATCAGTTTACCTCTTGATGCACTTAGAACTAAATTCACAGTAACTATGCCCTAGCTCAGCTCCAGCATCCCCAAGACCATGGTTCAAGCACATTTATTCTTCCCAATTCTCTACAATTTATTCTTCCCAACTCCAGAGGGAGCTGAGGGAACTTGGAAAGTCATGAAGACACAGGGGCTGGGGAAGGATTGGGACTGTGCGCCGAGCATTGTGTTACCACCACAAAACCCACTGAGTGCCCTGAGGGAAAACCTAGTTGCAGAGATTACTTTCAAAGTTTTTGCTTTGCCCTTGTTCCTCTGACGTGATTTATGCCATGAAACTCTGATCTGACTATGCTTGAAGAACTGCATGGTAAGTAAACTAATCGTATTGTGACTAAAATTGCAGAGCAGACTCACAGCCTCTCTCTTCACCGGTAGTTTTCAAGTTTCGATTGATCTTTCACCACTCCTTTTGTATCTGTTCCTTTGTTAACTGCACATTAGCACTTTTGCGGCAGGACAAAGTACACATCAGCACTGCACAATGCAGGTGTCAGTGTGTAGGAGAGGGGAACAGGACCTCCTCATTAGCATCCACAACCCCTAAGATGTGCCCAGCTCACTTGATAGGAGGCTGAGTGAGGCAGCTGACATGCTAGAGGTAAGGGTGCCAATGAAGAGGGACCTTGGCAGGCTTCAGGAATGGGCCCATGCAAACATCATGAGGTTCAGTGTTGCCAAATGCAAGGTTCTGCACCTGGATTGAAGCAATCCCAAACGTCAGTACAGCCTAGGTCATGGTCTCCCACATCTGGGAGACTCCTCTGGAGTGTATCTGCAGTCAGTGGGAGTGACAGATACTCACAAGACACAATTCAGTCTACCTCCTGCTGTCAGCTACTGCAGGAAAATGGACTAATCACATCCTGGAAGTGACCATCTCTCCATAAAAGAGCTAAGCATACCTATAGGCATCCACACCAGCCTTCCTCCTTGAGCTACCCAACCCATCTTCAGTGGACTGCCATCTGGAAGAGGCAAGGATCCTGTAGGACACAGCTGTGAAATCCAGCAGTTAATGTCTATGTATAGTCCAATGGCCTCAATGACACTGTATGAGTTCCACCTTGAGATGGACACTGAGAGAGGATTTGCCTTATCAGTTTTAATTTTTTTTTCTCTCTAATGTCATTTAACATTTTTTTGTCTTGTTTGGAGATGGAGAACACACTCTCAGAGCCTTTGCCACAGAGGTACACGTGTCATCTGTCTAGCTGCATTCTTGGCATATTTGCTGGAGTACAGTCACATTACTGTCTAACAGACTAATATCAAATACCTGTAATGTCCCTCCCAAACAACCGCAAGTGTAGTTAATGTAATTCTGGAATTCCTGCTGGCAACCTAGTAGAAAACGATAATGGAATAAAGATACAGTTGGGAAACAGTTAAAGAAATCCGGTGAGACATCCTTGTGGGTGGTAGCACACAGACAATAGGACCCGAACACCCAGGACACACAGTGAGGCACAACCACCTACGCAAGGACATGGCTGCCTACCCTGCATGAATAAGTTTTGCTACCTAAAGTAACCCAGGGCCTGGTCAGGCTACTGCCAGCCAGCACCCATGACCTCCAGCTGCTTGTCACTGCAGCAGGAAAACAAACAAACCTTCATGCTTTGTTACACGGCTCTCCAAATGCTTGCCCTGTCCAGGCTATTTTTATTCCAGAACAATGAAGAGTATTGATTGCTATGAGCTGATACCTGCCTCTAACAGGAGCTGCTTTGGCCGTCGTGAGAGATGTCCTTGCAAAGGAAGCTTCCAAAATATCTAGCAGCAAAACAGTGTTTGATGTGACACTGAGTAATTTTTCCATGCCTCAGTTTATTTTAAGTAAAGGAAATCTCATATCTTTATCTATTATGGAAGGCTGTTATAAAGTCACATTAATAGTCATAAAGCAATTCAAGTTTCTTGAATGTGAGGTCCTATAAATGACAAGTGATATTATATCATTAATATCTTAATAATGAGATAGCTCAGGTAATGTTTAACTGTAGAATAAACCAACAGTAGTAAAAATAACACTTAGACAAGCATTAATTGTTCTTCTAATCAAAACATTCAAGGAAATAGAATTCAATTTCTAAAAACTGAATTGATTCTATGAACACAGATTTACAAACACTTTATCTTCAGTGTGTAAAGGTTATCAGCATAGGTTAATAAATTCTTCATGAGTAACAATTATACCTCGAATCTCTTTTCAAATGCTAACCAGGAATACAATATGTCAGTGGCATTTCACATGCTTTCTTTTTATACCATCAAAGCAAATTATCATGTATATATTGACATCGTCATCACAAAATATCAATACACATATATAAAGTATTTTATAATGATCAGGAGAGCCCCAGCTCATTCTTTTACATGACCGAGCCATTCTAATGCTTGTATTTGCATCGCTATTAATATTCATCCGTGTTTGTGTTGGAATTATTGTTAGTATCCATTTGTCTGACGTCGTATCTGTGGACACTTAGCTACTAATTTTTCTTTGTCTTAAGGAGACACCCACCGTCCAGCATATCTTTTATTCCTTCTGTGCATTCTGCTTTTACCTTGTTCCTTAGCCATAAACACGATCCACTTTAATCCCCTCCATCCTGTCTTCAAAACACTAAGCCTATCCAAGCTTTTCTGTGACACAAGACACATGAGGTTTAAGGAAGACATGAACAGATTTGCACAACTTCCATCAAAGCTGCTCTCCTCTGCACAAGTTTCTGGTCCCCTATATAACCCTCACTGATCCCTAATCAATGCAGTGAAGGCAAACAGGATAAGGATACAGCATGGCCTGCGCTGGGCTTCTTGTTGTCACACCAGGACACGACTCTCTTGACTCTCCTGGGGCACTCTGCAGGTCCCCCAGGGTGGTGGGGCACTGAAACATATCCCAACAGAAACTATGGGCATGGTTCTCCTTTCAGGACTGTGCTAGTTGACCTGTTTGTCCCAGGTAATAAAATCTAAAGGTGGAAGGTGGGAGATCTGCCTGAAACTACTCTGCTACATAGGAAAAAGAAGGCAAGAAGACCCAAAACAACTTTGAAGAGAAAAAAAAAAAGCATCCTCATTCTTGCAGCGCCCCAAAGAACAGAATCCTTAAGTTATCTTTCCACCTGGCTACTTGGAGGTAAGGCAAACTTTAATTTCAGACATCAGACGCATCTCTGTTATGTGTGCACGCACATCTGGCTGCCACAGAGATGGAGGAGTGTGTGAACAGAGGACAATGGGTTGCCAAAGCTCGCGTGTGATAACTTCCACAGAAGTAGCACTCCCTACCCCCTGCAAGAGCTGTCCTGCTTACATAACCCCGCTTGAATCACAATTGCTTGCCGCAGCTTCTGGGATAAGAGTCAAAAGATTGAGTTTAAATATTAACAAAATGCTCTGTGAGGTACAATGCAGTCAAGGCTGAGCAGGATGTTCTGCAGTTGGGTTGTACCCTTTTTGAAAAATCTTAGGTTTCAGTTACCTGCTCATGTGTACACAATAAGATTTCATTTTCCGCTACTAGTTGTTTGGCAAGAGAAGACATGATTTGTTGTCCTTAAGAAACGCATCTTTCCCTCATTTTGTTCAATTAATCCCAGAATTCTCTTTTTTCAGCCCAGAATGAGTGATTGCCACTTTCTGCTTCCCTGCCCCATTCCAGTGGAGCACCCATAACTTCAAACTCCATCTGAAGAGGGAGGAAAATGGGAAGGGATGGGTTCACAGGAGGAGGAGGAGGACTAGGAGCAGAGTGGTGGGAACATCTCTGCTCCTCCACAGCCTGGGACAGACTTCTGAGCCTGCCAGAGGTGGGTGGCCCAGCTGCAGGGCTGACTACCACAGGACCCCAAATGGGCTGATGTCATGGAGAGGCTCTGGATATGGGACTGCAGAAACAGTGTCTCCATTTTTGGCATGTCTCACTGTAAAGAGTTATGTTTTAATCAATAACTGAAAGGGCAAATCAAAACCAATTGCATAACAGTAACTGAGACTTGGCCTCAGGTGGACCTGAAGAACCCTAGAAGCTTCAGAAACTTCTTATAATGCTCAACAAAGGGAGAAGGCTTCTTTTAGAGAGGAATATCTTTTTGAGAAAGCACCCAGGAGAAAATAGAGGAAGATTTTGGGGCTTGCCCCTCTGAGAACTGGATGGCTCTTCCTTTATGTGGGATCACCAGGACCCTTTAGGATATCACAAACCACATAAAAAACTTTGGGTATATCATTTATTTATTGTGATTGCTGATGAAGAGCTGACACCAATGGCAACAACAGCAACATACTATATCTTGCACCATACATCTCAGGTGGAAATCCACATGCACCTTCTCCTGATGGTGAAACACTGCCATCCAAAACCAATTGCAGTCTGACTCCTCGGTGCCTATTAAAACGGGCCCTGAGGCTGCAGTTCAGAAAATAAAGGGTTGGACTGGATAGAATAGAAAGCAGAATGACTTAACAAAATGAAGGAGTATACGAGTATGTGTGGATGTTTTTCCACATACACATCACAGGACAGAGGGTATTTAATCAGGGCTTGTACTGATAGTGACATTAGACAACAACCTACTCACATTTATCAGGTGTGCTTATACATGCTTTTTACGTGGGGCCCATCCTGAGTCATAAGTGAAAATTTATTTCCAGGAGACCTTGGAAAGCGTTACATCACCCAAGTACAGGTAGTAATTGAGAGGTATTTAACTTTTGATCATAAAGGCAGCTAATAAAAAGAATGCAAATATTTGTGTGTTTTTTTTTTAAATGAAATTTACTATCATATAAAAAGCTACTATTACACTTATAGTAACAAATCCTAGAAAGTTAGTTATCATTAAAGCCTCTATAAAGGATATAACCGACTGGGGTAAGGGATGCGACGTGAATGGAGCATCGCCTCAAACTCTTTCGCTTTTTAATAGTGCTTCAGGATTGAGCTTTAGGCCTCAGAAACCTGTGGTTTTGTGGCATTACAAAGAGCAGGCATTCGATGTCCACTGACACTCAGATTTGATGACCCAAGCATACTCACTCCAAGAGCGTGGTCTGTGTAACCACTTTTTCATATATTCGTATGAAGGAGAGTCTGAAGGCTCTCTTTGGAGGATCACCTTGCAGGCCTTCAGCTGTCTGTTTCCAGCCTACTGATTCAGTGTTCCCCACTTTCCCTCGCCTATAACCACCCAGTGGTGCTTACAGAGGCTCCCAGGTGCTGTTGGTCCCATTCCGAGGAGCATTTGCTTTCTCAACCTCGAGGGGAGAGCCCCACTGGAAATCCTGTTCTATTTCATGCTCTTTCTGTCTACTGTGAATTCCCTTATTTGTTGACCTTACTAGCTGTTGATTCCTGTGCTGTTTACTGACTCCCCCATGCTCCTCCTTAAGGGACCTGTATCCAGGATTACAGTTGTTTTTTCCCAGGCCCTCTGCTGCCCTTCAGGTAGACAGTTCCACTTCTTAATGCCTTCTTTCCAGGTCCTTTTGCAAGGAGCTCAGCATATGGCAGATTCCCGTTTTACTTTTGCCCCGAAGACGTCTCCACAGTCCAGCACCCCAAGCCCCATGGGTGACTCAGTGGGAACGATGCCAGCTATTGAGAAAGAAGATAATTTCCTGGAGCAGTTATCTTTTCAGAGACGGCCTTGATCCTAAACTGATTAGAGCCATTATTTTTAGCTTGTTCCCTCTGACTGACTTCAAGCTGAAGCAGCGTGTCCAGGAACAAAGGGGAGCACCAGCCCGAGCTGCAGGCAAGTGGCCAGGGTCTGGTCCTTGGAAGCTGCACAAAAGGGCCGGACCAAAGGACTTTCCCAGAGCACTGGGAGTGTTGCTGCTGATGCCTGCCATTTACAAAAGGACTGGCACACATGGCTTTGAGTCAACCAGGCTGTAGATACAGATGGCAGTAGGGGCCAACACGGGATCCAGAGTCGGCCACTGGACTGACCAGAGCCATAGGAGGATGAGCTCTAAAAAGGGCTCTTCCTGGAACAGGGTTGGCGTGTGCTATGAGTCCTTGCCATGACAGGAACAGCTCCAAGGCCCCACTGAACACCCAAAACAGAGCAGTGAAAGCAGAACTTGTCTTCTTTCTCCCTTGTGTTGGGACCTGAGCTGCCTTCACCCACAGAACCATAATACTTCCCTTGAACAGTGCTGTACCTGATACCACTTCACTGTATGGGGTATTTTTATTTTTTTTACTGTGACAAAATGCCAGTCTTGTATATTGCCTCACATAAATAGTGCTAGTAAGGAGTGCTGCTGTAGTTATCTCATCAAGCTCTATTTACTCCTTCCTACCTCTACCTTCTCTCTGGCAGACAGCACACCAGGTCAGGTCACCTGTTGACCCACACAGAGATGCTTGGTCATTTCCATATATCATCCTGCAAGCAAGCAGATAGTAGAATTATTCAGGGGTGAGCAGGCTTCTGGGTGCAAGATGGTGATGTACAGCTGGGAGACTTGTATGGAAATGTTTGTGAGCCTCCACAGGGAAAAAGGTAAAAGCAGTCCCTGCAGATGTTATTCAACTGACTGCTTATATCGATAGAAAAATGAATATATATATATAAAAGAATTTCAGTGATACTCAATTGCAATACAGAAGCTGGAAGTCTGTCTCCTAATAATTGCCAAAATAGCCAAGGAAGCAAGGCTCCTTGAACAATCTGCTGCTGTCCTGACATAGGATCAAAATAAAACACACTGCATCCCGTGACCACCCGGTTTGTGCAATCCCAGGGGAAGAGCAAGCTGGTAAAAAGGTGAGCTCGGGTTAAAATTTCCAAATCCAGATGTGATTTCAAGCAGTTACAAAGAGTGGGGACACTGAACAGCTCTGGGACAAACATCTCTGAGCAAATAGCTGGACTGGTGGTGTGGGGAAGCTCAGACCCCGGAGCTGGAAGCTCAGGAGTCTGCAGAGGCAGAGAGCTGCAGGTGTACCACAGCAGGGCACCGGAGGTGGGTATGGCCCTTCAGTGGAACAGCACCATTTGTACACAGGCCCATAAATACCTAATGCAACGTGATTCCTTCTGTCACAAAATGTACTTTTTGAAGGCAGTAGGCTTGCAGCTGGAAATGGCAGCGCTGTCAGGCTGTGTGACTCACAGCCATGTTAAAGGTGAAGCACTGTGGCAGGGTGCAGGAAAGCTCATCCCTTCCTGGAGGGGAAGTGCCCCTCTACTAGACGAGCACAGCTTTGTTGTTCTGTGAGCAAAACCCCAGATCATTTCATTTGGCACATTCTTGCAAAACAAGCCGAAACTGATAGGAATCCAAGAACTGATAAGACACATGGAGAAATATTGGGAAATACATTCTTCCATGTTGCTGTTACCCGAGGAAAACCTCAGGCTCAATTCAGACCGTTTAAAGAATTGCACAGTCTAAAGTATCTGGAGATAATGGAGGTTTTTATTGCACTGCTATCTGCAAAGGTTTACCACATAGAGAGACACAGAGCACAAACATAATTACAAGGAGCTGGTTCTGACTTACTTCTTGAGTATATTCAAATGTTCCACCAGCTATGTAGAAATGTCTACTGCATATATATATTTGTTCAGCTTATTTTTTAAACTACCTCTAATGGTGTTTCAAAATGGATAAGCAAATAAAAGCGTGCTCTGATGGGCTTTAAAAAGGAAATGGAGAACAGTGCCTGGGGCTTGCTTGGGAAGCACAGTACTGGCACCTGCTTGCAGAAGGCCAACACCAGGCATTGTGTTGGCCATTCATGACTGCTGCTTGGTGCTGGGTTTGCTTTCATGCCAGTCTGACTTTGCTCTTATTTTACAGATACTATTTGTTGTCATTAACTGACACACATGTGATCATTGTTGTGGTCTTTAAGGCTTAGAATCATAGAATCATATAATGGTTTGTGTTGGAAGGAACCTTAAAGCCCCAACCCCTGCCGTGGGCTGGCTGCCCCCCACCAGCTCAGGCTGCCCAGGGCCCCATCCAACCCGGCCCTGAGCACCTCCAGGGATGGTGCACCCACAGCTCTATGGGCAGCTGTGCCAGGGCCTCGCTGCTCTCTGAGTGAAAATTTCCTCCCATCTTCTAATGCAGTTCTCCTTTCTTTTAGTTCAGAACCATTCATCTTATCCCATCACTATCTACCTATGTAAAAAGTTGATTTCCCCCGTTTATAATCTCCCTTTAAATTACTGAAGGGCTGCAATGAAGCCTCCCCAGAGCCCTCTCTTCTCCAGGCTGAACGAGCCCAGTTCCCTCATTCTGTCTATTAGAAGCACCCTGGCTGTCCTGTGTGAAGGCAAGAACAAGGCTGAGGTCACGGGCATGACTTGGGGACAGAGTCATGGACAACAGCAGTGATGGTTGGGCAAATGGGCCTTTTCTTGTCCACTAACATGAGTGTCAGCCCCTTCCAGCCCTGCACATGTCACAGCTCCTGGGCTGCAGCTGACCAAGTCCAGGCAGTAGAGGAAGAAACTATTCCTCCCTCTGGCGCCTGCTTTTGCATGCTAGGACGGAGAGACCTGCCATGACACCCAGAGAGAGCTGGGACTTCCCACCTTGTTCGCATGTATTCACACAGTGGACCTGCCCAGTGTGAGCAGGACAGGGCTGTGGTTGGGCCACCAGCAGGAGCACTGTGGGTTCCTTGAGATGGGATATACACAGAGATGGGATATACACAGCGATGGGATGGGACATACATAGAGGTGTCATATATATAGCTGCTGTGCACAAGTCTGAGGGGACACCATGCAATGCTTCTTCCTTCACCCAGGGAGTCTTTCATTTAGTCTTTCACGTGGCAAGGGCATGCAGATGTCCCACAGGCACCTCTAAGCAGTTCCTCCTGGAGCCAGCAGGCACAGGGTGGAGGAGCAGGGCTGAGCCTCCTGCTCCAGCGCAGCGCAAGCAAGATTATCTCCACCTGTGCTTTGTTTTCAGCTATCTGAACACTCATGACACTGTGTTACACGTACTCCATGTGCACGCAGCAGCAGTGATAACTTCCATACCAAAGGACAGATCACAGCTGGCTGCAGGTCCTCTGACTCAGCCGTCGCCGAAGGGAGAAGTTCTGCAGGGCTCTGTAATTGCACATTGTCCCCGTGCTGTGATTTTAGCCCTGTCAAATCTCAAGTAATGTGCTGCTATATTCAGGCACACTGCTAAAACACAGCTAAATGTTGAATTAGTAAGTCTGGTTTCTCTGATTGCCTCTGATGCAATAAATCTAAGTGACTCAGCTGCTTCATGCAATCAAGAGAGCGCTTCAAGAAACAACAACGGAACTACTTATGTATTGAGCAAAGCATGGCAAGTTCTTCAGAGAGAAAATAGCATTGATATTGGATTAAAAAATGATTTTTGCCTTGAAGAATGAGGCCTAATTTTTAATGCTGACGTAGGAGGATGACAAAACTTTCCTCGCTGTGAAAAACAACACGCAGGAGTTTGTGTTTGTGCTCTTTATGGTATATCATATCATCATAAACAGCCATCATCCAGGCCAAGGTTTCTGACTTACAGGATGCAACAACTATTCAGTGCATAATAAAAGAGAATGAAAATACAGAAGCGTTGTAAAATAAAGATGAATTAAAAATGTGTGTATGTGAATATGGTACCAATCCTTTCATTGGAAATTTCCAGCTACACTGCAAGAAATGCTGCCAGAACAGCACAGTGTGCTCCTGCTTATCACGTGCTCTTCACAAAGGAGTGAAAGCTTCCGTGAGCCCTATCCTAGCAGGGTGTCAGCTCTTTCCATGAGGACCTCTCAGGGTCACCCATTTTTTGCTTTACTTTCTTGAAGGTCCTTCTTGGGGATTCACACCTTCCCAAAGATGCCATCCACAGGCTGAATTCCTGTCCTTGTTCTGGGATGGGTCAGAGGAACTGGTACCCACCAGTGGTGCACACCCCAACTGGCTGCCATGCTTATTGCTGAGCAATATATGTTCCACTTTCCCGCTGAGCTGCCCAGGTAGAGCAGTTTTGTACTTGAAAGGGTTGGAAGAACTCGAGTTTGGAAAGTTTTGTATTACAAGGATCACAGCAGATGGCATTGAGAGGGACATTTGCATGAAGGTTTCACTACGGCTCAACAGCAGGGTGAGCAGCTGGGCAGCAGGGGATGGATGGCCAGAAAGCTGCCCATGAGAACAGAAGCTCTATAAAGCACATGGCAAAGAAAAACATTGGGAAACACACTCGAAATCTGCACAGGTTGGTGCTGTCATGTACATTCTCAGCCAGCTAATCTCCCAGTATTGATACTGGTGTTTATTTAACACTTAGAGAAAGACGTGGAGCTCTTCACGAGACGAGGAAAATGCATCTCCTTTTATGACTGTGGCAGAACTGTTTTCTTCTTTCTCTATGGAAAACAGCTTCTCTCTCCCCGCAGTTACGAGCTGCTCAGACAGTTTGTTACTGCATTATCTACTTCCAGCCACTGTGCCTCCCTCCCATCCCAACCGGAGCAGGAGGTAGCAACACGAAGCCCTCTGGAGCTCACCTATCAGATTTTGAGAGCTGTGAGTGGTTTACAGTTCCCATGAAGGAAGAGGAAGCTGAGGGTGCTTGACATTTGGCAAGGGCTCAACCAGTGATTTATGTACGGCATTCAGCTATCCATATTTCTGGGGCTGCCTGAGAGACAGAGCAATGAGAAATTTCCATTTCTTCCTCTTCTGCTTTTCCTTGGCAGAAAAAAAGCCACACTTTTCCACTTGGCTGTGGCGTTTAGCTGGTGCTTCAGCACCCAGTGTACAGCCACAAGGGTTTAGCACATTTTTTTTCTGCAACGTGGGATGGGGCAAACCCACCTTCTGCATAACCCTTCTGCACCAAACCTCTCCTGCACAAACAAGAGAAAACGGTGCTCTTAACAATACTGCTGACAACACAGAGTGTTTATTCCCTTCGCCACTTCACGTAGTACCTCATTTCTTTGGTGACTTAGTGGGAGCATTCCAGAAGTAAAGCACTTACAGTGGTTCTGGTGAAGCCAGTGACACGACTACTGACTTCAGCAGAGCCAGGAGTCTCTCCTGCACTTGAACCAAGACCTCAAAAAGCTGTCTTACTGTTTCACATTGCAGCATAAACTACCTCAAAGGAGGTTATAGTGGGGTGGAGGTCAGCCTTTTTTCCCAGGTAACAGTGATAGGATAAGAGGCAATGCCTTTAAGATGCACCAGAGGAGGTTCAGGTTGGATATGAGGAAACATTTCTCCTCAGAAAGTGGCAGGGCAGTGACACAGGCTGCCCAGGGAGGTGGTGGAGTCATAAGTTGGTGGTTGGACTGGATGATCTTTGTGATCTTTCCAATCTTAATGATTCTGTGTTTCTATGACTCGATGATTCTCTTCATGTACACTGAATACAGAGAACTAAGAATGCCTTAAGGATTTCAAACTCAGTTTAAAGCACTTCTATGACCATACTGTACCTGCACTTTGGCAAGGAGAGAGGTAAAAGCTGTTTAATTATTTTATGGTTTGAGCTGTTCTATATCTTTTCAAATGTTTGTGGTTTTAATGGTAGAAGTCATCTCTGTGTGAGCTTTACAAAGTGCAGCAAATACCTTAAGCCATGATGGCAGTTATTAAGAGCAGGGGTGTGCTGTCACAATGAAGGAAGTCTGCTTTCCAGGAAATACCCTGGGATCTCTACTAACTGGAAAAACTTACGGGCTTGGCTGAAAGTGCAGCACAAACTTTCAGGGGGGCCTCAAAAAGACTTCAGAAACCCAGAGCCAGGGGCTACATTGCAGGAAAGAAGCCCCGATTGCATGGGCAGATAGAGCCTGCAGGGACGTGTGCTGAGGTTCTGCTCGCTCCATCATTTCTTGGTTTAATCATTGACTGAGATGTGTACAAATCCCCTGAGAGCAGCGCCTCAGGCTCCTCCTGCTGCTCCCTGTGTGCCTGGCCATCCATTGGGAGCGCACGGGGTGCCCTGCTCATACCATCCCCTTCACCAGGAGAGGAAATCTGTGCCTTCAAGGCTAGGACAGGCTCTGGTCTCCAGACCAGAGGAGCGCCTTAAGGAGATGAGCACCGTATGGCTGTCTCTGTACTCTAGGTGCCAATGGCTGAAGGGTTTGTGGTGGCATGACCTGAGGACAGTTTTCACGGAGAAACTTGATGCTAAGGTGTCCTCAGCACCTCAGCACAGACACCAGCATCAGGGTTTGCTGATGTCCTGAACTCGGGCACCTGCTGCTGGAGTTGCACACTGGGGCGTCGGGATGTTATTCCAGCCCTCTGCCTCCTTAAGAGGTTTTAGGTATCTCAGAGGAGTGCTTGCAAAGGCTTGCAAAGTGCTTGCTTGGCCTCGGGGGCCTCGGTTCCTCAGTAGGTAGTGAAAGGGGAGAAGGATCCTGCATAGCAGCCCAGCCCTCCCACACCGCACACATTGTGGGATGCCACAGCCGCCAGATCCAGCACTCACAGCTGCCCCTTGGAAATCCCTGCCAAGGCTATTCTGGAAAATGATCCAAGCATTCCACAATTGTTTCTGGAAAGACACTGCTGAGTCCCTTCAAGATACCTGGGAGAAGAGCTCACAGGGGCACACCTTGCCCAGAGCAGCCATGCCAGCAGCCCCACTCCTGTACCACAGGCTGTGCTTTTCTAGAAATGATATCTGGGCTCTGGTCAGCACCTCCCTCTACGCCCAACAGAACCCTGGCAGATGCACAGCAGAGGATTGCAACAGAGTCCTTCTTACTCATCTCTATTTTCCTACATTAATCTCTGCAGTCCAATCAGAAGCAGTTCTCCAAACAAAGTTAAGCAATATCCCAGAGAACTTTAAGAAATGACTCTTATCATCCCTCCTGAGAGAAGACTCAATGGTCAAGGCCACAGTGAAATCTTACTTTTCTTGTAAAAGTTAACCGAAGTTAGTTATTAAAGTGCTGCTGGTATTTAGGGAGGCTCTGAAATGAAGAGCAGCACAAGATACCTGTGCTGACTCTGAACAATTCAAGGATATCTTTTTCCATATGATCATTGTGTGGTTTCTTCTGAAGAGCTTCACAGAAAACACATCAGGTAAGATTTTGGCTTGCTAATCAGGATATGGGATACATGAAGTAATGCTAATAAAGAAAATGCTTCTAGCCACATTGGGTATTTCTTGTAAAATGTGAGAGGTTCCCTTGTGGAATTTGTTTGTATTTTTCAAATGTTCATATTGTGGAGAAATAGAAGTTATAAGTGTGTATACACAGATGGAAAAGTGGGGAAAAAATGTAATTATTATAAAGTATAATATAAAATATGTAATTATAATAATAAAAATTTAATTATTCTGTTGAAGTTACCAGATCTTTGTGTGCTACTTAGTCGATATTTAGGATAAATTAATAAAAGGGAGAAAGCATGTCTCAGCAACATGACATCAAAACATGCATTTCCAATGGTTCACAAGTGCAGGAGTTCAGTAGGGGAGCTGGACTTCTTAGTGTGAGAAATGGTAACGCCAGCAGTGAGCACGGGATCAGAAGTTGTATGGAATACAGCCGAATTAGAACCTTACTTTTGGGTTTGCATTCAGATGGAGTCTTGGTCAGAGGGGAGTGGAAGCTGTTGGTCTGATGGCTGTGCAGTGTGAGCTCAGTGTGTGCCCCTTCTCCTTGTGGGTGGATGGGCACTCTACACAAGGCATCAGAACTGCACTGATTGGCATCTCCCACACAAGTCCAAGGGCTTAATGATGAGAGCACTCCGGAAAGGCAGTGGGGGACACTGAGCACACACCTCTCCTTTAGGGGATTTGCAGAGGATGGGATCCTTCATTACGCTGCTATTTGCTGCAGTATCCATGATTTCCCAAAAACATCTCAAATAGTGGTGCAGACAGCCATAAAACTGCCCTTGCGAAGGGTACCCTACCCTTCTGAATGTAGCTGTGAAGAAAATAAGAGTGAGCAAGGAGAAAGCAATATAGACTGAAGTTATGGCAGCTGATAGATTTGGCAGCCCAAGGAAAAAGGGAACGACATGAGAAAAGCTGGAGGGCAGCCAGCAGCAGTCCTACTGAGGTAGGACAGTAATGGGCTTTGAGATCAAGCAAAACGGTGAGCTTCAGGGTGGGATTCACATTTTAATGCAAAAATTGTCACAGATAAACAGTTTTCTACCTGTCCAGAGCAACTCACACCATCGTGTGCTACTTGGACGTGTGTCCTGTGACACACCCAAACATTGTGTCCACAGAAGTTAGCCGTCACACCTGGGTGAGGAAAGGGAACCCAATTTGAGGCTACCAGCAAGCAGCAAGGCAAGATGGAGCATTTGTGCTAGGGGAGAGAAAACAGAAATGCTCTATTGTCAGCGTCATGAGATGGCCAAGAGCAAGTCCTGTTGTTCCTGCTTAGGACTGGTACTGCATTAAATATCTCATGGTGACTACGGTGGAGATAAATGTTTTTAAGTGACTTTAATATGGGAAGAACGTGAGGCATGGAGCACTGTGGACAGCACAGTGACAGCCAACTAATTGCTGAAAAATACCCAGCGGTACCAACTGCAACTGGCCTGCCATCTCTGCATGTGCCACACAGGAGTCAGGAGTCATTCCTGGAGCACAAACACACCGAAGCAGGCTGGAACAAAGCAGAAGGTAATAGTTAGGTCTGACATTGCAACAGCTGTTTGTGAGCATGAAGCAGAAGCACAGAGCGGCTGAGGCTGGCAGAGCCCTCTGGGTCCCTCTGGCCCAACACCTGCTCCAGCTGGGACACCCAGAGCAGGGTGCCCAGGGCCCACAGAGGAGAAGCAGTCCAGACTACCTATGGAAACAAAACTTACAGCAATACCGTGCTTTTTACTACTGAGTTCCTCATGGTCCAAGCCCTGCCTCTGAGTGCAGGAGAAGATGGCTGAGCCATGCCTGGGCTCTGCCTTTTCGCCTTGGCTTTGTGAAGACTTCCAGCTCACAGCCTTCCTGACTGGGCTCAGTGCTTCTCCCCACACCTCAAAGTGAAACCATTGGGCATCTGCTTGTTTGTTCCTTAAGAACTCAGTCCCCTTGAGTGAGAGTCATCGATGGCAGACATCTGACTCATGGATAAATAATCTCAAAATCCATCCAGGCCGCTTGTTGGCTGCATCTTCAGAAAGAAATACTTCATGCTCCAGTGGAACACTGCTCAGCAGTGGGAGGAGAGGGACAAGAGGTCACCTCAGCAAAACAAAGCGGGTGTCTCTCAGCCATCTGTTTTTTGATCTTCAAAGGTGGGAACGCTCAGTTAAGAGTTCAGTCGTCCATGCCATGGCTGCTCACCTCCTGGTACACGCAGAGCTAATCTTGGGCTTTTTTTTTCAGGTTTTTAATTGACCAACAACAAAGAGAAGCACGCAGCAGTCGCCTTCCTCATCCTTTGAGGAGAAATGGTTGAACCTGTAGGCAACCACTATGTTGTCGCCAGACGAGTGTACTCAGAGAATTCATTTGATGAAGAGTATGAGAAATTGCACAGATACCATAAAAACTTCTGGGATCACTTGAAACTATATTTTCGGTAAGAAGATCTTTAACATGGATCTAAGATACAACCTGGAACGCAGGTATCAGATAGCATGCATTCTGTTCTGACAACGTTCATCTCAGATGCCACAAGGCCAATGAAAACTCATTTTTCTAAAGAATTTCAGTGTTTTTGTTTGTTTGTTTGTTTGTTTTTTCCAAAGAATTTCAGCTGCTGTTGCCTTTAAGTCTTCCTGCAGTTGTATCCCAGGCAGCTTGTCTTCTTGTGGGCACCTGGAGCACAGCCTCACCCCCAGTGGGGGCAGAGGGACCCTGGAGGTCGTCACATCCCACTGTGAGCCCAGTTGGCATCATAGGTTGCTTAGGGTTGTGTCTGGTCTCTTGCAGCTGACTTCAATCCTACCCCCTCATTCCCCCTCTGAATACCCTGCCCGTGACAGAGGGTTGGAACTCAATGATCGTTAGGGTCCCTTCCAACCTAAGCCATGATTCTGTGAATATGGGGAGCATGTCCTGAAATGCTGAGACCCAACGGAGACATTCCGCTGGCAAAGCTGTATCTTCTTGTGTCTTTACAGTTGTTCCCCACAAAGAATCAAAAAAGTTTCCCTGCGCATGTTTCCTGTCGTCTCGTGGCTGCCCGCATACCGCTTCAGGGAGTGGATCCTGAGCGACATCGTCTCTGGCATCAACACGGGGCTGGTGTCAGTGCTGCAAGGTAGCTCCGGTAGCTCCACTTTGACACAGCCAATGGCCCAGGAGGAAGGCTGCTGGTCTATCCCCTCACACACCTCGCCGTCCCACTGTCTCTGCCCCTATAGGTCTCGCATTTGCTTTGCTGGTGAATGTCCCTCCTGGTTATGGACTCTATGCAGCGTTTTTCCCAGTCCTGGTCTATTTCATCTTTGGCACATCCAGACATATCTCAGTGGGTAAGTGCAGGCACGTTGACCACCCTCATCACCAATGACTAAGTGCAGTCTTCCCCTGTGGGTCTGACGATGCCCTGTGTGCAGGTCCCTTCCCTGTCCTGAGCCTGATGGTGGGAGGTGTTGTCACCAGGCTGGTCCCTGATGGCGCTGCTGGAAATGGCACTGCTGTCAACATGTCAGCTATAGATGAACAGAGGGTGATGGTAGCTGCATCTGTCACCTTTCTATCCGGGATTTTTCAGGTTGGTAATCAAATAGAATCATAGCATATCCCAGGTTGGAAGGGACCCGTAAGGATCACCAAGTCCAACTTCTAGCTCCACACAGGACCACCCCATATACATACTGCCCAAATATACGTGTGTGTACCTGCATGTGTATATGCACTTATATGAATAGCTGGATGGTGACTGGCCTTAAAGTAATGTCATAAGAATGAAGGATTTGAACTTGTCTTTCAGAAAAAAAAAAAATAAACAGTTCCTTCTTCCTTCCTAATACAGAATTCCTAAAATCTCTTCCTAATTTTTATAGTTCATGAAGCATTGGTATCATGTAAAAATATGACTACAGAAAACCTAAGACTAAAGAAGGTATATTTTAGTTTTGAAATAAAAAGAATAGGTTCTAACTGCTGTAGCCTATACCTTTATCAGTCATATACCCCCTGTTCCTGAGCCTCATCGTTGTGTCTGATGATATTATTTTCCTTAATCCCTGATGTATGGGGTTAGGTGAAAATGTTACTGTTAAATATGGGTCCCTTTATTGCAGAGATTGCTTGGAAGCATGGGTGAATCCCACTAACATGTGGTCATTTGCATTTCAGTTGCTTCTGGGACTCCTCCAGTTTGGATTCATAGTCATTTATTTATCACACTCATTAATCAGTGGCTTCACAACTGCTGCAGCCATCCACGTCCTGGTGTCCCAGATCAAGTTCATGCTTCAACTGCCTGTCCCTGGATTTAATAAACCATTTGGCATCATCTATGTAAGTACAAACTCTTCAGTGTTTGCTAATGTTCTGAAAACCTGTGGTGTGTACCTGTCTGCGTGCCACAAGGCCGGGATAACAGTGCTGGCCATACCAGCAGCCAAGGAGGAGAAACGAAAGAGAAATATATGAGATGGCTATTAATATATGGCAGATCATTACATTTCTCACCAGATACCGAGTTACACCCTGCTGGGATGGTTAGATAGCATTTTAGAAGTGTAGAATCCTTAGAGTTGGAAGGGACCTTTACAGGCCATCTAGTCCAACTCCACTGAAATGGACAGGGATACCTACAGCTAGATCAGGGTGCTGTTAGTTGAAAAGCACCATATTTCTTACTGATGTTGCAGACTCTGGAGAGCGTGTTCAGCCAGATCACCGACACCAACATCGCCGACCTCGTCACCTCCCTTCTCGTCTTGCTCATCGTGTTTGTGGTGAAAGAGATAAACGAACGCTACAAAGCAAAGCTACCCGCCCCTATCCCCATCGAGCTCATTGTGGTAATGACCTCCCGTCTGATTCCATGACTGCTCCACCACTCTGTGGGGAGCAGTGCTTTATGAGGTTGGCATTGTGCTCCAGGCTGCCCTGAGCTGCAGCGGGTGGGGACCTCAGTGGGGTAGTCATAGCCCACTGCTATTCTCTGCTGCCAGAGGGATGTTGTGAGGTGCTCTCTGTGGGATTTATGAGCATGAAAGCATCCTATGGAGTGGTTCAGTCATCTGAACACATCATGGATGTGCAGAGCTGGGGCACTGTCCTGCCACTGGTGATGATGGGGCGTATGTGGTAGAGGGGAGGAAATGTTTCTTCATGGTTTCTCCATCCGCTTATTTGAATGTTCCTAATGGAGGTGGGTGTTTTTTTTAATCTTTCAGACCGTCTTAGCAGCACTGATTTCCCATTTTGCTAAATTTGAAGAGAAATTTAAAGTAGCTGTCGTGGGAAAACTAGAAGAAGGGTAAGTGGTTTGTTTACAGTTTGCCTGTGGAGCAAAATGTTCTCTCCAGTTTCTCACTGCTAAATCAGTTCAGTTTATTGACCAAAATCACCTACTTCATCTTACCCTCATGAGACCCCCGTGTCCACTACTCTACGACAATTGAACTAGGTGGTCTTAGTAGTCTTTTCCAACCTTAGTGATTCCACAATTGTACACACGGAGTATTTATCTACATGTACAGTATATCCATTATACAGAATATATCCAGGCATACCAGAAGCTTGGCATGAAGACTTAATAAGCACACGCTGAAGTAGAGAGGCAGGAGGGCAGCCATTTACTCACCTGGGCATTCAGCACCTGTAGCCCCTGTGAATTAGTGGATGAGGTTTGCAGAGAAACAGCTATTGCTGCTCAAAACTCTCTGTTGTCCAGATTTCGGTTCACTGGAAAACAAACCAAACCAAACAAACAAATCTGAGAAATTCTCCCCAGGATCTGCAAAAGCCCCTCAGCCAAGGAGCAGGACATGGCAAAGCTAAAGTACACAGAAGATATCTGAGACTAATGTGGCTTAGTACACATTTGTTTAGCTGCCTAAAGTGCTTCAGTGAGTTACACAGGGATTTTTTAAATCCACACATAATTGGAAGGCAGAACCGTGCATGTCGTTCAGACAAGATAAGCTCTGGCTGATTCTGGCCAAGTAAATGGGAGCTGCTGAGATGCTAGCTGAGATGAGTGCAGATAGAGAGTCCCTGTCCTGATCAAGGATTCCCCAAAGTGTTACAGGTTCAGATTTGCAATTACACGTCACACCTCTCCAAAGCACTCAGCTAAAGCCATGTGAGCGGGACTGCTGCTTGGCAGGTTATCTCCTTACACACGTCCTTTAAGAGCAGAAATCTTTCTTTCAGATTCCAAGCTCCTGTTGCACCTGATGCAGGCATTATCCAAAATTGTGTCGGTGATGGCATCTCCATTGCAATTGTTGGATTTGCAGTAGGCTTCTCTGTGGCTAAAGTGTATTCCATCAAGCATGACTACCCAATAGATGGCAACCAGGTAGGGCAAAGACACAGCACTGTACATTTGCTAATGGGAAATAAGTCATTTTAGGAATGTATTGTCTTGAATACATTTTTATCTTCAGGAATGCTTTTAAGAACAGCCTCCTTTGGTTTTACTCCAGGAACTAATCGCCTTTGGACTGGGTAATATATTAGGCGGGTCGTTCAAAGGATTTGCCTCCAGTACAGCTTTGTCAAGATCTGGTGTGCAGGAGAGCACGGGAGGCAAAACGCAGGTATAGAAGACAATGATCCTGGTGGCACTTAATACGAGGAAGGTCTCTTTCTTCCTTGCTGACTCTAATGCCTTCAGGCACTTATTCATGGTGGAATTGTTCTTTCATGCAGATTGCTGGTATTGTCTCTGCTATCATCGTCTTGATTGTCATCTTGGCCATTGGGTTTCTCCTGGCACCATTACAAAAGGTATTCACTGGCTTTACTCTGCACTTCCTCCTGCTGGAGGACTCACTTGGAGTGCTCATGAACTTCAGTAAGAGATAAACAGAACTTTTGCAAAACTAGGTTCTTTCTCCAAGATTATGACCCCACTACACGGGGTCAAAGGGAAGGTGGGTGCCCTACACCAAACATTATAGCACCAGATTTTAGGTACCAGAATTGAGTGGGGTTTGCAGATGCAGGTCAGATACCTGCTGCACCACAGCTGGGGAGGCTGTAGAACAACTGACGAGGTACACCCAACCACAGCAACGCCATATCACTGGCAGCTGCCTGGCCTTTCCGCGGCACTTTGGCTCTGCTTCCATGATGTCTTAAGCCTTAGCATTCAATGTATGCTTTGTTTGCTTCAAAACTGAGTACGTGTTTTACTCTTCTCAACAGTCAGTCCTTGCATCCTTGGCTCTTGGCAACTTGAAGGGAATGCTCATGCAGTTCAGAGAAGTGGGCGTCCTGTGGAGAAAGGACAAATACGACTGTGTAAGTTGAGTCCTTCAAGCATTCAGGAATGAAGCTCTGTAGAAAAGTCACCCATTATGCAAACACGCTTAAAGGTTATCTTTATTTTCGTACGTTTTTCTCTACATGGGAAGTACAACAGTAGGCGCCTTTTTAATCTTGCACCCCTTGCTCACGTTTTCAATTTTATCACACCTATTCTGTGTCCATTTGCTCTGTTCACCTCTCTTGGTGACACTCATTTTCATCCACTTTATCATAACATATTTAAACACAGTTCATTGCATAAAGTCATACATAGAAAGAAGTTACCTAAACATGTAAATACTTTCTGCACTGGCTTCAAGGACATTTTCCCCCTTTCATACACTCCTGCAGTAGGACAAGTGGAAGTTACTCAGTAAATCCCAAGAGAAGCCCATGGCCTGAAGGAGTTGCTCCCAGCAGAAGAGCTCATGGCTGGAGATCAGGGCTTCCTAACCCTTGCACTCAGAAGACACAGTCTCTTGCCTCTCTTATCTGCCGGTTCCTTCGGTTCCTGAATAGATTCAAGCCTCAGTTTTCCCAACTACAAAACAGTCTTTCACTAAGTGAAAGTATGCTTTCAGATCTGCAGTTAAAATACACTGTATTATTTAGTCATGTGTGCTTACCAAACAGGTTCATTCTCAGCAGCTCATTTTGCCTGTTTTGATGTCTAAAGCATATTTATAACTCTGAGCTTTACCAGAATCCTAATTTCCTTCTAAACTTGCCTTTCCGCTGGATTTTTTATTGAGCATTTTATGAACCACGTATGGAAGGTTCACACTTCTGTGACACCGGTCCTTGTGTAATGAATAGAAATTGTCATCTCTACAAGTACTTCCGGGTGCTCGTTCATGAGTCTGGCCCTGTTTTACAAGATAAGTATCTATGAAAGATGAAATCACTTTAAGAAAAGGCACATGGACAGCCTGGACTGGACCTAAGAAGACAGCTCAGAGGCAACTGCTCCCACACTGGGCTTGTGGTTGGAGTCCCACTCCCTCACATAAGTGCTGATGTCCACCACTCTTTGCAGATGATCTGGGTGGTGACCTTCTTGGCGGCTGTTTTCCTGGGCCTGGACATCGGGCTGGCAACAGCTGTAGCATTCGAACTGCTGACTGTAGTGATCCGCTCCCAGATGTGAGTACTGCTTGGATGTGATGACACAACATTGCAGGGCTTCCTGTCTTAAACCGACCCTACCAGAACCATGCAGCAAATCGAGGACAACCCCGCTGTCCCTTCCACCAGGTTTCAGCACAGGGCACAAATAGCTGTGTGTGTTTGTTTGCAGCCCGAGCTGCACCACTTTGGCAAACGTTGGGAGGAGCAACATCTACAGAAACAGGAAAGATTACAACGATGTAAGGAACCTCCCATCCCTTTGGTCATCTGCTGCATTCGTGCTTCTGTAACAGATGCCATGACCAATAGTTCTGCTTCTTATGACAGATCTACGAGCCAGAGGGAGTGAAGATCTTCAAATGCTCATCTCCTATCTTCTTTGCTAATATCGAATTCTTCAAAGAGAAACTCATCTCTGCTGTAAGTGACTGGGGCAGTCATTATGAACATACGAATTGTGTGATATATTAAGGCTGAATACAATTTCTGAATAACTAGTAGGTATGCAGTTCAGCCCTACTACAAAGATAAATTTTTCATGAATTACTCAAATGTCATTTTATGACTGTAGTCCCATGCGTACATACCCAACTCTGAGAAGGAGAGCAGCCTGATAGTGCTGAACAACACCTTTGGCACCATTGGTAGCAGCAGAGAAAGGCTGGGGAGATCTTGGTGAGCAGCTGCACAAAAGGCAGCGGGGTTTTGGAGGAAAACAGCTCAAAAAGGCATTGCTGAAATGTTTAAAGGTAGTGAAGTTTCAAGGTAGTTCAGGAATAGAAAACAATACCTTTCCTAAACAAACTCTGTGCCTGAGACTTTAAGGCATCATAATTCATTCGGCTAAGGGTATTTGTTCATTTATTTCTTCCTTGTGTCATCGTTATCAAAGAGATTATGGGTGCTTTCTAGCCTCACCATCACAATTACTTGAGAAGGTACTGGAATTTTTGGCTCCACCTGAAAAAAATCTATTCAAAGTGCTGTTTCTGCAGGTTGGATTCAGCCCACTCAGAGTCCTGAGGAAACGCAACAAAGCGCTGAGAAAGATCAGAAAGATGCTGAAGAAAGGAGAGCTGCAAGTGACGCCTGTATGTAGGGCAACTACACTGGAAACGGGTAGGGTGGGAAGGGAGGGCACAGAACTGAGGAATTAAGCAGCCAGCTCCCTGGCTCAGGGTGAGAGGGGGGCTCACAGCCTCCTGTCCTGATTGGACGTGCCATTGCCAGTCACTACTTCATGGTATAAGCACATAAGTACATGGCTTTAAACTAAAAGGGATTTAGATTGGATGTAAGGAAGAAATGTTTTATTCAGATGGTAGTGAGGCCCTGGCACAGCTGCCCAGAGAAGCAGTGGATCCCCCATCCCTGGTGGCACTCAGGCCTGGGTTGGATGGGGCCCTGGGCAGCCTAAGCTGGGGAGTGGTGTCCCTGTCCCCAGTAGGTTGTTGGAGCTGGGAAGGCTCTATGGTCCCTTCCAACCCAAGGCATTCTTTGATTTCAAAAATAGGATTTTAAATGGCTCCCACAGACAAAAATCCTGCATGCTTTTTGTTGACTTGTTCCAAAACTACTGAATCAAAGTGTGTCTGACCACTGACTTCAGGGAAGATTAAATTCTTCTGGAAAAGACGATAATTAATGGATTCTGACGATTAAATGATTGGTCAGAGAAAAGTCAACATTCTGAATCTCCTCCAAATGAGGGAGAGGCAGAATTTTCCCAGTGTAAAGTGCAGGTGCTCCATCTCACAGCTATCAAGGGACGTGGGTTAGCGGTATGGTGATGATGGGTTGACAATTGGACTAGATGATCTTAGTGGTCTTTTCCAACCTTAATGATTGTATGACTCTGTGTCAGCCTCGCGTTGCTACCATCCTCGCTCTTCCTTACAATGCACTTCCAACCCAGACAAAAGCATTAACTGTGGCACTTGCCTCTGCTGTCACAGAAAGGCTTGATATGCATGGCTCACCATACCCAGGAGTCGGATGATGAATTAGACAACAACAGGATGGAGGAACTGGACCAGCCCACTGACATGGCAGACTTGCCCATTCAGATCAACTGGGATGCCGAGCTGCCTCCTGGCATTGTTGTGCCCCGGGTCGACATCCACAGCATCGTGCTGGACTTCTCAGCAGTGTCCTTCCTTGATTTTTCTGCTATGAGAGTCCTCCAAAAGGTAGTTCCAACTGATGATACAGACAGTGATCACACAAAAGAAAAACATACAAATGTGATGTGCTGCATAGAGGTATTTCCACATGGACAGAAAAGTCAGTGGCAGCCTTCGAATTTATGTGAATTCAGATCTACATTTCCTATAGAAAATGATTAAACTGTTCTCTTGAAATTAGAGCATTGGGAAGCTTCACAGAAATACACATAAGAAATATAGCTTTAAACGTGGGGTTGGGCGCTGGCATGCCATAGTTTCATTTCTGTTCCAGCTCTCGCTTTCCAGGGCAGCCTTGAGCAAGGCAATCAGGACAACATTTCCCAAGAGCGGTAGCTAAGGTTAGCTGTCTAGATCCACATTACATGGGCAAATCTATTTCCATGGGAACTAAATGCTCACGGAGTACAATGGGAAAAGTAGTTTTGCTTGAATTCCTAGTTAGAAGTTTCCTCAGAAGCTTCTGAAGTCTCAGTTTCATATAAAGCCATACAGCTTATGAAGGATCATCTTTTTCACTGTGGGTGCAACGCATTTAATACTGCCCCATTTCAAAGGACCCATTTTTCCCTGTATACAGCCATTCGAGAGGCTGTTCTTCCTCCAGGTGCAGTGAAATTCGACATTAGAGCTGTTTGCCATTATTAAAAATACAATCAGTATCTTAAATTGCTCTAGCTAATCTTAATGGCTGCTATCAGCAGAATTATCAGTCTCTAAATGGTGCCTGCTTCCGGTTTAACAGACTTTGAAAGAGTTTGTCCGGATCGATATTGACATTTACATTGCAGGAGCACACGGTGAGTACTTGTGCTTCCATCAGCCTCTCCACGGCCTCTCCATTCCCAATAATTCCCCCTGCCTTGCCCCGCTGTCTTCCCCACCCCCTGAGAGGGGTTGGGAGATCCCCCATATCTATCTCCCCATCCTGGGTAACGACAGCTTCAACTCCCACCGCTCTGCAGCTCCCTTCTGCATTGCCCCAAGCAAGGCAGTGCCAACGGGGCTGGCATCCCACTCTCCATGTTGGCATAGAGAAACCCATCTGTTCTAGTCAATAAAACTGAGCACTTTACCAGATATCACTGTTTACTCCATGGATGCACAAAGATTACGTTATTCTTATGGCACTGTCAGGACCTCTGCAGGTAACTTCATCCTTGGATTTTTCTCCCCTGCAGAGGGTTTCCTGGAGAAGCTGGAGAGATGTGCTTTTTTTGATGAGGAGATCAAGCCATCCATGTTCTTCCTCACCATTCACGATGCAGTTTTACACATTTTGCTGAAGAAGGACATAGCCAGCTCCCCAAAATTAAAGCTTGCTGAGGTAACGCTACAGTTTTCATCTTTTTCTGCTTTAGTGCCTTTACATTACCCGTAGGCACCCAACAGCACTCTGTACATCCGGCCATATCCGGCTGTGCGTATATTCAGAAAGTTGAAAGATTGAAATTCAGCTGATAAACTGGGAGAGTCAAAAAAAAAAAAAAAAAAAAAAAAAAGAGTAAATAACTCCCAACAGAGATGGGCTGGCTGTGGGTTTCCCCTGGAGGGGGCTCCAAGGGCATCCATTTCCTAACCTCAAACTCATGTGTCCATTGTAGAAGGGGAGCAGCAACAACTATGTCATTACTACCAGCAACGGACAGCGCAGTTGGGAGAGCACGGTAAGCCTCCTGCCTCCCCCAGTGCCACTCCAGCCCCAGGGGTGTGTAAACAACGTGGGTCACCAAAAGCTGCTTGCAGGAACTGCGAGGCCAGATCCCAAACACATCTTCATTGCTGAGCCCCTGTGTCAGCCCAGGGCAGAAAGCACCCAGATGATTTATTGGTGCAAGCTGTTTTGAAGCAAAGAGCCACAGGAGTAAGAAGTGCAGGGCTCTGCTGGCAGGAGCGATCTGCAGAGGGAAGGCTTCCTTCATGGGTCTCCATGGAGCCTCTGGTGCACTGCCCATACGGCAGAGATGCATCATTAGTCCCATTCCTACAAACATCACAGGCAGAAGGGAGACTGGAGGTGTGTGGGGAGAAGGTGTGAAAGATGTCAGACAGCAGCCTTCATGCACAAATGTTTTGGAGCAGCGAGCTTACATGCCACTCACCAGTGACTCCCTACCCTGAATATCCCTTACCTACAGTGACATTTACTTCCTTTTTTTTTCCCCCTACAGATTCCAGCGGAAACAAAATTTTAGATTTAATTTTCTAAATATAATATCCTCCAGCAACACAACATCACTTACAGAACATGAAGGCGCACAGAGATGAGCATGAAGACTGACAGACGTTTTCATCTACCTTAAGGATTTACTACAGATGATTATGTTCCAAATTTTGGAATGGTTTTGTTAGTGTCTCTGTATATATAGAGATGTATTTATGTACATACACAAAGGCTAAAATCACCTGGGTTTTCTATTTCATACCTTGCTGACAACCTACCCACACAGTCAAAGCAGCAAGTAGCATTGGCCCTATTTGCATATACTTGTACATATATCCACGTTATTCTGACAGTTTGTAGACAACCTGTACAGTTAGAGAAGAACATATGAATATCTGAAATCCTTTAATTTATAGTCTAGTAGTTGGGAGTGACTTATCTTCAGCTTGTATATAATTTGTACATAGTCTTCTGGATGGTTTACACAATACCTGCTTGATTGAGTTATTAAACTTATTGTCAGCACACGACCTTACACGCAGTGTATGTACATAGCGACTGCTGTATCTACTGTGAAACATGAAGATAGCTCAGTAAAGATGTACAGCATATTCAGATCCAAACAACTCATCTTTTTGCTTTGGGACGCTATGAACTTATGTTCATATATGGTAACTCTCCATTGCTGGTTGCATTTGTCAGTACCGCAGGAAGGCAGCTCATCGGCAGTCTGATCTCTTGCCGTAACACCAAGTTTACAGTGGTTTGAAGATACAAAATCCGGGCTTATCTGAAGAAATCTGCAGAAGAAATCTGAAGAAACCAGGCTGGGAGGTAACATTGAAGTGAGGCGGCTGAAAAAAACAACTGGAAGATAATACAAAAGTGAAGATTGCCTTTCCAACACAGCCTTCAAAGAGACATAGGCTGCATCAGAACAGGGCTTGTCTTCTGGCAGAACGAGGCAGTAACACACCTGTGCAGCATGCTCAGGGGAAGCACTATTACCATATAAAGATGACTTAGCAGTGGCTAAGAACTGTCTGTAGCACTGTAAGGTAGAACACTGAAAGCACAACTTCTGTGACACCAACGCTTCCTTTAGAAATGTAGTCAAGACAAAAACAAACATAGCTTTGCACAATCCTGTGCATACAGCATTGGAACTTGGAGAATCATAGACAGAAAGCTCAGACTCACTTCCTATACATTGAATATTAAGTTGCAATTCCACGGTAGCCCCCAATTTCTAAGGTACGGTATTTCCTATGCAAATATGCACATTTTTTTGTCAGCAGCGGCGCAGTGCATCCAGAGGGAAGCAGCACAGCACCTGACACAAGTTCAGCACAGCAGGAAGCAGTGTAAGGAGAGAGGTGTGCTCAAATGAGATCCTGAGAGAAGGCATTTGCACACGCTGGCTCCTGCAAGCACCCGGCACTCCCCAGCACAGAAGCCAGACAGGCTCTCTCCATTGCTGCGTGGGCAAATTCTGATATGAAACAAACACCAGCTACTTCCACTTCATTTTTTTAACAAACCGAGTTCAACACTCCTTAGAGAGCAGTAAGTGAAAAGAAGGGGAAAACCCCATACAGAATGATTAACTCTCTTGGATCAGATCTAGGACAGATATCACATTTCATTTTCATTTCTTAAGAGGAAAAATATCACGTAACACATGTAGGCACCAACCTTTATGTTAACAGCATTCTCAAAAAACAAAACCAAACCAAAAACTAAAGTACATGGCCACATAACTAAGAGCGTTTGTAAATCACACATGGGTGCAGACAATCCTTTAAGCAAAATTAGAGGCTGTTGAAGAGAAATTCTAAGGAAGCAAGCACCTGAACCACGGATGGCTTCAGGCCGTCTCTGGTGCTCCTTACTTCATCCCATGGTGAACACAAACCAACACACTCTCTTCGTTCCCTACAGTGGCATTATCAGAGGGCCCTACAACAGCTAACACGTTCTAAGCGCCATCAGAGCTGCCTTAGAACCAAAGATCTGCTTGGTAACAAACACTCCAGGACTGAGACTGCTGCCACTGACAGAAATACTCAGTACAAAACCAGCACAGTTCAAACGTTTGCCTCTAAGAAAGGCACCACTGGGAACCCAGAGGACTTGAAGGTACTTCTCAGCACTTCTAAGGCCGTTAATCATACAATGAAACACCGTGTAGGCAATTCCCGAACCTCAAGCGGAAACCACCAAGTATTTTGAAAAGGAATTCCCCCCCCAAACCACACAGAAAGGTTGTTAAACATAACATTTCAACCCGTGCCAAAGTCTTTTGACTCTGTACATATGAAAGTATCAACAGTCCCTGTAGCTCTACAGGGAACCCTAAGACTTCAAGATGTAAACACAAAACAGATGTAGGCTTTCCGATGTGAGCAGCACACAGAAGTTTGACTCAAGTCCAAATCCTACTGCAGGAGATTACTGTTCAGTAAGCTCTCAAAGACCTTCCATTCACCCGACAATTCAAGGCGTCCCACTGACTTCTGGGGGTATCAGTCATATTTTGGGGTCGCCTTTGCCTCAAATATAAACAAAGCCCCCAGATTCTCACATTTTCTGCAGTGGTATACACTTACCTTTTGTGCTTTCTGATGGAGTAAGGGCCGCTGTTCTCCTTTGCCAACTGCACTACCTCAGCATTTCCATGGAAGAGCTCAGAGCCTGGTAGGAAACCTCCACCTGTTTCACAACAAGACAGTGCAGTATCCAGCAAAAACACACAACGCCATTCATTTCAAGGGTGCCAAAACGTTCCTCCTGCTTTTTACGAGTTACTGAACCAAAATAAAGCTGGCAGCCATTTTCCCCTTCATACACACTGAAGCATGCAGTTTTCAGCCAGCTGCATCCCATAGGACACTACCACAACCAGCCTTTTCTTTGCTTGTTTTATTTAAAACAACTTATTTCTCAAAGTTAAAAGCCCGTGTCACGGTTTTATGATTTTTTGTTAACTTTGTGTTGAATGACACTTACTGCCAACTGCACACCCCACAATCTACTTGCACGTCCCTAAAGCTGCGTCATGCTGCTCTATTTCTTTGAAGGGCAGACCAAAAGATTTGCCTGTGGTCACAAGGAAACCTATGGCAGTCACGAACACAGCAAATCAAAAGAACACTAAAACAAAACACTTGCTCAGGTAATTAAAGATACACACTTCACACACAAAATCACAAAGTTACAGATGTTGTATTACCAGAGCCCTCTGACAAAGAAAACTCTGAAGAAAGCTTTACCAAATAAGTCATAAGATTCAGGCTTTGAAGATGGTTCATCTGATTTGAGAAATGCAGGAAATGACAAAGCTTAAAAAAAAACAAAGACACAACACGGAATTTCTTCATCTAGAAATCTGTCATGCTAGAAATGGGGCACTGGGGAGAAAAACAAAGACAAAACCCAACCAACCCAAAACAAACAAGCAGAACCAACCCAAAGGTTCAACACAGCATTGAGTGGAAATGCAGAGAGAAGCATTTCAAACAGGCCGTACTTTTTTTATCAGTTGGGTTCAGATTCCAACTGCAGTGACAGAGAACATCCACATCTCAGTTATTATATCCAAGCGTGCTTATAAAAACCAAAGCTGGGGCCAAAACAGCCCTCAGAGCCTGCATGCGTTGCTATCTTTAAACCAAGCCACCTATTGACTGTACAATTCAACCCGTATCACAAAATGGAAACAGATAAAGGATGTGTAGCTTTTGTTGTTATTGTTTATGTCTACGTAAGGGATTTCAGGCCCTTTATTTCCTGTATCCAAACAAGAAGGGTCCCTACTACACATGCTGTATGCAGTGACTGAGGTTAATGCCACTTCACCAGAACCAACCTGCTTCTGTCACAGAGCTGGCAAGCCCATTCTTGGCTGCTTCCACACCAGCAGAACCACAGGGAAACAAAATGGTTTGAACTGAACACCAGTGAGGAGTGTATGTGAACAAAATCTCCTGAAACAAATCTAGCCTGAAAAAAACAACAGCCCAGAAACAAACAGAACCATCCTATATACACATTATAACACAGCTGCGTTTCTGATAAATTTATCCTGGTTTTGATATGGAATGAATTTTAAAAACAACCAAGAAAAAAAATCCCTACCACCTGAAATGCAGCATTTGTGTGCCCGCCTCCTAGCGCCACACGTTCACCATAGCCTGAATTCATGTTAAGTAGCAGCATATGTTAGTAAAAAACATATTAAAGTTTCCTAACTACTTCATACTGCTTCCCATGTGGGAAATGTTAGAGCCAAAACAGTGTCCAGGATCCGTGTCTGCGTTAACTGCACATAAAAACCCAGCACTTTTACAACCATAGTTCAATTTAATTATTGTACACGGGTTAACAAAAATGTATCACAAGTGAAAACTAAACATCGGCTTTTAAACAAAAACAATATTCAGAATGGTACAACACATGTTCATTTTCTCCAGAAAGTGATATTACAAGTGTTCATTTTAGGACAATTAGCCACACTATAGACAGAAGTTCAGTTAAAATGCAACTGTGGTCTACTAAGCCACTTATTTTAGCACTACAGAGTATTTGAAGTCAGAGTCCTACAGCCAAGGCTTAAAAATCATTAAAGATTCAAACCCCAAAACGTCTTACAGTCAAAATGACAGTATTTAAAAAAACAAAAACAAAACAACCCCCATATAATTAATTAAAAGGCTGCTGTATATAGTTTTATCCTCTTCATAGCGCTCTCTATTCATACATTGCTCAGATCACTGGTAATAGGGTCTGTATCTGGCTTGATCGGGATGGTGAGGTCCAGCAAGAGGGGCCTGAGCAGGAGGCCCCTGCATCCTTGGAGGAGGAGGCGGCCCTCTGGGAGCCGGCCAAATCCCTGGACTCATGCCCCCTGGCTGTGTGAAAGGGGGACTAAGAGTTCCTTGATCCTCACTGAACTGCGGCAAAGAGTTAGGGTTATAGTGATGGGGAGGGGGGGCACTGACATTTACGGGAGGGCCTCCGTGCTGAGGAGGGGGAGGTCCCGGAGGAGGATGATTCATATATGGCGGCATCTGGGCAATGATATGTCCAGGCGGCGGGGTTATCGGAGGAGGAGCAGAGGTCATTGGCGGCGGAGGAGCTTGGCTATACACCATGTGAGGAGTGCCTGCCGCCTGGGGAGGATGCTGCAGAGGATGGCTTATTGGAGGAGGCGGAGGGGGGGGTGGCGCATAATGTTGCTGCGGAGGCATAATATGGTGCGGGTGCGTTACCACCGGTTGGCCCTGATACTCGGGATGATGATGAGCAGGTGCCGGGGCAGGTGGAGGTGGTTCTCGAGCACCCGAATTGGAATCATCCTGAATAGGGACGGTGATCAAGTTGCTGTGTTTTCTCGTAGAGATGCGGAAGGTGTCCTGACTGACCGGGCGGGGCGGCGGCGGAGCCATGGACATCTCGGCAGGAGGGGGGCGGATGTCTTCGTGCGGTTGGTTGTAATGCTCATGCGGCACGTGCTGCAAGGGAGGCGGCGGCATCATGATGTGCTGCTTCGGGGGAATGTGGCTCATGTGATGTTTCTCAGGCGGCATTATGAAACGCTCCGGGATCTCAGCAGGCGGAGGGGCAATGGGAGGATGCACGGGTTCAAGAGGAGGACGAGTCACGGGCTTTCCAGCTCTCATATGGCGGTGGTTGATGTGAGCCTGTAAGTCTCTCTGTGACAGGTAAGTTCTCTTGCACCCTTGCACTATACTACACATGAAGAGAGACCCTCGCACGCACTGCTCGATGCGCTGGACAGGTTCGTTACAGCTAAATTAGAAGAGAACATTGGTTTATTCTCATCATATAGAGTGTGATCTGCACAGCTTTTGTTTTCCACTGTTGTTTTCGACCATTTGTTTTTGCAAATTATCAAAATTAGAACCAACATCTTCCCCCCATTGCAGCAATAGAACACAGTTGGTTGATTCTGAAGTTAAGCAAACTTCTAAGGCTCCAAATACAATGGAATAACATCAGAATTTCATAGGGTGGAAATTTAGACACAGCACCACCCTCTGTCAAATACTCCTTTTATGTTTTGGTACTTATCAAGAGCCACACTTGGTAACTGAACAGCTTTTGTTCCTTCTCAAACTGTAGCAATTACAGCTTATCTACACAAACAAACAATGAGGTAAACGCTAATCTCTTACCATTTGTTAGCTGTGGGATATTAAGCTATAATTGAATGGTGCACGAAGGAGCACTCTGCTACCTCTACCAAATGTACACAGAAGCACGCTAATACAGTATCTGAAATAAGGTTTTAAAGCATCCCTCTTTCATTTCCCTTAATAAAAGTCTAAAGAGAACCTACCCAGGGCACATCTTGTCTCCCTTCTTCTCATGCAGTATAGCACAGTCATAGCAGAAAACATGCTTGCAAGGTATCTAGAGAAAAAAAATGGCTCTGTTAGACAACATGTGGCACTTTGCACCGTAGCATGCCTCCACCCAGTACACAAATCTAAGAATAGAAGAACTGAAGTTATGTATGGAGCAGTTATATAAGAACATTGCACGCAGTTTACAGCATCTTTGAAATAGAAACTTTCCAAACCAGTCTGTGTTGTAAGGAAGGCAAAGGTTTGTATGGTTGATTGGTTGGTTGGTGGAATTTGTTTTGTCTTTCAAAGAGCTGGTAAACATTTTAATTCTGCTGTAATATTAACACCAAACCTTTATGGTTGCTGCATATACAATCTAATTACGCCTGTCTGCAAACAGGGGATGTTTTAAAAGCATTGACAGTCATCAAGTCAGATTCCCAGGTCTGTTACATCACACCCAGCAATCTAAGCTCAGCTCAGGGATTTTGTTATGCTACTTTTTGAAACGACATAAGAACAGTGCTTACTAACTTCATTACAGACTGTCCATTGACATAAAGAGTATTAGTAAAGCTAAGTGGTACAAGGCTGAAAACGCACTAAAAACTCTCAAGACTTTTGTTGGCATTTTGGGGGAGGGGAAGCAATTGTGTTTGTTTTAAAGCTCCTGATTTTAACACTTTCAAGCTTAATTAATTAAATCAAGGAGCAAAGTGAACTCAGCGACTCAGGCAGAACAACACAGTCCAGCAGTTGAGATGGAACCAGGGTCTTAACACTGTTGTGTTTACTCAGAGGTCTGCTGAAATCACCACCCTCTGGAGGCCCCACAGACACGGTAACACCTGTTACCTAAAGGGACACCGTGGCTGCCTCTCCCCAGGAGTCCCACTCACCATGCGCCCATACATTTTGATGGGCAGTCCGCACTTATCACAGAAATGGACGGGTGTATCATCCTTCTCCCCCAGCAAGTTTATCTAGAAGAGCAGAGAAAGGGGTGGGAGAAAGAGGAACGTTACTAAATCTTCTCACTGCAGTCATCACCAACCCATCCTTTCTGAATTACCAGATTGAAACAAGACCACCACAAACACAAACATGTATTTCTGGTACACCAAAAGTAATGCAAGTGCTTTCATCCTAGTAGATACTTCTTAAAATAACCTGCAGTTTGGTACGATTCACAAAGTTCCACCGTTTCCCATCCATGATTTTACCTTATAGTCCCAGAATATGGGTCCGGGGAATCTCCTTTGATTTCCAAACATTTCACCTCCTTTGCATTCGTATCGCTCCTCTTCATTAAAATCAAATTCTTCTGTGGAAAGACGAAAGAGAAGACAGACACAAGGCAGCGCCACCTCCCCAATTGACACCAGCTGCTGTTAAGTGCATTTCACATCGTATATTGAAATCATCAAGACAGGCTGCAATGCTCCCAGTTCTGCTGGGCCACTCTGCAGAAAGGTACAACCAAAATAGCCTGAATTTGTTTTGGTAATCGGCATCATTTATTCCTCCCAGAGCAGCAGAACCAAAAGCCTGAAACAGGCTGTGCAGCTGCAAAGAACCTTGGATTCCAACGCTGACCAAAGCCTTCAACAGTGCTGAAGAATACGCTGCCTCAGTGCAGGGTGAGTTGCTTATAGCAATTTACCTTCATCCCCAGCTTGTGTCTTTGCAGGCATCCTGTTCATAGCTCTGGGAGCCCGAGGTGCAGGTTTGGTCTTATTGGTCTGCTTTGAGATCAGCTTTATTGGGATTCTTCTGCGAACGTCAAGACCACCCAATGACGCTGAACTATTTGTTCCTTGCAAATCATTGTCTACGGAAGAAAAAGAAATTCTGTCGTTTCTTAGTTATGAAGTAGTTTCTGAAGATGCTAAATATTAACAGAACAGTTCAAAGAAAAAATGATATTCAAAGGCTTCCATCTTCTGCAACTCGGGTCACAAAACAGTTGTAAAAACCATGCTTTTAGAAAAACATCTAAAAATAAAATTAACTTAAAGGCAGATAAATAAAGCTAGTCTGTCATTTTTCCACAGCAGGAAAAGACATTAACTACATAGCTCCTACTGCAGCGCGAGCAGTACTGAGGAGTCGGCCCTTCGTATGACCATGACAACACAGAACTCCTGCTGAGAAAACATCTTCACAATTTATATAAATTCATTTTTAAACAAATTGAAAGGAAATTAAGTTTCCATCGGTACTCTTAGAATCATAGAACAGCTTGGGTTGGAAGGGACCTCAAGGATCATGAAGCTCCAACCCCCCCGCCACAGGCCGGGCCACCAACCTCCACATTTAATACTAGACCAGGCTGCCCAGGGCCCATCCAACCTGGCCTTGAACACCTCCAGGGATGGGGCATCCACAGCCTCTCTGGGCAGCCTGTTTCACCCTTAGCACCCTGACATATCACTTACAAGTTCAGCATAAAGTATTACAGAATTATTGGTGCTTAGAGTACATAGTATCCTTGCTAAACTAAAGATTACCGTTCTCTCTACAGGGCTCCTTGGCCACATTTAAGACTGCCACCAAAGGAAGCAAGGACGTGCCCAAAACAGGTGATGAGAGACAACCTGGAGGGGAAAGTGCTTCCAAGGATTGGTGCACACCCCGATTTCTCCAGCTTTCAGCAAGTCTGCCTCAACCTACCACATAGCATCTCATTTACACAAAAATAAAATCACACCCTTCACAAACCAACCTACCTCACTTCCATTTTAATAGGAACGTGAATTGACAAAATGGCACTTTCAGTCAGCTCTTTGCCACAAAGACTCAGACTTCTACAAAGCCCATTGTTAGACCCACGTTCAGATGCCCTTAAGTCTATATCCCTATAGAAAGGAGATGGACAGGCACATAAGACCACAAGTAACCCAGAAGGCAAATTCCATTCTGAAACAAAACCGACACACAACTTAGTGACAGCTCCACAGTACCCGGACACCGAGACAGGGCCCCATTAGGGCACTGTGCACAACTCCTAAACTGTGCCTCAAAGCTCGCAGCTTCCCTCCGCACCACCACTTGAAGGGAAAATAAGAAAACAAAGGAAATGGGGGGCTTGCTAGGAACTGCAACCAAGTACCAAATCAGGACTGTGCATCCACAGGGCTGTGTATCCACAGATACTGTGCTTCAGTATCACGAGTGCCTGTATTTCCTGATCCATGAAGCAGACAGCACCTGCTTTCCTCCAACTGCTCCCTGGGCTGCTCTGCTGCACAGCAAACACAGCAGGCACCGACAGAGCAGAATATCAGAGGCAGCAACACCAACTCTGTCTTCTACACCTGTGGAAAACGTCTGTGTTTGTTTGTTTTTAAACAGGAATACCCCAAAAGACACCACGCTACAGGCCAAACAAGTCCTGCAGACCTTGATCCATTCGCAAGCACGGATAAGTACACCCAACACGAAGCCAGAGCTCAGCAGGCCGTTCGCTCCATCGCGCTGCCCAGCGGGAGCAGTTCAGTTCTGACCCTGCCCAGCAAACACTCACAGCCCCGATGCCAAACCCACCGGGCAGGATTTGCTCCTATTTGCTCCCGCCTGTCTCCGGAAGGATGACACGCTCTGGTGTGTGGATGCACACCCAGCTGGGTTACGCCCCTAAAAAAGTACAGCAGATGAGCCCAAATCTTTTGACTTGCAGAGGATATAACCAGAAGCGATGCGCTCTCCTAGGCGGTCATCTTTCAGGGCTTCCCTGTTTATTTCAGTATTTTAGGATTCCTTAAAATTCATAAGCAGAGCATAAAAACGAACCCTGACGCATTTATAACGCAAGGTTCCCTAGGGGAAAAACAAGAACACCAGAAGCACAGAGCGGCGCGGGCCCCGCTCACCCACAGCAGCGGGCCGAGCAGCGCAGCGCCGCAGCCGAACGGAGCGCGGAGCAGCCGCCTGAGGCCGCTGGGGGAGGGGACCGCGAGCTCGGCGCTCAGGGCACAGCTCAGGCCCCGCGCCCGAGCCCAGGGCCCCGCCGCGTCCCGCCGCCTTCCCGAGGACCGGGCCGGGCGGCCCCCAGCCCCGCGCCACCGCCCCCTCGCGCGCAGCCGCTCTCCCGGCGGCGCTGCGGCCCGGCAGCCCCCCGCCTCTCCCCTCCTCACCATTGTGGTCCATGGCGCGGCGCGGGGCGCTGTGGGAGAGGAAGGGCGCGGCCGGAAGCGGAAGGTACGGGGGGACGGGCGGGGAGAGCGCGAAAAAGGGCGCAGCGGAGAATCGCAGATGGCATCGCAGCCCCGCGACGACAGGGCGGTGTGGGCATGATGGAGCCCGCAGGCAGCGCGGCGATGCCGCCGCTCCTCCGCATGGCAGAGCGCGGTTGCCCGCTCCCGGCAGCCTCCGCGGCCGGGAAGGGAAGGGAAGGGAAGGGCGGCGGCGGCGGCGGCGGCCGTGCCGCGGTGGCTGCCGGGATGGCTGCGGGCGGACCGCGGCCCCCTGGGGAGTAGCGCCTCCCGCCCCGCGCATGCGCGCTGCTGAAAGCGGTGAGAGCCGAGTCGTCCAATATGGCGGCGGTGGCGCTGAGAGCGGGTGGTGCGCAGCGGTTCCGTGAGGTGCGGGTGGCTGAGCGCGGGCACAGCTGCCCCGAGGCTGCGGATCTCATCTCTGGAGATCTCAGGACGCCCAGCCGTGGCCCTGCGCACCCTGCTCTGGGCGGTGCTCAGTGCCGGGGTCCTCCGTCCCTGCACACACATTTGCGGGCTTCCCGTGACCAAGCTGCGATTTGAGCCTGCTGCTGCTTGTCTGAAATCCTAACGTTGGAGGAAAGGGATGCGTGCTTTTCCCTTAGTTTGCTGCTAGGCAGACTCAGGGGAAGAGTGACACCCATCCCTGCACAGTACACTTTATAATTTCCACGTGATAACAAATTCACAAAGAGTAAAAAAATGCAGTGTTTTTTCAGTACGTGCAACTTTATTTTCTAGTCAGTGGATACAACTGCCTTCAGTACACAGCTTTGTGAAGCGGTAATAAAACATATCTCCAAATGTAGTACCAGATAATGCAGAGGCTACAGTAATTAATACTCAAAATGCATACAAAAACATCACCTCATCATTCTACTGGGAAAAAAGCACGTCTAGTTGCATTACTTGGGGTTTCTTGAATTAGTACAAAGTTGAGAATTTCAGCTTTAATTGTTTTGGTATCCTTCATCTGATGGATACACAGAGCATGAGGAAGCTCACAGTCGCTGTCCCTCTGACAGAGGTGTCTGAATGCGCTCTGTGTGAATGCAGGCTTTGTGTGGGACACTTATATCCAGGACAGGTCGAACACTTTGTACCAGTGAAACTGAGAACACTGCTGTACCTTGAAGAAATACACAGTCCAAGAATGAGAGTAAGTGCGTTGCATCGTACTTATCACAACTCCTGCTGGAATGTCATATTTAGAAAGAAAACTTAAGCGTCAAACTTGTAACTGCTTTTCTTCCTATGTATGTGGACAGAAACTGGAGAAGACTCAAAAAATAAGCTTGCATTTTTGCCAAGTGAGAATCTATGCTCAAAATTCACAGTACAAAAATTAGCTGAAAGCTCTTTTACAGGTATTTTCATTTTACTTTTCCCATAAAATGTGCAGCCTACTTTACAGAATCACAGAATGGCCCAGGTTGGAAGGGACCTGAAGGATCATGGAGCTCTAACCCCCCCGCCATAGGCAGGGCCACCAACCTCCACATCTAATATAGACCAGGCTGCCCAGGGCCCCATCCAACCTGGCCTTGAACACCTCCAGGGACGGGGCATCCACAACCTCTCTGGGCAGCCTGTTCCAGCACCTCACCACTCTCTCTGTGAAGAACTTCCCCCTAACATCCAACTTAAGTCTTCCCTCCTTCAACTTAAAACCATTTCCCCTTGTCCTGCTGTTATCTACCCTTTCAAAGAGTTGACTCCCCTCCTATTTGTAGGTTCCCTTTAGATACTGAAAGGCTGCAATGAGGTCTTCCCACAGTCTCCTCCCGGCTGAACAAGCCCACTGCCTCAGCCTGTCTTTGTAGGGGAGGTGCTCCAGCCCTCTGATCATCTTTGTGGCCCTCCTCTGGACCCTCTCCAACAGCTCCCTGTCTTGTTTTGGGGGCCCCAGACCTGGACACAGTACTCCAGATGGGGCCTCATGAGGGCAGAGTAGAGAGGGACAATCACTTCCCCATCCCTGCTGGCCACCCCTCTTCTGATGGATCCCAGGATACCATTTGATTTCCGAGCTGCAAGAACATGCTGCTAGCTCATGTTAAGTTTTTCATCCACCAGGACCCCCAAGTCCTTCTCTGCAGGGCTAAAGAAAAGCAATACAGCTTTAGAAAAGCAATATAGGGCTTTAGAAAAGCAGTGCAGCCTCTGAGAAATGCTACTGGCCTTGTCCTGCATTGCTGTGTGCTGCACACACTGGCACTAGTGCTTTATATTCAGGTTAATACAGACTGGGGCCATGGTCTGACACAGAAGCTTTGTCGGTGATGTTGCAGAAGAGCCAAGCTCCTGAGTTACACTGCCAGGGAAGGGGTGAGACTGAAGATGGGTAGTGCTAAGAGCACACTCTGTCAAGTCCCAGCCTGAGCCTTGGCATTAATGTAAATATAAAGCAAGACTTCCATGTCAGGAGGTGCAGGTCAGTCTGGCTTGGCTCCTAAGCATGCACCGAGCTTCAGCTCATGGAGATGCCAGTCTGGCACACAAAGGGCATTTGCCTAACAGTAAATAAGAAGTCATGTTTTCACTGGCTTGGACTGTAACAGCAGCACCTTTGAGGTTCAAACCCCCATTGCATTTGAAATGAAAAATGACACCGATTGTCATTAGAACTGAAGTTTTTTGCATTTATTAGGGAACAAAGATGCCAGTTTGATGCCTTTACCCACTGCGTGGGAATCCTGTCCAACTGATTGAAATTCATAGGATTCTTTTAAATGATCTTAATGGAGTTCACTCAGGTCTGTAGGGCAGAATAACGTACTTAGTGCTTAGCTCTTCACCTGAGGTTTTCCACTAACCTTACTTGCAGCAAAAATTTTCTCAGTGCAGTATAATATAGGAAAAATTCTCTGATGTAATCAAATAAGGAGACTTAACAAATATCAATATAAACGCCAACAACTGGGAAGCTTAAATACTGAGGGTACATTATACCTGGACGTTTCTTATACTTCTGTTATTATATATTCCCTCATTGTGCAAAGATTTGTGTTTTTTTTTGTTTTTGTTTTTCCATTAAAAAAATAACACAGTGCTAAAATATTAAGGTAGCAATCTGTTTTCCATCAAACAAATGTTCCTTCATGAAATTAAGATCACTGATTTACTGCATATCTATTTTATATAGTCCTAAAATAAGGATTAAAGTTCAACTCCCTTCTCTTCTGTAAATTATTGCACTTGTGCATTATGGACTGTGTCAAATGTCTATACATGTCCTGCAAAAGAACAGCAGCAGTTTGATGTAGAATATTAAAAGAAAAAAATATGCTATATAAAAATAGAATCATTCATTAAACTACTTAAACTTCTATATTCCATAGTTAAAAACCTTTTTACTAGGTGACATTTTGACTCTCTTGCATTCAATAGCAGCCCGTTGTACAGAACCCATTAAGTACTTGAGAACTAAGGTTTTAGTTGATCCAGTCCGGGTCCCAGTCTACCTCTTGATGAAAGATATATAGCCAAAATCATCTTCTGTATATACTTCATTTTAGGGAAAATCATTAATAGTAGTGCATGATTTGCTACAATGGGATTAATACAGAGCTAACGAACCCATATCCAAACATATTTTCTAATAAAGTTACTGTATTCAAAGTTTTTTTTAGTGTTCAGTGCAGTTTCCTGTTCATGTGGCTGTTTCACCCATGGCCCATTTCAGCTATCCATCAACCTGCAGCAATTTAAGGAGCTGCCTGGAAAGAACAATCCAGATATGTTTTTCAGGCTGGTCACACAAATGTTCTAGAATTGCCAAACCTTGGCCAGCTAGAAGTCTCACTGTGTCACTAGACATTGTGCAAACACATAGCAAAAGGCCTGTGATCCAAAGATTTTGGTCTCTTCAACTTCCAAGGGCAGAGCATAAAGCAGCTTTTCTTCCTGTACGCACTGACGTAACAACATAATGCACCTTCTGCCCGACTAGCCCCACAACTGAATACATTTCATAACAGTCTTCTGATTTTTTTTCCAATGTATCATAGTGGAAAGTGCTTGCTGAATCAAGGTCCAGAATACTTCAGAGATAGTATTAGCTAAAATTTGGAGAATTCTAGAGATCTGTATCATTCAGACAAAGAATCATTGTTTTCTTCAAGTGCCAAGATTGGTTTCATTGCAAAAAATGCTTATATAGTACTGGTGCATAAATATTGCAGTGAGTAAGAAAGTACCAGCAGTCCATCTTCATGATGCAAGTCTGCGCATAGCCTGGAGAAACATTGAGAGGGTGGAGAGAAACAGTTAGTTCTGAGTATGCACCACTTTAAAAAGTTTGTGTGTGTGTTAACTCCACAGGGACTATGATCAACGTAGCCTCATTGAGGGTAACTGTGAAAGGCCTGTTGTGAAGCAACTGCCCTTTGACTTACGTCTGCGTCAGACAGTTCAGGAAGATGCAGGTCTGAAGGCATCTGGTCCTATGCATCTACAGCTTCCTGTGAAATGCTTAGTTTATGCAAGGAGATGCCCATTGTGTTCAAGGAGAAATGAATGGGGGAGGCTGCCTGTTATTTTGGGCTTGGATGTCTGAAGCCTTTATAAGTCCTACGTAGTCCTAGAAGTAGTCCTAAAGTGACAGAGATCAGGAGGTGCTGTACACTATAATCTGCTACATCTCAAAATAAGAAAAAACAACAACAACAACCCAAATTCCTCCACTAAGCACTGACATCCAGGTGGCCAGGGTGGGTATTTATTTATGGAGAAGGAAACTGTTGAGGGCTCAGTTCTATAGGCCTAACAGCATGGCTCAGTGCTATAAAGGAATAAAACCAGCTGTATTCTATAGATAACGGATACATTCAGATAGAAAGTCCATACCTCTTCCTGAACATCAAGCTCATCAGCAGGCCGGACTGTTTCTGTGAATTCTATGGGTTCTTTAGATTCTTGCATGAGTGAAATCTTGGCAGAAAGAAGGAAGCAAGATGAGTTACATGTTTTCTCTATTACTGAAGTTGATTTATCATTCTGAAGTATCTCCATATAACTTCTACAACAACAGTCTTACAAGTCTGTTGTTTACTGTTCTTTGACAAAGCGGAGAGAAATGTGTATGTTGGAAGGCTTTTGGTAATGTCTCTCTTATATGACTAGTTACAGCTTTGTAAAACAAATAAAAGCAGCATCTATCTCTAACTGTTGTACAGCTTTGTCAAAACGTTAATCTCTACTATGCTACTGTAAAAAAGTCTAGATCCTGGAGAGTAACAACAAAAAAATAAGGATCTTATCCTAGTTATTTGTCCGTAATGTTGATGTTAGATACCATTTATTCATAGCACTACAATAGGGATTGTTAGGGAAGGAATTGTGGTACTAAGAAACAAAATCAGGCTGTTTTCATAATGTAACCCCACATCTTTAAACATCACAGAATGTTCTGGTTATCTCAAAACCCAGAATGCAACTAGAACATGCACAGAGAAGGGCAGTAGAAATGATCACTATCCTGGAAGAACTTCTACATACACTCACACGAAGTAGAATGGGACTCCAACTTTTATGAAGGAGTTATACAAAATCATTAATAGTGCTGGGAAAGAGAATGGGGAATGACTGATTATTCATTGCAGTTAACAATACAGGGATCCAACAGGCTTAAAACAAACACGAGGAAATGTATGTCACATAACACATTTAAAATTACAGGACCCATCTCCACAGGATACTGTCATGCCAAAGAGTGTAAATAGGTTCCAAAAGGACAATAACCAACACATCAAAGAAAACTCCATCTGTGACGATTAAAAGTAATGGTCCAAATGCAACCTCCAGCTGAGGAAGTTCTTATGCTGCCAGATGGCAGAAACTAGAAAAGAGGTTTAGAAAAGATGAAGAGTTCTCCATACATCCCGTTTCTCATGTTCTTCTCACAAACAAGATCCTGGGGCTGAGAGACACATGCTTTGAACAGCAAAGTATTCATGTACTACAGAAGCTGTCCAAGTTATTAGATTCTTACTTGTTTGTTTTTTTTTTTTTTGTACAGTTCTATGTCTGGTTTTCACATATGGAATGCTGTAAGAGAAAATGCAAGGATGAATGCTACATGATGGAAGGAAGTGAAATGTACTACTAGATATCCTTACCTTCTCAAATATGGGATCTTGGTTGTCACTGTATGCCATTTGATTCCGTATGTAGAGCACAGCATCATGGACAGTCAGGAAGAACATATCTTTTCTGACAGTGTCATCAAAGAAGGCACTCCGTTCCAATTGAGATATAAGGTTGTCTGAATTAAAAATAAATAAATAAAAAAGAAATCTCAGGCGAGTACAATTTGAAGTAATTAAATAAATAAACGTCAAAATACATGGCTGCAGTTAGCAGAAATCAAATACACAGCCAAACAAATAACCAGCCATGTTTTTTACTTTTTTATTACTTAGATTTTAATTTCTACGTTTTCTTTAATCCCCGCCATTCTTTGCATCCCAGGACAGCCCACCATGGTCGTCAGTGTGATCATTCACATTTTTTACTAGAAGAAAAACTGCTTCCACAGTCCCATCTAGAGATCCCTTCTCATGCCTATTTTATTCTTTACATGAGTGATAGTAGATATATTTGAAAGTTTACCTTGATATGAAGCGAAGTATACTCTCACATCAATTCTCTCAAACTCTCTAATTATCTAAAAAAAGTATGCAACAAAGACATGAACAAATAATGTGTGTAAGGACAAAATACACAGATGTGCATATATGTTGATATATGTAATACACATCTGTGCACACATGCTTTTCATTTGTTTCTTAGTGTCTTCATTCAAAATTTCACGTTTTGTTTATTCATAGTAAAAAGGGATTACTAAACTTGATGATACTTTAAGATCTATTAGTTAAGTACCTGTTTGCTGACATGGCCAATCTTTGGCTATGTTAGTAGAACCATTCGTTTTACACATGCATGCATTGCTGTCTATTATTAAAGTTCTGTTTCTGTTTTCATAATATGAAAAATCATGTCTCTTCATGTAAGACCTTGTAGGCCTGAGAAGCCTTCATTTGCCTGGAGTGATATGATACAGTCTCTCACTGGTACATGCAATTTTTTTCTTGCAGAGATTTTCCCTCACATAATGCATCGGATGGAAGTATTCTTGGATGAAATGGCTGCATATGGAAAGAGCTGCATCTGTGGAACCCATAATCTCATTTGTCTCTGAAGCTGGAACTGAAACAAAACTAGGGCTGAACCAAGTCACGCCACATTCCTGAATTTCACTTGGTTAAAATGCTATGACTGAATGCTGCTCCTGGCTCCCTGATGGCAGGTGGGTCTCTACGAAAAGCATTTTCAGAGGTGATTGCTAATAGTGACAATCTCTGTTTATTGCTAATCTAGAATCTTGGTAATCTCAGATTTGTTTTACAGATAGGATAAGCAGTCCCATGTACAACTTGAATTTAGTGGAATTAGTAATCTGAACATAGAAATTATAATAAAAGACTAAACAGTCTGGTCCTACAGGCTTGTGACTTATCTCTTCACCTCATTTTCCTCTTCCTAAACTAGGAACATTATCACTTTATGACCTCAGTCTAATGCGTGAAGATAAACTCATGTTGATGAAGCACTCCTATATTAAGCTGCAGAAAATACTAAAAAAATTAATCATAATTCCTTCTGTTATAGCTTAAGTAGTATGGGAGAAATAGATCTTGTGGCTAAAGACTGAAAATGATGGTAAGATAAAATACCTTACTACTTTTGTGTTGAGTGAGTATCATTCTGTGCTCAGATTAAAACAGGAGGCATGTGGAAAGAAAATACATAACTAAAATGTCATAATGCATGCATACAAGGGTACCACATTTTACAGTACTCGTTTTAGAGTACTTGACTATGCAACCTCCAGATTTTTGGTTTTATTTTCCCCTGAAGTATGCACATACCAATATTCTACCTGTTCCTAATTTTAAAGATATTTTTCAACAACAGCATTCTAAAAACTCAGTGTAATCTAACAACTCTTGATTTACATATTGCTGGCTAGATTAATTTCCATAGAACATCAGAAATAATGCCCTTACCGTTTTTATTGATCGCACAGCTACAATATCCAAGAAGGTTACTGCTCCAAAATCAAGAATGAGACTGTGGATGGGCACCTTGGGGATGTTTACTTTGACTGGCAGTTCTGAATTCCAGTCTACTTGGATCTCCACTTCTTTGGTGGGAACTTGAAGATCTTCGTTGTCTTCAGGTTCCTCATCCGTTTCAAAAGCTTCATTACTAATGCCAGGCTCACTGATGATGCCATTCTAATGTGCAGATAATACATGAAATATATAATTTAATCATAGAAAAAGGTTTGAGCTTACAGGAAACACTTCCCTGTGATAACTTCTGCTTCAGGAATGAATGAGAGCAATATTGTATCCAAGAATTTAAAAACAAGATAGAGTGAATGAACTACCTTTTCCTCTGTGCAGTATATTTCCTTCCCTCATTTTTACTGTGTTAACAGAGCATCCTCCTACAGAAAGGCCATTATCAATAATAATAATAATTAAAAAACCTTGGGGCTACTCCCTCCCTCAAAAGTCCTATTTTTATGAAATATTTAAAGGCTGAATTCGAATCCAACTTTGAATTAGAATGACCACATATGCTAACATGGCAAAATGACTTGGTCAAAAGTTGGGACATCACATAACTGAGCATTTAACTTCCATCGTGAAGTGGAATACATACAGAAATACCGCACTGTGAACTGAAAGCACTGGCAGCAGAACACTCAATCTGAATTTTTTTACCGCTGGAGATTTAAAAGGTTACCTGTACCTGTTCATTCCTGCAAGCATTTACCTACTGCAATGCATATACAGAGGAGGAGCTGGAAGATTATGTCTACAAGTCAACTGGTACAGCTTATCTGTGCACAGGAAGCTAGATAATAACACCAGGTACATATGAAAGTGCCAGTGCTTTTACAGCACAGAGAGAATCTGAGGTGGTGAGGGGTGGAGGTAAGATCAGGGAATCTGTCACTTCCACTGCTGTTAACACTATGACTGTCACAGCTGCCTCCATCCTGTGATCTTTGGCAATATGTGTAGTGCTCTGCTAGATGCCCTGTAGGTCCCAGTCTTCCTACTATAGTGATCAGTCTTACTTTTCATCTGTATTTTAAAGATGAGTACAGAGGAGCTCTAAGGTAATAAGCTCTAGAAGTAATCCCCTGCAAAAGAGTAGGAGGAAAAAAATAATTGTACCTTAGTAGCTTTTAATTTCCCTTTTTTGATCAGCTTTTGTATCTTCCTCAGCGCTTTGAGTCTCTTATTGTATACCCTGACTGCATCAAATCCCACCTACAGAAGAAGGATCAAAACATCAAAATGATTTAATTTCCCCTAGATATAATTCTAAGGAAAACCCAAAGCAGTTAGGTAGCATCCAGAACCACCACATATCACTTACTGTGGATTTGAGGCTGCTTTTCAGTCCATCGATGTTAGCATAAAAAATTGGACTTGAAAACTTGAGGATCTTCACACCCTCTGGTTCTACAACCTATTGCCAAAGAATGCAAGGTCAAGCAGCAAAAACTACACTGTAGCTACTAAGAAGCAGTTCAACTGCTTCAGCAATTAACTACATAGCTAATTCACACACACAAAAAAAGGGGTATCTTTGCTGATGCCATTTTTAGATGCTTATAGCCTTGCGTGCAATATGGACCAGCCATCTTGATCAAGATGAAGAATGTAATGCTGAAAACTATTATCTTCAAGCACTCCGCTTCCAAATTCAACTAGTCAATAACTGGCAAGGCACAACTTTGCACTACACTTGTAGATTGAAAGGAAGCAACTCAGCAATCACTTACATTTTTGTAGTCCTTGACCTTCCTGTAGATATCTGTGCCAGGAATGTTTCCAAAGCCACCCCATGAAGGACTAACAGAAACAAAAAGATGGTGAAAGTAAACATCATACTTAGGCATTCAACGAACTGATTGCTTCACAGACTGTCACAGATACTTGTATTCTGCTTTCTTCTACCAAAATAACAGCTTCCTTTGGAAAGTCTTGTATCTTTGTTTTGTATCACTGTACTTTTCTGACTTATAAGGACCTGTTATTTCTAAAGACAAGGTACTTTGGTCTCAGACATTTTTATGTAGATCTGGATGAATAGTTTGTTTCAATTGCTTCCCAAAGTAGGAAGATGCATTAAAAGCACCCTATTTTGGTTTGAATGAAAAAAAAAAAAAGACTGAAAACCTGAATTAGTTTTTACACTTTGAATCTATGGAAACAACATATTTACACCATCTTCAGATTACTTAAAACTCGTTGTCCAGTGCTTTTTCTTTGTATTTGCAAACCAAAATAGTTTGCAGCCTCCACCTACATTTTTTAAAAATTGTAGCAAATTCTAAGTTAGTACATCTTATAACCCACCACTTCGTAGCCACTTTTGGAAGGCTCTACTTCTTTGCACTTGCTGATAGTGCAACTATACTGTGGTATTGCTGTCGATCATACCGTCCGAACTCCAGGCTGAAGGAAAGCAGGTATGTGGGATTTTCAGAAAAAAGCAAAGATCAAGAAAATGTAACAAGGTGGCCAAATGAGATTCTGCAAAGCCAATGTTTTTCATCGTTCCACCACGACATGTTCTTGGAGCAAACTCAAACACAGCGTAATTTTTAAATGATAGCACACAAATATTGTTTTGTTCTGAAGATTACCACTTAAAAATCTTGGTAAGCCCAAGAAGATTTTCTGCCACAGATCACCTTCCTTTTCAGCACAGTCTTCCTTTTTCATGGTATAACACTAACAATTATTTCTGATCCTGTGTTACTTACAACTGAACTCTCAGCACAACTGTCAGCAGTCCAAACAAAAGGCCAGCAAGTAATCCCAAATCAAGTCCCAGAATGATGGATGCTATACATGTAAAAACCCAGATTATCTGGAGAGGAAATAATAAAGTCTCTTAATTATAACATAGTATTCCTGGTCACTCTAAAGATTCACTACATCAGACAGTAAGACTGACAGAAGAATTTAACTTTGGAAGTCATCACAGCATGCTGGCAATTAGCTGACTTGCTTAGAAAAGTCTTCATCTTCCTCCAAGATACTTATTTTCATCACTGTCTTATTAGACATGGTTAGCTTTTAGGAAATTACTTTTAACATACAGACATTTTTCAAGTATTTAGTTAACTCAGTGAAACTAAAGGGGATACCATTAACCATTGCATTTTCTTCTTTCCGACGGTGGCTGTTTTTATTAACCTCACTTTCAAAAATCAGAGATTAGATGTATAGAGAGGGAAGGGGGCTCCTCAGTGAAGTCCAGGAATCAGAACTGTTCCATGGAGAGGTATTTCATTCTAGCAGGTTGATGGCACTCTCTAAAGTCTCCAGTGAATATTCAGGCAGAACAGTTGAAGTGCGCTCCTCAGTTCCTCCCTGCATCACTGCCCAGGCAGAACGTGCAGTGGACCTAATCCAACCCAGAGCTGTGCACACACTTCTCACTCAAGTCAGTGGGATCTTTTGCTTACCAAGAGGACTATTAAATAACTGACCGAATAAATTCAGATTTACCTAAAGCAGGTACTGCCCAAAGACACCTACTGTAAAATCTGATTGTAGTAGGGACTGAATACACAAAATACTTCTCATGCAAAATTCTCCTTCCTTAGGATCCACACTGAGGGGCCGTTCCACAGAAACACCATTGGAAGATGTCAGCATGTACCCTGAGGTAAGGTTTGTAAGAAGATTCTGTTCATACATCCCTTAGTACACCAAATGAATCCACTTTCTAGCTTGGATTCTAGGTTGGATTTTCTTGCTACAGCAAAAAACGATATTTTGTAAGGACTATCTGAGATTATCCAGGCAAGTGGGATACTAATATGGTAACAAATTAAACATATATGCATGAATGAATGAACTGTCATCTTTTCTGGCCCATTTAAGCAATACAGAGGATCAAAGCAGAACGGTAAAGGTGGCCACAAACCATTTTTGTTCTGATTTTCAAGTCATCTCAACACAAGATTGCTGTAAACTATGGTAATCACTATGAAGGACTCATCACTGCAAGGCTTTCTTACTGTGGGATATAGGAAATAAAAAAGATAAAGATAAAAATGTGTAAAACTCTAAAATGGGGAATTTTCACCGGATCTCATGGCACATATGTTTTGAGGATACATGCAGTACTGGCTTGCATTAGCAAATCTAAAGTCTTCTGATGCTAACTCTACAAAATTCTGTTGATGCAGTAGTTAGGAGAATCTTAGATGGCAATAAAAGGCGAGAGAAAAACACTGAAGAACATTAGGGGGAAAAGAAAAAATTAGCTGACTTACAGCATCTACTTTATTCTGTCTCCACAGACGGGGAACATCCAACACTTGCATGAACATCCCTTTCAAGTTAGCTATGACTACAGCTGCCAACACAGACTGCGAAGAAAAATGGTGAAAATGTGTTATTCAGGAGCAGAGATGCTTATTAAGATATTTTGATCTCCTGTCAGTTTTCTGTTTACAAAGTGTTCATCGTTATACACTGCAAACCTGAGCCTCCTCCGGTATCAATCACCACAATTTCTAACAGGGCTGTTAATGCTGTCCATTGAAGCTGAGCGCTCAGATCTGATCAGTGCTGGTGGCTATGCTGCAGAGAACAAATACAGTACCTTTTGTAAGGGCTCCAGCAATTTCCCCAGGGCAACAATGGCAATCAAAACAATTCCAGCTGAGATTATACCAGCAACCTGCGGAGGACGGAGTGTTTATAGGAGATGAGCACATTAAGATCATATTTTATGTTTCCAGGATTACAAAGCACTTGTTCCTAGGGTACACAAGTAGTTGGACATTACATTTCTTTAGGAACAAGGAGACCTGCCAAAATGCTACTGTGTTTAGGCATACATGGGCAATCATTACACACTTCAGCTAACACAGAGCGAATTCAATTAAGCAGGTAGTGCAAACAGCTGCACACAAGGTAGTAGCTCTTTGAGGGGGTTGAGTTACACGGAGAGATTAAAGGAGCTGAGTCTGTGTGTCAGCTGGAAGTGGAGCTGCTGGATATCCTGCACTTCTCCATTGCTAAATAAGTGTGAGGGTACTGTCAAACAGAGGAGGAGCACGCAGAATATAAGAAAGATGGCAAATGGGCAGATACAGCAGGGCTGCTCAGACAAACATACAGGGGCTTAAGTATTTCAAAGGCATCTGGGAGAGGACTTCCTCCCTCTTGCTGAATTGCAGATGGGACAAACTCAGTGCCTTAACTGGTAATGAAATTCTGGGGCATTAGGCTTAAAGGATTTTGGACCCCTAATGTAAATCTTCCTATGTAAAACTTGATTGCCCTCTTCTGGCAGAGCTACAAAAATGATGCAGGACCAGAGCAGGATCTGCTAGCTGAGATACCTGTGGCATTTTACATGCCAGCGACATAACCATTTTAGGATTATTTTCATCCCCATACAACATTAAACTCACCTGGGCACAGTACTAGTAAGAAGAGGTCATTACCTGAGTCTTTCCGCCAGTACTTTCTTGGACTGCAGTCCGTGAAAGAGCAGTAGTTGCAACAAAACAAGAAAAGGCACCAGAAAAAATGTTGCTGATCCCAAAGGCAATAAACTCCTGAAATGTAATTAGATGACACTGTAAATAAAGATTCCTGAAGATGCTTTTGCAATGGAGAATGACAATAGTTTCTGCAAGAGTTTATAAAGGGGTAGCATTGAAATACTGAGAAGAGTCTAGATTGGTGTCTGCTGTTACATACTGACACAAATTTCTCTTGTGCCAGCGTAACCATATGTGTTTAGAAACCAACACAATGACGTCAGTATACTCTCCTTCATGTGGGCATAGCTTAGAATAAAGGCTTTTACAGTTTATTTCCAACAATGCTATCAAAATTAACATTGCTAACAACTACTTTAGCATAATCACATCAACAAAAAGGACTAGTATAAATTTAACTCTGAAGTATCATATTCTAAACAAGTGATTTTAATCAGTGCAGCAGTCTGAGTTTAGACAAGCTTTTAATTACCACAAAGCACTGTATTATTAGTGGAACTAATCAGGAGCTTGAAAAAAAAAAAAAAAGAAAAAGAAAACCACAACACAGTTTCACTGAAAACTTCTAGTTGAGCCAGAAGTTTTTCCCTCTGGACATCCCAAAGAACTCATGCTGAGTCCCAGGCAGCGTGCTCATAAGTTTGCCCCAGGGTCACAGATGCTGGCACCTACCAATGCTGGTTGTTCTGCTCAAGTGACAAGGACCCTGGGAGCTCTATGTCCTGGGATCTGGGCCATTCCTCTGCTGGGAAATGAGGCACTTGGGAGCTGCCTGCAATCCCATATAATTGACAGAAATGCTGTTTCCGCCAAGCTGAGAGAATCACAGGAGCCTTCCGCTCACAACAAATGTTTAACATATCATTTAAGATTTGATTTTGACTCTCTCCCTATTTTTCTCCAAAACAAAGCTGTCCGTAAGCTCTAAGTACAACAGCAGGATTATGAAGTCACGTTCTTTGACAGGACAGACTGAGATGATGCATACCTACTCCCGTGTAACAGCTGTGTTCTCCATGAAAATGCTAGAAATACAGTTCCCACTGCTTGCAGATCTTAATAATCTTGGAATCCATTGAGACAAAATAAACACTGGCACATAATAGTGTTGGACTGTCCTTCAATATCATTTCACTACCTGCTTTTATGATGCTATTTTAACTTCTCCAGTTCAGGTAAGCTATTTGTTCATCATTCATAGCTAAACTTAGCCTTTTGTATCTGAAAATTCATAGCTTTTTGGGTTGGTTTTTTTTTTTTTTTCAGCTATTGAAGAATTCCTCCCATCAAACTACAACTTTTCTTGGAAAAATCCTTAGTTCTTCGACACGGAAGTTACTGTGAAACAGAACTTGCATTGCCCACGTTCACAAACCAGTCTGGTTATACGTACCTGGTTTCCATTAATGGCATAGTCATACTTGGTTGCATATACTTTCCCCACAGAAACCGCAATAGCATAAGCAACAATAGCAATAGAAAAGGAGGCTGCTATCATCTGGGAAAACATGCTGACATCTGGAGCTTCGGGAGGCAAAAATCTAGCATTTAGAAAACACGTCAGTATTATCAACTTGGATCAAATTATGTTCTTAGCAGAGTTTGAGGTAGAGGCATGCAGGCTGCTTATAATATGAAGTGTAATGTTTCAAGTTAATAAAAAGGTGGAAACAGCCCATTGACATACAGAACACGCTTATCTAGTTCATCATAGCCAAAATCCTGATTCTGTTTCTCAGTAACAAAGCTCCCATTGTTCTCAGCATGAGAACATGATAGCAAAGTGAAAAAGAGCATTTTTGAAGGATGGAATAAAGGATATATTGAATAATATGACGAATTACATAAATATGGTAATGACACTTCATATTGTTGTTAACATCCTTCAACGGAAGACCTCAAAAACATTTTCTCCCCTACTGCATTTCCACAAATCTTAATTAATCAAGGCCCAAATACCAAATGGAATGTGAAGGTTACTACTGTGAGATGCTCTGAATATTCCCAGTGAAAGTCTCTACCAGTGCAATCCTCAGTATCTCTGCTCCTATGACTATGTAAGTGACAATACTGATCGGGATAACGGCATGAATATGAACTATGGCGGAGTAACTCAGGTTTACAGCAATTTAATCTACAGAGAATTATAATTTCATTATTTAAATCCCTTTAATTTTTTTTTTCTATTTTCTATAGACCCATATTCGCTTCAGGAACACAAAACAACTCATTCTGAGATGAACTTCACGAATCAGGTGAACATTTCTAAGCCTATTTTACAGAGGAAGAAAAAGTAGGCAGCATAATTAGGTGGCAGAAGTAAAACTCAGGACATCTGCAGAAGCTGCTCCAGGAATCTGAGTCCCAAATTCAGATTACAGCTTTCAGTATCTCTTTTCTATCTTCCTTCTTATCACTGTCATTTTTAGCCAATTAAAATAATACCTATGTCCCGGAAAACAAAGGCACTCACCCTCTTGGAATGCTCTTAACAATGCCTGCATTATATTTTTTTTCCAAGTCGGCAGCATATGAAATGCCAGTGGCTACTATTGTCTGTAATCAAACGAAACAAGTTTTAATACTTAAAAAAGCTCCTGTTCTCCTGTAGCCAGTCCCACCTATTTCAGCTATTATCAGGTTTTTTTTGCGCTCCTTTGCTTACCACAATAACTTCTATTGGTATCGGTATAGGAATCTTGTGTTTGAATCGGTCATTTATTTCTTTAACTACCATGCAGACAAAAATGGTGAGGAGTCCAGCAATAAGATCTGCAATGTTGGTGGAACCAATGTTTTCAAACGTTTCAATGAGAGTCTGAAAAATAAAATTTACAACACGTGCACTTGAAATACATGAAAACACAAAGACTCACAAGGCAAGCCAGGCGGATGGGGTTTGGGAGGAGGCCAGGAGTTGCCTGCTCCTTTGCTCGAGCCTGGAGGAACTGGAGGATGACTCTGTCTGAGGAACTATCAAACCGCTACACAACTGGTGACTGGATGTCAAGGTGTATCTAACAGAAAAGATAGAACCGAAATAATTGTCCACGCTGGGCTTCTGCTTCCTGTTTTATTTTATTTTTTATTTTTTTTAGAAAACTAAGACTCAATAGCAAAAGCTAAACTCTACCTGTGCTTTGCCTCTACCTTAGAGAAAAGATAGGAAGATCTGTAACTTCCTCCCTTTCCAAAAAGCAAAAGATCTTCGTCTTTCTATTCAGATGAGAGCAAAACTGATTGCTGAAATGCCCAGTACATACAGTCTGTGCATTACAAATTCCCAGTTCTCATTACTGACATCCAGGCAATGAGTATGACTGTGTGGATCCCACCAGGCTGCGGCAAGTCCTGCAGTTGAGAAAAGTGGTTGCAAAGCCTCACCTTGTGGTGTGTTAACCCTGTTCCCAGCACAAGTCAGCCCCAGGCCGGAGCACTCACAGCTGCAGAACAACAGGCAGCTCCCTCAACTACCCTTCCTATGTCCTTGCTTGGTCCTATTGTTTATAGCAAACAACAGTCTGCGAGGCTGACATTTATGGCTGTAGAGTGTTTATACAAACACACAAAAAAGTATTACTTCTAAGTGTACAGAGAAAACAGGGAGGGCTGATCAGAGAAAAGACACCAATTGGAGGTTCTCCCATCTATCTCCTTTCTGCTCCTAGGAGGTAATTCTCACTCACCACTTGCTTCCAAGAAGATCTGACTATTCTGTGCACAGTGAAGAAGAATCTGGTGGAAAAAAGGCTCAAAATAGGCTTCTTGCTTCCTGGCAAAGGGAGGACTGCAGCGGCAGTACCACTTCTATCACAATAAAAACTCCTTGGTTTGAAATAGAACACTGAAGTGCATAACTGGCTAAGTTTTCTAAGCGAAAGGAGAACCCTTCCTGAAGCCCTGAATCAGATGTCTTTTTTCTTTGAGTGGCTGAAACCACTTCTTGCCTGTTATACTGCTTACCACAAATCCCATTCTTACTTACCATGCCAGCCTCTGCCATATTTTACAGGGAAACAAGGGGCTCCTAGCTGGAGGTTGTGAACTCTGCCAATGTCAGATGCTCAGTGTTGCAATTTGTTACACACCACTGCTGAGGCAGGTCCGAGACTTGCTGAAGCTGACGTAACAAGTCTCTGGTTAAGCAGACCAGAAATCACAATTTATTTGCTCTGTACACGTCTGCAAACACCTCCACCTGGCTCACCTACTAGAATACAGAAGCCCTGAGCTTCAGCGTAAGAAGTCAGCATCCCACACAGGCCTGCAGGGACTGGAAGAACCGTGTCATTCTTTCTCAAGAACACTTTCTATGAGATGTACCACCCTTCAACAACCATTAAACAACAAACAAACAACAACAACAACAAACAGAGAGAGAAAAACCCACTGGATCAATTGTCCATCACTGTGCGTGTAGTACTGTGTCTTCTCTAATTTTCTATTGCTTGAGGGAAAGAGTTTTCAATGGTTAAAAGGCCCATAAAATAATACTTCCCCCCCCCTCTCCTGCCCCAAACAGTCCACCAGATTTTTTTTCTAAGTATTTTCCCTGTGATTTGAAATTACATTCAGTCTATTTTTACTAATACAGCTATCTAACACACTTTTTCTTGCCTGGTTTGTCTGAACAGGAATGTAAAATCTGTCAGTAACTTCTTTGTTCTAGAGCAGTCTCTTCGAGAAATCTGTTATTCCAATGCAAAGAGCTGTGGAAGATCTAAACTACTGTGCACCCAAACAGCTTAATGGTGAAGTCAGTGAAAGAACTCTCAGTAATCTCCCTGCGGAAGGAGATGACTCTGTAATATGAGAACCTTTAGGAGTTCAGTACTCCTGTAATCTGGCCAACACGTTTCTCCATTTGATCATTTCCTCTATGATTAACAAATGGAGTTGCGACAGCAACTTTTAGCCTCACCTTAGCTAACCAGCAGGTACCTGGGCACGGGGTGCGAATCCACATCCTTCTGTAGTCACAGATATGGCTACAACATGAAATGGAAAAAAGATGCCTTTGACCAGGATGGTTTAAGAGGCTTGGGACCAGTCAGCTTTGGGAGCTTTCCAATAAGAGAGGAGGCATGGTCTGGGAGGGAAACAGCCTCCAGAAGTGATAGCCCAGAGAAGAAAAACTGTTTTGCTGCATAACTATTTTTAAATTTTGTGTGAAAAAGAATGCTCTGCCTGAAATAGACTACAGCATGACAATTAGCCTGCTATGGTCTGGGAAAGCAAGGAAACAACTATTGAGAGCCACGCAGCTATAAATGAACACCTGTAGATCTTCCTGAGAGTGAGTGAGAACTAAATGGATGCCCCATAGTTACACACATACAAGAAGCACTCCTGTATGAAATAGAAGCAGAAGATAAATAATTATGCAAAAATTCTGGCACAAACCCAAAACAAATTAGAAGGGTATACTTACATATATTATGGAAAGGACACCATTATAGTTTTTAGTTGAAACATTTAAGACTATTTTCAATTGTGATACGAGCACTTGAAAAGCAGCTGCAGTTGTGAATCCCCCAACTAGTGGATCTGCGAGGTACCTCACAATGAAACCAATCTGAAGGACTCCAAATACCACCTGGAAAAATCATGAAGAGTAACAGCTTGCTAAGCAATAAAATGTACACCATTATTTGGCAATTTCTTAAGCTTTGCTCTTTTATTTTTGTTGACATAGTCTTAAGAGCATCTTCCCCCACTGAGGATTAACGTAGCTTAACACCACGCCATCCAGGGAAAGAAAGGAGACTGAAGAGCTGTGTGAAAGGATGCTCCATTTAGTTTCATGCAGCTCTGTTGGTCTGCAATCACAGTGCTGTTCTTCTGCTGTCTGCGCTCCCCATCATGCTGCCACCAACTCTGCCCAGGGTAATAAGAATAATCCCCCCAAAGCTCTTCAGAGTTTGAGAAGATTTTCCTTCATTTATGTGTTTTACTACAGGAAAAAGACTCATTGCCATGGCATGTATTTCAGTGGTGTATGTTTTCCCATTAAAATTAAAGCAGTATCAATCTTGTGTCCTCAAGACAACTATTTTACCTGTAAAATTCCAACCAGAAATGTGAGGGTGCTAGCAATCAGCACTCTCTGGGCATCTCTGGCGTCAGTGTCTATCAGTATCTCAGTACCATTAGTCCCTGTAGCATTACTGCCAGCTATGAGAAAATTATCATCAGGGGCCATGCTCATTACAACTGATCCCACCATCAAACTGACTACAGGGAATGGACCTGTAACGACACACAGAACATACTGAAATTTAATACGCATCAAAAGGAAGCATTTATCAGACTAGACAGGAACATCAGAAATATAATTTAATATTTTAACTGGGGTACATTACTTCGTAGGAGGAGGAGGAGAGGGCCAGAAGCCACAGCACTGCAAACATGACATAGAGATACAATTCCATCCTGAACAAAACCATTATACACAGAGGTTCAGTTTCATGTTTTACTTAAGCCAATTTAGGGGTATAGCAAGGCCAAACAGGGTGGCATATCCTGACCGCCTCCCTTATATCTGCACCAGCAGTTCTGTGGCCAGAGAACACTTATCCAGCTGAAAACAACATCTTGATTTACTCTTTTTTCAGACACGGTTAGGTTCAGCTGAGTGAATGCACTGGTGCAGACTGCCACATGGCTGCATGGTCAGGAATCCAGCACAGCAGTGCTGGCAGGAACATGCACTGGGGGAAAAGATTGCCCTTTTTGGCAGTAGTTTGGTATTTCATCGGCTAAAGATGACTGAAACTATACTTTGGGCAAGATACAGAGATAGTAAATGATCGTCACGTCAGCAAAACATAATCTAAAAGCAATCAGATTTGCTGTAGTTTTTACTAAAATTATACAGAAAAGGAAAACATCATAAAATGTCTTAAAGAAGGTTAAGTTAATTTTACAGATAAATAAAAGTACACTTGACAAGTACTGGAGAAAGTATACAAGAGTGGAAAACGTATTAAGTAGGGATGCCAACATAAGTAGAGGTAAGAGCTTAGAGTTAGAGAGCAGAGGTGATTGGTGGGTGGAAGACAGAAAGTAGAGACAACATACAGATGTGTTTGATTCCACAGAGAAGAAAGTTAATGAGAAACCACAATATCATGCCAAAGCTTTGTGAGAGAAAAACAATCTAGTATTGGTGGATGTGAATGAGGTAAGGCTCTACTTGTTAGAGGGCAGAAAAAGACAATTCAGTGATCAAGCTGTGACATATATTTTAACTATGAGACGTGACAGAGAAAAAATATTTTAGAGAAAGTATTCAGAAGGAATCAATGAGGTTTACCCATAGCCTTGATGTGAGGACCTACAGCGAGGCTGGAGCAGAAACACAGGTTCTGGGTCTCCGCGACAGGCAAGAAGGTGATATTGTCCACAATGATCAAAAAGGATGTAGCAAGGAAGGCTTGTGGAGAAGACTAAGAGATCTGTTTTAGCCATCTTGAGCTTTAGCTGATAGACTAAATGTCTCTTCTTACTGCCCAATGAGGCAGACTTTATCCTGTAATTTCTGGCATAGAGTGTAGCCAAAGACAAGATTTAAACTTCAGCATAAATGCAAGCAAAAGGCATGCGTTGGCACAACTGAAGTTAGCTGTCTGTACAGAGAAGACATAAGTCTTAAGTCCCCCAAACCCACCAATATTAATATTCAGCACAACCAATATGGTTTAGAAAGTATCTGTCTTAGATGAGATACTAATATTCACAGTAAAAATTAACATCTTGTAATAGTTAATTTACTGTAACTTGAACATGTGCGGTTACCAACTGATATGTGTCTTGATGTTCCCAGGAAAAAGTATGTCAGGATAGGGAAAAAGGCAGAATAAAGGCCATATCCAACGGGAACTGCCACCAGTAAAGCATATGCCAAACCTGAAATGACACGTAAACAAAATTTCACATTTAAAATCACTCAGCAAACTACTATCTTGTCTAGAATAGACTGTCAGAAAGATTTACTCCATTTATCCAGAGACAAGTTGGAATTCTTTTTTATCTGCAAATCAGTTGCAGGTACGCATATAAGTGACTGTAAATGACTGTATATCCTACACTAGTACTTGGATGAGTTACTACTGAAAGATGTTCCTATATCTGCATAGGTGGCATAAAACATTGGCTCAAATGTGAAGTTCAAGCAGTCTGCCTTTGAGAGAAAAGTGGGAAACTGAAATGTTCAATTTATAGACAGAATTTTCAAGCACACACTCTGAATTATTGTACTGTACCAATAATGCTTCAGGACATTCACCCATCTGAAAATCAGGCTTTTTTTTTTTTTTGTCAAGTATCAGTTCATGAACTTAATAACCAAAAATAAATCACCTAAATTTAAGAGGTTTGATCCTCCAATCTTCTCACTTTGTACACTCAAGCAACTTGTCAACTTCAACACAGCAAGAGAAGAAAGAAGGGAAGGGATGCTATCAGTATCAGGTCCTTGTTAGCTCCTATTGCATACTGTAATATTCTGCATTGATAACAAAACTGTGGCAGAGCTCAGAAAGGCTGAAGACCTGATTGCACCGCTAGGCTGGTGGGAGGTCTACAAGTGACATGTAGAACTGCTGGAAGTGAGGGATTTTTGGCATTTTAGGATCCCAGAAGCCTTTTTTTTGGCAAACAATTTGGTCAGTTTTCCCAGTATCTGATGATTTGGTATTTCAGAACTACTACATTTATGTTTTTAAATCAGAGTTTGTATCACTCCTCATCTGCCTTTCTAGCAGGCTCCAAGGAAAGAGGCAGTAGGGAATATTTGCAGCTAATTGGCAATGAAGCAAAGTACTTTTTCTTCATCCCAGTGTAGTCTCTCCAATCTTTGCCTCCTTGTGTAAGCACCCAATTTCCACTGAAGGAAAATGTGAGGTCAACACAGCTAACTTCACCTGCCCCAGTCCTGGAGAATTGTGAGCAACACTGAGGTGAAAGAGATGAATATGCTGGCTGACAGCAGGGTTACAGCTAGACCTGCCTATGAGAAGGACACCACCTTAAGCCCAACTTTACTAGTATAATTTCACTAATTACCGCTTATTTCTGCCACTTTTCTACTTGTCCATCTGCTGAATGCTTCTCTCATAAACCTTGTACTGTAAATATCCATCAAGTTTATCATTTTTTTTAAATGTGAACACAGCACTGCATACCTCACTGAGGTCTGTTTTCTTGCAGGCACTCAAACAATCCTGTGAGTACCATTTTAAAGGAAAGTACACGTCAAGATCGCACTATTCTGGGGGAATAATGAGATTTTTATAGGCAGCTGCAGAAGAACTACACGCTTGTGACCTAACTGATCCATCACAACATAATTAAAGTTATTTAAATATTTGACAAAATGTTCTTTGACTAAAAAGATGGGGTAAAAAAAGTTAACTACATCTTGATAGCACATCAAAGGAAATTCAGATCTTCTAGCCAGTCAGAGAAAAAAAGGGATAAATTAAAAGCATTAATTATTTATTGATAATACCTAATATCTAGTATTAAGTAACAAGTCCCTGATTTGTAATTCCATCTGCATAACATCAGAGCCGTGCATGAAGGCGTACCTTGCAGGGTGGCGACGAGGCCAGTGCTGACCCCCGAGATGATGTCACTGACCAACCACTCCTTCACCCGGTAGTTGGGAAGCCACTCCAGGATGGGCAGGAAGGACTTGGTGATCTGGAAGGCCTTTTTTCTTGAACAGCTGTGAGAAAACAAGTTATGCACAGACCACGTGGAGCTGCAGTCTGAAAGGAACCAAGGAAGAGTGACGGAAAGGAAACAAAGACACCCTGACAGAAAGCATCCAAGAAAGTTCGTAGAACCATAGGATTATTTGAGTTGGAAGGGATCCCTAAAGGTTATCTGGTCCAACTCCTGTGCAGTGAACAGGGACACCGACAGCTCGATCAGGTGCTCAGAGCCCTGTCAGAACCCACAGCCTGACGATGAATATCTCTAAGGACCAGGCATCTGCCTCCTCTCTGGGCAACCTGTTCCAGTGCCTCACCAACACTCACTGTAAAAAACTTTTATATCCAATCCAAATCTCTCCTCTTTTAGTTTGAAACCATTTCCCCTTGTCCTATCACCACAGGCACTGCTAAAGAGTCTGTCCCCTTCTTTCCTATATCCCCCTTTAGATACTGAAAGGCCGCCCTCAGGTCACCCCACAGCCTTCTCTTCCCCAGGCTGAGCAGCCCCAGCTCTCTCAGCCTGTTCCTGTAGGGGAGGTGTTCCATCCCTTGGATCATTTCTGTGGCCCTCAAGTTCTGACAGAAAGCAACCAATAAATCTTCGACATAAAACGACCAAGAAAGTCCCGACAGAAAGTAGCTACGGAAGCTGTGACAGAAAACAACCAAGAAAGTTTTTCTGAGAGAAAGCAACTAAGAAAGCCCTGAGAGAAACTGACAGAAAAAACAGAGGGGTTGTACATGCTTTAAGAGCCAGAGGCGGTTTCTCCCAGGACGAGGCACCTGTCGGCGCCCCAAACTCCATCACCTTCGGGAAGCGCCGTGTGTGTGGCTGCGCCCACACGCTTTGGCGCGAAGAGAAGCCGAGCCGTGCAGGCGGACACCGGCAGCGCCGCGCTGTTCCGTGGCGGTCCCGCCGCGCCCCCCGAGGCTCCCACGGCTCCCGGCCCCGCGGAGGAGCGCGGCCGCCGCCCGCCCCCACCCACCCACCCACCTGCAGACCGCCCGCGCCCGCTCGAGGAGCGTGGGAGGCGGCGGCGGCAGCCGCTCGTTCTCCTCCTGGAAGCCCGCCTCGTTGTAGATGGGTCGCGCCACCACGTAGTGGCTGAGCTCCGCCAGCGGCTCCTCCGCCCGCACGCCCGCTGCCATGGCCCCGCCTGAGGTGGCGGACAGCGAGCCGAGCCCGCTCCCGCTCCGGCACCCCCTGGTGGCGCGGCTCGGCACGCGGCCCTGCCCGGCCCGGCCTCGCGGTGCGGCGCTGTCCGCGTCCTGAAGCGGCGAGGGCCCACCGCCGCCTCCACCTGCAGCATTTATACGGCCGGGAGCGTTTATTTATGGGGAAACACGAACAGCCGGCACCGGGCCGGCCCGGGTGACGCCTCCGTCCGCCCCCCGGCTTTGCCCTGCCCCGGGCCGGCGCTCCCCGGAGCGGCCCTCCCAGCCCCGCGGCCCCTCTGTCCCGGTCGGGGAGGAGGCTGCATTTCAAAGCGCTCGCCCGGCGGGCATGCAGCCCCGGGAGCTGCTCTCTGAACGTCACCAGCTGCGAGCAGACGTGGTTCAGAGCCCATAGACTCTTTGAGTCACACCTGCAGCCGCAGATGGTGGCTGCGGCTTTTGGTTTGCCCGAGGGGGGATCGGGGAGAATGAGCTCCCGGGTGGTCCTGCTGTAACTTTGGCTTAGAGATAAGACGGGCTGAAAAAGTCAAACCTGCTAAGCATTGCGAGCTGTGCCAGCAGCTGTTCTGGGAGCTGCTCTGTGTTAGGTGTGCAGGACAACCTAATAAACATCTTGCAGTTGTAAAGTGAAGCATGTGTCCTCACAGAATCATCACAGAATGGTTTGGGTTGGAAGGGACCTCAAAGCCCAGCAGCCCCAACCCCTGCCGTGGGCTGACTGCCCCCCACCAGCTCAGGCTGCCCAGGGCCCCATCCAATCCAACCCTGAGCACGTCCAGGGATGGGGCACCCACAGCTCTATAAGCAGCTGTGCCAGGGCCTCACCATCACCCCAGGAGGCAATTCAAATCTAGAATCAGTGCCAACATTTCCACTCACATCAAAGAGGCATTGAGGGCACACACTGAGGGCACTGGATCAAGCAAAATATTTGTTCAATGAGCTACTCAGTCGTGGATATTCTTGACAGCCTTGGTTTTAGAGCACAGTCCTAGCTTCAGGCACACTGAAGCTGTAAAGAAGTTATTTGCTGAAAGTACATTTTGTAGTGTAACAGATGATCTGCAGGTTCAGACTGTAACAGATTTCCCCTACTGCTGTACTGTGAGAAACGTCTAGGTGAACTGCTGATATGCTTTGATCTAAGCAGTACTGTAGCAGGCAGCCAAACAGCCAGCTTGCAAAGCAGAGCCACAATGTTTTGTAGAAAACCTTAAAGACAGCACTGGAGTGAGTACATTTAGCAGCGAGACCTTGAGTCTAAGGAAAGCTATCTCATATAAACGCTACGTACTCCAGAACAAGAAAGCTTTCAGACTGGTTTTGCTACCAGATAGTACGGTGGGAATGGAATTAATATTGGAAAGCAGAATGGATGCCTGATTCAATTTGATGTATGCTAAACTACATATGGAAAATTCAGCCAGCTTCAATACTCTACTGAGTTATGATCCACTCCTGATAAAACCAAGTAGCATGAAAAGTAGTTTTGAAATTTAACTCTGAAAAGCTGTTGTGGTAACATATTCTTATATAACATATTCTAATCTAACATATTCTAAACACATACTTATCTATATCTTATATAACATATTCTTATCTAACATATTCTAAACCAAGTACAAAGATAATGAAATGATTCCAGAAGATAATAATGGCTTCTAGTTTAGTTTAGTCATTAAATTAAAGGAAAACAGCAGCAGAAACATTTGCAGGAAATCATCGTGGATGCCCCACACTTCACAGCACACATTAAGTCAATTTTGAGGACTGGATGAGCATTAGCTATTCTTTTCTCCTAGAACACCTACAGAAGTACAGTTATTTTATAATCCATGCAACCAGGACTTTCAAAGAGAACCAGATAATAACCCATATCAAAACAAACCAAATCAAACCCCACCCAACCAAAGTCATACAGACCATGGCAATTAACACTGCGAGACTACAGTATGAAGAATCTGAACCAACTGTAACTTGTGAACTCATGCTCCTTTCAAATCTATTCTCTGCAGCATGTGTCTGGCTGAACTGGACACTGACATTCAGCTTCTCACAGGTATGAGATGTTGTAGGATCATCAGCAGTTGGTGTATGGATGAGAGCACTGTAGGACTGTGCATACTGGAAGGACAGACATAAGCACCTTCGAGGAGACTTCAAGAAAAAAAAATACTGTCTGTGTAACACAATGTACTTACCCATGTTTGAAAACAAAACAAATTGAGGAAGATGATAAGGAATAAAACACCACAGGATGTTCACTTCCTTTTACAACTTCAGAGTGCTTTTCTTCTCCCTCCTCCTCCCTCCCCCCCCAGCTTCAAATCTAAGTTTTCTAAACCCTTTTGTTCCCCTTATTATTTGCTACTCTTTCTGAAATAATCTTCATCCTGGTCTAGTGGGAGGTGTCTCTGCCTATAGCAGGGGGCTTGGAACTAGATCTTGATGGTCTCTTCTGACCCAAACCATTCTATGATCCTGTATTTGGTATGTCAAGACAAGGATGGATGCACAGCCAAGGCTCTGCTTACGACACTGATACATGGTCTGTTCCATTGAGTCTATTAACTCAAAACGCCCAAGCCATGTCCAGAGAAGAATCAAAGCCTAAGATTTTTCCCTTACTGACCAAATGTAAGAGTCCTTTTACTTGCTGCACCAGCTCTTTTCTGTATGTCTTAAACTCAGAAGGGAAGGAGTAGGTTAGTGTCTTGCTGGCCAGCTCTGAGGTTCTTTCATAGTCACAGGAACAAGGGTTTGAACTTTAGGCTGAGAGAGACACTGAACATGGTCTCACTTTTCAGGTGAGCAGCTATTAAGCTGTCTCAAAACATGATTATCACCAAAAGTTCTGCCTCTTCTGTGTTTTCAACAAAAAGAATAAACTCAGACTACACAGACAGCCTGATCTCCAGCAGATGATCAGAGGAAAGGATTTAAACTATGAACCCAAACCTTGCAGATGTTTTTATTACAGCTACAATTGGTGCCCAACTTCCTGAGCAGAGTTTTGAGAGATGCTTCATACCTCCTCACCTCCAATAGACATGCTAGCTCTAGTATCAAAATCCCCTCTATACCACAAGATCTTAGGCTCCCACTTCCCAAACCTGAGTGTACCCACGTGTATTTGGCAATCTGGATACCCCAAACTTGGCTGTGTTGGTGTAGAGTATGACCACCACAGTGGTTTGAAGGGAAAAGAACTGTCCTTTAGGACTGCAGCATGTTCCCCCTCCAAGATGTGGAATAGCAATATTCTTTTAGGGCAGACATGCACATGCAGGTAACAGTAGGGTTTTTCTATGGACCACAGCTGTATTTCAGGCTAATGAACATAACATCAGAGGGACTCTCATTTTCTTCACAACATACCTTGCAATGCTTGGTTCTATTTGCAAAATTTCTCAAGAGAGAAATGAAAGTATCACATTTTATCACATAACACAAAATATTCCACGTTCTGTCTGAATTGGAGATGCTCAGTTCCAGAAATATGGTTTTAGGCCTCATTCAATTAACATATGCAGCAATCTTCAGCGCAGAGTATTGGAAGACTGGAAGGATATAAATGAAAATCAATTTTTCCATCATCATTTACGAAGTAAATTTGGTGTTTCAAGGAACATTTGAGAACTGAGGCAGTTGTGTAATACTTCTATAATAACTTCACATTTGGAAATACAGATGTTATTTCCAGTGCTGAGCAAAACCAGAGTTTTCACCCTTCAGAACAAGGTATGAAAGCAGCGTCTCTTCAGTGAGGACGTGTAGCTAATACTTGTTGCAGCAAGCACAGCTACCACAAAGACATTTTCAGGAAAGACTCCATACATTTAATGTTCCTAAATAAGGCACACGAGCAGACATTTGTTGCAAAAAGATGGAAAAAAGGAAGAACACTCTGGTTAACTCCGAATGCATTCCTGAAGGGAAAAGCAGAGTTAAGTCTATTAATATTCAGGTCAGTTCTCAGGCACCCACCATGACCTCACTGCTTTCTTGACTCAGCAGAAAAAAAAAGTTTAGGAAAAAAACCTCAAAAACACAGAAGTGGTTTGATTCCATCAGCATTAGCAGAGAACTTTGTTAACTCTTTCCTACAAAACAGCCAAATGTAGATTCCTTGACCAAACTGCCTCACACTTTGGGCGTTAAAAAAGTTTGGTTTACCTTTTCCCAGTACGTGACCCATAATTTAAAATATTACAGACTATAAAATGTTACTTAAAATTGATCAATCCAAATTCCCACACGTTCTGAACATCTATGAAATATGTTGAAACAACGTACAGGCAAACTTCTGAAACACTTACCTTCTGCTGGAATTTCCGGATATATTTTCTCAGCTTTTAGTTTTATAAAAGAAAAGTATGTTTCAAGTGTTTCTTGGAAGAATATAGTTCTACAAAGCCAATAATACAAAACAATTCCTGCTAGAATAACAAAAGATTTTTATATAACAAAGTTGGGATGAGTTAGAACTCAGCTGAGCGTGTTGTCCAACTTAGTCAAATGTGTATGACCACCCACAATAAAGACGATCATCATTCTACTGTGTGACAGGGAAATCTGATAAAACTATACCAGTAATGGACTCAGCAGAGGAAACGACTAGAGACAAAGTAGAACATTTGGGGCTTTAAGCAATGCCTAACCTTTACTTAGTGGAATATCTCCTGTGGCATGATACGCATGGGTTTTCTGTTTTGTATTTTTTCCATAACAGCTGCCTCTTCGCTCCCTCATTGAGCAAATCACTATCTTCCAATTAGGCAGTAGGAAGTGCCAGGCTGAGACAGGTGGTGTAGTTACAGAGGATAGTATGAGTATCATGTGCTGAATACATATTGCACATTTAGAAATACTATGCATGATTTTCAGCTTCCGTGAAAGTCGTACATACTACTATGCACACCTTCAAACTCCAGTAATGCCTTACAGCAAGAATCATGAAGCACCTGTCCTTCCTGCTAAAGTCAAAGTATTGATAACATCAGCACAAGCACAACCACTGTGTTCCACATTACTCCCAGATACACAATTATAGACAAGGAGTACACTTCTGACGCCTTTCATTTATATTACTAATTATCTACTTATAATACAGGAAGAAATGCTTGAATTTCAATGAGTAGATAACAAATAGCAAAACAAGTACTGCTTGCTACTGTTTTCAATCTAAAAAGAAAACAGGTGATGTTTGGGGGGATAGTGTTAGTTCTGTTCTTCAAAGCCACATGTGCTTATATATTTTTATATATATATATATATATACACACACACACACACACATATCCTATGAGTATAATAGTGTGCATATATATATAGAGTATTTAAAGTATACAAGACTATCTACTGTAGACTCTAGAAAGAACTGATAGATCTATAAACATTAGTCTTTGATATCCAGAACCAGTCTTCTGAGATAAAGCAGAATCACTTTCCAGGCTTCCAACCACAGCCTTTGGATCAGAATGCAAAATTAGGATAGCACTCTGTTAAACATTACAGAACAATTGAAAAGAATATATTAAAAACCAAACAAACGGTTAACACCACCACCAAAAATTGGGGAAAGGTGAGGCACTACTTCAAATCTGGAAAGTTTTGAAACAAACAAATCTGCAATCTCTTAGAATCTGAGTACTTTTTATACTACTTCTGCAAGAATGAACTATTTTTTTCTTAACATCCTTACTCAATGTGCTATGATGATATGCTTTGTAGTACTCAACATGCTATTTTAAAATTCTATTTCCAGAGCAATCCAAATTACCCTCTATGAAGAAGGTGGCTGTATTTCCAGAAGCTCAGTATCACCAAGTTAGAAGTGCATTTTGTTCTTCGTGTACAGACATACGTACACATCTCAGGTAAGATAACATACTGGGTGAGATTTACATAAATAAGCTCATACTCACAAACTTCAGCAATCTCTTTAATATAACAAACATATCCAACTTTGAAATACAAATTGGAACCAACTAACAAAAAAGCCTCAACTTTCAGAATGCCAAAGAGGGCATATGCAGAACAGTGCACATTTATTCTGAGGTATTGTGTTCATGAAAACAAAAAAAAGAAACCAAACCAACACAACTATCCTCCAACATTTTAAAAGAACTTTTAGCAAGGCAGAAGCAGTTAGGTGGCATGTACTGAGTAAACATATGTAAACAGTGTAAAAATACAGAATATTAATAACAACCAATTCAAAACTTTGGTTATGCAAACTGGTGTAACCCCATAAATGGAAGAAAAATAAGCCAGAGTAACGCAAAATATCATTTGTTACAATATGCTCATCCGTGCAGCTAAGTGAAAGTCAGAAGCTAGCAGGATGGATTTAAAAATACTTCCTTTAGTTACTTTCTTTAGATTGATTGTCATTCAGTTTTCCATGGAAAGTGAATGATTGATGAACAGCTTCTTCAGTCCACTGGTACAGGTACTTTTGAAGATTCCAACAAGGTGTTGCAGATGACATTTGTTTAGGTAATTGTTTTTTCTAAGTCATTCAGCATGACATACAATCCCACTCAAATGTTACAAGCAAATGGTGCACTAATTTTTACCATTTTGGAAGGTGAGGGTTTGGAGATCAGTTGCTCCAGGTGGAACTGAAAGATTTTCATGTTTTTTCCCCTCAAGAGCAGTGACAAACTCCATGGTAGACCTGGTAAGCCACTGAACATTTTATTTCAAACAAATAATATACTGGCAGCCAAGATATGTTAGTGGAATCTGGATTGTGACCAGCAGTGCATGTGGCTTCTCAGAAAAATCAAGCTTTGTTTCAGATGCACATCAGGAGCCTAAGCAGCATGAGGCTTTTCACACTGAAACAATTATACCAATGCCATCTGCCCGAGGCACACTTACAGGTCCTTCTTGTCTTCTGCTTCACTTGAAGCATTCTGAAAATAGAATAAAAATCACATTTTATGTTTGGGAAGACATGATGGCAGATGCACTGTTTTGCCCTCTTGTAGTTGTATCTGCTTTGTTAACTATGCACCCCTGAAAGCTACAGTCCCATCAACACCATCCCCACATAACGTGTGCTTCTGATCCTAATATATTAACAGCCAGGTAGCCTGCTTCTCCTCTGACCACGTTACAGTTGAACTGTGCAGCAAACCAAGCAGTAAATGCTTTCTATTAATAACTCTTAGGGATAAATCAGTTGCATCAATACTGCGCACTCAGTACCCTCTGTACTTTCCTGTCAGAGTTAAACTCCAAACTGTAAGGATGTGCACACCATCCATGAAACTGTCAGAAATGCAGCAGAACTCCTACAGCTCATTGCACAGGGAAGCACAAGGACAGCGCATAGATGGTGGTCTCAACTTTGGAACACAAACTGATTGAGCAGGGAAATGAGTATAATTCTGTATTGTGTGAAGCTGCTTAATCAGCTCAAATTTGCAATTTGATGGACTGATTTCTTAATACACGACCAACAAACTGCTCCTCTTGCAAAACGGTCACCAGAATTTTAACATCAATGTATTTTCTCTCAAGGCCACTACTTGTAAACAGACTAACATTCACATTTATTGATCGAATTCAACCCAAACTAACAGGGTCAGGCAGATGTTTAGCATGAACTATATGAACACCTCACAGACAACAAGAACAAGCGGGGCTCCCAGTTCTACCTGAAATGATTACCGTATACATTACAGATACTACTGCCATGCACATATGCAAACCTGATCAAACAGCTAATCCAGTTTTAGCTGATTAAACTTCTTTTTCTATTTTGTACTTCAGTTTCAATTTTTATATTTGCCTGTTTTTAGTCTAGGCAGATTCAGTTTTTTCCTTCTTGAATTGTAACAGCATTGCAACATTTATAATCCACTGTTGCAAAAGCATGTTTGAAGAGCAAACAAAATAAAATGACGCCTATAAATTACGCATATACCACACACACTGCTGCTATCATTTTCTCAGAAGCTTCAGTTTGGTCCAAAACTGAATCTTAGCTCTCAAGAGACAATTAACAGTTCAAGACAAAATTTGTACTATTCTTTATTTTTTTCATGAAGTTCAATGAGTGCTTCCCATTTCATGCTGTACTAAAGGTCTTGGTAAGTTCTTTGCATGGTAAATAGCTAACAAACAAAATTTTGCAGCACAATTCAGAACACCGGGCTCACACAGGGAGCCAGAACTACCCACCTGAAGTCGTTCGTACTCTTTCATCAGATGGTCATATTCTCTTCTAAGGCCTTCAGACTGCTTTTTAACTGCTGCCACTTCATTATTCGCCTTGTGGAGAGCTGTAAAATATCAGGATTTGTGTTATAATAATTAACTGTACTGCTGTACTTCGACGGCCCTCCCTTGTGAAAGCTGAAATTTAGAATGGAGCATCCCAGAAGGACACGGGAACATATGAGGACAGGGAAGGGAAGCAAAATGACTTACATTCACAAATGGCAAAAAAAGGGGTGTGATGGGGTTGCATGAAAGGTAAGGGCAAAACCAGTAAACTTGTGAGAGCAATGAGGAAAATGATGAGACTGTAGTCTTATATCATACTGCAGGAGACAGCTCCAGAAAAACAAACCACCACAACTCCTAAAGCCATCTTAAAAGGAAAAGAGCATTCAAACACTGTGCAAAATTCTAGCAAAGTAACCAAAGATATCTTCCAAATATGGGGAAGGGAGGTGAAATATTATATTATTACAGGAGCATAGACTCTCATATTTTACCATGCAGGAGTTCATTCATTAGAACCATCACTTTATGGACGAGAAAGCAGCAATGGTGGTAGGGGGACAGACAACCATGAAAAGGCTTTTACCATCAGAAAAACATTATTTACCTATTCCCTATTTCAAAAGAAATAAGCTGCGAGCAAGTCTATGCTGCAAGTCTGCTGCAGTACAAAACAGCCCAGGAATCCACACGGGCTAATTTACAGCGGGGGGTAAATCAGCATGAAGTTTCACAAAGCCATCACTCCTAAACTGTTAGGTGAGCATCCAGTAAGGTCACTTAGACATCATGCTCTTTTGCTACAGGCATCTCGCTTATCTGTTTTTTGGGTTTTTTTTTTTGTTGTTTTTTTTTGCTGTAGCAGCACAGGCACGCCCTAATACTGGATTTACTTACACTACAGCAGAGAAACATTGTTAATGACTGATAAAGCTACCTCATATAGCAGCTCTATCCTCCTTCTATTCATACCACTGAGATCTGTATTTTTAAATATGGCTATTTTCCCTTTTCTAACAGTGTGCACGATTCTTTGCCCATGAGCTACCTGAAAGCAGACTGCTCTTTCCCAGGGACCTCCCAGACACTGCAGCACTTCTCTGAGAGCCTCTCCTCAAAAGATGAAGAGCTAGACGTGCTTTCTGTAAGCACCTCGATACAAGCACTTCAGTATGAGCTGTGTTCCACTTTGGGAGCTTCCTCTTGATCCCTGAGACGTCAGCACACAGATCCTGACCACTTCCCCACATCCAAAAGGAAGACTCCCTTCCTCAGTCTTTTTTGTTTCTTTTTTTTTTTTTAATTTGATGTTCAGATTAAAAAAAACAAAACAAAACCAATCTGGAAGAGTTCTTCCAATAATATCACTTTACTTGAAATTCTGGTCTACTGAAGTTAATTACATTTAGACTTATTGATTCTATCACGGTCCAAAATTAATTCTGTATCCTTACATCACTCCTTTCACCTCACTTTGCATACATATCCCTTTAATGCAATCCTGATGTCATCAACGCACACACCTTTTTCTAAAGGTCTTAGTATTTGGAATTAACCATGATTTCCACATACCCAGTAAGTAAAAATTGTATTGTATCTACTCTATTTGATCTTCTCTCTTTTCATGCTACTATTTAAAAGTATTGATAGTAAACTTTAGAAATCACTCTGAAGTGAATGTGACAAATTGTTAAGATTCTGATTTTTAAACTGTAGGCAAAAGGCACATCCATATAGAATTTCACCTCTGCTACATTTGCCTTTGAAATTATTTTTGTCCAGTTACTGTAAAAATTTGCAGTTTCTGAAGAGGACAATTATTGATGTAATGTTATTTAGCTGTTTATAAACAGCAGAATAGTACTTTAGTTGCAACCAAAAACAACTGTGTCATTAAAGCGTGAACAAAATGTCTAAAAATATCTACAAATCAAGAAAACAAACAAGCCAGTACAGTTTCAGTGTTTTGACCAAAACAGATGTGTGACAGGAACAACTCACCTAACCCCAGAAGAAGAAAGAGCAAAGAGCAGATTGTCCTTTCCACCTGTGTTGGCTATGGATAAGAAAGCCAGCCTGCTGGGTGACATTCTTAATGTAGCCCACCTACATTCTCAATCATCCTCCTCAAGCATCCCCATAACTTCAGGGACTGGAACTTGTGGACACAATAAAATGGAGTGTCATGTATTTGACAGTGTGAATTCTCCATCATGTCAACTTCTATGGGTCTCTTTTTGTCAAGCAACGGAAGTTCTCCATACATAGCTGCTCCACTGTTTTGCCAAGACATGAACACTGCACTACAGCTGTATCAATGATACAGGTATACTGTTTGCCATATGGATTGCATCAGAGGAACACCCAGTCATTATAAAACAAAAAATACTTTGTTTGCATAACACAGCCAGTTATTATTTCCAGCTTCCATCTGACCTGTTGATTTGCCTCACAGGAGCCAGAGCAGCTGGACTGGCAGCAAGCAAAACCCAAAAGCTGACTGTTCCTACCAAGCAAATGCACGAGGAGGTGTAAGTGAGAGATGCTGCTCCTTGTGACTAGAGAGACAAATAGTCACTAAGTCTTTGTATAAAGAAAACCATGCTTGCTGTACACAGCACCATCCCTATGAGTCATCAGATATAAACATTTCTTGATGTGACAGAATGCAAAAGCTCTCACAGATATAATTTCATGGTTGTAAAAGGTAAAATCTAGCAAGACGGACTTTGTTCCTAAGCCCTCCTTTGCCATCACCGCAATAAAAGGTGACCAATTAATTCAGTTCACTGCCCCATATCTCCTCTTCCCACATTGCAAAGGAAAGCTGACAATGGGTGATGTTCTTGTTTGTTTGTTTATAAGAACTTGAGTGGTGCTTCAGTGAAGCTCAACACGTATGCTTTTTCCTGTATGTCACTAGCCTGCCTGACAACACAAAGGCCAAGATAGAATCATAGAATCGCTAAGGTTGGAAAAGACCCACAGGATCATCCAGTCCAACCATTCACCCTTCACCAATGGTTCTCGCTAAACCATGTCCCTCAACACAACATCCAAACGTTCTTTGAACACCACCAGGCTTGGTGACTCCACCACCTCTCTGGGCAGCCCATTCCAGTGCCTGACCACCCTTTCAGAGAAGTAGTATTTCCTAACGTCCAGCCTGAACCTTCCCTGGCACAGCTTGAAGCCATTCCCTCTAGTCCTATCACTAGTCACACGAGAGAAGAGGCCGACCCCCACCACAACCTCCCTTCAGGTAGTTATAGAGAGCAATAAGGTCTCCCCTGAGCCTCCTCTTCTCTAGACTGAACAATCCCAGCTCCTTCAATGGCTCCTCATAAGGCCTGTGCTCCAGACCCCTCACCAGCTTTGTTGCCCTCCTCTGGACACGCTCCAGGGCCTCCATGTCTTCCTTACAGTGAGGGGCCCAAAACTGGACACAGTACTCGAGGTGCGGCCTCACCAGCGCTGAGTACAGGGGGATAATTACTTCCCTGTTCCTGCTGGCCACACTATTTCAGATACAAGCCAGGATGCCATTGGCCTTCTTGGCCACCTGCGCACACTGCTGGCTCATGTTCAGTCTAGCGTCAATCAACACCCCCAGGTCCATTTCCTCTACACAGTCTTCCAGTCACTCTGCCCCAAGCCTGGAGCGTTGCCTGGGGTTACTGTGGCCAACGTGCAGGACCCGGCATTTGGTCTTGTTGAATCCCATCCCATTGGCTTCAGCCCAGCTATCCAGCCTATCCAGATCCCTCTGTAGGGCCTTGCTACCCTTAGGCAGATCAACACTTCCAGCCAGCTTGGTGTCATCTGCAAACTTACTGAGGGTGCACTCAATGCCCTCATCCAGGTCATCAATAAAGATATAAAACAGGACAGGACCCAGCACCGACCCCTGGGGGACACCACTCCTGACCGGTAGCCAGCTGGATTTAACTCCATTCACCACCACTCTCTGGGCCCGGCCCTCCAGCCAGTTCCTTACCCAGCCAAGAGTGCATCTGTCCAAGCCACGGACTGCCAGCTTCTGCAGGAGAATACTGTGGGAGACAGTGTCAAAGGCTGTTGATGTAGTCTACCCAGACTTCAGCGAAGCCTTTCCCTCATCCACCAGGTGGGTCACTAGATCATAGAAGGAGATCAGGTTGGTCAAGCAGGACCTGCCCTTCGTGAACCCATGCTGGCTTGGCCTGATCCCCCAGTTGTCCCACACACGCTGCGTGATCTCCCTCAAGACAATCTGTTCCATAATCTTCCCCAGCACCGAGGTCAGGCTAACAGGCCTGTAGTTCCCCGGATCCTCCCTGCAGCCCTGCTTGTAGATGGGAGTCACATTGGCGAGCCTCCAGTCTTCTGGGACCTCACCCGTCAACAAGGAGCGCTGATAGATGATGGAAAGTGGCTCGGCTATCACCTCCGCCAGTTCCCTCAGCACTCTCAGGTAAATCTCATCCGGTCCCAAAGATGAATCCACACCAGTGGCAACAAGTTCCACGAGATGTACTCACAACATGTATATTAATGACTTCTATCCTTCCAACAATGTTCAAGTTGTAGGTCTTTACAAGCATATTTTCCTAGAATAGTCTAGAATAGTTTAAAAACTATTTCAAAACCAGATGTCCACACACATACTCTTGTTCTCTTCTGTCTCCTACAGTGCTGCACAACCAAGAAACAGAAGTACCTGTGACACATTCTGTGCACAAAACAAACCTCATTAAAGGATGCACAGAAGTTTTATCAGAATTTTCTCCTGCCCTCATTGTATGTCTGGAACAACAATGCACATAAGAGTATTTTCAGGAAATAGTTGAAGTTCAGTAGTACCTAAATGAGTGAAATCCTAATGGCAACAAACTGGTCAAGATTCTGCCATCAGGTCCATTCCGCTCTAAGTCTGAATCAATACGAGTTGTTCTGTATCAATTTCTGTTGTGTAAATAAAGCAGAAGCCTTTACCATACACTAAGACAGCATCACCAAAAAGATGACCTGAGATAGCAGAAAATGAAATAGTACAGCACTGCAGAAGCCTCCCTCCTGCCCAAAGGGTCCCAATAGTTACAAACAGGCATTTCGAACACAAGCATTCCCACAACTGTGAGTGAGAAAAGAAAGTTAATGCACTCAAAGTCCCAGTCATGACCTCAGTCAAAGGACAGCTGTCAGGATAGCTGCTTTGTGAAGCTTCTCTTCTATCCTCATCTTCAGTTGGTAATGGTTTTAGTTATAACTTTTTGGATCAATTTCAGTACTATCCAAACGAAACAAAGCAACATACCAATACTCACATGGAGTACATTGAAAATGCTAGTTGTGACAATGTATGAATACTGCAGTAATGTCACAATTTACCATCAAAAAACCAAAATGCACATTATAGTTGCCTAATACTGTCCAATATTGCATCATCTTTCCCTTTCCCAGAAAAATCCCATAGGGTTGACATCAGCAGCTACAAACAGCTTTCAACCATCTCAGTCAATGTTTTGTTAGAAATTTAGCTAACGTGTAGCAGGAAAAACATTCTCACCCCAGAACTGAATAGTGCTTCGATTACTCACTTTTAGATATGTGAGACACTTTTCATAACAGACATGTATCAGTAAAACACCATCTCAAAGTTATTATGAAGTCAAGTCATTACATGTCTAGGTATGCTAAAAATGGATTTAGGCTCTACAAGTGCTGGCACCACTGCTGGGTGCCTATAAAGCCACCAGTATGTGGGTCTGCAATAAAGGAGAAAAAACTACCCCCTTTCCCTTCACTTTGAGGAGGAAAAAAAAAAGGCCTCAATGAGGATAAGAAAATTAAGTTTGGAAATAACAAAACTGGCCAAAATCTTTTTCAGCTGATTCCAATCTTCCTTCAGAATGTATTAACTTCACTGTTCAGTCTCTTTGCTTTGTACTTTTACTTCTCATCTCCATCTCTCCAGAACACATTAAGTTGCAAAATATCTTACTTTAGGACTTCTTTTGTGGTTAATTGAACAAAAACATACGGCAGATTGCACTTCCCATACAAGGTAAAAAGAACTAGAGATGAATCTAGTTGAAGTTTCCAACACACACTATCTATTCTACAATTTCAGTCAGAATTTCAGGAAAGGGAGACATGCTGTCTTCCTTTGCCAGAAGCCGTAAAGAATATTTTTCAAAACCTTACAGAAAATTTACCTCTCCCCTCAAGCCACAGCACTAACCTGATGCTAAACTGATGACTACTAAGTGAGGTACCCCCTACCTCTCAATACTGCTATAAAGTAACAAATCATCCTATCACCACACCTAAGTAGGTTTACAAATATACCAAACCAGACAAATGGATATTTGAAACTACTGAATTAAAAACCCAGATTTGTGACTCTTACCAATGTAAGCAGGAAAAAAAAATAGGGAAGCTTTTTCTTTTTTTAAATTAGTTTTGCTCTGTTTCAAAACTAGGTGCCACCTACGTTCTTAATCTCTTCCTCCTCCTCAAGTGTCCCCAGAGCTTCAGGAACTGGTCTTTGGGGACACAGGGGAATGGTTATGTTTCAGTCATGCTCAACAGCATGCAAATAATAGAAAAACTTGTTTTACTTCTTTGTAACAATCCCAACTCTGATTTTACGTAGGGCATTTCTCACATTTAGTGAGCATAAAACTCAACATTTACCTGCTCAGCTGGAGAAGTTTCAAAAGAAAACAGTAAGTTCAATTCACATGGAGACCAGCGCTCCATAGAAAGCTGTGTCTACAGATGGTTTAGTGTTTATTAAACAGTACTTCTAGTTTGTTGGATATCAGTTTGCTCAAAATAAGGTATATGAAAACTTACAAAAACCAAGATAGACATATCCCCACACCATCTAGCTGTGGATGGCAATTAAGGTAACCATGGGATTTTCTGTTTGAGGTTTTGGCTACAAAAGGGGGTGGCAACAGGAGGAGGGCCATAAATATTTCCTCATTCATTAAGATCCTCTTCCCTACTTATCTCCCCCCAACAAAGACTCAAGCATGCCTTAATTTAGATATCTTTTAGGTAGACAACAGCCTGCAGAGAGAACGCAGCTGAAGCAGCATGTGGTAAACATATTTATTCCTCCACTTTCTCAAGTGCTACCGACTGAAAAGCTTACATTATATTAGTGTTACATACCATCAGTTAATTTAAAGAAAACATATGCACTTATGTTTTTCACTGATCCTGTCACTTCAAAGGCAGCTTTCCTACATTTCTATAAGAAAACAGCAGGAGAGGGAAAGCCCACAATCAAACCTGCCTGGGAATGTGAATTAATGAGACCTTCTGTTTGGAGATTCTTGCTGCTTCAAGCCTAGCTGAAAACAGCTGCTCTGTTCTTGTTTGCCTTCCCAGTGGACAACAGAAAGGATTTCATAAAATATTTGGCGTTGCTATTTTTGCAGCTTTGTAGCAGCACCATGCAATATGGAAGGAGTACTGTGTTTTGATGACAATGTGCTATCTGGTGCCATGAAAATCTGTGTTTTGTAATAGCCTGTATATCTGATTAATGCTTACAAGATAGAAGGCAGTGTTATCTCAAAAACACTAATTTCAGATGAGTAGATGTTCATAAGCCAAGACAAATCCAAACAAGACAGAACTAAACAGGTAAAAACTGCTCTGTTTCAACTCGGACTGCCAAGAAAGCAGTTTTGACAAGCTAAACCCTATACACGGAAGCTCCTAGCATGTGTCAGGATGTAAATTGCAAGAAATGTTACCTATTAGACTTGAAAAGTATTAAAAAAAAGCTAACACCCCTGCTGCATGAGACATATTTAAAATACCAGTTAAAGACTTTCCGGCAACCTGGCTTAAAACCTGCTTCATACAAAAAAAAAAACCACCTCAACCATATACTTCTCTGTTTTGTATACAGAGATTAGTTGTTATATGACATGAAAGGTCAAGTCTGATGCCTGCAGAAACTTGCAATTTATTTTGTATCTTCACTAATGAGATCTAGGGGACAAGTCAACATCACTGAAATATATCAGTTCCACTTGTTTATAATTACAATTTAACTAAGGTGCTCAAATCATACCACTAACATTTTCATAATGAAAACATCTGCTATAACACGGTGGTGGTGACGGTGTATTTTTCTGGTCCCTTATCAAATGTAAAGAAATCCCAAATCAAGTGTTCCTACACGCTGTATAGTTAATGTAATACCAAGAATATATTTTTGACCTCTAGTGTTGGAAAGATTTTTTCTTTACTCCCAAAAGAAGTCCTACCCAATATTTACCATTTGATGTCTTCTGTAACTCCGCTTTCAATTGTCCAATTTCCTTCCTCAACATTCCATTAGTTGTTTCCGCCATCTCTTTATTTTCGCCACTTCCTTTTTCATTCAGAGCCTATTAAAAACCACAGATACTTCCATTAATTCTGGTTAAATTAGCTGAGTATTAATGTCAAACTATCAGAGAAAGTCAGCCTTGATCTTGCAAAGTGACAAGTTGAATCAGATGTCAATATAACGGGCAGATACCCAGTCATTCCTGGGAAATAAAAAGCAAACAAAAAAGGAAAAAATGGAAAAAAATGTTCAATGTTTAAAGCTGATATCAAGCCTTGTTCTGTATGTATGCACAGGTAAGTAGCTGGTATCTGCTACTTCTGTGTAGGTTATAAGAAGCTTTATGAAAAGACATACCAGGAATGCACATGACATGACATTGTCATGCTTATGTGCAATTTGTTCTAATAATTAAATTATCCTGTTTTATGTGTCACAAATCCATTGTTTTAGGTTCATAGCTACCATTTCAATCTTCAGAATACCTTGACACCCAGAATAGATTTCCACTGAAATTCAAGTAGCAACCAAGAAAGGATTCAAGCAAAGCCCTGTAAGTAGTGGACACAAGAACAGTATACTACTGGTACTCTCAAAACGTTAGCACTACTTTACTTCTGTATGCTCCTATCAGTAAATCACCAACAGCAATTCCTTAAAGTATTACACATTTAGGATTAGACTCCCTAATTAGATTCTTTGCTCATAGTGCTTCCAGTAGCTAACCAAGCATCATCTTTGTTACCAAAATGGCAAAAAAAAAAATAGCTGTAAATCCTTAAAGGGATTCCATTTGACTGCTGGTAACAAAACTACAGCCAATTTATTACGAGGCTTCATACTGCCTTCTGTACTTTGTTCTCACCTCTTTCTATTAACAATTATTTCTATAAGCTTTTGGCTCAAGTTCTGTGCTTCATGGAACTTTTTAAAAGGATATAGCACGAACCTAATGAACTAAGCCGTGCAGTACTTACACTCAAAGCCAGAGTGCCTTACGTATAACTGCTCGTACCTCTCTCTGATGGCAGAACAAAGCACATTTGTAAATGAACACAAATGCAGAGGGCCAAGCCACAGAGGAACTTACACCATATGAGGTTATTAAAACAAAACAAAAACCCAATGAAATTCTCAACATTTCCAGCACAATGGAGACCCAGCTACAGCATGGTGGTTGTAACTGTGGATACCACTGCTTTTGCAAATCATGAAACCAAAAACACAAATAGAAACGGACAGGAATGCAGTTTCCAGTTTCTGGCTATCACTTACACGCAGCTAAGAGAATGTGTTGCTTGGGAAACACACTTAAGAGTGAAAGCAGAACAAAAAGAGGACTTTTGGCCAAATCCCAGCAGGGATTTGAGGAAAAAGTGTACCAGGATGCAGCAAACAGACAAGTTCCAAGGCTATGGGTGAGAGTCTGGATCATTTTGACAGAATACAAGACTCAAAGATTTTGGAATCATTTCAGACTTGGGAAATATTCTCATTTCATAATACATCTCAAACACCCATATGTCTTGTATCTTTCCAGTACCTTTTGCCCAGAGACCGTTCCCTTTGTCTAGAGATTTATTACAAAAAAAACCAAAAAAACAGTGCTCGTAACCATAAACACAACTCCAGACAAGAATGGAAGGAAACCAACACACCTGCTGTGACTTTTATTTTGACAACTTGTCATATTTAAGAGTGCTGTATGAATTGTCCTATCTTGGATATCTGTGATTTAGCTTGTGGTTCATTCTCTTCCAACAGAAGTCAAAGTAGCCAGTGACAAGACTCCATACATCTAGACAGACATTTGTTGACTTTCCTTCCTGTATATAATTGTATGCTGAACCACAACAGACAAACAATAGCTTAATTTTCTCCACTCTTATAAAAAAAATGAAGCGTCTTTGGTCCATTGCTGGGTTTTTTTTGTAAGAAATGTTTGGTACTGTCTTCATTAATAATACAGCAGTACTCTACTGAAAAAGTTAGACAGGACAACTCAGTGCTGGAGCAAGTCTTGTTCAGTGCTGAACTGTCACAGCCCTGATCTACACAGCCTGACCTAAGTCCTCTGGTTTACTGAGATTAAACTCGGAGATACTTTAGGAGTACTACTACTTTGACAAAATTCATACTGGAAAGACAGAGCTTCCTTCATTTACTTGGATTACTGTAGTTTCCTACTGAAATTTCTATTCAGTATTCTGAATTGCACATGGTAAGAAAATTATCCTTCCTTTGTCCACCAGAAAAAAAAATTCAGTAGCAAATCATCTCCAGATTATTTTGTACTACTTCACATGTAAGAAAATAACTAAAAATGTTTAAAAGATACCTCCTGTAGCCTTTCATTCTCAGCCATGTATTTTTTGGCTGCTTCAGTCGCGTCGTTTACTTGCGTTTCCAGAGCTGCATGAGATGCCATGCCTTTTGCCAACTGAGTAAGAAGGGTAACAGTACGCCTCAAAACACTGGTGAAGAAACACAGTAAACAGCACAGTAATTCACAGTACAAGTTAAAAAAACAACAAAACATCAACAAAACAAACCCAATGCACAAAAAGAACAACCCCTTTTGTCTCTCTTCCAGCATTAGATGTGAAAACATCTACCTAAAGCACCTGAAGGCAAAAATCCAGGTCCAAAGATACTAACAGTGAAATAAAAAATTGAAAAGGAAAACACGATTAATCTCTGAACACAAGATCCAAGCAGTATGTATGGCAATGAGTATGATTTAAATTAAAACAGAACAACAACAAAACAACACAAGTCCTTTATAAAGAAGGCCTTACAATAAAATATTGCTAAATTTACTCTTAACTCTCACACTCACTTTGAATCAAAGAAAGGCCAAAGCAATACTAAATTTATTCCTGTAATATGACTACACAGATGCTTAAAAAAAATTGAAAATCCTAGTAATTTATTTTCACAACTGAAAGCATATTAATAGACTTGTTAACTCACAAGGTAGGCCTTCCCAATTTTTACATTGAAAGCTCATTTTCTTACTTTTTTGGTTTTAATAAGTTAAGGCTCTCATGTCACTGCTTTCCAAGATGCAGCAGCCAAAAGTCAGTAAAACATCTTGACTAAAACAGAATCACTGTATCACATAGGTTGGAAGAGGCTTCAAGAGGTCATTCTGTCTGAGGACCAGCCCAAAGCAAGTAGAGCTGACTGCCCAGGGCCTTGTCCAGTTGAGCTCCCACCATCTCCAAAGACAGACATTTGGCAGAATTTCAGGGTCCTTGTAGCATTTGCCGGCTCTCAACAGGAGAAAAGTACTTTTTATCAGAAGCTTGAGGTTTCAGTTTGTGCCTGTTGCCTCCTGACATTCCGATGTGGGTCCACAAGAAAACTTAGCTTCATCTTCTCAGCGATCTCCCACAAGACAGCTGTACAAACCAAAACAGTCTCCACCTCAACTTCTGTTTTTAAGGCTGAAGCCAAGCAACCATGACCTCACCTTATATGTCACATTTCAGCACCCGACATTCTTGGTGCCAATATCCGTGTTTCATAAAAGGGAGTCAAAACCAGACATGGTCCTGCACCAGTAGTCCCACAAGCAGTAGATAAGGAGAAACAATCATTTCTCTTGAACTGCTGGCTACATCCTTGCTATTACAGCTCAGTACATGATTGACAGTCCACTAGGACTCCCAGGTCCTTTTCTGCAAAGCTGCTTTTTACCCTACCAGTTAGCTCTCAGCCTGTATGTTGTAAATGGTTTTTCTACCAGATGTAGTACTTTTCATCTGTCTTCGTTTGACAACATGAGGTTTCTGTCAGCTTACCCCTCCAGCCTGTATAGCTTTCTGATTAGCAGCACTGCTCTCCAAGATGTCTACCACTCTGGTTTGGACTTTTACAGTCTGCAGACTTGCTGGAAGCACACTTGAACTCATCACGCAAGTTGTCAGCAAGGTCATTAAATGCTATTGGGTCCAGTAGCAATTCCAGAGAGATACCACTTGGAATATGCAATACCAATTAAATTCCTTTGAGTCCAAGACCCAGTGACTTTTTCCCCACACACCTTTTTCTCCACTTTTCCAGACCATCCTTCTCCAATTACACTATCAGGATACCAGAAGAGACTACATGCATAACTCTAGCAATGCCTTCATCCACATAGACAGAGATCCAATCACAGAAGGCAACAGGAATGATCAGGCATGATCCCCCATTAAACCTGTGCTGGTTGTTTCCAGTCACTGAATTTGCTCAAGTTCTCCCTAACTGTACCTCCCACAAGGCTCAAGAAAACATGAGCAGACCTCATCAGCAAGAAACAAAGCAAAATAAGGCTGGTAATGAGATACTCAATGCCTCATTCTTTCCATCATCCTTTGTAATTCAGTTCCTTGTCCCACTGAGCATTGGGCCTGTGTTCTTTAGCTTTCTTTGTATCTTCAGCCCTCCTTATCTCCGTCTGGTTTCAATTCCAGCTGAGCTTTAGTTTTTCCTATCCCTGCATAGTTAAGCAATGTTTTCTGTACTTGTCCTAGGTAGCCCACTTCATTTTCACATTTTGTTTACTTCTCTTTTCATACCCCCAGATGAATCTGGATTTCACTGCTAATCCATCCTAGCCTTCTGCCTTGTTTACTTGACTTTGTGTGCACTGGAATTGTCTGTTCTTTTCCTCCAAGGGAGCCATCCTTGAGAAATCCATCAGCTCTCCCAAGCCTCTATCTTCTATGACAGTCTACCATTGGGTAATGCTGAGAAGATCCTCAAATATGCCAAAACCTGCTCTCCCGAAGTCCAGGATTGTAATTCCACTATTTTTGTTTTGTGAATGTAAACTCTACAACCTCACAGTCACTGCATCAGTAGCTGCCTGTGATATTCAACCAGTCTTTACTTGATTGTGAGCAACAATCTATCAGAACACCTCTTTCAGTTCTGCCATCAACCATTTGTACTAAGAAATTGTCTTCAACACATAATGAAAAACTAGAGATCTCCTGGATTGCCCACACCTCGCCCTACTGCCCTTCCAGGAGGAATAGGAGTGACTCAAACTCTCTTCCTCTTAACTACCAGGACTTGCAATCATCACTCTTCCAGCTGCTTAAGGAATGCCTGCTGAAGAAAAACAAGTAGATGAAACCATCTACAGCAGATACCTACTAACATTACCTGGCTTGCTCTGTCCTCTATTCCTTACCATATACTATTGAATGGCTCATCACCATTTCCAAGGCAAGGCTTCTTGTGTTCCTACCAACTCCTTTTCAAAATGGAATGCCTCCTCTCTCCTGTTCTGCTTGTTTCCTGCCTGTACCTACCCATTTCAGCACTCCAGTCATATAAGCTATCTCACAGTGTCTATGTAGTCTCAATGCACGCATAGAAAATGTGCACATCCATGCTAGCAAGGGAGCATGAGAAGCAGAAAAGTCCTTGCCTACACATAACCACTGCTCACCAAGAACTAAAACATCATTGCATTATCAACTTGATTTTATCCTAAATCCAAAATACGGCACCAGACCAGCTACTGGGAAGTGAATTAACTCTATCCAGCCAAACCCAGGATGCTCTGCAACTGTGCACAAACTTGTAAATACTTTTGTTCCCCACGTCGTACACATTTCTGTGCTACTTTTGCTGGAGGAGCATGAGAGCCTTGTCCATTAACATAAGCAAAACAACTCTACTACGAAAAGTCATTTGCTTTAGCTACTACTGAAGTCTTCTAAATGTTTGTGAAAGGACAGTAGTCCCAAAAGCCATCAACATACTTCAAGCATAGAATTTTTATCCACAGTTATACCTACTAGCATCACCAGACAGGTTTTCTTCCTTGAAAGTTAAGCGAGAGCATAATCCTGGGGGACCAGCTTCTAGCTCTAGTATAGACACAGTCCAACCATTCCTCTCTTGGAGCAGAGATCACAAACATGTTTGTGCACATTAACCTTTCTGCAGGAAGATTAAGAACATGACACACTCCTATTACTATTGTGCAAGGCTACTTTGCTTTTTTTTTCCCTTTTCATTTTTTGTACTCCAGTTTTGTATATTTTCCTGGAAGTCTCTTCATGCGCAGTGCTCCTCAAACTTGTCCAGGTAACAATCAAGACAGCCATACACGTGGAACAAGTCAATCACAGGCCTCTAAAGTTCCAGGCATTTTCTTATTCTGTGTTCCTTTCTTATACCTGGGAAATAACAGGCAACTCACTGAAAGAAGATAGCCAGCAGTCTTTGTTCAATATCACCATAAAAATGTAGAACGAGGAAAACTTCTGACCACTTTCCTATTTGTTCACATTATCTGTTAAATCTGTCCATGTCCTCTTTGTCCGGGTGAGAAGACCTGCATGTTGTCACGGCTACTGTGAACATCTGCAGGTACTCTTGGCTGCTACCGGCAGTTCAAAGTTGTCCTTTCTGTTACCCTGTGCTACTAGCTGTATTTAAGAAACCTCAAAAGGATACCGCATTTAAGGTCATAATATCCTATTAGGCCAGCTGCCATAAAGAGTTTGCTTGATCTGAAACTCTCCTTGAAAGCTGAAGAATTATCCTACAGTTCCTACCTACAAGCTTTAGATGAAATGGTTCAAGTCAGATTCAGGTTTTGCTTCTTAACACAGCAGGTTGATATGATGCAAGCTGGTATCATTTCAAGATTGTTTTAATAGTGCTTTAGTTTTTGAACTTTATAATCCCAGTTTTAGTTGTTCAAAAAAGCAAAACAGAGCAAAAGTTAAATGAAGGAAATGAGTTTTTCCTGTTTCCGCAAAATACATATTTTCTTAAACATTCAAAACGTGGCTTTTTGTGTGCCACTCACACATTCTTCCAGTATTCAAACATTTGTAAGTTATTACATCGTCTGATCTTAACTGCCACATAGTCAATTTGCTCACATTTACTTCTTCTAATTTCTTAAAATCAGCCTTTTAATAATATTTTGGTTTCATTACTTGTGCAATAGCTCCTTTAAGATATGTGATATATAGAAACCATATATATAGGTTAGAGAGAGCTTCATACTTACAGCCACAGAAATAAGGAAAAACCTGAGATATAAAGGTTTCTTTGTGACCGGAAGAGTTTCATCTGAATATGATCAATGGCATTGGCATTGACATTTGCAACCTTCTCGTTCAGCTGAATGGCTGAGTACTTTTTAACTTCTCTAACAGCATCTGTAAACAAAAACAGATTGTTCTCAGTAACATCCCTGTGTATGCATTCACAATAAAGTACACATAGTACTAGAAATATGTATTTGGACATTTTGATCATCAAAGAGTAACATCAGTTATGTTATCCGTAAAGCTTAAAGATAGGTCTCGATAAATCACTGAAGCAATAACACATTCCCAGAGATATGCCAAACCATTGAGCAAAACACACTTGAACAGTTATTTCCAACACCTGCATCCAGACACAAGGAATCTGGCCAAAGCAACACATTGTACAAACGTTACTGGAGATGCGACAGCATCAAAAAGTCACTACTGACAACATGAATTAAAACCCAGCCAATGAACAAGCAGTAAAAAAGTGGAAAACTGAGGGAAAAAGATGAGACACCTTCTGAAGCATTTGGCTCACATGGAATTTGCTAGATGAGTATACATTTTATTAACATCTGTATTAGTACTTGTTTTCTATGCTTGAGCCAGCATATAAAAAAGTATTTCTGCAACATACACCAGAAGAGAGAAGCTGCAATAACATAGTATTGTACATAAAGAAAACAGAGAAGGTTAAGCTACACCTCAGCTTCCTTTCATTACCTTTTCACCAACTTTCAGCTTCATTTCGTCCACTATATACTCCTTACAGTTCTTAAGAGCAGCCAATACACTGCCAGCACTTCGAAGGACAAATCAGCTAGGATTTACATCCTCATAAAAGCAAAATCTAACCCAATTAAGAGTTTGTATTACAACTTATAATAGTACCACACCTAGAATCTCCCCTTATGCATTAAAAATATATATATACTACTTATGACACGTCATCAGTTCTTGCAGCACACATTGGCCACATGTGTTTGACTGCTGCTGCATTTCCCAAACCACTGAAAATAAGCTCCACAGAAAAATGTGAGTAACATCAATTATAGCTGTTTCTTTTTTAAAGCGTTCTTAAGTTTGTTTTTAAAAAGGGGAGAAAAAGATTTGAAGTGAAATTTCAAACAACACAGTGACGCCTAAGACCAAACAAAATACCATAATTTATGAAGAATCCAATCCCGCAGTAATCCATCATCTAATGCTGTGGGGTAAGCATCTTCTCACTGCTTTATCCCAAATCTAGCTTTCCTCAAAAATTAGTGACACTACCAACTCTAAAAGCAAGCTTTAATCAAAGTCTCCAATTAGAGTTCAAAGAGAGTAAGTTAAATTCTTCAGTATTTGATCTTCAGCTATTTATTGAAGTATCTACTTTGAGAGACTATAAACTATTTGCATTTCACTACTTTGGTTATTATTAGGAATACGTTATTGCAGCTTAGTCTGATTTCTTCACAAGGAGTGCATATGCATGTTTCCTTCAGCAGTAGCCAGGAATTAAACAGCATTTTAACTGTAAGGCAGTGGAAACAACTCCCTCCTAACCACGTGGAAAGAACTATTTCCATCGCAGAAATAAGTGAAATACTTCATACACAAACCAGTCAGCACAGACAGTCACGCAGGCAGTCATCATTCCAGCTCCAGTTTCACTAAAGCTTTATTCCTGCACAGGCTCCAACAAATGTAGTCAACAGCCGTTTTTTATCTGTGCTGAGCATAACTACTCAAATAGCTCAGTGCTCTGATGTTTTCTTCTGGTGCATTACTTCAACAGCAGCCAAGAGAAAGAGTGCCATCTACTGCAGGCTGAGCAGTTCAGCCAAACAGACATATTGTGTAACAATCACCCTGGGTAAGGAAACGAAACCAAGCAGCAGCCTACACCAAAGCACTTTTGCTCCTCATTTACTACATTGCCACTGCATCTGAATTCCTGACAGGAAACACAGTACAAGATCTCTCCTCTCCCATTCTAGTGGAGAATTTCTAAAGAAATTAGCTGGGTTACAGTAGGCTTGAATCTTTTCAATTAACTGCCATTAACTCCATATACTAGCTATTTTTCCAGTTTATTAGAAGAGTATTTAACACTCACCAAGAAACAAGATGATCAGTAGAACTATTATTGTGAGGAACATTTTGTTCCAAAAGACAGCCATTTTGCTCCATAGAGGAATCATAAAAATCTTCTGCCATCTGCAAAACAACATTCTGTTATTCAAAATAATTAGACACTAGAAGACAAATATAACAGCCTCGCAGACCAGAGCCTCACTATTGATATGAGACTTAAGAAAGGTCTCTAAACAGCTGTTTTAATCACCATATAACAAAAAACCCCAAACCAACAACCCTCTATGAATTAAGACTGCTCCTACCATCTTTCAGAAGGCTCATCTTTTATACTGATGAGTCTGAAGAGTTATAAAGTAGGTTTGTTATTACAGTCAAACTTGCAAATGACAAAAAACTGACAAGTCACACATTTATATTTTGTCAAGAACTTCTTATAAGAGCATGAATTTGTTGGCTAACAATCAACCTCAGACAGAAAGAGGTCTAAGGATGGTGAAGACCACTTACTTTTCTTTAAACAAGCATCTCTTCAGTATCACTTTATGGAACAAGCTGTGAGAATTTACACTTATAACACAAATAACTTCAACCCCCCCAAAAAATAACAACAGTTCAGCTAGTTCTCTGTGCTGCAGGTTAGAATCTGATTCTGCAGGTTAGTATCAATGCTACTGTACTGATAGGTGCTACAGTAAAGTAATACCTACTTATGCCATAAGGGTGGTAACGAGGTATGCTAGTCACCATCTGACCAATTAGGTAGGTCCTCCAGCTTTTGATAGGTTTATTTACATTTTCCAACAACTGTTAAAATTCATCCTTTAACAAAGCAGCTTTCTACCTACTGAGAATGTAATCACCCCCAGCAATGTTCTACACTAAAAAGAATTAAAATATTTTATCATTCTGTGTGCAAAAACCTTGTTTACTCCATTCAGCATAACCCAAAGTCTTTACAGCAGACAGCTGTGGTCTGCATCAACCAAAAAGCTTCCTGTAATTAAGCCAAGTTACAACTCTAATGAAACCTACTTGCTAACTCCTTACAAGTGAATCTCCATGCCCCATACCCTATGATTCTGATGTGCGTACCTTAGACCAAATATATTGCCAAGTTATACTAATGCTAAAAATTAGATCCCTTTACTGCAAAGTCTTCCTGTATTTTCATGCTTATTTTTCCTCAACAAGGAACATTAACATTTATTAATGCAGTACTGCCTTCGGCAGCAGAAATCACATGGATCTAATACTTCCAAATTACAAGCCTGGCCACCAGTACAATGCTACAATCAAGTGGCAGTACAGCTCTGTCTCTCTGGATACTTGCACTTTCATACTGACAATTTACTTGTATCCAGGAACTTAAGCTTGAAGCCTGAAAACCCAGGAAATCAGAACTTCCAAGAGCTGCAGTTTCACATCTCTAACTGCACATGTGTTACCCTGAGGACAGAATCAGCTCTCAAGGCCATCAAAATGTGTAAGGCAGAACTGCTGCCCTCTAGTACTGTCACAACAGTACTAGATCTATAGTCATCAACAGTACTGGATCTAGATCAGCTAAATCCAGCCCTTAATTCTACAGGATTCCTGCGACAGTTTTGTTAACAAGGTAATTGACCACGTCACAAAGATACACCATTTCACTCTTTCAGAAACCCTTGTTTGAAAGAATAACTGAACGTTACAAACCAAACACAAAAATCTATCTGTAACACTGCAGATTATACACCCGCTCTTCAGCTTCAAAGACCAGATCTGGGCCTTATCTGTGTCGTAAGAGAAACCTGTTTCAATACTGCCAACATACCCTGCATGTGTCATCAGCCTAAACAAAGTGTTGCAGCTTGTTTCCTCACATAAGCCATTGTTGCTAATAATCTGATTACAGCTCCCATCATGCTTTTCCCCTCTTACAGAAAGTTGGACCTTAGACTCGAAAACAACAGAAAACATGGGAACTCTGCAAGCTGTACTGAAACACTGAACTCCTCATAAGCTGTGACATCGGCTGCAGGGGATTCAGCCATTGCCACAACTCTCCCACAGGTGTAAGTGATCACATTCTGGCTGCACACTGCAGTGCTTTGGTTTAGGTTTTGTTCCTTAGCACATTACAGTAAAGCCTGCATTCTTCATTCTAAAAATATCTAAAGATGAAGAAAGCCAACATTTAACAGCTTCACACAGCACCACAGCAGCAGCAAATCTTTTAAGAGGCTTTTTTTTTTTTTAACTGATTCTGGAAAGAAACCTTAACTGTTCCTCCTGCAGAGAAGTCAGCTCTATTTCTTCAGAGGAATGAAAACAGCATTACCAAATTTAGAAAGCTACGTAGAAAAAAGGAACCAAAGAGAACTCCAAGTCAGGCCCCTGCAAATAACAGGAGCAATTATCACATTTTATTTCTGTTGTATTTCTTTCTGTTACTACAGGTATTCACCTTAGGATTATACTTAACATTTGTATTGCGTTCCAGCAGAATTACTGTTTTGTTCCCACATTCATATAGAGGCCTTTCTTACAGCAGCCCTGACTGAATCTTCTGTATCAAACTGAGCCTGCATTTGTTTTTAAACAAGCCTCTAACAGCTGCACACGATGAGCTCCGAGTGCCCGACGTGCCTTATCTGCTCTGCGCCCACAGCACAGCCCATAACGGCTCCCCAGCGGGAGTATGCGGGGAGGTGACAGCACAGCCGCCCTCCTTCAGGCCGGCTGCTCCCAGAGAGCAGAGGGGACAATTCCCTCTCAGCGAAGCAACGTGAAAGGGGTTCATTGCGGGAAGCCCAGCTGCTGGACAGGTAAATTAAAAGCGTGTAAGAAAAGCCCATAAAGCTCCTTAAAACAGGCTCTGGTGCTTGAAACTCCTGACATTAAGGTCTCAATTCAGGTCTCCACGTCCGTAACGACAAAAACGTGAAAGAACAAACACGGTTCGAGAAGCCCGAGTGGGGCAGTCCGGCACGGCCCGAGCTCCTACCTCAGCGGGGAGATGAACGGAAGGCACAGCACGAGCAGCACTCCCACCTCGCCGTACAGGAAGGCGGCAACCGCCGTCCACTGGACAGTCATCTTCCCGGCGGCCTGCGGGGCAAAGCGGGGCTCAGACGGGGCCCGGACCCTCGCGGCAGTCGCTGCGGCTCGGGGTCTCCCGCCCGAGTTCCGAAAGGGACCCCTCCGCGCCCGCCCCGTCCGGACCCGGCCTCCTCCACCGTTCCCTGGAGGCGACGCAGCCCCGCAGGCCGCCGGCCCTCCGTCAACGCCCACAGCGGGGCGGAAGCCCTCTCCCCGTCGTCCTCACTCCCTCCTGCGCAGCCGGGAGGCCTCGGTCGCTCTGGGCCCGTCCCCGTCCCCGTCCCCCCGTCCCCCCGTCCCCCCCCCCCCATGGCAGCCCAGCCCTCGCAACCTCCTCGGCTTCAGGGCCTGATGGCGGCGGGCGGCTCTGGAAGGGGTGAGGAGCGCGGCCCCGCCCGAGCGAGCGGGCCGGAGCAGGCAGGCAGGCAGCAGACCCGCCCTTCCCACCGGCGCTGAGGCAGTGAAGGGGGCGGCGGGGCGGGGCGGGCTGCCGGCAGGATGTGGGCCGGGACGGAGCTGAGCGGCGCGGTAGGAGCACGGAGCGGAGGTGGTGCCACGGTTACCGCCTCTGAGGAAGGTTCCAACCAGCCTGTGCTCGTCCTGGTAATCCCTCAGCCCCACCCCCATAGGGCTCCCAGTGGTAACTGGGTGGGGTCAGGTGTAGCGGCAGGCCCCTCCTCTGCTGGAGCGTGCGGGCATCTATCTACACGCTGAGAACGGTTAAAATCAACACCTTCGTTTTACATTCAGGCAGTGGTTAGACGCAGTGTGCTGTAGGAGCCCACCGCTCCATGTCTTGAGCTTGTTAGATCAAGGCCTTGACTTCGCTGCCTGATCCACCCACAGGTTTTTGCCATTCAAGTGAAGTGCTGCCCCGTGGAAGCATCATGCTGCAGGGGAGGGTCAGGTTGGCTATCAGGAGAGGGTTCTTCACTAACAGTATCTACCAAACAAGTTTCAGACAATGTCCAGCAACCTTGTTTGGACCTCATGAGTAAAACCACATTCCTTCAGAAAGTTCTTTTTCTGCCCTGTGTTGGGTGCAGTGTTTTTCATCAGCATTGCAAGGTTCCAAGCATGGTACGCCCATGCATTGCTACTGGAACAGGTTACCCAAGGAGGCTGTGGATGCCCCATCCCTGGCAGCATTCAAGGCCAGGCTGGATGTGGCTCTGGGCAGCCTGGTCTGGTGGCTGGCAACCGTGCACATAGCAGGGGGGTGAAACTAGGTGGTCATTGTGGTCCTTTTCAACCCAGGCCATTCTATGATTCCTCAGCCATCTTAGCCACTTGCAACGCCCTTTATTTCTCCCAAATAACCCTCCCCTCAACTCTTTTCCCTGTTGTTCCCAGTCTGGCTACATCTATACCTGTATTCAGTATTTCTGATACCATTACTTAGCTTATCTTGACCTTGTGTGGTATTGCTGAGGTAGTGACATGGTTATTGGGCGCCATTAACCCTGCAAGTTCCCAGTCCCAAATGGACTTCCAAACTCTTTGGTTATTTCTGTCGTTCAGCTGTTTTTCATGCAACGCCTACCTAACCACCAGTGAAATCCAGCCACCCCTCCCAGGGCTATCTGCAGCTTTTTTTAGCTTCTCATGCTGTTTCACGTCACATCCAGCAATTTCACCCTGAGCAATCAGCTCAGCTGATTTGCCTGCAGCTCCAACAGGTACCTGTCTGCTTGGGAAGGGGTTACCTGGTCTAGCTGGGCATGACCAGCCTTCTTGACACAACTATCAGAGCTGCTTTTGGGAATTCTGTCCCCTCCAAAAATTACATCAGAAAGATGTAGTTTAAATAGCATGAGGAGTAGCAATTTGTTACTCTAATCCATGGGAAGTAAAATGGTTAGGGGAGTTACTGCATAAGCAGTTTTCAGCAGAGCTGACTGCAGCTGCTCTCAATCTGAAATTGTTTGCACCTATATTTCCCAGGTCTGTGGCTTCGGGATTGTGCCTGTGTGTTAACCTTTTCCCAGTTGCTGCCAAGCAATGTCTGGATGAAAGGTTACATTCCAAATAATTGTTTATCCATAGCAAATATTGGAGGGTAATACAACCAGCCACTTCAATCTAATCTACACTGTGGAAGCAGCCCAGGTTTTAAGAAGCATTTCTAGCATGTTTTCATAAACATGTAATCAAACGCATAGATAAAACACAACCTCTTAATATATTCTAGTTATTACATTTTAGCTATTGGCCTACTGCCATTATACTTTATTGAAGCTATTAAAATGTTATTAAAGACTTTCTCTCCCTTAACCCAGAGCAGTTTCCTTTTCTGAGCTGCGTGCTAGCACTGCAGACTGCTCTCCAGTAGGCTAGCTGCATACTGACAGGACTAAACTTGCACATCCACACTGCCAGGAAGTCTGAGTCTACGCTGGCACTCCAGGAGCTCCACAAGATCTCCGAAAGGCTCCCTCTGTAGTGACTGCTGTGCACCTCAACTGCTGCTGCTGCTGAGCATTCTCACCAACGTGGAATGAGGGCTGAGGTAGCTGAGGAGAATAATAATGGAGTAACTTTTTGAAAATTGAAAATTAGTTAGAAAATGGAAGACCTGGTGATGCTACAAATACTTTAACTAAGGAAGGAATATATCTGCTGGCTTTAAACTGGTACAGTTTTCCCATGTTCAAACGGCTTATAAGAAATATAACTGCACTCTAGAGCAAAACTGGAAGTTAAGTAATTAATTGCCATGGGGATATCTTTAACATGTATCGTAAACAGTGTAGGCTGTTTAAAGTATGGCTTTGAGACTCAAATTTTGCAGTTTATCCTGTGTCAAAGCAGTGAAGTGTGTTGAGATGCAGACAAAGTGACAGGAGGAAGGAGGTGTACGAATTAACTGACAGCCATTCATTTCACCACATAACAGGATGCTAAACTTCCATTGACTTTTATGGTAGTTAATTGGCCAGATCAAGCACTCCTTAATTACTAGCAATATTAACTGCATCTTAGGTCTTGTACTTCAGGCAGAAATCTCTATGATTGATATCACACAGGCACAACAACTGCTGCCTTCAAAATCATCAAGCATTCAGTTCCTAAATAGGTCAAGGTATTTCAAGTCCTCTAAAATACCATTTCCCCACTACTAAAAAAAAACAAACCAAAAAAAAAAAGCCTTGCTTTTGCGTTTTTGATTACAATGAATCTTTTTTTTCTCTCTGTTCCATGTGGCGACTGATTTGCTCTACCATAAAATCTTAAGTAAATGCTAACACAGGACCTAGTTAGTACCCTAAAGAATCCCTTTCTTATGCAAGTCAGTTTTGTAGTTTTTAATTTTGATGCAGAAGACTCGAGGTGTTTTCAGAACTGAGTACTGCACTATAGTTGGATGGACTGGAAATACAACCCATATCAGAGATCTATAAACTTCACTGTCCTAAACAGCAAACTAGACTTGCTGACTTGGGTCACGCTTTTCTGACTCATTTGTATACCTAAAACAGAACATATTCTCTATGAAAAATAAGTAAGTCTTTTTTGTCACTGCATGAAAAATAACTGCAGGACTGTAGATATCTGAACAACAGATATGGGGAATGGCATCAAAAGCAACACCCCCTTCCCCAGGTTGTCACACTGTACACTGTAATAAACAAATGACAATTGGATACAAAAGCAAGTAATTTATTTAGAAAATTCAGAACCATTCACTTGTATATGCACAGAAGTACCAGTTAAAAAACCTAAGCAATTTCTTCTATCAATTTCTATGTAAACATAGGAAAGGAAACAAATTATTTGATTACAAATAATTGTACTGCACAGGCTTGTGAAATTTCCCTTGCAGAACAAATGCAGCTGGTGTGCAATGTTATTGTCTTGTTCTGACTTTCACTGTTTTCCTCCTGTACAAAGATCCAAAGTGAAACAGCTGTCATGCTTTGATAAGCAACATGCCTGCAGAAAGGATGCAAGAGTCCTACTGAGAGAATCTATCAGCTTTTCTTTGGCCTACAAAGTTCAGGTTTGGTAGATTACTGCATTTTAATCTTTCATAGGATTATTATATAGTAGATAACCAATACTGTATTTGGTTACACTGAACTTTCAAGTCTTGTAGTCTAGATCCATCTAGGTCTGTACTTAAACTCTCTTCATTTTACTCTCTCCTCCCTCCTGTCATCTTATATGTATTACAGGTTTCTTTCATTATATTAATGGTAGAATTTTTCTGAGTTATAGATTTAGAAGATTTTAGATCGCAAAAGGAACATCTCATTTAAGAGGGGACAGTGCCGGACTTCAAAGTCTCACAGTCTTTAAGCTGGAAAATTCTACTAAAATTTAAAAGCACATCATATGTCTTTTGTCAGTTAAAGCAAATATTTCTATAATTGCTCCCTTTGTATTCTTTTGGTCATACATTTTTATTATTATTTATGAGTAGTCCTAATTTTAGGGAATTCCACTATAAAAAGGCCTTAGTTTTGCTTACTGCTGTAAGCAACTGTCTGGTGAAAAATAAATTAAACCACTGCAGTCACAGTCACATAATAGCCAATCCTCTGTACAGTAATGCATTGTAAATAGAATTACACGTTTGTGGAATGTGGAATATTTCTTTTGTTAAATATGCCAATGTAAAAACACGAAAAATATAAACTATCAGCCTGACCTCAGTATTAAGCTGTACTGAAAATATTTTCACTGTGTTATGGATTTAATCAGTAAAAGCCCAAGTAGCAATATGTCAGCAATTGTGAAGTACGAGTTTACATACAACTGAAATGCTTTCAGCTACACACACCATAATGATGACCCAGGTAATCTAGAACTGCTGAGGTACTTGACAAAATGTTGAAAACTTTCTTTTCTTGTTTTGAAGTTATCCGTTCCATCATGTACATTAAGTGGTGGTGAAAACATGTAAAAGGAGTTCCATGCTCAAGAGCAATGTCAACCCAATCCTGGATGCACTTCAGAGGTGTTTCTTCGTATCCTGCAAACATAGCCGGATTTGCTAAGAGTCCTCTAGCCACCATTACACCTTCAAATTGCAAATTAAAGCAGTGAGTTACATTATAGTTAAATTTAACATCACATCTTTTTTATAGCACCTACTTCATAGCATCCATGATAACAAGTAATGGGAGAACAATAGGGCTAAGTATGATATCAAAGACATCACTTTAACAGCCCTGGCCCCTGAGTACCTACACCATCTGTCAACTCATTTAACGTGTTGACATAACCTTCCAGAAATTCTGATGCAAAACACACAAAAAAGAAGCCTTTCTTTTCTACTTTTTAAATAGCAGTTCAATAGTATTCTGTTTTTATTTGCTACACACATGTAAGCCCATTCTTTAACATATAATTATGATGTAAAGACACAAGAGTAGTAAAATGCTGAAGTTATTTTTAGCACAACTCAGCTGATTCACTGACCTGGAATCATTCTTCCATTAACAGCTCAAGTCTCAATGATAGAGATCTCATGGCTCCTAGTCTACAGAAAATGTCTGCTTTCTGCAAAGCCACTGCATTTGCAACTATATTCCCAAACTGTCAGATAAATCCAGCCAAGCTTTATTGAAGTATTTCTGTGAAAAAGTGATTGTTTACCTGCACTGTCAACATATAACCTGTCACATTGAGTCTCTTCCTACAAAATATACAAAATAGGATGACCAAAAATGAAAAAAAATTCAGGATTGTGTAAGACAAAAAAAAAATACGCAGTTTCTGGTTTGTACTTACTGTATCTTATACCATCATATGATAATTTGGTGTTTTATACTTTGTTGTTCAAGAAAGTCAGGCTACAAGAACATTCTTTCATGTTATGTATTTTCTTCCTGCTTTTTATTTGGGGTGAAAGCCACTGTGGCAGCATGGCAGTTTGATGCAAATAGTTCTTGTTGTTTTTTTTAAACACCAACAATGTTAATAGAAACCTGCCACGTGAACTCTTCTTATGACATTAACTACTGTTCTCTGTCCTGTTACACTCTAGCTGTAAGACTCAAAGTATGCAGATTCAGATGACTTCTTCAAGATATATGTTGAACTTCAATGTTGGCTTGAAACCACAGACAGTTGCAGGAATCTACTGTAACCAAACAACTGCAGGGCAATTTTTCACTTCCATATTTTACCACAATAAAGGTAAGGTAAATAGACAGATAAGAGTGCAGTGCTTCACCACGTACTTGAAGCAAACTATCTTAATTGTTAAATATCTGGCTTGTTTATCTTTCTTCCTCTGTATTCTTACTATAAGAAATCCGTTATCCTTTGCAGGAAGTAGAGGATTTCAAGTCAAAATCTACAGTTGTATAATACAGCTCTGTATTATAATAATGTATTATAATAATACAGCTCTGTAAACAGAATGGATTCCTGAAGGTCCCCCCTCAACTCCATCACTAACTCCACTACTGAGTGATGAAAGCATAATTAAGCAAAGAGCTTTTGTAGTTTGCCTTGCAAATCTATTTGAGACTTTGAATAACAGTGCTCTGGTTCTCTGATAATTACAAGAGATTGAATTTATGAGCTTATTAAGCATCTAAAATACCATCCTTTGTCTCCTCAGAGAAAAAGATGCAAACAATGTCCTACTTATAGCTAAAATAAATACTCAGAAATTTAATTTGTAACTTTACTTAGAAAGTAGGATACGTTTAATCTTACCATCTGCTCCTGTCAGGTGATGAACATTTTCAGCATCTTTTAATGTTTTAATGTCTCCATTAGCCACAACAGGTATGTGTATGCTTTCTTTAATTACTTTAATTGCATCATAATGTACTGGCTGATGTCTTTCTTCTATATTTCTCCCATGTACTGTAATCCATGAAACTCCAGTTGCTTCAGCTTTTTTACACAGGTCTACTGTTTTTTTTAAGTCTTCATGTATCCTAAAATTCCAAGGAATTAAAGCATTAGCTAGCAAGCTACCTCAACTGTATAAAACTGTATAAAATCCCTCTGAGAAGAGGAGCCACCAGAGATTTCTATAAATACTTGTAAAAAAACCCACTACTGTGGGAAGGTAAACATATATTTAATAAAGATGTATAATGTATTGAAATCACTATTTATCATTTCCCAATTACGTACCATCTCTGTGTGGTGAATTTTATAGAGATTAAGCAGGGTTGCCCAAGATTCTACATTAATTGTCATTACTTTGCATAACTGTGAAAAAAAAATCCAATTTAAAACAGCTCTCCTTTTCTGAGGGACTGCAAACAGCTGAAACTTAACCAACAATATGCACCATGCGCTGTGAAGGTAAATAGTGGATTAAATGTTAGAAAGTAAAATAGATCTACAGTTTATACAAGTCCAGAAAGTGATGTAGGGAAGGAGAACACGTTCTTACAGCAGCTGTGTGGACTGGTTCCCAGATTTGTTATCCTGTCTTTCATAGGCAACAGCAGCTTACAAGTAAGTGCACATGATTATAGACTACATATTACTTTTATTTCATGGACTTCTAAACCTTAAACTTGTACTATCGTGTCTTCTGGATTGCAATAAAATTCTGGCAGCCACTCTGATATCTGAGCAAGCAGTCAAAGAGTGTGCTGGTTCTACCATCTGAGGCTGGGACTGCCTGCCCCAGGTACACTCACCACCTGGAGTCAGACATCTCAACAGTCATCACATTTAAGGAACTTATAATGATTTGTAATATTGCATTAATTGCATATATTGTAGTGTAACTATTACACAAACATATTTCTTTAGAAAAACATTACAAGGATTTTTCCATGTACTGCAAATAGTATGTTAGACATACCTTATTTTAATAGATACTGAAAACCGAGGATTGTCGATCTGATTCCGTACATGTCTCACCATATCTCGAACCAGCTCCGGTTTATTTATTAAGCAAGCACCATAACCTTCTGCCATTGCCCATCTTTGAAAGAAAAAAATAACATTTGTATTCTACAGCTGAAAAATGCAGATCAATTTCAGTTAAATGTATCAGTTTCTTTATAGCCTTTAGAATGTATGGCTGAGTAAGCAGAGATAATAATGGCTGTAGTTTGATCATGCTTGTGGTGTGACACCAGCTTTTAGATCCTGGTTCAGTTTCTGCTTTGCTATTAACATTTTGGACAAGTAACTAATCTATTCCAGTTCAATTTTCTATCCACAAAACAGGCTTACAAGGAAGATAAACATTTAATTAACAATGGTTTAGATTGTACATAGAAGAAATAGTTTGATATTTCTCCTTCTGTTGGGTCATGGGTTTCTTTTGAACAGAAAATTACTTTGTGTTGGAAAGGAACACATTGGAAATAGAATAAGAATCTGATTTCAGTAATATTATCTTTTCCTTCAAATGACAACAATTACTTATGATTGGCAGGAGATAACCTTTGCTTTTACTGAACAGCAGCACTCTTTTCTTTAAAGAGTTTTTCTTATACAGGCAGATACGCACAGCTCTACTATATTGAAATCAATATGCACAAGATTTGGAAGTCTCCGATGTCTCCAGAACTGTTTTCTCAAATACCGTAATTTTAAGTCAAGATAACTAATTAGAATAGACAAATTAAGTACGTGCACCGTAATATTATCTCCTGCTGTCCTGCATTTATTTTTGAGAGATTTACTTAGAAAAAGACTGCCTGACAAATGTATAATAAATGGTTCTCAATTGAATCAGTTAGTGAGAATCCTCCTTTGTGCATTATTATTTTGCCAAGACAAGATCGTTAAACGATCACTAATTCACTGTATTTCCAAGCCTAATAAAAGATGGAGGGAATTCTGTTCAGCACTTCATGAGTAATATAATCTGTACAATTACATTTTAGGGACTGTTCTTCACTTGCATAAGTCTGAGACATCAGGGACATGGCTCATTATTTTGGGAACTGCCACGTTATTTCTCAAGACATCCTCCAAATTATTTGCAGCAAAGTTCTTCTGAAAAGTCAAATGCTACAGCTGCCAGATCATAGAGATGGACACTTCACTTCTGAGCCGACCCTCAGTATCTCAGAAATGAAAAGAGGCAAGTCAGCAAAGACACCTGGTCTTCCCATGGTGACCATGGGCATCTCAGAACATTCAGAACAGCATCTTACCACATACATGTTTTGGTCTGATAGGTTAAAAAGCTATTTCAATCTCAAAGTCTTTTTTTTTTTTTTAATTAAGACAGAAACGACCCTGAAAATGAAGGCTTTTCATCCTTTATTCTCAAATTACTTCAATCATACTTAACCATTTTTTTCAAATCTTTACCTCTGAGGACAGCCACAGTTTAGGTCTACTCCGTCTGCGAAAGGACAGACGAGAAGGGCAGCATCACATAAAACTTGTGCTTCTTTAGCAGCAAACTGAACGATCAATGGATTATCACCTACTCCAATGAAAAGATATTTAGAGGTTGAAAACAAGAAAAAAAATATCTAATTCTTGAATGTTTCATTACTTAAATGTGTTTAACTTTCTTAAAAATATCAATAAATACCTATTTGTTTACAATTGTCAAAATCAATAGCTTGTTTAAGAGCAGCACTCTTAATTCAGACTATTCACAAAGTAGTAATGGTAAAAGAATGACTTCAGTTATTGTTCCTTTATAGCGTACGTTGGTCTTGGATCCAGAACACTTAAACATTAAAACCAAATTGAATAAAAACATCACTAGTGCCACTGTACCTCCAACATAAACAATCTGTCTGTTCTATATTGGGTTATTTCCCCCATTACACCACCATTATTAAAATAAAATCTTAAAGGTCAGGCTGCACTGTCACATAATCTCACCAGTTGCTGTACTGAACTCCAATAAGTATGTACAGAACCAAATATGCTCAATGACTCCACTTCCGATAGTGATTTTTTCAGCTATTTTACAGGGTGGTACCACAGGAAGGCTGTAGGGGAGGAGTCCCAGGTGGCTGTTAATGTGAGGTTGGATACCACCTTGAGAGACAATTAAGCCACAGGAAGGAACTGGGTGTTCCTTCCCTTAATTTGACTCATGTTTCAGCCCTTCCCGCAAGAGCCCAAAACAATGCCCTAGAAATCATCAGGTCACAGGAGGGGGCCCGGTACCAGCTTTGATTAGGCTGGTGTCTGGGGTCTCAATCCATCCTGGAATTGGAGCCATCTACAAACAGGGGCTGAGGGACTTCACTTCTCACTGCTGTATCCTTTCTTTATTCTGTGCTACGCACCCCCCTTGTCAACATGCTTGATGTGGGACCAGGACTGGTGGTCCCCTTTTCTTTCTTTAAGTTGTTAAGTAACCCAAAACTTACTTGAATTTCCTACAAAAATGCACGGCTTAAACAGACAGAATTGCAGGAGAGCCAATGCATGCAGGATAACTGTTTTATGAATATCTCCTATTACAGTTGATGTTTTTTCCTCTTATGCACAGACCTTGAGTGTTGTTTCACCTTGATCTAACCAGAGGGATTTGCAAATCCAGACACCCCTCCCTTTCCAGGCAGGATATGATATAGGAACACTGTCATAACTGACTACAACACTGCCAGAGCCTTGCCAGGGGCCTCCTCATGCTATGCCATTGCCTATAGGTCGATGCAAACTTTCTCATCGCTCACCACTGCGCTACATAAACTCTCCAACTCTTTCTTTTGACTATAGCTGTAGCTGTGAGAAGTCTTTCTTCTCTATATAGGATTTTAACAATTATTTATTTTTAACTTACTGAAATAAATCTGCTGTTTATATGAAAATCTTTATGAAACCAGAACAATGTGCTGAAAAAGTATGATTACTTTCTTGTCTTACTGAGAACACCTAATCTGATGATGCCTACAGTGCATTGGATAATTTCTGGAGCTGCTAAGTATTTCCTGCCAAAGAGAATTACACTTCAAACATGATCTGTTCCACAGTTGTATCAGGCTGCTTACAGACTGCTGTGTTTTGCTATAGCTGTGTATGACACACAATTATTAACAAAGATTTCTAGTGTTCTTGTTTCTGACTAATGTAGTCATTTATGGTGAAAAAAACAGCAACTCTTATAACAGCAACAATGAAGGAAGAAAAGATGTCTTACAGGAATATATTATTAAGCAAACCAAAGGTAGGCTCTAAGAGAAAAAGAAAAAAAAAGAGAGAGAATTTGGCTTTGTGAAGTAGGACACAGATGTAAGGCACAGATCACGCTGATATACCAAAAAATCCAGAGTCAGTAAAAGATGTTAAAGAACCAGAAAACTGAGTGTACTACTGAGGCAGCTTCCAGTAGCTGCCAACTCTCCTTAACCCAGGTCCTCTTTTGCTTCAATGCCAACATGGCTGGGTTTTGTCCAGTATGCAGAGCTGGAATGAGAACACATAGGCAGAGGCAGCTTTCACAGATTTTTCTCTAGTGGGAAACCAAAGTGTCAGTGCTCCTCAAAGTGGGTCTGGTGAACTATTTGTGATCTACTAAGCCCCTGCAGAGAGCCAGATGGCCATTTGGAACAGGCTCTCCTCTTTGACACCCACTGCATTACATTAGAGGCATCTAAAAATATATCAGTATTAGCAGTTACTTTCCAAATAAACTATTGCTGCAGCTAAGAGGGATGGGGAACAGGGTAAGAAAAATATCTGAGCACCAGTGGAAAGGGAAGAGCCAACAAATGCACACAGCACGTGTACTTCTGGTACTGAACAGACCATAAGTGCTTCTGAAGATTTCCCTGTCTTAGTGGAAATTACAGAGTTCTTGAAATAATGGAGCTGAAGTCAGAGAGGGCAGCAGTATCCTCTCAGCTAAGAAACTTCTATAAGTTACCTAACACTCTAGCATGCCCCCAAAAATCCCTTTTGTATTTTCAAAGTGTCCATATAGACAGTGCTCTAGCTGAAGAAATTTATATTGATACGGCTAATACACTGGAATAATCCCAGGATCCTTGTTTTTCAGCTGAGTATTAAGTAATAAAAATGCTCAATCAAATCATAATTAAATTCTCAGCAGCAGACACAGGGAATATCTACCACTACTAGAGAAATACACAACAAAGAAATGTCAGTGCCAAAAAAAACCCAAAGAGTAAAAATTGCAATTGCAGGCTCCAAACCTACTGTGCTCATTGGAGTAAAAAATGCCCAGAAAATTATACAAATCAATATTCAAATTTTACAATCAGTTGTGGAGCTATTTGTCATGAGCATAAATGCTAATAATGTAAATACTGTTATGCTGGCAAAGCTGTTAGAGGCAGAATGGTTTTGGAGACTGTAAAATTAAGGCCAGCATGAAAGAGATGAGTAGAGAAAAGATAGTATTCACAATACTAGAACACTTCATCCTGCGCTCCTTGTTAACAGGCAACAAGGTTACAGCAAACAGTGAGAAGAATCTCCTCCTTCCCCATCCCATTATCTGCCAAAAGACACTACAAAGCCAATCTGTAGAACTTTACAGGACACTGTGAAGATCAAAAGTATAAACAGATGCAAGAGGTGGAACAGTGGCTCCGTGGACCTCTGAGCCGTACATATCAGTTATGTTCTTTTTGGTTTATTTTGAACAGCAAAAAAATATTCAACCTTTCTTCCAAGTTGCACTCCATTAATAAGAGTCTATCTGCACTTTCCAACGTGATTCTTCCCTACAAATGACCTGCTGTATTCAAATAATGCATGAAATCACAAATTATACTTCTACTACTATTACATATACACTCACAAAACCACTGACTCAGTGGTATGAACAGATGGAATCATTACCCTCTGTAGATCCTACAGGCCAAACTTAGTAGCACGTTAGCAGTGCTTTCTCCATTCCTCTAGTTGTAGCCCATGCTTATGTGTTCCTTCTTCCACTTCTCTCCTACAACCACTTCATGCCAGCTGATCTGTATCTGTACTGTTATCTCTTCCCACATACTTATAGTCAGACTTTTGGGTGGTGCTGTGTGTAGCCAGAAGTTGGACTCACTGATCCTTATGGGTCCCTTCTAACTTGGGATATTTTATGATTTTATTCTCTACTACTTTTCTCCCTTACCTAGCCAGGACTCAGTATAGCTCCTTATATATATATATATATTTTTTTTTTTCCATCTGCTCTGGTTACATTTCTATACCATGTCCGAAACCTGGCTTCCCCTTACAAACCCTGGCTATGCTTCTATTTCCCAGACTCTTCTTGTTCCTTTTATCAGTCTTCTGACATCTCAAGGAGCCCTCCTTCCATTTTCCACACTTGCTAATTTAAAATTCTTTTTCTCTTATTAATCTCTGTATTAGATGTCTGATCTATTCATTTTTTTCTCCCCTTTACCAACCTTCTTATTTTTGTTAGAAACCAGAAAATATTATCGGATAATAGGTTAAGCATACATCTCTGATATGTACAAGAAAACGTAATTGCTGGCAGAAGAACCTTATGATCCTCATGAGCGGACAGAAGGCTAACCGTATCCTTGCATCAAGATCCCCTGCATCAAGAGAAGTGTGACCAGCAGGTTGAGGGAAGTGATTCTGCCCCTGTACTCTACTCTTGTGAGAACCCACCTAGAGTGGTGTCCACCTAGACTGGAGCAGCTCCTTCCCAACACAAGAAGGACATGGAATTATTGGAGCAGGTCCAGAAGAGCGCCACAAAGATGATCAGAGGGCTGGAGCACCTCCTTGACAAGGACAGGCTGAGAGAGCTGGGGCTCTTCAGCCCGGAGAAGAGATTTATAGAGGCCTTCCAGTACCTAAGGGGGCCTACAGGAAAGCTGGGGAGGGACTTTTTAGAAGGGCACGTAGTGACAGGATGAGGGTACATTTAGACTAGACATTAGGAAGAAATTCTTTACTATCAGGGTGGTGACACACTGGAACAGGTTGCCCAGTGAGGTTGTGAATGTCCCCTCCCTGGAAGCATTCAAGGCCAGGCTGGAGGGGCTTTGAGCAACCTGCTCTAGAAGAAGGTGTCCCTGTCTGTAGCAAGGGGGCTGGAACTAGATGATCTTAAAGGTCCCTTCCAATGCAAACCATTCTATGATTCTATGATCTTCATTTACTGGGTCTGGCTGGGATGGAGGTAATTTTATTTACAGCAGTCTCTATGGTGCTGTGTTTTGAATTTTGTGGCAAAAAACAATGCAGATAACACAACAATGCTTCAGCTTTTGCTGAACAGTGATGGCAGTGTCAAAACTAGTTTTTTATCTCTGTCTGCCCCCCAGCAAATAGGCTGGGGGTGGGCAAGGAACTGGGAGTGGACAGATCTAAAACTGGCCAAAGGAATATTCTATACCATGTAACGCCATGTTAAGCAATAAAACTGCAGTGTGAGGGAAGATGAAAGTAGACTGGTGTATGGAAATGGTGTAACCTGTTTCAATGCATTACCACGAGAAGAAATTTCTCCTACTATTCAACCTGAACTCTCCCTGGCACAACTTCAGGTCGCTCCCTCTTATCCTGCTGCTGTTACATGGAAGCAGAGGCCGACTCCTACCTCACCGAAACCTCCTTTCAGGCAATTGCAGAGAGCAATAAGGCCTCCCCTGAGCCTCCTCTTCTCCAGACTGACCCATCCCGGCTCCCTCAGCCGCTCCCCATCACACCTGTGCTCCACACCCCTCACAGCTCCGCTGCCCTTCTCTGGACACACGCCATGGCCTCCATGTCTTTCTTGTAGTGAGGGGCCCACAACTGAACACAGCACTCGAGGTACAGCCTCAACAGTGCTGAGTACCGAGGGATGATCACCTACCTGTCCTGCTGGCTGCATTATTTCTAATACAAGCCAGGATGCCGTTGGTACATAAAACATTCCAAGAAGGCAGAAGTGTATTTAACAGAATTACCTCTGTTTGTTGTGAACTCGCTGTCCCTGGCTTTGGCTGACCTCACGAAGTCGGCCGCCACAACCATGGGGGTGTAGCACAGATCGCAGCCGTACCGCCGGACCAGGGTGCGGAACGCCAGCCTGCGGGACAGGGACACCACGGGCACACAGAGCGGACCTTACGAGCCGCTCTGAAGCGCCGCTCTTATACGCAGCGCTGAGGGGATGTGTAAATATAACCGTAAGACAAACGTGTCCGCGTCTATCGCGCCCTTAAACGACCCCAGGAGAAGGCGTCCGCCCGCGTTCCCGCCACGCCACCCGCCCCACAGCACGCACTCTGCGGCGCTCCGCCAGCAGTTACTCACTTGGAGTAGCGAACCATCGGGGCACATATCTTCACGACGTGCCCAGCCCGAAACAGACCCACCGGGTCCCTCCCCGGACATTGTTCGCGTTCTGCGACGTCCCCGCTCATGTATAACGAACTCTCCCCTCACCGCCCCGCCATGTCCCGCCCCGCCCCGTCGCTCCCTCTGCCATCATCGCCGCGCGCCGCCGCCGGGCAGTGACGCGCGGCAGGCTCCGCTGGGCGGCATGGAGGAAGCGGGCGGTGGAGCCCCGGCTCCGGCGCTGGCAGAGCTGCAGGCGGACGGTGAGGCGCAGTACTGGCGGCGGTGGGAGGCCGGGGCCGGGGCGAGCGGGGCGTTGGGCCTCCGTGGTGTCGCGTCGCAGAAAGTTTGTGGGGCGGAGGGGAGCAGGAAGGAGGGCCCCGCTCCGGGGCTGTGCTGCCCGCGCTGCTCACCTCAGGGGAGCTGCCCGGGTGCTGCCCGCTGCTCCTGAGGGGAGATGTGTGCCGGAGAGAGGCACGCAGGTGTCGGTGAGCCTAGCCAGCCCTCTGCACGAAGTAACACACATCTTACTTCGTTAAAAGTCACCACTGGAGCATGGCTTCCTTATGCAGTATAAGTTGACCCCGTTGTAAGATGCAGTACGGTTCCACGAAGTTGTGGGTTTTGCCACGTAGACTCACTTCCATTGCAGTCTGCTCTCAGAACGGTCTCCCGTGTTGTGTTACATGGGGTACGGGATGTGCACTGTTCCAGCTGGAGGAACGGGCGGTCTGAGCACTGCCTGCTGTTGATCCGTCAGTACAACCGGTTTGAAGCATGAAAATAATATCTGAATCTTTTTTCAGAGTGTTATGCTGACTTCTTCAGAGAGGACTTTGATGTGAAAGCTTACACGTCACAGTCGATCCATCAGGCGGTGATAGCCGAGCAGCTCGCGAAGCTTGCCCAAGGTATCAGCCAGCTGGATAAAGAGCTTCATGTACAAGTAAGTGTAAAGCATGCCTGGTGCTGGGGGGTGGTTGATAAAGTGATTAAAAGCTGATTAGTCCAATGATCTTTGCTTTTGACGTTGCTTGGTAACTGAAGGTACAGCCTGAAGTAAAAAGACCAGTGAATGTGATGCTAATTCCACGTAGTCCCCATCAAGGAGCTGTATGCTGTTTTGCTTTCAGTTTCTGCACTTAGTCTCTGTGTGTATGGAGGTTCCATTATCCCTTGTAAGAGTTCCCTGACTCTTTCTAAAGGATTATATGGGCTATCAGGAAAACTTCCTTGTATTTTGGAGTGATGGTTGTGAAAAGACAGTGAATGACTTGTCCTGCGCTCTTCTGTCCTGTGCTGGAGAGTAGCCTGGGCTTTACTTCTTACCTTTAACTGGAAGAACACAACCTGTGCTAATATACCTCCACGCCTTCAAAAGGCATTTAAATTTGGGTAGTCAAAGGCTCAGTGATAAAACCCAGGTGGACACTGCAAATCCCACTGACGTGGCTGTGAGAGAACATGATAAGTTTGTGCTTGGTTTGAAAAATTGCTCCCATTGCAATGGTAAGTTCTTTGGAAGTTAGTTTCTAAATTTCATAAATAAAAATAAAAGCATTAAAAATGTAAAATAAAAACCCCAAAACACCCATTATAATAAAAATATAAAAATACATTATTACTGTGTCATTATTAAGCTTACGCTTACAGCTATTGTTATATATCAGTGTGTGTTGAAACATGATGGATTGTTTTTCTGACATATTAATATATCAACTATACTGCAGTATCTGACTCTCCTGTTGTGAGCTTACCATTTTGTGAATCAAAATGTGTTCTGAAAATGCTTTCATATGCTTTTTCTTGGATCTGTTTAATGAAATGTGATGATGATATTTTGATAACTCTTTCAGGCACACATCTCCGTTCTTATGTCATTGTTTCTATTTTCTCTCTCTCTCTCTCTTTTGTTTTTTAAAGGTAGTTGCAAGACATGAAGACCTGTTGGCTCAAGCAACTGGAATTGAATCCCTAGAAGGTAAGATCCATCTACTGAATGGTCGCTAATTCCCATGAGCAGGGGGGCATTTTTAATTTCTACATGGGAACTTCATTGACTTTGGTTTTTAATGTAGCAGCTATAGATGTTACGACTGAAAAGTTGTAGCAACTTTTTTTTTTTAATATGTCAGCAGATGGAGCTCCTGGGAGAAGATTTGACTGATACTTCCCCGGAGTAACTATTCCATAGGCAAAAAGCTTAATAATCTGTTCTAAGCAACTTTAGCAATCAAGTTTTATTGACCTTTTAATACCTTTTTTTTTTTTTTTTTTTGTAAATAAGCCTAATTTTATTGCAATATCTGTGCACATCAGTACCAAGTTTGTAAATGCTGCGTGAGCAGATTGCGTGGTTTGCAAATCTTAACTGAAGAGGCATTAACACATAATCATAACTACACTGAAACACTGAATTTTTTCTTTCTAGTAAGAAGCTACCAGATTAAATCCATACATTTCTGTCATTCCACTAATTGGGTTCTGGCTTTCAAAATAAATTGCTGACTTGTAAAGACTTCACCTAGAAACTGTGGAATGTGTACAGAAAAGTGATTACAGAATATGGCTCTTCTCGTGGGTGCTCATTAGACCAGCCATTCTCCTTTGTGACACTTATTGGGAACTTCATTTGTGGGGGTTGGTGGGTTTTCTTTTGGTTTTATGCAGAAAGATGTTTCCTTTACAGTATGCTTGTTTGCGTATACCATGGGATTCAAGCATATCTCCTTCCCCATCTACTCCGTAGTAATCAAATAATCCACCTTTCTCCCTTCTTCTGCTTTTACGTTTTGTCATAACCAGAGAGTTTCTGTTTGCTGATCGTTATTGTACCTCCTGAGCCTTTGTGAAGTATTGCATACACTATTCAATTGCTAGCATTTACATGTAGATTTAAAAAAATAGAGAAATGCATATTTAATCTAGCAATGGTAATCCCCAAATATTTTTTTTAAAGAGTTGGAAAATTAAAGCATAGGAAGTGTGAAATCTGTTTATCCTCCAAACAAGGAATCTATCATCTACATGGTGATCATCTCCCGGTCTGTGTTCTGTGGAACTGTGTGTTCAGAAATCATGGTTCTTTCTGAAGGCATTCCTGCCTGAAATTGCTCTAAAGCAAGAGTGAATTACTTCAAAACAGCTATTCAGAATTAAAATATTTCTGTAGGTGAGGTGTAGTAAATAAAGCATTTTACAGCTGATAACCAAAAGTTGAGATAAAATTGAATCTACATAAAAATTCTTGATTGTTTTCCATTGATACAGCGTTATCTTCTTAAGAGGCCCCTTCTCTTCTGAAAGAGAAACATGAGAGGGCTCTAACCCTGACATTTTTTTGACACTTGAGACATCAGTTGAAACTACAGTTCTATGCAAACACCGATCATATTTTAAGTGTATTGCAAAACCTGCTTCTCTCTGCAGTGCTTGGGCTACACGTGATACGATATGGTCACTGTAGAAGAACTGAGTTAATATCCATAAGTAAAAGAAAAGATAAATGTTAATAGGAAGTTTAATTATGAAGTTAGAAATATGTAGCTCAGAGTATTTTCATATGCTTAGTTTTCTTCTTTTAGATCTGTACACTCTGCTAATGGTATACTGATTTGGTATCAATACTCTTTTCTGGTTCTATTTCTAGAAATAGCTCACCAGATATCTTCAATCACCTGCTAGCTCGAGATTCGGTTGTATCTTATGTAGCAGATGCAGAGGGTAGATTATCGTTTTGCCCATCCTAATAATGCCTTTTGGCAAGAGGAATGTTACCTTGCCGTAAAGTGTACAACAGTCATAGATGTAGCAATGTCGTGTTACTTGCTGTCCTCTACTTGAGGGTAGAGTAGAAAATTCAGTCCATCCTGACGTCTTTTCTCGGTCTCTCATATCTTCATCTTTTTATCTGTGAGGATTGCATGCCTGCTATTACTGCTATTATAAGAGGACTCCTGAATCTGTCAGTAAGCCAAGTTAATAATTCTGAACTGTGGAGAAAATGGGAGTAGGCCTATTTGTACAAAATAGACGAAATAGAGTCTCAGTAGCAGTAGTCTTGTTTATGTTCTGTCTTTCTGTATCATATGATAGTTTTGTTCAGTTTGATGAAGACACGCTTGCAAACAAGGCTTTACAAACACGTATAGGATGTTTGAGAGTGCTAACAAGAATAGAAACAAAAATAATTTCATAGGTCCGTGTTTGTGTAACTTAATTAAATTCTCAGCGGGCTGATTCCATATTGTAAAAGTGACTATTACCCTTGACTGCTTTGTTTGCAATTTAGCAAGGAAAGAACAACTGTGTTTGTGGGTTTTCCTTTGTGCTGCTTTTCCAAACTAATCTGGAACAAATAAGATTAGGGTAGCTTGCTCTGTTTGTAATCTAAATTAGATGATCTCACAATGACATACCTTTTGCTGAAGGTGCTTATGGACAGGAAGAAAACCTTGAAGTGGCATTGCTTCCCAGTTCTCCTTGCCCGCTGGTTTCTCTGAACTGCCTAGTTCCTTTGTTAAATAAGTTGTGGTGCTTTTTATATCATGTTCAGGTGTTTGCATCAGGTTATATGCCTTTGAACATCAGTCCTGATCACCATTCTTTTAGAAAACAGCATATTCTAAATATTATTTGAAGCTTAACATATGATGAATTCCAGAACAATGTATCTTCTGCAGGTTTTTGTTCTGTAGTAGGTATTTTTTTGTAGTAGTAGTAGTGGTAGTGGTCAGAGATTGCTTATTACCCTCTCAGTTTATTTCTAAATACTCTGTGTCTCATTCATTTCAATATCTTTGAATGTTTTGTTGTAAAGGGGGATTGTTTTCTTTTAATGCAGCAGTAGTCTGCTGTAGATGTTGTTGATTACAGGAAGAAGTATTCTTCATATCATGAGTGTTACTTGTAAAACTTCCGCTTCATTTTGCAGGTGTCCTCCAAATGATGCAGACCAGGATTGGTGCTCTACAAAGCACTGTTGATAGGTATGCCATTCATTATGTGATTAGAAAGTCTGAATTCTTACTTGTTCTATGGTGCTATTTATTAATACCTCTGTAAATAAATTTCTTATTTCCAGAATTAGAGCCAAAATTGTTGATCCCTACAACAAAATAGTGTCTCGCACGGCTCAACTAGCAAAGCTTCAGGTAAGTTGTATTAGAAATATGTTTTAAAAGTCTTTTTTAAAGTGTTTCATTTCCCAGTCCTCTAGAGCATTAAGAAAAGGTGACTCATCAGACATGAGTAGGATTTCCATACTCAGTAGACTGGAGTTTGCTGTCAGTATTTGTCAGTAAAAATCAATATTCATGTGTCTCCTCATGAGCTACTGATAGGTGCCTCATATTGCACAGTGCAAAGCTGACTTTTGCACTAACTGGTTTACTTTTTGTTCAGATGAGGGAAAGAGTGAAAGGCTATCAGAGTACAGGTTAATTACATTTTCATTTCTGTCTGGGTATGTTTAATGTTTAATATTATGATGTTCTGTAGGAGGCACTCTTTTCCTCTACGTGAGTGAATTCTTATAAGTAGCTGTGGTACAACTTACAGAGCCAGTTGGAGTTCTAGTGTATAAGCCCAGGTACACAGCTATTCCTATCTTTTAAATGGAGTCTACAGAGATTGTAGTTCCTGTTAAAGGAGAACAGTGGGGGAGAGCTTTTTCCCAGCAATGGTGAGATAAGTGTTGAACAGTTCTATTTTTAACTTTATTGCAGTTGAAAACTATCCCATAGATCCCGCAGATGTAGCTGCGTTCTATTCAGTTTATTTATTCAAAAGCAACACAACTCCAGATCAGGAAAGGTTTAAAGAATTACTGTTTGAACTGTTTCTCTTTAAAAAAAAATATTCTAAGTTGCAAAACTAAGAACTTATCTTTTGGTAGCTGAAATTTGAACTGTGGATATCTGCTCAAGTAGGTTGCCATTAGCTTGTAGAGCACAAGCAGATGAAGCTGCAAACAGCTGTACGCAGTTTCCAGTCTGGGAATGGTGGAGCAAGTAGGCATGCTGGGCTCTCAGCTGAAGGTCTGATATTTTCTATCTGATTTTCAGTAGTAGTGAAGTTTAGCAGGAAGTTCTTACCAGTCTGTTCAGCCAGGTTGTTCAGCTGTTGCTCCCGTGCTTCCCAGCTGTAGCTGTCACTGTTTTTGCCACTGGGCAAAATTTCCATGACTTTCATGTGCCGGGGTAGGTTCAGATTTTATTTTTTTCTTCTCTGGTGTACGTTGCAGCTGTGGGGAGAACTGTGGGAATCTGGAGTTAAAGGTGATGATTGTTTCTTCTCTGACCTTATGTAAGGTCAAACTGCAGAAGTCCCTGAAGTTAGTAGGTGTTTCTTGGGTTCGCTTTGCTTCCTCCGGTGTAGCAGGGGTATGGTCTTGCATAGATTTTTTTGTGGTGTAAAAGCAGCATGTACCCAGGGGCTGGGGTTGTTGCTCAACCTATGCCAGGGCAGTCGTAATATCTGGCTCTTCTGGGCTGTGAGTCTTCTTATTCCAAATGCCAGTCCAAAAAAAAAAAAAAAAAAAGAAAAAAGAAAAAAAGGAAAAAAAAAAAAGAGATGCAGGGTAAAGGGAGCCTGCTGGACTGCCCGTCCTCATGTCCTGAGCTGCTTACTTAGCTGTGCACAGAAAGAGGAAGGATTGCTCCAGCATTGCTGCCAGTGACAGTTCTCACCATGAGGGCTGCTGTCCTCTCCTGTGTTGGCAGATGCACAGCGAGTGCATTATGATGCTGTTGTATCTGTTTACCTGGCAGCCTTGTTTGTTCAGGAAGGAAGGGCATCAGCGCAGCAAACACTTTGCTTCCTGGCTGTGGCAGGGCTTATGAAATGACATTGCTTACTTCTGTACCAAATGCAAGACTTGTAGCACGGACAGTCAAACTTGCTAATTTTATCAGCTGATGTGCAGTCAGTAGAATAAGTTAAAAAAAAAAAATAAAAATAAATGACTGATAAAAGACAGTGCTGTCAAAGTAAGTAGGGTTGCTAGTTATCCTTTGCTGATTTGTGTGGTGTTTAAGGGCTTCTTGTATTCATGATTGTATTGCTTTAGTGCTTATTCTTTGATTGCTATGGGACTGCTCACAAACTAAAGGAGTATTTGGCTTGCATAAAGCTGGATTTCACCATCCTTAATTGTTTTTAATATAGTCTTGCTTTTTCATGAACATTTTCTCTGTAAATTCATTGTCAAACTACAAATCTAGTTCTGAATTCTAAATCTCTGTTGTATAGTTGTGTATATTATGTCTTGCTTTGTTCTTATGGCTGCATGGCATCCCAGGGGAGCAGCAAACTCACAGAGCTTACTTACTGCTTTAAATCATCCTATCCTCTTCTGAGCACATTCATAGTCTTTCCATGCCATATCACAAGCTAAATGGGATTAGTTAACAGCTGAAATATGTAGACAGAGAATTTGTCCTTCAGAGGGTTATTTTCTGTGCATTTCTGTCTAACCAACAGCTTCTCTATGTCCTCTTAATTTTGGATATCATGTTTAGAAATCTCTACAATATCTGATTTTCTTTAAAGTTTTTTATTTTAAAAAAAACCCTCAAAATAGAAAAAATATTTCTACAATAGAAAACTAATCTCTCTTTGAAGTGTTCACTAGTAGCAGAATTCATGCTGGTACTACAGTACATAATTGTCCATGTAGTCTTAAGATGGTGTACTGTCCCATCTTTCTTTGGGCTTGCATTACATATGCATTCACTTGTGTTATGGTCTGGCAGATACGTGCAATTGCACATAGGAGCTATGCACTGGCAGTTTCAAGTAGTCTTTCTAATTGCCTCAATAATTTCCTAAAATTAACTTAAGATTAAAAGAGGCTTTTTGTTTGAATTGCAGCAATAATGTCTTTGTTATTGCTGATCTAAATTTCAGCAGATAGCTAACGTGTCATCTCCAGAAAAATCGGGTTTGATTCTTAAATGAGCCACTGGAAGGCACTGGGACTGACTCAGGCTGCTCCCTGCTTTTCTGAATTAAGTTTTGCTTTAACTGTGGATTTCCATCGTGTTTGGATAAGAGCATTTCCTTTAGCAAAGCATGCTGTATTGACTCCAGGAATGATTGTTTCCTGAGTTAATTCAGGCTTCTGTGGTGCAGGTGATCGGGGGTTGATGATCGAGCATTCATGAACGGCTCTGCTAGTAGATTCTGTTAAATTTCCCATTTTCAGTTCTCATATCCTGCATACTTTTACAGTATTTGAGAGTTTTCTTAAGTTGAACAATTCACAAAAATGCCAATACCGATGTGAAACATGTTTGCCAAGGGCACACTGTGGCCATTAGCGATGGCTGTGAAGTTAAGGGTGCGTCCTCAGTGTCTTTGGAAGACATCTTTTTTTTTATTTTCTTTTTTGCTCTTGAATCTGAATGCAACATTTCCTATCCCTAATTCAGCTTGATAGTCCTTTTAAAATACCATTTTCTGGATTAGGAGGTAACAAACAACAATGAAATAAAAAAGAAATTTTCTTTGGCATGTGGAGTACGAGATACTCAGAAGATAACTGAAGTCCTAGGAAGGAAGTTAGCCAGAGATACGCAGTTGGATGAGAGAATTAAATCTGAAGGCAAAGTAGTAGTACTGTGCACTCTTACTTGATGAGGCACAGTGAACTGTATAAAGAGCTATTTTTGATTTATCTCGCAGAAGTTTTGTTCAGAACTATGGAAGTGATATGTGGATCAAAACCTTTTCTGATTAAAGGAATGTATTAATTAAAACTGATACATTAATCTCTCCAAAGCAGGATAAGCCCCACTTGGTTCTCACTAATGATAATAGAAATCATGCGGCTAAGTCATCCTGGAAGGCTTAGGGAACTTGTGCTTAGTGATACGGGGCACTTTGCCAGCAGCAGGGAGAGTCAATGTGCTTTCAGTGATTCGTTTCACTGGGGCTTTGTAATATTCTTTGTTGTGCCTAGATATGGAGTAGAAATTAAACATTAAATTTTAGACTCAGAACATTTAAGATGGAACTGTTCACTGGAACAGGTTGCCCAAGGAGGTTGTGGATGCCCCATCCCTGGAGGCATTCAAGGCCAGGCTGGATGTGGCTCTGGGCAGCCTGATCTGGTGGTTGGCGACCCTGCACATAGGAGGGGGATTGAAACTTGATGATCATTGTGGTCCTTTTCAACCCAGGCCATTCTATGATATGATTCTATGAAAAATTTGTGTATTTCCATTGATTTGTGCTGGCAAACAGCAGAGCTTGGCGAGTTGTGCAATCTACTAAGTGTTGGTTGAAGGGACTTACTTATGTATATTTTCATATGTGTACTTAACAATTGTTTTCAAGACTTGAGTTTGAAAGGGCTTAAACGCTATTAGATTCTAAATATATTTGTGTATATTGTAAGTAATTTTTGATTTTGTTTTTCTGTCTATAAGACAAGGCCTTTCAAGAGGCTTCCTCTTCAGTAAGGGGAAAATACCTCATAGCAACTGTGTCTTATCCCAGATCGCTTATTTACCACTTGTTAGTCTGGTTACAGATGCTGGAGACATATTTTAAAGTAATGTTGTTCCCCTGTAGCATGCATCTCCTAACATGACTGACCCAGTCCAGATAAGCTCCATTCTTTCTGCTCATTCTACAGCCTCTCTCATTACTGGTCTCTTTCAGTGAAGACCTGCGTGCATCTTTAGGACTTCTCTTACGGTGGAGTTCTGAAGGAGTCTTTCCCTGGGAAAGACGTGCACTGAAGCTCTCTAGGCTTTGATGCCAGCACATTTAGTTGCCTCTGGGGCATGTCAGGCAGTCGTGAAGCTTCTGTTTGCTATGCTTAAATGACATAGTAGTTCAAATAGTTGACGTACCTGAGTTGTGTAGCCTAGAAGCAGCTTGGGGATCTGTCCTATATAGCAGCTTGTTATCACTTCATACCCACTGTCATCAGAACCCTCTTTCATTGTAAAGCTTAAAACACTTATCACTGGTTGTCTGCCTCCATTAATTTACTGTGTAGAACAAGAAAGCCTGTTTGAAGGTCTTAGTTGAGTGAAAGATGGTGAAACTCATATGTTTGATTCAGATGTCAGCAATACCTTTGCAGTGAATTGGTGCTAATGAAAATACAATGCAGATATGTTTCCTGAAAATTGGTGTATGCATCCATCTTAATTTTTAGCCAAGAATGGGGTATGCTTTGCAAACCTATCAAATAATACGAAGTGACAGATTGATAAATGTAGGTGAATGGCACTATGAAACTTTTGATGAAAATGGATTTTTGTATCTATTCCTACCATAAGAGTGGATATCTGTAAAGCAACACTTTAAGCCTTTAAGTTTTTATTGTTCTCTGCTATTTTACTTACTTTGGATCAATACTTAATTGGCAGAGCCAACTTCTTAATTTTACTAAAGTTTAGACATAGAGAACTACTGAGGGCTGCATAATGCAGAATGAAGCTCACTTCTGCTTGGAAATAGAACATGTCACTTTCATAGGGCTCTGAGTTTGTCTCTTTTTCTTACTTTCTTTTATTTTTTTGAGGGGGAGGGAGGTGCTGGTAATGGCAGCATAATCTTAGCCCAGCTTTTGATGTTATCTGCCTGTATTGCATTAGGTAATGAAAAAAGGTACTTAAGAACAGGCTCTTCGGTGTTCTGAAGTTCCTTGTTTTTATTCAAATTCATGTTTCCTTTGGTTAAAATGTTTCCATATTAGAAGCCTAAAATTATGAGATCAGAGCGTGCTGATAATATCCCCTAATGCTGTGATTTCTCCACAGGCTGCCTGTGACTTGCTGCGGAGGATAATACGCATCTTGCATCTCAGTAAGAGACTTCAAGGACAACTACAAGGAGGAAGCAGGGAGATAACAAAAGCTGCCCAGAGTCTCAATGAACTTGGTGAGTCCTTCTTGCTTTTAGAGGCATTTTTAGCTTGCACTCATATGACTCACGCCAGTGTTTGACTTTGCAAGAAAATGAAGAAACTCCTCTAACTTGTGAGTGTGGTTCTCACTGTCTGCCTCTTGGTTTGAGTTGGGAAATGATACGAACAGAACTCAGTTCTGATTTCAGTACTTTTGTTCAGGATCTCTGTTTTTTTTTTTCTCATGACTTCTCCAGATAGAATTATTTAATAACATGAAAATTCTGCTACCAAAATTTACTCTTTTTGGCAATGGTTTTTATAGATAAGTTAATTTCTCACTAGTTTATGCTTGCATAAAGTACCTTCAGAGATGGTGGGTTTTATGTTTAGCTGTAGGAAGACACTGCAGTATAATAAGGCATGGTTTGAATTACAGTTTGTGTCTTGAAAGAAAATGATTGTCCTTTGTCCTTTATGAAAGCCATATGTGATATGATACACAGATACCTAGGCTAACTCAGATATTGGAAGCATTCTGCTCCAGAAGTGACTAATTTACTCTCTATTTTACTAGCTTGTAGAAAGAGTGGTAGAATACTTCTCATGATGCTCGCATTATGTTGCTAGGCTGCCTTTTGTTCTTCAGCTAGCTTGGGTGCTTCCACACTGTGCTGCAGGACACAGGAAAGAAATTCCCAGTAGCCTTTGAGATCACCATTGTGTATGATTGCTTGCCAGTTGTTTCTCCTTCGGGTTAATAATATTCACATTTCAACTTCCAAAAATAGGTTGTGGGAGGGCTGAACTACTGAACACTCAGAATCATTCTGAGGTTTATTGTGCGTATTTGTCACTGCTACTCTTTTTATTCTGTGTAATCAGAAAATTATTAGACAATGATTTAGTATTGTAATTAGCAGATGTTATGTTGCAAATGGAAAGTTTAAATATTTATTTAGTGTATCAGTTTGGCTGAAGCACTAGAGCACTGAATGTAGTATTTTAAGCTGTTATTTTTTTTAACGTGTCTTGCATTTTTGGTACCCATCATAAGGATATATAAAGAAATACCGGTTTTTAGCTGCCTGAATTGCAGGTCCTCTGGTGTTAATCTGAATGCTAGATTCTATTTAAATACCGAGTATGATTTAACATTGAGATCTGAAATGTTTATGCTGCTTTTTGAATCTCGTGTAGTTTTTAGAATTACTTTAGAAGAAAGGAAAGCTTCCACTTCTTTTGTTGATGCGCCACAGTTTTCTGAGTTTCTTGTTTTCAAATACTTGGTCTTTTTCTGAAGCTTGGGGAAGTCTGAGTAATTGTTATTAAAGATAAAGGGAAATGTGTCCCCTTAGGAAGCACTTTAGAGTTTTATCCTACAATGTATGGCAGGAACCAGGGCTTGTGGCCCTTAATTTAATTCTGGATGGTTTATGGCTAGGTGAAACCCCTTATCTTTTGTTTTCCTCTCTTCTTGGTATTTCAATCTCCTTACCTCTTTATTTGCATCCCTCCGTCACCTTTTTGCTCTCTGCTTGTTTGTTACTCTCTGCCACCTATCTTGGCTGCTCTGGGTTTTTCCTGCCTCCCAGAGCCTGGATGCATGGAACACTCCCATTCAGAGAAGCCAATGCAGCTTCCTGTCCTTTTTGGTGGAGGTTCTTAGGAGTGGGGTGGCTCTGCTCACAGGGAGGAAAGTGTGCAGTGCCAGAGTAAGTACTGTTCACGATGCTACAGTGGGAGTGTGATGTGTTGTAGAGTAATGTGAGGTAATGCTCTGTGGCATTGGGAGAGTGGGAAGTGCAGGGAACAGGCACCAGGCACCCATTGTAAGGGTGTGAGATACAAAAGCTTTGAGCGGTCTTAGGGAGTACTGCAATATCTGATGATAGTAAGCAGGTGGTAGAAATGGGCACTGTGAAAGCCTGGTCTTGGTTAGGGAGCTCTGTATCAAGGAGGCTTGCTTTTGAGCTGGGGATCAATGCCAACATTAACATGCGTTAATGTTCACATCTGTGTTTTCAGCCAAACATTTCTGAATATCCCTTTTTGTCACTATTGAGGGAAATGTTCTTCCCATTGTTTTTTACGTTTCTGTTGTACTTGTGGTGCAAATACAATTTCTGCTTGGTGAGCTCAGCAGCACCATGATTTTACAATGAAAGCTTTGCATTTTCTGTAGTCTGATAAACCATTTGCTTATATATTATTCTCTGTGGGTTCTCAGCAGAACTGGACATTTATCTTTACATACTGATACACTCTGTATACGTATGAGGGGAAGGTGAACCTGTATGTATATCCATTTAGGTATATGCATATGACATGTATTTCCTCCACAAATCTCTGTTAGCTTGTTAGCTCACTTAGAGTTTATACGTAGCCGTGTCTTGAAGTTTACTTTGCAGTAATGGAAAAATTGTGATGAAAATATACAGTTATAGAATCGGATTGCAGTAGGAGCTAATAAGAGGAACTGCAGGAAACTCTAGCTTTTACTGAGAAAGCTTTTTTCTTGCTGAGTACTTGAAGTTGCTAGCAGCCTGCCAAACAGTAGGTGATGTGAGGAACTTCACTCTGGAAACTTGTGGTAATATTTTCACCAAGGTCTCTACTTAAAGCTAAAGCAGACCTGAAGTTCCTCCATGTTAGACTTTTGCTTTGCTTGCAATTAACTTTCCACTTTGACACAGTAAGAAGAAAAACTGAGTTCTGTATGTAATTTTTAGAGATTAAATGGTTTGCTTCTGAAATACCTATATATAAACTTTCTTCTGCAGCTCGTCTACCTCCTAACATGCTTCTTTGGGTTCTCTGTCAAATCAGAAACAGAGCTCTGACAGTTCAATGAACAAACTATTAGCTGGTTCTCTGGTTCATTCTTCATATTATACAAGCATTTGTATATCTGACTGTACAAATTCATTTGTATATCTGAAGCAGCATTTGGATAGGTAGAGCCAGAGGCATATTCAGATGTCACTCAGTGGCTAATGTCGTGGTATATATGCCGTGACTATGCTTGTTTGTGATACATTAATACGGGTATTTTATAAAGTGAAAAGAAAAATGTTTCTTGAATAGCACGATGTGAAGAGAAAATGGTACACTTCATATAGTTCTCTTTCACAAAAGAAATTCTGTAGGTATTAAAACATCTGCTTTTTTTATCTGCATGTGCAGAAATCACTGTCTAACAGTTGTCAGACACTGATCAATTGAAGGTTAAAAAATCTGTAGTTGGCAGTGAACGGCTGCCTTGACTGTGGACGGGTTGTTAATTCCATCTCTGATTTACAGAGCTGGACAATAAAGGATTTATATGTTCTGTTTGCTAAATAATTGTGACTGATGTCATCGTTATTCATACAAATGCCTAGGCTTCTTCTAATTATAATAAACTCCTAGTGTGTATATATAATTGCATTATAACTTGGTTTACAGCAAGTGAATTTATTTGCTTGAATGACCTTGTGAGCATGTAAGTCTTGGAGACAGACTCTCACAGCAACCATTATTTTGCACTTTTCTAAACTCAGCTTTAGTCTGTGGCTAAGCTGTGCAGCTGTAAAACAAAGGGGAAGGGATCTTCTGATATATTTTCTGGAGTGTCTGCGATATAGAAGGGGCTCCAGGACAATACTTCCATATATCTTTGAAGATGAGAGAAGGTAGGACACTGTCCTCAATTTAAAGATAAATAAGGGTACAGAGAAGGCAAAATATTACCAGATATGAATGTCTAGCTAAAATTGAGAAATCACTAGATCCATAACGTGATCTGTTTAAGAGTCTAGCAAGGCTTGGTGCTTAGTCTTAGTAACAACAGAAGACTTGATGAAAATGCAAAGAAATAGAGCCTAATTTTTTTTTTAAGGAAGTGTAGGCTGGATAGAGAAGATTGAAATAGATGCATGTAACAGTTTGAAATGAGTCATGTGGCTATGTCTGGAGAGCTTTTTTGTAGCTGGCATACTGTGGGTAATGGTACCTGTCTTCTGAAGTGCATCCCAGAACCAGTGACATCCACAGAAATGTGACAACGATTCAGCTGTGAAGGTTAGAAAGAAATGCCAAAGGTAAATAAGATGTGTCATGGTACTACTTAAACTAGAAAAAGACTGGATATGGCTGATATGTCTTAATATATTTACTGATGACATAGACGGGAGGATTGAGTGTACCCTCAGTGACTTTGCAGATCACACCAAGTTGGGAGGTAGTGTTGATCTGCCTGAGGGTAGGGAGGCCCTACAGAGGGATCTGGACAGGCTGGATTGCTGGGCTGAGGCCAATGGGATGAGGTTCAACAAGACCAAATGCCGGGTCCTGCACTTTGGCCACAACAATCCCAGGCAACGCTACAGGCTTGGGGCAGAGTGGCTGAAGGACTGTGTGGAGGAAATGGATCTGGGGGTGTTTGTCAACTCTCAGCTAAACATGAGCCAGCAGTGTGCCCAGGTGGCCAAGAAGGCCAATGGCATCCTGGTTTGTGTCTGAAATGGTGTAGCAAACAGGGTCAGGAAGGTGATCATCCCCCTGTACTCAGCACTGGTGAGTCCGTTAACTATTGTGTGATAACAAATAAACTATTTGTGGGAGTCTAGAGTATAAAACTGCCGTTAAATAGTAGGCTATGTGAATCCCATTTAACCAGCAGCATTTTCTTCCTTGGCAGTATAACAGGTCTTTGAATTAGAGAAATCAATGACTGTCACGTAGTTTGATTTAAATACGCCATGGTAGCAAGATCAGCAATACAATACAGATGAAAATGTTGTACAGTGGAAGCAAATGTTCTGAGGAAACTCTTCCCCAAAAGTCATTATCTGTTGCTCACTGTTGCACAAGCGACCATCTATCAAGTGGGGTTCTGTTGAAATGTGTTCTGCGACTGGATAGTGTTTTCATTAATGATTTGAGTGATGTAATATGGTATATCCTTATTCAATTTACAAGTACTAATCAAGCAGAGAAGAATGGAAGGTATGGTGGGAAACAGAATTAGAATGAAGAATATTGTTAGCAAATTGGAGATATGCCTTAGCTGAACTGCTTTCATTTCTCTTCCAGACAAGTGCAAAGTCCTCGCAATAAATACTTGTAATTAGTGGCAGAAATACAAGAAAGGACTGTGTAGGTAGTAGTTCTGTAGAGACCTGTGCTTAGATGGAAGCTTGAGAGTTCTTCACAAATTGAGTGCAAGCCACTTGTTCATTTGTTTTGTAACAGCGTGACGTTACTGGCAATGAAATTCATACATACTGATTTTTTGAAAGAAAGGTGTTGTGTACAAGACACTTGAAGAAGATCTTCTTTTCATGCTTCAGCTGGAGAATCAAGCCCCTTTTGTGGCGCCTCATTCAAGGAAGATGTAGGTTAATTGGAGAAGACACAAAGTACTACAGTAATGAAGGCTGAAGGTCTTGCAGATGGGCAGTGGGCAGAAGAACTGAAAGTGTACGGCTCTTTGGTTTGGAGAAGAGGGGTCTGGGAGGCACGGTTACATTCTTCAGATGTGAAGGGAGTAAACATCCCCTGTGAAGAAAACAGTATGTAATGGGCCTAAAATGAAGCAAAAACCGTTTTTGTCTAAAATGCTAGAATGCATTTCTGCCTGTAATGATAATTTCAGGGCAGCTGTGAAATTGGTATTTGGAGTTTTTAAAAGCAATTTGGACAGGCATTTATCTGGAAGCCTTTAGACAGAGGTGCTTCTGCCTTGAAGCCAGAAGAAGCTGACATGCTACTGTCTCAGGGATGCTCATCCCTCCTCCACCAGCTTTGTTAATAGAAAATGTATTATAGGGTAGTTTTGGTTTTGTTTAGTTGAACTGTTTGTTGTTAGTTTGCCTTCCACAAGTTGGTTTGTTGGGCACTGCTCAGTTACCTCCTGGAATCTGAGGCCGAGTTCAATTGGAAAATGGATGCCGTCACTTCAGTTCAGCCTCTCCTCATCAGTCATTCAGATGAAATAGCAGATTAATCTCAAAGACCTGCAGCTCACCCCTCTGGCGCAATTACTTCTGTCCTGGTTATTCACTGTGTAACTGGCATTCCAGTGAACTTCACACAGCTCATCCTGTCACTGGAATGCTGCAAGAATTGACCTGTTATGTCAGAATTCTCTAGGAGAGTGCAGTGAGCATCAGAGGGAAGGTGGCACTGATTGTGTGAAAGTGAATGTCGTATATTTAATTTTTTTTCCCTTGCCAGGACAGAAGGCAGGCTGTCTGTTTCTCAGACGCTCAACTGTTCTTAAGAAAGACCTTAACTTTTAGGTTTTTAATATTTGAGAATGATGATTAATATGGTTTAGTGTTTATCAAAGTACTAAGTACAACTAGTCAGCGTTCAGGAAACCACAGCTCTAATTTATTGAAAACTTAAATAACTTTTTAGTAGGAAGTGCTCATACTCGTTTGTTTTATACCAATTACCTCATCCATATCTATTGCAAATCGTAATTAACTTTGCATATTGCTTCCACTGTGTGCTTTATTAATTGAATATTGAAACTGTAAATAATCTCACTAGAGTGTGCAGGAGACTCATTCTGAAGTGACTGCAGATTGACTGACTGGATATTTGTCCTTTGGGTTAAATACCGTTGTACAAAAATAATTTGTTTTGACTGCTACAGTTCTTGAAGTTACATTCAGTATGCGTATACATCTGTACACAAGTATTATTGAACTTGCAGTTATGAGCTATCTGCATGCCTGCCAACAGATGCTGTATTTCACTGCCTTCTTTTCAGATATATTCAGGCATGAACTTTTTTCTCCCTGTTGCGAACAAACATTTAGAGCTGTGCGGCTTCAGAGCCAGATCTTGTGTTGAACCAAGCTATGATGAAAGTGAGAAAGGACTCAATTACTGCCACACCACTGAGCTCTTTCATTGCGGTACACAGAACAGGCAGATTTGTTGATAATAATATTACTGTGCACAGTTTCTCGTAGGAACCAACACATCAATCTGGAGGGAAAAGTTGCTTTCATGGCACTTTTTCTTACAGATTTAGATGCATTGTAATTTACTGTCTTGTGTAAGGCCTAGTGTCCTCTAAATAGTATAGCATTTGTCTGTGAAGCACAAGACACTTTTCTATAGGGGTAACTGAACTGATTTGATTAATAGAAATTACACAGCCATGCTAGCATGATGCTTTGCCTGGGGTAATTAGTCCTGCTGAGAATGACTGAACTGTATCACTGACTCAGAGTCATCTGCATTATTTTGAATACTACTGCTTTAGGTGGTACATCTGCATCCACAGTAAGTGCAAGACTCATAGTAAAACATCATTTTCTTCTGTCCCTGGTGATGTTAGCAGTAACACTGCCAGACCTTTGCTGAAATTGATTGAGCTCAAATCTACCGTGCCTTGCTGTAGTTCTGTGTAAGCTCCATGTCCTCCAGTTGCATATCGGCCCCACTTTTTAATCATATCTTATCCATGAGGGTTTTTTGTTGTTTTTTTCTTCCTTTGTTCTTTTTTTTTTTTTTTTTGCGCGAGGCTTTGTTACCACAAGATGGATGATTTTGCAAGAAGTGCCTGTATAAAGCCTTATTTGTAGTATTCCAGATCAAAAAGTCATCTGGTGGGAAGGTCAAGGTGAGATAAAAGTAATAAAAAAGGCTCAATATTTGTAGCTTTAAAAAACAGCCTTCAACTGTTTGGAAACTGAATACTCACTTTTGGCAAAAGGAAACTTTTATAGAAAATTGGACTTAATAAAGAATTTTAAAAATAATGGATTTCATCACAAACATGAGTACAAAGAGCCAGTGTCACATGTGCAGATACGTATGGAATACACTGTCTGAACTGCTTTTCTTCAGCATCTCTGGTGAAAAATAAAACAAAATGATGGCCTGTTACTTTAGTTACATTGTGATTAACTGTGTATGGTTAATAGTGCATCTAATCACTGGTTAGTTATATACTAGATACTGAATATGTAGTCTAAGAATATATATTGTATATGTGTATACACTATATGACATGCAAGTGTTCTACACATATGTGATAATGCTTAGACTATATCCATAGTATATAGTATATAATTGCTCTGTGGATGTGTGTACATTGCACATATATGCAATAGATACTGTGTTTCTTATGGATACTTGTCATGTTCTCACGGTCAGATATTGAAAAGTAATTATTTTTTAATGTGATAATGTTGATAGAAGCACTCAATTTACAGTCAGAGATCGCGGGCAATTGAAGTTGCTATTTTATACATTGAGAAGGAAAAAAGAGAAAAGCAAACCTGTCTTGCCTCAATTTGCTGTGATTCTGATATTATGAAGTGATCTATCCTTCCACAGAAAGGAGTGCCATGAATAGCTGTGGATAGAGAGTGTTAACAAAGCATCCTCTTGTTTTCTAAGAAGATCTTATTTTCTTAGTATTGTTCTTGGCTTCACGTTTGCCAAAGTCAATACCTGATTTATTGTAAATTAAAGGAAGATCAACTCACGCTTCTGCTGAATCACATTTCGTGAGCTGCATTGTACAACCAGATATTGTGTAATGAATGTAGAAGGCAGTACTTGTTCTCTTCTGTAGTTGTTATACCACTTATTTATCCCCTTCTCTGTTTCAATTACGGATGTAACTACCTTGTTCTGTGACATCTTATTTTATGCCATCTTTACCTTTTGTGCAGAATTAAGGAGCTTCAGTGGATATTTATCTTACTTCTTCTTGTTAGCTCTTGAAGGAAGAAAAATCTTGCTGGTATGAAACCATGTTTCATGCTAACTAATCACTAATGTGACCTTTTTGCTTTAAGACTTTGAATTAATACACATCTAACAAAATGACATGGAAAACAGTATGATGTTTGATTAATAAGAGGCTAGTAGCATCTTTATCCTCTTTGAACAAGGAAGACAAAATGTGCAGCTTTTACCATCCATTTGTGTTTTGCTGTGGTTACGATTCCTAGCTTGGAAACCTTATTAGGCAAATCATTTTATCGGAACAGTTGCTGTGTTTTACTTAATCTCTGGTGTGCGTTCTCTTTTCTCATCATTTTCAAGAGAAGCCACTAAATAATTGCAGTCATGAGAGAAAAGATGAAGTCTGAACTGATAACAGAAAATTCCATTGGAATTCTATTTTTCAGCACATGCCTTAAAGCAGAACTTGAATTTATACTTCACGGAGTCACAGAATTGCAGGGGTTGGAAGGGACCTCGAGAGATCATCGAGTCCAACTCTTCCTCAAGTTTTTAGAAGTTTGTTTTCTGTTAGTATCATTTCATTGTGGTTTCATTGCTGTGTCACTTTTTTTCCCAAAGCCACAACTGTTCTGATTTCTTGAAACTTAATTTTCTCTATGTATACAGTTCTACAAAATGAAACCTGGTATAATTGTAACAGTGGGCTTTCTTGATGTGTAGTTTCCCTGAAATGTGTATAAACAGTTTTCAAATTTGCCAAAATGACTGCATTATGGAACTTATTTTTCTGTATTAACCTTAAGCTGACTTCAGTTTGTGACAAGATTAGTCTTCCATCTGTAAATACTGGAAGAATTTGATTTTGCCAGATTATTAGGCGTTGGGTAATTCTAGTTTCAATTGTATTGAACTTGTCAGAGATTATATATTGGATGTTTAGAGATGGATTTAATACTCCCCTGTCTATGTTGAGGTGTTAATGTATTCCTGGGAGGCATGCTATTGGTGTCGCATTGGAAAGACTCATCAAAGACCATTTATTTCCCTTTTTCTGCTCTTGCCTGCTGAAGCTTACAAATACCCACACCTATTGTTCCTTGCGTGTCTGGAAGGCTCTGTTTTTTCACCCTTTTTGTCATCTTTAGTCTGTACCTGATTGCTACTATTTCCTTATTAGTATCTATTGTGTTTATTATTGCCAGGATCTAATATGCAGAAATTTTGGTTGCAGGGCTGTATTACACTGTACTGTGCTTCAACAGGTACAAAGTAAAACCTGGGGCCTGGCAACTTGTGATTTACTTGCTTTTCACATTTCAAAGGACTCAAAGTAAGACTAGATAAGAACTTAGAAAGATAGGAGGGGATCTAATGTCCTACCAAAGAGTGTGTTTCGTTTGGACAGAATTTATTGTTGAGACAGCATAGTAGCTGCATCAGATAAGCTGATAGGCAGCTGAGAAGTTAATATGCGTTGAAACTCTTCCATGTGATCATGCAGATAAGGTGGTGATAGCATTTGCCCTAGTAGCACATTCAGTTCTGCATTTGAGATTAAGCCATATTTTTTTTTATTTCTTAAAAACACTGCAACTGCATTGTTTTCTGTGTGCTTTGGTCATGTATCAGATGGCTTGTGACTGAGAGGTTTGTGGTCCCATCTGGGTAAAGTGAGAGATGGAAACTCAAGATTGGGAATTTTGAAAAAGGAGCTGGTTTGAGGTGAAGGACAGGAGTGGTGGAAGAGGGGAGCTGTGGGAGAAGATCTTGGTTATTTTACCATTTTTCATTAATGAACTTAAATGTAAAGGCCAGGTCTCATTAGTGGCTTCTAAAATTTCTTCTTATGGGATTAATGAGTGTAAGTGTGGATGAATCTATAATCTGAAAACTAGGCTAATATTGTTTCTTTAATTACAAAATTCCCCCGTTGCCATCCTCTTTTCTCAAAGTAACCTCATTAGCAGACAGGAGTTATACCAAACCTGTTTCTCTTCTGCTGTTAAGGAACACGCATTCCCCAGCAGAAGGATGGTTTCTTGGCTGGTGAGGACCAAGTTGTTTTTGCTTTACACCTTGTTTATTTTGTGTCTGAGCTGTAAGTATTCTAGTGTTTGTCAGCTAGGGTGTATTGTGAGGGTGGATATGTGAAAGGATTTGAAAGAACTAGTAACAGGTAATCTAGTAGCTGTGAATACCTTTGTTTAACCAAGTTCAGGATAAACACAACTTCAGAGATACATATATCCATATGTCTATATTTGAAATTACTTCGAAAACAATGATGGTTGTGCGATCTAGTGCAGATCTTAGGGCACCTCTGAGTTTAGAAATGAAAACTGTGGGTTTCTGTTTCACGGGGACATACAAAAATGATCAAGAGCCAAATATGTTTTGCAAGCTTTTGAATCCAATAATATTTTATATACTGACTTTGAATATCTGTGTGAACAACAACAAAAACAAAAGAGAAACAATTACATGTCAAAGATGAGAAGAATTCAAAGAGTGATTTTTAGCTGAGTGAAGGGAAGTCATAAGTAAGTTAACTGAATCTCTGAAAGATTCTTTTTGCATCTTGTAAATTATCAGTACATAGGAGAGAGTAATGAGGTGGCAAGAGCTTGAAAATAATTCCTTGTGCCCTTTACCTTTTTCTTTCTTTGTTTTGTGCAGATGTCTGTGCATGTTCTCAAAGAGAAAGACAAGTCAGATTACATAATTTAAAATAATAAGTGAAGGTGGGGATGTTGGCAGAGTAGACAGATGTCATCTCCAAATGTAGTGTTGGCGTATTCTCAGTATATTTTGATAGTTACAAGAGTTCAAGCAAATGGTTTGGAGCTGGGTCTCAGCATACTGATGATACACAACCAAGTCAGTGACACTAACTCGCAAGGAGTACAGGAAAATTCAGTCTTGCAGCTTGACACCACTTGCAGCTAGAAAGATGCATCTGGAAGAGCACAGACCAAGTCTCCTTGGCTTGGCTCTGAAAGGAAATGACACTTTTTAAGTTTCAGGCAGGTCTGCATACGATCTTTTCTGTCTGAAGCCCTGGTAGGAGTTTGAATTTATAACTGTTTTCTTCCTCCTTTCCAAAGTGTTTAGATACTTGGAAATTCATGGTGTGCTTCAGGCTAAAACCAGAGTAATGATCTGTAGATTGGTCACACTCAGTGATTCAAGTTCAAAAGGTATTCGCTTCCCTTTGGGAAGGTGTGGAGGAGTGTCACATACAGATTTTTCTCTTGGGGGAGTTCAGCTGAGGATAGCAGACAGGATTTGTGCTTCTTTTTGTTTATATATGGCAATGGTGAAATCTGTTGTTTAGTGGTCAAGGAAATAACACTGAGAAACGCTTCATAATATTTATCCTTTTCTTTCTTCTGGGGCTGAAGAATTTATTACTGTGTAACCTGGTGGTTGTGCTTGTCTCAGAAATAACACTTCAACTTTGCATCCAAGATTGTTCTCTTTGAACAGTTGGAGTCGGAAATAGAATATACAATAGAGAGGATAGAAACGGGTGAGATGGACAGGTAACTTGTTATTACCAAAGAAAATGAATGAGCATTTGACTTGTCTGGAAAGATCCAGTAATGGTGGTAGCCATTAGCTGAAGACCTTAGTTTGAAGATTTCGTTGGAGATAACAGAATAAGATTCTGTAGATGTCTGTAGGTTACAGAGAGTGCTGAAAAAATCCAAGAGATGTTACTTCAACAATCCACCGAATTAAACCGGGAAAATGGAAGCACTGTTGTTCATTTCTGAGATGTTTCTGAGAAATTGTGATGTTGGGAGTCCAGACTTTGTGTCCTATGACCTGTAATAAAACACCACTACTTTCTAGCAGAGGAATTATTATAATCAATAAGGAAAATATTTATTTGATTTGGAAGCCGGTTGTTGCCAGAAGTTTAGTAGTCATGCCACATAAGACAAACTGAGCATAGACCCACTGTTTAATGCTTTGTCTCTGAAGAGTTTTAATTTTCTAATGCAGACGATCTGGTCAGTAGTTTGGACAAATGTATTTAAATGAACTTGAAAGTTGAAAGCTTATTGACAAGGCTATATTCGACTGTGAGATAGTGGCTTTTTGACAGTCAAGTAAGAGGAGTAGTCCGGGACAGAAACCTGTTCTGTTGTATTGACAAAGCAAGGATAGCAGTTATAATTGGAAAAGAATATGTAAACATAACCAGTATGAATGACAAGTTTAGAGTATAAATATGATAAAAGTGTGCAGAAAAATTGATGACTGACAGGAGCCAGAAAGATACCTACCATAGAATAACCTTATCAGTATACACGTTTCCAAAATGTTCATAATGATTTAGGAGTTTTCAATAAATACTCTTGCTTTTGTTTTAGACAGAGGACGAGTAATGCAGTATAATGTTCTTCCATAAACTAAAGGTGTTCTGTATTCCAACAGTAAGAAAGGAGGATGTTAGACAAATGTACTAGCTTCCTGGAGCCATTCCTTTGGAACTTCTTACTGAATGGGAAAAGACAAAGTCCAGCATTCAGAAAGGAAAACAGTATTCTGTTGAATATTAAAGTAAATCTGTTGAAATTAAAGTCAGTTAGACACAAAGCTGTGACAGTAAAACAATAGCGCACATCCTCCCTGCTGTCCTCAGCCAAACTCCCCTAGAGAGCAAATGTGTATGTGAAAGTTCTCTGCACCTTCAAATACAAAAATGTAGAAGAACACTTCAAGGCAATGAAGCTGAATGGGTGATAGTCAGTTTTTGTAATGGAAAATGTTTTGTCGAAGAAACTCGTGGCTTTTGATTGCACAGTTGGTTTAAGAAATTGTATAGATGTATTATAGGTTTGTTTTCCTTGTATCATCTGCAGTTTAGATGTCTTATTTAAGTACTTACTTAGGGGAAAAATACCATAGATCACTTTCTCGTACCTCACAGTTGCTGTACATTTGTGGCAGATAATTTTGGTATTAGAGCAGGTGGAAAAGAGGAACAAAGGTTAAAGTAAGTGATAGTTTTCTACAGGTATGAACTTCAGAGTAAGGCCTTTTGCTGGATGAGAAGCAGATATGGGCATCTTATATATTCAGCACATATGCACATTTTTCTTAAAAACGAAACACACCCAAACAAACAAACAAAAACCCCACAACAAAACACCCTCCGGTGATTTGTTTTTACAAGTATGAAAATACAGTACTAACCCAATGTTGTTTCAGTCCTAGCATTCATGCAGCTGTAGCAGGCAAATCTGTACTTCAGCAATTGGCGTAGGGAATTGTGTTATACGGATAAAAACATAGTTTTGTGGAGACTTGTGAATAAATACAATTATACGTGTCACAGTAGGAGACTAAAAGGGCTCTTTTTTTCTTGATGATTAAGACTGTAGAGGTGCATTCATGGGGAGAAAATAAAGGGTCGCGGAAGGACTCTTTGATTAGTAGAGAATGAAATGGCAATAGCTGAGGACTGGAAAATGAGGCTTGGAAATTCAGAAGTATAAAATAATTGAAAATTGGAACGTGTACGTGGTTCTGTAGTAATTCTTCAAGTAAATACTGGTTATTGAAATCTTAAACATAATAACCAGTGTTACCCTATTAACATCTAATGTGTTGAGTCAGTTCAGGTTTAAAAGCCCCTGAAACTTAACCATACAGCTATGAAAGAAGGCTGAAGTCCAGTCTTTGTTCAGGTCATGGATGGGAACCAGTACTCCTGTGTGTCATTCCTGCCTTGCCTTATGGATCGGTGAAGATCTTGCTATATGTAATACAAAGTAATGAGCAGCGTAGTGTAAGATTTAATTCCTGAACATAAGAAGCAGCTTTACAAACAGGCAATTTTTGCAAGAGTAGTTTTATCTTGTTTCTTGCCTCACACACATAATGTTGAAATATTAGTTCCGTCAGGTGCTTTGTGAGCACTTCTCTGTTACAGCTTGAGAAGTGAAGTAGTCTAATCTTTTTATTTACCATTCAGATGCAGGCTTCCACTGCCCAGAGGCACTCAATCTGGTTACTTGCTCATCTTCAAGGTAGCCCCACTTCAGCTGAAGGGCAGCACATTCTCTTATCTGTTCATGTCACTTCAGGGAAAGATGTGAAGACCTGACCTTGTTAAAAGAAGGAACAAACTATTATTTTGAGAACATACAGTTTCTATGGCTGGCTGCAGACATTTCCAAAGGGGTTTTGCGCAGTTTTTACGTGACCCAGCTTGCAAACTAAACTTGTACTAGAAGCTTCAGGTTCTAGCATGAAGTGCAGTAATGACGTAGCAAAGTCTCAGTAACTGAATCAAGTTTCCCATTTCCATTGAACTTAAACTACTTCCAGAATTCTGCATTGTAAGCAGTACAGCTGAGGCGGGACTTGCTGGAATCCTACGAACGCATTCATCTTTTTAAAGGTGGCTTTAACAGGTCTTCATGGGTTTTTCTTTCTTTTTTTTTTGTTCTTTTTTTTTTTAACATGTTTTATCCATATTTTGCAAGACAGGCATTGAGCTGTATGGCTCTGTTTTATGTTTATGGGCACAAAAATGCATGCGGTCAAAATTGTTTTGGAATGTTCGTTCCAGTTTCAACATAGGAAATCAAATGATTCATTCTGTTTGGAGATTTCTCATGATTTGACGTTTGCTCGGTGACTGTTGAGAAGGTGAATTTATCATTCAAGTTATGCCCTTTTGTTACGTGCAAATACACTCTTGGAAAGTCAGTTGTATCAAGAAAAAGCCTCTCATGAAATGCTTTACTTACCGATTGCAGTAGCAACAAATACATATGCTAAATCTTCTTTATTTAGCCATGGTGCATTGCAGGTGTGTGATATTTTGACAAAACACAAACATGAGCTTTCTGTGAGTTTTGTTTCTGGGGTTCGATGTTCAGTCCCTGAACCACATCCATACTGTTAACATTTCCTCTTTGCCCACATACTCCATTCATTTTGTTTTATTATTTACATTCACTGATAGGTTTCCCTTCCGGGCTATCAATGGCTAACAGGAATGGTACGCCCTTCCCCTTACTGTTAAGGAGTTTACAGCAGCAGTGCTTGCATTTGCTCTTATTTTGTGAGGATGCATACATTGCAAATAAAGTTTCTTTCCCCCCTTTTTATGTATATAATCAGCACAGTGTTAAACACAGCCCCGTACACAAGCTATCACTGATATTTGAAATTATTTACCCATTATTTACTTCTACATCCTCTCTGCTTCTTACTCTGGTTATCTTTGACAGGGATTAATGAAAAATCTGAAAAGAGATTTGAAAGAAAACCATGGTATGAAGTAGCAGTAGGTTGTCATCAGTTATTGTGCTTTTTCCCTATTCCTAATGGAGTTTAATTTGAAGTAAATCTCACAACAGATTGTGAGATCCTAGTACATCCAGTTGCAGTAAAGCTGTGCTAATATTGCTGTTAATAACAGTCTGACATAGCCAGAGTGACATATTTAGCAGCACTAATGTTGTTTCAGCAGTGACATTGATTTGTTTATCAGACGTGGTATCAAGTTAAGCTGCTGCAGGACAGGGGAGGAAGTTAAAGATCATAGCAAGACAACAGAAACCAAACCAAAGCTCAGCCTGAGCAGGAAACACGGGCACACTGTTTGCCAACAGCAGTGTGCCGGCAGCTCACCCGCCTGCTGCTGCCTGCTGAGCATCTGCAGCCAGACCGAGTGCAGGTAGCCACACTAAACCTAAGCCCTGTTAATAATTTCAGGTTGTGTGCCTTCTGCAGAGCTTTCACTGGAAATCTTTCTTTTTTTTTTTTTTTTTTTCTCATTTTCTTTTCAGTCCATGAGAATTTCCTTGCAAAGAAAACAGCTGATAACAAATGCATAAAATAGAATAATAGAATCACAGAATCACAAGGTTGGAAAGGACCTACAAGATCATCCAGTCCAACCATCCTTCCGTTACCCTTGCTACCACAAGCCACTAAGCCATATCTCGTAGCTCCTCATCCAGACGCCTCTTGAACACTGCCAGGGATGGCGACTCCACCACCTCTCTGGGCAGCCATTCCAGTGCCTGACCACTCTCTGAGAGAAAAAGTTTTTCCTTATGTGTAATCTAAACCTCTGGTACAACTTGTGGCCATTTCCTTGGGTCCTGTTTGTTGCCTGGGAGAAGAGGCCAAACCCCTCCTCGTCACAACCTCCCTTCAGGAAGTTGTAGAGTGTAGTGAGGTCTCCCCTGAGCCTCTTCTTCTCTGCACTAAACAATCCCAGCTCCCTGAGCCACTCCTCATAAGATTTGTGCTGCAGACCCCTCACCAGTTTTGTTGCCCTTCTGTGGACACGTTCCAGGGCCTCAATGTCTTTCCTGTAGTGAGGGGCCCAAATAAATACAATAGAAAAGATTTCTTCCCTCTGACTCAGTTTGTAATAATCACTAAATTGTGTTTTTTTTAATAACGTTGAAGTCTCTAATGACATTTGTCCTTCAATTTAATATTCTACAAAAGTAAATTAAGATAAAGAAGAAATAATTGAAAACACTTTTTGGTTGTGATGCTTCTGGAGCATCAAGACCAACTGAACCTCTTATCTGACCAATGCCAATTTGAGGGAAAATTCAGTAGAATTTTTAAGATTTATCTCTGGGAACAGACATCTAACATTTTCGTTTCAGCTCTGTTCTTGGAATACTTGTGCTCTGTAAGCACATTGTACTCAGCAGAATGTATCTCTAGTCAAAGAGCCAATGGAATAACGCTGGGTTTGGCTGTTATTCTGCGTACAGGTTGTTAAATCAGAACCTGTGGAGCTGCTAGTCATGTGGCTCTCCCCGTTGCTCCTAGCAGTTTTGTCAAAAGCACTCATCACACTTGATGATTCGAAGATCAGCTGTTGTGGGTTTCTGTTGCAATATGAAGAACAAGGTTGGCACGCTCCTTGTGACGAGTGCACGTTGCCCTCCACCTTTCTGCAGTCACGATGACCGTAGTCTCCTCACAGCGTTCCTTCTGCCCTTTTGCTGTTGACCTGTATTCTCAATGTACTTTGCATCCTTCATTAACAGCCATCGGGTATGAGTTGATACTAATTTTCCTATTAGTCAGTTACAACATCTCTTTGTTGTATTTTTTTTTCCCATAACCCCCCAGCAAAACAAAAAGCAACCACGGTATTTAATTTTCCTGTTGGATTGCAACATTGTTCTGTGTGTTGAGGCAAAGTAATTACACAGTCAAGTTGTTCTCTGCTTTTAGTGTAAGACAAGTGAATTCAGTGATATTGCAGCAGAATGTGTGAAGTGGGAGGGGGGTTTGGCTGTTGTGAAGCTGGAAGGTCTAAAGACTGAAGCTGTTTGTCCTCAGCTGTACGTTCAAGGTATTTTGTTTGAACGGTGGGGAAGGGTAAGTTGGTCTGTTCTGTATCTTTTAATACTGCCTTGGAAATTTGCTAAAGGAATGCTGCAGTTTCTTCTTTTTTAAAAGATTTTAACGACAGTTGGTAACTAAAACACTTTCCTTCAGAGGAAACAAACATGCCTACAACACTCAGATATCAAGGAATGCTGATGCCTGGCACATACGCCAATGCTGAGAAAGAACGGTTGTGTGCATTGCAGTATGATGTACATAGTGGTTAATAGAGCAGAAAAAAATCCTTCTAAAGCCAAGGTAAACTATATATCCTATCAAATCTTTTATTAAACCTTAAGAATAAAAAAAAAAACAACAATAAGAGAAGGTGTTGAAGTACGTGCGTGGTGGAGCATAGTGTCTGTTTAGTTCAGAGATGCACTTATGAAAAACGCTTCCATATAAATATGAAATAGATGCTAATATTGAACTCTACTTTGGATGTGTGCAGATATGTAATAATGATGTATACTGTGTGTGTGCGTGGATTTAGATAACAGTGAGGGAAGAGAATTGTATTGATTTTATATGTATCCGGAGGTATACATTTCTGTTCTAACATGGCTAGAAGTCATTGTAGCAGTTCCTATTCCCCGGGTACTAATGAAGCAAACAGAACTTCTGACCGGGTAGCAATGAGTTGTAACCTTTAAAAATTGTTGCTGTCTTGAAACTAGGTATTTGAGATCTGTTTACATTCCTGGTTCTCTGCTTTGTGCTGTACTAGTTTGTTCAGGTATGGCTCTCGGGCACTGTAATAGCTACTGGCATTCTCCTCAGCTTTTTGTGCTTTTAGTGGGGGCTGACCTCATTTCACAGTGTAAAATTGAGTGGAACTACATTTGCAAGTTAGAAGAAAACGTGGTCAGATATCAGCTAGTACCCCAGGGACGGTGAATACGTGCAAACTGGTGTTTATTGCTCAAATTGCCACTGTGCATTTGCTGGAATTAGCATTTTTAGAGTCCTGTACAGTTCTGCTTGCCTTAGGCTGAATGGTGTGAAATGTAATTGAACTAATGACTCACTGTGATGAGATCATTTTTTAGAATGTAGTGGGCTTCTTATTGTACAATACCACGGCGTATATTTGCCCTTTTCACTCCAGTGATGCTGCCTATTTCTTGTGTTCTGTTTTAGTCTTTGTCTGTCAAGCACCCACGGCACACCTTCACATCTCTCCTAAAATCCTCTTCTGTATCTGCGGGATACGCAGTCTTGCTTCACCAGTTGCTCTTTATTTTGTCTTGTTTGTGTTAAATCTGTCATCTTTGCGGTACAGACCGCGTCTGCTTCTGTTTTGTAATGACTCCTGCACATATATTCAACTGCACGTATTTGTGACTCCCTGCTCTGTGCAGAATTTCTTTCTGCAGACCTCAAAGTGTACTCCAACGTCGTGGAAGTCTTTTTCCTTTGCCGCATTTCATGAAAGATGAGGAACAGTAAATGTACAAATGGACCTGCTTATATTCTTACTGGCAATCACTGGCTGAGCGATGTAGCCTTTAAAAGCTGCTTTAATCTCTTGCTCTGACTCCTCGGTTATGTTTTCTCTTTGTTATGAAGTACTGCATCACAGAATCTGGCTTTCTAATGGATGAGCCCTTAAACACTAAATACGTGGTACTTGAGGTTTTATTTAGTTTTTACAAGTAAAGCCCTGGTGTAAAGTCTGCAGTCCTTTTAAGACCTTTTAAGTCTGCAGTCTTTTTTTAAATGATTATTTTAGATAAGAACATGAGTAATCACAAGACCACTCATGTGCTGGGGTCATTATTTCTCTTTTTCTTCTTTTTGAATAAATGAATGATATTTTAAATTCATTTAAGAATGCCTTATTGGAAGAAAAGTAATCAGATAAATCATATTATGCCATTAATCGTAGAGATCCCACTTTCTCCTCCTCCAGCATATTTGCTAGTCAGAGAAGGGAGGAACTGTTAGAAAAAAAGAAAAATATACTGGTTCTAGTTTTTTGGATTCGCATCTTCTCACAGGAGCTTACTCATGCAGGAATTTTTTTGAAGTCTTAAATTTGGAACATATGGGATTAAAAAAGAATATAAGAATCTACTACTATTAAGTTTGCTTCTGAGTAAAATGAAGGATTTCTATGGTTGAAATTCACACCGATCCACACTGTTTATAAGCAGGTACAACTGAATGCTGACAGAATTGGTTTAGCCTTTAGAACAAAGCCAATGTAGTTATCTTTGAATGTATACTGCACCATAATTTTAGGAAACAAATTATTACCAGTTAGATAATAGAATGTATAGGTAGAACTTGGATAATTTTAAGTTCCTGGTCTTTGTGGAATATGGAGCTGCAGTTAGTGTCTTGTGTTTGGGTAAACTGAGGTTCTTCAGATGTACAGCTTTTTGTTTCTTCTTTTTCTTTTTTTTTAAACCACAAAAAGTGTTGGCACTACAGATATGATTTAATGACGTGATGGAAAATAGCATTTTGCTCCCTTAAAACCACAATTATTTTTTTCCCTAGGCAACTTTGGAGAAGTGCTTCAGAAATACTCAGTTTTTATGTCATGCTTTAGTTAAAATATCTGATATTCAAGGATACGTTCTATTGGATTTTTTTGTTTGTTGTTTTTTTTTAATAGAAGTCAGTACTTATTGAGAATTATCCTTCTAATTATCATGGTAGTAGGTGATACACTGAGGAGTTTATATAGCCAGACAAGTTAAATCATTCTCACTAATTGATTCTGTAGGTTTTTTAAAAGTCAATTAATGTAGCCACTGTTCACTGAAATATTGAGGATTTTATATATGGAATAGTTCAAATCACCACCCCAAAAAAGTGGGGGGGATGAGTATCTCAGTTCTTGCTTGCAGTGCTATAGATGATGACTTCTGAAGGCCTTCTGTCTACTCATTGAAGGTGTGAGATGAAGTGGAAAAAGAGGGAATATAATGATGGTATGACACATCTGTCCAGAGTATACAGAAATAGGTTAGCTAGCCATCGTGGGATTTGGCTTGTGTTAAAGCAGTTCCATGACCAAAACTGAACATCACTGAAGCAAAGATGAAACCAAAGTAATACAAAAGTTAATGAGGCCAAGAAAATTGTTTCTAAATTAGCTGTGCCACCTGACAGCTCTATCTTATCTATGACGATAGATGGTATGAATGAGTATTTTCTTTCTAGAAGATCCGCATGTCATGCTGGAGGTCCAGCTGCAAAGCCCCTGCAGTGTGAGCATCTGAGACTGCACAGAAATGGTTTTGTTGATTCTTGCCTGTTAATATCAGGCCCAGTGACTTTCTGACCTGTGTTTTCACCCTCATTTAGGCCGTCTTTCCCACTGTCTCCCTCTGCCCCTCATATAATTATTCATCATTTTGTGCTTTCCATACCAGAACTGTATGTCTGAGACTGTGATCAACTGTTTCAATATGCAAGAACTTTTTTTTTCTCTTTTCTTAGAAGTTTTTCAACCAATGCGATTCAAATAAAAATAACTGGTTCTGAATCATTAATTGAAGAGCATGCTGATTGGATGCTGGAGAAATTTGAAATAAATATATAAGTGCATATCCAAATGCGAGATCAAAATGTATCTAAATTGTAGCTATGTAGTGATCAGAATCTCTCTGATCAACGTTTATGAATCCAATTTTAAAATACACCAGGCAAAATGCTGAATTTGTGCTTTAGAGAATGAAAGATTCCCGAGTGGAATTCTTGTTTAAAAATTATTTTATATTTACAGAGAAACTGAGCCGTACAAATATTTTCAAAAGTTTGCACTTCTTTAAGGCTATTTATTTCCTAAAAAAGAGGACTTGAATATTTCTGACAAATATACACATGGTGTTACGCTAACAAACAGCCATGCAACAGATATCTTACATCATGAAGAAATCGAATATACGAGACCTACTCTATTTAACACAGATATTGGAAAATGTACAGTCTAGCCAATAGTTAAAAAATGTTTTTCTTATTTGGCAGTATTTCTCTACAGTTTGTTCAGATGTTCCTCTTGATGTGTTTTGGTGAATACTGAAGTCTAGTCAGTGACAACCTGAGGTACTAAACATTTCTGCCTTACTTCGTTGTCTTCGAAGGTGATCTTTTTGTTCCGTTTAGGCTCTATCCATGAGTTGTGTATGACAGCGTTATTTGGCATGGGATCTGCTTCCACGATTGAAACAACTCGTTTCTTCATCTTACTTTTCAGAACTTTCTGAAATTTTTGCCTCGTGAATGCATAAAGTAGAGGGTGAAAAATAGTTGTTCCGTATGCCATGACTAGAAAACATAAGCGCAACTTTACCAAAAGGTCACTTGGGCCCAAACACAAGATTGTGGTGTTTAGAACGGAGATGGGTGTCCAGCAGAGCAGGAAGGTGGAAATGATCAGGAGGGACATTCTGAAGACTCTCTTCTGCCGCTCTCGTCGCTCCCGGTGCCGCTTCACGGCTCGGCGCAGGGCAATGATCACAGACACGGAAGTCCTTACGCCAAAGACCACGTTTCTTCCTGCGCTGCTCTGCGACATGTCCGTGGTCTCGTGCTGCGTGGTGAGAGAAATAGTTTTTTTCTTTCGAGCTTTCTTCTTTTGTCCCGTTGTAAATCTTGTGCCGATTCGGATATTAAGAGCCTGGAGTATTTTGGTGTACGTGATTAGCATCACTACCACGGTGAAGAAGAAGATTGGGATCTGGACGAGGAGGTGGTAGTACATCCCTAGCTCGGTGTGGTACTCGTTTGCGCTGACACACAGCAGCGTTTTGTTCTCCCAAGTACTTGCGCTTTGAAGACTGAAGAAATTGACTTCAATGAAAGGAATCAGGAAGGCAAAAAGCGAAATGATCCATATTGATGTCATTAGTATCACAGCCCTTCCCATGGTCAGAATTCGGTTGGCAGGCTTGACAGAGATGTCGTATCGGTCCAGAGTGATAGCAAAGACATTGATTGCGGTCGAAACGCTTGCAAAAGAGACACAAGCCTCGTGGAAGCAGCAGATCAGAGCAGTGTTACTCTCCAGTGAAAGCAGAAGGATAACTATAGTAAGAGGAATACATCCCACACAAATTATTACATCAAGTACGTGAAGGTTCATTGTAATTATGTTACTGACAGAATTGATTAAGTTGGATTTCATACAGTAAAGTACCAGCACGGTGAGGTTGCTGCCAAGTCCCAAAACAATTTCTAACATCAAAAATCCAGTGAGAGACACTTGAAAGCTTAATGCATATGACAGTGGTCGGTACATGTTGGTGTCGATGTCATCAATGGCATCTCGAACTGTGAAGTTAGATTCAAACTGCATGTTGCCTTCCAGAATGGGGGAGAAACACATTCTTTTGTTGCAGTTGCTTTTTCTCCTGAAAGGTGAAATAAACACGGAACTACTTGATTTCTTTTTTCAACACTTTTTGTTATGTTAGAAAAAAGATGGGAAAGGAGAAGAGAGGAAAAGCATCCATTCCTACCAAACTCTTAATTTACTGTATGTTTAGAGCTGTATTTGGCATGGACCCAAAAGCCTGAGGATCTAGAATAAAGTCTTTCCTTTTTAAAGGAAAGCAAGATTTGTTTAAAAAAAAAGAAAAAGATGAAAAGCTTCCACTCAGGGGAGACAAGGCTTTATTTATAGTGATGTAGCCTTTACAAAAGGCCCATTTGTTCAATAAACTATACTTGTGCTTTGCCTTTGTATTGTGGTGAGTGCTATTTCAGCAGAATGTTGTTAAGTATTGGCAAATTAGTGCTCAAAGATCGTTTTAAAAAGGCTATTGTGGAAAAAAAGGAAGTGATAGGAACTTAGAGCACTGTTGCTTATGTATCCTGAAAAGAGCATTTAAAATATCTGACGGCAATTCAGCAGCCTCCTGATGAAGACTTTGTAAGAGTGTCATAGACTGAGACCTGAAGTTCTGCAATTAAACAGATTTTGATAGGACTTGAAGACTTCTGTTCACATCTATCTGGTGTGCATCTACATGTATGAAACTTGTACTACAAAGAGTCTATACAAGTATGTGTAATTTCCAGTGTAAAGCTTATATAGGTTTGGGGTAATGGAGTTCATTAAAAAAATGCTACATTTCCTCTTTCTGATTTGAATATTCTGTTTCTTCAAAAAATTGGTGCCTTGATGGAGGAGTATTTAATTTTATTCCAAAACAGATTTAAGTTTCATAAAATAGTACTTAAATATAAAATTATCTCTTCCAGATTTTTTACATACTGAGATTAAATCCAACAGATTTAAATACATAATGTATTTATCCCAGGAGTATGTGAGGCCCAAAAAAATAGCATTTATCACTATTTTCTAGGATTTTTATTTTGTGGCTGCACATGCTTTGGTTTCCACACACCGGCAGGCTGTAAGCTGAGCATCTGTGTTAATACCTGGCGTGTGTATTGCTTGTGCTGTCAGCCAGCTCTAGGGGCTGTAATGAGATGAATAAATAAGAGGTCGTTCAGTTTCTTGTTGTGATACTTGAGGGTTTTATAAGTAGTTTTAAATTTAAGAGGGGAAGTACTTGGCATGAAACAAAATTCAAATGCAGACCTTTGTTCCACTCTGAATGCATTAAAAATGGATAGCACTAAGGTGAACAAAACTGAGCTGCTTTTTTAGTGAAAGTATGAATTGAGCACACTTGGGATATGGAATGCAAATGAATTTCATCTGCAGTTCTGAAAAGCCTCTATTGCACAATACTATTAATTGCAAATTGTATGATGAAAAATCTTGGTATGCTTCAGCAGTTATTTCACATTTACCTCTTAAATACAAAAGATGTAAATGAGAACCTATGAGGCTCGTGTGTGAAATGAAACAAATATTTCAAAAGCGTTGTTTAATTTCCAGTCTAGGCAAATTCTGATGGGTTTACATTAAACCTCAGGAATGTGATTTCCTCTGTGTGTGTTGTCCTGGCTTTGACTGTATTTCAAGAGCCGGTCCAAATGCATTACTTGGTACAGTGAGCTCTTTCGTATTAGTAAAAGCCAGGAGGAAATCAAAAGCAGATCTTGCTTTAAAAAAAACAAAACAACAAAACAAAAAGCCAACAATGAACAAACCAAAACCCACAACAATCTTAACGGTAACCTTACACCGAAATTTTTGGGGCAACTGAGAACTTTGGATGAGCTAAATCTACAAAATCGAAGATTTAACATCACCTCTTTGTTGCATTGATTAATTTCAGGTAAGCATGAGTACAAATGTCAGGGCAGAGGGAATTTACCGAGCACGTTGCCCTTCTGCATGGTGCTGCTCCGGTGCAGCGCGGAGCAGGGGCTGCAGTGCACAGCCTGTGACCTACCTGCTTCCTGCGCCTCAAGGGTCTTTCAGCTCCTCGTAACAGCTTGTCATAAATTGATACATGGTGTCACCGACAGATATTTGACATGCACTGTCACCTGGAAACCAAGTACTAGCTGGGCTCTTACTTCATTCCTTGCAGATTTTTTTTTCCTCTTTTTGCTCCAGCACTTCAGCAGTAGAAAATTTTGATTAAACATGGGGACTGCTCAGTTGCTTGAGATACTTCGTCTGTGCCGAGTTCCAGGCCAGCAGCGACAAACCTTCTTTTAGGTGATGTTAATTTCTTTCCCCTCTTGCATTTTGTAGCAGCCTGCTTTTATTTTCCAGGTTTAAAAAAGAAAAAGGAAGAGTATCTGCCTTCTGTGTTCAGAGTGTACGTAGACATCCTTTAGTTACAGTTGCGCATTTCTTTCTGTAATACTCCTGCTCATTACTTTTGAGCGATGGCTTAGTTGAAGAAGTTGCTGTACATCATAAAATCCAGTTCGTGTGCTTTGACAGTAACCATGAGTTACCTAATTTGGTTTATATTCGTTTAAGGAGAATACATAACAGATCATAAAATTGAGAGAAAAATATCCATTAGTCATTATGACAAATAAGATATTTAATGAGCAGTATAGAAAAGGCGTGGTTAAACCCTTGTGCAGCTTGCTGGTGAATAATGCATATTCTCCTTTCGGGAATTCATGTTTCATTGTTTCTTCATGCATCGGTAGTTTCCACAGTTCTGGTTTTAAATTATAAATCCCTCTTTAAGAAATGCTCACCATTTTAAGAATCACTCGTATTCTTCTTCTAAAGAAATCTGAGCAGATGCGTCAGTCTTCCACGTATATTCTTGACATGTAAATGGTAATACAAGCGTGCTCCATGTTTTGTTTCTAATTCCTTTATGCCTTAAGAATGCACGGTAGTGGTGAGTCCTGCTGCTTGTAGGTCATACAGCTAGAAGGGTACCCCGCCAACTGCGCTCTTCATACTGTCAGTTGTAAAACTGAATTAGATCCTGCATGCCCTTGTGAAGGGGAGGGAAAAAAAAAGGTTAAAAGTAGGGCTGAGAATTTCAAAATAAAGTAATGCAATGATATTTTTTGAAATATCACTTTTTTTGTGAATAAAGGATGTCTAGAATTGCATCTTACAAATTATACAATCAGTTATCGTGTTCCCTATTTCCCAGTAAAATCATATCATGTTTGCGTTAACTGGCATGAATTTAGTTTTTTGGACAAGTCTCCTATTCTCCAAACAGTGCAGGTTGCAGGAAACCCCAACCAGAAGCAGTAACTGTTGGATGTAAAGTGTCTGTGACGCCCAGCTCTAAGGAGCAGCTACTTTATACATGCAGCTCTCCGATCTGCTGATGAGAAATTGAGCAAAGTCGATAAACTTTGTAGGAAACACATTTTTGCTTAATTTGCACACTGTTAAAATTGTATTTCTTGAAATAAATGTGCTGCAAGTCAGTGTTTCTAGTAAGTGAGTTGATTTTGGGAGACACAGTGGAAGAAATAAGTCTTAAAAACCGACCAAACAGTGAAAAAAAAAGGGAGATTTCACGAGCAAGTCAGAGATTAGTCATATTACTTGACCTTCATAAAACAGTAAGTGTACACCAATTAACAGACTGTCAGCTCCTTCAGAGAGCAACTGAATAAATCTGTAACGTATTTAACTGCCAATATTTGGAAATACTGCTGAGGGAGGAAAGAAATGTTCCCAGTTGCATTTCATGTTGGTTTTTTTTTCCCCAGTACTATATTAACCTAAATTATACTGTCTTTATACTGTATGAGCAAAACAGGTTCTTAATATTCTGCAAGACTTCATACAAAATAGCATTTGTCTACCACTGTGTTTTTAATGGGGATGGGGAAATAGCATTCAGATATTCCCCGGGCTCAAATACAACACGATCCTAGTGCTTAATACAAGTTGAATCTGATACCTTCCTCTTTTCTCTTTTTTTTCCCCCCGTTTTTGTTAAATGCTGCTTATTCTGCATACCATAATAAGGAACAGATCTTACCTCCGCTACAGGTTTGATAAATTCTCGGTGCAGGTGAAGCAGTTCCAGGTTGGAGGGATTCATTTTGTTCACTTGTTAGCAGAGAAGAAGGGAAAGAGGGTGAAAAGCACATCCTCGAAAAATGACCTTAATGAGAATTTGTGCCTGTAGTGTGCCATTGTTTCAGCATACTGCTAATGTATACAACTGCTTTAGTTCTGGTTTAGAGGCTGCTGCAGTCTCCCACTCTTCCTACTGTAGAATCAATAAGCATTTGAAAATACATAATGAAAGTAATTTAACATACTGAAGGCTTCTTGTCTCCAGAGACACCACTGAGATTCAGGCTTTCTAAAAAAGCAGAGCAGCGCTTCGGAGAGGCGAGCTTGCGATGGGCAGCTTTTGCAGAATGACAGCCTACCTTGTCGCTTCCCTTCACTGCAGAGAGATGCAGTGCATTCACTAATTTTGATTGGTCAGTGATGTGGGGCTTAAACTGTGCTTCATATATGGGATTGATTCCCCCCTCGCCCCCCCCTCCCTGATTTATATAAGGATTCTTTTATAAAAGGACTAAATTTACAAATGATTTATGAATTCTGGAATATATTAAGACTATGCCAGTGTTATTTTTACCTTTTCACTCTTCACTTTGTGTACACTGGAAACCACATGATGCTGTAAAGAAAAAAAAATTGGATTAAACCTTTATTACTTAAAAAGCTTCCAACGATCTATATTTGCATTTGTCTCCTTTCCATTTGTGATTTTTTTTTCTTTTGTCCTAGGAATATCTCCAAAATAAAACTGCCTTCTCTTTTTTGTGAGCCAAGCTGAATCTCTCCGGTCTGTTTATATGCAAGTCAACACTTAGGTCTTGCCTTGAATAAATTATACTCAGGACAAGTCAACACCCCCTTGTATATTAGTAACATTTCAATTAAGATTCACAGAGATTATTCAGGCCCTCAGAATGGGTCAATAATTCAGTTTAGTTCATGAATCAGAAAAGATTCTTGTGATCCATCACCATATACAGCGTATGTATAATAGCGTTGCCTGTAAATTTTGTTGAAATATTAACTTTACGCAATTTTTTTAATATTCCACATGGATTTTTCTGGATACTTGGCAGGTTTTTGTAAGGCTGTGCCTTACATTACATTCTTGACCTTTGTGGAGACTGCAGAGGGTTTTCATTTTCACTTTTTTGTTTTGTAACTTATTTCTGAATCTGTTCTCAACATAAACAGTGCTCACAACCACTTACTGAAGAGTAAGGAAAGTACAGCACAGTGTCAGTTTTAATTGCTACTAATGCTAAAATAATTTCTAGAAATGAATTCACTGTGCAACCAAAAATAATAATTTTTATCATCAGTTTGCAGAAGCAAGTAGTTTAAGAATATCTCAGTAAAAAATGTTCTGCTGGTAGTTGTCTGTCAAATAAGTGTGGAGGTTTGGGCATTTTATGCTTTTGTCTTGATTTGAAAGATTTTTTTTCTGAAAAGTTTGATAAAATAATGTTAATGTGTGGTTCTTATCTAAACTACTATAGTAAAGTTTGGTCAAATGTTGGTGAAGTTCTATGCAATCATAAATGGCAATTGTGTAAACATTTCTTTTTTCTTTTTTTTTTCTTCATTTTCTTTCTAAACTATCCAATATGATACTTATGTTTAGGTAACATTGTACTTTTTTATTTTTCAATGGCTGCATATTCCTCTAGTTTGTTTCACAGACCTTATTGCTCTCTACAGGTACCCGAAAGGAGGTTGTAGTGAGGCAAGCGTTGGCCTCCCAGGTCAATGATGTTCGATAGGATGAGAAGTAATGGCCTTACGTTACACCAGGGGAGGTTCTGGTTGGACATTAGGAACAGTTTCTTCTCAGGGTCAGTGGTGAGGCACTGGCTCAGGCTGCACAGGGAGGCTGTGGAATCACCATTCCTGCGGGTGTTCAAGAAAAGTGGAGATGTAGCACTGAGGAACATGGTTTAGTGGGCATGGTGGGGTGGGCTGACGGTTGGACTAGGTGGTCTTAGTTGTCTTTTCTGACCTTTATGATTCTGTGATTCTGATCCTCTTTTACTTCTAGAAAATTTTATAGTGAAGTAGTAGAGGAAAAAAAAAAAGGTTGCAGAAACTTTGAACAAAGCTCCTGCACTCAGCAGGTGCCGGGTGCTGTGCCAAGTAGCAGCTGCTTGAGGCCTTCAAGCTGTCTCTGTTTCTCCTGGCTCACAAGAGCATGAAGCTAGTGAATACCAAGAGGTGAAGGGGATCCCTGAAATGAAGCATATATACCTTGTAATATATTAGAGATTTACTTGCTTCACTTGCAGTATGACTTAGGATAAGTAGGGAAGCCTGTCTAAATTTAAACAGATTAATCTCAGTCTCTTTGTCTAATTCTTCAGTCAGGCTGTAGTGTTAGAAGGAAAATGATGTGGATATAGAGGATGGTAGTAACAGGATTTTGTGTATAGCTTGGATACATAGTTCAAATGTAGGCAAAGGAGTCACAAGTTACTTCTTATGTTACAGGAGGCAATAATGGCACAAGTTTTATCTGCAGAAAGTGTTGGAGAAGAATGATAAGAGTTGAGTTCAGAGCATATCAAGCTCAAGTTTTCTGGAGAGAAAATCAGGAGAAGCAGCAGTACCATATGGAGGCAATCAGGAGTAGGTGGAAGGATAGACATGCTTACAAGGCAGTGCTGTGCAGCTGCTTGCTGAGATGGTGAGAACAGATGACATCATCCGCAACGGGGAGAAAGGGAGAGTGGGCAAAAAGTGCACCCAGTATTGACAGGGAAATGTGTTGCTCTCACACCTGTGTCCATATTGGTGCTGCTGAGGATGATGTAAGGGGAGAACAAATGTGGAGAGGCAGGAGATTGAAGCAGAAGGAAACAGAGGTGTGTGCTAAATGGGAGCTGGGATACAGAGCATGTGGTATCTGGAGCTGCCATAGCACAAACCACTGAAGTACCTTTAGACTGAATTCAGGAGTCATAATCATCTATTAGAATATGTTTTCCTGCTTTGCTGGGAGCAGTAAGCCCAAAAATGTGCAAGTTGTAACATAGTTCTAGGTCTTCCTTCTTCTATCCACTCTCTTCCTTTCTCTGCTCAGGTGGTAGTGTCCTAATACCAACCATCACTGGATGAGATCACCCCAAATACTACTTCTTGTGGTGCAGTTTTGTTAGGAGAGTTTTGTTTGGTGAAAAGATCCCCTACATTCATGAAATTTAACATCTGTAAAGTAAAGGGTCAAATTAAGTACTCAATTCTGATTTTTTTTTTCTATTAGAATGTTAGCTTTTTTTTTTTTTTTTTTTTTAATGTGGTCTGTGGCTTTAGCTTTACATAAACCTTTGGCAAACTGATAAGCATCCAGCTGTCATGGAATAGACACATCTGGAAGGTCTGTATTGGCACAGTTGGGAAACTTCCTTCTCACTTCCCCTGCTCTCTGTTTTATTCTTATTTCAGTCTCTATGATAATGATAACCTCCTGAGTTTCTCAGCAGCATTTTCTGTTGTTTTCTTTGGTCCTCATGTTGAGTTGCCTGGTTTCATTCTTGCTGCTCATGTAGTCGCTGTTCCTGCTTATGGGTCTAAAATGTCATCTGCTCTCATTTTTGCAGAGGGTTTGGTCTCCTACCTCTTGCAAATTCTTCAACACACGATATCTTTAGAGCTTAAGTTACTTTTGGGAACAAATACGGGGTGGTTTTGGAAGTCTTGCTCTAAGATTATTCTTCAGCATTACTCACACAGTGCCCCTGCAGAACTACCGCTGGACAGCTCCTCCAGCGCCGTGTGCTTACCTGTGCTGGGCAGTGACATGCTTAGTCCCAGTGAAGCTCCACTGGGTGGGTTTTTGTTTGCACCTATTCTCTGAGTTTGTGATCCGTATCTGAAATGTATTTCTTACCTAGCTGCATCTTTATTTCCTCTATAGCCTGTTGCAAAGAACTTTATCAGAATGTTGAAAATTCAGTACTTTTATAGCATGAAGCATGAATGAACAATAGATAATGATAGTTTGGGTTCAGAAGTTTTGCAGACATGCTGTAGTTGTGCTGTATTTGTTGGTGTTCTGGTTTACCTGATACTGAGATTATAGCCTGTTGACCAAGCTTGCGCTGCAGCGTACTCTTGTGGAAGAGGTATAAATCTGATGCCTGCCCAGTGCTCAAGTGCTAGCTGTAAAGGGTTTTATTACTCTTCAAGAATGCTATGATGAACAGATAACAAAAACTGAGCTGGAATTTGTAGATGAATACCATTTCAACTCTGATGGTAATGGAGGCTTTTCTTTATTTTGACACAAGTGCTTTATCCTCATTTTTCTAATCTATAGAGAACTGTTTTAAGACCGTTACTGCTTTTCTGCAGTGAAGACTGATATCCACAAAATTAATTTTTCATTCAGTGTCCAATCCATAACGTTTATTATATTTTCTCTCTCGTTGTTGAGTGCCACAGTTTTCTTCCTTTTCTTATTTTCCTAATGTATTTTTTTCTTCTTTTTTTCTTTCTGGTACTTCTAAATTCAATTTTTCCATTTTTCCATTTCCAGAAAACATTTCTACACATGAGACATTGTTGATCTCAGTTTCTCCATTTTAGAATTACCTCAATGGATTAAAAAATAAATAAATAAATTGGATTTTCTAGCTTAATTCTAAATGGTTTCGTTGTGCTTCTGCTTGTGCTAGCAAAGACCTATACTTTTGGAAATGACACAAAGACAAGTAACTGTATATATGCAGAATAATAAATATATGTTTTTACGTTGTTTTATAGATGAATATATATTCATTTTGAAGATGTAAAATTAATATTAGCATAGCAGCTTGAATACAGAAAAACTACACTGCTACACAGTAATTATGTTTTATAGGATTCGTTTGATTTTGTGAATATATCGAGTGTAGATTATTTGTGCTGCATAAACTCCTTTAGTTGTCCTGTTGGCTTTTTCAGCACTGGAAGTTCCTATGCTCACAACCAAGTGTACAAATTACAGAGCAATTTTCAGCAATTAATACTGAAGCTGTATCTTACTATAGTTCTGCAAAAAGAGAGGATGGCAAAAATCATGGAAGCATTGATGTGGCTATCACTCATAGATGGAGAATATTTTTTTTCATATCATAACAGTAAGTTTGGTTTAGTGTTATAGCTTAATCATGGTCTTGGTGCCTTATTGTACCAATATTGTAAGTATTTATGCATACTAGTGGAAAAAAAAAATATCCTCAGGATAGAAGCACGACTTTAATAGTAATAGTAATTTGAATAACATCAGTGTGACTCCTGCTTTACCCCATAGAAGTGGCCTATTCTCTAGCACAAACATTCACAACAAATGGTGTTATGTCTTGTAGCATCTGCTGGCAAAATTTTAAATCATCACTATACATTTAAAGATTTTTTTCATTTTTCTGTAAAAATTATAACATTGGAGTGAGTTTAGCTTTTCCTTCATTAAAATTGTACCCTGACAGTGTGAGGTATTTCTGTTCTTACACATAGTTCTAAGTTAGCAATCAAGTACTGACTCTTGTGAGAGTTTTTGTTATTACTGGAAAAAGCATTTTGATTCTGTCATCATCTGTTTTTTATTGCTTTCAAACTTGAGCACAGCCGGTGGCTTGCGCTGTTTATTTTAAGCATGCAAAAGTGTGCCTGGAAGAAGGTTGCTTCTCTGTCTGGGTTGGAAAATAGTTCAGTGTGACGACTGGAGGTCTTCAAGCTAGGCTGCTAACACTCTGTCTTTGGACACATTCCTTCCTGGTTAGAAGTCCGGTGGTTGCTAACCTTGCTTTCATTAACCTATTTGGTGTGCTGGAAGAAGTTTGCAGCGTTACTCCTTGACACCTGGTCTGCTGCTCTGCATGGCACGCTCAGGTCCCAGCTCTCAGTGGCATTGTGCTTGCTGTGTGAAAGAACGGCATCCATGTGAGCGTCGTGGCAGGCTTCTGACTGATGTATTATGGGGAGTTGGGATCAGAGGCAGCTGAGCTACTCATGCAGGATAAAGCTGTAGTGCTGTCCATCAGATACCCTGCCTGCTGTGGGAGCTTTGTCTGGTCAAGTGTGCAGGATAGGCAGCAGCACCTGCTGCCCCATTGTAATCACTGATGCAGTAGCCTTGTTAGGCACCTTCCTGCTGTAATGGCCTTTACGAGGAATTGCTAATTGAGAACAAAACAAGAAATCAGGAAGGTTTTCTCTAGAGTTGCTCATTTCTCAGAGACCTCATTTAGACTTTGTTTCCAGTCATTTTTAAAAATAGGAAAGCAATGTGATTTTTTCTTTGTTAAGATGTGTTGTCATGCAGTGCCTATTAGCACCTGTCTTAGCTGAAATTAAGTGATGAAAGTCTTACGATCTTAACTGCCCTGTTTCTAAAGAGGGAACACAACAGGAGTGTGTATCACAGCACAAAATGGGTCCCAGCAGTTTTGCTGAGATCACCCACAGTGTGAGGGTGCCGTCAGTGTGAGTTCACTGTCACCGCCAGCACTGAGTTACTGTCAGCACTGCTGTCTCACTCCAGTATTCCCTGGGCTGGTTTAATTTGGAAGCACTACAAACAAACAAGCAAATTCAAGCAGATAAAAACAATCCAGCAGGGTTACTGCCTTTATAATCAGAGTTCATTGACTACACACAGTAACTCTGAGTGTTTCCATGTAGCTACAGTGACAGGAGCATGCTTTGCCTTCTTCAGACAACCAGATAGCATCTATGGACAGTAGTGAGACTTCTCCCCATCCCTCACTGATGTGAATGCTTCCTGTAAGTGATTGAAATGATCTATCAAGTCCCTGTGTTCAATTCAAATAGGAGAAATCATTCATAGCAATTTGATAGCAGTGATATTCCCTTCACGAAGTTCTCAAAGTCTGAAAAAATAATATGCAGTGCTATGTTTTCTTGTGTGATTTTTTTTAATGATAAAATACTCTGTTGTCTTTGCCTCCCTAGTTGTTGAGTTGTTATTTTTATCTCTTATTAATCAAGGTTGTTCAGAGAAACTGATAGAAAATCAGATTATGTAGCGCCATAAAAAGACGTATGAGAGAAGTTAAAAAGTATTAAGTTATAATGATAAATGTGTAACTAAGGAAATTGAGCTAAGCTAATGCAGGGTGTCGGATTCACCATTTTCTCTGCAAAAAGAATATTCATTTGACTGATGTGCATGTTGGTCTAAATTTAGCTTAGGGCTGATATCATCTTTAGGTTATTTTCTTTCTTCCTCTGTTGTTTGGGTGCAGTAGTTTGCATCATCTGTATCAGTAATACAGTTGAATTTCTTTCTTATTAGTTGCTGAATAATCTGTCACTTTCTTAGGAGAATAGATAAAATAAAAATATAATACCTTCGGTATCTTCTTATCTTCTTTTAAACATCCGTATTGTAGCTCTAAAGTCTAAAATAAATACCTGAACTGTTTAAATTGTGTGCATATGAAGAACTGATTTTGTCTATGAAGCTTTTAAATATCAAGGGATTTTGTGCATAAAAACCATAGTTTCAGATTTTTTTTCCATCTCCTAAAATATTTTTATCTTCAGTGCATAATTGTTGTATCTGAAATCACTTATTGTAGTGCTGTAGTGCTTCAAACCAGAGCTTGTTTGAAAAATGCTTTAATTTGCTGCTTATTTGGTGGAAGGCTGAGAGAGCAACAGTGTCAGTGATAAGCCTGTATTGCTTCATATTTGGCTGATGCATGAAAGTGGCTTTTTGGTTGTTAGACCTGAAGCCTAAGTTTTATTTTACTAATAAAATGTTGAGAAATCAATTGGTGGATAAATTTTTGTTACACCAATGGGTGGTGATCAAACATATGTGTACAGAGATATTGTCAAGTTATTCAGTGGCTTTCACTGGTGGATCTATTTAATAAATTAAGATGTATAGGTAGAATGGGGTTATGGGGATGGGAGTAGAGTGTAGTTGGAGTGGGAAATAAGCAAAATATTTTTTGCTTTTTTCTGCAACCTTTCAAAGTGAGAAGCCCTGCTATTATTGGGTCAGCTAGCATCTCTGCAAATGGATACTTATAGCCAGGAACTCCTGGAGGAAATATAGAAGAAAGACAGAATACAGCAATTGCTACAGCCTACCAACAGGAAAACCATGTGAGTTATCACTCAGCGGCTCTGCTAGCTACCATGCTGTTGTAGTAAAAGAGGCATTGCAGCTCTGATCCAAGCAGTGCTCCCTCTCACTCCTTGCTACAGTAGATGTGATGCCCTGTGGTGCCCAGTAGTGCCCAGTGAGAAATAACTGCCCCGCGAGACAGCTGACAACATAATTTCTCTTATTAATCAAGCAAATTAGAATTAATTTGAGGGAAGAATGGAAGCAAAGGAGAGTCTGCCCTTTGGAAACGGCTACTCTTCTAAGTCTGCTGTGGTTTGTTTGGAAATGTTTTTCTTTAAAGGTGTTTTGTGCTGCAGTAGCTTTTCTGCAGTCTTACTCTTGAAGGAAAAAAAAAACTCAACCAACCTCTCCTGTTCACCCAAGGGTAGTGTTTTTTTTTGTTGCTTTTGTTTTCAATTTTTTCATATATTCTTCAGAAACTCATTCTTCTCACTGCTGTAAAGAAATCCTAGCTGTTCAATGTCCGCCTACCGCCAATATTGCCCCACTAAACCACGTCCCTCAGTGCCACATCTCCGTATTTCTTGAACATCTCCAGGGACAGTGACTCCATCACCTGCCTGGGCAGCCTGTGCCATTGCCTCACCACTCTCTTGGAGTTGTTATTTTTCTTATTATCCAGCCTGAACCTCCCTTGACTATTCCCTCTCATCCTGTCACAACCTGAAGCCATTCCCTTTCTTCCTATCACTGTTACCAAGGAGTAGAGGCTGACCCCCTCCTCGCCACAACCTCCTTTCAGGCAGCCAATAAGGCCTCCTCTGAGCCTCCTCTTCTCTGGACCAAACCATCCCAGTTCCCTCAGCCGTTCCCCATCAGACCTGTGCTCCATACCATTCACAGCTCCGTTGTCCTTCTCTGAATATACTCTAGGGACTGACACAGCATCCTCTGTCTGTTGCATGGTTTGTCTTCATGCCAGTCTGCTTTGTAGGAAAGCAGTTAGGCTATGTGCAGGAAGATGGGCAGATCTGGAAAGCCTGTCTGCTGTTCATGAATCTGTTCAATCTCCATCACACAAGACCAATTTCATTCTGAAAAATGTGGGGACTAAATGAATTATACACACTATTCTCCTCGCAGGTCTTTAAGCACAGATTTTTTTTTAATGTCTAACTAAAGTGGATGAAGAAAGTTAAGCCAAGGCAATGCTTTGTAGAAATAATGAGTGAATTTAAGTTTGAATGGGAAAATAGTTCATGTAACCAAGTCTTTCTCTTAGGACATTTGTTTCTTCTTTATACCAAATGAAATAAAACATTGGCAAAGTCAGAATATAAATAATTTCTTGCACTAGCCTTACTTCTGTCTAAATTGCTTTAGGCCCTCAGCTGCATTGGAGGTGTGGGAGAGAGCAAAATAAAGGCCCCAAACATGCAAATAATTAATGAGATTTAAAAAATATATTGATGAAGCACAGTAGAACTGTCTACTCCTTCATCTATCTTTAAACAAAAAAGCTGTGCATTTCTAAGGAACGAGGCCTTGCAAAAGTTATTAAGCACAGGACAAAAAAAATACAGAACCACATTTGGGGACTATTTCACCTGGATTTTGGCATCTGGGAACTGTTGCTTCTAACATCGGTTAAAAAATTATATTAAGTGTAAAGATACGTATTAAATAAAGCCTGTAATCATATAGAACCTAACAGCTTCACAAATCAATATTGTGAATAGAACAAACTGGATATACTGCTTGTACTTACAGTGCTTTGAGTTGTGCTGTACTGAAAAACATTATATTTATAGCTTAGGTGCCCTGCGTTTTGCAGTTCTCCTCTTATCCTTCCCAATATAAACTGTACTGTGAATGTGTGCGTGTGTGATAGGGCAGGAGGAGCAGAAGATAGGTCTACTTAGGATGAGCCAAGTATGGAGTTGGTGGGATCAATTTTTGATGAGAATAGAGGATTCTGATTCAAGGATGGGGAGTTGTGAGAATTGCTGCAACAGTGATGGAGCTGCTCATCAGAGTTCTTTGTGTAGCCAGATACATGCGTTCCTGTTGTTACTGATCTTTTGCTGTGAGTGGACTGAGAACAGTGGATATTGAATTTTGTGGTCTTTTTTATAGAAAATACTGAGAGCTTGACGTGAAAATATTGCTTTTATTTATTTATTTATTTATTAAGTTTGGTTGTGTTTTTTGTGTGTGTGGTTTCTGTTTTATTAATTCTTTAGTAATACCAATATTTCTTCACTTTTGTATCAGAATATAATCTTTTGAGTATGACTGCCATGTATGGCAACCTGCTGGATATCATCCTGTGATCAGCTGGGAACAAAACAGCGTTGAACAGCCCATGCTGCCCTGAGTAGAATTGCGCATCCACAACACAAAGAAATGAGAATGGCAATGGGATTGATCCCAAAAATTCCATAGACAAGCAGCTGCAAGAGAAGTGTGGAACGTAGAGAGCCCACATAAAATTGCTAATGTGTAATTTTAAATCTTTGTTTAAACATGTGATTCTAATGCAAAGTTTATTTTCTCTTTCTGTGTTTGCCTGAAAGCATCTATATTTTCAAAGTATATTTTAAGATTGCTGAGTGCTCTTAGTCCTGGATGCTGGAGAAATGAATTCACCAAATCACAACTCTTCTTAATTTTTTAGATTCTTTTTAGAAACAGATCCAGCTGATATAATTTAATATTCTGTTCTTGTGCAAAGTCTTGGATAATGCATCTGTGAATGAATAAATAAATGGAAAGAAATGCAGTTTTAATTCTGGCAAAAGCTATTTATATTGCTTGCTCGTAAAATTGGCAGCCGTGCTCTACTCTGGGGTAGCATTGTTGGTTATTGACACAGCGGAATATTAGTGGTTAGTAATAAAAATGAAGTTAGCTGAATTTTATAGCTTGGGCTTTTCTTTACTATTTTAATGTAGTATTGGCACCTGCAAAATCATGCAAGATGTTGGTTTCTCTTTTGACAAATATATTGTCAGAGATTAATCTATTATTATAACCTCCATTGATTGCTATTATCTAGCAAACACTTGTTAGATATCAAAGCAGGTGTTCTCAGTACTAGCCCGGATCCTCAAGGAACACTGAGGACTTATGGTGCTGGTTCAGCGGCAACTGAGTTGCTCTTGAAGAAATCAGGGGTCAGTTAAAACTCTGCTGTTGTCACTGCCACTGATGAGTAGTGCTCACTGAGTCTGTCTTGTTTAGCTATCCAGTGTGTACTATGATAATGTAATTATTCTGTGTCATCTTCTTAATCAAGTTTTAGAAATTTTAGTATCTTTATCAGAGAATAACTTATGGTCTAAACCGCACATCAACAGATAAAGGCTCGAGTACAAAGGAAATGATCACTTACTGCATTGGTGAACTCTAACATAAAATGTTTTTGTGAGGTCTTTGACAGAATTGCAATCTCCATAAAGAGGTGGCATGTGGGAAGATAGGAGAGCACTTTTGAGGTGAACAAAGCCCCAGTGTGAACTGGAGGAAGGGCTCTGCAACCCATCGGTGCATTAAATGACATGCAAAACCGGCTACTCTAGCAGACACTAGGGGAATAGGAAGAGCCAAAGCCCTTGATCCTGGCAAATGTGCATGAGATTGCACAGGATCTACCTCAGTGTTCTGTGCATTTTCCTGGTTCTTGCTGGTTACTAAGGTAGTAGAGTAGATCCCCTCACTTACCTTAATGTAGTAAACCAAAGGACCAAAAAACAGTTCTCTGCTAAAACTGCTAAAAATTCACAGCAATGCAGTCTCCAAAGTGGAATTCTGTTTACAAGTAAGATACAAAGGAGGAAGACCAAATTTGGCTGAGCACACTTACAGCCAGGAGACTTTCCTAAATGAACGTCTCACAGCACGGTTTTCACCAAAGATGGGCCTGCCGCAATGACAGTGGAAAAATAGTTCAAGCCATGATTTGAATGGACATTTTGACCCTACTATTATTCATTTTTACAATGAAGTTCATGTTTGTTTTTTTTCTCCTCCCACTTATAATTAACAAAGTTTTTCTTCTGGTATTTATTTTGTTTAAATGTATCAGAAGAAGATCATTATCCTTATAGGAGTTAAAAAGAGGGGAAGACACAAAGAGATTATTTACAATATAGATATACAACCTCAGGCACCAGTACATGCTGGAGGCCACCCAGATGGAAAGCAGTTTTGCAGGAAAGGTCCTCAGGGGTCCTATTGGACTCCATGTTGAACATAAGCCAGTACTGTGCCCTTGGTACAAATAAGACTAATGACATCCCGAGGTGTATTAAACAAAATATTGTCAACAGATCAAGGGAGGTAATCCTTCTCTTCTACTCAGCCCTAGAGTACGCTTGGATTCCTAGACCACACTTGGAGTGCTGTGTCCAGTTCTGGGCTTCTCAGTACAAGGGAGAAATATGGAGCTATTGGAGAGAGTCCAGCAAAGGCCATAAAAGCGGCCTTTCTTTCTCTCTTGTATTAGGAGAGGCTGAGGGACTTTAGTTTATGTAGCTTGGAGAAGTGGAGTCCTGTGAGGGGATGTCATCCATGTCTGTAAATTCTAGAAAGTAGAATATAGAAAAAGATTGAGCTAGGCTCTTTGCAGTGGTGCCCTGTGACAGAACAATAGGTAATGGGCACAAAATTGAAACCTATGGGGTTCCAACTGAGTATCAGGAAACACTTCTTCACTGACTGAGCACTGGATTAGGTACCCAGAGAGGTTGTGGAATCTCCTTCCTTGGAGGTCACAGAATCATTTAATGGCTAATGTTGGGCAAGGACCTCTGGAGGCCATCTGGCCCAACCTCTGTTCAAGCAGGGACACCCAGAGCAGGGTGCCCAAGACCATGCCCAGACAGCTTTTGAAGATCTCCAAGGACCTCAGCTCCTTTTCAGCTCTTACCAGCTAGGTGGCCACCAACAACCTGGGTTGTTTCTCCCAGATGCAGGATTTTGCACTTTGTGTTGAGCTTCACAAGATTCTTGTGAGCCCATCCCTACAATCTGTTGAGGTTATAGAATCATGAAATGGCTTGGGTAGGAAGGGACCATAAAGATCATTTAGTTCCTACTCTTGTTGAATGTCATTAGGTTCTCATAGGCCCACTTTTCAAGCTTGTCCAGGTCTTTCAGGATGGCATCCCTCCCTTCTGTTGTGTCAACTATATCACTCAGCAAGAGTGTTGTCTGCAGATTTGCTAAGTGTACACTCGATCCCATTGTCTGTGTCATTGATAAAGATGTTGAAGAGCACTCATCCCAAGATAGACCCCTGGAGAACACCATTTGTGACTGGCCTCCACCTGGACATAGAGTCACTGACCACAACCCTCTGGCTGCAACCATTCAAATGTTTCTTTATCCACTGAGTAGTCCAGCCTTCAAATCCATCTCTCTCCAATTCAGAGTGAAGGATGTGGTGTGAGACTGTCAGAGGCCTTGCACAAGACCAGACAGATGACATCAGTTGCCCTTCCTTTGTCGGCTGATGCTGTCACTCCATAGTAGAAGGCCACCAGATTGGTAAGGTATGATCTGCCCGTGGTGAAGCTGTGCTGGCTGTCACAGATCACCTTCTCATCTTGCATGTCCCTTAACATAGCTTCTAGAAGCATCTGTGCAATGATCATAGAGGTGGGGCTCACCAGCCTGTAGTTCCCTGGGTCTTCCTAAAAATGGGAGTGATGTTTCCCCTTTTCCAGTCACTGGGGACTTTGCCTGACAGCCACGACTTTTCAAATATGATGGAGAGTGACTTGGCAACCACATCAGCTGGAGAAATCCTTCTGGATAGCAGCACAGCCCTTTGCTGAGTCAACCACTCCCCTAGTTTCTTATCATCCTTTAATTTATTAAGATCTTTGAAAGCTTCCTGTACAACATGCTATCAGCTGTAGGTGACCTTTCTTGAGCTGGGGGTTTGGACTGGATAACAGCTATTATTTTTTGAACTATTTTACAATCTGCACCCTTGCATGATGAATGAAAAGTACTAGGAAAAATGATTTCACTTTCAAGTTTCATGCATCAATATGTTTTTTTAACATCAAGAAGAAAGCATTGTAGCAATAGTATCTGAATGTGCTGCTTCCCTTTCCTTAACTATTTAAAATATGAGTGTGGTTGACTCTGTAAGTGTTGATAGCTTTAAAGACATAAGGAAAAAGTGCTGTGAAAAACAGAATTTGGGTGGGCTGAAATACTCCAAAATAAGATTTTTAATGAAATGTTCTATCAGTATTCTAAAGTAATTCCCCCTTAACATTAAAAAATACAGAGGCCTCCAAGATGCTCCATCACCTTTGTGTAGAAAATGGCAGCCAGGAAGAAATTTCTTTATTCAGAGGATGTTTCACAATTACAGTGGTTTGAAAAATTTACTATTGCATGAAACTCACAGACAATTTCTCTTTCATGATGGATGAAATATCTGTTTAGTTGAATTGTAGTCTATACATGATAAGCATTGTCCTTCACTGTTGTTTACAGAGAGGGGTATTTTATTCATATTTGAAGAAGGAAATGTCTGAGTATAAACAATTCTGTGTAGTTTTACATTGATTTTACATTATCTGAAATATATACATATATATTTCATATATATAAATATATACATATACATATATATATATTAGATTTTTTAGGCTTTCATTACTTCAACTTACATTAAAATAAACATCAGTGAAGAGATGGCGTTGAAGTCACACTCTCCTTTCTATTTGTAATCTTGATGTGATCTTTGATACATCCAAAAATGTGAGTTGTTGCACAAGTACCCATAATTATTAGAAGTAATTAATTGCTGTCTGCCTTAAGCAGACGTGCCTTTGTAGTTGAGCATGGTAATGAAAGGGACAAAATTACAATTCAGCCTTTGTGAATCTAACCAATACTGCGTTACCAAAGCAAATATCTCTCTCTGATGAAACGTAAAGCAAAAAATATATTGGCTTTCTAGTAAAATATTAAGTATTACATCTATTTATTTTATTGATGCGTGTAAAATCCTGACTAAATCAGATATATAGCAGTAAGCTTTTCATTACATGTATTTGAAGTTTCTATTGTACTGTTATACTGTGCTTTCATTCCAGCTACTACAGTTATGCACTGAGTTATGCATAGAGATATTTGGTTTGCAGGCTGAACATATCAAGCTAGATTTTGAACCAATTAGGGCATTTTTAAGTCTGGAAAAGTTTATTGTTAGTTTCAAAGGAAATTCAGTAGGGAAAGGTGTCTTTACAGTTTCTACTTCATGTTTATTATAACCATATTTCTACTTGGACAAATTCTTTTTCCCTTCGTTTGTGGATGGATTAAATGAATTGGCAGCTTGTGTAAATGCAGGCAGAACACGAAGAAAAGGCAATTCTATCTTGGAATGTTACACTGCAGCCCTTTTCACCCACCTTGAATCACAGTGAATGACTTTTTTTTTGTTGTTTCTTTCTGCTCGATTTGAAGTTTTATTTATAATGTAATACTCTGCTGTGGGATAGCAGCAGAAAAATCAGGGTTAGGAGGTTGATGCAGAAAGAAGGTAGACAGAAGAATTAAGTGCATACTTACAGAAGGAAAAAAGCTATGCTGCTCAGTTTCCCTGGATAAATGAGCCCACTTGAAAAGGCGTGAGTGCAATGATCCCATTTCTAGGGAAACTGTTCTTTGAATTATTGTTCAGAAAATAACTAGCCATTGAACTCCTGCTGTTTCAGGGCTTAAGCTTCTGTTTCTAGACCTCGTTTCAGGTTTGAAAATCTGAGCTGTGAAGATTTTTGGCTCATCAGATTCACGAATTCAGAGGCGTTACTTATTTAAAGCAGGTTGATATGGTTGCACCATATATTATGTAATCTACTCAAAAAGATCCCCCATCCTCACCCCTCCCTCCCCCCCCCCCCCCAAAAACAGTAGTCGTAAAAGAAGAAGTTGCTTTACATCATTGTATTCTAATGCATAACAGGTGACCTACTTCTGTACTTTCTAGATGGGAACACAAAGAGAAACACTACATTTATGTTCTTTGAGATGTCCCTATGCATTTCTCTATACTTTTTATTTTTTCTTTCATTTTTTTTGTGTTCTGTGCCCAGGAATGAGAGGCTCAATGAAATAAAGCAATCTAATATACTTTTTAATTTGACTGGAGTACAAAACGTACATTATAATTTATATAATCATAAGTGTTCATTTTACTGTCTGAGCAATGCTCTGGTCAGAGCTCAGAAAGACTTCGTCTACTCCTGTCTTTACATATACATCAGTGTTTATCTCAATTTTAGGCTTTGGTATACTTCTCCCCATATGTATATTTATATATATATATACTGTAATTTCCCTTTTAAGAAACTGTTGAGTCTTTTTATCTATTCATTTATTTATTTAGAGCTTTTTTGATATATATATAGATTTTTTTTTTTGTAAGGGAGGACTTAATTGACTGTGGAAGATACATCACTAAATTTAACTACATACCAAATGCACTTAAGTGTTTAGTTTGAAATTAGCTGTTTCCTCCCCCCTTTGCTAGTCTTTTCTACTTCATAATAAAATGTATTATTGTAACAAAGTCAGCACAGAATCCTCAGGCAGCATTGTTTTTCACATTCATGACATCTGTTCAGTTGGTGTTTATGAAGCATTCTGAGATACTCATAAGTGAGGCTGCACTGGTGTGTGTTTGATGGCATGATTCTAAGGAGCACTATGTCTAAACTGATGCATATTGGACCTTTTTGAATTTAACTGTATACAAACCTTCCCAAGTAAAATAGTCTATGAGAGGTAAAACATAAACATTAGTATCCTTGGATGTCTTTTATTGAGGAAGCAGGATTGATAAAGGCACAATATGTTGCAGGCTTTCTTTCACAGTTCTGCCAACATAAATCCAGTCTGAGCTAGAGCTCAGCTGCTATTTGTGCCAGTCCTCCCGTCTCCTGATGGAGCTTGATCAGCTTTCTTTGTTTTTCTGTGTCCTCTTAAAAGGAGGACTGTTTAACGATTGACTTGCTGCTAAGGAATTAGCCATGTCCCGTTCAGGAGCCTTTCTTCACATAGTGCTTTCTCCCAGGATTAAAATATTCTTTAGTGACACAGTATTAGGGTAAAGTAATGGGGAAAAACAAATGTGAAGTAGAAGATGGATTGTGATGGATAGAAATACATAGAGAAAACTAGATGTTCTTACAACAATTGTGCTATTCTTTTTATCCCTGTAACACAGTTACTCCTCCTCCGCCCCCCACACAACAGATTTGTAATGAAAGAATAGAATCCTGTGCAGGCTGCAACTCCCAGAGGTAAAACCCACAGTACTAGACTTCCATCTGTGTAGCCTATCTTATTTCAGAGAGATTTCATTTTGTTTTCCTTGGGTAAATTAGTCTGAAATACTATCTTCACAAGTTCATTAAAATTATTCTGCATTGGGCGTGTATTGTAATTTTGAAGTTCTGTAGTCGTTTTATTGGTGGTGGTTGTTACTATTTCCCTGAAAGTCTCTCCATCCTTTCTGCTGTCTGCTGGTGTTTGTGATGTGCTCTTACCTTCCCACTCACCTTCATGACCAGAGGAGTTTCTCCTAGTCGGTTCTCCAGAGCAGTCTCTCCCCTCCTCTCACATCGCCATAACAAAATGCCTGAGCAAAGAGTCCCGTGATGTGTGGAACTGGACTGGGAAAGGGGTTCAATCCCCTCTGGTTGAATAACACATATTTAAAGAAATTAACAAGATTCTTTCACTGAAAAACTTACCTGTAATGTTTGCATTTGCCAAACATAGCCCACATTGATTAATAAAACCTTCTATCTGCTTGGAGGAATCTGGATTTGAAATAAAGCTGTTAAAAAAAAAACCAACAAACACAAAACCAAAAATCAGAGGAGAAGAGGACAGTGCTGGATTTTGTTTTTCCTTTTCAGCCAGCATGCAAACGTGTTCAGAGTCAATATTTTGAATCAATATATATGCACTCAGCATTTCTTTAGGAGCAGTTAGACCTACACAAGAAGCCCAAACCTAATGGGAGCTGAACACGTAGATCATTTAATAATCTGTGAGCCTGCAGAGGAAAGTAGGGATAGAGTGCTGGGTGCAGGGCTGGGCAGTGTGCTGAGGACTCTGCTCACCTGCTCAAGGTGCCGCAATGGAGTGAGCCCAGCAGCCCTGCTCCAAACACCAGAGGCTCTCCAAGGCTCAGTTCCTTCTCTTCACTGGATTTTAAGACCATACAGCACAATCCCTCTCCTTTGCTGGCTAATAAACCCCTCTTCTCCCCAAACACAAGAATACAGCTGAATTAGTTACGTGAATTGCAGTCATTGTATCTAGGATACACACAGAATAATTTCATGAGGGGCAGCAATTGAGCACTCAAAAAAGGCATACGGAAGTATTACCTGAGTAATCTGGGTTTGTCTAATTGCCATATGATAGCTCCTCAACTTTTTCCACACAGTTTACCCTTAGGGAAGGTGTTTGTTTCAATAACAAGTATTCTGCCACTTTGTATTCTGAAGTTTGTTAATTTACTCGGTTCTTTTCAGCATTTACACTCGGAAATCTTTGCTTGTTTTTATCAGAACCAATATATATATATGCATCAACCATATATATGTGCTCTATGTATGCATTAATCGAGTAAATGTAAAGTAGAATGGATGTAGTATTTGCTAAGCAAGATGGTGGAAACTTAATGCCAGTGTGCACCAAATCTGTATAAATTTTTGTATTTTATTCCTCCATTGTGGTCTTTGTGCTGGGAGATATGGAGGAGAGAGGAGCTGCATGCCAGGATTTAGACTGACAGCATACACTGACATAGAACTGAATCACAAGAGACTTGTGCCTGGTACCAGATAGCACCATCTTCCCTTTCTTAAAATCCACAGCATGGTCACATTATATACAAATGTGTGAATTATTACTGTTCCCCTTCTCCCTCAGAAGTCTCTGAATTCTTGGTAAATTCCAGAGGACTGGGAGAAAGCTAACCTTACAGCAGTACTTGGAAAGGGTAAATGGACTGACTTGTAGCCTGGGTCAGTTTAACATTAATCATTGGCAGAAGGATTTTGTTCTGAGGACATGGGGCATATCAAATAAAATACAGTCATGATTCTAATGAGTACCCTGGAAAATAATTTTTGCAAATTAATTTTTGTTTTATTGTTATTGTGATAACGTTCTTTTGACCTTACATGTATATGTGGGGTAATCTGCTTGCTATGAATTGAGACTGCTGTGATGTATGTTACAGCTTAAATACTTCTTTCTAAGTGTGGATGAGAAAATTAAGTCATGAATTTTGCATAGACCCTGAGACAAGCGCAGAACACAACCATTTTGTTAACAAAGCTTGCAGGATCATTTTGTCACCCTTTGTCACTTAATTCCTGCAACTACACCTGGAAAGGGTTTAATAAAAGGTAATAAACTAATTAGATTTTTAAAATAAGATTACCAGTCCGATAAAGCCTAAATGTATTACCACTATTGAGTTCTGTCGATTTTTCAATATATTTTAAGGAAAAAAAAAAAAAGTAGAAGACAAAATGAAACAGAAAAGACTCTGAGAAGCTGAGATGATGGTGTGGTGGCAGAACAACTTCCCTGTTTAAAAGTATGGTTTCACCTTCATTGTTGTGTTTTACAGAGTTCATTCCATCCCAAGATTTGCATTTCTTAAGCCTTCTAAGCATTTTCCTCTTGGAGCTGGAAGTCTTTTGTGTACGTAGTATGTTGAAGCAATTCTGGTATCAAGTTTTTTTTTTTTCTGAATACCTATAACTTTTATTGTAATTTTTCCCTGTCAGGTATTTTTGAAACTCTTACATAATGCTTCATTAGCCTTTTTTGCAGAACAAAATATCCCGTCTGTCAGAAGCTGACTTAGAATTCCACTCTTCATCTATCCACTGAACGTCTATTTTTACTTCTTGAATTTCTAATTACGTTTTAATTCAATAAAACAATAGAAGCGCAGTACATCTAATATATGCGTTAATGATGTTTTAGAAACTTAGTGGATAGGAGAAGAAGGAAAGAGTGGCAGTTTGTGTGGTCACTGCTTTGGGGCCTCAGTTCTGCTGTGCCAGTAGGAGGAGGCTGATTAGGGTAAAGCATCAGACGGTTCTCATCACTTTTGTTCCTTGATCAATACGCAGGTGCCTCTTGTTCATATTGATTTTTTTTCTGCTTACTTAATGTACTTTCATTTCATGAGACCTGTACAGTCATTAAATCGAGCAGTTTGAATTATTTTCACTCGCTATGACATTGTTTTTAACAGACTGAGTTCATTTTTGGGTATCTATAGTGTTTATTGCCATTAAGATAAAAATAGTTCAGGTAACTGCAGCCAAGCACCGTGGTGTTAAACAGTCTGACCTACTTGAGACAGTTGCACAGATTCAGTACCACCGTTTCAAAATGTCAAGTATTGTCCAGTCATTTGTTTTTTGGTATACTCCATTTTTTCCTTTTAATCCCAAAATGGAGGAAATACTAATTCACACCAGAATAATTTGATCGCAAACAGTGTGAGGAATATTGAGCAATATGCTTGGAATAGACTTCTGCTGAGCAGCAGCCCCATGTGCTGTCGAGTGACAGGATAATTCTGACTTCTTAGCGCGCTCCCCGCCTGGCAGCGTGTGCTGGAGGGGCTCACTGGAAATCCAAGCAGATGCCTATGTGAAGCCCAGCGGTGCACACTACAGCTGTTTCAGTGCTGAGGTGCCTCAGTAGCTTAGATCTGATCTACAGTGGAAATGTTCAGCTGCTACAACTCTTCTTGATAATTCTTTCACCTTCTATCTAGTTTCTGTTTGTGCAAATGGATTTTTGCCAGTGCAGGGTGTGTTAGTTCCTGGATAAAGTGAGATAAATTACACCAGCAAAGCAATTTTGCATACCTAGGCTGTTTGCTGGTGTAAAAATACTGTGGACTATTGACCTCATTGCCAGGATTCTGTATGCTACTATAAATTTCTAATCTAGTGTTGGATTTAATGTAACCCTTTTTTTAGTTAAAAAAAAAAAGAAAAAAGAACATAGAATCAACAGTTACATTTAGTAAGCAAAGCCAGTGAAAAATATCGGGTGAGTCATACTGAATACTGTGAGTCTTCTGTCCCCCTTCTTTGTCCTCAAAACAATTTGATGGGGCTGGTTTAACAGATGGGCAGAAAACCTATCAGCGTGTGTTGGAAAACTGTTTCCAGATGAAGAACAGTTTTCTTAAGTTATTTGCACTCTTTTTTTCTTTGTTCAACACTGACTGAAGTAGTCAAAACATTTTAAGCATATTAAGCAATAACATATTAAGCAAGTCTATAAAATATTTAAATGGAAACTAGAAGCTAAGAGTTCTTAGAAATATTTACATTAATATTTGACTCAGTATAAATCTTATGATAACTGCTTTTGAATCTTCTAGGAACCTTGTGCTGAAGATAAAATGTTGGGTTGTCACGGTTGGTATTCTGTTGCGTACTGAAAATAGTTAGGATCATCTGGTGAATTTATTTCTGAATCCCAAATGAGCTGTGCTTTCACTTTGCTGTAGGTGCTCAGAAATGATTAAGCAATGAGACATAAGGTTTACGGTGATCCACCCAAGAAACATTTTGTAGTTATTAAAGTGTTGGAACACCCTTTGTTTTTCATGGACTCTTTCGGTTCATTTCCTTGTACAGCAGCTGCACAGTGGTGCTGTGCTTGAAGTGAGGTGGAGGTTTTAGTGGTTCTTCCTTATTTGTTGTTCTGGTCATTGGTATTAAAAACCGAGAAGGTCTGCCCTCTGCTTGTACTTTGGGAAGACCCAGCCTCTTAAAATTTATGTAAGGTTAACAGTCTGCATAATTTTGCAGAGTATGAGCAAGTTCTTGGCAGGAGGTGCCAAAAAGCTGTGGTAGATTTATGTTGTGCTCTGTAGTCTCAGAATTAGTTCAGAGGACATTAATGATAGCAGGTGACTAATAGTACAGCATGAAATAACTCTTATGTTGCGGATGAGTCAGGTGGTTATCAATTTCTAAACACATTTGCAAAGCAAAATCCATCTAACAAGTGAGGTTTGGAAGTTTTTTTAGATCTGCTGGAATCTTGCCATACATAGGTAGACTTTGGGATCTTTTCCCATCTGCATTGTATGAAAAGGGGTGGGAGACTCCTATAATTTTTTATACCTCTAGTATACAGTAACTCTCAAGCCCTTGCAGTGTCTCAAGTATGTTTTACCTCCCTAGAGCTGGAGTCAGCTAAATGATCGCTTTCAGTAGAAGACAGTGAGAAAAGGGTAGCTGAAAAACAGCTTCTTAACCTCTCCTTATCAAGCTTATCCCTTGCAAGTGATGGTTTTGTAGCTTCCTTTGTATCAGACACAGACTTCTCACACTGTGCCCCTTCTTTTTTCAAAGAATTCCTTTTGAAGATCTGGACCAGCTGCTAAATGTGCTCTGGGAAAGGGAAAAGTAGTACAACTCAATGGCTGCATTGCTAACTTTAGGCAATGCAACATTGCAAATCTCATACTACTGGTAGTACGTACGTATGTCCAAATTATATGATTAGATGAAATTCACAGATAACCCATTCTATGATTCTATGAAATTTATAGACACTGCTAGCAAGATAATGAGAATTTGAACTGTTATTTTAAAGATGCCATTTAGCTCTCAGGACTTCTGAAAACATTGAAAATGCAGAGCTCAAGAAGTTCAGAAATACTGTAGCAGAGTAAAATATCCATGCAAATACTTCTTTGAAATGTTAGAACCATGCCATGTTTTCTTGAGGACTGTTTTTTAACTTTTGGCACTGTTCCTACTGATGATTGCTGTCTGTCATTTTCCAGGGAAAGAAACCATGGTTGGGTGCCTCTTTCCCTCTCGCTGCTTCTCGTGGTCGCAAACATGATTTGCTTCCTCCACTTCAAGGGGAGGCTGAGAGGCTGTCTTAGGAGAGTACAGGCAGAATGAAGAACATGTATACAAACCTCAGACTCTCAAAATATGGATCCTCAAGAACATGAAGCTAGAAGTATTCTGAAATGTTCTGCTGTATCAGACCAAGGAGTGGTCTTTTTTTGTGTGTGTGTTTTTGTTTTTTTTAAATTTGTTTGTTTGGACTTGCTTTTTCTCCTCTTAAAAATGTTCTTCTGGTAGTTTGTGCATTTTACTAACTTAATTAACATGGTTCTCTCACTGTCCCCAGACAGATGTCCCTCTCTTGGTTGCTGCGGGGCCTTTACACTCAATTTAACTGCTTTCCATCTCACTGTATTTCTGAAATTGGAATTGTATTCAGCTTATTTTACGCCCGCAACAGGCTTCAGAGACAGAAAACTTCTTTTCTGTCATTCGTAGTGGTGTATGAACACTGAGTGATGATCGCTATTGCTCCCCCCTCCTGCCTTTTTTTTACAAGCCATTACTTAACTGTGGCTGTATACAAGTAGATGGCAAATGAGCACTGAGCATTCTCTGAACTAGTCAATGAAATTATTTTCCTATTTCCTGCTATCAGATACAAAATTTTATTATTGAAGCCCGATGCTCCTATGGAGTGCTCTGTCTTACCTAGAGTGCCTTTGAAGACCTGTCTGTTTTCCCTTACTCCAGCAATTTGCCTCCGTCTGTAACACTGCTCACCAAAGTCAGACCAAGCATAATCAACTTTGTGGATGAAAATGAGCCTTCAGAAGAATTAGACAGAACTTGGAATTGTTGCTTTCTGGAGAGGTTTGACGTTTCGAAATGCAGTTTTAATTCAATTTCTGACAAAGCCCAACCTGTCACAAAAGAGAAATTTGAAGAAGTTTGTGTTTTGGAATTGCATAAGCCTTATTTGTCTTTCTCCTCTAAATTAGTTTGTAACATAACACAACACAATTAAAATATTTTTTCTTGAAATAGGAAGCAATAGCTGCTTCCAAACTGCTACTGAAATACCTTACAAAACAATGCATTCGATTTTGATTTGCCATTTGGCATGCAAACACGATGCCAAAAATAAAAAGCCACTGCCTTGCAGAGGTTACAGTTTTCATTCTTAGTTCCCGCAAAACTAACGGAAACTGTTAAACCTGACGTTTTTACACTTGTGCTTGAGTCGTTTCTTGTAGGGCCCGTGTGCCCTTCAGGTGTTGGAGAAGGGGAGGGAAGGCCTCAGGGCTGTCTGCAGCCCCCAGCCTGAGGGGCGGGCCTGCAGCCTGCCTGGAGGCACTGCTCTCCTGCCACGTTCCTGTGCCTCGGTCAGGCCTAATGAGCCATTTTATTTATGAATATGATCTGTGTAATGTCTCCTTAAATGCAATCAGCTAACCCTGCCTTTTTAATTACTTACAATGATTTTAATTGGATCAGAACGCAGCAAGAAACATAAAGCAACAGTGTAATAGCGTTAGCAGAGCAAGGCCTCTGCTGAGAGCTGCCGCCAGGTTCCTCCATTCCCAGCCTGGCTCCATCTGTGGTGGGTGGCTGTCAGCTGGCCCAGCACTGTGCCATGTCAGCCCCGCTGGTGCAGGGTCTGCTGTGCGCAGCACGTGAGACACCACACACGTTTAAAGTGGAAATTAGTAGTATTTCAGGCAACTGGAATTTGATAGTATTTCAGGCTCTTGAGACTCGGAAAAAACTTTTTTTTACTCAGAACAGCGGACCAGCGTTGAGCTTTTGTGTGCCACTGTGTCTTGATGGTGTTTTTGGACTAGGGAAACCGTCAGCCCCCTCTCACTGCTTTCTGTTTGCCACTCAGCTCTGCAGCCCACCACTGTGTGTTACAACTGTCTTCAGAGACAAAATGCATGTCTTTCTTCCTTAGCTAAGAGCCAAGAGCACAGCTCATCCAGAAACTTGTCCTCTGTGATCAGTTTGTTGACAATCATTTTATTTGGCTCTCGAGATCATATGCTGGTTATTTTTTTCAGACAAGGCTACTTCTTAATTTCTGGTGTTTCAGTGATAAATGGTCATAAACATATCGACTCTATTAATACTGAAGACCAATGATAATCTTTGCTGAATTTTCTGCTGAAGATAAATATTTATTTTCACATTTTTGATTTTTGCTATGCAGAACAGACGTTCAGTTTATTAGAAAAGTGTAAATCGTAATTGTGCTGCAGTATAATAATTCCTTTACTTTAGGAGTGGGCTCCTTCAAGAAAGTTCAGCAAATGCTGTTGAGGAATTGTTTTTCCTCTGAATTTTTTTAATTCCATTTTTTCCACCAGAAGGAAAGGTGTTTAGCCCAAACTTTGGCATTATGAGTGTTAGAGAAGACGCTGTTTCTTTCCTGATCTTGAAATGATTCATAACTGTCTGTGGTGAATTCTACAAATTATGCTTTCTGAGGCCTGAGAAGAATCTGTTGCCAGACTAAATATTATTTAGAATTAGAAGAACTGCAATAAAAATTATGATGGAATCATATGAGTACACAATGAGTCTGTATGTTTTGACAGTTTTGTTTAAAAGTATTAAATTGCTAACCATCTTTTGTCCTTGGAGTAGCACTTTTATTTTGGTCCAAACAATTTTTTGTGTGTCAATTATTAAATATAATTGGCTGATAAATAATTGTGCAATTCTACAGAAAATGAATGCATTTATTTAATAACAATTATTCATTGAATTAAATGTTATCTGTTAACATTTTGTGCCTTTAAGAACTGGAAGGCTTGCTTGCTTTCTTGTTATCATTTAATTCATTATTTTGAACTCTGCTACTTAGGATATTGAATTTTAGATTTGAGTCTGTGTGGTGTTAGTGATAATAGAACTTAGATGTGTCATCAGAACTATATGAGAAGACTTGGCTTTTGATTTTCCACTGCATTAAAATTATAAAGGTACATTTAAATTAAATCTTATGAAGAGGGAATTACCACAGATTATGTTATGTGATTTCTAATTTTATCAATATAAGTTTTGTGGGGCTTTTTTTTTTTTTTTAAAGGAAAAAAAGCACATCAGTATACATTCAAGAGCCCAGATTAACCCAGATTAGTGATAAATCATATTATATTTTTAGGTAATTGAAGATCTTATATGGGTGGCATAAACAGTATGACACCACAGCTGTCTAAAGGCAGTCACTGGGCATGCATTAAAGGGTTGTTTTTTTCAGTGTCATCTTTGAAGAGCAGCTGTGCAGGTGCATTGTTCAAACCCCCTTTCACCTGTGCTCCTACGTGAGCAATCATTTAGGCTTGTTATCTGGTAGGTTTGGGAGCAGTGGTGGACAATGGAGAGCAGTTTATATGGGGTGGATTGCGGAGGCGCATGGCACTTCCTTCATCTTCCTTGCATTCTATTGTCATTGCAGAGGCAGCTAACTAATTAATTAAATGCTAAGGACGAGAGTTGCTTTAAACCAGTTTGTACCTACAGAATGTTTTTTAACAGATTACAACAAATGTTGAGGGGAGAGAGAAAAAGATTAAAGCTTTAAACATTTTTAGAATTTCGCTACCCAAATTGTGTAAGATAGAAGGTCTTAATGCATCATGGGAGATAACTGCTGTCAGTCTTTTGAGTCGTGGTTAAATGCTTTATATTTCTATCAAAATATCAGAAGGTAGGCACCTGTAGAGGCTAACTTCAATTACAAATATTCAGAATCTGATCACTGTTGGGTTTGGCTTTCAAGCAACATTCTTTTCTTGCACATCCTTTTAGTACTGCTGCTAAGTTTTGTTGTTGCTGGAAGAACTGGTGAGAATTCTGGCAGACTGAGTTGATTTCTGCCATAAGCTCATCTCTAAATTTTAATAAGGCTTTACTGTAGGAGATGAGATATTGTATGATGTTTTAAAATTGTGCAGTGATATTCAAGTTGTCTACAAAAGCACTCTGGATAACACAAGGTTCACTTTGGTCTCCCACAGAGTATCTGAAGTACACAAAACCTGTGTGATTTATAGCATACACAACATCTGTTGACTCTAAAAATGATAAAATCAAGTAAATCTGCAGCTAATTGCAGTCAGTTATTGATGGTATGCCAAGAAAGAGGTGGGAGGAATTAAATAGGCATTTATTAAAGATAAAAATTAAATATACTTTTAAGTACGGAGGGATTGGCTCTAAGGAAAATGCAGTTCTGCTTTTGCAGAAGTATTTTCCTGAAGGTATAAGTATGAAAGGAGTGAATGGTGGGTGTTGAAAAGAGGCAGAAGAGACCCACAAGGAGAGAAGAGTATGAAAGAAGTATTTGCAGCTTACATGTATATAAGTAAAGAGGAAAAATAGTATCACCTCTTACCTTATCCAGGGGCCGAGATAAATAGCATGGTTTTTGTTTCATTTGATTTTACAGTTCTGTAGCGCTACTGATCTTAAAGTACCTCCTGGTATTTTCAAATATGTGTTAGAAGTGATCCATGTACGATCTGTCAGTTTTGGATACATGCTGTCGTGTAAAAACAATGATAAAAATAAAAAGAAAGTAGCATATTGCTCACTGAATTGAAAAAAGAAGTGCAGCTAGAAACGGCTAGCTCTGTAACGTAGCTGTAGGCCTGTGTAACTTAGAGTCTAAAACTCTTCTTACACATACCTCTATCCTGATGAAAATTAGGGCTTTAATCGTTAACGTTATATATTAAAGCACACAAATGAACAAACATCTCTTCTGCCCTCCATCAAGGGCGCTGATTCAGCAAAGAGTTTGCCATCTTTGCTGTCTCAGCAACCAAAAGGGCGTTTGAAAAAAAGTTATTTTTGACTGAGATTTTTGGAACACCTCTTTTTTTTTTTTTTTTTTTGCATTGTATGTATCTGCTGCAATATGCTGCAGCAGTGATAAAAACTGAACCCTTGTATCTTTACGTAATGCTGAATATTAAAAACATTACTTGCCTATTGAATGATAAAATGAATGATTTTTAAAATAATATTAAAAAGCTGTCAAAAATACTGGTATTTTCATGTCAACATGTAAATTTAGGTTATCTCTTATATCCTTCTACTCCCCACTATCTTGATTGCTTCCACGACTTCAGTTTTGATGCTAACTTAGGTAAAGGAGAGAGAGTCAAAGTCATATACCTGCATTTAGATGAGCCCTTATCTCTGTTCTGGAAAGATTTTGTTCAGGCACTCCAGCAATGCAGTTCGAAGGGCATAATTCCTTTACATGGGTTTATGATACAGTTGCAATATATTTTCAGTGTAATTATCTCTTGCAGATATGAGAACACATTTCATCCTGTTTCATTTTATTTACTGATGCATTGCTCCATTTTAGGGAAGACTGCTTGTTGGACAGCTGTTGGGATTTTAAGAAAGACTTTCCTGACAATAAAGATCCTGATTCGTGTCTGCTTGAAATCTATTAAAACAAACAAACAAACAAAAAAAACCACTCTTCACCCCTTTGTTTTCCAGCCCTGGATACTCTCCTGAAATTTGAACCGAAATGCTGTTGGCACTGATAATGAGCAAGCAGTGCAAAGCTACTGGCGTGGATGGGAGTTGGGGGAAAACGTGCAAGGTGGAAAGGAAATGGTGACACTAAATTGCAGATTAATACTTATATCTTTTAACAGCTCAGCTCACATTCCAGCATTTTTTCTCTGTCTTATTTTTGAGCATGATGTCATTCTTGTCTCTTTCAACCCTCATGTTCATTTCTTCAGTGGTCCCCAACTTGTTCTTCGTATCTCCTGTGTTCTATATTACACCTATCTGTCCCCCTTATTTTTTTCCCATATGCTACACACATTGCTTTGCATCTGTGATGGTACAGAGTGTGTTCAAAACAGAAATAGGACAACTAGATTTTTACTGGCAACATGCTTTATTTTTGCTTAGTTCCAAAAAAAGCCCAAGAGGAATGTTGACTTGTCGAGGTATCACTGCTTTGTTGCTGCAATATATTTGGTTTTGAAAGTCCACATACATATGAAGGACCGTGCAGTGTCTAAATTAAACTTCAGTAAATTTGTTACAGAGAAATGTTTATCTCTCTGTTTGTTTTTAATGAAGAACAATCTCTTAATTATCAGATTAAAATGTGGACTTTCTAAATAATACATATATATATGATATTTGTTTTTATGATTATAACATTGTGCTGTCAATGCTGTTACAGAGTTGCTGTAACTCATAGGTACTGTGTAAGACATTTTTTTTTAATGTTTTCTGATCTATAGGCTAGAATATCAGCTAGAATATATAGCATGGAGCCAATTGCAGCACGATCATCTAACTACTGGTGATGAAAGGCATCAGTAATGCAGGTATTTTATCACAGAGAATTTAGAAAAATGCAGTTTAAGCTAGTAAAAAAGTTTCAGGAGCTTCTGAGAAAGTTTCTCAAATCAGCTGCTCTTAAGAAAGGCTTAAGAACCTTCGTGTGATTTTTAGAGTTCTGTTTCTTTTCCTGTCTGTGTGCACCTCTGGGAAAGATTTGGCTCCAGCTTCTCCCAGCCACCTGCTGCGCAGCATACAACAGAAGTGAGATCTCTTTCATTATCTTTCCTGGGTTAACAGACAATTCTGTTTGTCCTCATACGCATGTGCTTCAGTCCCCTTTGCTGTCTTGGTGGTTCCTTTTCGGCCTACTTGAGCTTAATTTACTGAAGGTTAGAATTGCAGAATCATAGAATATCCCAGATTGGAAGGGACCCACAAGGATCATTGAGTCCAACTCCTGGCTCCACACACCACCACCCAAAAGTCAAACTCCATGTCTGAGAGCATTTTCCCAATGCTTCTTGAACTCTGACAGCTTGGGGCCGTGCCCAGTGCTCTGGGCAGCCTGTTCCGTGCCCACCTCCCTCTGGTGAAGAACCTTTTCCTAATATTCAATCTGAACCTGAATTTAATTAATTTTGTCCCATCACCCAGGCTACTAACAATGATAGTATCATCCCCAGCACTGAGCAGCCACCAGGTGAGTGTGAATGGCCTTTGAGGCGGTCTTTGAGCCAAGGTTTCTGGGCAACTGGGGAGAAGTGAGTGAGCAAAACAGAACATAGTGCAGGTTCACTAAGATTGTGGGTCTGAACGCAGCACAGGGAAAAAAGACAGAGGAGGATCTCATGGTGGGAAACCTTAAAGGAGTTCAAGAAATTCTGCTTTAGGTCTAAGTGGATGTGGGAGTAGTGCGGTATAACTAGTGATTAGACCTAAGTAATGTTTGTCTTGGTATGCTAAGCTATTTTCTGAATCATGGCATTTTCACAGGGATGTCTCCAAAATATGGTGCTCATTGTTAAGTCAGGGATGATGATAAAAATAGATATCAAACTCATTTCCATCAATTCCAGATCTTGCCTGACATCTGATTTCCAGCCCTGAGAGTAGGAATTAACTCTTCCATCAAGACAGTTTAAATGCAGCTTTAATATAGTGTTAAAAATGAATACTCAGGTTTCTTCACTACTTCTATCCTCTTATCAACTTTGGGAGTATTTCTTGAGTTTTATGTGTGCAGTCTGGAGAGACAAAGCAAGTTTCCTCTGTTGGCAGAGGATGGCCACAGATGATAATTAAAGCATTGCTAAATATTTTCACAGAATCACAGAATGGCTCGGGCTGGAAGGGACCTCAAGAATCATGAATCTCCAACTCCCCTGCCCCAGGCAGGGCTTCCAGCCTCCACATTTAATACTAGACCAGGTTGCCCAGGGCCCCATCCAGCCTGGCCTTGAACACCTCCAGGGATGGGACATCCACAGCCTCTGGGCAGCCTGAACGCATACTTTAAAAATCAGCAATGATAATTTTGAGGAAACAGAAATCCAAGTGCAAAATGATACCCATTCCTTCCTCCTCCAATCTTCTATTCACGACAAACATCCCTTTGTTTTAACATGCTAGAAGTTACATTCTTTTATATCGAGGTGATCACTTGTTTTGGAATGTTGAACTCATTTTTCTTCTGAAGTCCTACTCTGGTAAAATAACACACTGTAGATGACAGTTCTTTTTTTACAGCACAAGGTAGAGTGCCCATGTTTAAATGAGTGGTTCAGATTTATTCTTTCTTTGAATCATTTACTTTCCCCAGTTTGGTTCTGGTACTATTGACCTGATTTCTTTAGAACTTAAACGTTCTTGGCATGTGATTGATATGAAAGGCTGAGAAGTAGTTTTGCTTTGTTTTTAGTTTTCATGTCTCTTTTCCCTAAGGGCATCTGTGAGAAACTGTACCTGGTTGTCCAATATTTTATTTCCTTTTCTGGACTTAAACAGCATGAGTGTGTTAACGCACTGCCCAGGAAAGCAAATAGAAGCACAGTAACACTGGCCCCGTTCTGTTTCTGGCTCCAGCTGGACAGTTTTGCCTCCCTTAATGTTTCTCAGACAGCTGAAATGCTAAACCTTATGTATTATGCATACGAGTAGTTAATTTTTAAGATGGGAGAAATTGGTTAAATAAAGATCAGTTTTCATAGGAACTTAATGGCATTTTAGTGGTAGAGAGATATTTTATTCTCAGTTCTTTCACAGAGGAAAGGAGAATTTTGCAGGAATCTGGATGTGTAGGAAAATGAAGGAAGGATAGCAGGAAATTTGTAAGTAGCTGGCACTAAAATTTTCTTCCTCTTCAGTAATGAATTCATGATCCCTTCATAAAAGTTTCAAAATCAGTCTTTTCAGATTCAAAATTGATCAGTTTATAAAGCATATCTAACGCATACAGCGTACATATAGTACAGAGCAACATTCTTATTTTGAACACCTCACGGGGCACCATAATTTATACCATTTTTATAGGAATAAACAACTTTTTTCAGAAGAGCTCACACTATAAAATGACTGTAAGATATTGTTTCATATTAACTGTAGTGGAATCCATTTCCCTTGATTTAGGGACTTAATATAAGCCTTGCTTCAGCAAGTGCTTAGGAGCCTGCTGCAGGATTTGGGGCAGACAATTCAGCCTATGCAGAGAATTAGTCTGCTTAAAGCAGATCATGGAGAAAGGATCTCTTCTGAGGCAGCTTCCATTTTTGAAGACCTACAAATGTGCCTGCTCTTGCCATTCCCCACCTGCTCTATGTATCAATTGCATAGAAAATGTAAGCACCTACAGAAAGAAGGCTGTTGTTCTTTAGGTTAGGTTATCCACCTATTCCTCCTAAGGAATAAAGATGGCATATAAAATATTCGATTGATTTAACCAGTAGGTGAGCATTGGGTTTCTGCCAGGGTATCAAGCTCTTAAGCTCAATTCTAGGACTTTTTATAGTTTTATATTACCTGCATTATTAAAAACAAATGATCTTAGTCGGGCCTAACAGCTTCCCAAGCTGGGGGTTTGGATATAACTGGGGCAAACATGACGCGATCCTTCCTTTTTGCTAGCAAGTGCAGTAGCTAACATTGCAGTGAGGACCATGGAAGTTTCCATGATGGATGAGATTTGTGGCCCATTCAAATCAGTAAATTACTTTGAGGTACGTTAGAAGTAGATGGGAAAAAAATTTCAAATTGATCCTCAGCAGTTCTAACAAATCGATCAACTAATTGTGTTTGTTTTGAGCTTGTATCCAGGCACTGCTGTAGGAATAAAGACTAAATTCATAATAATAACTCTCTTCAAGAATGGAATTTTGTCATTACTTAATATTTCTCCCTCCTAAGAAAGATTTTATGTGCTTTTACAGTACCTGTCCATTTCCTTCTAATTCTTTGTAATGCAGACATATACTGTAAATAGTGATTTACGTTCAGCTTTATGCACATCTTCTACCAATTTACATTCTGCCAAGAGGGGAAGTTGTAACCTGCCCTCTCATTTTTGCCAGCAGTGCACTTTTGTGCCTGCATTGTGCATCAGATGAGAGAGTAGAAGTTTCTTAGAAAATTGTGATTTTTCTTCATTTTCAAAAAAGAACAGCCTTAGGACACAGATGTTACAGATGTCACCAACTTTTCCCTCAGCTAAGAATGCAAAAGTAAAGCAAAGCAATTCATTTAAAAAAGAAATTGTCCCAAAACATTCCTCAAAGAGGCAAACAGAAATAACAGAGAATTTCAAGTATACTTTAATTTCTTTTAATTACCCCCAGTAGCCTCATCTTAATTTATCATTGGCAGCTTCCTATGTACTCACTGGGTAGGTTGTTCACAGGGAATCCACTTCAGCTCTTCTAATTTGCTTGTAGAACTTTGCTGTAACTTTGCTTTTTGTTCTTAGTGTTGCTGATGCAGCATCTCAAAGCACACAAGGATTTCTCTTTTTGCTCAAGTGTCCTCTTGACTGACTTGGTTTAATCACATTGGTTTGTTACTGTCTGTCCTGGTTTCCTATCAGTAGACTTCCATTGATTCTCTGGTTTTCATCAAGAGCTCAAAATCATCAGTTTAAATAACAAACATTATGCTGTTTCTGAGAAGCTTATAGTGATGCTAACTTCATCCTATATTTCAAACTTTTGAATATTTACTAAGAAAATTAATTCAGATTTTTTTTATCTTCATTATCTATTTTCACAGTGAAGTTTGAGATCAGAAGAGGAAATCATATCATAGAAAGAGTCTAAGTTGTTGAGTCAGAAAAACTCTTTTGCTCAGAGTATTTTTTTCTACCTAGTGTACTGTGCATATCAGATCTGTCTCTGTCTGTTAAACGCCTCTTATATAACTATCTGGGAAATGGTGGTTTAAAAAACATAGCTGTAAGCAACATCTCAGCCAGTGGATTAGAAAACTGTTCAGGTTTAATAAATCGAGAAAATTTGGAATTATAATGACAAAAATCTTTTTTCTTTAAGAAATATAAGAAACTAACCCTTTCTTTGGCTGAGGTACATTAAATGTCACTGATTCCTAGGGCTCAGTGCATTTTGCTTTGACATATAATATTTTTTGTTCAAGAAGATGATTCAGCAGGCAGTCTGTATTTTAAGTCCTTAAAAAGTCATTTCCAGCTGTGCTTTTCAAGCTTAATAAGGTGTGATAGTTCAAAAGGAAGCAATACCAGAGATAGCAGAGGAATGGGAGGTGAAGGAATGGCAACAGCACTGTATTTCCCTTCTCTAGTTTCCTCCCTTGCTTCATAGAATCATAGAATCGCTAAGGTTGGAATAGACCCACAGGATCATCCAGTCCAACCATTCGCCCTTCACCAATGGTTCTCGCTAAACCATGTCCCTCAACACAACATCCAAGTGCTCTTTGAACACCACCAGGCTCGGTGACTCCACCGCCTCTCTGGGCAGTCCCTGCCCCTTCAGTACATGGAAGTGACTGGGGCAGTGTGCTTCAGCTCATGCTGGTGCTGAGGGCAGTTTGTGCCATGGCTGCAGCCGTATGGTGTAGTGGTACAGTGTATTTAGCTCCTAACTCATTTTAGGCACAAGTGTTTCTTTATATAGTTATAAATAGTAAACTTACTAAATCTACTGTGTTTAGTTTAGGATTACCTTCATTCTGAAGCTTTAAGTTGAAAGACAGGAGAAGTGTGGAAGTCCTGCTAACCCTGTGGTAGTGATCGAGAACCGAGCTGTGAGCGATTGACCGGCTCTACGTTATGGAGGAAAGCTGGTAAATTTTGAACTGGGCTCCAGTCCCCAGAGTCAGTGCTAACTAGAAGATAAGCCTTTGCACTTCCTTTGCTCTTGAGGTGTGGACACAAATACCTTACAGATCATTTCACTCATACTTCTTTGGCCACAACTTCTTTGGTTAGACTGTATAGTTACTTAGTGACTGCACACAGCAAGAAACTGGATGATGGCACTGCACAAATGCATGGAGAAGAATTCTGCCTTTGCTAGTGCCTGGTAGTATCTCTCTTCACATGACGTTTTCTTTTTTAACTAAAACTAGCAGCTTGGAATATGCAAATTCCTCTACAATATTTTAAATACACTGGAAAGTGCTCTCAGAAACACCCTTTGAATTTTGCATAGTCCTATGTGGAGCCGGGAGCTGGACTGAGTGAGCCTTGTGGGTCCATTCCAGCTCGGGATGTTCTGTGACTATGGATTCTAAAGGCACTGAGGTTTGGGCAATGTGTCAACCGCCTCTGCTGCATTCCACCTGCATGGTCAGCAGTGACAGCTTCACTGGTGGCAATACAGAAGTGCAGATATGTTCTGTCTGTGTTGCAGCTTCCTTTCTTACATAGGAAGGTCAGGAAAGCACTTGCAGATGTTTGTACTGCACACTTGCTGTCTACACGAAAGCTGCTGATCATTTGAGAGTAGTATAATATGATTGCTGGGGCTTCTCTACTGGTTGGAGCAGTAGTCAGTGGCATCCAGAGCAGGCTGCCTAGCCACTGAACCCACAGAAAGGCTTTCTGTTATGAAGACCAACAGAAATGCATTGCCTCTGAAGTATTTTGTTAGGATTGCAGGGAATGTGAAGTGAAGCTGCAGATTTTGGCAGTTGAGCAGGAGGTGGCTGCCAGTCTGAGACACAGATGGAGCATTTGGAGAAGCCAAAGCAGCATGGGCTTTCTGTTCCTTTCATGGAACCATCAGACTGATTAGATTTTTAGCACCTGAAATGGCCTAATTTTGGTTTAGAGATTTAAAAAAAAACAAAACAAAAAACAGTAGGGAAAAACAATCTCTTGTATTTCTCTTTCACAATTCTTTTTTCTTTGGATTTAGGAGATCAGGACCACATTTTATTTTGTTTAAGCATCCTGAGGGTGTAGAGTGTGATTTTATCATATAAGTGAAATGCACAGCAAATTTTTTATTTTCTAGCTGAGTAGGTGAGTCTTTGATGTTATTTGCACCTTTTGTAGTGCCATGTTGCCAAAAATCTACTTGGCAGTAGATTTAAGCAGTGGCTCCTTCTTTGCACTTCTTTTTTCAATCTTACTATGTCAGCTGACAAGTAGAGGTCAAAAAAATAGCGTTCACATTCAGGACACTTGTTGATTGGTAACTGAAGGTACTGAGTGTATAGTATTAGTTTTAACAGGTTCATATGCAAGACCACATTTGGATAAGCAGCTTGGTCACAGCAAAAAATTGCTCTTCTCGGGATAAGTTACTCCTAGCTGGGTAAGAGGGACTGCCATAGCCCCTAGCAAAAACAGCTTTGTAAACATGTATTTGTGTCAGGCTTCATTAACAGCCTGTGCAACATGAAATGTACTTCCCTGCTGCTCACCTGTCCTGTGACTCCTCTGATCAATTTTTAAATGGGTGCATGCAGACAAAAGCATTTGCAGGTCTATTCTTAGTAGATTGAAGCCTATTTGAAACACAGTACTGTTAAGAAAGTTGATCTCCTTTATTCCTTACTCAGTTTTACGCAGCACTTCTGGAATCATTTATTTCAGTTTCTTATGCTGAGTTCATGTGCAAGAGAAGGGATGCTCCACTCTGTGTAGCTGTGCAGTGATCCACTTGGAATTTTGTGTTCAGTTATGAACATATGGTTGCAAAAATGAGTCTGATGCTTAGATCACTTTATTGTGAATAAACAAAAATAACTGGTTACTAAAGTGAAAGGTTATTTAAGATTTAAAAGTTCAGTTCACTTAGTAGGGATTTAAGTCTATGCCTTAATAGACATACTGGGAGGACATAAAGGAAGATGACTATTGGGAAGTCATTGTTATAAATGGAAATGGTGAAACATTGTCTTATGAAGGAAGTATCTGTCACTGAGTGATGTGCCTCGGCCATTAGTTTGTTTTATTCATTTTTTCAAAAGAAGGAGTGGAACTCATGCTCAACTGAGCAGAATGCTGATCAGTGTGTAAATGGGAGTAGTCCTGTATTCTCTTGTAGATAAGCAGTAGTGTGAAGGTCCAGGCTATCTTGACAATTGAATTAGATTGACTCAGATCTAAAAAGATTTAAAACCCACAGAAACAAAAAGGGGGGAAAAAATGTTGTCCAACTTCAGAGGTTCACTGAGGACCCTCCTAGACTGCTTTTATAGTTCCCCATGGATCTCAACTAAGGCACCCAGAGATGTTCAACGTGTCCATTTTATAAATTTAATGTCTGATTCTTACCTAACTTCTGTTGTAATTCAGAGGTTTGAGTGAATATGCATATCTGTTCTTGGAGGAGCCTAAAGAAAGTACACTCAGGTTATGCTGCTCCTATTCCAGGAACATGCATTTCAGAGCAGTGGCTATAGTTGGTTTAGTTTACAGTAGATATGAATGTAATTGTATAACATTTGAATGATATAAGTTCTAGCCCGATCTAAGCTGTAGGTCTTCATTAGCTTGCAGGAGGCCGAGTAAACAGTTCTTGCATTGCAAGAGATTACCACAGAAAGATGGAAGCCATCTGAGAAAAGATGTCCTCCAGCCCTTCTTTCAGGAGTGGGTCAGTGGTTATGTTAGGGCAGGTCAGGAGTGCAAGACCAGGCAGGGATCCAACTCGTAGCATAGAGGTGAGGTATCTCAGGGGGTGTGAAAAACTGATTTTTATTCCCTAGGTTATGTTTTATATCTTAAATTGCCCCATGTGAAAAGCCCAAGTAGATGAAAGAGCAGAGATCAGAGTGTCACATCCTTTAAAAAAGGGAGAAAGATTGTCACGGATTCAAACCTCTTTGGATAAAGAAAGACAAAGTGGCATTTTCAATTTGCTGGCATGGGCTAATTACTAATTGTCAATTAATGAAAGATTAAATGGTTTAACCACGTTTACATAGCCAGTGACAGAAGTCAGGTTTCAGCGGATTTTCTTGCTGCAGTCACTTGCCCTGCTGAATAATGTGTGGATGCTGTACTGATGGACAGCTGGTTTCTGTCATGAAAATAAATTTTGTAGTGTCCTTTTTGTATTTGATCTGCAATGTTTAGAATTTAAATTTGTATTTCAAGTATAATTTAAACATACAAACACATAATACATAGAGATTGTCAGATATTAGAACAAATTATGCTTGTTAAAACATCTGGTTAGAGAAATTCAGTTATATAGTTAGTCCTCTAAGATAAGGATGTGACTTCTTGGCCCTTGATGCACCATAACTGAGATTCTTGAATTCCTTGAACTCACAGCTTTTCCAAAGTGTCTGATTCTAGAGAGGTAAATGAGATGTATTAAATATGCATATTCGTGAGCAATAGTCTTTTGATTTTCAATTTTTCTTGAACAGTTCATTCCTTCAGCGTGCTCCATTGTCAGGTGTTTTATGCAAAAATGTTCTTTGGAACTAAGTATAATTTCTAAACGTTTCAATGTGTTTAAAATGTTCCATTATTATATGTCATGCTTATCAATATTTTGTTGCTTTTATAGATTACCTTTCTCAAGGGATAGATCTGTCTGGAATAGAAGTAATTGAAAATGACCTGCTTTTTATTGCAAGAGCTCGGCTGGAGGTGGAAAATCAGGCTAAAAGGTTACTTGAGCAAGGTGTGGAGACTCAGGTAAAATATGTGTTCTTTTTTACTTCCTTTCAAAAGTGAAGTTTGAAGGAAGGGTGCTGTGAGGCTGATTTCCTTGGTTTGGCCTTGCATTTTCTAATGGACGTTAAACTTTAGAAAAAATATCTTATTTGCAAGAGAAAGTCATATGCACATATCAGTATCTAAAGAGATGGACAAAACTAGTTTTGTGCAAATATTTATTTGCAAAACTAACATTTTGTAGTGTATGACGTTGATAATATGCCAAGTTTTACAGATAAATCTGAAAAATGTAGTTGCTAAAAACTAAGAAGATTTCTACATTTTAGCTATGCAGTTATGTAATGAAATGATTTGATGGATTTCCGATTAATACTTTAAAAGGCATTTTAGACTTTGAGGTAGATATTCACTATAGGGAATATGCATAATTACATTCTTCTGTACTAAATGTAATTATCTACATTTTAATAACCTATGTGTGTTATTTAACTATTTGTAGTATCATTTGTACTGACCCTTTGCCTTTTTTTAACATTTGTATTCCTTTGGGTATTAAAAAAAACCAACGTATTTTAATCTCCAATACTCCAATAAGAGGAGAAATCTAGCACAAGTTCCTATCAGCTTTGTTTTTTAGAGAACAAAGTGTATTAGAATAAGACATTTCTATGCTGTTTGTTAAAAATAGTTAACCTTGTGAGGCAATATAGCATTTATTTGTAGTATTGGATGCTGACATGAAAGCAGAACATAAATGGAATGGAAAATCTCTTAATTAAATTAGCTTCCTTAGATAATTGAAGATTAAAATGATCAGTATGTATCAATTGTCTTAGACCTCTCATTGTAAGTAATTCTCTGCAGTAAGAAGTCATAACTGTGGTAAATACCGTTCATTATTTACTGATAGCAAAATGATAGGGGAAAAGAAAAACGCTCCATTTTTTGCTAAATTACTATTCAGATATTGAAACTCCTGGCTTTTTTAGCATGTTGCTGAACTATCATTGGGCTTGTTACAATCTACGAAATATATGCTATATTAAATGAAGACTGAACGATGATAAGGGCTGAGAAAAAGCAAGTAGACATCTATTTTAAATGTAGCAAAAGTCTTCATCGGTGTCGACCCCTTCTAGTTTTTCATGTCAGATTTGACCTTCTGTGATAATTTGCTCTTTATATTAAGTACTAAAATGGAACTGACAAAGAAACCCTGGGGAAATCAATCCCACTCTACTTGAAAAATTGACGGATTTATTAGGTGTTCCAGGCTGTATCCAGGTAATCAAGAGATTATTAAAGTATTTGCCTGTTGTGCTTTAGCCAGGGGCCTGTTTCTAGCAAGAAAGATTGTTTGGAAGATTGTTTAGAAGAACATTTCTAGTGTTTAGTCCTATCAGAAATGGATACTTTTATTAAGTAATATTGGGATATGCTTCACAGATTTGTTGTTGGATACAGATAGCTGCTTTAATGTTGAAATAATATTGTGTTTTATAAAATACGCATGCAGACGTTGCCCAAGAAATATAGAGTTTGAAATATGACCATTTGTCTTTGGTTCTTATTACTGTAACTGTTTATTGACAACCTGATTTACATTTATACCTTCCAAGCCCTGAGATTTCCCATAAGAGAAGCACAGAATCTTCATCTTTTCATGTGCATTTTGTAGTACAGAATTTTTTAGATAGGCTGCCTTTTTGATAATTTCTATTGTGATAGCCAGGTCTGTGCCACTGAGAATAATGCAGGTGTATTTTGTCCAGGTGGTTGTTCGGTTATTTGATATTTGGAATAGCAATTTTAATTTTTACTTTTTTGATCTATGTAAATAATACATGAGATCAGTTGCCTTTGTAAGAGAGGTCTGTTTCTGTATTTCACTGAGCAGCTTTCAGTAGTGCTTTAAGAAGGAAGTCAGCTTTAGATCTCTGTTTTAGAATACTCCAATGACCACCTGAAAGAACAGAAGGAAGTGAAAATGCATTAGAAAAACAAAACAAAACAAAACAAAATCCAAAGCTGTATCTCCTTTTAAGCAGTTGTTTGTTAAAATTTGGTGAATGTCTTCTGTGGAAATCAGCTCTTGAGAATAGATCTAAAAGGTTGGAACTGTCTCTTTCAATGTATTGATGTATTATTTGTTTAGATAGGAGACTATTTTTGTTCTTTTAATTGTTTATTCAATGAAGTAGAATTTCTTTATGAGCTGTGTCCAGATTCACCAAAAAAAAAAATGGCATGTGAAAGCAGATACTTACCTGAAAGTGGTACATTGTCTTTTTCTCAGCATTATAATTCATATTTTCATTGCAAGTTCATCACCGTGGCATTTGTATATTTCTCAGAAGAAAATAAATCTCTTTCCTTCTCTCCTGTTTCATTGGAAGAGTGACGTTAGCAGTTGACTGCTTCAGAAGTGACACCCAGCTGTGGGATGAGGTCAACAAACCAGAGGGACAAGATGCCATCCAGAGGGACCTAGACAGGCTTGAGCAGTGGCCCGAGGTGAACCTCATGAGGTTCAACAAATCCAAATGCAAGGTCTTGCATCTAGGTTATCATCTTGCATCTGAGGCAACATTTGCTACCATTATAAGCTGGGGAATGAAAGGATTGAGTGCAGCCCTGCCGAATGAAAGGATTGAGTGCAGCCCTGCCGAAAACGACCTGGGTGTACTGGTGGATGGGAAGCTGGACATGAGCCAGCAGTGTGCCCTCACAGCCCAGATAGCCAACTGTATCCTGGGCTGCATCAAAAGCAGCATGGCCAGCAGAGTGAAGGAGGTGATCCTGACTCTCTCTACTCTGTACTGGTGAGGCTTTAATTGGAATACTGTGTCCAGATGTGGAGTCCTCAGTACAGGAGAGACTGCTGGAGCATGTCTGGAGGAGGGCCACAAAAATGATTCGGCCTTTCAGTATCTAAAGGGGAGCTACAGGAAAGAAGGGGACAGACTCTTTAGCAGAGTCGTTTGTGATAGAACACGGGAAATGGTTTCAAGTTTAAAGAGGATAGATTTAGGTTAGATATAAGGAAAAAAGTTTTTTACAGTAAGGATGGTGAGGCACTGGAAAAGGTTGCCCAGAGCTGTGGTTGATGTCCCATCCCTGGAGACTTTCAGGGCCAGGCTGGACCTGGCTCTGGGCAACCTGACCTAGCTGTGCATGTCCTTGTTCATAGCAGGGGATTTGGACTAGATGACCTTTAAAAGTCTCTTCCAACTCTAAAGATTTTATTATTCTATGATTCTAAGTGAAGGCTTCTATGTGTGCTCACAGGAGTAACTTCAAAGCTGCCATCTGGGTATAAACTAGAAGAGTCGCTCAACATTTCTAGACTTAACAGGTTTTCATAGAGCTGCCAACCATGCTTGTCTTCCTAATCCTTTTAGAAACAGTAAGCCCTCTCTGCTCCTGTGGGCAAAAGTAAAACATATAATGGTAAATTCATTGAAGTGGAGGTACCAATGACTACAGGCGTTTCTTTTTTATTTCATTGTATGCTTTGTAACCCACTCCTGGTATATATAGTGCAGATTAATGCTCTGTCATGAGCAGCATCAAGAAAATTGATTCAAATTCTGTTCTTACTGTTTAGTGCTGAATTTCTTCATAGCTGTCCTTCACACTGTAAGCAGACTCATAGCAGATAGTATAGAAATCAGGAGAGGCTGCTTTAGCAGAGATACAACCACAGCAATTATTATAGTCAGTCTCTTAGAACATACAGCAGTGTTTCCTGCCTAAAAACAAGGAAACAAGAAAAGGTACGTAGCCGTCTTGCAACCACCTGAAGTGTCCCCTGCATTTCTCTGGCTTACCGGAGGAACTCTAGGCAAAATGATCTAAATTTTCCTTAAACACCACTTTTTTTTTTTTTTTTTTTTTTTTTTTGTAAAGAAGTGTATTGTGTAAGGTATATATGAATAATAATAAATTACTCAGAACAAAATAAACCAGTCAATCCTGTATAGAACAGTTCTGCTGAACAGTCTTGTGGCTGCTGTACTTGAAAAGAAAACTTATTCCATAGCTTAGCTCGTGCTTCAAACCCTTTCTGTTATATTATCATGCTTAGTGCTAGACTTCATCTTACAGCCAGGGAGGGGTGCCCACACTTAGTTCCATCAAGTAATTGAAGTGTTGGTAGCATTAAGGGCCAGGTCCGGTGTATATAAAAGAATACGTATCCATCTCTCCCATCTTTACTCCTGTTAACATGTAGCACAAGTTCTGAACTAGGTTTCCTGCTTTAACCACAGTTATGGGGCATCCCTGAGTAAGAAGGTTGGATTTTTGCAGGTTTTGTACTAGTATGTGTGAAATGGGTTAGGAACCTATGCTCTTGCTTTTGACCTTACCAATTTAAACTTTGTTTATTTGTTAGGATATAGATGATGACAATTATGGTATCACTGAATATAGAATAAAACATATTTAGATCAAACAGGACATGATGTGGAGATGAGAGCAGAACTCAGAATTCCTTGATTATGCACCCTAAACAGAGTTTATGTTACAGAAAACTTCCTAATTTTTCTACCTAGCATAAATCTAGAGAGAGTTATATTCATTGGTAGTAGTGAAAGTTTCTGGTGACCTTATAGTGAAGTTTCTTGATCGTGTTAGAGAAAGCAAAAAATAAGTGTAAACTTAGTAGCTCTCCTTTGTTCAAATGAATGTTGAATTGTCTGCAGTTTTTCTTTAATACATAGATTTTTTTAAAGACCTCTCTTGATTATAATCTCAGAGAATAAAGAGGGAAGAAAGCAAACAAACAAAAATAATCCTAAACTCTACTTCTGCAAGATATTCAAATGCCAGAGTTGTGTGAACAAGATGAATATGTAAGCAATACAATCTGCGCACAAATGTCTCAATTACTTTCAATATAATGTTGTTATAAATTTGTAGAACTGAGCATTTTGGGGGGTATTTTGAATTTCCATATTGTATCTGACTGAGTAGAATTCATTGTGATCTCTTTTGCATCCTGTTTCATACTGAGTCTCTCCTCTAAGTTGAATTGGCTTTGGGACAACTACAGCATTTTTTTTTTCACATTAAAAATTATTGATTAGATGTATATTTATAATTGTTCTTGTCGAATGCTATTTAGAGCCTGAGAACAAGCGGCTGAAGGATGAAGTATCTGCATAATTAACCAGTGTTCTGGAAGTTGCTCATCAAAAAGTTGCTCGATTTATCTCTAATCAGGGTCGTCTAAGCTAGGTGCTTATGTAGTACATTTTGCAGTGGTACGGCAAGATTGGTGATAGTAATCTGATCTCCTTGTCAGACCAGCATTTAATCTCATGTCAAGGTTCTCTATTACTGTCCCTAAGGGATTGGTGGGAAAAGTATGCGTATGCATTTTTTCTGGAGGTGATCATCAAGAAATTGCAGAATTTGTTTCATGTCATATCATTAATTCATATCATATCATATCATATTATTACCCTGAGACAGCATGTTCCAGGCATGTAGATGCACTTGGAGGTGCTCAAGATATTTACATATGGAGAATGGCTGGCATTGATTCAATTCACTTTTTCACATTTTGGCAGAACCCACAAAAAATGATGATGTTGCATTCTTGAGTTATTTCTGATAATTACTGCCACGCACCTGGCTTTTGTAGCAGTACTGTGTGGGTAAGGGCATGTGAACTTGAATTTCTAATTACTAATCTTACAAACTTAAATAAGATTATGTGTTTTGTTAAAACATTCTCTTTCTTGGTTGTCTTTGGCATATAGGCCTTGTACAGGTATATGAATGTGCTGTCTAAAGCTGTCCAGTCTGTGGAACAGAGCTTGATTGTAGAACAGAGTGTAATGTCAAAGTAGAATGACACTTAGTGTGACACACAGTTGAATGGTGGGCTTCTTAACTTTTATCTTTGGTCGATTTAGCTTAGGATGTACTGTACTACCCACACTGATGTACTGCACTACTCAAAAGAAAAGCTTGACTTCTGGATGTTTTTCCCTGCCCTTTGCTGCTTTTCCATGTCAGCTACCATATTTTGTTCGATTTAAAAAAATATATATAAGATTATGCAAATGGAAATTGATTTCATATTGCATTTAATTGCGTAATTACAAAGTGATCATTGTAATAGTAAATAAAGTAGAAAAAATATGAGCAAATAACTCCTACAGTTTGTTCATGACCATCTTTGTATCCGTATACTGTAGGCCGTCCTCATAAAAAGTCTGGAAAACCTGGAGTTGAAATGCTACCCAGAGCATACATTTTTTTATGTCGAAGAGCAGTCAATGTTTCTTCTTGGTTTTATTTTTTTGTTCTGACATTTGTTTCTGCTTTAAAAGCTAGAAGTTGGGATTTAACCTTGTCACTGTCAAAAATTTAATGAGTATGGTGCACTTCAGGCAGTAGCTGTTATGCTTCCTTATTATCCTGTAATCTGGATTCCCTGGAGGACATCCTGATGAAAAAGCTGTCTCAGTCTAGTTTCCATAATAAAGTGATTGACTATGATATGTTATAGAAATGGAAGGCATTTTTGATTCTTCATTTTGAAGTCAATTAGTTGAATCTAGAGTAAGAAGACTATGTATGTTATCTGTAAAAAGGAGAATTTGGACCTATTTGCTACTTTTGGCATACAGTGAGGGTGGTAGCTATACTTAACTTTACGTCATCTGGTTTTGCTTAGTGAAGACCGAGGATGAGATTCAAAGCTTTTTTTTCTTTCTTTCTTTCTTTCTTTCTTTTTTCTCATTAGCCACTCATTTTAGTTGCTGTTTGGAATTCTAATGTAGACACTGAAGACATTTCATTGTGTCATATTGGCTTTCATTGTCAATAATCGCAGTTATCCTTTCTGGCACTTCAGTCTGTTTAATTAAAATCCTAGGAGCTTATACTGATTTTTGTTTTCAGCTTTGCGGTAGTTCTCTATGCACATACAGCATTTTCATTTTGTGTGTTTATGTATCTCTACTTCGTTCTAACCTTTGAGTTTCTTTGTCACAGAAATGTATTCATGTTGCATTATTCAATTTTATTTTTCATCTTCAGTATTGTGGTTATGGTTTTCATGATCTCGTTAACTTGCTAAATCAAATTCCTTCATCTGGCCATCTGGAGCATGGCAGTACTGAAGGAGTTTTCAATAAATCTAAATTATTTCTTCCTTATTCTGTTAAGATGTGATATAGCAACGTATGGCTCATCTAGCAACCAGGAAGTATATCTTCTAAGTGCATGTTAGTTATATGCTACTTTGGAATGATAAACTAAATGGGGATTAACCAAACCTTCGATATTTTGGCTTTACTATTCTGGACTAAAAAGAGTTCCTTTTATCTTAAAGTGTGATCTAATGGATCTGAAGTGTTAACCATGCTTCAGTAATTCAAAATCATCAAGCTGAGCACTAAGTATGAATTTATGTTTCTGAACTATGGATTAAAATAAACCGCAGATTTCTCTGCAACATAATCGGCTGATACTGATATAACCTAGAATATCCTTTCAGTTTCCATAGGAACAGATGATAGAATGTTTTGAATTTTGGAAAAGCTAAAATGAATGTCTGGCTTCAATGTAGTTCACTTATATTTTGCAGCTTGCAACCTCTCCATGTGAGGACTAGAAGTGTGCAAAAAACGAAAGGTGGAATATCCACACAACTCGTATTAAAACATATTTTTAGTAGTGGTAGCAGTAATAATAAAAAAATACCGTGTTTCCGTGCATAATTCTTCAGGTGTTGTTTGCTATAGAGGTAGAAAACATATTTCCAAATCCATAGCAAAATAGAAACGACGAATTATTTGTGTTTGTTAATGCCTCTTCAAATGTTTTACAGTAACAAAGAAGTGCCTGGTAGGTCATCTCTAATTCTCATCTCCAGTCATTGCTTCATCTCCCTATTTCCCTGTATATTTTCTCGCTGGAACAATCTGAGCAGCGCAAGAAAGAACTTCATGTAGTTAGAAAGGGAAGATCTATCCGACCCTGCTGAAATGCATGCTGGTTTATATAGGGGAATTTAACTAAAGGCGATAATCCAAGAAAGACAATGAAACATGCTAGCGGTATTAGTGCTTGTTTTATTAGATGCTTGACTGTTCTTTCTTAACAGATCGTGTTTGCTAAATTAGAGAAGATATGCTTCGAGTGTAAAAACATTAAGAAGATTTAAAATATGCCTCTTGGTTTGAGATAAATAGATACGTAACTCCAATATTTACATAGAGGGAAGGTATAAAAGCCTTATCAAGAAACAGTTAGGAATCTCAGTGTCTGTAACCTGAAGCCTTGTGAACGTGGGTTCAGGTGATAACAGCTCAGTTTGTTTTCACTTCATTTCATTTTCATTTCATCCGCCATTTCAGATGCTTGATCTTTAAAGCATTCTGTATGTGGGAATTTCTATGGTACTGAAAGGAAAAAAAAATGAAACGAACAAGTGAAGTAAGTACAAACAGGCAAGTAGCATGTTAACTCATGGCGAGTTCCTCTTTTCAGTGTAACAGGTTTTGGTCTTTGAATGGGGCTACACTCTGCTTGTGTAGTACAAATAATAGCCTTTTCAAATATCTGTATTCTGGGATTATTTTTAGCTACCATTAAATAGAAGATTCGTGAGGAGTGTAGTTGTCTGAACATATGGGCAAGTTTAATAACAATATTCTGAAAATACAAGGATTTTCAAAAAAGAATGTTATCCTGTTCAACACTGGCATATAATTTCGTGTTGCAAATGTGCAGAGGACCTTGTGTCATGTTACTTTCTGAATATTGATCCTCTTATTATTGGTTCTGGTTTTCACTTTTGTATTATATTTCAGAAAATTCTTCACAAACTGTAGTACTTGGCTTAGGCAGGTATTAGCAACCATTACTCTGCAGATATGCAAATACAGCATAGTTCTAAATGGCAAGAAGTAAGGAAGAATGTTCTTATATTTGAGTTTGCAAGTATCTATGTCTTAAACATTAGACAACAGTGGCCCATTAAATGGGCTTTGTTTCATGAAAATGCTTCTTTTTCACACTACAAAAATATTTATTTGTTCTTTAATGGACCTTGTAAACTTCTGTTTTCTAATCCAGTAATATCTGCAGCTGTAATTGCTCATCTTTCCAAAAGCACTGCATTGAAAGTAGGATAAACATTGTAAAATGAAGGTAAATTTTAGTATTTTATCTCCAGCAGAAAGCTTCTGGGTGTGGGCGGGAGGAGAAGGGGCTACAGCTGTTGAGTCACTGAAGGACCCCTCACTCTTCATCAACCTTATTTCCCGTCAGTCTTAGCACCTCCTACCTGGAACTTCCCTTCCAAGATGTGTAACTGGTAAGCAGCACCACAGCTGTGCATAACCTCACTTGTGTTTGACTCCACGGCCACTTACTGTTCAGTCTTCAGTGTCAGGTATGGTTTTTATAAGATTAAAAGATTATTTTGAATGATGTGTTAGTAAAATGTTTGCATCAATATCTGATGCAAAAAAAAAACCCACAAGTTTTTTTTTGTAAGAGTAGTTTGAGATACTTACTGAGGACTAGAATTTAGGTTATGGCTTCAGCCAAACCTTCAAATTTGATTAGACCAAGATTAAAGTTTTTTTTTTTTTTCTTCTTCTTCTTTGAGATCATATTAAAGCAGGAAACTGAGAAACTGAATGATCTTGTTTCCTATTAGGTCACAGCACCTTGTCATGCACATATTTAAGACAAGTCTCTGTACCATACTGGCCACCTTCTTGTTGGATCTCTGTTGATTTTCAGGCTGTGACCTGGGCTGAACCTGCCACCTGAGAGCTCTGTGTTTCTGTTTTAGATGTTCCTGTTGATCATCCCAGGGTTCAGGCAAGCATAGCAGAGCCAGAAGTTGCCTCCTCCTTGCTAGCATTGGAATTACTGTCTGCTGCACCCCACTGTAGGAGATGTGGGCTTATGGGTTTAGGTGGATTGGCAGACAGATGTTTCTAGCTGATCATCTGTTAGTGCCCTTAGCTACTAGTTGTTCCTCTGCTGAACATGTGTTTGATAGAGTAGCTTTCATCAAACTGCAAAGCAGACACTTCCAATAAGATGTTGTGAATAGCAAATGAAGCATGAAACAGTTTCCCCTTTTTCCCTTCTCTCTGGCAGATAGTACACCATGGTGTAAGGAATTCATCATTAGTTGATATGAGGCAAGGGATAAAAAACACTGCCTTTAAGCAAATATTGAAAATAGCAGCAAGCTGGAGACTGGAGTTTTCAGGAAAAACCTGCTTGGATAGAGACATGCATATTTAATGCAAGTTAAATAATTCATGTGATATGAATGTGGTGCACACGGTAATGCAAGTGTTTATGATGTTTTTGGCTGAAATTCTAATACCTAATTGAGGATTGTTGCTGCTTTTTTATTTTTTTTCCCCTATCTTAAAATTTCTTTGGAAGAGGCAGAATTAACTTAAGTAAATCATAATAGTGTTGCAAACATGTCTGCTATAGATAGTTAACTGAAAACAGTCCACGTTTGAGTCTGTTTTTATCAAAAGCTTTTATTAACTGAAAACTGTGTCTGATATTCCAAACATTTTTTGTGCCATGATCTCTTTTAATGCCTTTCCCAGAGAATCTGTCACTATTTTAGCTGTCATTTTTTTTCCTTTGCTGTTTTTCTTCTGGCAAGGTACTCTTTTGTGTTTGCTACTCTGAAAATATATATATATTCAGACAGCTGCAATGAATGGTACAAAATTAACATTTATGCTATAAAAACAACAAAAATGGAAGACATTGGTTTTGCTTTTGGAGTTTGATGAATGTTCGTAAGTTTGTGATATTTTTTTAAACTGATGAAGCTTAATTTCTATCTTATGTTTCTGTACTACACTTAAATCCCAAGGCAGATCCAGCATTCCTGCTAGGTAAACATGCTGGAACTGCAGCACTGGAATTTTTGAAGTGTTCATGCTGGAGTCCCAAATGTGTGGGTCTTTGCAGGTCCACCTGGTTCATTTTCGGATGTACAGTTTTGCTCCCTATGTGGCCTGCTTTCCAAAACGGAAGGCTTTATAGCTCAGCAAGGAATGAGGAATTCCTTGGTGTACACTGTAGGGAGCACAAGTCTAACTGGGAAGTAGGGTAGCATACATTATAGAAGCCCCCATTTTAAGAAGTGTTGCTACAGCATTACAGAGATAAAAGGCTTGCAAAGATTGCCATGATAATATTTGCTTCATGTAGCAAAAATTAGTTCATGGCAAAGCTTATTTTTTGCAGTCTGGTTGCCAAACCGTGCCAAAGCACGCACCCCTGCTGCTGCCTCTATTAGTCTCAGAGAATGTGAGCATGGGAGTGTTTGCCCACGCTGCAAGCAAGGTGGGCAGCATGTTGGTATTTTTGTTCCATCTTCCTGATTGTAAAGTATTCGTGTAACAAAGGTTATTAGATGCTGATACATATTCCCTCCCCAGAGCTCAGAGGGTGCATGTTTTCATGTAACTCTTTTTCTGCAGGAGGGAGGAAGAAGGAGAATGAACTACACTCGGTCTTTCCCCCTCCCTCCTTGAGCACTGTATGTGAGCAAAGCTAAAATGTATATTCATTTGGGGAGGAATGTGTGCTGGAGTAGGAGTTACCAGCGAGGAAGATGGGAGGGTGCCATATGTTCTCATGCACTGCAGGTTTTACTGTTCCCCCGAGACTGTTGTTCTGAAGTCTTTCTGATCTCTTGCCCTCGCCAAAATTCAGATATCTTGCAATATGTGATCAGTATTGTTAAAAATAAAATAAAATAAAATAAAAAGGGGTTATTACTGCTTTTTTCTGTTATTGCATTTATTAGCGTGTATGCCCCAACTTATTTGAGAAAATCCTAAGCCTCCTTGTTCTTTATTATTAATGTTATATGAAGGATTTTCCTGAAATCAGATCTAGGTCAGTATTTATTTATTATAGCTTTTTGTTGTTGTTGTTACTGCATATATAAAGTTATATTCCTGAAGCACTGATTTGGTATCACCCAATAGAAAATCTTGGTATGAAATTACTGTTGCTCAGTTGCTTTTTGCTGCAGATTTTTTTTCTGCCTTAGGAGAAGTTAATGCATGAGGCTTTTTTCATTCTGTTCTCCTTTCTACATGATTCTTGTTTTATCTCCTTTTAAAATTTTAACTAGGAATTTGCTTTACAAAATGCTGTACAAGTAAATACAAGCAATCCTTGCACAACAGAGGACATTTTCTGTTTGTGTGGTGTTACTGACCATTCTTCTATGTATTTAGAAAAATTCACTCCTTTTAATTTACCTGGGCGTCAATACTTCCACCATACCTTTGAGTAAACTAAATCTGTCTCACAGTCAGGGATATTTTTCTTCTTAATGCCAAATAGCACCCTTCCTGGAGGCCCTCAGACAGTATCTTCTGTATAGGGCGGTGGGAAAGCATCACCATATCAAGCTTAGGTTATTTCAGTGCTTCATAAATTCTTATGTAACTTAAAGCAATAATAAAATTAATGAATTCGTAGATTTTTATGTTGAGCTAAGAAGCCTCCTGCTCTTGCAGTCTGACCTGTGAGAGACTTTAATTCATTAGAATCTGAAATGTAAGGTATGAAACAGAATGAATATTCTAAGCTGCAAATTACGTTTTAAAGCAAGGGTTTGATAACTGGTTGACTCTTCAAGATTGAGCAGTCTTTACTTTGAAAAATTTAGTGCAGGAAACCATATCATAGCCATGTACATAAAGTAGCCTTTGGTCTAAGGTGGTTGACACAGGAAATCTACTGCAAATGTATCATGGAAATAATGCTCAAGTATATGAACATCTGAAAATTGTTTTCTCGTGCATATTATTTTAAAATGCAAATTTGTTTACAATCAATTCTGTACATAATTTGGAATTACTCTTTTCAGTTTAGAAATTCCATGATTTTAGAGAATATCTTTGGGATTTTATTGTCAGAGAAGAAAATCTTTAGTATAGATTTACTTCTGTTTTTTAGATCTTTTCTTCTAACACTAAAACAAATGATAAGAACTTCAACAAAGAGTTAGATTACTAACTTTAACTAAAAATTAGTTCTTAGAGTAGTTCTTTATTCTACAGCTGAAGTCTTTTCCCTACCCTCAAATTACCTCATACATTATGCATTGATAGTTCCATGTAGAACAGGGAACTTAATCCTGCATCTTGACATATAACTGTGCCTGGATATAATTACTCTTGCACACTAAACTTCTCTAAAGACTATTTCTATCATATCTATATAAAATTTTTATGAACAAGCAATTCATTCCCCTTTTCTTTTCCTTTGGAAATAATACTAGTAAATACTCTATGCCCCAGGTAGAAGTACTAAATGTTCTAAAACACCGTGATGTTTTCCTGTATAATAGTATTACGCATTTCAATTTCTATAAGGTGTGTTAGTGTCTTTGTTTTCCATAACTCATTGTGGCCTTATTTATATTTCATGTTAGTTAAGTTCACCATTTATGCATTGCTCAATAAGGGAAAATACAAAGGGGATGGCAGCTGAATTTTAATAATGAATGAGGAAGCGAGTTGTAATTGCGGTAGTTTTCCTAATACCACTTTAGTCAAGACTCATTGTCAATAATTCAATTTTTTATATATATTTGGAAGTGTTTTACCTTGGCACTGACAATTCAGGTTCAGGGTAGGGATGGCAAAGCTAATTTCTGTATCAGTGTAGAGTTCAGGATCTCCCATTTCCATTCTCCTTCCATCTTGTAGGCCTCTTTTTTTTTTCTTTACCAACTTACAACTATAACTACTACTGATAAGCACTGTATTGATGTTTTTAATACAAGACAGACTTTTTAAAAATATGTACCCCCATACCAGAGAGATCTCATATTGATGTGAGTGGAATTCACACTCCATGCACCTTACTATGACATCTCAGTATAAATAGCCCGTACTTTTTGAATTCTAGGCCTGTCCAGTTTGAGAAGTTGTATATCATCATGGCTTATTGTCATATGCACATTTTAATCATCTCCTGCTGTTTTTAGTGAGGAAAAAAAAAAACAACAAACGCTTCTTTAATTAAAAACAATAATACAATGTCTATCACTAGTCTTTATAATTGTAACCCAGTTCTTTATGTCCATCTTATGACAGTTCAATCTGGACCATGTTTTCTTGGCTTGCTTATGAGAAAGTCACGTAAAATAGTGTCAGCCATGCTCCCAATCAAAATGTATTATCCATCTCTCATTCAAAGTTACGTTACTCCGTCATAGAAACAGATTACTTTGGTTTGGCATGGTTTGGTTCTGACAAAGCCATCTCAGCTATTACTTAGCACCATATTAACATTTCCTTGTGCACATCAAAAGGTAATTTAGCTGTGCAGTCAAATGTAAATAAGTTATTACTTTGTGGCAATCAGACTATATAATATTATGGTGCTCTTTGGTGGTTTAGTTTTTAGGAACAGAAATGTAATGTATGAGATGCTAATTTCAGAATACTGATAGTGCTAATGACTTGGTTTTATGAGAACTTTACACTCCTTAATGTCTTGTTTGGATTTCAACTCAAGTTTCTGGAAATTTGCTCAAGTATATTGGTAATTAAGGTACTTTCTGGATGTAATTAGTGAAGCATAGTTTAATTAATAAACTTGCAATGACTAAATGTAAATTGTGTTCTTAAAGTACTGCAGCTTGGATAATGAAAACATTTACAACCTATATCATTCATGGAGAACAATAGTAGAATACTCCTTATTATATTTTGCAATGAATCAGTGAGCTATCTTCTCTTTCTTCAGCCCCCGCTGCTGACAGTTATTTTAAGAACAGAATTAATACTTCTGTATTTACAACTTCTCTATATCAGATGGATTAAAGAAAGTAAGTTTTAGACAATGCTGAAGTTGAAATAGACTTTCTAAGGTGGATTACACATCAGCTGTAAATATGTAGCAGAATTCTTCTATAATAAAGCATTTCTACATAACCTGGGCTGTTTGCTAAGTAGTAAGCATGTTACTCCACTCTTGTCTTTCACTTTTGTATGTGACATACCCACTTAAGGTGAGGACAGACATTTTTGTGGGCTAGTGTAGTTGGTTCTCTGATACTCAAATTAGGTTCTAAAATGGAACTATCTACTCTGAAATTTAAAATAAATAAATAAATAAACACACATTTGGAGTTTTAAGACAGTTTCTGACCAGCCATTAAATTGGAAGCATATGAGTTCTGAAAGAACATCACATTTTCTCATGGGATCAGCCAGAATTTATTAGAGGCTTTTTGTTTTCGTTTTCTGCAAAACTCACCACTTTGAAGACTGAGTAGCAGACTGTAGTTGCTGGATAATGATTCTCATCTTCATATAAACGGGATCTAAGCCCTGTATTGTTTAAGTCACCCTTATTGCTTGATTGTTGTGTGTTTTTTTTTCTTTTTTCTAGAAAGAAAGATTTTCTAATCCACATTTTTGTTGATTACGGTCAACATTTTTGTACAGATTTTTGTTTACAGTCAAGTTCAAAGAGGGTAGATTCAAGCTCAAGTAGGGTGGATATAAGGAAAAAAATCTTTTACAGTGAGAGTGGTGAGGGACTGGAACAGATGACCTAGAGTTGTCGTTGATCTCCCATCCCTGGAGACTTTCAAGGTGAGGCCTGGGCAACCTGATAGGACTGTGCATGTTCCTGTTCATTGCAGGGCAGTTGGACTGGATGACCTTCAGAGGTCCCTTCCTACTCTAAGGATTTTGTCATTCTATAAAAAAAGAGGGATGGTCAACTGGTAGTGTTTTCCTGGTGTTCTGGCTTTCCTTTCCAGAGGAGTTTGAGTCTTTGACTTTAAAATCTTTGCATCTGAGTACTCAATTGCTTGAGCCAAAGTTAGCAAAATTTATCTCCACTTATAGCTATGACTCTGCTACACTATTTTAGAAAGCTGATTTCCCACTAATTGTAACTTAGATTTTAGAGTGTGTATGTATCCCTACCAAATTTATACATATTACAGGGACAAATGTGATAGAAATAATGGAGATTAAAGATGTTAAGAGTTATTATTTAAAGAAATGATAAGCAATAAGACATTCCTTATCATAAGCACAGAGCTAACAAAAAAATCCGTATTGCTGGTCCCACCAGTCAAGGGAACAATTAAATACATCAAAGATGTTGCTGAGAAGCTGCTTTCTTTTCTTGTCTTCCTTTTGACTCACTGCTTTAGATGTTGACTAAAAGGCATCTGCTTTTCCAAAGAAGCTATGTAGAAGATATTCACATAATTATGTAAATTAAGAATATGGCCATATTCCATACTAAACATAACTGTACTAATCACTGTCTCAGTAATAGGATTCTGAAAGATTTCAGAAAAATGAGCACAAGTTCAGGAGTATAAAAAAAGTGTCAGTTGAACAAGTAAAGTATGTGTAATTATCTAAAACAGTCACTGTTAACCAGAAGACAGAAAGTTGAATCCATTAGACTTTCCAGCTTTTATGAAACTGCCCAACATTTATACGTCTTTAATCTGTTTCACTACAACTAATCTTGTTTTATTCTACTTTGGTAGTCTGTACTATGTGGTGGGATGAATTTATCTGTAAGGTTTGCCATAATCCCTTTAGATGTATGGACTGATCAGACTCTTTGCAACAATTAAGTAGCAAGAAGTCCTTTCAACTGAGACTTTAGGAACGGAAAAGAATTTGAAGACAAACATTTCCTTCAGATAAAATGCTGATTTTGATTTTTAAATTTATTTTTTTCATATTCCATTCATTCTAAGAATGGACACAAAGAGTTTGAAATGGAATCTTTGCTAATTCTTTCATTAAAAAGCCTATTAAAAAAATCAGATACAACTTAATCCCCCAAATCCATCTTTTCATGTATGTATTTTTGATGTAAAAAAGTCCAGATAGAAAACTTCTGACTGAATATGGTTCTATTCTGAATATGGATCTATTAGAGGAGACAAAATACTGATGTACATTGACCTTTAACCCGATCAGGAATATAATACAAAAACTCCTCTCATTTAGTGGTAAGTTACCTGGTGAAGAAAGTAACCTGATAATTAAATCAAATGGCATCTCTGAACACCACCAACAGCACGCAACAGGAGACTGAATTACTTTTGCAGATTTATAATTAGTTCTGAAATTTTGAACTTTCAGTTTGTGAAGTTAACAGCATATGCTGGTTACATTTCTCAGTGATGCCAGGAAACAAATACAAGAATACTTTAGTACAATTTTGTGAAAAGCTATGCTCTTCTCTAAGGAGAAATGTTGTCTTTTTTTTTTGGTTTTGTTACATTTTCCAGCCAGATCATAAAATAGCTATCCAACAGAGTTTCAGATCAGTAGGAAACTTCATAGAATCATTAAGGTTCATTAAGATCATCTACTCCAGTCATTAGCCCATCACCACCATGCCCACTGAACCACATCCCCCAGTGCCACATTTACCCATTCCTTGAAAACCTCCAGAGATGGTGACTCCACCGCCACCCTGGGCAGCCCATTCCAGTGCCCCACCAGAGGTATTCTATAAGATGTTTCTCACAACAGTCGCAGATTAACAGTAAGAAAGTTGATTTATTAAATAATAACACTAGAACCTACGAAGTTGTTTCTGTAGAGCATCACTGCAACGGTGACACTTCAAATTTCAAGATTGTTAATGTGTGTCATTTACACACAGTAATTCCATTAAAAGTCTCAAAAATCTCTAAAGATTTCTCTGCATCTCACAAACTTTTACAAAACTTCATTCCTTTTAGTCCTCAACGTTATTTCACACTCGTATTTGTGTAAAATCATGAGTGTGCTGTATATACTCTCTGCTACAAACGCTTCTTCAGTTAAGGAGATTAACTTAAGGAGATTAACTGAAGGAGCTGTGGTTAATTATTTCTGCAATTGGCTTTAAAAAATAAATGTACACTCAGTCGTAACAATCACATGCTATCGCTATTGCTTTCTCAGTAATGTTACAAAACTCCAAAAGTACAAACAGAGAATCAGAAAAATTACATTTACTTTTGTAAGAAACTTCAGAAGAAAAGTTGCTAATTCTTGTATATGCTACCATTTACTTTTTTCAAACAAGGAGTTAAACAGCATTTCTGTGTTCATGAGCTCTTTTACAGGCACTAATGACATGTAGAGCATCATGAAGACACATTTATATATGGTGGCTTGCTGGATTGAAGGGAAATAATAGGTTTTGTTAGAAGGTGAATTACTTTTGGTTTGGTAGCTTATATAAGTTTTCGAGTAAAATAATCTTTTAACAAACATTGGTGTGCCATTAATGCTGTTTTGTTTGAAACCATGACATGCTGTAATGCAGTAGTTTTGTTATATTTTCAAGGCTAGAAATGTAATACTAATTACCCCATACGTACTTCACATTACAACTGCTGCTTAAGAAAGGGAACATAATAAGCTCCGATAAACAGAAATCTTGAGTTCCTAAACTATGAAAAATAAGTGTTAAAAGGCAGTTTAACTAATTTATATATATAGAATTGATCCTGATTTGCTGACTGCTACCGTTAACCTCAGTTCTGTGCCTGTGTATGGCATAAATGATGTCATGCTGTTTATCCAGGTGACATTGTCCCAGGCAGTAGCTATTATTAGCCCTAATGTTTCCCTTTTAGGAATCCATTGGAACCTGATCATAGCTATTTGTTTTATATCAATGCAGGTCCCTGAAAAAGTAATGCCCTTTTAATGCAAGTTTTCTTGCCTCTTATTCCTTTAAAAAGCAAGTGAGATGCACCTGGACATTATTATGCCCTTCATCAAGCAGCATTTATCCCCTAAGAAAGTTGTATGAAGTCTCTGATCTAAAGTTTTAATAAAAAGGATGCCATGTTAAATGTCACAGCAATTCCACAAAGTTCAGAGGAGTTGTGAGGAATTACTGGGAAATTTGTTTAGATGCAAGCTCCTTTTAGTCTAGTTCTGAACATCAGCTTGAACATAACCGTTTTGTTCTTTGAAGAAAGAAAATTTTTCAAGAGTTAAAGATCTGTAAAACATGGTTGTTTTTGTTAGGATGGGCCACCTGACCTTGAAAGAAGTGTCTGTAGCCGTGTAAGAGAATGCAGCTGACTCTGGACAAATGCAAATTGGATTTTGTTTGCTGAAAGTCCAGCTGTTTTGTGGTGTTTTTGTTTGTTTAATTTTTGTAGCCTGTTGAGCACTTTTAAATGCAGTGCAAAGACTTTCAGCATGTAAAACAAAACTGAGCATTGAAAGTGCTGTTTTCAGCTTCTCTGAATGAAAAACGTGTTGTTTTGGGGTATAAAACCATGTTTAAATTCCATCTCCTTGGAGAGTTATCTTAATGCCTACTGATGAAATTCAGCACTCCACTGATGCTTTAGCCAAAGCATGATCCTTTAATACAAGAATTGTTCAGTCATGATCATCACAGCAGAATAGAACATGATACCTTACACGGATGTCTGCAGAGGCTAATGTTAGAGAGACAGCTCATTTTACCACACTGGGTCAGGATTGGACTTCATCTTTGAGTTCTTATTGCCAATGTTATATGGATGCATAGGACCCTGCAGGACAAAGGCCTAGAGAAGAAGCTGATATATTTTAGGATTTATTCTTATGTTATCAGATCATCCTTTAATCCCCTAGAAGTTTAGAGGATATTTATATCGTTCTTGAGATATTTACATACAGGCCCTAGCATTTTCCCTCAGGTAATGGTTTAACAAGTTCAAACAAGCAGCAAGAAGCCATAATTTCTGTAGTACTGCCTTATGTACTTTGTCAGCAAATGAAGATAGTGAACAAGGATTCAGTGTTCCTCTAGAGAAACAGAACAAGTCAGTAAGGCAAATGGAAGATTTTTGTTGTTGCCAAGTCATAGGAGTCCTTGCCATATTATGTCTTAAGTTTGCCAAAAAAAATAAGAAATCATAATCTGTCATTCTGGAAGGATAGGTACATTTTCGGAATGCATTGCAGATTGTTCATGTCATCTTTTCAAAATAAAGCATTTCTTTTTTCTGCGACCTTCCTTTTATACTCACTGGGCTGAATACAAAGTCTAGTTCCTCTGCGTGTTTTGATGACAGATGCCTCTGCAGGAAAAAGGATCGTGGACCAGGATTTAATTCAAAAAATAAAATAAGCTCAGATTACTATAATAGTGAATTTCTGTTCAGAAAAATATTGAGTGAGTGGATGCTCTAGACTGGACGTGTGCTAGAGATCAGGTGGCTAAAAAATAACTGAAATACATGAAGCCTTCTTCAGTAACGACTGCCCATTAGGAACAGACGAATGTATTGCAGATATTGCAAATAGCATATTGCATATTGCAAACAGGAGAGCCTTTGTTGCTGTCCTGAGAATGTGAAGGATGACACATTCTCTTTTTCTCCAGGCTTAGTCAATAGATAGAGGCATGTAGAGTTGTGACTCATTTGTAAATCAAAATATGGATCTAGAATATCTCAAGGAGGTCAGAAATCTACCTGAGTTCGCTAGAAAACAGTGGATAATTACAGATGATACTTGATTATAGTGTGGTGGTGACTTTCATAAGCTAGAGGTTTGAGTGATGTAGTGTTTGCATAACTGAGAAGCACTTACACACTTAATGAGCTCCTTAGAACTCAAAAAGTCAAACTGTATGTAGTTGTTTCTTTGCCTTAAAGCTACTTAGGTTTTTCTGCATAAAAGATGTTACAAGGCAAATTGCTATGGGGTTGTAAAGGGCTGATAATGTTTCTACAGTTTTCTTGTTTTGGATGGCGTGTAAACCAGCCCTACCTGTCTTGACCTTCTCATTGTTTGTTCACTGAAGGTATTCCATGCTTTAAACTGACTTCCCCTTTTGCTGTAAATAACTGTCAATAGTTGCTTTTCGGTAAACTTCTTGTGTTTAGAATATATTCAGAACTTGTCTCAGTTAATCTGATACTGTTTTACTGGAGTTGGGAAGTTCTAATGAAATGGTTTTTATTTCTTTTAAGAACTGTTAGGGATTTATGAGTATCCCATATATTTCTACCTCTGAAAAACCTCAAGAGTTAGTTGTCCGAAAGCACTGTTCATTAGAAAATCTTTTAATGGGCTGTGGTTGACCATGCTATTAAATGGGTCATTATAATATGGCTGAACTACTGATGTGTTGTTTGTGTGTGTGTGTGTAAAGTTTTCCCTCTAGAATTCTGCCAAAAAAAAACTTGAGAGAATTTGAAAATACTCTCGATTAGTGTATACTTATTACTTGGCTATGTGCAACTTCAGAAAAGTATTCTTACATAATCATAAAGGACGTTTCTTCCAGATCATAATTATTTGATTTGCACTTAACTTCTAGTAATCAGTGCTAACAGAACAATTAAAACGGTTCAGTTTATTTATAACAGTGAAATAGATCCACATCAGGAAAGGCTTAGATCACCTTATCTAACCTCTGCAACTTTACATTGTTTCAAGCTGGAGCATTTAACCTTGAGATGTGCCATAATGAGAGCCATCATCATTATGTCAAGGCACTAGCAGGGTGAAATATGCCTTGCAAGCAGTTTGGAGGAAGAGTAAGGTGAAATTCTACAAGTTGTAACCCTACTGAACTTCGAGAAATAATCCTGTCCAAGGAATAGTCTGCCAACCATTACAGTGAATGTTCTCTATGACTTGAGAGAGAAATGGCATCTGATCCTCTATTCTAGGTATTTATCTGATGTTTGGTAAGAATCTCAGAGACCACTTGTCTTTTGGAGAATCTGATGTAGGCAGGGAATCCCAAGTTTGGGAATTAATGTAGCTGTACCGCAGACCTGCATGTGGTACTAGGGTATAGAAGGCAAAGCAGAACTGCATATTTTCTGAAAAGCAGCAAGAGAAGATTTGTGGAATCCATAGCTTCACAAGAACACGCAGTTGAAAGCCATGAAGAGCCATTCTATCTATACTACTACTTCTTACATTTTTGTCTTTCCCATCTGTAGACTTACAGGAAACGTGGTTTTACATGGTTTTTACATGGCCTTCAGAAGTATTCCATTGTGCGCTCTCTTTAGAGTCTATTATCTTTCAAGAAATGTTCGGTAGCAAATAAGAAAGGACTGTAGAATTAATCTTGTGTTTTCACTTACCTTTAATATTCCCTGGAATAATTAGAAGTTGTTATTTTTGTCTGCATAGTTGACTATTACTAAAACTGAACTAGGAGAGAGAGCAGGCAAAGGAAGTGTCAAAAATAGCTTGGAGGCATAGTTGAACCTAATTTGTGGTTGTAGTGAATTTAGTTATGTTAGGCTCCTCCGTGGAAAAACACCAATTTTGATTTCCAAGGATTAAAGCACAAAGCTTTTATTTAATTTTGTGATGAATATTTATGTTACTTGTCTTACTCCAGCCTTGTAACTGTCAGCAACATGTCATCACGTGGAATTACTGTATATACATCGTGCTACCTGTTGAGAATGCATTCAAGAAAAGTGCACAGTGATTATACAGGAGAGAAAAGCAGTGCTTTTTTTTTTTTTTAAATAAGAGAATTAATGTAGTCCAGGGGGGCTATAAGCAGTGTGGAAGGTAGAGAAGCAGACTGAATATTCAATTTAAAACTTCTATTGAGTGTGTTCTTGCTGCTTCTTTCAGATAGCTAAGTTTTCACTGTTGTCGCCATGTAAGTGTTCTAATGGCTATGTGTTCAGCCTCACAAAGAAAGGAGCTAACATCTCTTGGATCTTAGCTCTCAGAAGAGCCACTGGTATCTTCTGTAGTAGACAATTTTGAGTATCCTGCTCCTGTTTCTACATCTTCTATATTCTGTCCATGTGTGTATTTAAACTGTGGGTATTTTGTAAAACCTGTAAACGTCCTTGCTCAGTTATCTTAATTTTATGGGAAAAGCTACTTTGACCTCTGTTGAACTTGGCCACTGTGACATGATGATGATTAATAGTGCAAGATATTTGCTGATTGTCAATGGGACTCCAAAACGCCATTACTGATACAGTGGGTAGCCAGCTATGCCTGTAAGTAGCTTATTTGATTTCATAATAAGTACAACTTTTTTTTTCTCTCGGTAGAGCTAACAGCATGAAATTTTACTGCACTGTTGTGAATATTGTGGCTACTTGCTTGAAATAGACTTAAAGAAACAAAATCTCCTGAGTCTTACATCCAAGTGGAAATGCCTCTTTATGCTTTTCCTAGAACTTCGTTGTTTTCATTGTTTGAAAAACTTTTCTTGAAGAAATTAGGATTTTATTTTTCCATAGAATCATAGAATGGCTTGGGTTAGAAGGGATCTTAAAGATCATCTAGATCCAACCCTCTGCTGTGGGCAGGGTTACCTACCACCAGATCAGGCTGCCCAATACCCCATCCAACCTGGCCTTGGACATCTCCAAGGACTGGATATCCATAGCTTCTCTGGACAGCCTATTCCAGTCCCTCACCATTCTCTGAGTAAAAAAATTCCTCCTGATATCTTATCTAATTCTTTTAGTTTAAAACCATTCCCCCTTGTGTTATCACTATCAGACCACATAAAATGTCAGTCTCCCTCCTGTCTGCCTTTAAATACTGGAAGGAAGCAATGAGGTCTCCGTGGAGCCTTCTCTTCTCAAGACTGAACAGGACCCTACTTCTTAAAAGATGTGCTCCAGCCCTCTGATCATCTTCATGGATCCTCTCCAACAGCTCTGCATCTTTCTTGTGCTGTGGGTCCCAGACCTGGATGTACTACTTCAGATGGACCATCACATGGGCAGAGCAGAGGGGGACCATCATATCCTTCACACTGGTGGACCCTCTTTTGATGCAGCCTGGGATACAGTTGGCCTCTGGGGCTGCAAGCCCATGCTGTTGGCTTGCATCAAGCTTTTCATCCACAAGAATCCCCAAGTCCTTCTCCACAGAGCTGCTCTCAATGCATTCTTCTCCTAGTCTGTATGCATATCTGAGATTGTCATGATTCAAGTGCAACACCTTGCACATGGCCTTGTTGAATATCGTTAGATTCTCATGAACCCACTTTTTGATCTTGTCAAGGTGCCTTTGGATGGCATCCCTTCTTTCTTTTGTATCAACCTCACCACTCAGCTTGGTGTCATCGTCACACTTGATCCCACTATCTGTGTTGTTGATAAAGACATTGAAGCGTGCTGGTGTCAAGACAGACACTTAGGGGACACTTCATGACTGGCCACCACCATGGTTCCTCCACCAATGGCCCCTCCATAGAGCCACTGACCACAAACCTCCGATCATTTTTGATTCTGGACAGAATGAAACCCCATGAAAAGATTTGTTTATATGTATATATATATAGTATATATATTATGTATATATTTCCTTTATCTTTATAAAGGTTCTGGAATGGGGTCATATTTGGTCAAGAGAGTCAGAGCAGAAATATTTTGATCATTATTTTGATCATTGTATGATTGATAATGATCATTGATCTTTAATAGCCACCTCCCTAGAATAATATTATTTTAGGTTGAAAATGTTTGTTAAAATAGTAGGTGGCTTTTATTAAAAAAATTACACCAAAACCAAACAGTTACAAAGATATGCATCTCTCTCATGTCACAGTTACCTTGGTTCCAGAAAGCAGAGGTGTCAGCATCTCAGAAGGGGGAATGAGCAAGCAGTGCAAAAGAAGCTGGAGCTTTTAATAACTTTTCCCGTCTGTGTCTAGCTTTTATTTCAGGATATCTATAGTACAGGGTGTAATCCAGGAAAGTACCATGGAGACTGCAGAAACCTTTGACTGTTGTTTTAGAGATGATCAGACGGAAATCTGGATGAATTGCTACTGAAGGTCAGACATTGAGTCAGTAGAGTATTGATCCTGGAGGATCCTGTGTTTTATTACTGCTTAGTACGTAAGTAGTCCCTGGTGTCAGAGGGGAAGGTGTTGAGGATACAGCTGGCCACAGGAACTAGAGGGGAAATAGTAGTTGTATAGTGGAGTGTGTAATTATGTTTTTAACTCATCAATTTCATAATTAACATAGAAGCAACAGCTACACATTTTGTTAGTTAAACAAATGTAGCTTTAACTACATTTTTGATAATAGCTTTAGATGGGTGTATTGCTAACTGTATTATAAGACAACAGTAAATAAAGCTAAGACGGTGTAGAACAGTATGCTGCAGTATACTGCAGACACGGTAGCTATGCAAAACTAGTTGGGGAAAAAAAGATGTTAATGAATTGGCGTATAAAATCCAAGTCCTCTGAGTCTACATGTAAGAAAACAGTTATAGACTGATACTGAATTTGCCATTTGGTAAGTGCTTTTAGTATATAAATGATTAAAATTGCTATCCTAATTAATTTCCAAGGAAACTGCAGATAGTTTGAGATGGTTTTGAATATGTAAAATTTTTCAAATATTATTTGAAATAGTATTTGAATTACTGAAGTCCACGTTAAAGTTTCTTTGGATATGGCTAAGGATATTTTTCAAGCTCAGCTGAATCACACAATTCATTTTATCATAATAAACTTTATTTAAAAATAACTTTCATTAAATTTATATTCCAGTATTGGACTATTGAGATAAATTATGTACATGTTTTTAGTAAGTTTTTAAAAATATATATGTTACATGTTGAAGATTTTTAATATTAACTACTAATGTAAACTATATCTCTGTTATATGGATGCACATAACTCCACATCCATTTTTATGCCATCAGGAATCATTGAGACAGACTTAAGTTTGATTTTTAATTCCTCGCTGTGGTAATGTTGTTTTTTTTCTTATAGAGAAAGGCTTGAGTCTAAAGGAAGCGCAAAGCTTGCCATTGGCTTAATGAAATAGAAAACACAGAAGATAGAAAACAAAATATTGGGTAGGATGAGAACATTTTAAAGACTCATATATTTTGTGCAGAGATAGAGGTAATGTGATGATAACGGTGTGTTTCTGCAAAGTGTTTGTTCACCTAAGCTAAGAGATAAATATAAGCTATGAGCTAAGAGATAAATATAAGCTATAGCCACTCAATGTTGTTATTGATAGATTACAGATTTATTTATTTTTTATTTGTTTTGCCCTTTTTTTATATCAAACCAAAGAGAAATGGATGCTCTTTTTTACCTTTTCTCAATCTGTGGCTCATCTTTTTCAGTTTGGCTTTTGGGATACTGCTGTTTGCCTCCTCCTTCCCAGCTGCTCACTAGAAAATTGATGACAGAAGCCAATTCATTTGCTTTCCTACTTTATTACCAAAAATGGCAAAATTTTGCCAATGTTGTCACTTTTCCATTTCAATAATAGATAATAAAGTTGCACGTGGGAATTTTTGCATATCTTCAATTTTTTGCGTGTGGGAGGAATACTATTTCAAGCTCTTACTCTGAAATGCTAAAACATGAAAGACTGTATTATGCAGTTTTTTTCCATGATAACCAATATTTTTAGCTTATCTCTGATTCATCTGAATCCATGCTATGAAAGGCACTGGAACAAATGGTCACGTATATGCTCTAGATTTCCTTTCTGGAGACACTTTGGGAAGACGAAGTGTTTGTTGCACTTGCTGAGCAGAGACAAAGAAGAGGAAAAATGGGAAATGTATGGTTTTTCTCTTTGCATTTCACCTGAGAAATAATTTTTTTTTTTACATTAGCTGTAATTCAGTTTCATAGGAAATAGTTTACATCTGTGGAGGACATATTCCATTAAATTTAAGGACATTTCAATACTGACTTGTGCATAATGTTTTGATTTCACTGTATCTTTGAGTTCTATATAACTCTAGGAGAAAATGTTTGGACATACATTTTTGACAAGGCAAGATGTGACCAAAAATTTGTTTAGATTCCCATATCACACCCAGAGTCAGTTATGGACATTTTAATAATTGCTAAAATAAATTCTCTGTTAATAATAAAATCTGTCTCATATATTACTTATGTGAAGAGATCTGTAGTCCTCACACTAGTTTAACGTTCTGTATTATACCATATGAATGCCTACAGGCTCCAACTTTGTGCACATGATTTCCACCATTCATCATTCAGATCCCTGTTCCTCATTCTCCACCCTTATTAATTAAAAAAATGTGTGATTATAAATCAGTAGTTTAGGAAAGACTGTGACTTGTGGGTTACTGAAGAATTTAAGGGGAAAGGTGAAACAACAAATAGGACATAAGAATTCCTGCAACTGTGTCTGTAGTCATCGAGAACTAAAGGACATTTTTGTAGAGGATGTGCAATTCAATTTAAAGAATTACTAAATAAATAAATAAAATCTAGAAACCTATCTGTTAACTTACCTGACTTACCTGTTAGTAATTTTTTAAGGCAAATAGTTTCCATCATTTTTTCATTGCCATGAATACAGGGGGTTCATTGTAATGTAGGCATACCTGCTAACGAATGATTATGTACTTCTGAAAAATATAATGTGTTTCAATAGATAACAAAGCATTTTTCCAGAATGTCCAGAGAAGGGCAACAAAGCTGTTAGGGGTCTAGAGCACAAGTCTTATGAGGAGCAGCTGAGGAAACTGGGATTGGCTAGTCTGGAGAAGACGAGGCTCAGGGGAGACCTTGTCACTCTCTCCGGCTGCCTGAAAGGAGGTTGTGGCGAGGTGGGGACGAGCTTCTTCTCCTGTGTAGCTAGTGATAGAGTGAGAGGGAATGGCCTCAAGTTGCACCAGGAGAGGTTCAGTTGGATATTAGGAAAAATTTCTTCTCCGTAAGAGTGGTCAGACACTCAAACAGACTGCTGAGGCAGGTGGTCAAGTCACCATCCCTGAAGGTGTTCAAGAAATGCTTAGATGTGGAACTAAGGGACATGGTTAGTGGTAGGTGGATGGTTGGAGTAGTGATCTGGGAAGACATTTCCAACCTTGGTCCTATGATTCTGTGATTTAAATACACAGATATGAAAGCCATGTGCTAGAAGGTGGAAAGGAAAAAGTATGACTTGCAGGATTATCAGCTATAGGAGGTGCACGCTTAGCAGCAGCTGACTTTTCTTAAGAGGTTATCAACATGAAAGAAAGATCACAACTGCAGTTACATGCAATTGAATGCCCAGTTTTAATATAATACACTGGACATTCTTGTATTTTTCTGTATTTCCACTGTGCCGATCATCTTCCTCGTAATAATCAAGGTCAAGGAATGCTATCAAAGAAGAAAAATTGAAAAATGCGGATAGTGACAGTGATTGGCAGCAATTAGGCAGTGGGTGATACAAGTCCAAAACAGTGCATATGGACACAATATATAGTGATGTGTTTTGTTACCGCTAATGGAAAATACTTGCTACTGAAAACAAAGTAAATCATCTCATTTACAACTCAGTCCTGTATTTCATACGTTGATAAATTCATGAATCTATTAGCATACTGGGTTCAAAGACATTGTATACCAGCAGTTTACTTAATTTTGTTTGTAGGTGAGCAGCATACTTCAGAGCTGGAAGAGAAGAGGAAATCACTGTGGCTTGTCAAATTGCTGAAAATCTGAATGATCACTTTTTTAGGTACCCATTTCCTAGAGTCCTGCAAGGCCATCAGTGACTGGCTTTGATAAGCAAACCACAAAAGAAATGTGGATAATGTGGGATAGAAGATTTACAAAACAACAACTGATAAATGAAAAGTTACTGAAGAAAACAAGTGTTTTTTAAATTAACAAAACAAAACAAAAAAAGTTAAAGTAATTGCTAGTCAGACTGATAAAATGCATGTTATGTAGAATGCTTGTTAAATAGAGTAGGGAAGAATTTAAGCTTGTGGAAACAGAAACCAATGTTAGAGAAAAGGCAGTCTCCATCAATGGATACTATAGAGATTTGAACCTGAATAATGCCTTCCCAAGTGAAAGTATTCACCACATGTTTCAGTACTGTTTAAGCTATTTAACTGATACATGCTAAAGCATTTCAGTTTGACTACAGCGTTGACATATAGCCCAAGTGGGCCAAGGGGTATTAGTTTGTGGTTTGCTGGGACTCAGTGCACGCATAAGGAATGCTTTGTAAGTATACTCAAAGAGAAAGTTTCTTGGCATTTTGAGGGGTAATGTTCTTCCAAGATACTACAAGTAATTTGAAAGCATCTAGTCTGGAATTTCACTCAAAATATTTGTGCTGTACTCGCCACTCCCACTCGCTCACTCAATATAGTGCATATGTAAAGATAATAGAATCAGGAAAAAAGAGTAGACTATAGTTTATGTCTTAGAAATTTAAGTACAGATTATGAGTATATAATTTTTGTGCAAGATAACTATCAGATTAAACCTCACAGGCTTTCAGTTTCTATATCAGAGATTGTTTTTTGAAAATATGAGTAACACTAGCATTGAAGGGAGATGGACACAGTGCTTCTGTAGGTTGGGTGAAGCTCTAGAACTTATATAAATAATATAAATTTATACATAAAAATATATATACATTTCCGAATATAAACACTTGAAGTTACACAGTCAGCATCATACTACATTAATAAGCTGAAGGGGACAGTAAACAGTATCCTTCAGTCAAAACTTGCTTGGATCTCCCAGATCTGTCAGCTGTACTGTTTTTCCAGTGGTGATAGTGGCATTTTGTTAAAACTGGAACTGTACATTTTTGATCTTAACTTATGTAGTGTGTCATTATTAATAATGTGTATGACATCATAGTGATGCATTTGAACACAGAAGGGGGACAGTATTATATACTGAGGATCCGTTTCTGGACATTCCTCTAGACTTCTGCCAAAAAAAATTCATGGATTTCAATCATCTGCTATCTTGTCAGCAGTACATGGTTTAAGTGACATTTTGATCTGTGTTTAGGACACCTGGCATACCAGAAAACTAGGACTACTTTATTATGTGTATCATTCAGAATAGGTGTATTTGGTTAGAATAACTAAATTATTTATGTTTCTTGTGAAAGATAAAATATTTGTGATCTTTTAGTGTTTGATTTTGTCAGTCTGCGTGTTCACATCTACTGATGTATCAGCAGAGAAAATACAGCTTCTAGCTGACGTGCTCAGTTGTCTTGTATTGTTTAGTCCTTGTGTGAACTGCTACAACTGTGCATGGGTTTAATGGATCAGTTCACTGAGAGAAAGTACTAAGATGTAAGATTTTGTCAGATGATTTCTTCGTATTCAGGATAAATCAGAAACTATGTTTTTAGATCATGTACATTACTCAAGTTTCAAGCAGAAGAAAAACATGTACAGAGTCTGAAAAACCTTTTCGCATCTGCCAGGAATCCCCTGTGCCAAGTTTCATATTTACTGCACATTGTTTCCAGATGTGCTTAGTCAAATATTGTTGCTGTTCCCTGGTGTTCTCTATTTTCTGTTTTTGATCTGAGAGATTGTCTTTCCAGTAAAACTTTACCTGAGTTTGGTTCAGATTAAATAAATCCATTATCTGTGTTACCAGAACTCCTTTGAGTTGCTGTTACCCTTTGAGCATCTTTGCGATAGAGGTGAAGTATCAACATTTTTGTTTTGCAATGGAAAACAGAGGCCCAGAGAGATTTATAATGCTCTTAAGTCTTGCCACACACAGTAAGCATTATAGCAATAAAAATGGGGAGGGAGAGAGAAAGGCCCATATACAAAACCTGGCCTTTCTGCTGTGGAGGCACGTGTTTGTAGCTCTTACAGAAATTGCTTTGCTGGCATTCCCAAGCCAATACCTTTCTTCAGCTTAAGCATCTGAGCCTTTTAGGCATGGGTGGCTGCTTGTTTAGCTACACAGAAGGAAGGAAAGAGGGAAGGAATGAAGGAAGTGTGTTCTATATTTCAGGCCTCGGAGCACAAAGGCATTTGTGTTCAGTATTACAGGCCTTGGAGTATGGAAGTGCTTGTGTTCAGTATTATGGGCCCTGGAGCACATCTTCAGGGAGTGGGAGTGAAACTCAATGTCATTCCAACCCTGAAGGGCTTTCAGCTGTTTCACCTATTTAAAAAGTGCCTTGCCCTGCAGCTCCAGCAGGTCTAGAGGGGTAGCATGCTGTTCTGTGGCTTGTCCCTCTGGCACCTCTGTCATCTTTTACCAGCTTATGGGGTCTTATTATTTACTTGTGCAGATCAGACAACTCATTTGTGCTTAAAGCTTGAATCTCCTTAAATGAGGATGGTGTGGACCCCAGGTATATAGAGTTTGTGGGTCAAATGGGAGAACAACTGTAGCCCATGAAGGGCAGCGTGTCCTTGGTACCTGGGAAGCTGGAGTTAATCTGGGGCGTGTAGGCCTCAGTGACTTGCTGGCAGTCACATCACAAGCTCCTGAGGCCAAGCTCTAGTTAGTGAATTGGTTTTTTTTCTCCCCATAACTTACAAACAGACTGAAGCCATTAGAAGAACTGCTGTTTCACTGAATTTTCATTAACTGCACTGCTGTTACTTCTTACCAGAGAATTAACGTGCTTAAAACTGATTATAAAAATAAGTTTGTTTTCTCTCCAGTGACTTTAAACCTCCAAAGGGGTATGGGACAGCAAACAGCATTTTTCAACACTGCATCCTTTCTGTTGCTGTTCTGGCTATAATGCAGAGGCGGTTTAATTAAGCATTTTTTTAAATCTTCCTTTTCTGCTACTCAAAGTTATTTTTTAAAATAGAAATAGAGAAGGCAGAAGCAATGATTGCTGCAGGGAAGCACTATGGAAACCTGTCACGACAACAGTTTGAAATGAAAGAGAATCTTCAGCATCTAAAAACTAAAATTATTTGTCAGATGCTCAAGAGACAGAGTTGGAGAGGAAGGAAGTGTACAGGGATGTGTTGAGAAGAAAATACATGTTCTTGCTTTTCACTAGGGGAAAATACATTACTGGGCTTGGCCTTGCGTTTATGTATTTTGCAACGCATTTATGATCTGATTCCTAAAAATGCCCAGTTACTGAATCTGTTCCAATGCTGTGTTGGCAATATTGGTTTTGGTTGATTAGATACATTACTATCAAATCTAACTTGTAAATGTTTCCATCTGCTCTTTTTTTTTTTTTTTTTTCCCTCAAGAAATTGTGGACAGGCATTTCTCTTCTTTGAAATAATTAATTATAAATGGAAAATAAGTTATTGGTGATGTGTGTAGCAATATTTAAATAGGTATATCTTTAGCATAGATCTCAGTTGTGGATCATTGATTGTCTTTATTTTCCAGATGGAAACTCTGAAGTAAATGTGAAAGTGGTATAAAATCCCAAGTCCTCTGATGTTTGTTCCCTGTACTTTTGCCAAAGAAATACCAAATGCATTTGTTCTTACTAGTAAAAAATGCAGAAGATAAAAAATAGCATGAATATGGTGCTGCTAGTAATGATGAGATTGGTGGATTCACTTTCTTCTCCTGTTACGTTCACAGTTCTTTTTAAAACTTGTTAGTTGTTTCATCACTGTGTTGATCCATAACAGTGTAGAAACACATATGTGAATGTGATTTTAAAAGATAATAGAAATAATAAACGTTTGGAATGTCAGTGATTAATCACTAAAATAAGTAGTGTCCTAAAGGAAGTCTCAAAAATGTGCGGTGAGTGCAAATACTAAAGAATTTCATTTACCTCTAATCATTTAAGTTCCTGGATGTATTTTGTGATGTTTCTTGGTCACGTTCATTGCTAGTTAGAAGTATTGGAAAGCAATATTTAGTAAATATAGAATAAGTAAATGAAAATTTGATGGTTTTTTTTTTTTAAATAAGAGAAATACTGCTTTTCTTAAAAGGGTTGTTAAGGAAAAAAAGAAAGAGTAAAAAGACTTGTTAGTGGAGAAGTCATTGTAAACTAGCTGATCCATCTTTTACACTGTGCAAGTGGGCAATCTTGTGAAATTAACAGAGGTTTTATTTTCACATTTTGACTTTTTTACTGCTAGATTATAAAGCCTTGAAAATAATAGACGTAGTGATTGTCTCTTTCTGCTGTGAGATTCTGATTTTTCAGATTCTGATGGATCTGTGCATTTACAGAAGTATATATACTGAATTTAGAAACAGATTATGGGATTGTGTGGACTTTGTTTGCTTTCAGCTGTGATGTAGAAAGCTTTATATCACTTTGCCATTGTGCACTTGCCCTATGTAGAGGTAATTTAGGAAGCTTAATGTAATTGATGTCCAACTGTGGGGCAGTATTTTTTAAATTCTTCACTGCTCCCAGCCTGGATAGATGGTTAATCAAAACGGATTGACAGATTATGTGTCTGGGTTTTTTCTTTTTTTTTCTTTTTTTTCCCCCGTAGGTGTTTGTGACTCATAAATGCAGAATTAGACCGAAAATCTGTGACTTGAAAATACTCCATTATCCAGTACTTCACTGTACTTTCCAGGGCAGCACAACAAATAGCCTGCACTTTCCGGCGTTTATTTGTAAGGATTTGTTATTCAGTGGCCATGCTAATCTCATCATTTCTGTTCCTGTTTTTATGACAGTGCAAGAAAGTGGTTTATAAATAGTTTCTATAACTGGATATGCCTGAAAATATATCTGATCTGTATAATAGTTCTACCTAACTGTCTTTTATGGTAAAGTAATAGGTGAAAATTGAGAAGTCATTAATGTTTTATATCCCTTCACTCTGTGATGAATCATCACTTAGCTGTTTGCCAAAATCTTTACGTTCTGTTTAGTGACAGTGTTATAAGAGAATCAGCTGGGTGATTTTTAAATTCACTCATGGCCCTTATTTTTTTCTGAAGGTTCATCTTGATTAATTTGGCCAATTGCCAACAGAATGTTAAAGAGTAATCTTCCATTGCTGATGACATTTTAAATACACATTAACGTAGAGCTTGATAATGCTTTTCAAAGAATTTGGGTAGCTCTGCTGGTTTTACGTATCTTCTGGAATTAGTAGCTATGCATTGTGTGGGTTAGGAAAAAATTACCTTGTGTTTTAGGTATTCCCATTGAGACTAGCTATTCTGAAACGTGAAACATTTAGTTTGGTTTCATACCAATTAGTAAGTGTCATCTGTGATCACTAAAAAATTATTCCGCATAGAATATCAGTCATGAAAACAGAGGGATGTTTAATAACATTGAGTTCAGCTTTCTTCTCAGACTGAGATGATTTTAAATTAGAGGCTGCTGCATAGTCTGCTGTGTTCTGGTTGTCCATCTGTTTAGGTGGTTTCTGTGGACTGGAAGCGTGTCAACCGTTACATCTGGGTCAGCTCTGACCACCTTGCTAAACTGAAACTGCACTGAGGCTAGCTAGTATATAGAAGGACAGGAAAGTATCTGATTCTAATGCATTTTAGGATAATTAATGCAAATATGGTAATTGATTCAGCCATTTATATGCAGAGAGGCATGGGCCACTGCTATGAGCAGCTCAACTGTGAAAGGCTTTGTAAATAAAATATGCTCTAAGGGGAGGATGGAGGAGACTGAGGACAGTATGTGTCAATATGGGAACTGGTACGTAAGTTTAGGAGCTGAAGGTAGCTGCCAAGAAAGATATGAATGGAAGGGGCTGTTTTAAGAACAAGACTACGGGAGAGGTGGAGGGTGAAACGGGAAATGGATAAGGCAGAGCTGCAAAATGAGGAAGTGCTTTTTCTGCTGTTCCAAATAAGAAAGGCAAGCTAATATTAGATCTCATTGAAAATAGTTGAGGTGAGGTTGGAATGAGAACCACAGAGGCTCTTCTTCGTCACAGACACTGCAGTGCTTTAATTACAGGGGTCTAGACCCTATAGGACAAATTTAATCACCATTAAAGCATTCTTCCTCCAAAGTCCTTGTCCATTCAAGTGTTTGATACCACACTGAATGAAGTGGTTTCTGTTTGGTTTAAATGCTCTTAGGTAAACAGTGGGTATGAAATTCTGCTAGCGGAGATTGACCCGGGCTTTGGTTGGGTCTCCATATAATCCATCCCGGTCTATTTAATTGGTACTTTAGTGTATCTGTCTCCCTTCAAAACTAAGGCTGCACGAAGGTTCTTTCTCTCTAGATAAGATAGTATGTTACTGCTAAATGCCTTTTCCAGACTCTAATTCTATTTGTGGTTTGTACTGTTGACTGTTGATTGTTAACAGGTTCAGAAGTAATGCAATTAGGTGATCCAAGAAGAACGTATGAGGCATTAATAAGCCACATCTGCATAGAGCAGAGTGAAAAATCTGATCGAAAAGCCATGATACTCATCTAAACAAGATAATATAATTCATTTTGCCTTTTTTTCTCAGGTTAAGAACCTGTTCTTTGTCTCAGTCTCCTCTGAAAAATGAGTGTTGCATTGTGTTATCGATCTGCTATTCAATACCACATGAAATTCTGCATAATTGTACATTTGGAGGTGTTTGTATGATAACAAAATATTTAAATTGTTGGGTTATTTTGAAATGGCATACAGAACTGGAAAGTATGTTGCATCAGAAAGCAGAAGTCTTGCATTAAAGTGCTGCAGTTCCTGGGTGATGAATAATGTCCTCTGCGTTGATCGAATCAGGCACTTAATTGTTATTCTTCTCCCCTTTCATCTGCCTTCTTTCCTGCTGCAAGTATTGTCCCCGGTCAGTTAAACATGCACATAATAACTGAAAATAATTTGAAATAAAATAACTTTCTAAAATTTGTCACTTTAACGTATTTGAGGGCACTTTACAGCTGTTGGCAACGTGTAGCACTGATTCTAGAAATTAGATGCTGTCACTTGCATAGGTAATTATTATCTTGTTGCAGAGACTCACAGGGGAACAAGAAAATCCATATGGGTTTTGGTAGGTATTTAAATCGTTTAGAACATACCATTTAAAGGCTGTTTTGTCTGAAATTGAGTTTTTTGTAAACAGAGAAAAACAAACAAATTATAGCTCTCTATAGTGCTCATTCCTGATCATAACTGCTAAGATTGAATTATAAGTAAAACCTCAGATTTCTGTTGCTTGTAATGGCTTTGTTCAACATGTTAGCTGAGTGAGTACATGTGTAATGATATTCTGGGGTGAGAGAAAACATCTGGTCACAACCTGCTGTCCAGAGATCAGAAATACTAATGAGATTTGTGTTCTTGTGTACTTCAGTTATGGACTTGAGTCAGCAGGTGCAACTTGAAGCTGCATGGAGGCAGGAGAGGTGCTGCTCTCTAATCCTTGTCAGAAAACCGTAACTGGGCTTTCTGTAGTGAAGCCTCATCTTCAGCTTAACCGGCCTCCTGCTTCTTTAACATAGGGCTTTAGAGATTGGCCAAGTTGTGTAAGGTGTGAGATGCATTTTAAGAAGTTTGATTTGTCCCAAATACCCCCGTGCTCTTAAAAACTGTTCGATTTAGTGTTTTGTATGATTTCTATTCTGAATTTATACTCTTTCTGAACACAGATATAGCATTGTAGGATAAATGTTTTAATTGGAATGGTCTACTTGCTCTAGTTGGTCTGTCCTTGGAGATGCCAGATACTTACTCTCATAGTGCTGTCACGTTGATAGCCTCAGGCATGGTAAACTTTGGAATAGTGCTTGATGTTTCATGAGATAATTCTTTACGACAGTTCCTGATGCCTTTCTGTTCCATTAGCTCCTAGCCATCTGTTGCTTTGATTACACTATTATTGAGAATAAGTGTTTTGGCAAGCTATTTAGCTGTGTTGAAAAATCTTGCTTCTTTGCTTTCTAGTATTTTATTGCTGCAGTTTCTTTTTTTTCTTTCTTTTCTCAACCTTTATTGTGCAGGGCTTCATGTTATTTCCTTCTTGTTACTCTAAGAAACAAAAACGTGGCCTAGCAGAAGGAAAAGATGAGGTTTATAGCTGTTTTCCTCTTGAAAGTAGAAGTCCTTCTACACCAGGAAGTTGTGTATTCCAAACATGGGCTGACAGAAGGTAGCTATGATAACCTAGCCATATTTAAATGGTTACCTTTGCGATTTTTGCCTCTTAAGGCTTAAAATATGCTTTTTTTTTTTTTTAGAGTCTAACCAACTTGTTATGTCAGCATTGTCTTCAGTAGAAAAATATAACATCTTAACCTCATGCTTTCTCTCAGCACCACAAAGGTCAAAACAAGAACTGGAAGATCGTTAGAAAAAAGTCTGTATTTGATTTTACATTGTCGATTTAACCTTTTCATGTATTTCTTGGATTTCAAAGATAAACACAGAAAAAGACAGATGGGATTTTAATGATCAAATAGATATGCTCTCCAAAGTAGGTTCATTTTTAGGAGTTGTGATATACTAATTAAGTTTTTTAAGGCCTGGACTTTTGGAAATGAAATAAAATACTGTTTTTAGAATACTGTAGACTTCATTGGCATTTAATTTCTACTTTTAGTTTTTCGTTGTTTTTTTTTCCCTGCAATTAAAATAGCAAAGTGGTACTGTGGAGCAAGAATTCCAGCAAGTCTTAGTAAGCTCTTAACTGTTCAGTAGGTCATTTTGGGTGGCCTTGGTTTCTTTCAGTTCTTACCTGTTTGAATTCTGTAAATTGAGTTGCAATTTCTCAGTAACTTCTTACCTTTTTTCACACTTGGTTTCTGCAAGAGCTTACTAAGATCTACTTGTAATTGATAACTGCAAGTGCTTACAAAACCTTCCTCAATCACTTCACCTTCAAGTAGTAGTTCTTGTCATTTGGGGTAGAAACACTGTCAGTGAAAAACTTGCTTGAAGGAAGCAGTGAGATGTAGTGTAGCAAGAGGTGAGAAGGAGAAAATAGTGTAAATGAATAGCTGACCAGGGATTTTCAGTCTCATGAAGAGTTATTGTTAACAGAATATGTGTGCATGCATTTGCGACATATTTAAAACCATTGCAGAAGCTATGAGGGATGCTTTGTCAGGTGTCTGAAGTGACCTTGTGCAGCTGTGCTATGCTGGAAATTGCAAAAGCTGACTCATAGAAATGAAACTAGCTGTGTGAAGTACATGTAGCAAAGTAACTGAAATAGTTTCCAATATATAACCTACTATCAAATAAAATTATTTAATACAAAGTGCAAATCATAGTTACTCCAGAGTACCATTCCGGAAGCTGGTTTGTTTGCTTGTTTGTGTTCTGTTCTTCTTTTTATTTTATTTATTTATTCCTGTAGAACTATGATAACTTTTGTATTCCCAGTCAGTGAATGTTTGCAAGCTTGCAGGTTTGGTTATTTCAGTTTGTGCTCTCTTCTTCTCTTAATGTATGTTTATGCCAGCTATTTTTTGGAGGACTGGGGAACGTTGTGTCTGTTCAAAATATTGCTCATGGTAGTTCCTGCTTGCCATAGTGTCAGACCACTCTGTTGAAGGGATCCATGGAATCCATGGACGTATCGGTAATCATGACTGTTCCTTTAGCTAAGCAACCTATGTAATTCTTTTTGTATTTTGTCATTGCTGTCTATGTGTATGTATGGGACATGGTAAAAGTTTTACTATAAAAGACGTAAGGGTATGGTATCACATTGAAATCACAGCTGTTCTGTAAAATCTACATATGTTTTATATATAGATGAAGTGAGGGACTGGTCAGAGCTTCCCTATATACGGTGCTTCTGAACAGTTGAGCTAAGGAGAGTTTCCTTGGAGAGCTATTCTGATTATGTGGTACTGGCACCTCTGAAATTTAACTACAAGACTGTTACTTACCTAACACTAATTCGCCATGAAGTTTTAGTAGTCGGATGTAGTATATGACCAGATATATCTGGGGAAATTCATTTGTGAACATTGATAGTCCACACAGGTAAAAACCCTGCGACACTGGATCATATGAACAGATTTGCACTATGTAAAGAAACAGATGCTGAGTTCCTTGGGACTGCACCGTCTGGAGAAGACTGGGACACATGGTGAATGCCGTGCCCTGAGAAGATACAGTGTTAGTTTGGAAGCTGTGTTTTAGGCACTTGAGCTAATTAATTTTGCCTGTCATCTAGGGTTCTTATTTTCAGTTCAGCCTTATGTAAGGGATCTTCTTGTCCCCAGATTAGCTCAGTGTCATCACCACACTTCTTTGTGAAGAGCAGGCTTGCTCATCCAAGCTGCTCTTCTAATAATGAAAAAGAAAATTGCTTTTTATTTAGCCACGCTTTCAGAAAATTGTTCAGATAATGCTAGTGCCAGTGACAAGATAAAAACCTATGGTGGTGGACGTTATAAAACAGACAATTGCAGTGTTGACAGGAAAAAAAAAAAAAAAAGACTTGGTTTCATCATGGGAGAGATTTATGAATTAGAAATTTGGTAGGTATTCATTTATGTTAAATCTTTAGTGACTTTTTTCCTATCTAGTCTTCACAGGGTTATTATCTCTCTGGGAAAGGAAGTAACCAAAATAGGGTTCTACTCTGCAGAATGACTATAAATGTTGTTTCGGACCAGGCAGGATCTTGAGGTTATTGTGTCTAGTTGGCTTCTCTTGAAAACAACCGCATGATAAGATTGTGAAAGCAAAATAAACATTCATACTGAATGACTACAGAACTATTCCAGGTCACTTCTTTTGCCCTGCCTATGATGTTCTGCAGAACCAAGTGGGATGGAATAAAATTGATCGTAAATGATTCTACTAAAATTAACAGTTTTGAGTGATTGAGAAAAGGAGTGTTTGGTACAAAGGTACCGTCTCTTTGTATTCCTGGTGGTAATGGATATCTTTATGTTTGAGAAAAAAATGTGACAATTTCAATTGTCAAAAATGTTTAGCTTTAAGCTTTCTCAAGTAGAGGAAAAATAATAGAGGCAATTTCTTATAAAGAAAGTCTGTTGGTGGTGGCAAATTCTGCAATACGGATTGTCTAATTTTTTTTCCAGTGTGTATTAATGGTAAACAGTCTAATTTTGAGGTGTGTATGCAATCTTGAATATATTTTTCTTGAATGTTTATGTTTCCTTCTTGCTTTCCAATGTTTTACTTGTACATAATACAATTGTTCCCAAGAGGTGTTCATTTTTATTATTTTTAACGTACTGTCTAAACCTAGAAACTATCTGTGCATAGCAAATGCAATTCTCTTGGGGCTAGTGCTGAACCAACAATGGCCTTCATGTTGCCTGTTGTGGGCAAATAAGCACAGACGTTTTTGTGGTGAGAAAAACGTTGTATATGTTTATAGTATATTATCAGGGTTTTAATGTGGCTCTAATCCCTGTTACACAGGACAAATACATGAAGTAGAACCCCTCTGTGAGCAGCTGTTCCACAATTGGAAGGAAGAAGAAGTAGGGCATCTGCATAATCTTTGTTTTTCCATTTGCTGCTAAATTTCAAAGATACTTTAAGTGCATAGCAGGTTTCCATTAGTGTGTTCAGGTTATTCCCTAAGTATTCGTATCTTCAGAATGAATTGTTTGACATCCTTTGTCTAAAACCAGGTCTTCTGCCAGAGCCCAGAATGTGTGGCAACAGATTCTTACCTCTTTTTTGACCAGTAGCAGGGTTAGTTTGCTAATCTGTGGGAGCACTGAGGATCACAGGATTTTTATAGGTGTTGCCTATTCATCAGGAAAGTATCTGACCATTGGTTACTTGAACCTGGATAGACTGTGCTATGTTTGCCTTTTGATGCTTTTTTTTTTTTTTTTCTTTGTCAGTTAATGTATGAACATTTACTGATGTCTGACTGTTAGTGCTGCATTAAGCTGGTATTGATTTTTCTTTAAAGACTATGTCTGGATTTAAAAATTTTTAAGTAGTCTGTAGAAATCAGAACAATTTCAGACTTATAAATGGGATGTGTCTTTTCTTGCTTTCCTTCCTTTCAGTTTCACCCTTTTTTTTCCTTTTCATTCTATTTCCCGTTCACTTCCCATTTATATTTTCTTTCTTATTCATTCTATCCCCAAATTCCCTCCTTGCATTATACTGTCCTTCATTTTCCGATGTCTCATTAATCTTCCAGTCTTTATGGCTTACTTTTCCACCTCCGCAAGCACACCCACAGGATGCCTAGAAATTTTACAGCACACCCAATTGTCAGAAAACTAAACCTACAAGTCCCAGACCCATAATACTATGCTAGGAATGCTTGTTAACGCCCACACTGTTTGGAAAAAGAAACTGGTACAGTTAGTGTAAGGTCTGGAAACCATACTGTATGCCTACTATTACATTGCTTTTCACTAAACCTGGGAACTCCTCATTGGCACTGAGCAAGGAGATGGGATCTAGCTTGTTTGCTTTAACTGTTATTCTGATCTTCCTTGTTATACAGAAAACCCAAGAAGAGTGCCATGGACATGGATTAATAGTACTGTCACCTATGAAACAGTAGATTTGGGGAAAATGAACTGTTCATTTATAGATTAGGAAAGTGAATGTTCCAGCAAATCCTCAATCCAACAGCCATGTCATACCTTTACTTGTGTGGCATCAGTGCAAAGTTCTCATGCTTGGGAATTAGATGAGCACATCCACTTTTTTTCACTCAGACTGAAGAAAACTGTCACCTGGGGAAGGTGAAGCAAAGTTGTATGGGTCTTGCAGTAGAGACTCCTTTAATGTTAAGTTAGCAGCTGCTATTGCTGCAGCTAGAAGCGAGAGTGGTGTGATGGCATGGGACTTCAGTGCTAGAGGAAAGTCAGAGTGGGGTTTCTAGTGGGATGTGCCTGTGGTCTCTGGTGCTTCTGTCCAGGCTGGGTGCTAGGATTTCTGCCAAACCGTGTTCTTTTCTGCTGTCAGAGGTCACTAAGAAAACTGACAAAAGGTTGCATCTCTGATGTATGAATGATCAGCTGATCTCCCCCTCCACTAATTGCCTACAAATTGTAAAGAAAAAAGGAGTAGCTCTTTTTTTTTTTCTTTTTTCTTTTTTCTTTTTTTTGTCAGGCTTTGGAAGTAATCATTGTGTTGCTTTGTATTCTTAATTCTGCTATGAGTAATGTAAGAATGTGACATTTAATATCAACACTAGAAGTAGAAATGTAGAAATACAAGCTTTAATTCTGTGTCAGTCAGTAGTAGGGTCTTGACCTGCTTGCCTCTGCTTGCCCTAGGTTAGTATTTTTTTTTTTAAGTCTGTATGAGATTTAATCCACTGTTTAGCACTTAAATGACAGCACTGTAACAAATATTATGTGTTAAAACAATATTACCAGTTACACCATAGCTGATTATAGCTGTACTAGCCTAGGAATTATTGAATCAATCACTGGTAACCCACCTCAGGATATACTGCCAACTGTGCTTCCAAGTTCCATTTTTCTGTTCTTCTTATTCAGAGGATACTGCCAAAGGAAGCAAAGCTAAGCATTGCTGAGCAGTTAAAGGAAATCATCCCTCTCCTTTACCTGTCATCTGTTATGCATACAGTTTATTGAATGTTAAATGAAATGGATTAGCAGTCTGAACTTTAAGATGAACTTATCCTGTAACATGATTTCTAGATCATGGGTAGAGAAATCCATATTGCAGTTAAAAGTATTTGATGTTTTTGAAAATCTTCTTTCTCTAGAGTCCTACTCAAGTGGGGACTGCTCTTCAGGTTTTTTATAACCTTGGAACTCTGAAGGATACCATTGCTAATGTGGTGGATGGATACTGCACAGTCCTGGAGGAGAACATAAAAAATGCTTTGGATATCAAAGTACTGACCCAACCATCTCAAACTGTTACAAGAGGTATGATATTTTTTTTACGGAGAATTGTACCTGATTTGTTTTAGCAGAAATACTGTATCGAACAGAAGAAACTCACATCCAAACCTGTCATAGGAATGTTTCACTCCTTGCTTTAGCCAGTAGGCATGTCTCAGAAATCGTCTAATACAAAACTCAAATTGAGTCTATTGTTATTGTGCTCAGAGGTTTTCCTTTATTTTTTCCTACTCACTTTCCTCTCTTGCCCAGGAAGTTGTCCTCATTATTTACAACTTCGCAGCATTCTCTTATGAGTTTGTCATGGAAAGATCAATCCAAATTTTGCTTTCTTTCTGTTGGTGGAAGTATGGATAGAGATTGTTTGCAAGCAGTGGAAGAAACATGTGACTACATTGTGATGCTTTTGTCAGGTGGAATTCCTTTCAAAGCAGTAATTTTAACATGAGAGAATGTTGCGCAGTTCCCACATGTAGTTCCTACGTGTTAATTCAGGTAGCAAAGAATACTGAGGAGTTATTCAGGGACAAATTTGAACATTGGCAACAGCACTGAATCACAAAATCATGTAATAGATGAGGTTGCCAGGGACCTCTGGGTCCAACTCTTTCAGCCCTCTGCTCAAGCAGGGACATGCAGAGCATATCCAGGTGGCTTTTGAAGATCTCCAAGGAGGAGACTTCACAACCTCTCTGACCAGCCTGTGCCGGTGTTCTAATACCTCCACAGTAAAGAAGTGCTTCCTTATGTTCAGACAGAAACTCTTGTGTTCCACTTTGTGCCCTTTGCCTCTTGTTCTGGGACTGGGCACCCCTGAACTGGTTTCATCTTCATTACACCCTCACTTCAAGTATTCATAGGCATTGATGAGATCCCCTCTGGGCATCCTCTTCTCCAGACTTGACAGTCCCAGCTCTCTCAGCTTCTCCTCGCAGGAGAAGAGCTTCAGTCCCTTCATCAGCTTAGCCTTAGCTGAACTCTTTCCAGTATGTCCATGTCTCTCTTGTCCTTGACAGCCCAGAACTGGACACAGTACTCCAACTATGGCATCACCAGGGCTGAGTATAGGGGGAGGATTAGCTCTCAACCTGCTGGCAACACTTTTCCTCATGCAGCAAGGAATACTGTAAACATTCTCTTTTTGGCAAGGGCCCATTTCTGGCTCATGTTCAACTTGGTGTCCAGCAATATCTCTAGCTCCTTTTCTACAGAGCTGCTTTGCAGCTGGATGGCCCACCCGTGTTTAGTGTTGTTTCTCAAAAGCTATGCTCTCTGGTGAGTCAGCCACTCCATGCAGTTTTGTGTCACTTGTGCATTTATTGAGGGTTTGCTCTATCCCATTCCCTAGATCATTTATGAAGATGTTAAACAGGGCTGAACCTGGTATTGACCCCTGGGGTACTCTACTCATTACTGGACTCCAACTAGACTTGCTCCTCTCAGCCTGTTCATTCAGCAAGTTTTTGAACCACCTAACTGTCTACTGCTCCAACCTATACTTCAACAGGTTGTCTATCAAGATCTCATGGGGGACAATGTCAAAAGTCTTACTGAAGTCTAGATATAGAATATCCACTGCTCCCCTTTCATCCATCAGGTTTATAATTTCAGGTTGGTCAGGCATGACTTCCTCATGGTGAAACCATGCTAACTACTCCTGATGATTTTCTGCTCTTTCATGTGCTTGGAAATGATAACTACAATTAACTATGGTGAAAATTTAACACTTTTAAAAAACTTGCAGCGATTTTGGGGTCTGAAAATATGATCACTAGCATAATAAAGAAATACAGCTCTCTCAAGGAGAGTGATGGTATAGAAGTTGCATGCTCTTCAGCTGGAATATCACTTCTTTCAGTTCACCTATACATTTAAGTCCTGAGCTGAGATGGTTATATTTTGCTATTACATGCTGCAGCATGCCCACTGGCACTACCTTGGTGTTTCTGTGGAGATACAAATCAGTAAAACAGATAACAGTGATTAACCTTGAGTTATCCTTGCTGAACTTTAGAATTTAATTGATTTAGAAGTTAAAACAGCTGAAGCCATTCACAGAGCTTTGTTTCAAAGCTAGTGTAGGCAGCTCTGGTCTTTTTTACAGGAAATTTCTTATGCCAGTCAATGTATTTTACATTTCACATGTGCAATCTGAACTGTGCTATTATTTGTTTTTAAAACATATGTAGGTGGCCCTGGTAGAGCTGCTATGCCAACACCTGGGAACACAGCAGCTTTTCGGGCAGCTCTCTGGACAAACATGGAGAAACTCATGGATCAGATCTGTGCTGCTTGTGGACAGGTACTCAGCAGCTAATTTCTGATTACCTGTTGAGGCGTTTTCATATGTAAGATATTTGAAGATGTCACTTTTCCTCCCAATTAATTCTTTTTTACAGGTGCAGCACTTGCAGAAACTATTGGCAAAGAAAAGAGATCCTATTTCACATGTCTGCTTCATTGAGGAAATAGTTAAGGTAAAAGTTTAAATTAAATGAAGTTAAATTAATCAATATGTTTTAGTAATTCTGATAAGGAAATTGCCACGAGAGAATGCTTTTGTTTGAAATTTTAGATCTTGATAACCATTCTGTAATTATGTTAATGGGAAAGCAGTGGAAGTAAAACTAATGCTGACAGCTTTATTTATGGTCTTTGGGTTACATCTGTAGGGTAGGAATGTTATTTTTACAATAATTTCTTTTGTTTTCTTTAAAGGGAGCTGATAAGGCACCGTCAGTTTTTATTACTGATCATTAATGTCATTCCATAAAATACCATGTGATTTGAGCAATTAATTAAGTCTGTTAGTTTAGCATAGGAAAATGTGTCTTCATCTGACACTTTCAGCCATCTGTTTCTCTACTTCTTGGCAGTATTTTCCTTGAAAAATAATCATGGCTGTTCTTTTGAATACCTATTCCTTTCCATTCAATTTCATTGTTTTCTATTGGTATTTGGGATAATTTGATTAATGGTTTCCTTCAGTGTTAAGAACAGTAGCTGAAGCTTCTGAAGCTCTTTCATCAACCTTGGTAGATGAGAAGAAACAAAAACAAAAGATGTGTTTACGCAGCCATCTCTTTTTCCATGTATATGACTGGATTTTTAATTTACATGAATTTAATTTTTGAAATACTCTGAGGAAACTGTTCACATGCAAATGTGGTCTTCTCAACAGTAAAAGCAAACAGTGGAGGTTAAGCGCAGTGTATAAGTTGATCTGTCAATTAAACCCAGCTCCAAAAGGTGTTGCATAGAACATTACTTTTCTGTGGGGTGATTTAAAATCCTTTCTGTGTTGGAAAAAAACAAACAAACAAACACCAAAAAAACAACAATAAAACAGCAAACATAGAAAACAAACATAACAACAAGATAACCCACAGCTCAAAAAGCTTAGAAAGTTTTAGCATTTTTTTTTAATGTTTTGTTTGGCAAAAATAGCTCTTACTGCATGGGTGGATCCCTTCAGTAGATCAGCTTTTTTTTTTTTTGAAGAAACTTAGAAACCTAGAGACAGAAGGAGGAACTCTGGAAGATTCTGGAAAAACTGAGGTGGAAAGGGAGCTGAGATGAATGAACTTGCAGTGTTCACGATTGTCTCCCATAAGACCCCGTGCTTTCTCAGTTTCATTCTCTTCTTTGGTAGAACTGCAGTTGAAAAGAGGATAGGAGGTTTTCCAGTTGTTGAGGATGGTAATAAAGGGAAGCCAAAGAAAAATCTTATATTGTTCTGGGGAAAAGTTAAACGTGTAAAATGAATTTCAAAAGAGGCTAGAGGCAGAATGAAGAAAAGTTGATTAGAAAATAAAAGTCTTTAGGGCTGTGGTATGTTAGGCCCATTCCATGTTACCTTTTGTAACCCTTCCTTCCCACAGGCTTTGTATCACTGGATTACATCTAGGTGACAAATTTTATTTCCCAAATGAACTCCATCTATTTGTTTACCCACAGTTGTCCCATACTCAATGAGTTTACTCTTCAACAGCTATTTTGGAGACGGTTGTCATTCTCTGTGAACCTTAGCTAAGGAGCACTGGTACGTCCTTGTCCAGGTCTACTAAAGCCCTCTTAGCATGACATAGTACTACCAAAAAGGTATGATACCAGCCTACAGATGGGTGAACTCACACCATACAGTACAGCTGTTTTTTAGACAAAATCAGACACATACTAGATGCTGCTGAAATTCAGGAAGGTATGTGCAGATAACCACATGGGAGACTCTGGATTCTTGTGTACATTGAAAATAGAAATAAATAAGAAATTGGTAATTTGCCATTTACTAATGAAGATTCCATCTATTCTTAATCCAAACAGAAACAATATGCTTTTCACAGAAGATGCTTTGTAGTGGCAGAAAAGTTGTATTTCCTTTATCATACTCAATTTTATTAATAAACGTAGCAAACGAAGGAAACAAACTAAAGGTATTAACATTAAATTCATTCTCTAGGGCAGCATGCCCACACCAGAAGATAGGAAAAAATCATCCACTCTACAGCCTGTGCACTAATTACTGTTACTGATGTCAACATTTTGATTATAGTCATCTTCTCCAGCAGCTGCAGTACCACTTTGCCTGTCCATCTGCTTCCTTGTTTTGATTATTGCAGTGTTAAGTATCATCCTAGGAAGTACAAGAGGAGGAAACCCAGCTTTTTGAAAGCACAAGTCCTTTATAGCGAGGAAGCAACTTGCTTTCTTTTTCTTTTTTAAATCATTGTCTTTTTTTCCATTAGGATTTTTTTTTGTCTTTCTCTTCACTGCCTGCATTTTCCTAATTTTGTGTTATGACCTCAAAAATGTGCTTTCTGGCCTTCTAATTACCTGTTACCATCCTAATACTCAGCAGTGTTGTACCCTGTTCTATCCAAGTATCCAAAGAATAGTTTAAAAAAAACAAATTAATTAAAGGATTCACAAAATCAACAAGAAAAACAACAATCAAACAAAAACAAAATAAAAAAAATAAACCAACAGCAATAAAACTAAAAAATCTGACAGAGAAACTGAGGCATAGAACTTTATAAATTTATAAATACTGCTGGTCAGCATCAAGACAATGACAGCACCCACATCTTTTCTACATTATGGTTTCTCTTTTTCGTAACAGAATTCAATTTCAATTTTTTTTCACCATTAAATATGGTCAAGAGTAAAGTGATGTACCCAGACTTACATGAGTACCACAAAGAATCTGCAGATGGAATTTACACTCCTGTTTGTTCCACTTCTCCCCTTTGCACATCTGGATTTTCACATTTGTCCTCTGCCACAGCATGAAATGAGTGCAAAGGAATTGACATCTCCTTTGAAAAGGACACGTGCCCTGATAGTACCTTGTCCCATTTCATACTATAATGAAATATAAGTTCATTTTTAATCTGTAAATACTGAAACTCTAATATGCATTTCCTAAAAAAGGATTTGGAGATATTTAAGGGAGAAATACATTTAAGACTGAATTGACTTTTTTTTCCCCCTAGTCTATGAGTAGACTTCTTTAATGACTAGATCTTAGTTGATAAGCAGAGCTAAGAATTCAGAATTCCTAAATTCTGATTTATGGTCTTCTGGAAAATAGATTTAATTATGTACTTTTTTTTTAAGATGGGAATTTTTTTTTCATAATCTTGAGGGTTGGACATGATTTAAACAATGTAAAATTGATATTTTTGTTCACCTAATGTTGGGCTAGTTTCATCACTTATTTCAGTTGCTTAATTCACCTTCAAAGAGCTAATAGGTTACTCCAGTTTACTCAGCTTTATTTCTCTTTCTATGTGTAGTGACTAATCCTGCTTCAGCTATTTTAATACCTAAACGACAATTGACTTCAGTGTAAATCACAGCAGAGATATCATCCTATGACAGCCAGTTTCCTAATTGGAGATAAGAATCCCTCTTAGCCCCTTATGGAAGATTTGGAAATGATCTCTGATCCTTATCTATTTTGGGTCTGTCACTCCTACGTAGGCATCAGTGAAAAGTTCTGCAAAGTGAGAAACAACCCTGAAAGTGACAAATGATTATCTGGGGGGGGGGTAGTGTTGGGCTGGTCAATAGGGAGAGTGAGATGGGTTTTGTCCACTAATGGGAAGGGGTCAGGAAAGAAGGGCACTGTCTGTGAGAGAGCAGAGCTGCCTTTGATCCCTTTTGGTCAGCTGATGTCCACATTTGTTAACAGCTCAGGAAGACAGCAAAACCTGTCATTTATGTAAGGCTTTGGGTAAAAGAGTGAGCTGAGAGTTACAGGGAGTGTTATTCTGTGTTTTGTGGAGGGCTTATATCATTGCCTCTCCTGGTGAATGCTTGGTGAGTAAGCAGGCTATTTTCTTGAGTTGTCAGCGCTGTCAATATGAGGTGTTAACGATCCAGAAGGAAATGTCCTCACAATTACATCAGATAAGGAAAATAAATGGAAAATATAAGTGTTTATTTCCCAAAGCATACTTACATTTCACCTTATTTTTTCTCTCCTGTCCAAACTTGTTAAAAAAAATGTTGCAGCTCTGTATTCACATCCTAACATCACATGTTTACTTTCAATTGACTCAACTGAAATAATCCTAAATGGAAAAAAATTAGAAATAATCTAATTACTGCATTACATGAATTCACAAAATAATCTTTCACCTATTATTACAAGTATGGGATTTATTTTCTAGTATCTTTTGTAGAAGCAGGGTTGGATTCTTTGTGCATCATTTCTGCTGTGGTTTCTGTTTATTATTTAAGCGTTAGCAAGAAAGACACTTTGTGGAGGTCTGAACACAGGTGAATGTGCAGGTTTGTCATCCCCAACATACTGAAGATGCTCTTAAGTTTCAAACCTACAAATTTTCCTGCTGACTTCTGTTGCAAGATTTCTCTTAAACAAAAAAAAATGTTACTAATTAAGGAGACTTACTTCTTGTTTTAAATGGATCCACGTGTCCACAGCCAGCCTTGTTAAAAGTAATTCGGTTCTAATTCATATGGGAGGAACAGAACCCATGTAATGGTCTTCTAATGATACTGCATTTTTCTCTAGGACTTTAATCCTGTTTCTTTGCCAGAAATGTGCAGCTGTAAATGGAAGGGATGGTGTCAAGGCTGCATTGGTTGGTAGACTATAATGACCTATGTTCATTTACACTTCAGTTTTGTTGGGGTCTGTGCAGATTGTAGTTCAGTGATAACCGAAAATTATTAAATCAGCTAGACTACAGTCAGATTACTATTAGAAAAGAAATACATTTGATGGCAGTGTCACCTTTTATCATCAATTCTCGTCAGTCTTAACCTGAACCACTGGGGTTGAATGGACGTGATAACAAACTACCCCTTCATCCCTGGATGAGGTACATTACAGTCAAGGTGAAAGTGTAGAGTTGCAGCTGTGCATACTAAATCAGTTCTGTGGGCAGGAGGCAGCTGCCAGGTCCCTTGGGTAGTTACTGGCTTTTGGAAACACTGACTTCATTTACTTCCAGTTGATGCATATGTTGCAGAAGCATGGAAGGATTAATTAATGTTTTTTTAAGTAGTTTTGATGATAGAGGACACTGTTTAAGACCTAAGTATTTTTGTTACTTGCAGATTTGTTTTTCTAAGGAATCACATAGAAATTCTTATATTGGAACTGGAAAAAAGCACACTCTTTATATTCTAGTTAAGAAGCTAGTATTTAAGAAAAGAAAAAAAGGTTTTGTTTCTTTTGTCTGATGGATAAAGAGACCTTTTTAAAATGTTGCTCTATTGCTGGAAGTCTAGAAACTATTACACCTTGGGTATAAGGTGATCAACACTAATGAAATTCTATGCCCTACTGTAAAACAAAAAATCAAGGTCATTTTTAAAGTCGTGGTGTCATTTACTGACATTTGTTCACCTACAACATTCTAATGTAGACAACATTAAAAATTCACATGCTCTGATCTTGTTAAAAATTTAATCTAGACTAATTTGAGAAGCTAGAAAAGGTTTATTCGATGCGCTGATTTTTTCTCTTTCTTTACTGATTAATTGCACTACTGAGTGTGATGGCTTTTTGTTCACAGTCTAACATTTGGTTATGTTGTTGCTATAGAAATAGTGCAAATAGATTTCCTTATCTCTGTCCCATAAGATCTTGCTGTACAGAATTCTTAAATCATTTGCATTCTTGCTTTATTGGTGGAAAAATATTTACACTGTCCTTTAAATGTCTTCTGTTGTTAGAGCAGTGTTCCTGAGTCCTGTATTTCTTTATGGCCTTTGATTACAGATAGAAAACACTGTATGTATTAGTATGCAAAGCCTGATTTCAGGAGCCTGCAGCAACTAGCTGCATGGTAATATTCAGTTTATTGTTTTACATTTCAAAGGGTCTTCACAATAAAGATATTTTCCACATTCTATTCAGAGTATCAAAATTTCTACAGGGAAAAACAAGTTGGAAAGCATCGTCATGAAGGGGAAGCCAGTTTAGAATCAGTGGGTCAGATTTATTATTTAAATGTTAGAATAGCTATTTCAGACAAACACAAATATGATAATTCACAGATGGGAAATTATACTCATTTAGTTCTAAATTTACAGTGTGGAGGAAATAGAGACATTTGTAAAAATAAGTATATGTCTTTTCAGCATTTTCTTGCATTCTTATCTAATACCAAATAAGGGGGTATTTTCTTTCTCATTCATTGAATTTAGATTTAATGTCAGATGCCAAATAGTTATATAAAGAACACAGCTCAAGAGATTTCATTTCTATAACAGCAAAGTTAATGAGGAGCTTGGTATGTTTTTTCTAAATGGGATAAGTTGTTTGGCTTTTACTTTTGAGGTAACTTTAAGTCAGTTTTCCAAGCTGTGACATTGATATTATTGCAGGGTAACAGCGGATATAAATCTTCAAATATCATTCCTCCTATGGCACTGGTACTCACTCACTGTTATTCGATGGTTTATTAACTTAATTGTAGCTATTAGCCGAAGATGGGTTATACTTTTTGTACTGTGAAATCAAGTCATTCCATGTAAGTGGGGAGTTCTAGCACTTGGATTCTGTTAGCGCATTTGTTTTTTTTCCAATGAAGACAATCTTGTGATCCTGTAAACAAGGAACATTCAGCTAAATATTCAGTCTGTACAGCTGAGTAATAGTGTCACTTTGCACTGCTGACTGGACAGCCTACAATCTATAATACGACTCATTGAGAGACTGCTGAGAAAAAGAAAGGACTTTTAATATGCCAGTATACATGTATTTTTCTTCTTCATTTCTTACTAATATGTCAATTCTTAACATAAGGCGTTGCATAGAAGATAACAGTTTGCAGTCTCTGTGTGCTATCACAGCCCTCTTTTTTGAAGCTCTGAATCTCAGCCTTTGATAAGCGTAGAATTGTTGATGTGTGGCCTAAAGTCTCTTTTGGAAAGGTTAGTAGGCTGCTTTTAATTCAACATCTAATGAATGTAGGCTCTTTTTGAGCTAGACTATCAAGAGTGCTGAACTTTTGCCATAAAATATTAAACTTGCATACTTGCCTGTGTTTATGTTCCTATAAGACTCCATTTTCTTTCTTCAGAGTAGAAAGATTTACTTAAGAGACCCTTATCTTAAAATACAGTTTGCTAGCCAGTGTTTGCCTGGAATGCACAAGGGATGTTGGAGTGAGCTTTCTTGATCTGAGACAAATGGGCAGGATGAGTTGGCACATCCAAATGTCTCCTGGCCCTGTCATTATTCAACATTATCATGCATTCCTAGTAGTTTTATCTAAAGAAAAACTTTCAGGGGTGGAAATTTCAGAATATCTGTGTTACAGTATTGACCACAGTAACTTTACGGTAATAGTTAACAGTAATTAAAGTGAACACATTTTTTTTTTTTTTTTGCTGATTGTTGATTATGGCTCTGGTTCAGCAAAGCACTTAAGAACATTCTTAATTTCATGTAAATAAGAAATACAATGAAAGTCAAACAGTCTGCCTGCATGTATTATTCTGATGAGGGTAAACTTTGTTGAATTATGTCTTACACTAATGTTTTGTTTTTTTTTGCAGTAATAAAGTGAGCCCTACTACTGAGAAAATTAATAGCCGTTTGTGGTCCAGCCTAATGGACTTGTTTTGTCTGATTTATGTGTGTAATTTCCATGGAGAAGTAATTCCTGTGTGAATGGAGTGTGTGACAGAGTACCTATTTTTTAATAAAAAGTACTAAAAATGAAGAAATTATAGTGGGTGGGTCAGACTGGAATATGTTGTGTTTTTCTACTTTACACAAATGCAGTTTGATTTCCTGGGAATGACATTTTCAAAAGTAGCTATCTGCTTATAGTTCCTATGTTTTTCAAAAGCATGTTTATTTCCCTAGTTCTCGACAGCTGTGCAGTCGGTCAGAATGGCAAAAGGCTGCTCTGGTTGATGTTAGTGGGCAGTTGTTGAGTTTATTTCCGTCAGCAAAGAATTGACAAGAGGAAGACAAACCCAGCTATCTTGCACTACCTGCAAATTTGCAGAGAGGCTACTAAATTGAGTACCTGATCAGCTCTGTTAGCTCTGGGAAAGAAAGTGGTCACTGGGCACAGGAACAGCAGAGACAATATTTTCGATTTTCAGCAAGAAGTGGTAGATCATTAGGTCGTTCGGTGTAGTTAAGGTACAGGAGCGTTTTCACAGTGGATTTTTATGAAAAAAATAGTTCTGTGGCTGATCCAAGCCCATTTGTAGTGGTGCAAATTAGGATTTCTGTGTGGATTCTCCCTGCCGTGAGATCAGAATGAAGGATGGATTGGATTTTGGGTAAAAATTCTGTTTTGCCATTATATTTCTGTAGTTGGTTGAAATTAATGTTCATAGGTTTAATTCAGTTGTACTCTATAATGGGAAAAATATGTATATTTCAACCTGAATCTTGCCTGTCTTGAGTATTAGATACCATCAATCACAGTTAAGACTCTTTAGTTGAAGAAAGAATATATTGCATATGAAAAGAGGAAACAGCATTATATTAAATGCTAAGGTGTAATAATTTCCTTCTGAAAGACTTTAAATTATGTAAGGATTTTGGTATACTATGCAATAAGCACATGAAGCAATTTTGCCCCAGATAACAGTAATGTTAGACTATCTCGTTAGACCTCTTAACTTCCAAATGTTTATATGTTTTCTGCGTTATTAAACATATCCTCTGATGGGGGCTGGGGTGGATTATGACAGAATAGTGATCTTTATCCAGTGTTGTTGGTTATGGAATAAAAAGCTGATGGAAAATGATTGCCACAGAGCTGAAAAGATAATCGGATGCAGTTCATTACTCATCTTGTCAGCTGCTCCTGCTACAAGGGATTGTATCACAAGATGTTAATCTGCCTGTGACTAGATTTCAAAGCAAGCATTTTTATTTTGGGGCGGGTATAGCTTCTTTCAGTTTTATATAGTTTTCATAAGAGAAATGGAACATTCCCAATTTAAAGTCTCAAAATGTTAATTGATGAAAAATATTAGCACATCACTGTGGGTTCTGCCACAGAAATATGATGATGTGCTACAAATGCTGTTTAATTGCAGAGATTGTTCTTTTTAAGCTAGTGATGAGGTTGTGTATCTACTGAATAGTGACAGTCTGTTGAGACACCAAGCACTGAAAGGCATCGAGTGTAGACACAAGACAGGTTTGCACCAAAGAGAATCACTTCTACACATTTAATCACAATGTGAGCGCACCCAGTACTCCCACGTGTTGTCTACCATCGAGGAGATTTGGTGTAAGTATAGTGGAGGACCAAATTCATTGCTTGCATGCGATGGAAGTAAAGATGACAGGAATGCAATTTCAGCTAGATTACAGCTTCTGAAAGTGAAGAGCCCAAAAGAGCAGTTCTTTTCTGATATTGTTGGGATGTTGCTCACAGTGTTATATGAAACACAGGGGAAGGCGTGTAAGCTTACCATTACGATAAGATGAGTTGTAGATCTGCTGTGTGCATTTCAGGCAAGCAGTGCTGGCTGCCCTTCCCTCTTCTCCTTCATCCTGCCTGTCTTTGTAAGTCCTTGAAGAAGTCTTTCTGCTAAGCTGGAGTAGAACATTCCTTTAGGAATTCTTTTTTTGTGTACTTTATTAGTATTGATTGTTGTCAAAAGGAATTGCACATTAGATTTTTAATAGTTAAATTACAATTTCCATTGTGATCTACAGCACAGAAGTAATCTGATAGAATACTTTCTTTAAAAAATAAGCAGTGAAGTATCTAAAATAATAACATACTTACGTAATACGTAAGCAAAGAAATTGCAGGTTTAAACAAAATAAATAAATGTTTTCTGAGTAGTCGTGGTTGCATATTGCACTTTTATACCCCAGCAGGAATATCTAATGCTAATACCTTGTTGTATTCTCATTTTAGTAACTGTTAGTCCTCCCACTGAAATACTCCCCAGTGTTTGTGTAGGGAAAAGTATTCTCCTGAGTATAGCTCCTGCCACAAACTCTTACGTGGTCTTTTGTGTACTACTAATCAGCAGCTGTATTTCACCTCCTGAGTGACCACATCTCAGCACTGGACAAAGTGAAGTATCACCGTTCACACTATAGAAGCAACTGGTAATAACTCCTGAGGTAGTGTTTTCAGTTGTTCAGAAAATGAGACATTAACCTTTTTTGTCCCCTAAACATTTTTGACTGAGTCGTGAGTCAGTATAAAATCTGAATTTTCCATGTATTTTTCCACTCTATTTCCTCATACATAATACAGTTGGGTAGCCAAGACAAAGATGCCTTGATAACTGTAAAATTTTGATGAATTAGTGAATACCATTTACCCAGGTCTAGAGATACAAGCTAACGGGCAGAGACTTAACTGGCACAGCTGTGGCTACTATGCAGACGTTTACATGAATACATATGTATATATGTCTGAGTTTGTATATATTATATGTGGATGTATAGTTACATGCAAATGTTACATGTTTTCCCTCCAATATTAAATATTTTCAGGTTTATATTAGTGTTATTTGTCACAATGCTGAATCACAGTTAAGAATGATGTGGACGGACAGTATGCAAGTTAGTTTTCAAGACCACATTCAATCACTGTATTTTGTGCTAAGGCTATGATAGAGGTGTAGATGGTGATTAGAGTAATGAAAGAAAGTTATTTGAAGGTGGCCTGTAAGAATTTTTCCACATCCATTAGATGATTTAGAAACTTAATTGAGTTACCATGCTGAATAGGCAAATATTGTTCCAGGTTGGGATAGAGAATATGAAAGCTAATTAATTTATTTTATAGCTCATGTGAAAGCTCATTTATTTTATAGTAATTTTCTTGTTTTAAATATGAAACTGTGAAATGAAGAAGTGAGTAATTTCGTATTTATGCTATAATAATCAATTTATCCAAAAAAAAAGACCTTTTGTGCAGTGCACCTTCTGAATCACTGTCCAATATTACTATTTTATTTTTCCCATATATGAAAATCAACTACAGCTTTACAGAAAATACAAATATAGCTATGAAATGGGTTAGTCTGGTTTCTAAATCCGTAAGTGTCCTCAGGCAGTCACAAATGAGATTCCATCATTCATGTTGATGTTAGTTTTCTGTGTTAATTCCCATACATTTTTCAGGTATGAGCCTCCCATCATCCTGGATACCCAACAGCAGAAAAGACATTCTCTCTCAGTTCTTTATGTGATCCACAGATTTTATCCTTCTTTGTCTATTCTACCCCTTATCTCTATATCAGGGGTAGGATTGGATGAATTCTTTGTCTAATTTTAGAATTTGTGAAAGCGTTCTGTCTGATAATTGGATATTTATAAAAATTAATTATGTTTCAGTTTATTTTTGACTGATTTGCAAGTTTTATGTAAAGTTTTTAAGGTGATGGGTTTTGAACTGAAAACTTGAACTTGCAATCTTTCAGATCTTCAAATTGAATGCAGTGGTACCCTATTAACGTAGGGCATTCTGAAGACTCTCATTGCTTTGGCCAATACAAGCGCATAGTGTGTGTTCTTTTTTCCTCTGTCATCTTGAGTAGTTATTCAGTTTGGAGTGACTGAACTTTTATATTTGAAGGAGCTTATGTTATTTACAAGAACGTGTGGTTTGGTTTGGTTTTTTGTTTTTCCACTTTTCTCATAGTAAGTCACGGGCAACACCAAAAGGAAAGCTCAGAAAATGCATCCATCTTCGACAGAGATTTCAGTGCTGAGCCCTTTACTTAAATGCATCTTTAGCTGTGAATGCTGTGCTTTGATTTAAAAACTTTGATCTTTCAGAGTGAATCAGAACAGAAACAGCCAAGTGCCAGCCTAAAATTCTTTGCATTGCTGACATCTTTAATCATTGCTGGGTGTTTTGCTTTTTCTTTCAGAGCACGTTTTGCATAGTTAGTGATTTCTGCAAGTTGGTAAATTTATACAGGAAGGTCAGGATATTGCATAGGTATATGAGGAAAAATGTTCTGGTGAGAGCTTTCCTCTCCCATAAAGAGTTCAAGGTCAGTTTGGATGGGGCTTTGGGCAACCTGGTGCAATGGGAAGTTTTGCTGCCCACAGTGGGGGGGTTGGAAATAGATGGTCTTTAAGGTCTCTCCCAAACCATTTTGTGCTTCTCTGACTAAAACACTGGACAGCTGCCCAGGCATCTAACTAGGGGGCAGGACAGAATGCTCACCATCATCTCTTGCAACTTTTTCTACCTCAAAGGCACAGACAAGAAGAGAGCGAAAGAGAGAAATGGAAACCGTACTCTAATGTTTGATTTGATCTGTAAGATGGAGGAGGGGAGTAACTAAACAGCTTGTGCTTTCAAATATGTCTTTTTTTCAAGAGCACGCTACCTCATTTCCACTGCTGTCAGCAAACCCTGTTGACACAAGGTGGTGAGGAGCCAACTGAAGTTCAGTGTAATTTTTTGTGTTGTTAAGGGTTTTGGAACTGGAAATTCTTCTGTTCTGTGCAAACCAGAGCAGCATGGACTAGTTCTGATTCCTGATTGCTATCTGTAAACACATCATAATGCCAGTAACGGTAATTGCTGTGATTTAGTCAGCATGAGAATCCCCACTGAATAAGAAGGTCGTTGCAATGCAAAGAGGTTTTCTGACACAGTTCCAAGGTGTGATGTTCCTTTCTACACTCGTGCCTTTTTCCAAAAGATTGATTGCCAGAGAGCTGGGAGTGTTTCTCCCAAGTATAAGGGAAAAGATTTGAGAGATGACTGAAGCTTTTATTTTTGTTTTCTCAAGCAATTTTTGTAGTTTTGAACTTGAGGAAAACTTCTCAGACTTCATTTACTCAGTTTTGGTTCTCAGTATTGGTAAAACAGCTGTGACTGGAAGCATTTGCAATGTTTAAGATTCTTTGGAAAGAGTTTGCTTTGAAACCTTTTCTTTTCTCCCTTGCTACCAGGATGGACAGTCTGATATTTTGTACAAATTTTGGACTGCAGTAACTCAGACTCTTTCCTCTCAGTTTCAGTCTGCAACAGACTGTAAGTATTCAGTGTAAATGATTCGTAATGTATTTTGTAGTTATTCTGAATCTCTCATTTCCATAAGTTATTTGCTCATTATCTCCTCTACTAACAGCAGTGGTTCACTTAGTGCTGGGTCTGTGAATTTAAAATTTTGTGGTTTTATAACCAAACGTTCCTAAATTGTAATTGAGTTTTCTGGAAAAAAGTAAATAAATGTTTTCTGTTCCATTAAGCAGTCATAATCTGATAAAACCCCATATTTAGGCCTACTGTATGTGGACATAAAAACATTTGGCATGACATTATACTTTCCAAAGTGAATGAGTTCTTGAAATCGTAAGTAGTAATTTGATTTTAAAAAGCAGTTTATACACTCTTCTGTCGGTGAGCACTCATCAGTTGCAAAAGACTGATTTTAGCTATTTTCACATACCTTCTAAATAGGCGCTGAGTTTCTTTAAAATTATGTCTTGTCTAAATATAGATAATTGGTGGTGTTCTGACTATACACAGCGTAATGCACATATGTAATAAATAACTAGCAGATAGAACCAACAATATTAAATCATGTTATAAACATATGAGTGCTGTTGTCATATTAATGCAGAATGCAATTTGATCGTGTTTGGTGCTTTCACAAATACATCCTTCATATTTGTATACAGAGTATAAAGTGAATCTTTTGCAGATACAAAGTGCATAAAGTTTGCATTAATCTTGCGATCTCAGCTATTGCATTGGCCCTTCAAAATTTGATCCTGCTCTGCTAAATGGCAAGAGTATAATTTGAGGAAGTAGCTGTTTGATTCATGTTCAGTGGTTGCTAAGGAACTAGATGATCGCAAAAGAAAATGTATTCATCTTGTGTTAAAACATATTAATTCTACTGTTTGCCTTACGCATACTTGAACAGCGGTAGGTACATACTAGGGATCTCATGTCTTCGTGCAGAATGTGTGCTAACTATTTTCAGCACAGAGTTTTAAGACCGAAATTATGGCATCAGTTAATGGGATCAATCAACATTTCAGAAATAAGGTAACCCTTAGATTTTATCCTGTTACTTGTAATTTTTAATGGTTTTCACATTAACATTTAGAGCATTTGGATTTTAAAACTGAGTGCTGTTATTACTTCACCACTTCTGAGTTCAGGGAAAACTGCTTACAGCAGGTGGACTTTTTAAGTGATTTGTCCATATAAAAATGTTCACCGTTAACACGTTAATTCTAAGTGATCAAATGCACTGACACGAATCATAGACTCTCAGGTTCGTACAGATCAGAGGAATAGCAGAAAAAAAGCATGGACATTGTTCCGTGACCTAAAATAGCTCTGCATTTGCTAACAAATGTGAATCCTCCTGTATTCAGAATTAGAATGTACTTGAGTTGATGGGATGGGCTGAGTCAAACGGGGCAGATGTCTAGAACTTGAAAAACCTAGGAATGAATGTAACTGTGTTAATCTCCTAATGTAATGAGGAAATCCATGAAGTATGAGTGATGTTAGATGAAGATTAACATCAGTGTCCAAAGCGGTTGTACATTTGTTTCATTTCCTGTTACTTTTGGCAAGCTTTTAGAGGCTGAAGGTAATGCTGATTTTTCTGCTGGTTTTGCTATTCTTTATTTGTGTAGGAATTACATTTTAGGTACATTGTTTTAAAGGTGTGTGTAAAAGCAGATTTTGTAGAGTTTGGCTCATAGAGATTATTTGTTTTAAATGAGTATCTTGAAAGTTGCAAAGCTCCACACTTCTTCTCCTGCCAAGCTGTTGTTAGAAAATCTTTGTTCAGTGAATTCTAATCATGCTTTGGACTAAAATGAATAATAGTACTCACAATTAAGTTTGATACTAAACAGTTCATGACCACAATTGGTATATTTAATACACAAAGTAAGATTCCCCTGTCCAGTATTTGAATTGTGGAATTTATACTGGTGCTTTAGACATATATCTTCATCAACTTCGTTTAACATGATAGCTCATACCACTCTGAAAGTAATTATAAATATTACATTAGCAGTGTTAAAGGGGGAATGGCATTATATATCATTCAGTGATTTAAATGCAAGGATACAGGTTATTCTTACGAATCAAATAAATTAGTTTAAACTTGGCAAACCACATTACTTACTACTTTATTTTGTAGCTTCTATGTTTTTGAAACAAGCTTTTGAAGGAGAATACCCTAAATTACTGAGACTTTATAATGACTTGTGGAAGCGCCTGCAACAATACAGTCAAAATATTCAGAGGAATTTTAACACAAGTGGAAGTCCTGATCTCTTTGCTGAACTGCAACAGATGGAGGAAGATGCACAGGACATATTCATGCAAAAAACCCAAGATTATGAGTATGTATTATGAAGCCTAATAAAATGCAATGTAAAGCTTGGTACTACACAGTAAAACAGAGTATATTTAAGAGTATTTGGTGTTAATCAACTAGTTGTAGCAGGAAAATTTAAATATATATATATATATTTGCCTTGTGCTAATTGTTTTAATGCTATTTTAAAGCTGTGAGATTCTTGTTAGAATACATAATTATAAGTGTTAGATTGACTTGTCCTTCTCAAAGTGCCTGGTAATATTACTTTGGAACCAGTTTTATTTTTTTGTTTCTTTGGGAAAAGAGAAAGCAGAATGATCAAAATTCAGTTTTATATATATTGCAATTACAGCAGTAGCTTTCTGTTAATGATATCACAATCACTGGAGTGTGACAAACGTTCGCTTTGTAATGATTCACAGTTTGTATGTCTATACATCGTAGAAAAGCAATATTTGATTGGCAGATATCGGAAAGAGCAAACTATAACAGGCTTAAGATTTCTGGACTTTTGCAAAATAAAGTGATTACCTTAGGTGAGATATTGTCTTAAGGATACTAAGAACACCTTGTATTGGGTATTCCACATAGGTCTTAAAGAAAGGGCTAGGAACTGTATCGAACCATGCAGGATGGCTGCCTGACCAATTATGTGGTTCAAGTGAAAAGCAAGCTGTTGTTCACTGTTCAGTTTTTTTCAAGTGTATGTGCTTGGACAGCAGAAAGTAAAAACGTATTGGCTACTGTAAAGTTTGTCTGGTCCAAAAAGGTTCAGTGCTATTGGGTACTTTAATTTAAAATGTACTAATTTTGTCTTATCCTCGCAGCCCAGAAAAGGCCTTGAAAGATTCGCTGCAACAATATGAGGCTGCTTATTTGTCAAAATCCTTATCTCGACTCTTTGATCCCATCAATCTCGTCTTCCCTCCTGGAGGTCGGAATCCTCCCTCTTCTGATGAGCTTGACAGCATCATTAAAACGATAGCCAGGTATGCACATATAATACACTGAAAAATGTAATCTCTGGTGACTTTTTTTTTATGTTACAACTTCAGAAATGAGACTTTGTTACCAGTAAAACATTGGTTCGTCTTTAATTCTATAAATGATTATCATAAAAATTAAGTCGGGGTTTCTCTTCTGTGTTCAGTGGTTCTGGAACAACTGAAATATTCATTTAGTTTAACAGTTGAAGCTTACAAAACATGAGGAAGAGAAATTTTATACCTATTGTAAATGTCTGATATCTTCATTATTCTGACTGTATCAAAGATAAAATAATAGTTACTTGTCTGCAAATGATAACCCCTGGTGTAAGCAATCTGTTACAATGAAACTGCAAGATAATAATTGAAGACGATGATTCCAGTTAGAATTTGTAAAATGAGATACTTAAATTAGCAGGGGAGTATTTTCATTCCTAAGACTTCGACAAGCACTGGTCTGTGTAATAGAACCTGAAAATGGTGGGTGGTGTTCTCACACTGCGAGTGTGCATGTCAGTGTGCGTGTGTGTGTGTGTGTGTTTTGGTTAATATTAAACAGTGATGCTGTACTTGTGACCAGGAGTTGGAAATGCTCAGAAAATGCATATCTGTGTGCAGCTGCTGGTGTTATTTTCCTCCTTGCCCTAGGAAAAGGGAAAACAGCATTCTCTGGGGCACACAGCATAAGAAAACAGCATTCTCTGGGGCACACAGCATAAGAAAGATGTAAGGTCTGGAGTAACTCTCCTGTGAAGAGAGGATAAAAGAGTTGGGGTTGTTTAGTCTGGAGCAGATAAGGCTTTGGGGAAAGATGGGGAGGGACTGCTTATAAGTTCTTGAGAGAAACGAATCACTAGCAGCATTACATTCACTTCAGATGCCCTTTGTGCTTGTCTGCATTCACAGTAGAGCATATATGAATGCACCCCCAGCTGATGGAGATCTGTGGGGTTCCATGAACAAGGAATACTGGAAGTGATTTAGAAGTCTTTTCTGTCTTCCATTTGTACTCTGTCACTCCCTTGGTGCCTTTGTTACTACACAGTATTGCCTAAAACACAGCTTATTAGTTGTGTCAAGCTAAAGCATCCCCTGGGTATTTCTGCACAGCTCGTGTAATTCCAGAATTGAATGTCTATGTATTCACCTGTAATGTTTGAAGGCTGCTGCCAAAGCTTGAATGTAGTTAATTGCAGTCAATATTTTTGAATGGCTTACTAATAGTGATTTCATACTGAAGTGTCATTCCTAAACTTTGCTCATTTTTACCAGAATAGGAACGTTCTGCACATAAAATTCCCAAATGACTCGTTAAATTGTAAACTGAATTACAGTGCCTAGAAAGACTTGGTTTTGTATTACTTTTTCTAAACTGACTTGCTGCATAACTGTGTATTCGTAGTTAATTCTTTATCAATTAAATACAGCACTGCTAAGTTATTAATTGGGATTTGAAATCTTTGCTTCTAGTGAGCTAAATGTGGCTGCTGTCGATCCAGACCTCAGTTTAGCTGTGGCCAAAAATGTAGCAAAGACCATTCAGCTCTACGGTGTGAAGTCTGAACAGCTTGTAAGTAATTTTAAAACGTTTGAAACTTCTCTTGTTTTTGTATAGGATGTTCTGTTTTTTGTAGATTTACAACATAACAGTAATGCAGTCTGGACAGACAAAGCTTTTGAAAGCTTTCCACTTGGAAGTATTTTCAGTTAAGTTCTGCCTTCAAGTATACAGTCTATGGATAGCAATGCAATTTGTGTGTATAACTGAAAATTGAAGTTGTCATACTAATTACAAATAATCTTTTTGTCTTTAAATAAAATTGAGATTATTCAATGCAGTTCAATCATGCTCTCTCTGAATAGCTTTAAAAATCTGAAATTCAGTAGCAAATACTTCGTTTACTATATGTGCTTAATGAATTGTACTGGAAGTTAGCAAACTAGTGTATGGGAAAGGAATGCAGGTGAAGCAGTCATGAAGGCCATAAAGAATATTTAAATTTTTTTTTTAAATCTGTGTACTGGGATTATTTTGGTATATTCTTGGAAGGTAGTTCTTAAGTTGATTCTTCATTTAAAGATGCCAAATGATGGTGCCATAATTTCAGACTAAAGTTTGATCAAGAAAGAAATTAGTGTATTTTGTAGGTTGGCAAGAAACGTAAGTTAAAGGAAGTGAGCTTACATCTGTATTTATCTTGGTGTGTAGAGCCAAAAACAGGCATACTGATCAGCTGTAACTGTGAAGGCACCAGGGTCTGCTGTGCTCATTGCCTCTGTTAGAGTTTGAATCTGGCCAGTGGCTTGTTCAGGAGTGTGCACATTTTGTGATCAGCCAGCTGGCAAGTTCTTAAGAAGCCCTAAGAAAAAGGATCTGTGGAAGTAAGCTGAAAAATATGTGATTTGTGGCTTTGTGATAGCTGACTGTAACTAAAATAATGTAGGAGTTAAAAGGGAATCTAAGCCCTTGAACTACTTGAATTCAACTGAAAACAAAACTTGAAACTGAAAAATCAAGGGAAAGGTTTAGTCAAACTGGCAGAATGAACATCCTTTGAGGATATACCTGAAAATTGTAGAACAATACAAACTATGTATTGCACTGCTACTTTTGTGGGGGTTTTTTGTTTTGTTTTTGCAAGTTTTAATTTCCTTACTGATGTATATATTAAAAATAAATAAATTAAACAGGAAGGGCTTAACACAGCACCAAGGTGTATGGTGTCATTGTTAAAATACTCAAAAACCTTCCCTGGCCTCCAGCTGCCTCTCCAGAAGCGCATCCCTCACATGTCCTACATCATGCTTGCCAGCCCTGTGGGATATAGTCTAGAACATCTAAATGCTTTTTTTGTGACTATTTTTGGGCAGACAGATTGAGCCTGAAATGTTCACCATGTGTAGAACAGGAGCTATGTCAGACACCACTTTTTCATTACACTTTTGTGGTGTAGCCAAGAATGCAATCTTCATTCAGTCTTGCAATCCAGTTTACAATATTAGCTTTCTGAAGCTGAGAAGGGTGACCATTTAACATTGCTGTTCCGATGCCTGATTTCTGATAGCTATAGTATACCAGTGCTAAAGATGGAAATTGAATTTCCTGGAGGAATTCATAACAAAGTTATCTTCCTAATTAAAAGTAAACAAAAAAAACCCAGAATTCTCCATGAAGGAAGACGGAAGGGTACTTTTAAGAATCATTTGGATTTTTTAAATGGTTTTAATGTTGTTGGCAAATTGTAGGTAGATTTGAATGGTGAGAAAGTCAAATAAATGTGCAGTTCTAAAACTGCACAGACAGACTGATATCAGGTTTCTATTTTTTCAGTTCCTTCTAGATGAAGTAATGATTTCAGAAAAAAAAAAATTACATTTTACTAAGACGTTATCACTGATTCTTTAGCTAGCTTTAGGTAGGATACGTAACAAGAGAAGTATTATTCAGGATTTTAACTTTGAGGGCTAGCAGCATATTGCAGTATGGACATGCAGAATTAAAATAAAAACAAGAACAAAACATCTTTTCCAGTGAATCCAGAATGTCTATTTCCATTGCTCGTGACTTTATACACTGTTGGCCTTTGCTTTTCCTGTTTCCTCTCACCAGCTGTTGCTGTGCCTCAGACCTATTCTTGTATTAACCAGTTCAAATGATTTCAAAGAACATATAAATAACTACTTGTGAGCAGTAGGTAGATTTATTCTGTTGCTGGGTGAATCTGTGACTTAGTTAACCCTTTGTCAATGCCTGATGTTGTTGTATGCCGTGACATATTCAAAATTATTGTACTTGGTTCACTCAGTGTAATTGTAGATGTTCTTACAATGCAGAGTTTGAAGGAATAATTATACATAGCATTAATTAAAAATATATGTAAGACTATTAACTTTTAACCTCATCACCCATCCTGTGTTTTTTCAGGTGATGCTGAGCAAGAGTGATTGGTGTATTTTCTCTGTTTCATTATTATTTGGTGTCTTCTCGTTCACATTTTCCTAAATCACACAGCCCAAGCATTCTTATAATGATTACAGACATCATTACAGATTTCCGTGCAGTCAGCATTCCTATGTCCTTGTCATTCCAGGTCGGAAAAGAGATCAAAAAATCTGATCTGTTTTTTTTGGATAAGAATGAAATCTTTTTCTGAATTTCCACATTGTAATCCATTCCAAACTTTATAACATACCTACTGCTTATCAAGACAGATTTTATCTGTTAACTACTTTTTTGTACAAGTAAGGGCTTCAAAACTTAGTTTTTTTGAAACCAACCAAAATTGGTTGGTTCAAAAACCAACCAATCAAAAAAATACCCACTAAATGTTCTCTTTAAGTGTTTTAAGGGGGTTCATTATTCTAATTTGCAAATACCCTAAGTTACCATCTTGATTGGAGTAAATCGTCGTGTTTATCTGGCAACATAAGGAAAATAAAATGTTTCATCAGATGCTGACAATAACTACAAATAGAGGGGAGAGATTCACGAGAAACTTCTAAGTTGCATTTCCTGAAAACACAGAAGTTGAGTAATTTTCTTTTTTTTTTCTTTTTGTGAATCTGTGCTGCTTAACAAAAGATCAGAGCTCACAAATCTGCCTCTTAGATTTTGACCCATTTATGTAATTCATAGTTGAGAAGAGACAGTAAAGAGGGCTTGTATCTCACCAGCATCTTCATTAGGTAGCTTTGAAATGGCAGCAGTAATTGCATGTTGGGATCGTCAAGGGTAATGCTCTCCAGATGTTTTTTGTCATGTACTGTAACCAGAAAAAACTTTTTGAGCATGCACTACTATTATATGTGTGTACATATTTATTTATTTATTTATACATTATATACATGGAATCATAAAATGGTTTAGGTTGGAAGGGACCTTTAAGATTTTCTAGTTCCAATCCCCCTGCTACATGCAGGGACATCTCCCACTAAACCAGGTTTAGTCCCATCCACTCACAGCCCCATCCAGTCTGGCCTTGAATGCTTCCAAGGAGGGGGCATTCACAGCCTTCTTGGAAATGAGGGTTATGTTTCCCTTTTTCCAACCAGTGGGGACTTCAGCAGACTGCCATGACCTTTCAAATATCATGGGTAGTGGCTTGGCAATTCATCCACCAATTCTCTCAGAAACCATCGGTGGATCTCATCAGGTCCCATGGACTTGTGCACCTTCATGTTCTTTAGATGGTCTCGAGCCTGATCTTCACTTACAGCAGGCAGATCTTCCAAGTTCTTATCTTTGCTTTCTGCAATTTGGGCAGTGTGGCTAGAGCCCTTGCCAGTGAAGACTGAGGCAAAGAAGTCACTGAGCTTTCTCCACATCCCTTGTGACTAGGTCTCCAGTTTCCTACCAGAGAGGGCCCACATCTTCCCTGCCCTACCTTTTATCACTGATATAACTGTAGAATTTCTACTTGTTTCCCTTTATGTCCCTGACTAGATTTAACTCTGTCTGGGTTTTAGCTTTCCTTACCTGATCCCTGGCTGCTCAGACAGCTTCTTTGTAGTCCTCCCAGGTAACCCATTCCTGCCTCCGCTCCCTATAGACTTTATTTTTGCATTTAAGTAAGTCCAGGAGCTCCTTGTTGATCCACAGAGGCCTCCTGGCGTTCTTATCTGCCTTCCTTTTTCTTGGGATGTACTGCTTCTGGGCTTGGAGCAGATGGTCCTTGAATACTGACCAGCTTTCTTGGGCCCCTCTTCCCTCCAGGGCTTTATCTCATATCACCTTGTCAAACAGTTCCCTGAAGAGGTCAAAGTCTGCTCTTCTGAAGTCCAGAGTAGCTAGCTTTCCGCACGCTCTCTTTGACGCCCTAAGGATCTTTAACTCCACCATTTTGTGGTCACTACAGCCAAGACTGCCCTTGAGCTTCACATTACCCACCAGCCCCTCCTCGTTGGTGAGGATGAGGTCCAGCGTAGCACCTTTTCTTGTGGGTTGCTGTAGAATCAACCCTACGTGTGCTGTTGAAGTTTCAATATTTTCTCCTCACATCCCATCATCTTGCATAACCCCTGTGGTGCATGCATGCCACTTTGGAGACTACTGCTCAAGGGTTATAATCTGCAGTAACGCTCTGTGACCAAGAAGTGAACAGATTTTGGCTGTCCATTTTTGGAAAAGAGATGTGATTGATTTCGGGAGTCTTTTAAATCCTCGGGCTTCTGGTTTTTTGTGATGTTCATTCTCCCAGTATGCTTCTTAGAATCAGATTTTTCTTTTTAGTATATAAAAACAAAAATGATAGTCACTTTTTGATTGGAAGTAAGGCAAAACTACATTTCCCTAACTTACTACCTGTAATTTTATCATTTACTGAGCTGAATTTTGAGTGTATATGAAATGTAGTAATTTTTCTCATTACTTCAAACCTCTCTGTTGCAATTTTGCAATCACTGTGTTTTGGTTTGACTGCTGATAGGGATGTATTATTTCTCTTAACAATCCTTTGAACTGGATGTCTTGCAGAGACAATTCATGAAACATTGCGAACTAAAAGCTCTGGAAGTTTACAAGATTGGTACTTTGGCCAACAAGCAGAAAAATAATTTCTAAGATCCTTTGTCTTCACTGAGATGGCAGAGTCCTGTTTGGTCATCTAGTCTATTCCCTTCTCAGTGCAGGACTATTCCAAGTAATATTTACTGTTGTCTGTTTTTGTTGCATTCTTTCTGCCTTTTGAGTGATTATTTAAGTTATCTCATATATTATGAGTGGAAATGTAAGTACTGTATGTTCTTTTGTGCTATTTTTGTTCAGTTTTGCATGTGGGTGGATTGAAATACACTAATACACCCACCAAGCGCACCGAGATGGAATGTGTTGTGCTGTGAGCATGACAATGCAGTTGTTTAGAGATGCTTGAACTTGAAGGCTTAGTGGTTTGTTCCCCTGAGTTACAGCCATCCTGTCAGGCTGTCTTTAGTAATTGTAGTCAGAGTCCCACAGCAGTCCTTCTTATCTGTGTTGTGGAGGTTGCCCTGCCACCTACTACCATAAGGCTTAAGTGCCAGAGACAAGCGGGCTGGTGTCTTTTGACCATTAAACAAAAACAAAAAGGGCAATTGTCAGAGGCAGAATTGTAAAAATCAGGTTGCCCACTCACTTTTTGTAGCAAGTGGGAGTGATTATGCTAGCAACATTTGGAGGATCAAACCATCTTAAAAATCAGTTTTGCATGTAGTGGTGTGCTTACCTGGTTTAGGCATTCACTAGCTCACTCTGCTGTGCTCCCAGGACAGCAAGGCATGTTCCAGCTTCACTACAAGCCAGGGCGACCAGCTCAGGCTGAGCACAACTTTCTCATTCACCTTGGAGTGCAAACAGGGCGAGATCATGTCTGGTTGTTTACAGACAAAGTATGTGAGATCATACTACACTAGGCAGATTTATCCTATGGCTAGGGTAGATAGTCAGTGGGAGCTGTGATTTCCTGTAATTGGAGAAAGTTCCTAAATATGGAATATTTGTATTTTATGGAATTATAAATTTTAACAGATTGTCTAGAAAAGGGATCTTTCCAAGAGGCAAGAGGCTGCAGGCAGATGACTTAATGGAGATCTTACCCACTGTCAGACTTGTAAGCAATTATAAAGAGGAAGCACTCAAAAGATGGAAAAGGAGAGTGGGTGTAATGAGGGAGGAAAGAAATAGAGAATTTGAACATTTTTTTTAAATTCTCTTAACTAAATATGGTTGGACGTGTATCATGTATCTTACAAAGTTGATGAATGATGTGGAGGCCCAAACTACAGACTGTGCTCAGTGCTCTGGGAGAGCTACAGATCTATCCTTTGTCCACAGCTTGCGGTAGTTGTTTGGCATCTGATCAGGATTTTACCCTGGGCAGTGAGTGTGGGATTTTCTGATTAACAGGTTTGCCTAGTGTAAGCTACCTGAATATTTCTCAGCTGTAGGGAAGAGAATCTACAGTCCTTCCTGTTATTTCAAAGAATTCTTCTCCTGAGCTGCTTACGAAAACTTAAAATGGTATTTGATGTATTTTACACATTTCAGAGGAAAAATGCTGAAGACCCAGGAATAGAAGTGAATTCAGAGATTAAAGGGAAGACGTGTCTCAGAAAGTAAAGTCCCCACACTGAAGTTCAAATTGTTACGTATTTTCAAAGGCAGGACATTGATTCATGTATTCAAAACCTCTGGTAGTGAACATGCCAAAAGGCAAAGAAAGAACTTGACATTGTGATCCCAGAGGCAACGAACTACCGCACACTTGGTACACAAGTGTATTTGTCTGGATTTTTCTTTGGAGAACTAGGCATTGAAATTCTGGCTTGTTTTCAGAGAAAAGTCAGCATCAGCTGATATATGTGATAAAGAGTGGGCAGGCTGTTTCTCACTATTTGGGATCTCAGTAGTATATGGAGATTCATTTACATTTACTTAAGTAAATATCTGAGTTACGTAATGTTATATGTGGTTTTAGAATGTGCACCAGTGGCAGAGTACTAGAGCAGTAATACGAGCAGTAATATGGTAGTACAAAAGGATTCTTGGGAAGTAACCGGGAAACCTTGAATTAGCCTTGCATTGTTTGTTCACGTGTTTTAAAAATATTTGTTTGGACTAATGTTTAAATGTGAATCAACTCCGACACAAAAATTCTATGAGTAAAACTAACAGACATTATATCTAAACTTTATCTGTTCTGAGTGTTTACTGAGATCTCCCTTTCAATTAACTGGTGCTAAAGATTGTAATTGGAACTCTGTTAGTAGAAAGTATTATTATCCATCATAATTATGAGTAGCGTTTTTGATCACAGGTGTTCTTACTGCATTGTTGTTTAAGAAAGAAAATACCAATAGAGAGGATGAGAAACACAAAAAATGTAACAATTTGTTGTCATTTCGACCCCTCCTTCAGGGTAGAATGCTGATATACCCAATCACTCACTGCTTGTCCCCACAGAGTATAGGTGTGGAAAGAAATGCATCTGACTGACCTCAGAACAGTGAATGTAAGTAAAAGAGCTTGGTCTCATCTGTTTGAAGGCAAATTTATATCATTGAGGCTTGTTCTGATTAGTGTTGGCCTTACTTCAAAGATCAGCAAAACGTGTCTGCTTTTGCTACAGAAAGGCTGTGTATTAAATTGTTCCACGCTGTTATTCTGATGTTTATGCTAATATCTGCCTCTCTGTCAAGAATCCAAGGTTAGCGAAGACTTCTGACTGACACTCAGGACCTACTTTGCTCTCCCAGCTGTGAGCTTCCTAAGTCCCTGACATGGGATCATGGGATGGAATAGTGATATCTATCCCAGCGAATGGGATGTGCCTGGGCCCTGAGGCCAGCTGGCAGAGAGCAGCCTGCCTCGGGGCTGGTGAGGGCTCTCCTCCAAACACAGTGGCTGTCTGCCACGGCCCTTCTGGGGATAATCTCTGCAATGTGAAGCCGTGCTCCATCTCTGGAGATCAGCTGGGAGAACAGTCACTTCTCAGGCCAAACACTTGTTAAGGACTGTCCCGGCACTTTAGCAGTGGAGATGATCGTGTGCACAGTCCAGGAACCTTTCCTGATGCTGTTTAATTTATTGCTGTGGATGTAGCCAAGATGTGAATGAGATCGAAAGAGAGCGGCATGCGAAATCTGTTCAAGAGGAAGCTTAAAATGCTGACAGATTGGGGTAATTTTTACTTGCATCTGGAATTCATGCTTTCATACTTCAGATGTAAATAAATCTCCGAGGCAAAAGTTGGGAGATGCTGATTTATTCTTTAGGAACATTTCTGGTCTTAAGATTTTCTTAAAACTCCAGAGCTTCAAAAGATATTCTTTCCTAAACATGTTTTTCTGTCGGTGATGCTTGTCAGCTGTACGTGACTGATTTTCATATAGCATTTGCTGTTTGTACCAGATTTTTAGCCCTTGAAAAGAGCACTTGTCAGTGGTGGTGTGGCTGGTTTGCAGCTCCACGTATTGCTGGCTGTGTGCTAGGAAGCTCTTGGTTGTTAGGTCTTTTCAGTGTTCAGGAGTTCACCAGTTTCTTTTCGTAGCCAAATCTTTCTTTGAACCAGCTGAGATAACACCTTCCTGTGTGCCAGTGCAACCAGTGTCTTCTGTAATTTAGTATCCTATTTTTAGTGAATGTAATGGATTGATATATAGGCTGAGGAGCATCCATCTGTCTGTCATGCTCAGATATTTTTAGAGCACTGATCTTTGTCATGCTGATCAGCACCAAACGAATTACATAAGATTAGCATCAAAATATATATAATGAAAAGTCAGCTTTGCTGCAGTTGTTCTTAAATTATTTTTAGTATTACCCACAAAATTTGTATGGCTCAGTGCATTATCCCATCACTGTGTTCTCTCTCTACTCTGTAGGGATCATTTTAAAGTTGAATTTCTCTTCTCTCAGAAGAGACTTTCTTCCTGAGGCTTCAGGTAGGATTCATAGAATCAAAGAATCCTTAGAACTGGAATGGACCTTTAAAGGTCATCTAGTCCAACTCCCCTGCAATGAACAGGGACAATACAGCTAGATCATGTTGTCCAGAGCCTGATCCAACCTTGCATTGTAGGTCTCCAGGAACGGGGCATCCATCACCTCTCTGGGCAACCTGTTCCAGTGCCTCACCACTCTCACTGTGAGAGATTGAAAGTCTGTGATACGTTACAAACATTTTAATAAATACCTACTTTCCACTAAGACTGAAACTGAGCCAAGCGATTTAGTTCTCACTGTCCTTCAACACAGTTTATATTTGAACTTGTCATTTGCAGGTGCAAGATTCCCAATTCTGCTTTACTTACATCCTCAGCTACTGTACTGTTCTTTAATGCTGCTTCAGCAACTTAATCTCGTACTGTTACCTCTAATGATATTTTCAATTCTGCACATTTACTGAATATTCAACACTGATATCTCCCCTTCAAATATCTCTGATCCACTAGCTAGCTATTTAGAATGGGTTGGAATTGGGTGGGTTTTTTTGAGTTTGCAGAGGCAGATTGTGAGAAAACCGTCTGCGTTCTTCTTACACTGCTCTAGAAAATTCCTTTCTTTCAAATTTACTGTGACAAAGCCGGTCATTTCTTTGAAGTATGTTTGTAAACTAGTTTGTAATTACTGACATTTAAAATAGATGGCATCTTTCTGCACATCCCTCTCATCATCATAACTTTGTGATATTGTCACAGATCAGTCTGTTCCTTGATTTCTTTCTTTGTGGGTTGATGGTGCATTTGATATATGGTAGTCAATATAAAATAGGCTGCAGTTTGTCTTTGGTGTTGAAGTTCTGAAAGCTGAATTCTGTCATGCAGTGGCTTCACAGATCTTCCTGAGAATTTCTTCCTGTGATTACAATGAAGTGTGCTCTGCTCTGTGCTTATACTTTTAAAAAACAATCTCTAATTTATTAATGTTTCTCCTTAGTTTGTAAACCTTGTTGCAATAAAGAGGATGGGGAAAGAAATTGCTAGAAGGCCAGGTGGAATAGAGAAACAGCACTTAATTCAGCTTAAACTCTGAACTGAGAAAGAGACAGCATATTTACACGGAATTTTCATAATGTCATTTGTCAGAGAGAAAGTGTCTGTCATGTTTGATTGGGGAAATGAAGATTTACATAAGCTGTTTTCAGTGGGTTATTTAGATTATAAGCAATATGAATGGCTTATTTTTTTTCCAGAATCAAAAAGGCTAAGGTGTATCTTAAGGATCCAGAGACTATTTTGGAGCTGCAATCGTTGAAGTTGTTGAGAAACGCAGAAATACGGGATGTGGTTTAAAAACTGAAATGCAAAGATAAACAGTTGAATGGGAAGGACTGGACCATAGTCTTTTCTTAGTAATCATGGAGACAGGGTTTTTTTTCTGGATCTCTCTGTCTGTACTTAGTGTTTGACTACAAAAAGGTGGAAAGGGGCTAGACTAAAAAAGTTCTCCGTTGTCTGCCTAGTCAAAGGTAAAAATATCCGTAACACCTTGCAAGAAGGAAAGATGTTGATGTAGGAGGGCTATAATTCTTCTTTCTTCTTGGGGAAATGGAAAGGATTAGAACCTCATTTATGGAGGAAAGCACTTCTTGGGCTGACTCTACTGAGATATGTATTCCTGAAGGGAAATGTGCCTCATACCAAGCAAATAAAATAATTGTTTTGCTCATTTAATTTGAACAAAGTCTCTGAATTAAATGTGTTATACTAAGAAGAAATCTTATAGTTGATGTGAGCTACTTCTCTGTTTACTGCCCTAACTATGAGGTTTAGGTATCTTTACTTCCCAGCCCCCTCCCCCCCAACTCCAGTCTGATACAGCTAAATTTAGCTAGCTGAATAATTCAATGAAGTAAGGGAGAACAGGGACGAGATGGAGAGAGCAGACACTTCTTGGAATCAAATTCTTCCAGTGAAGTGAAGATACTGCTCATATGCTACAAATTTTTCACCACCTTTAATCTCCATCAAATTTATGAGACCTGTGATGGTTCTGAATTGAAAAGCATGATGAGTTCTCACTGTAACGGCGTATGGTAAATTTCTGATGGTCATTTTTTTAACGTGTCCTTACGAAAATTAATCTACATCTTATATTAGGTAGTGTTACATCGAATTGTGAGTTTTCTTCTGAGGGTGAAGCACTATTCAGGACATGTTCTAACAATGAGATTTGTCTGACAGTTCCAGGGAAATGTATCTAGTCCTCCTGTCTAAGTGTCGAATATTGTGAACTTCGGGAGGAAGTATGAAATGTAATGAACTCACAAGTAGTCAAAAGCAATAGTGAAATGACACTTTGGGAAAGGTTTTCTGTAAATAACAGGTCAGTTGGTGTAAGTAATGTAAAAGATGAAGTTTTCCCCACTTCTTTTTGCAATATGTGTATTAATTGTTTTACACACAGTACCTTGAAGACACAGTGTTACTGTCATTGAAAAACTTGGAACTGTACTATCTAAAAGAGAGAACATAAAATATGAATTCAGTATTAGGCACATTAAAGGAATTCATTAATAGGTATTTAAATAGAATATGTAGGAGGCTATTATATACTAAAATAATTTTAGAAAAGATTACTATTTCACAGTAAAATAACAAAACCAAGATCTGACAGTGTGTCTAATCTGAAAATGGCTAGAGGTCAGCTAAGGATCTCCTTTGTTTTAATGGCAAGATCAGAAGAGTTTTCTAAGGAGGTTCGCATTCATTATGAAGCTACTTATAATGGCCAGAAAATATTTAGAAGTAGCTGGCTGATAAGTCACTTAAAAAAAACTAACCGAACATTTAAACTTTAAAAAACTGAATTAAAAATCTAGAGGAGAGGGTTGCATTAAAAAATAACTTCATGAAACATTTTCTTCATTCTCCTGTTGTCTTTTGCTGGTTAGATCGTGACTCACATAACAAATGTGTGATGTTAAGTGATACTGGCTAAACTCCAGAGAAAATCATCCAAGCATAAAAGGCTGGTTTTGAGAGTACTATGTGCTTCATTTTATCTTGCTGGGAAGGAGGCTAGAAGACTTCTTTAAATCTAGCGTGCAGTTTCGTTCACAGGTAGAAGAAGAGCAAGACTGCACAGTTCTTACTGCGTTTTGTTATACTGTGCTCTAAGTCATCTCCTGCCAAGTTAATTCTATTATTTGGCAATTGATTGGCAATAGTTCAAAGTATGTTAACATTGTAATGTATTTCGTATTTTATAATTATGGAGCAACTCTAATTAGAGCTTGACAATGTTAAGCTCCTTTGTAAATTTCCACAGTGTAGAATTATTAGAATCTCAGCTAATGTGTGGACTGGATACATAAAATGGCAGATGGCAATTAAATAAATTGATTATACTTTTTATGTATACACGAACCCTGTGATGTTGGACCTCCTGATTTTGTGTGTCTTGCAGATAGATGGATGCTTTTCTCATCTGGAGGTACATTCTCAGCAGTCCACTTTGTTAGGACCAGCAACTATTGTGATGACATAAAATGTGATTAATCATTCAGTCATTATTCTGGCAAGCGTGGAAAATTTAGTAAACTGTAACAGTCAGAGATATTAGGACCAACACACATTGTCTCTGAAATCCTCTGGAGATCTGAGTTAGGCAGTTGGGTAAAGTGGAGTCTTGAAAAAATGTCAAATGCAAGGAGGGTGATTTTCAGTTGGCAAATGATTGCAAGGGCTTTCGGTTTAGGATTCGTTGAGATTCCTTAAACAAACTGTTTTTAGGTGAATGAGTGCCAGCTGCTTTTGGAGAGTGAAGTTGTTTTAAGGCATCTCATTTTTGAAGGACCATGAAGTCACTTTTGATGATTTTGTCCATTGTTCTTTGTCTCTTGTGATTCAAAACATGGAGATAAACCCTGTCATTTCTGTTACAGAAAGACCATTTGCTGCTTTCTTTCAATTTCTTCTGCTTCTGAGAATATTAGAAAAGAAGGGAAAAAAAATATATCCCTTAGGGAACAGTCTGATGGTTACTGTTGTTCTAGCAAGTTTAGTGGGAGCATGGTGGTGGGTCATTTTTCTTGGGTCAAGGACTTAAGGACTTAACTGTCCCTCTCATGTTAGTTTCACGCATTTCTTCCCAAAATGGTTATTGCGGAAGATTTTGAATGCCTTCACCAAAGAGCTTCTTTTCTATATTCCTCAAATGTAAAATGTCCATATTTCTGAAGAAACAAAACAAAAAATAAAAATAAAAAAAGAAATGCTGGGAGCTACAAGAATGTCCTGAGGGTGCAATAGAAATGGTTTTATGTGTATTTTACATTTTTGCCTGAATTCACAGATGATTTTCCCCCTTCATGTCTTGAAATATTCAATCTTTGAAAAACCAGAAGTCATTTCAAGAAATTTAATTCTTATTTATGATTTATTATTAAATTTTAATTGGTTATTTCTAAAGCAGGGCATTCATTATAATTTATCCTCATTTATCAAGGACCTCACATACCCTCAATTCATTCATATCATACACTTCCAACCTCTAAATTATGTCTCTAATTTTTCTCCGTGTACTAATACATTAGCTGGCATAGCTAGTGGAGTTCAGATTGGTATGTATTTTGCTGTTAAACTGTGTCATATTTTTACAAAAAGCAGCAAACTGATTCTGTTAATCTTTAGTTTTACTTAGGTGGAAAGTAAATTGTAAAAGGCTCCTTCAGCCATATGGGGAACATTAAACTAAATAGTAAATCATCCCAATTATTTGTAGCTTATGGGAGAAATCCCAGGGCCGAGCCCTATTGACTCAGAGACTCTGTAAATGGATTCTGTGTTTTATAATAAGTTGTTATGATCAGGCAGGAGGCCAAGTACCAGATGGATTGATTGCTTTCTGCCAGAGGTATGGCCACATCAGCTGCCTCTATTAGGAATGTATTTAGTCTCGAAAATGTCAGCTTGACAATTGGAGTTCAATTTGTGCTATCAAAACATATTAGTCTCATGATCCTAGAGTTATATCAAACGCGTTGTTGAGAGGCACTGCTTTAGTCTTATTTTGATTTAAGATCTTTTCGGTACTCCTAAATTACAATGTTGTTTCCTGCTCTTTAAAGAGTGGGTTTGCTGAGGCTGTTTTAGAACAGAGAAATTAAATAAATGGAGTTTTCTAAAGCTGTCATGAAGGATGCGCACAAGATCATAGTTACTTAGTGTAAAACTGAGCTGTTTCACAAAATGTGTAATCTGTGAAGGGAATGGTAGCAGAACAAATCAGCAAATCAGCGTCTCTTCTGAGCTGCCACCTGTTGCAAGAAGGGAGGTTAGGCACCTCCAGTCGAAAACAGATGACAGGAAAAGATGCATCAGTAGGTTGGAACATTCCAACCCAATCCATTCTGTGATTCTACGATTCGTGGTGAAAACAAGAATTTACCCCGAAGAAGTCACAGCACTCATCTTAACGTGAAATCAAATCCATGCTGTCAAATTAAATATCTCTTCCTAGGCAGTACATGTGCATCTCTGTTGTTGCTCTAGATTCCCACCTGCAATCTGGAGGCAGGGCAATCATGTTAGTGGTTCATATTAGTGAAGGATGCAAACTAAAATAAAATGCTTTGCGTGATTCTGAATTAGATCAGAGCACAGTGCCAAGTTATGGCTTACAGTTCTCTGCCATGTGAGGCTGAAGCAAATCAGATGGCCTTCAGCTGGCTTGTTCCTCCTTGTGGCACATTTTTTGTGTATCAGCTTCTGCAAGTGTCATTTTGGGTTCAGTAAACTACTCAATAAATTTATCAGCTATTTCATTTGCATATTGCTGGATCTGGTCAGACCTTGCACTACTCAGCTTTATTTCCTTCAGAAACCCTGTTAAAAATGAAGTGCCTGAGGGGAACGAAACAAAAGGCAGAAGCTTAGCTGAGATGCAGCCTGACAGTAGGGTCTGGGCAAGCATTTCTTTAGAGTTGCAGTTCACTTTAGCAGGAACTTCCACATACTGCCTATCTCAATTCTTCAGCACCCACAAAGAGGAATGTATTCAGATGCAGTATTAGCAGGTGTGCCTATGTTACCAAACATTTTTTCATGCAGAGCTGCGTACAACTTGAACAACACTACTGTCACAAGGGTTTTATGGTGAGCTGAGTTTATAAAGGTTACCCGTAACAGGAAGCAAACTTAGTTCACATTACTTCTCGTTCTGTATTTCAGTTTCCCAAGTTTCATTTCTAAGTTCACTAAAAATGAACATCTCAGTCGGTCATCAAGAAAATAGGAGGGAAGATTCACTTCCCGTAACTTAGTTGCCTATAATGAAGACACTTATAGACATTGAAACCAGATCTGGATTGCCTTCATAATCAATGGTGAGGGGAAGCCCGGTATATCTTAAGCTTACATGTTAGGATGAAATTGACCATGCCCTAGCAGGGTCTGTTTTATGCTGTTAGTTTCAAAGGGATCTATGAATGACCATTTTGGCTGTAGATATATAAAGTCAGCTGAGAAGACTCTTCATTCATATCTCAAGATAGACATTATGGTTTATAAGTTAGGATATAAAAGCATAAATTATCCTTCAGTTATACTGCAGTTTTTTCTGCAAGCATTTTCAGACTGAAGTCTTTATTTTGTGCACTTTAAAGTATTTTTAGGTAGAAGTATCCCTAAGGCCTATCTTTAAGTGTTTTTCCAAATGTTAATCCATAAGCTTTAAGTAATGAAGTGCTGTGGGTCTGTGCTGTTGGACACAAGCTGGTTCTGAACACAGAACCCCACTCCTTCATTCAGTCTGGTACCGAGTTTATGGCTTCCACCATCACGTTTGAGTCCTTACTCTGCTCAAATGGTTTCTGCCTTTCTCTTGCAACATATTTTGATGAGGTCCTTCCAACTAATTTCTCTAAAATGTAGCCAAATCTGCCTCTCATGAAAAATCACCCAAACTGTTGGTCCTCAGATTATGTTGAATTGAATTTTTAAAAGAAAGTTTTCTTACCTCCTTCTTCCAGCTGCTACACTGTGCAAATTTCAACCTCCTGCCTTAGAGAATGTCAAAAGGGCAATGCCTCCAGTGTTCCATTCTCATTTTAGTCTAACGGTTATCCTTTGAGGTTTCTTGAAATGCCCAGCAGAACAGCAACTCATTTTCACGTTCTTGAGTGTGCTGCAAGACACAGCCCTTGTGATGCACGGAGCAAAAGCCCTCGCTGTGTTTGCCGGCTGGGACCTGTCTCTCTCCCTAGCATCTAATATTGCCACTGTGCTGGTATTTCATGCTAGCAAAGGGAGCCAATACTGATGTGTTACCTGCTCTAGAATTGCCACTTGCTGGGGTGTAGAGCACCTGTGCTCTGCTAATGCCCACAAAATTGTTGTAAACACATTTAAAGGTGAAAGTGAAATCAGTTCACTCAGCCGAAGTGAGAATAATAAATCTATTGCTATGTTTAAAGACAGATACAGAAAAGTGGAACAGTTGCAATCCTTGTTGCTACACATTTAGGTCCAGCCTCTGCATAGTTCCTTTCAGTTTGTTTTCAGGTAGCAGACTCGAGCCAGCCTGGCTCCCGGGGCAGTTGTTCCCCAGAGATGGGATCTGATCTTCCAGCCCAACACTGTCTCTTAGCTGTTGCTTACCCCAGATAAACTCTGATTTGGGATGAAGGAACCACCTCCCAATTACTGTTTAGCATAAATTCACCCTTCTGGCATTCTGAAATTCTGGATAAATATAAGTGATTAAGAAGGAAACAAATGCTGTCTCTACTGCTCTCTTCAAAAGGAATTCTATCTTACAGCCAAGTGGTTGTGGCTTAGTCACACTTATTTGACTTAACCTATTTACACAGTGCAATTCCCAACAGACAGATAACAGAGGAAGAGTTACATTACCACTGTGCTAAAGTGCACAAGCTACATGCAGCACAGCACTTCAGGAGTTCTTACTATATAAATGAGAATGATGACTCTGATTCATTGGTAAAACCAAGTGTGATGGAAAAGAAAGCGGGGATGATTTGTGTCTAACATAAATGGGCCACAAGCACAGTTTGTTGGGACTGAGGAGACACAATGATAGTATTTTCCTACCTGGATACACTGATAAAATACCTGAAATCCAAATATATGCCATTGGTGAAGCGTATATACATGAACTGTTGGGTAGACCTCAAGACAAAACCTTTTTAAGGCAAGACCATAGAAATCATAGAATCATAGAATCATAGAATGGCCTGGGTTGAAAAGGACCACAACGATCATCCAGTTTCAACCCCCCCTGCTATGTGCAGGGTTGCCAACCAGCAGACCAGGCTGCCCAGAGCCACATCCAGCCTGGCCTTGAATGCCTCCAGGGATGGGGCATCCACAGCCTCCTTGGGCAACCTGTTCCAGTGTGTCACCACCCTCTGTGTGAAAAACTTCTTCCTAATATCCAAACTAAGCCTCCCCTGTTCCAATTTAAAACCATTCCCCCTTGTCCTGTCACTATCCACACTTGTAAACAGCTGCTCCCCTTCCTGTTTGTACACTCCCTTCAAGTACTGGAAGGCCACAATGAGGTCTCCCCGGAGCCTTCACTTCTCCAAGCTGAGCAAGCCCAGTTCTCTCAACCTTTCCTCATAGGAGAGGTGCTCCAGCCCTCTGATCATCTTAGCGGCCCTCCTCTGGACCCAATCATAATCATTGGGGTTACAGCAAGAGAAGGGAAGGATCACATGAAATTCTGCTGTAGCTGTAGCTGGAAGGAGTGATTTCCATGGCATACCTTGTGGGAAGTCATCCCAGGGAGCCCTGGGCTGCCCAGTGCCTACTGCTGCTTCCCAGAGTTGTGTTTTCCAGACCAGTGATTTTATTTTGATACACAAGGGAGCAACACATCTCGCTGTCAAAGTTCAAACTGATTAATTTGAAGAGAATTTAATACTGTAAATAATTTTAGAAGGATCGGTTGCTTTTAAGGCTTTTTTTGATTTTGCCTATGAATCTGTTGTGCTCCAGTGCTGATGCAAGAGTTCCTTGTTCTGCAGAAGGCTTATGTTTGCACTTGTTATCATTTTTATTTACCAGTTGAGTCTTTTTTACCAGCAGAACTTACACAGTTTAATGATTTCATAATGAGTTAAGAAAGAGAACTTGTGAGACATTTGCAATAGAATCCAAGGAACTGAAATTGAGGTGTCTAGGATGTAAAATTCCACAGTCCTAATGGAGCCTTTTATGTGTAATAGCTGTAAATGTGCAAAGTAACAGTTGAGTTGAGTAGTCTGTGCAGTGCTTCAGAAAGGTGTAAGAAAAGGTCAGTGTGGTGTGTGAGGTGGCCATCTGCATGGACAGGGTGCTGTGTTTCTCTGCACAGCTGTTTTGTTATTAATCTGGGAAGCTGTGAGTGTGAGAAGCAGAATTCTTAAAACCAGTCAGGTCTGTCAAATTGAAATAGTAGGAGGCAAACAGAATTGTACATAGCTTACATGGCTGATCTCATCAGGAAGGCAGGGAGCTGCTGAAATGATTTATTTATCAGCTAGTCAAAAGATGCGTTCTGATGTCAAACAATTAGAGATGTGTTAGAAAAGACTTCTGCCCCTGCAAAGGCCTCAGAAACCTGTTTATCCTTAAATAATTCCTAAATTTGAAGAAATTTGAATGAACTGATACTGTCACTCTGGTGTTGTGAATAAATCTGTGTTCATGTGTGCTTGCGAGAACTTGTCTATAACTTCCATTATTAGCAGTGCTGGCAAACAGTAGATAACTTTATTTGCCTGATGGCTGAGTTTATGCTGAATGAAAGCTATTGGAAGTACAGGAATAGGCTTTCTCTAGCAAAAATTAGTTTTGCATACCTTGAAAATCTTCAGGCAGTGTTTGTTCCTCTTCTTGAACAATTTTTGTTACCACATATTTGATATTTCAGAGCTTTCTGTGGGACCCACAGCTGGTAAAGATGCACCTCATGAAAGTTTCTTGACGACTTGTTTAACGAGTCCAGTATATTTTTACTGAGAGACTTTTGGATGTAGGCATCTTCAGGAGTTTCCTGGAGAATAACTTTGTATCCTGAAATATAGACAGCTGGTGAGATAGCTATATCCCAGTAAAGCTTTCTTTTAATAGCTATTCTTGCTGTAATATTGAGATATGCTTCTAAAATTCACATGGCCTTTTGTTGATCTTTGTACTCCATTGGCTTTCTATACAGAAGAAAATTTCTGGCTACAATTTATTTTATTTGAAATTATAAATATGCACTGTAGGATCCTTACAGAACTGTTCTGGATTTAATTGCTGTTTTTGCGTCATCCTGGAATCTTGACTTCTGTGGCAGTAATAAAAAGGACACAGTAGCGTTTAAAAATGAAGAGTTAATTTTGTCCCTTTTGCTGAAGGATTTGTAAGTAAAACTTTTTAAGGACAAAAGTAGCAGTTTTGGTCCCTGCAGTTCTATTTTCCTGCTCACTTATGTAGTACAAATCATTAATACGTACACAGTTGTAAGTTACCTTTTAGAAAAAAGCAGGTTTTAGGGAAATGCTTGAATAGCTGACAAAAGCAAGATATGCAAGCCCATATACTGTTTTCAGTTGTGCTGCTGCTGGCTGATACTGCATCCCTGGACAGGTGATTTCAAATTCTTAGATGATAAAATTGAAGATGTGCAGGGAGTAGGTATCTGCAAGGGTCTGAATGCTGTGGTTTTGGAAACTGAGGCAGCTGTCTTTCTTGGTTGTTGTTCCTTTTGTCTGAGTTTGTGTTACATGAAGATGGAAATCACATGAATCGAGGTGAGTTCAATGGAAGAACATTGGGACTGAAGAATGAACTATGGCTCTCTGCCACAATCTAAGTTTAGTTAACTAAAATTTAGAGGAGATGGACCATTTAAAGAGTTGATGCTGTTCTAACCATTTCTGCAATCATTGCAGCTGTCTACTCAAGGAGATGCCAGCCAGGTGATTGGACCTCTCACAGAAGGACAGAGGAGGAATGTGGCTGTAGTTAATTCACTATACAAACTACACCAAGCAGTTCTGAAGGTGGGCTTCCTTTGATATTCCTTGTCTTTCCATAATATAAATTTCTTTGCTGTGCTGCATGTATATTACCCTACTTGCTGGTGAGAACTCTAACAAATATTGACGTATTTGGGGTTGGTAACTGTGTCTTGCTGTACATCTGTACAGCTTTTCAAGACTTGGTTGGCCCTTCTAAGCACTGCTATGTCAGTATTAAATTGTCGGTATTAAAAGAAGAGGAAAGGATGTGTTTATAGAGAGTAATCACATCTCACAGCCATTGTTATAAGTTTTTTTTTCTTATCACAAAAGCTCTGTCTTTCTGCTGGTAAGCCCGATAGCCCTTGCCTGCATCTGTCCCTGCCTGAGCTTATCTTTCTAAGAAAACCTTGCCTGCTTTCTCACACTTGTGGCCTAATACAAAAGGAGAAAAAAAAAGGTGAAATCAAGCAAAGCAGCACCTCACATGCATCTCTGTGCATTGCTGCTGTGACCCAAGTCTGGCCTGGAAATGTTTTTTGTACTTGGCTCAGTTACGAACAATTCCAGTTTACTGACTCAGTGATATCAGTGGTTACACAGCCTCTGTAAATTAATACAAACAGATATAATGGTACTTCTAGTTAATCATGTTTAAATCCTAGCCTGATTGGAAGCAGAATCATGAGTACTCCTGACTGTGGATATGTTTAAAGAATGTTTGAAATGGCCAAAAAGCTGATAAAATGTGCTTGGATTTTGCAAGCAGATGGTAGATTAACTTTTAAGTCTGCTTTCTTTGATGTAGTTAGTAATAAACCTCGTGTGCCTTAGAGTTGGAGGGAGTTTGATATGATTCAGCCTGAGTTCAGTATTTATCTGGCTTAAAAATACTGTTCAATAGATGTTCATAACTGTAAGGAAATCAGTTGGATATTCCTCGGGTCATCCCTTGACTTTCAGTTCGAATATTACCATAGCTGCACATAATCAGCTGTTCAACGTGTAGTATTACATACAAGTTACAGTACTGAGAAAGAACATAACTATTCTTTCAAATGTTTGCTGTAGAGCTGCTTGTACAGTTCTCCATAAATTCTGTCGTTCACAGCAGGAGAATACACCACTTAATTTTATTCTGGTGCTTTTAACCCTTCGGCTCTGTTTCAATTGAAATCTCTCGAATCATTTCCTTGCCAAAGTAACTGCAGAGTCCATAGGGAATTTCAGAGTGAAGAACTGATATCGGTGCTCTGAAAATTCTGTCTGTGTAAAACATTTTTGATAGTTACGTATCATGCACACATTACAAAAAATAACTCAGTATGTTTTAATATGAAATCAAGTGTTGTGGCTTCTGATCATTTGAAATGTTTATTAACTTTTGTTATTAACGATTACTTCAACGTTTGTAGGTTGTTACCAATCAGAACTCATTCCCAGCAGCTGCTGAGGAAACGATCACAACTGCCTTGAAGGTAATTGAACACCCAAGATTGAATGCACTGGGGAGAGGGCTGAGGTTTGCTTTGTTTGTGACTTGTAAAATGGTGGCTTCTTTTTCCCAAGCATTATGTAGTGTCGGTATATACTAGCCAAAGACACACAAATATTCTGTAATTTATCTTTTGCCCTATCTGCAGCTACGTAAGTGTTGCATGGACTAAGTCACAGCTTGAGTAACGTTTGTATTTAAGAATATTCTCATAATGGTTGGAACCCAGACGTTGTCTTACTGTGAAAATAAATGCCTTTCTCTGCAGCATTCACACAGCAGCAACTGAATCCTTTATCGCTACCCCTGACACGCAGCCATGCAGGCACATAAAATTATGATCTTTATGCTATCTGGTGCTTTTCTGAAGGGCACTGTGGACGGCCGTGCGGCCCTCTGGGTGCTGTGGGTGACAGCTATCCACATCTATCCTGCTGTGCACTAATCTGGGAGAGGGTGTGTGCAGAGGAATGAAGGGCAGCCTGCCTGTCTCGGGGGAATGAGCAGCTCTTCTTCAGGGAATCTTCAGGGAATGAACCAAGTGTGTATGCCAAAATGTGTGTCTACAAACCAGGAATGCCAGATCGTTCTGCATCTTTTTGAAGCAACGCTTTATGTACATAGAAGTAGTAAACAGCCTTTTTTATGTACCATACTGGTAAGATCAGTAAAAGATAAATGCTGTCTTAGGCTTTGGTCCTCCTATTTAGCAGTTTCTAATACAGAATAGTTAAAAAACCACAGTTGGAACAAACTGTTTGTCAAGGTATTCTTGAGGTGTCAAAATGCAAACGCTTGTAGCTTCTGTTCCTTATTTCTGCCTTTCTCTTATCCTATTTTAGGCAGTCCATGATCTAATGGGTAGTGCTGTTCAACCATTACTGAACTCTGTAGGAGATTCAGTAGAAGCTATTATCATCACAATGCACCAGGAAGATTTTTCTGGGTAAATACCAGTATTTTTAAAATTTACTATTGCCTTAGTAAGACATCCTGCCTATGCATAATAAATTGTTACTGCCATATGTGTAATAAATTGTTATTGCTACAGCGTCCTTGGAGCAAGAGCCCGTGTTTATTAGGGGGAAGGTAGGTGATGCATTATGGTCAATTAACACAGCTATCTATTGAAACAAATTAATGGGGCAGCATATGTCTTCTTCACTTTTTTCCCCCATGTCTGTTGAGTAAAATTCATTTTACAATGAAAAGAAAACCAGGCAGGCCCTTTTTGTCCTTAAAAAAACTCTCTTCTTCTTGAAAAGATTTTCTGCTTTTTTTTCTTTTTTTTTTCTTTTGCCTTTTTTTTTTTTTTTCTGGATAGTTCCCAGAAATGTCAGTGCTCTTATTTCTTAAAATAAAGCATAAAACCTCTGATTCAAAACTACACAGAAAAAATTCTTCACATATTACTAAATGTGGAATGGTTCAAAAAACGCTCAGGTTTAGCGCGTACATTCTTGTGAAATTTCAGATTACCATTTCAAGTATTCTTTATCTGCAAGTATCTCGAGTCCTAACTGTACTTGAGACTTCCTTTGTGAGCATTGTTTTGGTTGTTATGTCTGTTCCGATGTACATCACCATGAGATGTCGTTCAGATGCAGATCTGGCCAATAAACATCACTCCTTTATATTCTGTCTTTGAAATTCACTGGAAAAAAAATGTATTTTTAGAGCTGTTTTTTGTTTTCCTTTTGGCTTTTTTAACAAAAGCAAAAGCTATCAATATTTTACCCTCTCTGTCTCTCTTTTGCTGCCTCTAGTAAAATATCTCTGAGTAAATAAACCGATTGCAGCCAAAGGCTGAGTTCTGTTAGACATCTGTATGCTCAGGTTCCTGAGTTTGGAAGAGCTCAGTTGCCTGGCTGTGTTTCAGAGAAAGAGAAAGGTGATTTATTTTTGTGTTTTCTAGCTTCTGTGCTGCTTCTATGGTAATTAGATTTACTTTATAATCCAAGGTTTGAAGCAATCTAGGAAACTAATTCTAAGAAAATAGGTTTGGGATAGGCGAAAGTAGTGACCCTGTGACATGTGCTTGCATTTTCTGATCCATTTTTAGAGTTGTAAATCAGCAGCTGGGATATTTACGTTTAGGGGCTGGATTTGAGCTTTAGGCTCCAAACTCATGGAGGCTCTGTATGTCAGGTTGGAGTGGGATGATTTCCTGCATCTTACTAGGAAGGGCTGAAGAGATATTTTTTGACCACAGTTTCAGAAAGAGCTAGACACAGCATTTGGAGCCTGAATGGTACTCTCTAATTCATGCCGGGACTTTATGTGGTAGTGAAAAAAATCAAAAAGAATTCAGTCATTTTTGGTTGTATTTTAAACATAAATTTAACTGTCCCTATTTCTTTTCTTCTTTCTTCTTTTTTTGCAGATCATTATCCAGCTCAGGAAAACCAGATGTTCCTTGTTCTCTGTACATGAAAGAACTACAGGGTTTTATAGGAAGAGTCATGAGTGACTACTTCAGACATTTTGAGTGCTTTGACTTTGTCTTTGATAACACTGAAGCCATGGCACAAAGAGCAATTGAACTTTTCATTCGCAATGCCAGTCTAATAAGGCCCCTTGGTGAAGGTGGGAAGATGCGGCTTGCAGCAGATTTTGCACAGGTACCCCTAATACTTATTTCTGCTTTTTATCATGGCTTCACTGTCTTCTCTGAAAGGTATCATCAATGCTTTTGCTCCCAGTGAAGTGTAAGCAGACAGCTGTAGAGATCTGTGCATTCCAGTTCTAAACATTTTCTCTGCGATAGTGAATCGTGAGAGGTGTATCCACTGGTAGTTGGAGATCCCTTGTCATTGCAAAGCACATTCCAGGAGGTGTGACAGCTCCCCATCAGGTGACTGTTGCATTTAAATTCAGCCGCATCTTGAAATTTTATCCAGCTTGTCTGACCTCCTTAGTATGTCCATCATTTGCCACCATTCATTCCCTTCATTCTTTCTCCTAACGCAATGGTGTGTCATTTTCTTAATTGCTTTAATATATCACAGTGCCAGCAGCAGTTAATCACTAACTCACCTGCTTCGCAGAGTAGGAGGCAAACTAAAGAAATAATAATATCCTGGGAAGAACTGCCCTTTCATTTTCTTCTGGATTCTCTTTATGATCTGACTTGCCTGTCTCTCAGGCTTACCTGTGTCTTTATACTGAACTAAAACACAAAGCCAATTGCTAGATTAATATCCACTGCTTGTTTGTGTTATCTGTTATCATCAAATCTAATTTGTCAATAATAACATTGTGTGATTAACTTGCCAAAAAACAAAGGCATCCACTAGATTGGTGTGAGGGTACAGGTTATCATTATCCAGATGGAAAAGGGAATGAGGCTCCACTTGTCTGCATATTGAGTGCTGCTTTTGGCTAGTAGGTAACCGGAGTAGGAGAGGAAGGCAGGAAGGGGAGGAATCAGTGTTTCATGTCCGGGTTGTGGCTGTTTTATTTATTTTGCATTTAAGTGCCCCAAAAGAAGGCAAGAAGAAAAATCTTTGTCAGGAGATACAGATCAGATTGTGTGGCCGCGTGTCAGCCCTTCAGGGTCAGAATACCTTCATATGTGAAAAGCAGCTTCTCTTTCCATGTTCTTGGCTGGGACTTTAGATGTCGTACCCAATGTAGGAGAAGGATATCAGGGCATCTTCATTTGGGGAATTTGTTTTGGCTGTAGATATTGAAAGAATCAACTCCAGCTCTGTCAGCTTTCAGATTCTTATGCAACCGTCACTTTTTTAGCAGTGGATTAAACCATGCAATAGGCTCACATTGAATAAATTTGGGTGAATTTTTTGTATTCGTTATTCAAAAGTAGAAAACCAGCCGTTAATCTTAGAAGTTAAGGGGAAGTGTTCAATTGCTTTCAGTGGGAAGGTTCTATTCCCTTCTGAATTTTGAAGACAATGGCATAAAATAGATTAAAAAAAAAGGACGCTTGACTCCTCCTCTGGAAAGAATATAGACATTTTTTTGTAATTTAAGTGCTTAAGTAAGTTGTATAAATTTAGGCAATATCTTTACCTAGTTCTACTGTAAAGAGCATCTGATCCAAGCACCTGTTATTATAATACTAAAAATATCACTATTTATCTTTTAAACACGTCTTTTTCTCATTTTGACATAGGTTGCCTTTTAAGTAAAAAACGAAGGTATATTTTCTTCTGACTGTAGTGGAATTTGCATGTTCATTCCTGCCTTGTTGAGTGTAGCTCCTGAGTGGACAACTGAGTGAATATACGTTTTTGATTTCTTTTCTTTTGAACTCTGGAAGGAGAAAGGGAAAAAAAAAAAAAAAAAAAGGTTTTGAATTCTTTCTGGTCTCCTGTCTTCAACTGTTTCTCACTCTGCGGGTTGCCTGAAGTTGTTCTCATCTTCACACTGCGTAATATCTTAGTTTGTTTAGAAGTGGGCTTAAGTACAAGAGCTGGCTGGGTCTACTCTGTTTCTGGAGAGCATGTCCACGATGCCAGCTGCCTGGCCTCCTGCTGGGGAGGGTGTAGGTTTGTCCTGGGCCTGTTCACTGAGGGCTCAGCGTGAGCCGTGGCTGCAGTTTGTTCATTTGCACGCTGTTGTTGGCATGGTACGTGCCTGTGTTGAGGTGCTGTCTGGATACCTCCGAAGAGAAGGGCAGGTGACTGCTGCCCTGGGTTGAGGAAAGCAGTGATGAGTTGAGCTGGGCTTGTGGCTGGGTAGGAAGGAACTCTTCTAAGTGGCTGCAAATACTGCAGGCAGAATTTTTTCAGGCCTAGAAAGGTACCGTATTGCTGGACTGATGCCTAAAGGAAAGGACCTGCCTGGAAAGACTGTAAGTGTAGGAGGAGGTTTGCTTATAAATGTTTCATCTTGTACTCTGTCTTGTGGAGTCATTTTGAATTTTCTGAACTCAGAAAGGGTTACATTTTCCTGCTTAAAAATAGCTTCTGTGATTTAAAAACAAAAAAACAAAAACAAAACAAAACAAAAAAACAAACAACAAAAACTTGATGTTTTGGGGTTACTTGGAAGCAAAAGACCTGGGGAGATTTATTCAGCTTTGTTTAACTTGAGGTCTTACTAAAGCATAGAGTCATAGAATGGATTGGGTTGGAAGGGATCTTAAAGACCATCTGGTTCCAACCCCGCTGCCGTGGGCAGGGTTGCCACCCACTAGATCAACATGTATGTTGCGAGTCAAATAATTATGGGTTGCACTTATTGAATGTTCTTACCACATTTCTGCCAGGGCACTCAGAGATACCATTGCCTCTTACTCATCCCAGTTACTTTGGCTGAGAGTCCAGCGTGAAAATTTTTCCAACCACGGACTCATTCTGCTGATAGTTGCCTCAAAGCAGCAGGTATTGGTATACGGAAGGGGGAAGGGAGAGGTTTCAAGCTCTCATCATTCAGCAAGCTCAGCTACTTGTACAGTTGGGAATTATTGTTGTAATTCTGTTGAACTCTCATCCTTTGTCTTAGCCTGTTTCTACGGTGTCAGTAGTGTTAGTGACACTGTGGAATACAATGTTATCTTGTGCATTACTGCTGTTTCAGCAGTAAGGCTGGTTGTGTGCTTGTTGACAGCTGTAAATGTAGGTATGATAGGTATGAAATATGACAGTGTCATGATTTCATAAAGATCAGTACTTACAGGAGCACAGAAGCATTTTAAGCCCTAGGAAATGTCTGCAATGCTGCAAGCTTATTATCACATACTGTGCTGTTCCTTGGGACTCATTGTTTGAAGTACTTCCAGTGTGTAGGGTGAATTCACCTCTGTTCGTGCTCTCAGCTTTTATACAGGCAATTGCACAAGATTACTTTTCAGTTTGCTCCTATAGAGCCCTGCATCAGGTTGTTTTCATTTTTGTGTTATTCAGATGACCATGATTCAGTATTCATGCATGTAATACCAAATTTTACTTTCAAATCTTTTGAATTCAGTCAGGCTAGAAAAAATGTTCTCCTGGAGTGAGCAAGCCCTGATGGTTCTTCACTGTTTATGTTTCTGGGGAGTACCAGTTCTTCTCCAGAGGACCTTTTAGCTTGCTTGATATTCAGAGTTGCTACAGCACTTACTTTGAGGCATACTTTGGGATTTGTGGTTTGTAGCCTTCTTAACACCTGACAGAATTGCTGGACAGTGTAGCGTGAAATACGTATAAATGCAGTCAACTGAGAAATTCATTTGGATGAAATGGGCATTCTACAGTAATATTTAGCATGAAAATTAATAGTCTGCTGCATAACACTTGTAAGTCAATATAAGAAAATAGCTATTGTTATTGTTATTGATAGCAAGTGTAAATACAACTGCACTGAAACAACTAGTCTTGATGTTGCAAAAAGTAAGTAATCCTTGGGCTTCATGCATGAAGGCATGACATGTTTTGCCATCTTTTCATCTTTTCATGTTTGATGTAACAGAAAGTTACAGAAACAGATGTTTTGATGTAACAGTTTGATGTAGCAGAAAGTTGGAGCCACTGTCAGCCATGAACCCCATGTCGTGTCATGACTGATTATTTTCAGACATTATTGAATGAAATGAAGTATTTTTATTGGTTCTGTTTGAACCAACACTCTGCTGAGGACAGCTTCCTATACTTCTCATCCAGATGTGATTTATCCTTGAAGTTTTTGTCACTGTTCAGTATTTTGATCAAACAGTTTTGACGGGACATAGTTAACGCTGCCACCAACTCATGAAGTTTTTATCAGTATGTTAGTGCAAAACGTTTTGGGTGTATTGAATTTTCCTAGAAAAATGTCTTTACTGTAGAAGTTGACTGTGCTAAGTTCTAGCATAGGAGTGTTTCTGTCTGCTGGTTAACATATGGTCAGAATCCAATTTCCTTAATTAATACGCCAATTTTAAAAAGCAAGGATATTAGGCATTTGTGGTTTTGTAAGTGTAAACAAATTTGTTCCTTTGAGCAAACACGATGATACAATGTAAAAATGCTTTTTGTCATTTTCCATAAAATATTCTCCTTTTTTAGATTCTTACAGAGAAACGAGGGAAGCATCATGTTGTAATCATGGTTGTAATCATAAGGACAAAAACTACTAAAGCTAGAATGTACTGAATGTTTAATGCCAGCCATCCTGCCAGAGGAAAGAAATTATTTTCTGAAGTGTGATATTTTGGAAGTATTACAGCTGAAGGATTTGCTTCAACATCAACTATTTTGGAATTGCTACACAGTACAGAAATCAAATTCCACATCCCTTTAAGGCCAGCTTGTTTCATATAGTAATGCAGAGCTCTTCTGCTTCCTTGCTTTTTAAAGCATTCTCTCCTGCTGAATGACTAGAAAAAAGCATTTTGAGTTAACATTTAAAAACTTGGAATTCGTCTTGGCCAGGAGGAAATATAATTGCTAAAAATTTAATGCTCAGATTTTCCAACTGAAAAAACAGCTTTTTAGTAATGAGAGATCTTGAAAATAGCACAATAGGCACTAAACAATAACTTCACTATGGAGTTTTTCAAAGCACTCTTCAATATATATGCATTATCTGTATCTAGACTGTGTATTAACTTCACCCTTGAGTTGCTGAATATAATCCAATTAGCAAAGCCAGCCATGTGATGGATTTTATACAATATGGCCAGCCAGTGAATAGTTCAACAGATAATTGACCAGCTAGCCATGGGCTATGACAGTGTCATCTGAGAAGAAAAGCTAATATAGCCTTTTTAGGCTTAGAGAGCAAGAATCATTGAGAAGAGGAATGTGTTTTATATAAAAGTTGGGCAGGCGTCTGTCATTGCGTTTTGTGAAGCACAACAAAGTACATGAATAAATCATGGCAAAGCAATGGATTTGGAATGAAGTTAGAGGAAAGGGGACAGTCGTTAGGCCTTCCATTCTAACTGTCCCTTTTCGGTGTGCAGTTACACTTCCTATTGCATCTCTTCCAACAGATCCTGAGATCCTGTGAGAATGTTTATCTCACATTAGTTGAGGTTGCACGTTATTTCTCGAATGCCTGATTTCTCAATGAATTTAATGAAGACAAGAAGAATTTTCAGATCTGCTATTTTGGGAGAGAAATTTGGAAAAGAAAAAGATGCTACTCATCCTTACACTGTAAAACCCATTGGACGTGAACGTACGAAAGGCCTTGCACACATGGTACAAATACTGGCTTGCAGACAGCCAAAAGCATCACCCAACCTGCTAAAGCTCACCAAAAAGCCTTGGAAGCTATAGCTGTATCTCATAGCAAAAGCTGTTACAGCAGAACCACATTGCATGAATTGACAGCTGATACAGCTTCAGGTGATGATGGGTAGCAAAACTGAAGTGATGTGCACTCTATCCTCTGCCCAAATCCAGCTCCTTGAAAACAGCAGCTGTTCCTAGCTGACTGTGTCCTCCCAGGAAGCACTCCTGGAGCAGCGGTGCCAGCCAGCAGGGTGCTCACAGGGACACAAAAGCCATGCAGAGGGCCTGCAGAGGGGATAGCCTGCACAGAAAAATGCTGTGGCATCTCATCAAGTCATTGGACTCAGACAAATAGCAAGTGGGGAAAAAGGAATCTTGGTTATTATGTGAGGTATAGTTTTTATTGGAAAGATTGGCTTTAACACAGAGCAGACTAGTGTTGTAAAGGGAAAAAAAAAAGACAAAAACGAGTTTCTGTGGTTGATGTACATTTTTACCACATCAGTTTTCACTCATTCCCACTCTTTGTGAGTCAGTTTGAGATGGTATAGTGTGCTGCAAAGCTTAAAAACAGTTTTTTTTTCCTTTGGCAACTAGTGCTTCACGAAACAACCATCTGCTGCCATTACGTTTATCTAGCTCTATCAATTCTAATAATTTCCTACCGTGAATAAAGGTTGAAGATGAATTAACAGAATTTTCCAAAGAGAATCTTATTCTTCAGCATTTAAGACTAAAAATGCTGATTTATGGAAGCTGCTAAATATGTTCAAGAGAAAACATTTAGATTTGTTTTAATAAGGAGTTGGTTAAGCTGTAGAAAGTTTCGCTTATGTCTCATTACATCATATTGTGTTTCAGGAGAGAAACAACCATTTAAAACTTACCAAGCAGAATTATATTTTGCTCTGCAGGGATCTTTCTCCTCATGGGTACAGTTTCATCCATGCATCTCTGCCTCCACAAGTCAGAATGGCTTTTTGTCACTTATTCTCAAATTCTCCAAAGCACCTAAAAGAATGATTTTTCTCCCCGGTTCTTCCCAGCTACGAGCCCATGGTTCCCACCAGCTCAGGGACATCAGGTCCTGCAGGATGTCAGTGCTGCTGCCTGAAAAGTAACTCTGAAGAAATCAGAGCTCCCATTTGTTTTTCAGGGTCTGCTGGGATCTTGTATCACGATGCAGCAAATCCTACTTAATAAGCTCCCCTTCTTGTCCGCTTGCTCCTGATCCTATGCAGCAGACTGGAAGCCTCTTGGCTCCCATACATGCTCAGAAGTGTCCCAGGGGATGTGTAGGAGCAACCTGCTGACCTTGTGTTAATCTTCATCACCACATAGAGTTTGTGCTCCTCCCCGGAGAATTCCCGAGGGAGAACCTGCATGCACTCAGCATTGCTCACTTGTGCCAGCAAATTCAGAACAAGGCGCAGCAGTTGAGGATTCCTCCTGAGCAAGGTGACATTGGCATCCCACGGCATGCTGAACATGAGGCATGTACTACAAAGCCTCTGGGCCCAGGGAGTGGCTTTGTGCTTCCTGCAAGAGCTTTACCCATCACCTTTCTGAAGTGCTCCCTCTCCATGTGTGTAGAAAAAGTGTAGGTGGCTAGCTGGGGCACTCTGGGTCTCTCAGATTTGTCTGATGGAGTGTCACCTATTGGGTACTCCTACAACATGACCCACCTGACCTAATTTAGATATCTCCGTCAGGGCATCCCACAGCAGAAGTGGTTGTTTCTCTCCACTGACCATGAAGATAATTTACAGATGTTGAGAACCAGGTGAGGGGACTCCCATCATGCACGCAGAATCTCAGAGTGGCTGAGGCTGGCAGTGCCCTCTGTGTCCCTCTGCCCAACCCCTGCCCCAGCAGGGACACCCAGAGCAGGGTGCCCAGGGACACAGCCAGGCAGCTTCTGGAGATCACCAAGAAGGACGATCTCCTTCTTGGTGATCTCCAGCCTCCGGACAGCTGTGCCAGTGCTCAGCCACTCACACAGCACAGTAGTTTTTCCTCAGATTCAGATGGCACCTCCTGTGTTCCAGCTTCATATCCTGTTCCTGGGCACCGATGGAAAGTATGCCATCTATTTTCTAAGTGGTGTGCTGCTGCTGAAGATGGGTGCTTGCAGGATGTGGCCTTGACTGGCATTAACTACTAATAAAATTTCTTCTAGTTTTAGATGAACTGAGGCAACAGAGTTTACCACATTGCCTTTGTTTAAGCTGACAGTGACAGGGAACCCCAGCAGTGCAGTTAGGTGCTCCTGGGGAGCTGGTGTTACAACTGAGAAAATGAAAATTGGAAAGAGCAGCAGTATTGAAGACTTCATTGTAAATACTGTATTATCGCAAGTGCTTTGGAACAAGTTCAGCAGTGTTACTTAAATGGGGGGCTATTGTATGGTGGTTTTCATCTGTGATCCTTTCCAACATCGTAATTATGCATTACTTGGAAATCAGTTTGAATAATTTTCTAAATTAGGGATTTTAACAAATCTACACAAAGAATAAAATTTGTCTCCCTCTGTTGACTGACACTCCATAAATGCCAAAAAAAACAGTCTTAATCCACATCTGGATGAGGTGATTTTCCCAGTGTTTTATTTTTTTAGGTGATGGTGTTTGCATTATTGTACACCTTAGTCAAAATTTTGCCATGTAATGGCACTGAAGAGTTCAGTCTGGGATCTGGAGGTGAAATGGTTTTCTCACTTCTGTGTCTTCAGTGGTAATGAAGGTTTTGTGATGGGAATTTAGTCTCCTGTGAATGGTATAAGAACCTGAGCGGAGTCTGGCTCTTGTTGGGAAAGACAGGTGAACTCCATATTGCTTAAAAACTAGAGTTTAAAAATTGCTTGCTTTTAAAGATGGATTCTGTAATTCAGAAGAGGGAGTGGACAGTTGAGTAAGAAAATGATTCTGTTGTGGATGTGCTTTTGTCAGTGACTCCATGGTGGTAGGTCCCCACTGCCTTCAAGTCCATGTAGGTTTTGTGCCCTTGTATTTAGGGCTGAGTATTCATGAATGAACCACTTTAATCTTGTCCTTCACCAAAGGAAAGGGTGTCACACTGAAATATGTAGGTTGCTCTGAAAGTAATGCCTCCTATTTATTTCCATGGAAACTTCAGCAGATACCAAGAGCACAATAACACTATTTGATAGAGCAAATTCTCAACTACCACTGTTTTCCAACATGATTACCACCATTAGCTGTGCACTTTTGCCAGCAAGAAACAAGAGCCTGTATGCCACACTCAGAAAAATTTTAATGGCTGTCCAGAAAGTGGTTTGTCTTTCTCGTCGCTATCACCAGTGCTGAAACACACCACCCACCACCTCACTGTGCTCACATCCACTGGTTGGTCTCCATAAACATTCAGCAAGTGTCAGTGAATGTCAGTGAGTGCCATTTCTTCTCTGTGGAGGACTTCAGTTCCACACCTTTGCTTCATCCACACTTTTATGTCAGACCCCATTCTGTCAGACTGCCCCTCTGCTGCCATCTGTCACACAGCAACAACACGTAATGGGATACTGATGGGAACATTCAGCCTCTACTGCCATCCCACCAACATCTGCCTCTGCTGTCATGGGCCAATAAAATAAAGTAGGAGGCATTTCTTCTGGAGCAGCTCTTGTATGTGATTTCTACTGCATTTGTAGTGGTTTGCAGAAGCCTGCCTAGATTTCCTTTCATCCCACTTTGACATCAGAATTTTGGGGCTCTTAATGGAAGAGCTTCATCAGGAAACTCATCACTGTCCAAATGAGCTCAGACAAACAAAGTTTCAGTTGCAGGAAGCTCACAAGAGCATGTCCCGTTCTTGTCTATAGCTGTTGTTTTGTGCTGCTTACTGTGCTGCCAAGAATGAGCAGAAGATTTGGCTTGGGCACTGCAATGTGAAAGAACAGCTTCTTGTCCCCAAGGCAGCCACCGGTGAGAAACCGATGAGTTGGCCTGCAACTCTGGGTTATTATTTAAAGGCAGACTGCTGAAATACTGGTTTGATATTATGGGATAGTCTAATTCACATTCACATCTTTGTATTTACAGATGGAGTTAGCAGTGGCACCACTCTGCCGCCGAGTCTCTGACCTAGGCAAATCCTACAGGCAGCTGAGGTCGTTCAGGTGAGCTGTGGGCACAGCAGCCTGCAGTTGGTTCTGTGATCCAACTGTATTTCAAAACTAATTTATTACCTTTTGTTAGCTGTGATTGAACTGAGGGCTTTTTTGGCAACACCCACAAGCAAATTAGAAATAGATTAAAGTTCTTGTAAATTTTATGCAGAGTATGACTATGATTTAAAAGTCATTGTCATGTAAATCGTGGCCAAATGGTACTGTTTTGTGTTGCTTTCAGTGCTGCTTCTTTATGATAGCGAGTTCTGCAGTTGCCTTACGTCTTTCCCCTGAAATACAAAATTTGCAGTCCTGTTTAATTAAAATAGGCAACTTCTGTACATTTCTTACAATCTGAACCTGTGTTGAAAACCTGAGATACAGACTGGTGGAAAAAAATAAGGTGATTTTATCCTGCGACAATATTACCACTGTAAAGGTATTATTCTAATACATAAGATAAGACTTTCCTTCCTTTCACAAGTATATTGTTGCATTTTTCCAGACCGCTGCTGTTCCAGACCAGTGAGCATATTGCCAGCAGCCCAGCCCTGGGAGAGGTTATTCCATTCAGCATTATTCTTCAGTTCTTATTTACAAGAGCACCACCGGAGTTAAAATCACCCTTCCAGGTAATGAGATTAACCCGCCTTTGTTTTCTAGATGTCCTGAGGAGGAACAAACATTTCTGTTTGCCTTGGTTATTTTAGTTAAAAATACTCAAGCTTGTATTTTATATGACTTACTGACTTTGTTTTCATTGTGACAAAGCTGTTATGGTCATTGATTTCATATTTTCATTAACAGTAGGAAGACGATAATCTGATTTTGAATAGTCTCTCAATTCTTTAATATTCTGTCAGCTCATAGAAGAAAAGGAAGCTTCTATTGTAGGCTGCAAGTTGCAGTTGGATGTAGGAAGTCTTGATTCAGTCCACTGCCAGAACTGGATGAGCAGCTGATGGAGCAGATCATCTCTGAGCTTCCAAAATAATGCATTTCTGTTAAATAGTCTCCAATTTCTTAACTGATTCTACATCACTGCAGTGTTAGGAGTGCCTTTTATTGACTTCACTTATTTTATCTGTTTCTGAAATTAGTGTGTACGTCCTTCTCCACATTTATGTGTAATTGGTGTTTCTTTATGTTTCCCTGCATCAGAGGGCTGAGTGGTCCATTGCCCGCTACTCTCAGTGGCTCGATGATCATCCTTCTGAGAAAGACAGGCTTGCACTCATACGGTAAAAGTCACATTTATCTCTTCTGTGAATGTAAGACAATTGAACAGTAAGTTATGGGGACACCAGGACTTGCCACAACAAGTAGAGAAGCGTGCTGTAGAAGACATACCATAATTACTGTTCCGCTCTCCCCACTCACAGAGTGAGTTGCAGAATGGGAGAACGTGTAAACTGAACACCTTCCTCTGCCATATCCAAATCCTCCAGTGCCTTTGGAATGAGCACATAATCTTCTTGCAGAAGAAAGAAACCGCACGCAAGGATGGTTCAGATTAACACTGTATTTTAGCAAAACTCTCAATCGTTAACAAGTGAAGGCTGCAGCCATCCTGCCGTAGAGAAGTGTGTAGTGCTTAGACAGTGAAAATGGAGATAGGAATATTAAAATGGAAGACTCATGTTTGTAACCCTTGTAATGTTGTTCTTCAGCAAATCAACTGAGGATCTTTAGGAAGTGATTATTATGTCAGGTTTTACGAAATCTTCCTATGGTAGATAACTTTATATGTGAATCCTGTTTTGTGTTTTGAAATGTTAGGAAAAGTTATGGAGAGTTTTGTTTTTCAAAACAAACTGTTTTTTAAAATACATCAGAAGAACCGTATTGCTGTGTGAACATTACAGGGCTAGTGCATAAATCCTCTGGATTCAAGCTTGGATGATCATTTGGCTCCTAATGGCCCAGCTTATCCAACCACCTTCCCAGTGCCCCAACCCAACCTCATTGTTACTCACCTGAGTGGCTCAGGAGAGGCTGTCACGTAGAGCTGTGCCAGACTGGAACTGGAAGCCAACTCTGTCCTGGCATTTCTGTGCATGGAGGTGGCCAGCTTTTGCTGAAACTGTAAAAGCTGACTGTTCAGCTCCAGCCAACAGTGGTTGTATTTGAGAAAATTTGTTGTTATTGGTCTTCACTTTTAAACCAGGGTTCAGAATACACAACCAAGAGGAGTCTGCTATAAATATTTATTGTTCTTGAAGCTGATAGCACAGTGTAGTCCAGTGTAGTGCTTGGACCAACTAAGGCAATACTTACTGATAACAGCTGATGGTAATAGGATTTATTTCCAAAATATTAAAATGCAGACATGCTTCTTGATTTATGTATTAAAGCAGTATATTTTGAAAACCATACACGTCATTAGTCTAGTTTAGCTACAAAACTGGGTTTCTTGAATCTCGAGCCATGGCATCTTGAATTACAGGAAATAAATAAGAGATATAGCACTGATAATAGGTATACAGCTATATGTGTAACTTAGCAGTGATTGGTTTTACTGTAATCTTTGTCTTGATAGTACTGGCTAAACCATTCATTTCTGCACACGAATTTGAGAATGCCATCCTTAAACTACAGCACATTATTGTCTTTGCTTATGATTAAACTTTGTTCAGACTGATTTGGTTAACGGGCTTCTGGTAGTCCTGTCCAGATGCTGATAAGTTGCTCTGACCACGGAGGTGTTAATACACTTGGGAGAAGTGTATTTTAGATGGAGAGAGTATCTTCCCTTGGGCCAACTCATATTGCTGGCAAACAGCCTTTTCGGTTCAGAATCCCTTCTTCATTTTGCAAGCAGTACAACTATAAAAGTACTTAAATTTCACAACCCTAAGAACGTGCTGCTGTGAGTTTTTCACTTGAACATTTTACGGACAGATTGGTCCCTGTGCTTTGTATTGTGCAGTGCTTGGTCTTTGCCTGAACGTCCTCTCTTGCAGGACATGGAGGAACAGCAGTGGAGACCTGCCCTTCCCTAACACCACTGGTGGCACTCCAGGGGTTCTCCCCTATGGATGGCTGTTTGTCCCCACCCCTGCTGGTTGCTTCTCTATCCATCCCCAGTGCCACCTCCAGCGGGCAGCCTTTTGCTGAGCTGCGATTTGCTGAGCACATCCCTTCCCTGCGGGAAGAGCCGCCCCTGTAGCCCTATGTGTCAGTCATGCAGGGCTCAGCGAGGCCAGGGAGTGAAGGACGTGATTCTCCTGGGCATACTCAGCTACCCTGTGTATGCATTGCCTTGCGCATCACCTTTTGACCATCTCTTGTCATGATAGTCACTTCTAGTAGGCTGCCGATCCCTACAGAAGGCAGGCAAGCAAACCAGCCGCTTGTGTGGCCATCTGTTCCACTCACACTGTGTTTTCCTTAATACAGTATCTGAAGCTTTCTGAGCCTGCTGTTCTGTCCTTTGTCCTCTGTGCCTCCTTTGTGTGTATGAGCCTGAGCTGAACTGCGGGCAGCTTGCTCATTTGTCAGGTCTTGTATCTCGCCCTCTCCAAGCCTTCCTGCTGCAGTTGGGCTGCACTAATTGGACCTCGTGTGTTTCGGGCCTTCGGATCCCTGGCCCACTTGGAGAAATTATCTCTGCATTTGGTACAGCCTTGCAAATGGCAATTTTCTGCAACTTCAATTTATAACAACTGTGCAATTACTCTGGGGACTTGCTTCTTAGATATTAATTCACACATGTGATCAGAATCTTTACAGCTTTATATTAAAGCTAATTGCAGTTTTTCTTCAGCACTGTGGATCTTAAATGCTTCCTATGCAGCACAGTGTTCACAGTGTTAGTACTGTGAATTCTGAGCGTTCAGAGTGTTTTTATGCCATTTCTTTCTGCTTGTATTCAGCATAAAGGGTGGGATTTACCTGGACGGAGGTGTGTTAGCTGTACTCCCTTTACAGAGAGGAGCAGGCACTGCTGGGGCTGATTCATCTCATCCTGAAGCAGACACCTAAAATAGGTCAGCTGCATCGTGCCCTGAAAACTGCATTTTCTCTGTTCCACGAAGGGCGCGTGGGCATGAACCAGGGGCTGTCAGGCAGACAGCTGCCCCGAGGACATGTGAGGTTGGCTGAGATGGCCCTGCTGCAGGGCTGAGCCTGTGTGGGAGGAGCCCTTCTGTAAGCAGCCAGGGCACCTTTTCTTTCTTCCTTTCTTTCTTCCTTCCTTCCTTCCTTTCTTTCTTTCTTTCTTTCTTTCTTTCTTTCTTTCTTTCTTTCTTTCTTTCTTTCTTTCTTTCTTTCTTTCTTTCTTTCTTTCTTTCTTTCTTTCTTTCTTTCTTTCTTTCTTTCTTTCTTTCTTTCCTTCTTTCCTTCTTTCCTTCTTTCCTTCTTTCCTTCTTTCCTTCTTTCCTTCTTTCCTTCTTTCCTTCTTTCCTTCTTTCCTTCTTTCTTTCCTTCTTTCCTTCTTTCCTTCTTTCCTTCTTTCCTTCCTTCCTTCCTTCCTTCTTTCCTTCTTTCCTTCTTTCCTTCTTTCTTTCTTTCATTTTATTAATTTTGAAAATTAAACCCATCTCCCATAAAGGAAACCTTGCTGCTCTACTTGGCAGGGTTTGAGCCAGCCTGAAGGACAGGGCCCCCCTAGGGTGAACACTTCTTTCTCAGATTTGCCTCCTCCCATTACTGAGCACAGCGAGGAGCTTATCTCCTGAAGGGCTGATGTCTGTGCATGTCCCCGCCAGCACCTCTCGTCCATAAGCATGCTTGGTGCCAGCTGTTCTGGTTTGTCCAAGCCCAGATGCACCAAGCACTTCATCAGGTAATTTTAAATAAAAAGGAGATGTCACTTGTTGTGCTACAAGTGATGCTACTGGAGACTTTACTGTTGGGTTTGCAGTACCTCTTCTAGTGCTGATTAAATAGCTCTGCTGTTGGGCAGACACACTCTTTTCTACTTTCCTCTATGACTTGAGGCTATGCCAGCAGTTCCTAACAAAGCACCACGCCACGTCTGACCCCGCTGCCCTCCAGCTGCCCCACCAGCTGCCTGGGGCCGGGCACGGAGCTGGGAGCAGCCCCCTGAGCTTCCCATCGCCGTCAGCCCATTCGCCTGAGTCAGAGCCCAGGGGCAGCGCTGCTGTCCACAGTACCATACAGAATTAATTAATTAACACGTATCATTTAGAATTACTCTGAGTTCTCCTTAACAACCATAGCCCAAATCATACACTTTTTTTTTTTTCTTTTTGCAGTAGATATAAATCTTCTTGGGTTGAAATACCATTTTAAAAAAAGAACTATCTGGGTCTTACATAATCAGCTTGTCCTGATTTCCAAGAAAGCTCATGTTTTTGCTCAAGCAAGTGAAGTAATTTAATAAGTGCTTTAAAATCCTTTTCCGTATGTGGGAGGGTATCTTGGATTTTTTTTTCTTACTTCTTATGGCATTTTTAATGAAGCATTAATGTATGCAGAACATCCCACCAACCCTCTTTCCATAGCTCTCTTTTACAAACAGTATTTGTAATGTATACCATAGCTTGTCTTTGAAAATAGAAACAGATTGCTGAACAGGTTTTATGTCCTTTATTAGACTGGAAGATGCTGAATATAGGGCATTATTTAGTCTAATCCCTTTGAGAGTATGTTTTGTATATTACATAAACAGGGTTTCTTCCATCTTCTTAAACATCGGTAATATAACTATAAATTACATCTTCTATATGACAACAGCTGTGATCTCTGCGCTGCAGACTGGATGGTACTGTTTTCACCCCTGGTGCGTTTGATTTTTCCATTATTACTTATGCATTGGTGTTTTTACAGTGTCCTCTACAGGAGCAAGCGTACCTTTTCTAATAGAGGACTTTAATAGTACAGTGATGCATCTGAATTGCATTCTGTGCTGCCAGAATAATTTACAAAAGCTCCTTTGAGCTAGGACCAGTCAAGCTTACAAAAATAGTATCATAAAATACACATTTCAGATGGTAGCATTGCTATTAAATGCGTTTGTTGCCAGAATGAGGTGCAGTCATGTGGGCATTTCAGCAGCTTCAGTGAGACACGTTGTGAGGGGTTTTCCATTTCAGCCAGCCTAAGCTCTGGCTGGGAGCTCCAACAGAACGCATTGCTTTGCCCTGAGCAGCTCCTGCACTCTGTGTGTTGCTGTATGCTGTAGTACCAATGTCCCACTATTAAATTAGATAACTGTCTTCAGAGAAACAAAACTTCCATCCAGAATGTACTTCTGAAATCTTGTCTACTTTATGACCATTTGTGCTTTGTGACCTCTCCCAGCCCCTTCCTCCCTCGCACTTCCAAAGCTGCCTCCCTGTTACTCACTGGGCTCTGAATGTCCTTGCTGAGGACAGACAAGGAAGCCTGATATAAGTGTTGAATTTGGTGTGAAGTCAGTGTTCGACACAGCACACCATTGGCTTGAGTTGGGCCATTAGGAGAGCTTCTGCTGTCTGGGGAGAACTTGGCTTCTGTTTTAGTTCCATGGAAAGTTACTGATTCTGAATTGCACCTTAATTGTTGACCTCAGGGCATTTAAATAGGAAGGTGGGACATGGGAAGCAGTGAATGCGTTTAATGTTACGTCACTGAGAAGGCTTTATTTAAATTATTTAATGGAGAACTGTGCAAAGTGTGTTTTAGAAAAACGCCTGAGAATTCACCCTATGGTGTTGACGGTGCAGTAATTATTGTTTGTCTCTTGAGTGGGAAACAGTTACCGTGTTCCTGGTCTGATGAAACCGACTAAGTCTGACTTGGTTGCTTTGAAACACGGCAAGCAAAGCTGTGAAAGAGAAAGCACCAGGAGGGAGCTGACACAGAGCTGCTTCTGTTGGCGGTTTGTCTGCTGGAGAAGGAGAAGGCGCTGGGCAGGCCTGAGGCCTGACTGCCCACGGGGCAGCTCACAGAGCGCCTTTCAGCCGCCCTCTGAGGTACCAGGGGACAGCACCTGCTGGCTTCAGAGTTTGTTTGCCTGTTAAATCAGATTCTCTTGAGACAAGAGAGAGAAGAAAGATAGAAGCAGCTGGAAGGTGTGCCAGCAGGACTGTGGTGCTGCCATGGGGCACTTAGGGCAGCCTGAATCTCATTCCCTCTTGTTTGATCTGGTGCGAATAACGCTCTGGGTAAGGATTACCAAGGGCTGACATGGAGTGTCTTTGGGTGCTGCTTTTAGGGTAGAGCTGCCTCTCCCTTTCATCTGAAGTATCTGCTCATCTCCATCATCTTTTGCGAGGTTTTTTTCAAGCAAGGAGATAATGTTGGGAAGGGATAGCAGTGTTACCATCTGGGTAATGATGCCAACCCACGACTTCACCAAGAGGTGTCGGAGCGTTCTAAGTTAAGCAGGTCAATATGTTTTTGTTCTATTTTTGGCTTCTGGTGACTTAAAAACAATTTGAAGCCAACAAACTTTGAGGACTGCATAGAGGAAAAGACAGAGGGACACTTGTGAGTGGGAGGGGAGAAAGATTCTGCAGATGAATGATTGACAACTACAGCAAGAAAATTGTTACAGGAGTTTCTCAACTGTCTTTTTAATATAGGGGACTGTTCTTTGTAGAAGGCGACTAAAAGCCAATGTGTTTAACGATTACTGCTGCTCTGAGCACTGCAGTGCTGACCTGAGTGGAAATGTGATACATACCAGAGTGTGAAGCATCTCTCTTCATGTTGACAGCATCCGTGAGCCATCCCTGCCCGCACCTCCCACCTCCATTCGGTGCTCACCACGTGCTCTGCATGTGCCCCCATTGCCACCACGGACCCGCAGGACTGAGAAACACACTGAGCTACTCTCTCTTCCCCCATCTCATCTTCTCGTGGGATTTAGAGCTTACCTGGGGACGTGGCCAGTCTCTGCAGTCAGTGTTGGTGATGGGAGCAAGGTGAGCTGCCCCTGGAGATGTGAGGGCAGCGAGCGGTTCTGTACCTCCTGCTTCCATTCCATGGGCTCTGTGATGCTCCCAGAGGGAAAAGCAGGATGAAAGCTTTCAGGGAGCTGACAAAGTGCAGAAAGGCAGCTCTGTAATAGCTAGATAAAATATTCTGTCCCTGCCATTCTGCTTGTGAATGGGGATAACTTTTCTCTTGCTGCTTGTTGAAAAGCAAAAAAAAAAAAAAAAAAAAAAAAAAAAAAAAAAAAAAAAACGAACCCAAACAAACAAAAAAAAAAGCAAGGGGACTCTTTAGGATGTGTTGGTACCAGGTGTGGAGCACTCAGCAGTGACTCACTGGTGAAGAACTGTTACTGAAATTGAAGAGCTCTCAAGTGCATGCAGGCCAGTGCTGAGGACTTTCTGTGCTTGGTCACTGTATGCTTCTGGAACCTCTTGAGTCTCCCCAGTATCTCAGCCCACTCTCCTTTTCCATCACCTCAGTCTCAAACAGTGTGCCCCGTGCTTTGGCAGATGGACCTGGAGTTGGTTGCATGGAGGTCCAACCATGGACCTGTTGGTTGCATGTGTTTTTCTCCTCAGTGTCGCCATTTTGCTGTAAATAGCACCATGGACTGTAGGATGAACAAAGTCTTTCAGATGGACCCTCACCCAGTTTGTTGTATTTTATGAAGGAATGGAAGGGATAAAGGGAAGGAAAAATGAACTAAATTCAATGCTGTTTTTGAGTATCCGTGGAATGAGCCTGGCCTACTTCACGGACCAGGGTGTCACAGCTGAACTTCACATTACAGTCTGTTTTACAGATGCATAATTCAACACTGCTGTTTACTAGCATGATTGGGTGAAAGGAGGCCCTGTACTGGCAGAGCAAGTTAAGTCAAACTATGCACAGACAAGTATGTCATCACAATTGCCACTTTGAGCATAGAAGTTCCCTATTTGTGTAAACCACACAGGTGTGACATTCTTCAACAGTGTGTGAGGAAAGCACAGTGAAGAAGTACGAGCACACAGATGCAGTTTGTCTCTGGCACAGAGCAGTGTCTCCCATGGGACAGCAGTTCAGCAGCCCGAGCCAGGAGAGCACCTGAAGGCAGCTCAGCCGTCCACCGGTGCCCCGCTTTCGTTGTGGAAGTTGTGCTCTCGGTGTGTGCAGCAGCTGGAGTCTATTCTTTCCCCTTTCTAAAGGTTACCAGTACAGCACTGTGCCTGCGTCAGAGCTGTCATTTCAAGCCATCTGCAACATGTGCTGCTGATTATTTAAATGTTAACTTGTGCACTCCTCAAAACATGCGAGAAAGGAGAGAGGAGCGTGGAACAATTCTGTAGAGCTTTGTAGCCTTTGTTCTCTGCTTCCATCCACAGGGATACGTGAAATCAGTTAAGGAAAATTCTGTAGCAGGGAACGGTTTTGATTAATTTCAATTTTGGATCTCGAACTTATAGGACTTTGCTCACTATTGTATTGCTTTAACTGCTTTGGTGCTTTTTTTCCATAGAGGCGCGCTGGAAGCTTACGTTCAGTCGGTCAGAGCACGAGAAGGAAAGGAGTTTGCTCCCGTCTATCCCATAATGGTTCAGCTGCTGCAGAAAGCCATGTCGGCCCTTCAGTGAACGTGGGTGGACAGGAACACGGCCACGGCTCTTTGGTGCCACAGCTCTACTTCAGGTTAATGTAAAGTATCTCCACATGTACACTTCACAGTGAGGTATGTTTACCTACTTTGCCTGTGGAGCTTCTCTCTTGCTTTATGTTCTGATGGGAATTTATTTATACACAAATGTTATTATGAAATTGTACCCTTGTTACGTGCTATTAGAAATGAATCGTTCTCCAGCATTCCTTTTGCATTTAGAAGGTATAAAATTAGAACACACTCAGATATTACAGTGTAATTGCTGAATCTCTCTAATAAGGAAGTAGCTCTTTTTTCCTACAAGTACAGTCTTAAAGAGCTGAATACATTTTAGCCTTATTCAGAAAATTGTCCTTTTGAAATGCCAGACTCATCAGTTTCCATCTAAAAATCACTAATTTTAACACAAGGAAAAATACTTATAAATAACATCAATGATTTGCTCTTGCGCTGCTGTCACTCGGGAATAATTTATACTGATTTCACCTCTCTTTTTGCTTCAACTGTAATAAAGAACTTTGACTTTCCAATCCTGAATTCAGTATTTAAAGTTCTTCAGCAGCTTCCGCAGCACGAAGTACCAAAACAGCCTCAGGCCGGGCTCACACAGAGCTGTCCTGGAGGCCTCTCCCAGCGCTGGGGGTGACCTGACATAGCGTCATCTCCATTTCATACAGCACACAGCACCAAATTTTAATGAATTTATTTGAAATATACAAGAATATAGTGTGCAAAAATCTTAGGGGCAACATCATGTAGACGTGTCAAACTGAAATTTACAGTTGTGATTCTTAAAAAAAAAAAAAAAAAACACACAGCTGTTTTAGTACATGAAAAGCCATGATTGTAGTTCACAGCAGAAGCAATTGTAATCCTACTGCGGCCGCTCTACGTCAGACAGTTGGAGGAGGAAAAAAAGTAAAGTGCAAGTGTTGCACGTATAGTTAAGTGCAAAGTTTGCCCCCACCCTGAAGAGGTCTTATGGCAAAATAAAATATTGTAGAATATGTGGCAGAGACCAAACACAAAGTTAAAACTACGATGGTGACAACATCAACAGCACCGTTTTTTCTTGAGATAACGCTGTTTATTCCTTTTGCCCTGGCCCGAGCCCTTGGTTCTGGTGGAGGTCAGGGCTCTGCTACTGCCAGCTGGTGCGAACATCTCACTGCGGATACAGGTGCGATAGGTGGCGACCCAAGAAGCAGCTCCCGTGCTACAGCTCACTGTGCTCTCCACTTCCCACACGTCCTGCTAACTTGTTGGCATCTGGGCAGGCTGGGGGGCTACTGGTAATACACTGCTCGCCATTTCAGAAAGCCCCAGCCCCCAGAATCGTAATTAATAATATGGTTGTGCAATACATATAAATCAGCAATAAGAATCGATGTATATAAACAGCTGTTACATATTTTAAAATTCCCCTTTTTGTACATTTTCTTTTAAAAATAAACATTTATACACATCTCCTTCGCCTCTTTCTGAAGTACTTTAGCACCACAGGATATCCATTTTCAAGCCTATATTACCTGATACATATATGAAGTTTGGAAGAAAAAATAAGGCAATTTGGTTTAAAATGTTGATAGTTTTAGCTTACTTAATGTTCTATTGTAAAAAGCAATCCGCACTCCTATTACGTCATTTCTGACTTGATGGTGCCAGCATTTTATGGTCACACAAATTCACAACAAATAGACCTCGATCTCACATCTTCTTGCCATCAAGCAACAGCCATTTTGTCATCGTTGTGGGCAGAATCCTGGCTTAGTGCTGTTGTGAGCCCTGGGGGTAGAGAAGAGAAAAACACATCAGCAGTTACCAAGGAGAGGGGAAGCAGCCATTATCTTAATGGCAGCAAACACCTATTTGGAAGTACTTGTCATCCTTGGTCAGCTATTCAGAAGAAAATGAAAGTCCAAAACAGAGGATTTTATCCCCTGATCATCAAAAGACCATGAAAACTTCTTTGTCTCAGCCTGGAGTTGACCATCGTTATTTGGAGCTGTGAACAAAATGCTTCATTCACTAAAACAATTAAACAAGTTGTCTCCTGCTGCTGCTGTTGTAACACCAAGGTAAGGCCCTACTGCTACATGGGTAGGTAGGTAAGGTCTACCTGCTGTGGTGTGCTAAGGAGATAGCCTTCACCCTAAAGTCAACCCAAATACTCCTCTCTGTTACATACACACCCACTGAGCTTCCTGAAGCTCAGTGGTGTGCACGTGAAGTGAATGTGAGCTCTCAGGGCAAGGCCCACGACTCCTGTAGTGCAGCAGTGGTATTAGTAAATAGTTATTTTAACCAAAAACCATATGAAAGTTAATGGGGCTGCCACTGTTGAATAAAATAGGATACAGTGCAACATCTGGCAAGGACAGTGAACATAAGAACAGCTTGCTCCTGGCAGCTGGTGAAACCTTCTGCCACCAGGGGCTGAAGACTCCTCAGCAGAGAGTGCATACAGCAGCAAAGAAGCAATTTGGTTTTGGAGCATCATCTCTTATTCAGTCTTCTTAGAGCAACACCTGTGTAGGCGCTTGACAAAACAGGCTCACGTACACGGGAAAGGGAAGGCAATAACTTGAGATTATTAAATCCGCCAGGCCCAGCACACGTGGTGCTCTTGCTCAGCTGTATGATGGCTGACGTACGGCACCGTGTACTTCGCTGGGCCCTTCCTTCCACTCTAGTCGCGTGCTGGGACTTGCAGATTAGCTTGAAAGCCCTGATCTGTTGCTGACTCTTACTTTGATCACCTTCTACACAATGGGAAAAGCTTTCCCTACACAGGAAGCATTAGCGGGTGTACTTTGCAATTAAAGCATAACAATATATGAAACTAAAGAAAAAAAATATTAGATTTGCTCCCTCAATAGTTTTGTATGTACAGAGTAAAAACCACCAGAAAATGGTAAAGAGAAGCTTTATTGAAGAACAGCAGAAGGATTCTGGGAAAGCTCAGGTTGTTTCTGGGAAAGGGACAGCTTTAACTTGGGTACAACCTCATAGGCTCAGTTACTTCAACCAGGAGCTCCCGTGCCCCCCCAGGAATGCTCACGTCCAGTCCAACAATTTACAGACCTGTCATAAAGCACAGAGGCAGATGTGTGTTGTCTCCCTCCCGTGTCCCACAAGAAGGGAGGAGAACAGAGCACGTCCTGAACAGACAGAAAACACCACTGCTACCCTACAAACATACATAGCTGCATAATGGAGCTTGACAAAACTTACAGAATTTGTTCGTTTTCGCTTCCAGCAATCAGGATTTAGACGTTTCTGTTCTTCTGCCAAGGCCTTGGCTTCTAGCGTGTACATCCGTCTCTCCTCATTCTTCATTTTCTTCCACCTGTCACCAAGTATCACACTTATGGCTCTGCAACACACATTTCAGACTACGGTCAGAATGGGATTTTATTGTTTTTAAATTATTATTTTTAAAAAATCTCAGCCCCTTAAGAAACATAAAAAAAACCGCACAGAAGAAATCAAACATTTCTTCCCAATCACCTTCTCTCTTTTACCAGTTGAACAGCTGAGACTTCTGAGAGCTGAGCGGGGCCCAACGAGCATTCTAGAATTTCCAAGTGTGTGCATATGGATATGCAGTGACTGGCAGAAACCAGCAAACAGGGATGTTAAACAATGCTGAGAATCACCACCAAATGATAACCCACAGTTGCTTTGCTCTGCTTTCCTACCATAAGCCTGTATGACAGATTTGCTGAAAATATGTTCTCTAATAATTAGGGCAATGATCTGAGCATGACCTCAGCCAAGCACAGGTCTGACTAACTGCTGCCCCCGCGTCTGGTTCGTGATCTGTGGAGCTTCCTCCACCTCCAGCCCCCAGCGGGGAGAACACGAGTGGGCCGAGCACACGGCTGTATTCCCATGTAACATTCCTGCACAGAGAGGAACCATTTGTTCCAGCACAGCCATCGGTACTTCCAAGAGCTGAAGGAGTTGTTTTTCTGCTCCTTATAAACTTGGTGACCGCTGGACAATATTTCCCCACACTGCTGTGTCATATTGCTTAACTGTGCTCCCAAATGTTGGATCAATATTCTATTAAAATGTTAATGCCGGCCTTTGGCTGAATGCAGATCTCTGCACGGAGTCGCGGCCCTATCAACAGTTATTAATCTACGGAGCAGGTATGGTGATGGCTTCAGATGACAGTGATGAAAGCTGGACAACCAGTTCTAAGAAAAACGTGTATGCAACTAGAAATACTGACTTTCCTTATTAAAAAAGCTCCCCGTTGGCAGTGAAGCCCTTCCCAGGCAGTGGGCCACACATCCTCCCAAGGAAGAGCAGTGTGACTCAGAGTAAGGTGTGCTCAGAAAGCCATCGCATTTCCAACTCAAAACTCCAAAATGTTTGCTTCTCAAATGCAACAGATAAGCCTACAAAGAAACGGTACCTCCAGACTCAAACTGCATGGAGGCACAGAAAGTGAGGGCTCATCAGCACATTTAAAAGTGCTCCAGAAATCTGTGGCACAGACGAGAGCTTCATTTCTTGAAGGAAACACTTCTGTGAGTTAATATCTGAGACGGAAAAAATGCATACAGAGACATCTGACATAAAAGACCCAATTCTCCCAACCAGAAACAAATACTGCAGAGCTGCCCCTACAGCCCTTTCATACCACCGTAACTTTGCCATGCTCTGTACACTGCCCTTTTCCTCTTCCAGTGCTGATGAGATGCCTGGCAACATTAAAGCAGCATTCTGCCATGGAAGGTGCAAGCCCTTACACTGCAGTCCATTCAAAACAAATTGTAAAACAGAACTGGAGGCAGCCTCAAGTTCACTCGGTAATGATGTTCAGCACTAACAAATGCCAGGAACAGTTCAGAGGATTTTCTTCACCTTTAGAATATATGCTACCCAAACGATCCATCTTTCTGAAGGCACAATGAAGCCCAGCTACGGCTACAGCAAGAACATGTGCAGAAGCAATGGGTGTGAGCCTGACAACTGGGTCTCTGAAGTACGACTCTCAGGTCTGTCTACAGCACCACATGCATGCTGGGCTTGGTGTGCCTGCAGCCCACTCTCTCTTTGGCATGTCCTGAACCACTTCATCTCTGAACAGACAGCTTAAGCTCTGAATATTTCAAGTTTTGTCCTCACTCGTGCACAGACAACACAGAAAGGTTCTAAGAAACACGAGAACTCCAGAGTATGGAAGCTGGCACTGTGTATAACCACGGTAAGATCTACTCAGTACTCTGAACACCAAACATACTTGTATTTCAAGAATGTGACAGCTACCTTGAAACAGCCACAGCAACACTTAAGCAACAGCAGCTGAATGCCTAGAAAGTCAGTTACTGAACTCTAACTGTAATTTATGGATACCAAGAAAGTACATTCAGAAGGCACAGTGCACTCGGAAGCTTACTTGTAACTCTCACCACTTTGCATCAGCATGAATGTGCTCACTGAAGGATTCCAACTATTCTCATGTTCATCCAGCTGCAGCTCCAGCCACTTAATCAGCACTTTTTAATTAAATGATCAGAAACTTTCCTAGCTGACTTTCTGTCAGTTTCTCATGTATAGTTGCAGTGAATTTGAAGACAGCAGATTTGCTTCACTGAAATTACTAGAAACACTGCAGAATGTCACTGCCAGGACACACAAGACTGCCTGGAATTTAAGGACAGACTGTCTGCAAGGCAGGAGTTTGTTTCTCAGCAGCAGCTTCAGCCTCCCCAGCAGAGGAGCCCTCTTAAAGCATCATCACCTTTAACTTCTGTCACAATCTGCATTAGAACTTTTATGCAAAACAGAATTTTTTATGGTCACAGTTGTTTTATATACATCTTAAAAACCTGATTTTAAGATGGGTGCGTTTGTGTGCCTTCGTTTGTATTTACATACGTACAGCTAGCACAACATATTCAGCGTGCTTCAATATATACATACAATGGGCAGCTTTGTAAGCATGGAAGAAGGCAAGATCCCTTCCCCCAAGCACACAGATGCACAACTCTTCCAGCACGTTCCACCAGGTCATTCTGTGCTTTTAGGACAAGCACAATTTGCCTATGTGCTGTTTGGATTAAGATCCTTCAGACATCCAATCCATCAGTAACTTGTTATTTAATAAGATACACAGCTTAAATAAACGTAGCAGCTTCACTGATGATACAGTATTATGTCAAGACAATTATGGCTGTAGTAGAACAAGCAGGACTTCCCTGTTTCTCTAACAACACCCCAGCAGAAAACCTGGTACTTTTTTCCCCAGGAACATTTCTCATCAGTGTTAGCACGGACTGCTGTACATCCGCGATGCCGGCGGTGCGCACATACCTACCTTAGCTGCTGTCCCAAATGGTTTCTCAGCAGAAGGCAAGTTTGCCAAAAATGGCTCGTGTCAAATGTACAGAGAACTGCAGATATTTAAAGCCTGCCCATACATTCTGTGTTAGCATCTTTCAAAACTCGGGCTTTACATAATACACAAACTTGTTATTTCAAGTAGAAAATTTAGTCCACTCTATGTTTAAAAGCAGAACACAGATACGCTGCCAGCTCACCAGCAATAACCAAACGGTAATGTCATGCTGTTACCTGTTGTCTTTCCCTGGATACATCTGAGTATATTCAACTCTGTATTTTTTGGCAAAAAGCATGAAGGCATTCATTGGTCTTTTGCACTTGTTTGGAGAAGTGGCACTCACAGTACTTGCAGTCCCTGAGCCGTGGCTTTTGCCAGCTTTGCTGTACAAAGAAGTGGAGGAAAGATGCGATGCCGCAGTAGCTGCACAGTTTTTAGTACTGCATTCTGATCTTTCGGCATCTTGATTGTTTGATCCTCCGCACGACAGAGAAGCGCGGCGCTGGCGAGCCATGCTGCTGAGCACATACACTGCTGAGGAATCCAGCGGTGTGAAGTCGTAACTAGAAGAAAAAGACATATCAGGAAATGATCAAATATTTCACACGTACCATCCTGAGGCAGCTCTTGTCTCTCCATCCCTGCTAGCTTTCTAGTATCCTGCTACCTCCTGGGTCAATGTGTGCTTTCAGTTTGTGCCTGACGCAGACGTCAGTGGGTAAAAAGGGTCTGAGAGACCGACCACAATTCTGTAACATCTGCTGCGTACCATCAGCCCCCCAGCTGTACGTCAGTGCATCACACACCATCTTCCAATGTCACACCATTTGAAATGCTCTCTTTCTGCATTTGTCCTGCCTGTAACGCACAGCTGGTCAGTGCATGAAAGCTACTGAAGTGACACCTGAGCTGGGGAGGAGCGCTGAGTTCCCTTGCAAAGACATGGTAATAACAAATATGAAACCGCTGCATTAAAATAAACAGCAGTGTGTAGTATATGCTCTTTCACGAATAACTGTTCTGAATCGTTAGGCTGGAATTCTTTTACAGACAAACCTCCCACCAAGATTTAAAACAATGTTTCAAGGGCCACGGTATTGCAATTGAGTTCAAAGCTGACACCCGTCTGCCCTCTAGTGACAAAAATGTGACAGCTCCTTCCGTGCTTCAAGCATTTCAACAGCTTCATGAGTTGCTCCACGCGACTTCAACCTACGAAAAACTACACAACTGCTGTATTTTTCTGTTGACCAACAACTACAAAGAACTCCAGCCACTACAGAAGATGTGATAACGAACAGTCTCGCTATGGGTGTGAGCAGATCAGCCTGGGAACCACAGGCTTTATCATGCAACATGAAGAAAACACACCTACAAAGGTGCTACTGAGCTGTAACTTTAAAACTCTGGACTAGCAACCACCTTGTAGCAACTAACTGTAAGGCCCCTTTCGCCTGCTGCTCAGCGTGGCCATACTTTAGCAATTTATGGCAAAAGGAAAGGATTAGAAGATTGGCTTTTTCCAAAACCAACTACAACTACTGGCACAAAAGTGCTCCAAGTGACAGCCCGGCCCCATGTGCACAGGGAGCCCCTTCATGGGGGATGGGGCCAAAGCAAGGGTGGAGGCTGAGGGACTGTCTCCAAAATCCCCCGGAGGAGGAAAAAATAAGAGAGCAGTGTCAGTGCTCACAGCCTCCCAGGTTTACAAGCTGACACAGAAGGATCTCCCTGTTCTCCAAACAGTCCTGCAGTGCTCCTAATCTCACAGCCACAGAATTCTGGTTTTTGATGATTCTGCCCTGCTAACCACCGCCGCTGCTGCAAGCTCCCTTCTCAGAGACATTCCCCTCAGCCCAAAGAAAAAGAGACAAGGAATCTGAAGTGTCCAGCCAGGCTTCAGCTAGGCTGCAGACTGAGAAAGGAGCCACAGTTCTTCAGTAAGACTCAAATACAATGCTTCTACCAGCTCTCTTCATATGCACTTCAGAAGAAGAGTTAGTAAGAATTAAAGAAAATGGACAACAAAGGAGTGAAGACAAGCAGAACACACACTATCCCCCACGCAAGATATACAAGGGCCCTTCAGACATGAACTGCCAACAGCACTTAGAATTCATTTTTTCAATTGTAAAAAATAACAGCGAGCAACTGGCCTAAAATCAGATGCTAAAAAAGAGCCAACATCATAGGAAAAGACTGATTCAGCTACATTTAGAAATCTCTGAAGAACGTGGAAAAATCTTTGTAATACGAATATATACTATATCTCCTTAGGATCATTTATGGTGGATGGGATTTCTGAAGGTCACCTAGTCCACTCTCTGGTTCAAAGCAAGGGAAACCTCACACTTCTCTATCTTTGAAGTGAGATGTACTGCTGTAATGGGAAAGAAACACAAAATGCAGAATCTACAAGAATAATAAGAACAAATTAAGAAAGTACTGAAATATTGTATTCTAAAGCCATAGCACATGAATTAGTGCCTAGGACCTACTGCTTCAGGGACACAGCTGCCTATGAAGCACACATTAGCAGCTGATTAACACTACCATGGGACAACCATACCATGTTTTTTAAACCTAACCCGTTACATCTAAAGAATCTGTACAGATACTTTCCTTACTGCTTCACCTGATCAGTTTGAAACTATCATAAGCAGAGTCAGAAAAATTACCTTAGCCCAAGAGATTACTTTGCAGTTCAGCACAGCACAAAACCACACAGCTTTCCTGATAATCACTTTCCCTCTCAATTACTTTGCATAACCATAAGTATTCCTTCTTTCTTCTACGTAACGCTTAAATTCTGGTAGACTTAAGTAAGGTGCCTACTCATTAAACACAAAAACTGCTGAGGCCACTTTATTCAAAAATTACCTTTTAAATGTATCAAAAACACCTGAATCATCAAAGTTAATGGCATCAGGGTGTCCAGGAGGTAGACACAGATCTCCAAGATGCATTTCACAGCATGGAATGCCATGCTGTACCACAGTCAAGCTTGGATAAAAAGATGACCAACCTGAAGTGGTAAAGAGTTAAATTAGACAAACGGCCAGACAAATCTCTCTAGTCTTAACTGGAGCAATCCTACACGTCTCAATGGTATCGTTTCATTAAAATGGTCTGATGCAGTTTCTTTCATTCAAAAGAAAAATCAGAAAGATCTGGAAACTTTTATCATCAGAAGTTCAATATTTAATATGACAGAAAAGTCTCCCATATTTGCTGCTTTCCTTTCTCCCCCCAGTTTACCATTTTCCTGTATTCCACTCAAATACTTGACCAAACCTCCTTGAGTTATATACAGTATTTCTATAGCTTTACAGTTTTGTTTGTTCAAATTCTATTTTTTAGAATTTGAATTTTGTAAAGAATTTTAGAATTAGAATTTTGTAAAGACACAAACAGCATACTGATTCTACAACGCTGCTTTTATCAGTTCCACGAGTAACAAGAGACAGTAGTAAAACCTGCAACTACCTCCCTAAGGGTATTTTAATATAAAACCAAGTATACTTAGAGTACTTCCTACCTTTATTTTTAACATAGAAAGGGTGATCAAGTCTGCACTCTACTGTGAGCAGGCCATCCTCCACTGTGCCAGGATCAAAAGTCAACTTCAGCACTGACTCACCAAAGGAAATGCTTTCCTCATGAGAAATGAGCTTCAAGCCATCGGAGCCATAGCCCTGTGAACATGCAGACTGTTCAGAATTTCCAGGGAAGGAAAGCATACACGTTTGTAATACCACGAGTGTACACTCATCATCTTACAGTATATTACAAAAAGCAACATTCTAGACGTGCTATCATGAAAATAAAGACTGATAAAACATTCAAAACCTCCCTAAATGAACACAGCTCAGATGTTTCATGGCAAGACACTCAAACAGAACAGTGAGCAGCACTAGACAAGTTCAGCACCAACCTCTCTTCCCACACAGTAAATAAAGGCACAGAGCAACACTGCTAAATCAATACTGCACTACAGCCATTGAAGGGAATGTGTCAGAACTAAGGGCTACCTTGTAAGCACTCACTGAGAGATTATCTTCTTTTCCACAGCCTTCAGATCTTGCAAAATCTTCGATGTCCTGCCATTCCTTATTGCGCCCTTTATGAAAGCACAAACGAGACCCTACGAGATATTTTTGAGGGAAAAAAAAAAAGAAATGAATATTACCGTCACGTATGAAAGAAAAAGAAACACTTATCCAATGATACACCATATTTACCTTTTAGAAAACAGTGCCAAACAGTTGAGGGCCAAGAATGGCACCATCCCAGATCATCATCATCTGAAAGTGACGACATGCAGAAAATACCAGACTCCGATTCGCTATTTGTCTATTAAAAAAGGCACAATGGCATTGATATGTTAACGTGCAAGGCTTTTAGGCTGGTCCTGTACATATCTACGTGTTCTCTAATTCACATCTGTGTCATAATTCTACCTTAAACACAAACAGGAATATTAACAAGAAAACAAAGATTGGAGGAATGCAGGAGATGAGAAATTGAGTGTTTCCATTACCCTGTGTGCTCACAAACCTGATTTGAAATGTGCTTTCTTCAATTTTGTTCTTGTTCATCCTCCAAAATTCACCTGTGCCCTTATGCATCATCCGAGGCTTACATACAAGCAGTTTATAAGCTATCACTCTTTAATCATCCACAGAAGCACTGAAAGCATGTGCTGTTCTATGGAAAAATTACTGGAAAGCTGCAGGGCCAACTCTGCTCTTGGTAATACTAACAGAAAATCCACCTTAAAACTTAACCGTTCATTTTATTAACCAGCTTCTCTCTTCAAAAACCTTAACTCATGCATCTTTATTTAGTTTAGAAACGTTGTGGACATCTCACCCTTTCGTGTCTGACCGGTGTTTCATCCAAATCACTCTTGGAGAAGTTGGGATCATTCTTTGAGGATCCCGGTGGAGGACGTGCATAGGAATGTAAACTTTTGCTTGTAGCTATTATGTGAACAGGAGATGATCTACAACAGAAAAATGCACTTTAAAATGTTTCAGATTAAGGCAATGCAAGACACAGCTAAATTTACTCTAAACTACTTTTATTTTATGATATTTCATATATGAAATCTTACCACAACTGTTATGCATACAAAAATCCTGTCTGCATTCAGATTTTGAATAACCAAGAAACATCTTCTGTAATTCTCTGAATTATTCAAAGGTGCTGTCTGTTGCTGACTACTGACAGCAGGTGACTTACTGTGCATACAGCTGCAGCTACAGTGCAGTCTTGGGACAGAAGATACAGCCAACAGAGTTTTAAATATCTCTATGAAATACTTACATTAGAAAACATTTCTGTTTGTGTGAACCAAATGTTAAACAAATATCCCCCACAGCAATACTCAGAACAGGATGAGTATAGGATGCAAGCTCAGGCAGTGCTGCATAGCTCCTATCTAGCATCCAGCTAACAATGCTGCTTCCTCATCAGCTTCTTCTCACAATGCAGTATCTTGAAATCAATACTTCAGCCTTAGAGTACCTAAGGACACCTGCTCTGTCAGAATGCTGAGATCCCAGCCGCGTTACTGTTAACAGTACTGCATTTCATTTTCTTATTCTAAGCCTAGAAATGCTAAAAGGTGAAGCCCAGAAAATGCTAAGACCCCACAACATTTCTCACAGCCTTAGACAACTTGCAGATTACACATCTGAAACAATAACAACAAATTCCACTAGATTTTCAATTAGCTCATAAAAATAAGTAGAAATCAAGGCACTATTAACTATTACTAATTACATAAAACTAGTAAGTATTAAGAGATTAACACGACACGTTCATCTGCTGCTCCACATGAGGCAAATGCCATAAGATGTGTGGCCACAGAACATCTTTCTAGCACCCTACTTGGTTTGTGGTTGGCAGTTAAGAGATATTTGCAGCTGACTCTGAAGCAAGTTGTGTGCAACTGTCTGCAAAAGGAGTTAAGGTACTACACAGAAAGAATAAAAAACAGATCTCCAATTCAAAATCAGAGGGCAGAGGGTGGGAAGAGTGAAGGAAATGTTTCTGAGACGTAACATTGCAAATCTGAGAGCCAGAACTGTAAATTAACGTCAGTACCTGTTATAAAAAGAGCACTGCATCAGAGGGCTCTGAGGACTTGTGGCGATGTTTGCTAGTTCTGTCAGCCAGTTGACCCCATTCTCACAAGAATGAGCACTTTCTGAATCGCTGTTTGAGGTATGTTGGTTCCACGAAGGCCTTGAACGTTCCTGATGTGAAACATCGGTGCCAAGCTGAAAAAGCGCAGATGGGGCAGAGTCTGTCTGCACAGCCTGTAGTTCAGGAAGATCATCTACAAACAAACACACAAATTACTGTAATTACACCCACTGATAAATACTAGTTTACAATGAAACTTGCAAATAACATTCAAAACCAAACCACAACAAAGTAGTTGATGTTATCTTCGCATCTCACAATTACCAGCATCTCACAAACCCCACTCATAATACTTGCAGAATGTCCACAGAAACCACTGCATCTCTGGTCTACCATACATTCAGACAAACATTTTCAGAAAAATGTCACGTAAAGAGGTTATTAAATCTCCTTACTACATTGACCAGCTGATACAAAATTGTACTACAAGATTCTGCAGATGTGGCAACATCCTTCACTAAAATACTAAGAGCTTCAGTAAAAGGGAACTGAACTATTCTGTCCTAGTGGGTATGTCACTAAAAATAATCAGCATCAGAGGCTGTATAAGGTACAATTTGTCACGTTCCCACCAGTGAACTGGAATCTAACAGCTCAGAAATCATTAAAGCTGGGTATACAGCCTGGCAGGGGCACATGCATAACAGTAACCTACACATTTCACGCGGTATACTGGATAACAAAAGAGCCCAGCTTATTAACAACAGTCTGTGTCTCATGTAACTAAGTATCATTATTCTTAGTTACTCTACCATTCATTAAATGCACTAACATTGCATGGATTGTATCAATCCTTTTCAACATGCACACTACTTTTCTCCAACATTTAACTCAAGTTAAACATTCCTCTACGTTTGAATGTCTGTTAGGAGTTGACCTAAAGTAGGGCAACTTTCCTTTAGGAGGAGCTCTTGAGCTTTCTGTTTGTTATTCTTGAGCCAAAAAAAGCTCCTCTGGAAATCAGGAACAGAAACTCGTAAGTCTAAGTTCAAAGAACACGTTTAAGTCAACAAGCCAGCGTGTCAGAGCTGGAAATAGGTTACAGGGAAAAGTGGTTGTAAAGCAGGACTTTCAGATGCCACAGTTCACTGCCACATTCCCTGCCCTACCTACGTTAAGTCAGTCATCTCATTCAGTCAGCTCCCAGTAATCTCACCACAGGAAAACTGCAACCAAACAAGCCTCAGAACTGGCCGCCTCTGCAGGCCGTGTTGCTTACCAAGCTCCATGTGCTCATCACAGGATGCATATCCAGGAGAAGAGGGCAGGTTTTCATTACACTTCAGCAACTCCAGTGACTCATTCATCCCTGAAGTTCTCTTGTCCACTACCAAGAGCAGCTTCTGAACTGCGTTAGGCATCTGATTCGTCTTCACTTCCCACACCATGTTAGGATGTTCCAAAGTATCTGACTTTAAAGAAACAGAGATTAAAACTTGCATGCATGTAAACGCTCTTAAGTGCTACAGTATCCAGCGACTTCTGATGTAAGTTTTCATGCTTTTTTGCTCAGGGCAGGAACGTTCCCTGCAGGCCTTTGACCACAGTGTCCAGGAGTGGCCTCGGCCAGCACCGCAGCCAGCGCCAGCACTGCTCACCCACCACTGGTGCAGCCAGGTGGGTCCCGGCCACCTCCCCACCCTCCAGGTGTGGGAACATGTTTTTCAGGAGGGTTTGCTCCACCATCCTCCTTCCAGATGAGGTCAGGCTGACCTTCTGCCACGTCTCCTACAACCCTCAGCACCAGGCCCACATTTCCCCTCATCTGCAGGAGCCTTTTCACCGTCCTTCCCATCCCGCTATATCCAACCATGGCTTTGTGTGTCAGTGCAGGCACTGTGCGTGGGCTGGAAGAGGAACCCAAAGCAGGCCCCCACCAGCAGCTTCTTGTGCAGTTTCATTTCCCCAGCCCTACCGCCGCAGCCTTTACCCCCAAAGCACCACTCTTCATTACCTTTGACAGCTGAGGAGCTGTGATAATTCTACACAAGCACTGTCCCTAAAAGCCAAAAAACAAGGCTACCCAGTCTATAGCACTTTGGTTATCTACTGCTTTTGTTCCAATGATCCTGAACTGAAGCCACCACAATTACTTTCTAAGTGTCAACTGGTCCATCACAAAACAGCCAAAAACTCTGCTCGGGAAAGAAGGAACTGCCAGGTTTACCATGTGTGTGACCACTAAGTGCCTCGCCATGCCCCACTTTAGAGAAATACATCTAGTAGAGCTCAAAGCAATGATCTCATAGGAAGCAGTAAGGCCTACAAGTTCTCTTGGTGTCATGCATCGGGGCCACGTGATTACAGTTATGGAAAACATTCGTTGTGACAAATGGTTGGAACTACTCGGGGCGTCACGACAGGAGCCACAACAGCGTCTTTCTGACTTTCAGCAGCTGAGGGAGGAACGCAAGAGAAAGGAGAACGTGCAGCCCGATGAGCTCTCAATGGTGTATCTCATTCCCAGACGCGCCCATCCGCACCGCAGCCCGTTCAGCTCTCGCCCATCACGCACGGCGTGAGCGGGAAGGCGGAGCGCTGTGCGGACCGTGTCCGAAGGGCACCGCGCACCCCCATTTTCTCTGGAAGCCAAACGAACGCGTTCGCGGATTTGCGCCCTACGCTACGTCAGTTCCTCACGTTTCGGAGAAAAAAAACAACAACACAAAGCGACACGAGCGAGGAGCTGATTGGCCGCAGCGCCTCACGGCCGTGTTTGCGCCCGGTCCCCCGCACACCCGCCGCTGCCGGCCCCCCCTCGGCCCGCGCCCCGCACCGCTCCCTCAGCGCCGCGCCCGCGCCCCCCCCCCCCCTCCCGTCACGTGACCCGCCTGGCCGCGGCCCTTGTTTATAAACTCCCCGCCGGCACCGCGCATGCGCGCAAGCCCCATTCATTCACAACTGCGTAACAGCTCGGCTCGGCCGGGGGGGGCCCGCCGTTCCCCTCCCCCACCCCGCGCGCCCCCGCCGTCGTCCCCCGCGCGCTCCTTTCCCCCAGCGGCCGCCGCGCGAGGGGCCGGGTCCGTTCCCGGCGGGGCGCGGCGACCCCGCTCTGACAGCCCGGGGCGGGAGGCCGGGAGCGGAGGGAGAGGAAAACGGTGGGCTCCGCGGCCCCTCGCTTCCCTCCGCGTCCCGGCGCCGCCGCCGCCGAGCGCCCCGAGGGCGACAGTAACGCGGCCGAAGCGCGGCGCCGTCAGAACGGTCCCGGCGCCGCGACGGTACGGAGCGGAGTAAACAACGCGCCCCGCGCTGCCGCCGCCTCACAGCGGGGGCTCCGCGGCCGCCCCGCCGCCTCCCCCGGCCCGGCAGCCGCCGCCCGCCCCCCCCCGCGGGACCCCGCGGCGCCCGCAGCGACAGCCCCAAACTTTGCGGCACTTACCGAACCCGTCGCCATTACCGAATTCCTCTCGGCTTCCCCCTCCTCCTCGTCCCCCCTCTCGGTTCCGCCCCGCACCGCCGGGGCTCGATCGCAGAGTGGCCGAGGACGACGCCGCTCAAGCGAGCGCCGCTTCCTATTGGTCTTCCGGGCTGCCCGTCAGGAAGGCGTCCGGAGGGCGGACGTGTTTTGACTCTCCCGCGCAGCGGATTGCACCGCGCCGCACGTCAATCACACGCAGACGGCGCCACGATTGGCCAACACCTCCCCCTGCGGGCGGCGAGGCATCCTGGGAGCTGTAGTCTTCGCGGCCGCCGTCTCCTGCCAACTCGGCCGCGGTAAAACGACAGCCCCCAGGATGCTCCGCGCGGCGCTCGGTCGATAGTAAACAAGGGGCGCGGGGACACGTGGACCCGCGCCGCTGGGCGCCCGCGCCGCGCAGGAGGAGCCGCCCGGATCTGCGAGGAGCGGAGCCCGACCCGGCCGCCCCCGCTGGGCGAGGGCTCCAGAGCGCCCTCGTCCCTTCCCGGAGCTCGGGCCCGGGCCGGCGCTGGGTGCCTGCCCTTAACGAACCCGCACCGCCAGCGGGTGCGGCCCCGGCGGGAGGCGGCCGGCACAGGGCGGCGTGAGTCAGCGCGATTAGCCCTCGGAAGGGCCCCACCGCCCCGCGCGGCTCGGAAATAATCCGCGGTATTCTAAACAGCTGAGAGAGAGTTTCAGAATTATGCAATTTTGGGGCTTTCCAAGGAGATCATTGTGTTTTTTTTTTTTTTTTTTTTTTTGTGCTGTTTCCAACATCCTCCCCATCTGCCGAGCTGCTCCCAAATGGCGCTGGAGTCCCGTGGCAGTTCGGTAGTTCTGACTTTCGGGTATGCCCGCGGTTGGTCGGGAACGTAAACAACAACAAAAGGTATTTACACAACGTAAAGAGAAAGGAGTCCTTAAGCGGCGGCCGCTGGGAGCTGTACGTCCCGTGGAAGGCGCTGACAGCGGCCGCCAGAGGGAACGCTGCGCTTACTGTCACCACGGAAGGCTTCTGCAGTGCAAAAGAACGCTCCGATCGTTGTTGGCCATCAACGCGCACAGCGCAGACCGCCGGGCAGCCCGAGGCTCGGCCTCTCCTGCAGGCGATCCTGGTAGCCGTACCGCTCCGCTCTGTGGGCACCGAAGGGACGCGGCTCCCAAAGCACGGCGGAACCGGGCAGCACTGCATGTAGGTGTGCGAGAGCTGAGCTGACAGAAGGAAAGCCGACCCCGGGCTATTGAACTCGAAAATCCTCTGCGCTTAACTACGCAACAGAAGAACCCTTTGCGGGTCATTGTCCCAGTTTGAGAATACAGTGATTTGAGCAAATGGAGCTTTGGCAGAAGACCTGTGGATACACGGGTGTCTCCACTCTGCAGACAGGCTACAAAGCCTGTGCAACTGCCACTTGCAAAGCAGAATTCCCATTCACTCCCCTGCGTATCCCAGTGGGAAAGGAGTGGCACGCACAGGCCAGATTGAGTGGCAACAGAAGATACCAGATGGTGTTTTGGGAAAAGACTGTCTGCCCCAAGGCTAACACCTGGCTGTGGAGCACGTTCCCACCCCACTAAGTGCTTTTTCTACCCACTTCTCAGTCTAGTTGTAAAATACATTGGCTGTGAGGGTTCACAGTTATTTAGAAAAACTTGTGCATAAATGCCACATGCAAAGCACAGTCCTTCGAGATCCACTGGCCCAGATTCAAGAGACAAGTAAATATCACTGCTGAATTAGTGCCTCAGTATCACGCTTACCGCCTTACAAAGAGCACAACAATGGGAATCCTACTTAGGATCTGGATTAGAACTCCATAAATATGAGAGTCTGAATTGTTTGTAAGATTTGAGAACCAGAAACATAGCAGCTTCCTTGTTTTCAAATCTACCTTTTCTTCTTTGCATATGGAAAGTTTACTCAGAGAAAATGAGTAAGAGGACAGATATTGCATGCAGTAGATGGCAGCAAAACACAGAGAACCTTATCAAAGATTAACTACTAGCCCCCCTGCCGGGTTGAAGTCAAATATCCTCAAACGTCCAGGTGATGATGTCAATCCCATACTCCTTGCTCTGCATATCTAGGCTGTAATTAAATCATTGCTCCATGCACACGCCCTGCCTCACCTTACACCATGCTCCGAATGAATGAGTGCTCAGGGAATGAATCAATGCTGTGCAACACCGATGTTGTTGTAGCTTTGCTGATTCAGCTGCTTTTGCTGTTTTAAGAGAGGCAGGTGATAACATGGGGGATTGCGAAATCTTAATTGGGAATTCTCATCACCTTATCCAGGGATAGCTACCAAGAAGCACAAATAACCAAGAATGACTCCAAACAAACAGAAAATGATAAAGATAAATTTACATTCACCCTCACTGTCTTACCTAGTTATTTATTTCTGAACATGTCCAGCCTCAAAGTGGTGAAACCACAAGGTAGATTAAATAATAATAAAAGATAAGTCAAAGTCATACTAGTAAAATAAATATTACATCTTGAATTTGTCCCTCTCTACTTTTAATTTCTCATCGAAACCTGATGTCCTATCTTGCTTTTTACGACACAGTTGCTATTGCTGACTTTCTGAAGTACAACCTATCATCACTTTAATTCTGCTGTACAGGTGCTTTCACATCCACATGTACATATCTTTCCACCCTTAGCAATTAACAAATGACTCCACATAGTTCAGATAACCCTGCTTACCAGAGCTGCCACCTTCACCCAGCACGGCAGCCTATCCTGCAGGCGTTCTGGCAGACCCTCACACCTCAGTCTTCTGTCGCTGTGACTTCTGTATCTTCTACAGCTGTTCCTGCTCTGTCCCTCTTCTCATTCTCTCTAGAAATGTATCTTGTCATTATAGCACAGATTCCAGTTCTAGCTAAACTGTTATCATCTACCAAGACAAAGCAAGACAAAAAGTGACAAGGGCATCAGGAACGTGATGATGAGAAGCAATCCTGAAGAAAGGGAAATAAGAAAACCCATGCCAGCCCAAGGCTTGCAGAAAAACAAATCAAGAACAGACTGCAGATGATCTGGAGGTTCTGTGTAAACTGTAGTGCCAGGGAGTGTTTGGCAGCACTGGAATACAATCATCTGTACTGTACCTTCTTTTTAGAACAGTCCCGGAGTAGTTTTTGTGAGGACCAATAGCAAATAATTCTCAGACGTGGTTTGGGACGGTTCTCAGTTGGCCATCTGCATGTGGCCGCTGCATATAGAAAGCTACAGCTTATAAATGAGCCTACACAAATTCTACAGAGTGGCAGGAACATTGACTATTTTATGCCCCAGTAACAGCAAACAGTCTCAGATACATATTTTTTATTGTGGATGTAATGGTACAGATTCAGCTAAAAGAAAGAATGGGAACTGAAGACATAGTGAAGATGAGGTTGCTTAAGAAACACACCATGTGACTCCACAAGGACAGAACTGGGAGGAGAAGAGTAAGGTACAGCTTGGTGAAAGCTGTAATGCCTTTTCCAAACATGGCATTTATCAAAACGGAGTTTCCAGCATCTTCAGAGGTGTGGGCAGCACATCTCAGGGACTCACGTGGTCATGAGGGAATTACTCCTCCACACAGCACAGCCTGCACACAGAGTACAATCTCCTCCCAGAACCTCACAGCTGCTCAGATGAAATAATTCAACACTTCGGAAGAAGAAAGGACAAAGCATACATAGCACGCCACAATGCTATTTTTAGTCTGTCCTGATTTCATTTACCTCAATAAGAAGAGATTGAGTCAGCACATCCTGTCAGAATTGCCTAGTATATGTAACTCCTGTTGGGAGTTCTTCACACTGCTTTGGTTGGGCAGTGTTTCCTTTGTGTAACAGTTTGGCCTTTTCCCTGTATGACATACACAGTTCTAAGAAGGAAACACAGCCAATGGCAGCGCCATTGCTGCTCTCCAGCTCTGCTGGATTTGTCATGATAGAAGGGACAGGAACAGGGACAAGGAGGAGAGTCACTGCCCAGTCAGCCAGGCACTGCATCCCAGCACAGACCCAACAGCCATTGCAGTTCTGCCACTGCCTCTTTGCCTGGCTGTTGGAATAAAGGTCATCTAGAAAGAGATGGGGTGAAGGAAGAGACAATGTTGAAAATATAACCACTTCTTTTTTTTTTTTTTTAAATCCTTTCAAGGTTATTTAGCTCATTTTGGTCCACCAAGAGAAGTGCCCAGCCTGTAAATACCTGAGTCAAAATGGGGATGAAGAATTTAGAAACAGTCTCGGTATCTATCTGAAGGAAATCCAACTCTCATTGGATGTGGATACAATCCTAAGTTTTGTGAGGCAGCCAACACCACTGATTCCAACACATTCAACATACAAAGAAGTGGGCATCAGTTGTTGGGGCTGAGACCTCACAGTGCTGGTGCGGGGTCACATTGCTGCTGTGCATCAGTCAGTGGGTGGTGAGTAATTGCACTGTGGCTAGATGTATTGTTATCACTGCATTTCTGTTTCCATTTTCTTCTGCCCTGGTAAATAGTTTTTATATAAATAGACACATTCTATTTTGTTTCCAATTCTCTCCCTCATCCCATTTGGGGAGCAGTGAACACACAGCCATGTGGTGCTGAGCTGCTGCCAAGTTAATCCACAACGAAGCTGCAGATGGTTCTTTAATGCATTTCATAGCTTTGCCTCAAGACTTCTCTACTTCGGGATCTCACACCGGAGGTGCAGTGACTGCACAAGACCTTGTCTCAGATAATCTCCTGGAGCACAAACAAATGACATTCAGAAACACTCAGAAATGACACCAGGACCAAGGAGGCTTGGTTTCCTCAGGGTTTGAGTCTTGTGATTGACTGGGGGCTGTGGTTGAATGTCTATTCCCATGGTCAGTCAACATTCAGTGCCATGCACATTCTCTTGTGCTTGGTAACATGTCAGTTTGTGGCTGCTCTTCTCCAATAGAATTTATCTCGGTTTTCCTTGCCCAGTAGAGCAAATTTTCAACAAACTAATTGGAGCATTTATTTTGTTAGCTTTCCTCATTAGAACATGGCCATTTGCCAAATTTATTTAAATCATCTGCAGAACTAGATGATCTTTGAGGTCTTTTTCAATTCGGGCCATTCTGTGATTCTATGAACTACAAATTGCTGGTGAGGTTTGGGAACTGGGAGAGGAACAGAATGTAGATGCTGAGCCAATGCCTCAGCCGCACTCGTTTAGCAACCAGACTACAAAGATAACATCCTGGTTTGGGGGTATTACTTGACTCTATTGGGAGTATTGGTCAAGTCATCTAAATATGGACATATACTCTCATAACATTGTTCAAAACTATTAGAACTATCTTTTTCTTTTTGAAATACCCCAGTAATTGAAAGTTGGTGACTTGCTGTGATTTCCTTTGTAAAATGAATTTTACATTTACATTACACATTTCTGACACTAAGCCTGGCAAGTCTGAAGCACACACATGACTAGATCCAGGAGAAATCCCAAAAGCTGACTTTTGAAAGATACAGATTTGTACCAAACTTACAAAGCGACAATTTATCACTGTTGGTAGTTCACCAACAAAGAAAATTCAAGAAATCATCCAGTTCTCAGGAGCAACACAAAGACACTGCCTCAGCAGGAAGCCGTAATTTGGGACCTAGAAAATCTTAGTGTCTGATTATCTGAAATTCGTCACTCCCCACTACCACAGCATCTTCCCAGCTATATACTAAAGCAAATCGTCCACTGCAAAGCAGCTATGACAAATACCAACACATTGTCTACAGTGAGTAACCGGAGTATGTACATAACTTAGGAAAATCAACATGAACGTGTTAAGAATTATGAATGTTTTAATAAATGAATATAAATAGTTCACTTGCAACTTTATAATAATGGAATTAAAACACAACAATATCAATAAACATGTATTTATATATATAAAAGTGTTGTTTATTGTAAGGAAACTTTAAATATAACCAACAATATTGAAAATATCATGACTGGCATTTACAGCCTTGATCGTAGTTTACTGCCATACAAGTAATTTCTAGCATTTCTCTTAATCACATTAAGCTAGTGCAAAATTTAGGTAGCTTTTAGAGATTAAGCATACAGAATGACAGGAGTGCAGATTTTAGTTACCTGATATCTCCTTCCAGTATAACAAGCTTCTCTTTTTTCCATAAATCAGAAGTATAAAGGCAAGTTATTGTATGTGCAATTATTCATACTAGGTTTCTAGGTTAAAAAAATGACACTTGTAAATTTTGCTCAGATTGGGGTTTGTTAATAATTTGACCTATAATTTATACCATACTATATGGCATAAATTATATATTATAATTGTATTATATAATCACAATTTCATATGCAGGTATGATTATATAAATTGTCAGAAAGTATCACTAACTATAGGATAATAATTACTTCAACATACATAAATATATGGCATTAGAAAAGTCATTATCTAAGAAGGAAAGATGTTATCATTCAGGTATTTAAAACAGGGCACAAGCAGCCTTCCTACAATTCTTGTAGTACTGTTTTGACAGAACTACTGCCTGTTGCCATTACGTGCACTAGCTTGCTATGTACATCAACACATAGGTCGGTAAGCAGTATTAAAATTGGGCTGTGCCTGAAATTTCCAGGCACAGACCTTTGTAAGCAATGAGCCCTGTACTCCTAATTAAGATGATAGTCTCTCTCCTCAGTCTCGAAAGGTATCCCACACTATTAGAGCTAAAAAGGTATTTTATGATGACCTACATTTTTTGAAAGCAGGACACGTTAGCTTTAACAGCAGCATTATTTCCAGAATTGTAGAAAGCTTTTAACTATTGATCTTTAAAAATCAATATACTTTTGCACTTGCTGATAAGGATTTTTTAAAGAACAAGCTTAGTTTAGCATGGCTCTCAATATCAGTCACTTTGTTAATTGGATCTGGTCTTTGATAGCTAACATTAGACTGCAAGAAGAGAGATATACAGAGATCCTTTGAATTGAAATAGGTCGAAGATTTAACAGATTAAAAAAGGTGAGATCTAAAAAAACTAACTAGAGAACAAGCATAGAGAAGACAAAATGCATAAATATAAAACGGGGAAGAGAAGTAAAACCATATAGGTTATGTATGATTAGGCAGAACATGACAACAACCTGTGCCTTTGCTTTTAAAGCATTGAGGTTAATTTGTCGACTGTTCTCACTCTAGACTATACAGAATACACATAACTAATAAAAAATGCAGTTTATTGCAAAAATATACAAGTCCTCTAAATTGCATAAGATATTACAATGTCGTGCTGAAACATGACATATTAAACGAAGAGGACTTCCAGACAAATTACAAAATGTTAGAAATCAGATTTGGGTCATGAGCGTTACACAAAATGCATTGTCATGCTTTATCTTACGATTAGTCTTGTGATTCACTACACTTGTGATAAATGCAACATAAAATCATGACAATCGTAATAGTCAGAAAGTAATATCTACTGTATATCTTCTGTATTAATACATATAAACACTTTGTGTGCACTAATACTTTCAACATATCACATTCAAACTAACAGTCTTCCCAGAAAAACTGTAATCATTTGGAAGGACAGAAGATGGTTTAACAAGTTCATCGCGTGTGGGTTTTTTGAAATCTACTCTTTAAAGAAATGTTGTATTAAAGGACTTGATTTTCAAAGGTGCCGTGCTCCCGCAGGTCTTCATTTCAGGTGGAACCATTACAGCTGAGCACTTTAAAAAACCAAGTCCTCAAGTCATTGAATTTCTATTTTGTTTACTAGTACTTCCACTGTAATAAGCCCCCCCCCCCCCCCAAAAAAAAACCCCACCCCAAAACCCGCTCCTAAAATCACAGAAAATGCTTGGCATCTATAGGAAGAGAGACAATTTCTCAGTGGACTAACCACTACTGTGCTATGTTCTCATAACTGATCTTGTTGCTCCAACGTTTAGTTCATGCACTGGTGTCGGCAATGTCCATGTTTGTTCCAAACAGAGCAACTAGCTGCTCTTCATAGTTTGCAATGTTTCTTTTCAGAATTTCCATACAAGGTCCCAAAAGCCTTTCAAATGCCTGCACGTCCATAACTAAGATAAAAGGAAAGAGATAGAGAAAGAATGTAATGCATTCGTCAGTGACAGGCACCAATCTCAGCATTTATGACATTCCAAAGCAAAAATTTAAATGGAAACTAGAAAGATTCTACTGAGGTATACACTCTGTTTACACAGAAGAGAACCACTTACCGTAGCTGAGAAAATATTCACCAATACACCGCTGTCATAAAACTTCATTAATATTAAAATTTGCTTGGTTTCTTACTTATAAAATATTTTCAAATTAAGATTTATGTGATGCAAGAACTCCACGAGAACTCTGGAAAGGCCTGGATTCCTCTGCAGGATGCAGTGTTAAGACCATTGGAATTTCAAACAAAACACATCCTTCCTTGATGTTGTTGGCTGTATCTGAGGTCTAGCTTGGCATATTTTCTTGCTGTTTTTACCTGTTTCCACTCACAGTGGAAATGAATAGATATTTACTTCCCAGCACACATACAAAAAGTTGAAAACAGTAATCCACGTCATGTCAATGTGCTCTATCCAACCAGAATGTTTCCCTTCACTGATCACATGGCATTATCCGCTGTATTTCTAGCCAACAGGCCAGGGAGGAAACTTCACACTTCAGTCAGCTTCCAACCTTCAGCCTGCAGCCCCCTGGCTCCTGAGAAAAGTTCAGATCTCTGCTATTCAGAAGTGCCAGAGATGAATCACCAATATTGGATGAAGACAGTCTTCTTCCTCACTGCTTCTCATTCTTTCCTTTCTATGGTTTTTACTTCTACTGCCTGTTCATCTGTGTGAGTTTAGAGATACGGATTTAAAAAAATAATAGTTTTATAAATAAGAAATAAGCTTTTTGTTTACTGTGATGCTAATCAAGCCATTCTTCAAGGAAGCCAAATCCATCTTTACAGTTTTCCCATAACTAGGTGTGGGTATGTAGAAGTGAAACATTATGTCCATGAAAAGGAATGGGTCAGAAGAGGTTGTCTATAAGCAAACTACAGTGTGATAGAATGATTAAATTAGCAGCTAGTGAAGACAAAGAATTTGTTAAAGCTTAAGTCGTGGTGATAAAATGGGACAGCAGTCTTACCACCAAGTTATTTTATGGATGATAGTCAGAATAATGGGAAAAGAAATTCTTTAGCTAGCTGCAGTGTTGGACAGATTTTTCTGGTAGCTATAAAAGGCTTGCAGCAATATTATCTGCAGAATCTTGAAGCAATTTTACTTCTATGTAATCACAGAAAAGTCAGAGAATTTGTGTTCAATACTAGTTAATAATTATAAATAATTTAGCAGGTAACTAATATAAATAGGAATACATAGTAAAAGACGATGTGCTTAAAAAGCCTAATTTGGGTAAATATAATTAAATCTTATATTCTGGAGAAAGACAGAGTTCAAAGTTAAAACAATCCAATAGATTATATCATTTTATATTAGATACAAAGTATTATTGAACAGTACCTAAACACTTGACAGTGCCAAGAGCAAATGCAGAAGCAGCTCGTGGTTTGTTAGTTACAAGAGCAAGTTCTCCAAAATACTGTCCTCTTGAGCATCGAGCTATTTCAACTGCTCCATTCTCTTCTACCTCTACATCTGGTTTACCCTAAAATATCAAGTAAAAAGAAAAACTGAGAACAATATTTGCTGAACTCACCTGTACAAGCACAGCTGACAACAACAATAATAGTAAAGTTTAGAATAAATCAAGATTAAAAAAAAAAAAGTGTGTTTCAGGGATGTTTTACCTTCCTTGTCATTATAATCCTTACTTCCCCAGATTCCACAATGAAGAAAGAATCAGCCATGTCGCCCTGTAGAAGGAAAAAATAGAGTGGGTAAAGGAAACGTGAAATTTCATTTAAATTCCACGGTACATAGATCAGTCCAAAAGTAATGCCTCCTAATTATTTCCATGGAAACCACAACAAAGATCATAAGAACACTATTTTGATGGAGCAAATTCTCAGTTACAGAGCACTATTTTTCACCATTAGCTATGCATTTGTACCAGTGATGAATAAGAACCTGCCTGCTATGGTCATATAGATCTGCACCGGTAATGGTGATCCACCGTTTCACAGCTGCTGATGGTGTTGTTGCTAGGAAAATGCTGCCTGTGCAGTCCATCTTTCATTGGCCTGAATAGACTGAAGTCAGAAGGTGCCAAATCCACACTATACAGTAGGTGTGGGCTGGACAATCCAGCCAAAATTAGCAGTGTGCTCCACTGTCTTCAAACTGATATGGGGCCTAGAGTTATCATGTTGCAAGAGAAAGGTTGTCTCCTTTTCTTGCCTGACTCCAGAAGTTTGAGCCTTCAGCTTGGTCAGTGTTGCAATGCAGTGGTCAGAATTGATGGTTTGCCCAGGGTTCTAGAAAATTCAGAAGGATCAACCCCTTTCCTATCCCAAAACACAGTGCACGTCACTTAACCTGCTAAGGAGTGCATCTTGAAGTTTTTCTTCAATGCAGAATTCACATGTCATCAATCCATGGACTGCTGTTTTAACTCAGGCTCATAGTGATGACACCACATCTCAACATGGCTAATAATGTGGATCCAGGAAGCTTGTCACCCTTATCCTCATATTGGTTCAACAGGTCCTGACAAACTTGCATACGGTGTTCTTTCTGTTCCTATGTGAGCATTCATAGGACCTTGCTGGTGCAAACTTAGCAATATTCCAGTGTTGCCACCATTGTTTCCAATGCACTGAAGCCAATATTCAGCCTTGTACACAGTTCCCTGCTTATAATCCTCAAATTCACATGGACCAACTGAGATGCTGTTGGTTTCATGGTGCAACAGCTGTGCGCAGCTGTCCGAAGCATGGCTTGTCTTCCATGTGGGTATTACCACTGCCAAAATGCACCACCCCTCTCCCCACTGTGCTGACATCCATAAATGCTCATCAAGCAACTACAGAAGACAGTGGGTGCATTTTGTTCCTCATGGAGGAATTCAATTGCACAGCTTTGCTTCACATGCTCTTTCATGTCAGATGCCATTTTGTCAGACTGCCCCTCTGTTGCCATCTGTCTCATGGCAGCAAAATAGAACATTGGGAGAAGGTTCAACCTCTACTGCCATGCCACCAACATCCATCTCTGATGTTGTAGGCTAACATAATAAAATATGAGACATTACCTTTGGAGCAGCTCTTGTAGCATTAAAATATTGGCAGCCAGTGCCTTGAAGTTTACCTTTTTGATATCACTGCCAAAGAAACCACTTTTAAAGTGAAATACTCTTTTAAGGCACAAAACAATTAAAACATCTATAGAGAACTGACTGCAAATACTTTTCATGAAAAGACATAGCTAATACAAAAAGCAGGGAAAAAACAAATATGGAGGATGATACTTACTCCTTACTCCTGTTTCTCCACCTCTATATTCTTTCCAAGTGTTTTTCCTTACAGTTTTCCCATATAAAAGACTCCAAGGACTGTATCTGATATACAGTAAATACTTTTGGGCAAGACAATCTCAGCTGCCCATCCCAAAGAGTTTCCTAGATCACAGCACCATAGAATACCCCAAGCTGGGAGAGATCTAAAAGAATCAAAGAGCCTGACTCCTGGCTCCACAAAAAACTACCCAAAAATTTAACCCTATGCCTGAGAGCATATACAAGAAAAACAAGGTAGGTCTTCAGCGCTCATTAGTATAAACTATCATTTGATAATATAGTTTGAATTGCTAAATATATTAAAAATGTTGACTTGTTTATTCATACCAACAGAAAGGGAACCTTTTCAGAGTACTATGTAAGTAAAAAATTAGCTTCTGAAACAGTATCTCCTCCTTCACATTCACTGCTTTTGTTTCTTTTGATAAAGGAATATGGTTTAAAATCATGTATCATTTATAAATATTATTGTAATTGTTACTTATTGGAAGAGAAAAACTAAAACACAATGAACAACTGTACCTGAGCAATGATTTGTTCACCATCTTTGTATACTTTGGTGCCAATCACATCAACCACTTTCAAACGCTCGGATACCTTCATTTAAAAAAAGAAAATATCTGATTAACATTACAATACTGTACTTAGAAAGTCCATTTATACTTCTTTCCACGAATCTTTACATAGGATAGCGTATCTTTAGTCTCCTGTTTTGATAATCACTAAAAAAAAGAAGAGCTGCTGAATAGCCTTTCTGAGGTTATATTATAGTTTTCAGAGGTGGAAGTGTTGACAGAGGTTCCATTTTGGATGCCTATACATCCACATCTTCCAAAGTTATTTCAGAAAAGCATGCATGTACAAATATAACTGTTAAATGAAGATATTTTTATATTCCCTAAGTAATCGTTTCATTTTACTACTATCAAGCAAAATTAAGCTCAAGAAAATGAAAGTAAAAGAAACAAAAAAAAAGCCACCAATTTTAAATACTATATTGGCAATGCCTCTTTATCCTTAACATTTAAAATATAAAAACTATGATACTTTTCCGAAGTAGTATGTTAAATTTTACTGTGGAGAAAATGCTAAATCCAAATTCTAAGAATTTTACCAAGTACCTCTGATACAGCCATTAAAATAATGCAATAGAAAGCTTACTTCTAAAGATTTAAGGAATGGCAACGACTCAATAAAATTTTCATACATTCTTCTCTTTTTGGCATTATTTTTTACAATGATTCTTCGGAATGTTACCCTGTCCTGTAAACACAAAGAGAAGAAGAGAGTTTAGCAACTGAAAACACATACATGGTCAAACATTCTTTAGAAGTAGCTGAAGATGTTTGTATTACCCAGTTTTAGTCACTCAGTTTAGTGATCATGCTAGCTATCTAGAGTCAGAGAAAGCAAAATTCCTCTAGAGGTCAATCATGAGCTCCTAAAATTAAGCTCCTGATCTCAATCTCATTCACATTGTGAAAAGCTTCTCTGCCCTTTGGCAGAACACAAATACAGAGTTTACTTATAGACAGATCTGCTTAAACAGGCTGACTACATGATGAGCGCTGAGGGATGTGAACAACAGCTATCCCTACACTGGGATCCGCCAATAAATTGATATACAAGTCTTAAGAACAGCTAACCCGGTTTTACTGTTTTGGTAAATTCTATTGCTGTTGTCAAAGATCTAAATAATGTAGCATTGATAAATAACCTCATATTCAAATTCTACTCTGGAATCAGCAGCATTCATTTTGCAATTTGGGAAATTAACAATAAAGAACATTATTTATATATATATATATATTTGTATATACATATATTTACAATATAAGACAACATTATTGTTTTTTTTAACTCCGTGTTTTCTTGAGCCTCAGGTTTATTTCTGCAGTTTCTGGTAAAAGGAAGTGCTAAGTGTTCTCAGAATTTTTAATATTAAATTTTCTTAAATCATAATTCTTTGTTTTTTATTCTGTTATAGCGTATCAGTGGCATTTATATCATACATTTAAAACAAATGAATAATACATTAATGTAAGTATTTCACTTACCAAACCCCAGATGGCACCAGGAGAGGTAGCTATAATTGTAGCTGCTCTGGGTGTATTGTACATTAAGGCCAGCTCTCCAAAACTTCCTCGGTTGTCATAGGTGCCAACACACCTCCCAACACCATCACATTTTACATAAATATCATATGTCCCTCTGTTAATAAAATATATAAATACAGTGAGTAGAATCTAGTCCTGTTCTTTGCTAAGAACTCTCACTCTATTTTTATACCATGGATCCCAAAATAAAGCATTTGAAATACATATTCCACTTGCTTAAATTGTATTAAGCACCTTGCTGAGACAACTCCATCACTTCAGTAAATATTCAATAACAAAAGTAGTTCCTCTTTAAAGTGAAGGATAAGGTTGTTAGTTTTGACAGTAATTCATTGTAAAAACAGACTAGATTTACAGTGATCTATTGATTGCCAAAACTGTATTTATTAAAAATGAAGTAGCGGTATCCATGTTTATTAATTTCATTTTAACTATACTATGTACAGACATAGCATATTGTTATGATATGAAATAATACATTTTAACATTTAAAATAATTTAAAATAGTAATTTGTAAGGTAATAATTAGATGAATTCCACATTCAATGAATGTGTATGAAAAGCAACATAAGATTACGAAATAAAGAGATCATGTAATTATCTATCACCATGTGGATTTCTTCTCCCTGTCCATTCACTCCTCAACTATCACTTTTTGTTGTTTTGAGAAAGCAGCAAAATATGGTATCTTACAGAACATGACACAGCCATCCTCACTGATACTAAGCCATCACTTTGTTCAGTGATGAGTATCGGCACAGTACATGTTGATAAATCATGTGAATGATTTCCAAAAACTGCTCTCCAAATCTCAGACACAACTGCATTAGTTCTCACGTGTTCTGTTTTCTTTCTCCCACACAAATGTGTAAGTATCAAGTGCAAGTACGTCAAGAAATAGATTATTCTCAGTGGACTTTCGCATAATACTTAGTGCTACAAGACACAGCCATTCACCTATCAATGACATAGAAGTTGTCACCATCATCTCCTTGATCAATGACATGTTCCCCTCCTTCAACCAGCTTTTCAAACATCGCGTCCAACACCTGAGACATCTGTTCCTGTTTAAAAGAACACAGTCAAAGACAAGAAATTATTATCCGCTTTCTAAATCTTACTCTTCAGATTAGCTAACTGCTCCACCTCTCAAATATGCAGAAACTGCTAAGGGACATAAAAATGTTTATGCTACAGAGATGCACGGGTAAGCCAGAAAGACAGATTCTACTTCCTGTTTAGTGTTAGTTTTTTCTCTGCCAGTGTTCCAATCCCAACTTCCCTTCTCGTACTACTAATGACAAAATAGATCTTGACCGCAATAAAAATTGCTCATAAGCATTCAAACATAGAATTTCAACCTTCACTAACTTCACCAATTGTATTGCTGTGTGCCTCATTGCAAACAACACACTTACTTGGTTTTGTCTTCAGAAATATTTTGTCGGATCAAAATGACTGCAAGTACTTTGAAAATCTGAATTGTACAACATCTGCATGGTGCTGGGACACAAGTAACCATAATGGTCTGTAGTGCTTTGGTTTAGTAAATGCTAGGCTTACTGGGAAACAGGAACATACGCATCGTTATAAAAATACTTCATTAAACTGAATGGAATATGAATGTCTGAAGAGAAATATTAACAGACTAACAAAATGTCAACTTTTGAAATATAAAACAATAAACTAATAACTAATTATACTATTTGCTTTGCTTGCTGTAGACCTCCTAAAACCCAGTTATTTACATTGAAAAACAACAGACACAGCTCTGTGAATTGATAGAAATCCTAAAAATATAACTTAGTAATTGAAGTTTTATTTCCAGTTTATTCAGCAGTATACTTAAAATGTCGAGAACAAGCACAAAATTCTGACTGACTTTTTCAAGCTTACCAAATATGTATCACATTGGAACAATCAGTGAAACTACTGAAAACCACAACACAGAAAAGTTGGTGGAGTTACATCCTCAGGCATTTTTGAATGGTTTGATTCATAGCATTCCCAACCACTGCAAAATGGCATTTACCTTCCTAAACAAAACCAGCTAAATCAGTCCTGTAAGAGTCCTTCTTTAGCCCATGGGCAGAAATAACCATACCAGATATCTCAGAATAATTCTCTACAGATTGCTCTTTCTTCCTGCTGATGATAGAGAGAACTACTCCAACTCAGTGATACTTAATCTGTAGACAGATAAAGTTAGGTGAATGAATTCCATCTTTAATTTACTTATTTTCTTCACTTACGCAAATCTTTTAAAAATATCAAGCTGGTGTTATCAGATCCTATTTAAAAATAAAAGCAGCCAAATACAATTTTACTTTACAGAATTAATTTATCATGTGTGGGCACAGAGAAACAACAGATGGACAACATCCATCCTCCGTACATATCATGGTAAAGTACAGAAGGATATAACGCAGCCTACCTAGGCCAGCAGGGAATCCTTTGACTGTGTCTTGTTTTAGTACCTTTTTTGTTATAGGCAGGTATGTATTTGCAAAAATAAAGATGATGTAACTGTCCATTCAGTGAATAGCTTATAATTCAATTTGGGAGAAAAGTGTATGTGTGTGCACGCCACTGGGAGACACTGAAAACCATATCCTATTATCTTCTGAAGTATTACACGTGTATTTTAACCTTCTGAATAAACTGCAACTAACCGAAAGACAACTGGCTCTCTTTCTAAAACTTTCAACACAAAATAATGATAGAGCAGACCGCAATAGCCAAACCAGGCACCTGGCTCTTGATGTCACCATGAGAATTACAAATCCTGCTTGCTTATCTTGCTTCTATGCAGATCCTCTTGTTTCCCTGCCAAAATGAGGCTCCATTTACTGGTGCTCTCTGTAGTTGCTCCGAAAGGATAAAGATGGGTTATTTCAAAATCTGCTACCATATGCAAAATTAATTCCAGTATTTTGTAAACTGGCACAGTCTGAAAGCAGTTCAGGTTTTAAAAATACTTATAAAATGAAACCAGGAAGAATTTTTTTATATCAGTGTTTGCAGATCTGTGTAATACTGTGGCAATCTGGTAATCCATACTGCTGGAATGATACTTTATTAAAATGACACAATTCTAATAGAAATAAAATTTATAGAGAAACTGAACTATTGAACATGGATGTCATGATATCTGTGACCTCTGCTGGAGTTTCATTATCTTAACACAGCTTTTTCAAGAGTAACAGTTATTGGCTCTTTATTCTTAAGAACAATGTTCTCTACAAATAAGAAATGCCAAAACTGAAATTTAAATTATTTGAAACTTCATTCTATATGTAACATTTATTTACCTACTCTGATTAATACCAGCAGTGGATTTTTTTAATTATTATTATTTTTACATTCTAAATGGTGAAGCATGCAAATATAAAAAAAGGAACCTTTCAGAAAATCAGGGGACTCTTGGGTTGTTGCCATCAAAGCTGACTTAGTATCATCGTATATGACAGCACAGAATCCTTTAATTTCCTTAAGAATGAAGAGGCTGAGTAAGAAATCAGATTTTCTGAAAGACACATTCACAATACAAACTATATTCATGTAGCAAGATTTTCTTTATAAAGATATTTTTTCTTTCTTTTTTCTTTTTTGAAGTATAGTTACTGCATTTCTGACAAGAAGTCTAACAATTGGACTTAATAACAGAGTGTGATTTCACCAAACAATTTACAAGATAAGTGAAATAAACAAACTATAGTTACTGTCTGAATCATCTTTGATTTCAGGTGTGGATTTAGAATCACAGAATATCCCAAGCTGTAAGGGACCCACGTGGATCACCAAGTCCAACTCCTGGCTCCACAAAGGACCACTAAAAATTCAAACTCTATGTCTTAGAGTGTTGTCCAAATGTATTTTGATTTGTCAGCTTGGTGCCATGGCCACTGTCCTGGGTCCTGGGCACTGTTCCAGTGCCTGACCACTGGTGAAGGGTGAAGAACTTTTCCCTAATACCCAGCCAAAGCTCCCCTGATGCAGCTCCATGCTGTCCCCTTGGGTCTTTTATTACTGGGAAACAGGAAAGTGAAGGAGCATTAGTTCCCTCACCAGCATCAGCCAGCATGATACATTCTCTCCTGCAATGTAAAGTGGAGATAGTACAGTTTTCTTTTCTCTCTTTTTCAGACCAAGACTGTACCTACCCTGGTTTAGTATCAGCTTAAAGGAGGAAGTTCTTCTGCATGTTTATTTAGATCAGGCAGAATCAGAGCCAACTATGAAGCACGACTCACCACAACCACGGGATGTGCTCAGGCACTGGTATGGTACCATCCAGGCTGTTTTGCTCTTGGCACAACTGTCAGCAAAGCTGGACCAGCCTGGGCTTGTGACAACCATTGTTCCTCCTGATAAGCCCTGATCACGGTTTGAAGGAGCGGTCAAGCCAGGACTTCTTTCCAGAAAACTGTCTAGATAAAACCACCCTGCTTACTTGCCTGGTTTTGTGGGGTTAGCAGGAGAGGGAGGTGTAAGAGTTAAGCTGTACATCTGTGCATATGTGATAATGCACTGCTTAGCCTAAGAAACACTGAATGTCCTCAGATCTATTGCTACTGATTATAGAACTGAAGAAAGGTGACAAGAATGTAAAATTTTAAGAGTAAAACAGCCTAAAACAGCCTACTGTAATCAGTCAAACTCTGCCTTTTGGCATCCTTCTTAATTTCCTGACAAACAAAATCTGTCTTTCTAGTCAATCAAATGACATTTTCCCCTGTAATTAAAGTGTTCAAAATACTAAACATTTAATATGAAGAGCATGTTCTATGACTAACTAGTGAAAAACAGTGAGCAGGTAATTCTTAGCTCTTTCATCCCAAAACATGTAAATTAATTCCACAATCTCTCTGGGCAACCTGGTTCAGCATTTGGCCATCCTCACAGGTAAAAAGGTCTTTACTTATGCTTAAACAGACATTTTACATATTAGACTTATTTACGTATTATTTCAATGTCTCCCAATGTCTCCTGCCTGATGCACATCCTTCTATGACTCCTCCACCTAGCAGCTCAGCACTGAGCATAGCACATATTCCCCACATGACGCCGCCGTTGCCCCTCAGCCTTCAGGAGAGACATCAGACACTCTTGGGAGCCTGAGACCAGGATGACTGCATCCTACCTCTGGATGTGGGTTGAAATCTCTTATGTCACACAGTTGGCTGGTCCAGCTGATGCTGTGGAGCACTCACTGGGCCTCATCATCACTGTTACTACACTAACTCTATAATTTCCATAGCCTCTCATGCACTGTTTTTTCAGGCCCCTTCAAGCTTCCATCTGCACAAAGCACCTCAGCTGTGAAGTCTCTGCTAGTTTTTCCTCTTTGTTGTGCTCCAGGGAGCCCTCTGTCCTCAGTGGAAATTAGACAGGAGCTCTTCAACAACACTTTAGTAGAAGCCAGGTGCTCTCTGACAGTCTACATGTGTGTACATACTCTAAACACTACCCTTATGACAAAAAGTAGCTGCCCCCCTCTTCTACTTTATTCCATGATGGCCATGTGAAACTCTAGCATAGAAGCAGAACTTTAAAGTCAAAAACAGCTCTGATAGTTATCAAGGTGCCAGTGAACAGCAGAGCACCTAAATAGTGGTTTTAGGAATCTCTCAGATTAAGAATTATTTCACTGCATGAAATTTAGATACCAAATACCTTAATGAATCTAGGCCTGTCATGATATCCATGTAAAAAAAAAAAAAAGTGTGTAAGCCTGATGTATTGTCATTTCATATCCTAATGTGCATACTAAAATCATTTACAAGCTGAAGTTCTCCATGAGAACGAGTGCTTGTGTCCACAAGGTGTCTGTAGGCCTCATCAACTTCTTCCTCCTGATCAGGTGGCCTGCAGTAAACACCCACAACTGTGTCAACCACATTTACCTTCCCCTTAATGCTTACCCATAAGCTCTTAACTCATTCACAGTTCATCCCTAAGCAGAGCTCAGTACAGTTCAGATGTATCTCTAACATAAGGAACAACACCACCAACTCGCCTCGCTGGTCTGTCTTTCCTAAAAAGTACATACCCATCCATGACAGCATTCCAGTCATGCGAGCTGTCCCACCATGTCTCCATGACTGCAATGAGACAGAGCCCTAAGACCACACACAGATTTCTAGATCTTCATCTTTATTCCCAGGCACACAGCATTGATTCAGGCACTTTGGAGAAGAGGATGCAGGTTTCCCTGGGGGAATGCAAGAGGATCCCTCATAGCTATACACACCCTTGAGGTGGCTGGTCTTGTGACTCCTGTCATGGGAGGCAGCTGAGGTGCATTTGTTGCTGTTCTGGTTGGCCTGGTTCATTCCCAATGCAGTTACAATGGCATGAGCATTGCCATTTAGGACCCCACCCCCCAGTATCAATCAATTAATGTTCAGGAAAGTACTAAGAAGGCAATGAAACAGACACAGTACTAGAACAGTGAGAAGAAAAAAAGAGACAAAAAAAATCAGCCAAGTATAGGAAGGAAAACTTTGGGAAGAAGAAAAACTACAAATCAATAAGTCAGGATCTTGAAGATGAAGAGTAAATTGCAGAAATCATGTCTCCAGCACTCCATGTTTGTTTTTCAGAGCAAAAACCATATACATATACTCCCCTGGAACTCTGATCTTAATGTTTGCAGTACTATCACTCCAACTCAAAATATTTAGCTCCCTTGTGTGATATCCACTTGTAAACTCATCAAAAAGCCCTTATTTCTTCACTATCAAATAATCTAATTAATATTTAGATGTATGATCAATATTTTTGAGTATTAATCAGTATTTGCCTCAAAAATTCTTCTGCACAGTTATATGTTGTTAATGTTCTGCCTCTGACATACCACACATATGCCCATCAAGTCAGGTTCAGTAACACTTTCTCTGTTTTGTAACTAGCCCCTCTAAGCAAGCTGGATTTCTCCTATAGCAGTTTGCTAAGCAAGAGCAAAAATATACTGGACTGCAAGCACTTTGTAAGTTTTTAAGATGAGGGCACCTTCCATTGGGCAGTCCTGTTGTAAAACATTCATTAACTGAATACAGGCCAGGTGGAGAGTATCCCTGTTTACCAGATATGATGTGAATATTAATTTTGTCTTAGAGAAGAAAGGAGAATTAAGGACAATTCTATGTTTGGGAATCCATTAGCTTGTGAAGAGTTTTGTGCAATCTAGAAAAGCAGAATATTAACATGTTCATGTATTCTGGGCTTTCTCATTCATACATTTGCATTAATTGTTCTACCATCTGTAGTCCCAATTTTTCAAAGCAAAACAAAATTAAGAATGTAAAAGCATTATGAGAACCTTCTGTTGGTAGCACACTTCAATTAAGGCTTTGGCCTTGAGCAGAAGAGTCCACTATTCATAAAACATGGTTGCCTTATGCTTTCTTTCATCTTCCCTTGAATTAATCAATTATAATTGATTAATCAATACTTGTACTCTCTTATAATAATTCCCCAGGTGAATGAGTGGCAATATGCCCTGACACTGCTCTTGTACATTTGTAGAGAATATGTATAATTTATTACCTTTTAGAAAAAGGTCAAATCTTATTTGAAATATTCTCTGCAGGCATTAGCAGGGTAATGATCTCCAAAATAAAATTTCCCTGAAACAGAACAGATCTAAAACTGTTTATGGATTTTTGCTAAACAAAGGACTTGAACTTTAAGTGCTACGGTGCAGCACAACTTTGATGGCACCAGTCCCTTCAACCTCCTAGTTATTTTGCTAATAAGTTGGTTCATCGCTTGTTTTTTTGTGTGTTCCTTTTTTTTTAACTGCTAGTCCATAAGCCATATCTAGCCCGTAGCAGACAGACCACATAAGTTGCAATTAATCTGCCTCAGCAAAATTTCCTCTTTTAAGACAAAACCGAAAGAGTAACTGCTAGAAGTCTGTCATCTAGATGAGCTGCTCCTACTGCTGCTGCTGCTGTTGGGTTGCATGCACAGAAACAAAACTCAGTAATAGCAACTTGGGATTCATCCTCAGTAATGGCTCAAGGCATCTGGTCATCTTGTTTTCTCCTTGTTGGCTTAGACAAAATGAAAAGGGAAAGAAGTCATGAATCAAAGCGGATGAAAAGAGGACCTTGATAGAAAGAGGCATGCAGCTTCTAATTCCACTGCCAGTAACCTCCAGTATCTGTACAGTGAAGGAGAGGGTGCAGGAATATGCCTTGGGTTCATATGGGAATATGTACTTTAGTTCATTCATCGACATAGTTCTGCATTCATCTGCATAGTTCTGGTATTTCTCTCGATTCTTTCCTGATCCAGCCCTCTAACAAGAAGCTGAAGAGCTCTGCAAAAGCTCTTTTCCTCATTTTGTTGCACACACATTTCAATCCATATTCCTCTTCCAGTAACTTTTCCAGTACTGTTATGCACTAGCTAAAACTGACAGTGAGTGACTCCAAACAGATGGGAAGTGAGCAAACTCCCAGGAAGGTGAAAAAAATGTTAGTATTTTAACATTTTAAAATGTTTAAAAAGTGTTTGTTATTTAAGTGTTTGTTATTTAACTCAGGAGTGCATCGCTGAACTGACATTAACTGATCAGTCACATCCTTAGCAATGCACAACGTTAACCAAAGATCAGAGATAATTCAAACAACGTCACAGGGAGTTTTACAAGAGTTGGATTTTAAAGCAGAGAGTGCTACTTAGTGAGTAGTACCAGAGCCTAATGTACCTTTATACTAGGCTGCTTTTCAATTAGAGCCCTTAAGTGAAATATCGATATTTATAAATACTTCTGCAGATAGGTTTACTTATCTAATATTTAAAAACTGCTACCAGATAAATGCTGGCTCATGACAGTGGTATGTGTTTGGAAAGTCCTAAATTGTCTCAAAGCCTGAAGGTTATCTTTTTCTCCTCTCTGTCATTTTGTCTCACATTCAAATGGCTGTTTTTTACTTTTACGTGAAGCCTCTTGTCTTTTCAAATGGGCTCTTTAATTAAAATGCTGAGCAGTACTGTAAGTCACCTCCAAGCTACAGCAGCTTCTCCTTTTGCTTTTATGATACCCTTATCTTATCTTTTCATTCACATTAAAACACAGCGTGTTATGATAGGATAAAGTTAGCAAAATGTGAACTGCATTTAGCATCATCACTGAATGCCATTCTGATCATGCCTTAGGACATGCTGCTACGCTGCATTTCAGAGTGGTATCCTATCTAAGAATGTGTTTGACACCTTGCTAAAGGGCCATCGGGGAAAAGCCATTAAGCACTTTACATTCTCTTTCCCATTCTACTCACTGACCTCTGCAACAACATTTTTCATACACAGAACTAAAGCAGGAAGAAGCTGAAGTTCAATGCAAGAATGAAACAGTGGGAGTGGGAGACACACCATCGATACACAGTTTGATTTTTGTTCCAGAGACTTTAGCTTTAGCAACTGAAGAGATTACTTCTCTCCAAGATGAATGAGGGTTGTTTTTTTTAATATATATATATATATATATATATATTTTTTTTTTTTGCTAATATGCCAGAGAGTGAATTTCATCAGCTGGCATTGCATGTACTTAGGTTGTCAGGAGGAGAGGCAGAGGTGAGGAAGAAATCTGGAGTAAGAAAACGTAAACTGTTGCAACTACAGTCACAGAGCTCTTAAGTCACTGTCCAGGAGCAGAACAAGCAGGAGGAGTGGGGGAATTTCCATGGGACTACAGATCTGGGCTCTGGCAGCAAGCCAAACTAAGGAAGGCTGTGTTTTACTAGCCTTGCTATCTTCAGAGCTCAGTGGCTTTCCAATGCTCTTTATGAGTAAAGTTATAATAAAAACACCCTTACAAAAAATAAATTATTTTGCTTTTTAGAACACTGTGAAGGATCTAATCTACAAGAAAGCATTCATAATCCACAGGACATAATCCTGAGCAAAGGTGAACAAGAAAAGACTTGGGAGACCCCAGGAACAGACTTGAAGGCAGAGCCCCACAGGGGAAGCATTATGACAAATATGTGAAAGTGACTGGGAAATACTAACAGTCACGAGTAACTGATTCAGAAGCAAAAAGAAAATACATCACAGCAATGCAGTTCATAGATACTTCCACCAACAGGGGTGGTGATCGCTCAGAACTCTTAGCAGAATCATATAAAGTGCCCAAGTTGGAGTAGTTCAATGCTGTGTCTACACAGTATTACAATAGGATGCAGCACTAACAAGGAACATATAAATAAAGCAATCCACATCCAGTGCAGATGCCATCAAACCTCTCTGAGTCTCTGAAGTCACACAAAAAAGTAATTAAGTAGTGTAAGGGCCAAATGGTTGGGTGACTTTAGCACAAACCAGTATAGTGGAACAACAAGTTCGCATTAAACATACAGCACGAGGGAGCTAGGAGATCCTGTGTCAGTTCCCCAGCATCCCAAGAATGCACACATATGGTTCCCTATGTTGAGACTCCGTACCCTCCTCCAGCTCCGCCTCCAAGGTCTTGCAAATCCCTGGAGGGCTCTGTGGCTCGCTGCTCCCCAGGGCCCCTGTGGGAAGGGGTGCTCTGGGTCAGAGCACCGCTTCTGCGCTAACAAAAGCAGGAGCTGGAAACTCGCAGCATGAATCAATCTGCATTCTCTGTAATAGCACTTGACTTCCCAACAGAGCTGCAGGCTGGTCTTTCCATTAGCTCTCTCTCTCTCTCTCGAATTAAACTTAAAACTTTTTGTTCTCGTGCTTAAAACTTTACATAATTACTCTTTCCCACCTGATAGCACTGAATCAACTCTCCCAAGAAAGCATTTGCTGTGCTGTGAGTCACCCCAACCTCAGCATGCACCTTTTGATTGATACACACACCTTTGCCTTAAACAACCCTGTGCACTTTTGTAGGATTACCACCTCTGTCTGATCCAGATCACTCATGCACTGCATTTCAGTTTTCTAAAAAGCCCATAATTGGTTTTATGGACAATAGAAGGAAATCATCTACACAGAAGAAGAATATCTGTATTGTTTTACATTACCTATATCAAGCAAAATAATGATGTAAACATCTTGCTATTGCCCTTCACTCTCCTTCTGCTTCTCAGGTTGCTTGTTCAGTTACAGCTGTAGCTAAAATGTAGGCTCTGGGGGTAAGTTTAGGTTTTCATGAGGCACTCAGCACACTTTTGGAAAATAAAAACTAACTAGTAGAAACAATTCAAAGGTTCAAAATAACAGATGACCCTACATAAATGAATGTAAAAAAAATAAAATAAGAAAATAAAATAAGAAAATAAAATGCAGCACAATCACACCAATACATTCGTATTAATGTACTCCAGGAAATATATTTTATAAGTGACAACAGTTATAAAAATGGCACTTCTGGAGCTTATGGAACGGTCAAGAAAGCATACATAAGAGCTTATGAAGTCCAATCTGCAAGCTTCTATTCAAAATTTCAAGAGAATTAATTCTCATCAACTCTTCTAAATCGTGTTTATTGTAAAGATGCTCTTACCGGATCTAGGTTCTTAAAAAGAAGAATGTCCTTGCAAGCCTCCTGCAGCCTGTTTCTTTGATCATCTGTTTTAGGGTGAATAATCTGAGAGATATAATAGAAAAACCTTTAAAGTGATTATCATACAGCAGCAAATAGTTGAAGGGCTGAGTTAATTCACCTAAGTATTTTATACACTATTTTTTTTCATGCTTCATAACATTTTCCCTTCCAAACCTTCAGGATTTGAATAAATACCCAGCAATAACACTATATCACCACAGCACAAGCAAATGATGCCTGTCTGTATTTAAGAGGACAAGATCTTCAACATTTGTAGAGTCCAGGTAGTTTTCACAACCCATTCTGGATACCTTTATTTTACTAGTTTCTATATAAACATTACTCTGCTGCTTCCTGAGCACACATATTCTGTAAAGAAACACCACTGATACATTTATCTATTTGCCATGACTACTTCCTAAAGAATATTTTGCAAAATAATCTCTGTGCTAAGTTTATAGAGTAGTTTAATGAGTGAACAACAGACTTCACATCACTTGAGTGAGCTAGAAATTTACTAAATCACCAGTGTCTGGTTAATATGACTATCAGTCAAGTTATTGGTTTAACTTCTATTTTTATAACCTTTTTCGATGCTTTAATTAGACAGAAATTAGGTTCAATACAAAAATATAAGCCAGTCTTTAAAAGTCACACACACTATTTCATATTAAAAGCTGAGTAAAAGAAATAAATCTATTTCATTAGTTACTGCATTCTACATAGGAAAATCTTAGTGATTTTCCAATTCATCTTTTTAATGCCTTACCTAAATACTAGAATGCTGTTTAAAATACTGCAAGATTATAAGGAGGCTAAGTAAGTACTTCTAAGAGAAGAAATTATCTGAGCAAATGTAACTGCACACAAATGTTCCCATAACAGACCATGGATCATGGTACAGTAATTTAGAATGATATTTAACGTGTCCTACACGGGTGACTATTACAGAGAATTTTTAAGTGTTCCTCTAACATGAAAACCTCACAAATTATTAAAGAACATTACAATAAGGATGGTTCTGGAAAGGAATGGTAATGCTGGTTACATAACGTATGTAATCAGTCCTAAATTTTCTTCCTTAATGTAGCACATCAGAACTGAAAAAACCCAACAATAAAGCATTAAATACCCTGGTTTCTGCATCGTCCTCCTCTTCATCGGGATTGTAAGCTTCTGCACACACTGAAACAAAAACAATTACAGTCTTAGTTGAAAGTAAAATATCGTTTCACAAGAATTACATTCACAAACGCACTGCACGCCATGCGTAGCAATGTGACACACTCCGCTGAGAACCACAGAAGATATTGCTGATAAGAGTCCACAGCAGGGCATCGCCAAACTGCTGGTGGAAAAGGGTACATTTACATCAATTTTGGTCACGTTTTTTTGCGTTTTGAAAGATCTCCAAGATACTTCACAGCTTCCCAAGTAACCACTCATAAGTGATCTGACCTTACCATCAGAAATTTTCCTCTCCTGTCCAACCCAGTCCTGTCTGTTCAGAGTCTAAGCAATCCATGCTGGATACAGAGATCAGGCCTTTCCCATTGCCTGTGTAAATACAAGGCTTTTTTATACAGTTGAAAATTTTTCTCTCTCTCTCTTACTTTTTATGGTAAATACTTCTGATTTTTAAAGTCTTTTCTTACAAGTCATACTTTCCATATTTAATTATCCTCATGGCTGTCCTCTCAGCTCTCTCCAATTTGTCATGCTTTACTGAAGTGCGATGATCAAAACCAGACACAATATTTGAGCTGAACACAGTACTGAGTTGTCATGGTTTCAGCTGGGATAGAGTTAATTTTCTTAGCAGAGGTTTGCATGCTGCCATGTTTTGGATTTGGGATGAACACAGCAGTGATAGCACACCAATGTTTTAGTTGCTGAGCAGTGCCACCCAAGGATGTTTAAGCTTCCTGTGCTGCCCTGACAGTGAGGAGCTGGGGGTGTAGAGGGGGCTGGGAGGGGACAGCATGAGGACAGCTGGCCCAAACTGACCAAAGAAATGCCCCATACCCTGTGGTGCCATGCTCAGCAATAAAAGCAGGGGTGAAGAAGGAGGAATGGGAATGTCTGGAGTGATGATGTATGTCTTCCCAAAAAGCCACCACACGTGATGAGCTCTGCTCTTCTGGAAGTGGCTGAACGTCTGCTTGCTGATGGGAAGCAGCAAATTTCTTATTCTGATTTATTTATGTATGCAGCTTTTGCTTTACCTACAGTTTGGTAGGTTCTCACCATTTTGCCCACCTGATTCTCTCCCCATCCCACCTGGGGAGAGGAGTGAGCAGTTGCATGGTGCTGAGCTGCTGCTCAGCACAACAGATGAAATACTGCACTGACATTTTGCAGGCTATATGTATTTTCATCCACCCACACCTTTTTCATAGCAACGTGATTACGTCTACTCATGTAATTTTCATGACTTGCATATGATTTTCCAAAACCACTGCTTCACCAGCTGTCTTGTATGGCTATTCTGCCTAGGAGCAGTACCAAGCATCTATTAAGTACCACCTTCTTCCCCAAACCATTTCTGCAATGTGCTAAGCTCACTGTGAATTCTAATCTCCAGCATTATTCCAATCCATTCTCAACTCTGTGACACCAGTAAATCTAATAAATATACTCATACATAACCTAGATTATCACTGAAAAAAAAAAACCCAGAACAATATCTAAAATAAACGCTGATGGAATAGACATATGGCCATGAAACAGCACTAGCTGCTTGGTAGTTCCCTTCTCCACCCAGTTTTGGACCCATCCCATGCAATTTATATTCACACAGCACATTAATCCCCACCTTGTTTATAGGAGGGTCTTACAAAACACTATTTAAGTTCCTTAAACTGGAAATGTAGAAATCTGCTCCTTTTCTCTTATCCAAAAGTTATGTTCTCTTGTTACAGGACATTAGATAGTTCCAACAAATCCGTGCCCTTTGCTGTTTATCCCATTTTCTCCAGGTACTTCCAAAATGTTTATTTGTCCATAATTTCTCTAAGAACAAGCATGACCCACAGACCTCTGACGTCTCTCTTCCTTTAGGCAGGGAAGCCACTCCTCCCTTTTAATGATGAAGTTTTCTATTTTTTTTTCCCCACCATCTTTCATTTATCTTCTTCAGCTTCCCCACGTTAATTGCTAACAGGGCTGAGATTGATTTTTCTAGTTTCTCCCGTTTCCAAGTACAGGCACATCTAACCTGCAGACACCTAACCTATTAAATACTCTCTAATCCATCCTTTTTCTGTTCTAGGCTGAGTTTTCCATACACTCTTAATGCCACTAGTGAAGATTGACGTAATGTGTTAAGTAGAACAACCCTTTCCTGGAATATCCTCTTAGCAGTAAAGTACTTCTAGAAAAATTTCTGTTATTCCTAATGTTTGTTCTTGTAACTGGATCACTTTTTTTTTCCTTGATTTCTTTGATCTTTTTATCTTTTGCTATTCTTTTATACTCATTCTTAACCACTCAAATTAGTTTTAATTTTCTACACAGTTCCTTCTTGTGCCTGACATAAATAATAAAGTTATAATTTAGACAGATTTATTTTACTTTTATTTTATCCTCCTTCTGTGCTGTCACAATATGCATATGTTTCCTTAACAGTTTCTTTGAGGAACAATCAATTCCCTTCATCCTTTCTCAAGGTGATCCCTACCATCCCCTTTTACCCCCTTTGCCCTGCTGCTCCAGTCCTTTCTGTCTACCTGTTTCTGTTCCTAAAATGGGAGCTCTGCCATCCTACAGCAATTCTCACTCACACTGGCTCTTCTCTATTCAAGAACAGTTTCTCCCTTCCAGTTGGTATCAAACAGAATAGTTCCCCTTGAATGGCTTTTCTGTGACTCAAAGTTCTGTCCAAAGTGCACTGCACTTCTTCTCCTGTTTTCCCTCCACGCCTCTTCTGTTAGTTCAGTTGCACTGCTCCTCACAGATTAAGATTTCAGATCCTCTTGATTAGTTCCCATAATTCCTATATTATTCTATTATCCTATATATATGTATATTTATATATTTCTATTATCCTATATATTATTCCTACATTATTCTACATACACATTCTAAAGTAGGCACCAGATAGACCCAATGAAGCCTCCGTTCCCCCATCCAATTAAGATGATTTCACTGTACTACTACACACGTTATGCAGAGTCCCAGAGGAAGCCTTGGCCTTCTCCACCTCACCATATTAGGCACTTGGCAAACCCTAAAACATCAACTTTCTAAAACTTGGCAGCTTCAAAAACAAATTTGATACAAATCCCTCTGGAACTGACCAAAAGATTTCCACCAACTTTACTAGGAACTGAATTTGGCTCCAAGGAACTGCAAATGCCCACAAAAGGAAGTTTGAGATATCTTGAACAAGTACAATACTTTACCTCTGAATATACAAAATGTTCCTACCAACATTTTTATGGCAATACAGTATTTATACGTTGTCCGAAATAAACTTCAGGGTTTCTTACTTAAATAGCAACAATAATAACATGCAAAGGAAGCATCATAACCCATCACGATGCAAATCACTACTTTGTTTCAGCTGGTATCAGCCTCTGTGCTGTAAGGCAAGCACGTGTACATGGGACTCAACAAATACGTGTTGCAGTGTGCTACTGGGTGAATAAACAGTCTCAGTGTGAGGAACAGTGACAACCAGTCCTTACTGCCAACGAAATCTTTGTACAAAGAAATTAAACAAAATGGGAATTTTGTTTACGAGGATTCGTACTGTTACCACAGAATCAACAGGTCTCGGGGAATATGGCTGAAGATTTAACAGTCCTCCACATCACACAAAAGAAACTGAGTTTAGCCTCATCCCTGGCCATCTTATCAATCCCTTTCACAAAGCCACAAGCAGGATCAGTACAGAAAGAGTACCTGCAGTTTTCTGTGCCATCTGGTGTCTCTGCTCTAAATTCACTTATCTCTGCTTAAGAAAGTCAGTCGCACTATTATCAGCAGGTACCTTAATTAAATATTTCTGCTTTATCACTGAATATGTGCAATATATATCTTTAACAGCTGTAGTTTCTTCTGGTTGGTGCCCATCTTCCCCTTTAAAATGACTTATTTTTATCATCTGTCATGAGAACCTTCCCTTCTGGTTGTAGTTCTGTGCTTCTTTTACACTGTCTATTTGCCATGATTACAGATGAATTTTTCACTTGGGTCACAACTTACAGACCATATAAATGCTGTGGGTCTACAGCTTTAAATGCAGAATTTCCTCTTCTCCATTCTTATTTCAATAGCCTGTCTTAAAAGCTTTGTAGCCCTGCAACATTAATTTCTGAATGTCATCACTAGATGTCTCATAGGAAAACTTGATACGTTTTGTTTCTGTTCCTGGTTTTTGACATTAGGGTCCACTGAATTTCATGATACAATCAATGGGGTTCGGGCCATTAGAATCACAATGACATAAAACATCCAGAACTAAATAAGATGCTTGTACTGTATACATCCACATCTGCAGAAGTCACCTGGGTTCCAATTACAGCCAATGGAGAGAAGCCAGAACTTTTACAAAGCTATTAATCTGACCTGTGTTACATGTCCAGATTAAGACAAGAGTAATTACAATTCCGACTAATAGGTTGAGGTAAACTCTATCCCTCTTAAGATGAGTCCTGTTATTTACAGCAAGCTGCTAGACTGGTTTCTGCACTTTTCCATTTAGTTCATATTCTTTAGAAAACAAATTCATCATCTGATGGTGACAGCTGCTCATGCAATAGTAAACCTTTATTCAGAGAATCGTAGAATCACAGAATGGTTTGGGTTGGAAGGGACTTCAAAGCCCACCAGCCCCAATCCCTGCCATGAGCTGGCTGCCCCCCACCAGCTCAGGCTGCCCGGGGCCTGAGTGCCTCCAGGAATGGGGCATCCACAGCTCTATGGGCAGCTGTGCCAGGGCCTCACCACCCTCTGAGTAAGAATTTCTTCTTAACATCAAATCTAAATCTTCTCTCTTCTAGTTTAAAACCATTTCCCCTTGTCCTATCACTATCAGACCAAGGCACTCGTAAAAAAGTCACTCTCCATCTTGTTTATAAGCTCCCTCTAAGTACTTGAAGGCTGCAATGAGTTCTCCCCAGAGCCTTCTCTTCTTTTTGTGCATTCCAGGGAGACAGCCTTTGGCCTCCAGCTCTTCTGACTAAGGCCTGACTGGCATCACAGACATAATTATTCTGAAACACTCCACTGCTGGTGTTTGGTGTTTCTTTTTTCTACCCCCCCAGCTCATTCCACTCTCCCAAGAGTACACAGTACACGCTGACTTTATCATGATCAAATGCCCTGCCACGTTTTGCTTCGTGTCACTGCTGTATTTAGTATTGTATGCTATTGCTCAAAAAGCGGTCCTAATACAGTGCTTAGGGACCTATTTCATACTGTGCATAAGTACAGCTTTAAAAATAGTGATATAAACACTGTAAATATTCCTCCATTGGCTGCTAAGCTCAACAAAGTGAAACTATTTTTATTCAGTTTTTCCCTGGAAGATTACATTTCACATATAAATCATCAAGATGGACACAAACACAAACAAGGCCGAATACATCAGCACAAAGTATATAAATCTGAATTATCAGACAGCAGTGCATCATTAAAATACACATGCACTGAACATTGCACACAAATCTAGATGGATTGCTTTGCCAGGAAGAGGCAATCTTTCATAATTTCTATCTCAAGCAGCACCAGAAGTAAAGTCAGTTTAGATATGAACGACTCCTAAAATGAGAATTAACATATAGTTAGTAATCGTAAGATCACAAAAATAAAAACAATAATAAAAAAAAAGATGTTACACATGCTCTAGTTATTCCCTTGGTATTTCAGGAAATAAGAAGCTACCAATAATGAAGGGAATGAAAGCTCACATGTATTATAGTCAAAACACGGCATAAAAAAACAATGAATGAGTGGACTCTTTCCAAAGCATAGGATCCCTTAGTAATAAAGCATGTTACAATAAATAAATAAATAAATAAGGCTATGAAAATATTTCTTATTCTCATTCAGGCTGAATCAAGATCACAGTTTTGTCAGCGTGACCACCAGGCTGCAGTGTGAAAACAGACCATCTCTTGCCTTTGCGTAGGTAAGGCATCATTGCCCTACATCCCTACAAACATCTCCAGCTATAATAGGAATGTCCCACCCCCTCATCCAGCAGGAATGTCACCTGACAGGTTTAGCCATGTGGAAGTTGCTAAGGTGACTTATCTGCAGGGTGGGATTTTTTTTCCCAGTTCATCAGGGTGTTCTTCTCTTCATTTGCCAAACACGGAGCAGAAACACAGCGCAGAGTTTCCTTCTATGGCAGATGCTACTTCCATACTGGTCTGCAAACACTGCTGGAACTCTATCAAAGTTTCTGACATGATTTTCCACAGCAATCCATTTTTTCTTACATGTCACCAGTTCCCACCACTGCAGGAAGAACTAGCAAGAGAACTCTACACTCCAGAAAGACAAAATTTCACCAGTAGTTTTTGTTTTATCAACAGCAATCCTGTGCAATGGTAGCAATAAGAAACAACTGGTCATGGTCTCTGATGATTGTGACTACCAAGTCCCAAATTATTTCTAGAGCTGGTTTTATCTGGACCACACAGAAGACAAGACTGAAGATAGTAAGTAAATGTAAGGACTAAAGAACAACCCAGTGAAAGGAGATCAGCTTTCCTCTGTAGCGCACAAAGAGATGCGATAAGTCTTACCTGGTTCCACATAGCACACAGTACGGTAATATCAGCTGGCTCAGATCAACCCTTTGTGCAGAACCCTGAAACTATTTCAAGGAGCTACACTTTCCTTAAATGTAACCTAATCTGGACTGATCACTGGAGCTACTGTTGCCCATGATACTACATCCGATGGTTACTAAACTGAAACTTCATCTAGGCGCAGTTAGGTGAACTAATACGCGCAATGCCTGAGGCACTGTACTTCTGTGTTAACAGTACGTTACACACAGAGTACTCGTATTACAAATGCTACCCAAACTGGAATAAAAGTATACATGCTCAAGAAAAAAAGAAAAAAAAAAAAAAAGAAAAAAGAAAAAAGCTTTAGTAACGATAGAGACATGGGTATTTCTGAGATTTCTTCACATGTGAAAAACAAAAATTTGAATAAATTCCCCCCAGGTCTTCCAGGTTCATGAGACAACTACTTTCAATCAGTCCATTACTTAACACGAGTGGCTAACTGCTCAGGACAGTCACCTTAAAATGTAAAGCTGCATAAAATCCCATCAGCTTGTCTCCTCCTCGCTGTTAGAAAGGTGACCCTCGGTTCACTAGGTGGGGACTCTGTTGGAGTACTGGGAGCACTGCCAAGAAAGTCTGTTTGAAAGCAGAGTGCTCGTGAAATACTATTATCTGCTCTTCCTTTCAGTGTATGACTGAGATTCTCCAAAGACTTCATGACGGTCATAAATACAGACCAAATACCAGGTTCGTGCTAATGGCAGAACTTCTGCCGGAGCTGGAAGGCTGTGCTCAGCCTGCACTACATGCTTGCAAGGAATCAAACGCTTCTCATGCCATCAACTCTTCAGTGCCATTTTCTGTTGTCCATCTGCTACTACTGCTATTTTAAATTAGTCACACCTCAAGATATTTCCTCTAGCAGTGCTAAATAACATGAAGTGCCTAATAATATATAGCATCTTGAATGAGATCCATGCCAACTGTGAGTCAGATCCTCCCAAGGACTCTCCATTCAGAAGTCCATGTGAAGCCTATTCATGTTACACCCATCCTCACACCAAAGTAAGGATTTTCTCAAGATTGCACTGAACACTGTTAAGGCTCATTTGAAAAATCATGATGGTCCCAGGAGATATTTTTAGATAACTTTATCCCAAATGAGCTATTCATGTGTGAGTGCTTCTACACAGCAAGTTCCTTAATAATACAGAATATAACAGGGAAAGTTATGTTGTTATGTGTTAGACTGCACTATACTCCACAAGGCAAAGCACTCTGCATCAAAGGCAGCAAGTGCTGCTCATTACTGCTCATTACTGGGGCACAGAGGTACATTCTTCCCTTAAACCCTACCGTTGTGAATTGCTAAACAGGCTCCTCCACTGAAACAGCGTGCTCGAACTTCACAAGTGGATAAAAATACTTTCCTATTTGTAAGAGCAACCCAGAGAAAGGCTTCAGTAGATCTTCCATGAGGAATTACATTGTCCCTAGTCCTCGTTACAGTCCTATTTCAGTTGTTTCTATAGTTGTGTAATTTGGCAAGATGGAGCTAAAGAAAACAGCCTTTTGGCTTACAATGAGGAGACAGCTTTGCATGGCTTCTCAGGAAGTGCTTGATTTCATCTGTCTGGTGTGTGAAAATCAGCACAAACACACATTACAGTGTCCAGAACACTGCAGGTAGTTATTAAACAATAAAAACATTACAAAACTAAGATGCACTTCCACTAGAAAAGTTTGTCAGAATATACTATAGACTATAATACTTTCTCTGAGAGCTTTCTCAGCTACAGCTGGAGTAGCATGCCATATTACAGCATACCATACTCTGATGTTGACTTGTATAACCTTCTGTTCCCATTCTCATATGAGTCCAAGCAGTTTACAATGCTACAGTGTGTTATTTGGGACATAACTGAACTGTGTATAAATATTTGACATGTTCTGAGCAGACACAGAACTCTCTGCATACTTTTCAACTTTATATTCACTAATACCAAAGGAAAAAAAAAAAAAGAACTGCACCCAGCTCTTTTCCTTTGATTTAATACATCACAACCTTCTACAGATTTTTCTCTTATTGAAAAGTCAGAAGTACACACAGTGTGGACCGTATGTTCCCCCTAGAAAATTCATCCCTTACATAAAAAGTGCTGCAAAAATTTTGAAGACTGTAGCTGCAACCGTTCATCTCTGGAACCCCCATTCTGAAAGCATACATGTTCACATTTTTCAAATAGCATCATAGTAGTACAGTTTAAGAAGCTAAATACAACACAGTAAACCACACCAGCAGCTTATTTTTACCCAAAATGAGTTCTCTGTCCAGTCTGACAGAGATTATTACTTATTCTGTACCATAGGTCGGGTTTCATTTACTAGAGTCCAAAATGACAGAATTGTTGCTGTTGATTATTAGTGAAGTATGGAAACCTCAGCAAGTAACTATTTAGATGAATTCCAATGCATTTAAATGCATGTTAAAGTGAGTAAATAGCATACTAACCACTTCCTGAAAAATCACCCTAGCCACATTTTTCAAACTTGATGGCAAAACGATATACAGACACCTTAAAAAAGATACAGAAACGGGCACTAAACTGAGTTTATTACTCATTAATCTCCACTCATGTCTTCCCCTCAATGCAGTAAAATATCTGAAAAGGAGGTGTTAGTTTTGGTAGACCAGTAGGTATATTTGGGACTTCATAATTAAAAGTAATTATTTGTAATGATGGGTTAAGTATGAAAGCTGTCTGCAGAAAAACACCACAGAATTTACAAATCTGGCAGAGTAAAACATGAAACTATTAATAGGACAGAAGGAAAAAAAAACAAAACAGAAAATACTAAAATTCTGGACTAGTGAGAAGGCACTGAAGGTGAGATGTATGAATCAGTCAGCTGTAGGACAGGATGGATAGACAGAGCTGTAAACAAAGCAAAACTGGGAATTGCTTGAAAAAAATAAAATGCTAAAATCATAGTAAATAAGGTAATTATGAACAGACAGCAGAGGAGCTGGTGAAAGACAGAACTCCAAGGCTCCCTAGCTTACTGGAGAAGGATTAATGCTGAGCAAAGAAGCACTTGGAAAAATAGGAGGAGAACCAACAAAATACAAGAATAACAGAATTCAAGAGGGAAAAAATAACACCAGATCTCAACTCTGCCAACAGGTTGTGAGGTAAAATCAAGGCCCCCACCTTGGTTTAATTGGACAGGGGGAAGAGAAAAGGAAAGGAAAGGGAAGGGACTAGTGTTACATAGCTATAAGCATGTAAAGATATAAAAGGCTTTGAGAAAATCTAAAAAACGTGAACAAGGACACGCAAGAGAAGGTGACCTCTGGGCACAGACTTGTGCAAAGAATGACTGTAGGACACTAAGGACAAAGCCATGAGCTCTGACAAGTTTGTCCCAGTGCCCTTCCAGCAGGCTGGATTGATTTGTTTTCAAGACCACGTGAAAGGTCTGTCAATTGCAGTATGTATCCAGGCAAAGAAGGAAGGCATAGATACTGAAACGCTTAGGAAGTAGACTCCTCATCTCTGAAAGGTGACTCTGAGTTCCTCAGAGGCACATGCCAAAAGGTACTGCTTCTTACAGGGCAGAATTGTTTGGGGCACCTGAGAGAATGCAAAGTTTAGTCTTGGCAGGCTTCACAGAAATCCTTGTATCCGTAAGGGATTTAGAATAACAAGCTGAGGATAGGCACCTGAAAGAAGAGGAGGAGTCATCCTTTTAAAAGAATGGCTGCTAGAGAAAATTCACCTCTGCTTATCACAGTGATAGGATCGAAGGAATGAGGCTTGAATCAATCCTTCCCCATTTTACACTGAAGAGCCCACATACTCCCTCACAAAACAATCCGTACAGAGATACTCCTCCTTTCTCCTGGGGCAAGGCTGTCAGGCAAGATGAAACACAGTAATAAGCTAAAGGAGCTGTCTGTCCCCTAGAATTTTAGCATGCTGATTACGGTCAAATGGGTAAGTCATACTCACATAATCCTCTGTATCAGAACTCAAATAAATCAAACTTAATGCAGAGGTGCCAGATCTAACAGGAAGACAGGTAGACAAAGAAGACTTTCTCTAAAACGCTCCTGCCAAGCTTTGAAAAGTTTGATTTTGAACATCTGGTTTCTCAGCAATTCCAGAAAATCCATCTAAGATTTTTCACTGATGGGTTTTATTTTGGATAGCCAAAAGAAGTGTGGAAGATGAATCACAACTATAAAATAATACAGTCCAATTTACTTTTCCCACAATCCAAACAGAAATAGTTATTATCAAACAGTACTGGCGTTGCATACTGAGGTAAGAAAGTAAGCACCTAACAGCAATCACTACATGCTCACCTACATCTCTAATGTACAGACAACAGTAACAAGCCAAAGGATGGACTACAATATTCTTCCAGGAACTGGGCCAGTAATCAACCTAAGAACACCAATTACCACACTTACACTGCCTAGTAGTAGAAGCAACCCATAACTGTGTTGCTAATTTCCACTGAGAACAAGAAAGAAGACACCAAGGTCTCATAGAACTGATTTATCTTTTTCTGAAAGAGAAAAAAGGTACCCTGAACTCATACGGATAATGAGCAGTCACCATGAGCAGCTTCATCTCTTCTATCTCTGGATCCTGTGGATTTCCACAGTGCTCAGTTTCCCTCCCTCTCATTTTGTAACATTAGTCAATGCAGAAAGGCTGGAAGTGCCGTCAACAAAACAGGGCACACTTCAAATTACATTACTCTTTCCTGCTAGCCACCACTACATAACTTCATTTTTCTGATGCCTAGTTAAAATCACATCGCACTTGAAGAAAAGCCAACTAGAGGTAAACACAGAAAACTGTCATCACATATGCAGGAGGCAGAGGGGAAGACATGTGAGGAGCGGCTGAGGTCCCTGCATTTGCTCAGCACAGAGCAGAGCAGAGGGGAGGCCTCATGGCGGCTGCAGCTCCTCACAATTTTTGACTAACAGCAACCAACACCCAAGGAAATTGCATACACCAGGTGAATATTTGTCGGAAAAACTCTTAGAATTACAGCACAAATTAAGCAAAGGTTTAGCATTTCGCTTTGTATGGTGTTATAATTCAGGCTTATAGTTTCATCTTTTTCTCCCAGGAAGGAAAGTGCCTACTGATGCTCTTTAGGAACAACTCTGTTAAATACCAAAGGAGAATATGTGAACCTGCAGGGTAAGATGGAGCTACATCTGGTTTCCTCAACCGAAACCATCCTTTGCAATGTTCTGTGGAATGTTCTTTAAGACGGAAATCTCAGATGGAATAATCAAGGCCACAGGGAAAGCTGAAGGAACCCCAAGGAAATTGTATTCCCTGATAAATGTCCTGTGTTTAAGCAGCAGTGCTGAAGAACTTCTTGATTTAATTTGTGTACAGTTCCCTTGAGACCTCTAGGCATTTCAGGTTTAATGATTAAATAATCATTCAGTGAAAAGTTAGCACACAGCAGCACAGCTGTGAGATAGCAAAATATTCTAGTGGAAAAAAACAGTCTATTTGCTGACTGAGGTACCCACTGCTGATACATAAAAATAAAATAATTCTAATTCTAAAACAGAAAGGTAATAAAAATTGAAAGATTGACATATTAAAAATAAAAAGGGCCAGGCTTGGAATACTGTGACAAATGAATTTGGCGTAAATGCATTTAGTGTAACCAGTTTAAGTGATTCTTTTACACTCTCAGTGGTCTCTTCAATGTCAAAGCACAAAGAAAAAATGTTATTTATCATTAATTGAATATTTGAAAGATGCACAGTACCTATGTCACTGTGTAAATCATTTATATCTAGTGAATGTTTTTCACCCAGGACTCCACTCAGAGAGGCATGTGCACCCAGTTACACCCCGTCTTCATGCTGGAAGCAGCACAGCTGGCCACCGCCTGCCTGGGGAGCTGCTCCAAATTGGGGCAGGGGGCCCTGGCAGACAGCAGCTGGCCCTGAGAAAGCAGTACCTAGCAACAAAGGCAGACAACTGTATGAACCTTGGCTGAATGAGCCAGAGAAGTGACTGTCACCCTCTACTCCGTACTATTAGACTATGTCTATAGTACTGGGTCTACCTGTGGAGTCTCCAAATTCAGGAAGACTGATAAACTGGAATGAGCTCAATGGAGTGCCACCAGGATGGCTGAGCACTGGTCCTGCAAGCAGAGGCTGAAGGAGCTTGGTTTGCTCAGGCTGGAGAAGAGATGGTTTTGAGAAACTTAGCAGCAGCTTGGCAGTACCTATGGAGAGATGACTGAGGCTCTGTACGCTGGTTCATGATGGGAAGAAGACAAACAAAGGCATGGCTCAAAGCAAAAGAGTTTCAAACTGGTTATAAGAGAAACTTATTCACATTGAGGCCAGTCTGGTGGCAAAGCATCCAGAGAGGTTATTTTCCAAAACCCAGCCTAGAGCAACCTGGTCTAAGAGTTAGCCTGCTTTGAACTGGAGGTTGAACTTGAGCCCTCCTAAGCTACCTTCCGACCTGAAATACTACTGAAAACTACAAGTTTATCAGTAGTTCCAAGCTGTAAAGTTACCTGGCAAAGGGCATCTAATTGTTATCTAAAGAGAACAATGTTTAGAGAATCATCACCACATAAAGACCACGTATGAAGTCACTGTTCTAGAAGATTAGTGGAAAAACTAGAGACATTCATTTGTAGAATGTGATAGGACCTGCCTGGTCCCATCATAAGAAAAGTGTTGCAGAACCTAAAGAACTGTGGCCCCCCAATTGCTCCACAGATTTACCACAGCAGTCTAGAGCACCAGTAGAAATGGAAGCAAAATCCAGGATGAAATTTCATACAAATTCAGCACACCACTTATCACAGAAGATAACAATGCTGAGCAGTTGACCAGGAGGTAAACAATTAACAGTTAATATAGACTAGAATTTATGGTTCCAGATTCAACATGTGGTCAAGTGAAATTCATAATTTATAATGATATAAGATTGGACTTTCAAATGCTAGTCTTGAGAACCAGATGCACAAAGAGAAACCAGTAGTATGTAGAAATTGAAAAGTCTGGTTAACTGTGGGATATACAGAAGAACGATCACAAAAACATGGAAAAAGGAAAAGGAAATACTTCTGAATGCTACTTCCTGAGTATCACAGCAATGAACATAACAAAGAAAGACACAATTATTTACTGAGGATAACAAAACCACTGAAAGGAAATAGAGACAAATTCCGACTGTCACACCTAGCTAAAAAAAAAAAAAAAAGCCTTTTCACATATTTTTTTCTATTCTTTGTCAAGACTGATTCAGAATAAATTGTCTGCTATTACACTGTCACCACCTAATGATGTAGCAATGACATAGTACAAGAAGGAAGGAAAAAATAAATTCAGTGAGCTCCTAAAAAAGGGAAAATCTAGGGACTTCCAGATCACATAAAATCCATTCAACAGTTTCAGGTAATTGTGCTGCCCAGTAAAATGCAGGCATTCCCACAAAATAACCCGTGTGAGCAAGCCTGTACAAACATGCACACAAACTCTCTAACTGAAGCTTGTGCTTCTGTACAAGAAAAGAAAACAAGCTGTCTTCTAACAGGCACAAAAATCATGATGAGGAATTAAGCCTAGGTGACAGTTTAATGTCTGACACCCTGGATGCTTGAAGTCACTTCCAGGTAAAATTCAATGAGACTGCAATTTTCAACTGCAATGGAACTCAGTGACAGATTCACTCTGTTCTGTTTGGGTCTTTTTTGTTTGTTTATTTTTTTCCTTTCATATTATTTCTGTTCTTACTTTTCCACTTAATTTCCATTTTTCCTGGCTGGAATGAAATCATACAAGATATCCCCTTTCTTCTGATCAAACAAGCAGAATTTTAAAATACTCTATGTGCTCTAAGCCAACACTGAAATACATTTCCAGTATATCAAATAGTTACAGGGAGGAGTATGTGCTCATGAAAACTCAGAACTATTCTTGGACAGGTGGCCAAGAAGACCAATGGCATCCTGGCTTGTATCAGAAGTAGTGTAGTCAGCGTGATAGGGAGGTGACTGTCCCTCTGCTCTCAGCACTAATGAGGCTGCACCTCAAACACTGTACTCAGTTTTGGGCCCCACACTACACGATGGTCCTGGAGCATGTCCAGAGAAGTGAAACAAAGCTGTGAATGGGGGACAGATGTACAAGTCTGATGGGGAATGGCTGATGGAACCGGGATGGTTCAGTCTGGAGAAGAGGAGGCTCAAAGAAGACATTATCACTCTCTACAACTGCCTGAAAGGAGGTTGTGGTGAGGTGGGGGTCGACCTCTTCTCCCATGTAACAGTGATATGACAAGAGGGAATGGCCAGAAGTTGCACCGGGAAGGTTCAAGTTGGGTGTTAGGAATAATTTCTTCTCAGCAAGAGTGGTGAGGCACTGGCATAGGCTGCCCAGGGAGGTGGTGGAGTCACTGCCTATGGAGATATTCAAGAACTGTGTAGATGTGGCATTGAGGAACATGGTTTAGTGAGCGTGGGGGTGACGGGTTGATGGTTGGACTAGATAGATGATCTTAGAAGTCTTTTCCAACCTTAATGATTCTATGACTCTATGATTCAAAAGAAGGAAAAGAGTGGAATTGAAAGCTAATGTAATTAAACTATTTCAAGTCTTGCAAATTAAATACTAATGTTAAATACTTTTCGCATTACCAAATTCAGTTTGTTAGAAAAAGACAAGCCAGCACTCTAATTCATATTAATATGTTAATTAGTATTATAAGATTGGTGATTTTTTTGAAGTTTCAGAAGCAGCAGCCTGCCTGTTACATTACTGATTGATATGTATATTTTTTTTTACCAGGTTCTTAATTCCCTGAAAATATTTGCAGTTATTTTTACTCAGTTGATTTTATCACACTACTAAGCTATAGGACTATAGCTTATATACAGGACTATATAAGAATTGTACATACAGCACGGGTAGGCTGTGGGATCCTGAGAATGGTGGATACCCCACGTACAGAGCCTCTGCTCCCTCATATTGGTGCATCTGTCCCCCGCAGTCACCAGCCATTCCTCCTATCTGTAAGAATATAATAGAAAGAGAAGGCATAACAGGATGCTTCCAGACTGAGAGCGGATGGGAACACACAGGTCAGGGTCTCAGTCCCTTACCTCGATGCTACCCAACAGCTCTGGGCCTTCAGGTCCCTGCCCCTGGGGACAAACATCTCAGGCTTAATGGCCATAAGGGCACAGTTTTTAGAAGGTGGGTACACTACTGCTTAGTGTAGAGCAGTTACAGACTTGTCCTGATCAGCTCTTTAATGTTTCCACTGTAGTAACATGCTGTGATAAGAACAAAAGGGATAGTATGAATAAAAGTGGATTCTTGAGGAAGCAAAGGTCAAAAGACTTGAAAATAAAAAAAGAAATTAAACAACCCAGATGCCTACAAAGGAAGTTTTCTAGTCATAGATTTTGTTGCCTGCAAAGAGTTAAAATTTAAATTTTATTTCCCCACATCCATATCAGAGGTGAAGGGAAACTACATACAGTTCTCAGAACATGTCCTGTGGCCATATCAACTCAAGTCCCAGTGACTCAAGCGGAAAATGGAACTGTGAGTACATACTGGGCATGCTCCTCCAAAACAGCGTGGTAATACAAAGCAGCAAACAGTCATGCTGCTCCCTGATTTTGTGGAACACAAAATGAAACCATAGGTTGGAGGGGAAAAAAAAAGTTCTGATGCTAAGTATTTAATTAAGAGGGAATGTACTTTTATATCACAGATGGCTGTAACAAAGGGCTTCCATTACTCCAGACAGCCCAGAGTTACATTATTCTTGTCTGTTAAACCACTTACGTATGTCCTACCCGCTTGCATCAACGTACAATTTCACAACCTACTCATTAGAGCATGTTGGTTTTGTCCCCTGATGCCAGGATGGCAGTAGTTTTAATTCTGCAGTCATGAAATCAAGGCAAGAAAGCAAAATGGGGAAGTTTCATTAAAAAGGAGTAGTCATTAAAAAATGGCAACATGGGGATGTAAATGCTGAGCTCCTGCTGGTACCACTCACATAATAAATACACTGAGAAACCCAGTAGTCAGATGTGATCGCAACCGGGCTATAAATAGAGACAATTCCCATTGCTCATAATGTCTTTGAAAATGATCCATCACTCAAATCGTGCGCTAATTAAGGAGTCCTGCAGGAAAAGCGTGAACAGAACTGAAATCCCCTGAAATTTCCTTCCTCTCTTTCACAATATAACCGCATGCCACCTCACCCTCCATCCACGTGGGCACCTCCAACCACACTAAAATTGGTGAGAGATACTCGGCACTTAGAAAAACAAGGTCTAGTCCTGAATATATAGGCCTAATGAATTCAAGAGAGAAAAACATTATTCACAATCAGTCAGTGCTAATTTTTGGCAAACAATTTCTTCTATTTTGAGTAATTCAGTTCCAACGAGGAGCTTCTAACCACACATTTTAAAGGGCATTTTGTCACATATATGGTCATTAAACTAAAATCGCGTTACTCAAAAACTGATTTTGTTTCAGCCTTGAAAATGTTGCAGAAATGGAAATAAATTTGCTCAAACTTCAAACAAGAAAAACATTATGGTTAAAAATAAACCACAAAATATTACATCCTAAAACTTATTTGCTAGAAATTTATAGGAATGTTAGAATTATGGATATCGCTGGCACTTGTAATGTGCATTTCAAAGAAACATCACTGTATTATATCACGATTTCAAGTGTCTTTTCTTCCCCAGCTGAATCACCAGAATACCACGAAAATCAAAAATCAAATTCATAGATCACTGCCACAGCAACTGATGGAGAAAGCCAATTAGCATCTCTAAAACCTTGCCGCCCTTCCAGAAGGAAATAAACTTGAGATGTAAGATTAATACTAGAAACTGAGCATAAATAAAAAAATAAAACCAGCACATGTCTATCTGCCACAAGAGATGAAGCTGAACATTACTTCACGGACAACAAAATTAGGTATCTGCATGAAGTGTTGTGAAAGAAAACATAAACTATTGTACTTAGAAAGTGAGAATACATAAAAGAACAGCATAGGGCAAAATGCAGCACAGCTTTTAAGACACTTTAGTAAATAATATTACTTAGTGTTCTGCATCTATTATTATTTTTCATATCGTTTCATTTTTTAATAAAATAGTAAGTATACCTATGTTCAAGCATCCCACTATGCTAATATTAAGATATTTCACTGGATTTAAAGAATTAAAAATCCTGGAAGACATAAAATATCAGGTTGTGTACCATGTCTGAATGCACACGTTGCTGCAAATGCTGTACAATTAACTATTATTCAGTCACGAGAGAAACATACATATGACAAAAGCTGCACACATGTGAGCATGTGCGTGTGCAGATGTGCTCCCTTCCCTGCTGCAGATGCTCTGCTCCACTCACAGACACTCACTGGAGGATTTATGACCATCACGTGGCTTCTACCTCTTCTCTAACCACAAACCCAGACCAAGAACTCTCTGTTCCATGTAAGTTTAGGCTGGATGTTTGGAAATACTACTTCTCTAAAGGGGTGGTCAGGCACTGGAATGGGCTGCCCAGAGAGGTGGTGGAGTCACCGACCCTGGAGTTGTTCAAGAAACGTTTGGATGTTGTGTTGAGCGACATGGTTTAGCGAGAACCACTGGTGATGGGTGAATGGTTGGACCGGGTGATCCTGTGGGTCTTTTCCAACCTTGGTGATTCTATGATTCTAAGTTCTTGTACAAGAATGGCACAAGGTAAACATCCTGGAAATCTGAGAAAATAGTGTTTTGTTTTGTATTTTATTTTCCTTGTGAGGTCACCCCTGTAGCTCTCTCCAAACACACCATTCTATTATTCATGGTATTATTTTCGACTCAGAATTTACAAGGTTTCTTCACCTTTTCACAACCAGATTCTGTCCAGGAGGTTTGCAGGACCTGGCATCCCAGATCACAGCTGCTGGGAGTGAGAAATACATGAGCTACACAACTGCATCAGCAAAAGCACAGTACTGGCACAGCAATACACAGTTACCCTTCTGTCAGACTGCAGCAAATCTCTCACTAGTAGTAGGCAGTCTTTGTCTCCTTCATGCAGACCAACTTTTATGTCATTATGCATTTTAATTATCCTTCCCTTTGATACCAGGTTCTCTGCAGAGATGGGAATTTGCTCAGTGCAGGAAATGAAGATAGTTTACATTGAACAAGAGCTGCTGCAGTGCAAAGGATTTGAACCCCCTTAATTCTTTCTTTTTGACTGTATCAAGTGCAGGCTTCCTATTCTCCTCTTCTAGACCCTCCCTAACCCAGTGCATTAGCTGTTGTCACACCACATCACTCCCCTCTGTCTCTGCTTTGCTACCGTGACAGGTAACTGACTACAGTTCAAAAACCTCTTCTATTTTGAGTACATATTCTATATGTACTTTTCCTATCCTTTAGAAGTGGATTACATTTCTGGAATTGATCCATCAAAAGAGTACCGCTTACCCTTCCTCATTCTTTTAGCAGACTAGATTCTTGGATGGCATATGCAAAAAAACCAGCTGATTAATACCTAACGGGGCGGATTAAATACATACATACTAAGAAGTAGTATGAGGCACTCTGTACTCGCTCTTCTCACAAGGTTTGACTTACTCAAATAAGAAATTTAATTAGAAAATGTGTGGTCTTTGCCAACATGCAACCGTATACCAGGGTCTTTGGACACTACTGAACTCTAATGACAACTCAGATTTTCCCCTGTAATTACTCAATACATTGAGCTAAGGAGCATGCAAAGATCTTTGAGATTAAGATCTCATCTTCTTCAATTTAATTATGTTGTGCAGTAGGTGAAAATATTTCTTCTTTCTCACGTGTTTTGCATTGGAAGCACTTCTTCATAATGACCATGAGAAAATGTGATTGATTCCATTTGGTGTGCCTAAAAATCCTACAGTACAGCAGATAAATCGTGTGGATACCCAAACATTTTTGTCTACTAATGGTTGATCCTCTGACATAGTCCATTAGAATCTAAACACAAAGCCAAAGCCAGGCTGGATGGCGCTGTGAGCAACCTGGTCAACTGGGAGGTGTCCCTGCCTATAGCAGGGGGTTGGAACTAGATGATCTTAAAGGTCCCTTCCAACTCAAACCATTCTATGAAGGCCAGTGGCAGCTGAATATTCCCCAGACTTTATTCCCAAAAGCCTAGCATAAATTAGATGCTCCTGTTAAAATAAAGATTAGTGTACATCTCCTCAGTAAATGCCTGAAAGATTTAAAACACATCACACATAACCATATACGCACAATACTGAAGCACACTACTATGACTGGACAGATGAAAAGAAGAAGGAAAGTACGTGTACTCTTTCCTAGACTCACCCAAAACGGTTGTGAAAATAGTTTCCAGATCAAAGCCAGCAGGAGAACAAACAGGAAAGACATCTCTCCCTGCTGCTCCCTGGCAAGAGCACTACAGAGCAGAAAGCAAGCCTTGGTTAAGGACTCTTCTGTGTTTTAACTCTGCAGCTCATAGAGAACTCTTCTGTTGCAACACTGTCTCACCCCAAAGCTGTATCTCCGAAATACTGACTGTGATAGCAGGGAAAATCAACACTGGCAAGTAGACTTTGAATTTCTGCCTTGAAAGACACACTCTTCATTTAATTAACTGCACGCACAGAAACTTTAAAATGATGAACTTCCAGTTTTGTTGCAGTGTAAGGCTGCTGCTTCATGTGAAAGACTGTGCCAGAGGCTGAATGAAGCCCTGAGACAAAGTAGCTGTTTGAAATAATGGCCACATATTCAGTATTTCCCTGTGCATGGAGAAGGCAAAGAGTTTGTATTCCCACATGCACTGACGTTCAACATGAAAGGTAAACAAAGCTTTAACATTTGCACGTAAAGTGTATCCTGCTGACTGGTTCATTCTTTATTCTCAGATCATTTTCTACTTCCTATTTTAAATGTGTAATAAATACATGCATAATTTTAGCTTTTTTTTTTCATGAACGAGTTGTGGCACATGGCAATTTTTCATTCTGGCATGCTCAGAATAATTCTTCACAGCAATGTGAGTCACTAGAAAATATTCTCCCACTTTTGCACAAAACAGTGAGCAGAAAAGGATATGAATGGGAAATACTTTTTTGTTATTGATCTACATCATTAGCATAGGAAACAAAACCCTAAGATGCACTGCACCAATGCAGGAAGGAGAGAAGGAATTTGAGTGAGACATACATAAGGACAAAAATATTATAAATATTTATTCAGAGAAATTTTCTGAAACAAATTGAGGAGAGGTTTTCAAATTTATGGTTGGTCCCTATATAATTCTTACGCCATTTTCTTATAATAAAAGGCGCACATATCTGTTTAATGCACATACAAACACCACTGCAGATTCTTCTCCGGATTCTCCTCTGTTTGCTACATGATCAAGCACCTATGGAAAGGACTCTTCCCATCCTTACACAGCCAGTGTAAGACAGAACCAGAGTGAGAGATCCCATGTTCAAGATCTGTTAAGAACATTCCTCAGTAACTAAGCAAATAAACATACGGCACAACCAGGAATAGAAATGATGCATGCAGAAGAAAGGCATTCTTCCCTTGCTAGAAAACGCATTGCACTGATCCATTGTAGTTTCATGATGCTAAAACACAACCATGCACAGTACAAATCTAGTTACTCATGCTTTGTTCTGTCCCAGCTATTTGTATGCAATGGTCACAACCATTTTCGTTAATGTACAACAGTAAAAGAAACAAATCTAATGTGGAAAGAGTGAGGATCCAGAAGCATTAATACATTATATATAGTAGTATGATAGTAACAGTGACTCCGTTTGAAAGAACATATGCATATGTATATATATAATAGATTTAAAAACTAGATATTCAGTAAGCTTTTCAAAGATTTTTCACAGCCTTATCTAGGAGAGAAAGGAAGATAAGAAAGGAGAAAAGGTGCACTGCCTTGGGCTAAAGAAGATATGATTCCAAGCTAAAAAATAAGGTTTAAATTCATTTGGGAATGTCTCCAATTCCTACAGCAATTCTATCCAAAGTCAGAAAATGTTCATTAAGACCAAAACATCAAGTGGAACAACAAAATCTTTACTGGAAGATACTTATCTGCTTGGCTGGTAAACGTATATGGATGTTCAACACAGGAGCGTGAATGACTTTGGAGGTGTTTATGGGATCCAATGACCCCCCCCCTCCACCCCCCCCCCCCCCCCCCCCCCCCCCCCCCCCCCCCAAAAAAAAAAAAGAAAGAAAGAAATCAGATATGCTCTCTTTATTCATTAAGCCATATTTCCCCCCAGGCTTTAAATTTGACTATAACCTCCTTCAAACTAAAGGAGAAGCAACTCTAACAGATACACGATAGAGACGTATGAAGCAAAGATGCTGCAGAACAGGATTATATGGCAGGGGGTTTGGAGGCTGGAAGTAGGGAGTGTTCGATGGCAAGAGAACCTTGGGCTTGTGCTTTGACAAAGGACATTTTATCCTAATAACTGAAAAGCATACCACAGCAGTCAAGGCATCATGTTCCTATGAAACACGTGGAACTGACAAACCATTTAAGAAGCAAAACATCAGGCAGTTTACATTGTAAACAATGTGCATAAATTAGCAAAGGTATTTCATTTTCTCCTTTCCTTGACTCCACAGCAATTAAAAGAAGCAGTGGATAAATATTTGGCAGACAAACTTGGAAGTTAAAAGTCAAGCCAGTTGCATTATGGTGTTCTACAAGAAAACGTGCTAAAAAAAAATATTCTGCAAGTATGATTATTCAATTTTGAATAACCTAATGTGTAAAGCATACCTATTCATCTCTTATCCTCCAGAAAAAGAAAAACATCTATAGCATGAAACTCACACCACAAGAAATCAAAGATGGAATGGTTTTAGAGAGCCAGCCAGCAGATATTAGTCAAATACTATAATTCATACTCTACTACCTACAGTGGAGGTAGCTTATCCCCCTAATATGAAGAGAAATGTTAACAAATAAAATAGTGTGGAAACCAAAGTTGAGTTTATAATAGAAGCAGGCACTGAAAAATTTCAAAGGAGAAAAATCAGATGAAATGATGACCATTCAGTGGATTTGGCACTAAGGTATATGGTTTAGTGATGGAACTGGTAGTATTAGGTTGGTGGTTGGAATGTATGATTATTAGGGTCTTTTAAAACCAAAACAATTCTATGATTCTATGAGCAGAAGTCTACTCCAATAATCAATTTAAAACACTTCCTATTATTTCAGTAATATGGATAGTCATTCAAATAAACAGCAATTATTTTATTCCTTTCAAAAGCATGAGATGTAAGGAAGTTGATAAATTCACCAGAAGGTCATTAGGCTTTCTAATCATATTTAGGTTCTGATGTGTTATTGGGATTGCTGAGATTATCAATGGTGAAAGTGACCTGAGAAGCAGGCTACTCTTTGCCTTCCCTTACAGGCGGGACAGGACAAAACAGGAAGCACATATGAGCTACATGTTGCCAGACAGAGGAGGAATTTGTTGCCTGTCAGGTGTTAACTGGATGCAAGAGAGGAACTACTGATCTGAAAAACCTACTCATAACAGAAAGAGAAATTAAAATCCAACACAGAAAACTCAGTGGTTTGTATACACTAGTTTAACAGTGGTCACTGCAGCCCGAGAGCATCTATTAAGAAATCTTAGTACATTTATACAATAATCATCGACATCTGCAAACTACTGCTTGCAGATAAATAACAGCCATATTTATTATTATTAATATGAACAGTTGGCATCATTTGTATATTTATTTTTGTATAAAGTCTGTTTTGTCTGGAAAACCTGTCTTCTCTGGAATTTATTCTCCACAACTTAGTTACATAACAAGAAGATATCCTCTTTGTCCATAATGCATTTGCTTTGTCAAGAAAGATTAAATTTTACATCAATAAATTCCAAGGATGAGAGTGTCCAATACCGTTCTGCCTAAAATAAGAGGAAAACAAATTAGCTTTTTAGACAGACCCTTCTCCAGTCTCCACCCCTCAAGCAGAACAGAAGACGACACCGACCTCAGGACACCAGAAGGCAGAGGGAGCGTGGGCTCAGCTGCTGTTCCCACAGTCAAGGCCAGACAGGGGACTGCTCCCATACAGCAATATGGGTGAGGGCACGCTGCTGGCTGCAGGAAGGGCTGTGCATATGGACACGAGCAATTCTGTGGCACTTTCCCTCACTCTACCTTATTTACTAGTTACACATAATCAGTTTAAAGGGATCGGTGCGTCAGTCCAACAGTTCCATAACTCAGTGGGATATCTGAGCATTTCATCACATCGACCAGACAGTAAAATATTAATTTGATTCATAATTCAACCACAACCCCTGGTTTATATTCCATGTATCTGAAACAAGAACAGCTCAAATAGTAGAAAAAATTATGGTTATTCATTCTACCAATACAAAACTATGTGTAGACTATCTTCCAAAGAGGATACTAAAACAGAAGGAAAAATTAGTTTCCCATAGAGGTGTGTGTGCAGTAATTTTTGAATTCAGAAATTATTAATTATGCATCTATATTCTAAAGATGTTGCTATCATTATACTAAATTGCACAATTTTAAAGTAATTACTCTCTACAGTTTAATCAGTCTATAAAATGCAATCTAGAAATACATGCTCCCAAATATGTCTAAACAATCACACTAAATATAAAGGAAATCTCGTGAAATCAACTAAATCACTCCTATGCAGTGCAGCAGTATGAACTACATCCCTATCACTGCAGAAAAATCTTTACTGTTTCTGAAATCCTTAATACTTTTTAATACCTAAGCATTTAGTTAGAAAGTTTTTCCCAAGGCCCAGCATAAACATTTGTGTGTGCAAAAATAAAGGCAATTATTACTTATTTCCTTCCTTCCCTCCCTGCCACCTTGAGACAAGCGATAGCTCCTCTCCATGGCAGCCTGTTGCACAGATCACAACTCACACACTTACTTCTAGCACCATCTCTCCCTTCCTTGTCTTTTTTCCTCCATTCCCTCATCACTCCATTCACGCTGTGCCTCACAGCATGCACCCAATACATCTCCTCTGTTTCTATCTACTGAAGTGTAACAACAAATCAGTCTAAGCACAACCACACCTAAAAACCTGTCATGAAATTAACTTCCAACTATGACCCTATTTGCAAAGTTGTGCTACAATGGGTCCTGAAAATTTTGTATTCATTCCGTACTGATCATCTATACAAGGAAACACCTGGATACAACCTGCTAGAATCTACATTCCAGCATTCGCTTGTTTAATAAAGGAAATCTCCAACAAAACAAAAACCTGCCTACCGTTAAACAAATGCTCAAAGAGAACCACTTAAAAAGTTCTAGATGTGGTACACAAATAATGTAAATTTTTGTTTCATAGAATCATAGAATGGCTTGGGTTGGAAGTGACTTTAGAGATCATCTACTTCCAGCATCTTCTACTAGACCAAGTTGCCTTTCTTTTGAAAAAGAATACCACTGTTGAACTATATGCTGTAGTATGGAAGAGTAATGGCATTGATGCAATGACTCAGAGAGGATAAAGTTTCACAGAGAGAATCTTTCACTAGAGGAGCTGAAATAACTGAATCAAGAAGACAGATGACCTTCTGAGCATGAAAGCTAATAAGGCACATAAGAGAAACTAAAAAATGAAGCTGGATCACTTGCTTATGGACTGGGTCTCCAACTTCCCACAGACCTCAGTTTGTCTTGAGACAGGCCACCAAAATAAGTTCTTCAGTCTCAAGAGTAACACCTGTGCTTTCAGCAGGCACCTCAACCAGGACCAGGCTGAAGGGACCACACTCCCTGCCTCAATGGCTGTAAGGTGCCCACAGCTCAGTGCACCCTGACCATACTGTTAATATGACAGCCTGAGTGAAGTCCCACTACAAATCCCACTGGTTCTTGTAGTATCTGATAGCAGAAGCTGCTCTTGTGAGAACTCTGTGGCTCATTTCTCCCTGATGCTGGCCACGGGACAGCACATGGGACAACGTCTGTAAAAGCAGACAGAATACACGAGGAGCAAGTTTCACAACAACATACATTAAAAAATTCAGTATAGATACACCACATGGCAAAGAAATTTGCTGTGATGCCAAATGACTCAGGAAAAGAAAATGGGAATCTCATGCAAGGCATCCAGCTTCTGATGTAGGCAAAGCTATCAACATATATTCTGACCTGAATATAAATGTTCCAATTCCCTATCTACAAACTCAGGGTACTCCTCATTCTTTAACGTTGATAGATGATTGAGGCAGCTGCTATCTACAGAAAATACTGGAAGAGGGACAGTTGCACAGGAAAATTGTGAAATTTTTGCTGATTGCCTTGTGAAAGGAGCAGGAAGTCACCAAAGAGTGTGTCCACTGACATCATGATGCACACCACCTGCCTGCAGCCATGTAGAGCTGTGTCCACCTGAGCACACCACAGCTGCAGCCCATGGAAATCTACAGTCTGTCAACCCCTTATCAGGTGTCACAGACTTTGGTAAGACTCACTGCTTCTGTAGCCTCCAGCAACCAGCACTGAGGCGGTACCATAAGCTTGGGTGCTTCTCTAGTGTGCTGTATCAGGCAGTGAAGATACATCCCAACTCTATTCTGATTTTCCTTGCTGTTATGTTGGAAGCCTTAGGGCTTAACAAAGTTTCAGCAATATTACTGCATGACAGCTCAGTAGGTCCTGTTTAAGAAACTCGACAACTGAGCATTTTAGATTATGTACTGACTGTAAAAATGTAATGAACAAAAAGACAGCCTCTGTATCTCCTTGAAGAACTACACTGGAATTCCTGGTCTATCAATAAAGCTCCTAATTCTTCTTCCATCACTATGATGTTCCCATCCCAAAGGTGTTCAAGACCAGACTGGATGGGGCCCTGAGCAACCTGTTCTGGTGGGTGGGAACCCTGCCCACACCAGGTTGGAACTGTGTGGGCTTTAAGGTTTATTCTAACCCAAGCCATTCTGTGATTATATGATCCTATGACTTGACATGCTTCCACAACAATACTTTCTGAGCATTTAAAAGGGGATTTACAGTTACTTCATTCCTCACCATCATTTTCGGTACAGCTCCAACTTCTGTGATACTGTATAAAAGAGAAAATAATTTCATTTCAGTTAGCCTTCTTTCCCTGAAAGAACAGGACAGTCATTGCCAATCTCTTTAACGAACTTTCAATATCACAGAATCATGAATCATAGGCATTGGAAAGGATCATCTAGCCCAACCCCTTGCTAATGCAGGTTTGCTAGAGCAGGTTGCACAGGAAAGTGTACAGGTGGGTTTTGAGTATCTCCAGATAAGGACACTCCACAACCACTCTGGGCAGCCTGATGCAGTGCTCTGTTGCCCCTCAAAGTAAAGAGGTTTTTTTCTCATGTTCGGATGGAACTTCCTATGTTCCACTTGTACCCATTATCCTCTGTCCTGTCTCTGGGCACCAATGAAATAAGCCTGGCCCCATCCTCCTGACGCATTGATAAGATATCCCCTCTGTCTTATCCAAGGTGAATAGGCCCAGGTCTCTCAGCTCTTTCTCATAAGGGGGATTCTCCAGGCGCCCAATCACCTTTGTGGCTCTCCACTAGACTCATTCTAGCATTTCCCTGTCATTCTTGAACTCCCAGAACTGGACACAGTACTTCAGATGTGGCCTCAGCAGGGCTGAGCAGAGGGGGAGGATCACCTCCCTCGACCTGCTGGCCATGGTCTTTTTAATGCACCCCAGGAAACCACTGGCCTTCTTGGCTACAAGGGCACACTGCTGGCTCATAGCCAACCTGCTGTCCAGCTGAACACCCAGGTGCTTCTCTGCAGAGCTCCTGTCTAGGAGGTCAGCCCCTAAACTGTACCAATACATTCGGTTATTCCTCCCCTGTAATTTACTCAGATTGAAATTACAAATGTGATATCTGTTTTCTAAATTCAAAGCCTCAGCTTCTTTCCTAGGGGCATATTCTATTCTTGGCTAAGAGCATCAATTTGGTCTTCCTAAATGCTAGTTTATATTTTCAATTGAGTTTAGTATCACCTATGGTCTTTCAAACTTATAATCGCAGAATGTAATTAATAATTCCTTCACTGATAGGACTCACATCATCTAAATTCAGTATAATTTCTCTGTGTTCCCTTAGTAGGTTGTCACATGTTCTATAGAAATTATTCAGCTGAAATCTAGCAGCAGTATATGTAAATGCTGCTGTGGGCATGACTAATTCACAATCCACAGATCTGTTCAGAATAATGAAGCCCAAAACTTTTATCTTGTCACTTTCTTCCCAATGGTACCTTATACTAACATAAAGAAAGAGATGAAGTATAGACAAATTGTTCTGGCAGATTCGCTCCTAGATTTTTTTCTTTTATGAGGGCTGTGCTAAACCTCCCTCCTCCCATCTGAATGTGTGTTAAAATGCAGACATCTATCATATGACATGCAGAGGCGTGAGTCCTGTGCGTCAACTGCAACTGCTGAGAAGGAGAACACCCATCTCTGCAGGCGTGTGATGAGGATGCTGTCAACTCATGAACAACCAGCAGGCAGGACTGCGTTTTGATCATGCAGCAGGGAAAACTACATGATGTGACCTGTGTGTAATGAAGTGTGTGTTTGTGTGTATGGCCTCCAGTGTGGCGACAGTGTCCTGTTCGTAACTGACAGCTGTGCAGACTAATGGCTGGAGATCTGACACGTGACCTGGCGACAAAGACACTGTCACGTTATAAGTAATGGTGCTATGAGCTGTAACTTACTTTTTTGTGAGGTATTTCATCACACCTGTGTGAGTGCATGTGTGTATCTGTAGTTGTTTAATAAGAACAGCTTGTTTGAGGAGCTTAGGAATTTATCAGTGTGCTTTCATTAAATTAATTTCTTACTTAGGAAAATTCAAAACCAGCTGAAAGAGTTTCATGAGCTTCCTTTAGAGCATTTTCTACTTGCTGAGGTTAAGAAAAGATATTTCAAATCTGCAGAAATTCTTGCTGGAAAACATTTGCATAATTACCAGGCCTGAGCGGGAACAAACTAAAATGACTTGCTATACCACTTCAAATTATCTACTGCCAGACACAGCTCTATTATCACAGCTTTTGGATATATCAAACAACTAAGAGCTAAGAGCATGTGGCATCTCCTCCTTTCTTTTCAAACACTGATGTTTTGTAAAGCTGAAGTTGTAGAGTCAAGTAAAATGAGTTTTGATTCCTAGAGAAACTTGAGGGTTGTAAGAGTACCTGGTAAAAAAAAAGAAAAAAAGAAAAAAAAAAGAGGCCACTAAGCACAGCTAGAAATTATCACAGTACAAAATTGATTTGTCTTCCATATCAAAATTTGAGCACTTGCTAAATGAATTAAACACACCAGTTTTTAAAAGATATAGGAAGTAAAAAAAACTGCTTCCTTCTTTCTCAGCCCTCCATCTCCAGTTCGTCAGCCATATACCTGAAAGTGACCATTCTTCGGAGTGCATGGAAAAGCAAAAAAATGTTTCCCAGATTCAATTATCACAAATGAAAAATAAAGAAAAATGTTTCAATAGGGCAAACCTAGAATGTTATGCGTTACACAGAGGTCTCCTCTGGTGTCACATGAGATTCTCTCCTTCCCCACACCTTGAACCTCCCCCAGGTTGATTACTGGGAGGTCCCTGCTGGCATCCACAGAAAAAGAGCCTGAAGGATTTTACCTTCTCTGCTCCTTTCTGTTTCATTTTTTAAACTTTTCCTTGATAGTGATATCTGCTTGATTGTAAATTTATTCCAATTGTATCTGGGACAGCTTCTCCCTATAGGTTTGTTGTCAATGTACTCTGTCTGTTGACCATATTAAAGTTATTTTGGTTCAGAGTATTGTGGAGGCGAAGCTCAATAAAACCACTTTTCCTTCCTGGTTGGTTGAGAGAACAATATTTAAAACACCATTTATTTCTTTTCCATGAGACTAAAATGGGATTCTTAAATTAGCAATGAGGAGATTCTCTCTGTTGCTGATACTCCACAGATGCTCTATTTACAGTTCTTCCTCGCTCAGGAAGGCCGACTCAGAGCAGCCTCATTTAGGTTCTCCTCGGTCTTTCAGGGTCTAAAAGCAGATATGTAACTGAAGTAACTTTATAGAGCTATTTATTTCTTAATTAAAATGATATTATACATTTGTAGAATTACACTAGCAAATGGGAATGAACAGCCTCAGTAAATGGTATCTACTAAACATAAACTTAAATTCAGTTGGTACCAAATCTGTGCTGGTTTTGCTGTGTTATTCTAAACTCCTGCAAATACTTAATGAGATAATTTATCTGTTTATCTATCTGTCAGAATGCTGAAAAGCATAAACCCAATGCTTCTGCTAACATACAGAACATCAGCATCCCAACCCTTGGTATCTCACATTTAGATAGATGGATCAAAATTGATGTAATTCATAGAAAAAGTATCTGTATTCAGGCATGCACCTCTGCTTATTCATAAACTTCTACAGCATTTTTCACCTAAGGAACATACTCACAGCTTTCCCTTCCACTTCATACTGCCTCTACTAACTCTGTTTCCCTTCTTCCCATCCGAGTCTCCTGATCACTTCAACATTCTTCTCTCTTTAATTTAGTTCCACCAGATTTTAAAAAGAAAAATGAACTTGCAGCTGTCTCATGGTTCAGTCTTGCTTTAGATGTATTGTTAACTTCTGCTCCTTGCTAAACTCACGTAGTTAAGACTGTGATATCAATTCTTTTTTGGGCACAGCTAGAACAACAAGGTGTTTTATTAACCAGCCTGTTAAGTAGCTACCTCATCAGCACTATGGTATATACACATGTATTTTATGTATAGAACACACATTACATATATGCAAAAATATGCAAAACACAGAGAAGACACATAATTAAGTAGGTCAAATTTTAAGAATTGAAATCCAAGAAAACTAATCAATCCTAGCTTACTTATTCCTTTATCCTCTGGTACATAATACACTCACAGCATGTTAACAGGAACAGCTGTTAAATAATAAATGTCTTACTACATTGTTTTTAGCAGGTGCTTCAGCAATTAATTGCTGGCTCCGTTAGGAAAAATAGCTGCATCTTATACCACCAAATAAAATGATTATCCAAAGAATAACAGAACTGTCAAAGCCAAGTGAGCCACCGTAGAGGATTACTGCTGTTTGTGAAGAAATCCATGTCATGTGGTTTCTCCTCAATCACTGAGTGAACTCACAAAGCAGCTTTGAGCAGAGCTGTCGGGGTATCTTTGCTAAGGGTATTTATCCTGATGTTTATCCTCACCTGGTGTCAGTGCATCCACCACCACCAGTGACAGACCAACTCTTTTCTCCATCCCATCACTGGTTAAACACAGCCACCACTGCCACTGTTTTGGATGTAGTTATTTGGGAACTCCAGCACGGGTCAGTGGAAATCCAATGGAAATCAACGTGCTGAGAATCCCTACATTTCCATTTTTGTTTAATCAATGTGCCCTTCGGCAGCACAACTCCTGGATCTGTGCAGAAGGAAGAACAGCCTACGGGAGCCTAAAATCACCCTCTCAGAATCCATCTGCAATATTACTACATCAGACATCATACAGCACTGCATGCTACAGCCCTGAACACTCATCATTAACCTGCAATAATGTTAATCAGAAGCACATCTTCAAAAATGCCCCAGAAACAACAAGCTCATACATTTCAAATTTTAACATAGTCCCCAGCTAAATAGCCTAAAATTGGGATAAATCCATATCTGAGGAAAATCCCTACTTTGCCTTCGGTCAGCCTCTCATTTCCCAAGCATGAGAATCAACTTAGATTACAGAATGCCACCAAGTATTAAAACACAGCTACTTCTGGGTTTTCTATTTGCTAAGTAATCTTGACTACTTTAATGTATCCAATCATCCAATTTAAAAAGGTAACCATGTAAAAAATAGGGCTATGATTGAAAACGTTCCTATAAAATATTTGTACCATTAGCATAGTTTGTTTTAAATTTTACCTTTTATGTATAAAGCTTCTTAAATACACTGTACATCTCTGATAGATATCTGGTATTCAAGAAGTAGGAACTATCACCTTTCATGGACTTCCTTGCAAAATAATTACTTTCAAATTAAAGCTGCCAGAAACTGAATAAAATAGTGCATATATTGGACTCCAATATTACTTTGTTGCAGCTTGAAGCTGACTCACACAATTTACATGTGGACATCATACAGCTCATCCTACTATTCTGAATAAGGTAACTCTACTCTTTCTCTCCACAAAAAGAACAATACACATTAAATGGTAACTAATAGAAACTACTTAAACATGTTCCCAGTAAATGTGCAAAAATATTCAGACTTCTCCCATATTTTTAATTTCCTTTTAAGGAAACATTAAAAATATCTGTTTGTGATTTTTTTTTCCCCTCAGCAAGAACTAGCTTTTCACACAAACTCTCCTACTGAAATGTAAAAGCTTATCACACATACGTTACAAAGACTGCATTCATTAAAGTCAGCTATCAATCAGTCACAGTAAGACCTTGCTTAAAACATTCAATGTGATTTGCATAAAGCTCTGCTCACTGAATGTTAGTTGTAAATCATTCCTTTTGTTTCATGCTGCAGTACCTTATAAGGTATTATCAATGCCTAAAACATTTTGCATGATAATATTTGGAATTAATCACTCTCTTTTAACTGTGTGCTACATACGCTATGCACAAATCATGCATATTCAAGCCACCATTTTTCTATACAGTTCCATAGCAATCCTTAGCAACTCAATATTTTTATCTTGACAAGAATGGAACTATCTGGCTGAGGTTGCAAGCAGAAAAGCCAGAAGTCTGGCTAGACTTTCTGGACTACAGAATACAAACTTCGTTATATTTACTGAAAATGTTCTGCAGTTGAAAATGAAGTGTTTTACAGTCAGATTTCAAACTGAGTTGACAAGGAACAGAACACTTCTTCCATTCTGCTGACTCTTTAAGATTGTCATGAGCTGACAACACTGCACAATGACTTGCACATCCTGCTTTCGTGTTCACAGGATCTCATAAACAAACAAGCAAGAGTTAAGTTCCAGGCCTCATGTTTCAGGAGAACTAGCTCAGAAATAGGAAACCTGATGGCTGTGACGCAAGGGGACAATGAGGAGAGATCAAGAACATTAATTTTTAATGATACATAACATGGAAGGATCCGTTACATGTTGCAGCATCTACTAGGTGAAGGTAAATACTCCTCCCTCTGAGCTGGCACCAACCAAACCCATTTGGAGAACACAGAACGGCACCAAGCTAGGCAGGCATACTCTTACAGCACAACAGAAACCAGCGGGGCAATACTGCTTTCAGGACCCGGTCTGATGGCTCTCCAGAGTAGAACAATGCACCATTTATACAAACCAATTCACTTTTGAAAAAACACAGAGGTTTTAGCACAGTTGTATATTTGCTCATTAGATGGCTGCTGAATTGCTGTCTCAGGTATGAGGTAAGATAGACAGCACTGCATCAGATTACGTTCAGTTTGTGCTTTCAAAGTTCAATCCCATTTACAATAAAATTAACCTTTTTAAAGGAAAAAGGAAAAGCGTGGAATTTTCATAAATTCCACAGGAAGGCAGCTTCAAGCAAGCTCAGTGATCTGAAACCTTGGCTACATTTTCCAGTAAATTGTAAAATGAATCTGAGGCAAAGCAAGGTCAGCCATCTTTGAAGAAATGTGATTAATGTCACATTATAACTTACATGGCAATTACAGCCCGCGTTGTGTTCCAGCGGTAATGTGGACCAAAGAAACATGCACATTTACCAACTTACCTGACGCCCGTCTTGTGAATCGATTTATCACTGGAGCTGAAAGAAAACAGAACATTTCAGTTAGATTCTTCCTGTAATAATCTAACGTGCTTCACATATAACAATGTTATACTTCGAGTAGAAGTGTGGCAACTAAAAAAAAAGTGATGAGCAATTATTTGTAAATCTTCAAAGAAATTCACGTTTACTTCATATAACCTTGAGATGTGAAGCAGTTTTGAAAGAGATAGGGTAGCAAGCAGTACTTTTTCAAGGCTATTTTCAGCTTTTTCAAAGTTCCTTCATGGAAGCACTTCTTGTTCTTCATGACTGGCTGAGAAATCTTTAGGTCTTTATTTCCATTTTTTATTGAGCACGTAGACATTGGCATCCTGCAAATAAGGATGGATTAAAAAGACGCAGAAACTACTTTTACAGAATTTACCTATGGGAAATCCAGCAATAAAGATACCCCTACGCATTAAAAACAAACAAACAAACAAACAAAAAAACCCCACAACCTCCAAACAACTACTTTGCAATTCCACCTGAAAGTCAAATTTTGATTAACTTTTAAAAGCCTTCAGGTAATACAGCATCGACGCCAGCTCTAATCTGTCCCCCAGGCCACGTCCTTCCCCAGCTCCTAAGAAAACTCTGTTTCACAACAACAAACATTGTCTAATAGTGCTATCTTGGAACATCTCCAAATACATGCTGCAAACACTTGGAATCAGAGTCCTCTCTCTTTTCCAACTGGGAGAGATCACAAAATCCATCTCAGAGCGCACAGGTCTGCATTCTGCCTCTATGTCATTTCCAGGCTTATCAGCTTCTACAAGAGCTACTAGAGATGCAATAGATAAAGGTTCATACATTCTGTCTTCCAAATGCAGCCGTCAGACTGCTTATAATTAGTACAAAAGACTGGTCTTGAACTCTACTTTCATGTGATAAACAGCTCTGGAATAAAGAGTGAAAAAAAATCCGAATGACCTAATTTCAAACATGGGCAACAGCTACATTAAAAATGTATGCTCTTACAGTGCTTATTAATATTCAACCTTAAAAATTACTCTCAAGGTTTACATGGAATTGAAAAATGAAAAATACTGAACTTCTACAGCTCATCCCTATTAATTTTACAGAGATGTGATGCAGCCTTCCTCAAAAGTCTAAGACAATATTGGGGATAAAAAATAGGAGAGACAGTAACAGCTTGAGATGCAAACTGACTTTTTATTCCTTTGGGCAGAAGAAACCAGAGCAAAGATACAAACTCAGAGCCACAGCTGCAGATGGTTTTGCAAGTATATATAGCAGTGACGGGTCCAAGCAGCAAGAAGTGCACTGGGAAATCCAACTGCATTGGCTTGAAGTGCTCCACAGGAGCAAGGAAACCTCTTGTGGATAAGCAATCACAAACCTCAAACACATGTATACATAAACAAGATAGCATTCAAGATGCATACGTAACCAGTAAGGTTATTTTTAACCTCAATTTCTAATTATGCCTTTTGTTTTTTTTTAATTAAGAAAAGAAAGATATTTAGGCACATCATTAATTGAGCAGGCACCAGATTTTATGCAACTACTGTTTTGCAATAGGCAAAGCCATCTGATTCCTCAAACTGCAAAAGGAACAAGGTTCATTTTGTCTCTAGGCCTAGGTCCAATTTAATTTCAGGACACCGGTCAGGTCCTCCACCATCAGGCTGGTGAGCCATTAACTCCAGTGTGTACATCAGCAGCAGTTCTTAGCAGATCTGCACATATAAAAATATATTGAAATTTGATGTATTTCTAACAAGAAAGCATAAAATTGTGCTGTGCTCCCACTAAAAAGCTTTCCTGGAACTCAGGGATGGTATTTTGGTTTGACTGTCAGTTCTACACATCATCCACAGACAGATTTAACTCCCCTAGTCAGCCACCTCAGCACATTTTACCAACACAATAAATAATACAACTCCCAAAAATTGACACCTAGCACCGAATCACATCCACTGGAGACTCCTCCTCTCTGAAACAAGTCACTAGGATGTCAAAAGAACTATTCATTTTTCAGCTATTTCCAGTTGCATGAACATTTGAATTCACCAGGAGGTTTAAAATTTCTTTTACGATAAATTTTAGAATTTATTTATTCTTAGGAGGAAAAAAAAAAAAAGGAGAAAGGAGCAACAGAAAATAATGGTACCAGAATCTCAGGACCATGGTAAGCAGCTATTTCTGAACATTCAGTGTTCAGAAAGCAAAGCCTTTCTCCTCAGATGAGGATTTTGTGAGGGTCATCCAAATGTGTCACTGGGAGGACTGGGAGCAGCCCCCACAGTTGTTATTTAGCAAACCCAACTCCTCTCTGTTGCTTGTGCTGCAAATTGCAATCTACTTTTGCTGCCCAGAAAGATGGGCACATCAGCTAATAAAAAGTTAGCAGAAATTCACAGCCTGGAGAAATTTAGCTAATGTTTTCACTACAAAGTAGCTGCATGATCAGACAGGTGGTTACAATAGCTGGCAGGATAAACGGACCAAGGTGAGCAGAGGAGAGACCAACAAGCACTTTGTTGCAGATGTAAAATAGTATTCTGTTATCTTTTCAGGTCATCAGGAGCCAGAAACTTGGCTGAGAAAGCAAAGGACAGACCAGGAGCAGAGATGGTTGCTGTGGGTGCACAGGCAGAGCACTGGCTGCTGGCTCCACAGGCTGCACGGGGCCGTGCCAAGCCTACTGGCCATCCACCCCATGGATTGCAAAACCTCACTGTTGCAAAATGCAGGGATTTTTTTCCATTAAGGGGTAAACCAGCATGGGAATAAATTCAGAACATGTCCAGTGACATCTGATCTTCAAACTGACTAAGAGATGCATTTCTAAGCATGGAAGGTCTTGTTCAAATGCACAGCGTTGCTCCAACATCAGATGCCACTGTTCATATTCTAGTTTGTCTTAACCACAATCCATTACAAACTTTCAAAGAGGAAAATGAGAAAAGCCAAAATTAATAATAATAATTTAGAGATCTATATTCAGATGAAAATACTATTTGAAACTGTCGAACTTATCAATCCTCATGTGACACACCAGACTGGCTTTGCTGTTGGTGCTACATGATGAGAGAACAGCACCATCTAAGACGTTATCTGCTGGTAACTGAAATCCATTTTTGCCAATCCTCATTCAGATGGCCGTGCAAAAAGCACAGCTTTTAAAGTATTCTGGCAATAGAAATCAATTAAGTAAACAGAAATAACTGATAAATGATCAAAAGATGTTGAAGAGTTTTAATATATTTACTTAGAATATACAGTATTCAAAACATCAACTTGCACAAAGACTGCAATAAAAGTATTTCCATCACTCAATAAATGTCTAATCACTGCCTTTTCCCCACTGTGTATTTCACCATATATATTACCTCTTAAGAGCATTAAGCATTCACCACAGCAGTGTTGTGAAACAGACAACAAAAGCATTTCAATTTTGCAGGTAGATAACGTAGGAACAGGTTTGCTGGGGCTGTTCACAGAACACCAAGAGTATGAGTCCCATGCTGAGACCCCCTAACTGTGCACCCTGCCTACAGCTAACTTGTCCTAATAGTGCTGAGTGCCCCTTTTGGCAGACTCACAATTTCAGTGCTGAAAGCCGAGTTTACTCCAGAAACCACCAGAGATTTTTGTGTCATTAACATCACCTGGAATAAGCAGCTGAGCACATTGCAGACATCAGACACACAGCCTCCCTAGGAAGCCAGGGAGTGTCTGCCTGGGATTTAACAAGGGGTTATGCTTGAGCACTGACACCTGCACACCAGCTGACAGACAAGCACGGGTTGGCCTCAAGCAAGTGCCAGTGCAGGCTTTTTGTACAAAGCAAAAACTGCTCTGAGTGGTAAGGGCTGACAGGAGATAAGACGTATTCCTGTTTTGTGAATACAGTTGGCTTTTGGGCTATGGCCTGCCAAATCTGAGGGCTTTAAGAAAGTTAAGAAATGTAAAGTGTGAGATTTTCTATTTTTTTTCCTTTAAAAAAAAAAAAAAGGAATTTATCCTTTTCCCCATGAATATAACACAGAAGCTAAATGAAAGCAGAGCTAGAGTCTCCTGCATCCACCTCACTGAGGGTATGCCTTCCCAAAACTCTGGGCAGACCAAGTCAGGTGCCTTGGTATATTGGGTACTGCAACACATGACGGAGGCACGCATATCATCCTTGCACAGCTAATGGACCACACAGCTTTTTGCTCAAGCTCAGTGCTGCACTTGGGCAGCCACACAGCTTTTGGAGTTGGTTCTGAAAGCTGTACTTGGGCAACATCAGTGTGAAGAGCAATGGCACAAGTAATCCACAGCTGTAAGGGCATGGACAATACCAGAACAGGTCGTTCACCAGTGGATAAGCAAGAGCTGGTTCTTCTCAGAGCTCAAAGCACATGCTCATTTCTTGTGTAGAATCTCCAAAAGCCCATGCAAATACTACAAGAATATATATTTAAGAAGATGATAAAAATCAAGTTGCTAACATTAAATGATGTAGAACTGTCAGAGTGGGTCCAGAGGAGACCATGAAGATGACCAGAGGGCTTCAGCATCTCGCCTATGAAGACAGAATGGGGGAGTTGGGCTTGTTCAGCCTAGAGAAGAGAAGGCTCTGGGGAGACCTCACTGCGACCTTCCAGTACCTGAAGGGAGCTTATAAACAAGGTGTTTACACAGTCTGATAGTGACAGGACATAAGGCAACAGTTTTAAACTAAAAGAGGGGAGATTTAGATTAGATGTTAGAAGGAAAATCCTATAGTCAGAGGGCTGTGAGGCCCTAGCACAGCTGTCCATAGAGCTGTGGGTGCCCCACCTCTTGAGGGACTCAGAGCTGGGTTGGATGGGGCTCTGGGCAGCCTGAGCTGGTGGGGGGCAGCCAGCCCATGGAGGTGTTGGGGAATGGGTGGGCTTTAAGGTCCCCTCCAACCCAAACCATTCTGTGATTTTATGAAATTAGAGAAAATATGTAACAAATCCATATAATATAGGTCAATATATTCACTATATTCCAGCATTAGAGCTGGAACAACTCTAAAGAGCTGCTCTCCCTTCTCTCTTCAGACTCTGGTACACGCAGTGACAGCACAGGGAAATGCCTCAGACAAAGGAGGGAGTTGCTGGGTCATGGGAGAATGATTCTCATCTCCTCTCTGTGAAGGGCCATGATGACTGTGACAGCAATGAGGAGCAGGGATAAGTCCAGGGAATACACAAGCAGTATTCAGAACATGAGCATCCCTCAGTAGGTAGACACAGCACAGTTTCCTAAATAAATGAAACTCAACAGAAAGAACAATATTTTAACAATGAAACACTGGCAATATAATCTATTGTTTCCCTCAAATAAAGACTTCTAAATAGTGATTATTATTTTTTAACTAGTAAAAAACAATTCAAGACCAGTGCATCAGTTGGGCCCTTATTCAAGGCAAAATGGAAAATCCCAGCCACACAAGCACACAGCATAAGCAGCCCTTTGCTAAAGAACCTGAAAGGTGAGGGAACAGCACTGTCATCTCACATTCTCAGAACCAAACCTCAGCACTCAAGGAGAATTGTAAGACTGCTCCAAAACACTGAACTTCATTTTGGACGAAAACCCATAGCTCCTCAAAGCATAAGATGTGTATGTGGAGGGACTCACCTCCATACAGAGATGGGAGCTCTGCACAAGCACACGTCCTACAGCGCTGCTGCTTAACAAGAGGCAGCATATGCATACATGGGCATCCATATACACAGGCAGGCTGTTAAATGAATGCTCTCAGGGATTCCTATAGGGAGAGGCTGAGAAGCCAAGATGAGAATGAAACAATGCTGTGGGATCAGTATTTATGTGCTACTGGGAGTAAAACTGAGAGAAAATAATTTGGGGTGTTCTTGGTAGGGGATGTTGGTAGGGGAAAATAGTTATGTCTGTTGGGATATCCCAAGATAACTACCCTCCCTTCCTCCCCCCCCCCCCCCCCCCCCCCCTTTTTTTTAATGGCATCTACAAATTTGAAAACCCCCTGCACCACAACATAGCATTGACATAATTATTCCTCCCTGAAGACATCAACACATCTGTAAAAACAAATACATATACATAAATACCTAGAAACCAGAATAGGGATCGTATGTCCATTTTTATAATACACAACCTGACACAAGGTTGTAGTCCTAAAATGCAGTTACTCAAAGCTGAATTTTGCAACATTCATTGGCCCTGCGGATGATTTAACCTCTTGCTATTTTTCAGTGTGGAAAATTATTTCTATTTCACTATAGAACAGCTTCTCAAGAAACTGGGGGAAGCATTACAGTCAAAATAAGTTGAAAACTAGGATGAAAAATTGCCTTACACTCTTTGTGATACAGCTCTGGAGCTCCTATTTCCAAAATGAAGCATTAGAGCAGTAGCACTGCCTCTTTCCAAGCCCAGTGCCATGCACTTCCAAGGGCTACGCAGGATTCTGAGGTTCGGATAACCTTTGAAGGAAAGCGTGGTGAAGATCCAGGCAACTATTTCTATTCTTACAAATTCTTACAAAAACATAGCCTACAGTAAGTAAATAAATAGGCACAAACAGAATGGAAGAGAGCTGCTCTCCTCTGCACACTTCAGCCACATACATGACATGTCTCCCAGGCAATATACACAACTTGCTCGATCAAACCAAGACCAAAACACAAACTCTCTCACCTCACCTCTTCCTGGTGACAGCACAGCACCAAGTCACAAATCAGTTCTTCAAATCCAAAAGCCTAACATGAGGACTGTTATTAAATAAAGGCTCATTAAAATTTTTGACAAATTGTTTATTACAGTGTCACGGAACAAAAACATGAATTAAAAATACAGATAAATACCTCAGTCTTTACATTGCTGAACATGGAAACTTATTCTGAATATCTATTTAAAATGTACCACTGCAGTACCAGGAAAACAGCAATGGTCCCTGAAAACATTCAATAAACAGAGATTCTAATACACTGCCTCAGTGTTGTTACATTACTCCCAGGTTATAATTAGCATTAATTTAAAAACCATTTGTTTTTAAAGTGTTGCTACAGAGCAGCACACTGTCCTGGTTGTGTTTTGTCATGGACATACAGCCGTTCACCTCATCATGCAGTGGTGAAGTACTTAACCTGCAGTAACACAAACCTCGAGTGAGAGGCAAAGAAACCTTTCTCACTTTACCCATTAAGAGATTTCAGCTATTATGAATAATTGACGCTGCACGTAATTACTAACACCAAAAACAGAAAGATGGAATGCCTGATGTGTTAGAGCAATGGCCCAATGTTGTGAAACAGGCCGTCACAGCCCATTAATGGGGACAAAATGCTGCTTGGAGAGTGTAGGTACGTTCTCTCCACTGAAGTATCTCTTCTGATATTTGGGAAACAAAGAAAAGAAAAAAAAAAGAGAGAAGATGCTGCTGTATTGAGTACTTCTTATCAGAAATGTGAATTCTGTTACATAGACCTACATGCTACAGAAGAACTTCTTCCCTTACAAATTCATCCTCATCACTATTGCTAGTGACCAGTAAACTCAGACATCACCTCATTAAAATTAATCAGTCATCTACACAGGGAAATGGAATAAAAATAAAAAATAATTCATGGTAACATTTCTAGCCCTCAGTTACGCCAAAGGCTGCAACAAGTTCATTTGCACCAGAAATTGCCCAGCCTCAGACTGAACACCTGAATGTGTAAGGAAGCTCAGGCACGGAGTCCTGGCTGCCATCACTCCCAGGCTACTCAGCACACCTGACCAAACTTAATGGTGTTATTAAGATGATGCCCATCAGAAATGATGCATTTAGAAAGAAAAAATACGTATGCAACTGAACCTAGAACCAGTGTAATGGTACCATTGGGATAAACGGATGTGGGATGTGTCTTCCTACAACATGCTCCAGTCTACGAAAACCCAGATCTTTCTATAGAGCCTAAACCCAAGACCTGAAGCATTGCTTTAGCTTGAACACCAACAATCTCTTTTTACTTTCACCCTCTGCCTTTGTACAATTTACCAAGCTCCCTATTTCTGCCTAGCAGAGTCGACTGCTGATTATTACTTTTTTTCAGAAGGCATTATCACCATCCCCTCACGATTTGTGGTACCACCCCCATCCCCACCTAAGCAATTTATCCTAATCTTCAAGAAATATCCTGCTATAGCCATAGCATAGTTTACAACTGCCACTAAAGCCCATCTGATATATAGTGTCAGTAATGCTTTTATCTTCTTACCATCTGTAAATGGCTTTTTTCCACTTGAAATTTCATGAGCTATTTTAAGAATATTATGGTTATTTGCTTTCTAACACTACAGCGTAGGCGTTTAGATCCAATTTCATGTTCTCTTCTGCTTTCTAATTTTGCTGCCTGAAGCATATTTACTAATGCATGCAAGTTCCCTGTCAGAATGGGAGAAAAACAGGTCATCCTGCCAAAGCTCCACAGCAGCCCCCAACACCAAGGGATGGTGCTGCTTCTCTGCAGAGACAGTAAATCAACATTTATATCATCAGCATCTCACGAGACATGAATTACTCACACCTGTCTTCAGATCAATATTTCTGCCCAGCTGCAAGCTAGACAGCCCAAAATTTTGCATAAGTGACCCATTCTCCTGAATTCTTAAGTATCTGACAGCTCCCCTTAGCTATTATACAACTGTGCTCTGGGAACTCCATTTCACAGCATTTCAACCTACTCTTTTTTTTTTCTTTTTTTTTCCTTTTTTTTTTTTTTTTTTTTTTTTTTTAATCTCTTGACAATACCTGCAAGTTATATTTATTACGAAGGAATGAAGTCCCAGCCTTGTTGCTGGCAGTGGGTTGGGGATGTCGTGGCTGTCAGTACTCTTCTCTGAGGGAGAACATCTTTGTGTGAGTTTATAATTATCCATTTTATAAGGTTTAATGACTATGAACATAACTGATTTCTCCCCGTACACACTTATGCCATCTGTGCTTAATCCAGCATCTCAAACTTTTGAGACTCTGGTTTTCCCACTATTAATCATGCTTTTGTCACTTTGCCACTAGATTATTACAACAAATACTACATGGGCAAATGCCATTAAAACTTTCTGAAGTTAAGATTTTATACAAAGTCAGCCTGCATGGCAGAAATCTCCACTACAAAGCACGCTGATAAAAACTATATATATATGAATATGTATAATCCACAACCTGCATCATCTGCTTTTTCATTTTCTGGTGAAAGCTAAGATTTAAAATTTCATGTTTAAGAACATTACGTACTCAAAGGGAGTTTCTCTTGCATTCATGATATTCATTCATTCACAGCTGGTCCTAACTAAAACATACAGCTTTGTTAGTTTTTAGAGGATGAGGCAAAGCACTTTTTTTGTTACTCAACACATTAAAAGAGGTGGATGGAAAGGCTTGACACAAGGCAGTGGTGTTGAGAGGCAGCCACAAAGATGCTCAGAGGGCTGGAGCACCTCTCTTACAGAGAAAGGCTGAGGGAGCTGAGCTTGTTCAGTCTGGAGAAGAGAAGGCCTTATAGTGACCTTCCAGTACTTAAAGAAAATTTATGAACGCAAGAGAGACCAACTTTTTACACTGTTTGATACTGATAGGATAAGAGGCGATGGCTTTAAACTAAAAAAGGGGAAATTTGGTTTAGATATTAGGAGGGAATTCTTTATTCAAAGGGTGGTGAACTGCTGGAACAGGCTGCAGATGCCCCATCCATGAAGATGCTCAGTGTCAGGTTGGATGGGGCCCTGGGCAGCCTGAACTGGGAGGTGGCAGCCAGTCCATGGCAGGGGCTGGGGCTGTGGGGCTTTAAGGTCCCTTCCAACCCAAACCATTCAGTGACTCCCTGATGCTATAAAGAAAAAAAGACAGAAAGAAAAAAGCCTGAACTCTAAGTGTTACTGTCCAAATAGCCTGAATATTTTAATGAGAAGAATGGCACTGGGTCTGTTTCAGTATACATATCTATACACACACATTCCTGTAACTCTCTCTCAGTATCTAGATTAAAAAAATAGTCATAAACAATGAAGCGAAGCCTCTGAGTTGTTCTGTCCTCATTCCAACCACATAAATGCCAGCTCCTCAGAAGTCTGCTGATGATAATAACGGCAGGATGATGCTTTTTCACTTCAGCATGCTGCTGAAACACCCATCCCAGCCCATAGGCAGAGTACATCGCCTGTCTCCTGTTCAGACAGCTCGTTGGTTTTACAGCCTCCAAACAACACCCTCCCATTGCCAGACAAACTGGTTATTGTCTGGCAGCCAGCAAAAACGCGTAGTGAAACAAATATGTCCTCTGAGCATCTAGGCACACATCCACCAGAGTGCCTCAACGTGACAGTAACACCTCACCCAGGCACAGGTCCCACAGCTCAGTATTTCCCAAATCGGGTTAGTTGGCATTTCTTTTCTGGTTTTGTAAATCCTTGAACTCCTAGGGCGTAGACCTTGATAACACCAGCAATATACTGCATTCATTTCCACACAAACCTCAGGCACACATGCAATGTTTGCAAGAGTAAGTGAGTGCAGACATGCAGGAAAACATGCAAACATCAGTCCGGGGAGAAGGTGAGATTCAGACTCAGCTGTAACAAGAGACACCCACCTCCCTGTCATCCAAAGTCACCACCCACATCCACAAGACTACTAATGATGCACTAACAAGATCTCAGACATCATTCGGATTGACTCTGAATAGTCAAGAAAAGGGTTAAAGAAAGTCACCAAAGAATTGCTTATGGCAATATTTAAGTGACTCCACAAACCTCCAAAAGTTTAACACTGAACCAGCTGCACACTGGCCTGTTGACACTGCACCAGCAATTCAGGTGCATCATGACATCGTGAAACCTGCAAGCCAACAGGAAGACTGCAGGCAAAGGCAAAAATGCATCAATAACAAGTGACCACAAGCTGCAATAAAACAAACTATTGTCCTTTCTATTGATAAAGACTCACTCAAAGGAACACCACATAGTGATGTCATCCTGACAGTAGTGCCTAAAAAGCAAAATCCTTTATCTGCATCACCAGAAGCATACAGAATAAGGAAATTGGAACAATTTAGAAGATCCCCAAAGCCCCCCAGAGTTATAGCCCAGAATACATAGAACACACATGGAGAATGTGTAGAGAGCTCAGTTGCCTTACTTGGCATGGAGATTTTGTGTCCTGAAGGTAAAATTTAGGCATATTGATACCAAACTCTGTCACTGGAAGATCTATATAATTCTCCCTATTCTCAAGCTGCCTCTTACTCTCAAGTCAGTACCTGTACCTTGAGGACAGAGACTTCAAAACCATGCAACCCACTTCTCTAGAGAACAGAGAGGTCAAAGAGATCCTGCAGTTCAAACAGAGTACATGGATATGTAAATAGTTTACATTTCTTCTGTCCCAAACCAATAGACTTGAGCTAGAGAGGTGAGGTGTGTGGAAGGAAGCTCCAGATACCAGTTTACCTCAGCACTTTCTGCTATGCTTATGTGAAACAGGGATTATTGGTAGCAGATGAGAAATGCCTACAAGCAGGGGGCTGTTTAAAGTACATGCATCTCTTTACTGCCATTTGCTGTCTTTTAACACTGCAGTACTAGCAAAAGCATTCTACGAGACAGCTTAAAACTTTACATCCCACTATTCCTTATGGCTACATTATTTCAGGATAACATCCAGAAAATTCTAGTAATGGCCAGTATGAATTTTTCAGTTCTACTCCATTTTGCTCAATAGTTCAGGCAATGTTTGAAAAGTTGCATCTGCTGTAAGCAAACTTCAGCAACACAACCACTTCCGCTCCCACTTCACTCTGTTCCTGGCTAGCAAAGCTTGAGAACATTGCCTCAACTGCCTTCTGTAACTATCTGTGAGATTCCTGTGTAGGGCCAATTTTCCATGACTCCTGATAACAGTGCTTTGCAGCCAGCCACAGGCTGATTAGTCATCGGGCAAGGAAATAACACATGGCATGAAATAGCAGTCTGCTACCAGTGGTTCAAGAAATAACCTACTGTGCTTCCAGCTTGTATAGCAAAATTCCAATTGATAATGGTCTCGCTGCCTGAAAAAGTACTACAACCAATTGAAATGAAATGTATGCGGCCGTGACCCAAAGATTCCACCCCTCCAGACCCATCCAAAAAGTCAACATACGCTTCTTCACATTGTCTACTTACATCTACCCGCTTGGGCTGAGAATCAGGTAGTAGACAGGGAAATATACAGAAACAGGGAAATATACAGAAACAGGGAAAGCAAGAGATGCAACTGGCTATCTGGACCCCTGCTCTGACATGAGTCATTAAAGAGAAAAATGACTATGCTTTGGGGATGTGACAGAAACTCTTCACTCCAGTGAAGTGCTTCTTGTTCTGTCAGTGTCCTCCCCAATCTCCACTGCCCTTCAAATAAATGTTTACAGTGGGTAAATAGCAAAAGGCAAGACTCCACATCGGAAAGGGAGACACAGAAACTGAAGGATGGGTTTGCTTGACTGGTTACACATCTGATCAGCAACACACACCTCTGGAAGAAAAAAAACAAAACAAAACAAAACAAGAAAAAGCATCCCCCAGGCAGTGCTATGCTCCAGGGCAAGCAGTGACAGATCTTCTCTTGAATCCAAGCCAATGTGCATGCAAGCATGCCAAAAAGCAGGTAAAAAGCCTGCCTCCGACCTAGTGATCTGAGTACTTCCAGTGTCCACAAAGAAGAAAGGTCAGAGCTGCTGTTTCAGATTACTGAAGTATGTACTACCATGAAAATGAAAAGAAAAAAAAATTCACTTTCTATAAATTATTTTTAATTGTCTATCATTTCTTCCTTATTTTCTCAACATTACTCAACATTCTCAACATTGTTTTTTTAATGTGAACTGCTTCATAAAGTTTCTGAAATTAAAGGAAGCTCATCATAATTTTAAGTTAGAAGTAATGCTTCTTCTATGTAGTCAGTACCCACATTAGGTTATTAGAAGTGAATATCATAGAATGGCTTGGGTTGGAAGGGACCACAAGGATCATCAAGTTCCAGCCCCCCTTCCACAGGCAGGGTTGGCAACCACTTGGTCAAGTACTAGATCGGATTGCTCAGGGCCCCATCCAGCCTGGTCTTAGACACCTCCAGGGACCGGGCATCCACAACCTCTCTGGGCAGCCTGTTCTAGCATCTCACCACTTCCTCTGCAAAAAAAATTCCCCCCCAAAATCTAATCTAAATCCCCCTTCCTTTAGTTTAACACCATTCTGCCTTATCCTCTCACTATCCACTCATTTAGAAAGTTGATTTCCCTCATGTTTACAAATTTCCTTTAAATACTGGAAGGCCTCAATGAGGTCTCCCTGGTCTCCCCTCAGCCTTCTCTTTTGCAGCCTGAACAAACTTGGTTCCTTCAGCCTGCCTTTACAACAGAGGCACTCCAGCGCCTGGATTATCTTTATGGCCCTCCTCTGAACCCTCTCCAAAAGCTCCACATCTTTCCTTTGTTGTAGGCCCCAGACTTGGACTCAGTGCTCCAGATGGGGCCTCACGTGGGTTGAATATGAGGAGTACTACTGCTACTTTTTATTTTTAAAATTGTTTTGAAAGGAAGAAATAAAAAGTAATATTGAATTGTTAAAAAAAATAAAAACAAAGACAACTTAAGAAAAAATAAAACAACCAAAACCAAACAGAAACAAGGCAAATTTATTCACCCTTTCTATATTAAATGTCTATATATATTAAAGGTCTGAAAGTGACATTAACGTTAAGACCAAGCAGAAAAACATACTGTTTAATGTATTATTTGGGAATGGTTTTACAGCAGAAATAATCAGAAATTGGATCTCATATAGAAAATTGGGTAAACAACCCCATGTTTGTCTGCGTCAGCTGAGAATGGGCTGCTGGAGTGTAGCTGCCCGAGGCCATCTCCAGCACTTCCCAATCCCACAACAGCACAAATGACATGTCTCTTCTGGGACAGCTGCTGGCCCAGCAAGAATTTTGTTAATTTGGGAACATTCTCTCCAGTAGACAGCAATATTATAGCTCCTAGTGCCCTTACTGGCACTTTCCTATGATAAAATCTGGAAAATTGCAAGCTGGCCAGATGTAATCTATGTAAGACATTGGCAAAATTTACTATAGCTTCTCACAGTTTTGTTACTGCATTTATAGGCAACCTTTATAGCATACACACATGGTGTGGAGCTTTTTTTTTAATACTTGAGTATTTTAAGGAGTCTTAAGCTTTCAGCTTGACTATTTGGAAGTTGTCTGGGGGAGGGAGCCAGGAAAAACAGATTTTGGGAAAGGTGAAGGGAATGAAAAGGCAGCGTTTTGATTTTTTGTTGTTGATTTGTTTTGTTTTGTTTTTAATTTCAGGACATCTACTATCTTAAAGTCATATATGCTTCATATGTTTGCAAGAATTATTCTGGTATTCCAGTGCAAGCTACTCAAAGGCACAAAGCAAGTCTGTTACACAGATTTAACACAATTTATCTTCTCTCTCACAGCCCTACTTTTAACTGTTGGATCGTTCTTCTTCTTCACAGGACAGTTATCTAGGGATGAGATTAGAAGAGACCAAACCTTACCTTTCAGACCAAATTCATCTGTCTTGTGGACTCAGAGTAAGTAAATACATAGTCACTCTGAAAGAAATGCCTCCTATTTATTTTTATGGAAACTGCAACAGTTCCACACCTTCATTTCATATACACTCTCATGTCAGACATCATTCTGCCAGGCTTCTCTTCTGCTGCCCTCTGTCACACAGCAACAAAATGTAATGTAGTACTGGCAGAAAGGTTCAGCCTCTACTGCCACCACACCAACATCTGCTTCTGATGTTAGATACAAACATCATAAGAAAGGAGGCATTATTTCTGGAGCAGGCCTCATAAAATTCTGTTGTGTATTTTCAAATTATCTCTTATGATTGGTGAAATATGGGAAATGTTACCCTCAGTTACTATATTGCGTCATATAAATGCATTTTTAAATGAGAATATAACTAACTTGTCACAGTCTATGAGCTTCATCAAGTTGGTCTGTAAAAATAGACATGCATGCATTTTCTACAGTATATGGTTTCATAGGTCCTGCACATGTTTCTGTATAAAAACCTTAAAAAGTTGTGAAAGTCTTACAGACAAAAGCCATCTAAATTTACAGTCAGGCCAATAATTCTGATTAATACATCTATTCCACAGTTCCAGAGCCAAATTCTCATTTTTGATACTAAAACAAAAGGTCACTTGGAAATCAAACTATTTCCATAAAATATGGAGCAGTTGACCACTAGAAATGGTATTTATATATTATTTTAAAAATTGAAACAACCAATTACCAATAAATTTTTTTTCAGGCTGAGAATTATGATTAAACACACTTCCTTTCAATACATTCATAAAAAAGGGACAGCTTTATCTGCACCACTGAGTTTCAGCTCACACCTTACCTGGAATTTATAGGAGTTTTCAATTACAAACTAGAAGACTTCAACTTACTTTCCACTTCTTGAAGTACAATCCATTCTATACATTTAATCCCCAATACATAAACACAGAAATCAATGCCAAATGTAAACTGCACTCAGAGAAACAATCTTTATGAAACACGCTATTATAGAATTCACAATATAAAGCTTGTGTAAGAAAAAGGAGGAGGTTTATTTTAAAGATTTTAAAAAAATGTAATTAAAAAAAAAAAAAACCTCTAGGACAGACTAAATTCATTCCTTCATCAAAAAAAAAAAAAAAAAAAAAAGCAATTCTACAGCTCTATAAACTATTTGAACTATTTGTCCTGGAACGCAGAACACAAGTTAAACAATGTCAGTTCCTAGCCAGAAATAAATATAAAGTAGAGTTTCCGGCATGAATGCGTAAATCTTCTTGGCTCTGCATTTACATTTTCAAAACAGCGTTTGTGTTTACATTCTGACCTTTGTATCTTTTCCAAATTCAAACAAAACAAAATCACAAAGAAATACTTTTATTCAGCAATAACCAGACTCATCTTCTTCTCTGAGCAAAGGTTACAGTAACATCTAAGAGCTGTAAGTGTAATAGCAATCAAGTTTCTACTCTATTTAGGAAGAAAGATTGCCCTTCCACAAAAACAGACATGTCCATTTTAATTAGTTTCAGCACAAACCATTTAAACACTAGAAACAAGCAAATGTCATTTCATTTTGCAAATGACAGACCAATTGTTACAATAAAACAATTAATAAGGTCTACTGCAGAAACTGCTGTTATTAATCAGTGTCACTAATAACTACCCAATTTCAAGCAACTGCTTCCTGCTTGATTTCTTCAGCCTTGGTTCATGGAAAAGTGGTTGTTCCTGTTATCTTCTGAACTAGCTGGACAATTTCAGTTAAATTTAACACCAACAAAAGTCCCAAAGAAAAGAATGTGAATGCTAACAGTTACCACCAAAATGCTACACATGCTGAAAGAAAGACCACAAACTCAGTACTGGTCAGCCTCGTTTGGCATGTCAGCCAGCTAATCAGTACCAGACATCTCTGAACGGCAGCATGGGATGGCTCTGAGCCAGGTATTAAGGTGCTGTCCTGAACTGCACACTGTAAGTTACCTGTAGTCATGTGCTTCCTAAATAACCTAAATGTTGCAGGTGTATGTACATGTGGATGTAATACACTAGCTTGCCCTTTACATGATCATTTAAGGAAACAATAGTTACGTGCCAGTTTGTACGGTTAGTGTTCTGTAGTCAGATGTATTATTTCTGAACAAGCAGCTGTATATCGCCTCCAGCAAATAAAACATCAAAATTTAAAAAAATATAAGTTCCAAAGAAGAGTTTGCAATAAATGCTGAGGTTGAGATATCAGATGGTAAAGTATTGATTTCCACTACACCCACAAATGGTAATTCCTTTCTCAGAACTAAAACACATCTTACAAAGCACAGAAAAATCCAGGCAGCTGAGAAGAAGTGAATGAAACCAATCCTGTTTCCTATCTGCTGAATTCCCCACTCTAGCAGAAGGGTTGGGTACCCATGGGCCTCCAGCACCTCACGGGTGGACAGCTCCAGGTCTCCATCCAAGGGGAACACGGCCTCCCCAGAAAGAGCCCTGGTGCTGTCACTGTCCAGCTGAAGGGAGAGAATAGTCCACTGCATTAGGGAGAAGCTCCATCAGACTCCTTAGCCCATAGGACTGAAAGACAATTCTCCCTGTAATTCATTCGTATGCACTGTTTTGATTTTGTCAGGGATTCACACTCTGTGGTATTACAAGTCTTCCAGAATCAGAAGTAAAAATGTTTTTCTAACATAAAAAGTATGTTCCAGTAAGCACCCAATGAGGCACACCAAGTACAATGAGCTGCATACAAGATATTGTAACTTGCCTCTTAGGAAAGGCCTGTACAATGACCTTAGTTCAACTTACTCCTAGATTGTCCTCCATTCTGGTGACACATCTATAAGGACAGCAAACATCAGAGCTGCAAATCTCCCCCTGCTTCCTTCGGACTGAGAAATGTGATCACACACATTTCTGTGATTTATCTTCCATTACTGTCAAGGAAAACTGCAAATAAGCTTTTATTTCAAAACAAGGAGAACTGATGTTGGCCACTAATTCAGTTTCAGTTTAAAAAGCAGGTCAAGTAATCTTATTTTCCATAATGCAAAAAGCAAAAGAAGGAAAACAATACCTGCTATACTCTAACTGAAAGAACAGGTGAAAAACTAGAGTTTGTTTCTCTTTCCCTCTCCTCCCTATTCGTGCACCAGAAGGTCCCTTCAGAAAAAAAAAAAAAAAAAAAAAAAAAAAGATGGCTGAGACAGATGAAGTAGGTTGCAGCCCACTGTTTTATTCTTATGCTTCCCATAACCTCATCAGAAAAAAAAAAATACATCCATGGTGAGAATAGATCAGTGGCATCCAATTTTGGCATTAGCACGAATGTAAGTCTTTCTAGCAGTAGTTCACTTCCCTCTAGAGGCTGTGACACAGTCCAGAAACTACCCAAGAACACAGTCACAGAAGAGGACAAACTGGTGCTACTTGCTGGCATGGAAAATATTCCTTTCTCTCAGAAGCTCAAATTGTTCATTGACTGAGATTTCCCAAGATCCTGAGACTTCCCAGACTCTGTGTACACCCCAAAGGCTGCACTTTTGACAAAAGCAATGGTTTGAACAACGGAGCCAGAGAAAACATGAAATTGTTTTCTCTCAGTTCTTAACTTTTTGAAACCATAACCTGAAATAATCACAGATAGACCAGGTTCATATGCCAATAGATTCCACACAGACAACAGAATAGTGTTAAAACAGCAGCTCCGTTTTGTATTATAAGAAAGCAAAAACAGAGAACAAATTACTTCTCTTTGTAAGATGGATAGTGGAAATGAATCTGTCTACTCCCACCTCAGCTGCCACCAGTAGTTCATTCCAGTAGAAGGACTAAATTGACAGATTAAGAAAGGAGACATGCAGATAAATACTGAAGATAAATTTCCCTGTGAATTAAAGTTCATAGTATTCAAGAATAAATAGCCATCTATCTACTTTCAGTACAATTTTTTAATCCATACACTAGCCATTCAATAATATTTCCTGTAGACTGAAGCAACAGGAAGGTAAAATGACATAAGTCTACATTTAAATTACCTCACAAATGCTTAAATAACGTAGTGGTAAAGGCTAGATGAGTGTTTCTGATGTTTTGAATACCTACTAAAAAACAATAGAGATAAATAGATTATCAGCTTAACAATGGCTTTCAGGGAAAGATGCCCAAATGCAACTCAGAGCTCCAAGTTATTGAATGAAATGGCTGTAAACAGAAAGTGGTATGCATTAAAAAGAGAGAAGGGGGGTGGGGAAAAAAGAAAAAAAAAAATCTAGAACCAAAGAGAAAATGATCTCTAGCCCTAACTAGTCCTAAGGAGACACACAAAGCAGCAGATCTGTAAAGGTATCTAGATCCTAATCCTTCAAATTCAACAGAAACTAGGAACAGGAAGAAAAATACAAACAAACAAACAAAAAAACCAGTCCCTGTATTTTTTTTTAATAATGGTCTATTACTGAGAATCTACTTTTTTTTTTTTTTAAGCCTATTCATGATCAAGAAATGGTTTTATTAGAACAGAAAATATGTTCATATAAAAATATATCTGTAGTAAACTTTGTATGTTTTATGGCTATAAGTGTAACAAGTATCACAGCATTTTGGAAGAGAACAAGAAATCTCCGGACAGTTCTAGCTCTCAATTAGACAATGTTTTTGTCATTTTACTTCTTCACTTTTGTTAATCCAGGAAAAGGATTTTAATATTGTTATTGGACTGAAGACATTCGTGCAAATTAACATCAAAAATCTCAAAAACAAATTTCTTGATCAATCCATATTTCAAGTTACATTCATCAGTACTTTTTACCAAAGCTGATTACTGCCATAATCAAGGTGTTCCTTACTCATCAGTGAAAAACTGCTGTGGTTGTAGAGAGCGGATCTGAAAGGGAACAGGGTCAGTGGTGAAAGTAATGGGAAACAAATCAGGAGGACAAGATCACTGCAGTGACAACACGTACAAATGTGTGGAATTAGAGAAAAAAGGCCACAGTGCTCTCACCACCACTCCAGATGAAGTTAATCCATACACTGCAACAGTTTCAAACTTTATAACGCACTGCACTTGATTCTGTGTTTCACACTACCATTACAAACCCATCAGTAAAATCAGAATGGGAAAAAGCGCTAAACCTTGCAGCCTGTGCTATCAAATTAACAGGTCTGAATGTTTACAACAACTTCCAGCTTGTATCCATCCTGATAGTGAAGATTCTGTACGTCTTTTATTTATAGTCTATACTGAGGCTTTGGAAGGAATGTTTTGTTTCCAGCATTGGGCAAGGCTTCGTTTCTTCCTGTCTGGTATGTTTTACAGCAGACATGTCATGCTAAAAAGTTATACTATGAAGAGACTACTAGTGTTTATAAGACCACATTTTACAGCTGCATCTCAGGGATTCAGAAAGAGTCAATGCAGTTAAGAAGATCTTTATAAAAGCAGGATGGTCTCTGGAACAACTCTGAGCAGGAAAGATCATGTTACTTGTTTTCCTTTCAGAATCTATTTTATACCACAATTTTCTTGTCTCTCCATTAAATAAATCTTCTCACATTTATCAATTGACCCGTTTAGCCCAGCTTTGCAACAAACATTTTAGTCACATAACTGCAACAGTATGTCTAAGAAAGCTATTCCTGTTAGCTTTTATGTCCTCAAGCTCTCAGCTTCAAATTCTTGCTCTGATTACTTCTTTCTTTTTTTCATTTTTTTTCCCTACATTAATATCATTAAGCAGAGCAATTTAAGAGGCAAACACAAAAGCAAAAAACACTTTATGTTGTCAGGACTTGTTCTGTACCATTCTACCTTCCATCAACTTGAGTTACGGTACAATAAGGCAAGGCTGACTAGAATTAAATCTGGATTCTTGTATTGTTTCACTCATTATTGTTTCCTCATTTTACTTGTGGTCCATTAATCACTTTTCAAGGATTGCCTCATAAGACGAGGATGGAAGCTGTCACATGGCTGCTATTCAGTGCACTCTACAGAGCTGTGCCTACAACCTGCAGTTTACCTCCCACCCACTTCAGGCACCTTTGCCTGGTTACATCTGCCTACATTTCAGACCTCCCACATCTTTGTGTGGCATGGTACCATTTAAAATGCCAAACTAAGCATCTGATAGACACTGGACATTTGATTAACATCACATTTTTGACATTGCCCTGAATCCACTGATTGCTAGATCAGTTTATATCCGGATTCATATATTACACTCCCCAGTGACTGCAAACAGGAATTCTGTGTGAGTACTTCTTTTATTTTTACCACGAGTTGCACAAAAGCTTGGAACAGAGCTCTAAGAGTTTTAAAATAAAATAAAAAAAAAAAAACAAAATTGACAAGCATGAAGCCTTTCTTCAAGAAAAAACGTACTAACACTGGTCAACCAGAAAAGTAAAAAAAAGAGTGAAGAAAGAATGGTTAAGCACAAACTTAACCTGGCTAAACATTTCATTCAGCACTATGACCAAACAGTAATCCATATGACAAAAATGTATTCTATAAGGAAAAAAAAAAATCAAGTCTGTAATTACTGGTCAGGATCAAAATTGACAGCAAGAACTTGGTGTTCAATTCCGTGAAGTAAACAGGTTATCATTCCTATCCAGTAAGTAAAAGGGTTCAATGAAAGGGTTCCCTGAAACGGGAGGGGCTGTTGGTATAAAATCTCCACACAAACCTATCTGGAATCAACCACTCCATCAATGAATGTCAAAGAAAATAAATAAACGTATATATTTCCCTTAGAATTACTGCAAGATCGTAAGGCTACTATTAATACCATAGCCCACATTTATGGTAGGAATACCTACTTACGGCTGTGCGTGCTTTTTTAAAACAACACACTGACCAGGCACATAGTAACTCATGCATGCATGGACTTCATGGGTTTTATGCACCCATAACCATGTAACAACCTAGGATATAAAAAAGTCCACATATTCGTTATTTATATTAAATAATATCTCTGTAGTAATAAATAAATAACACACCTTCTTCTAACTCATGTATGTCAAGCCCTACTCTAGAAGTAGAGAGATCCCATTCTAACAGATATTCTTCCACAATGTTTTCTCCCTCCTTCATACACCATTCTATAACCACTCATCTTTTTAAAAGTACCAAACTTCTCTGCAATTGTGCTCACTCAAAGCTCCAATGAAAAGCTCAAATTTGCTGGAGGAATAGTTATTCCACGGCATAAAAGACAAAGCTGGATCAAGCCCTGGTCAACCTGATCTAGCTGTGCATGTCCCTGTTCATTGCAGGGAAGCTGGACTAGATGACTTTCAAAGGACCCTTTCAACTCTAAGGATTCTATGATAAACTAAAACTAAAGGTCAATGTGTTTTAAATTTGCATTTTTACTTCTCAAAAAGACATGTACAAGGCAACTAGGATTTCAATTGAAAAAACTCAGGACATAAGTTAGGGCTGTATATATGATGACAGCAGTTACATTTGGGTAAAGAGAAGTGAATGTTCCTTTGCTTGCTTTTAGCTTTTCATTTTCTTTACCACACACTGATTCCTCTTTTGCCTATGTGTCCTGCCTTCCACCTTGCCTTCCTGTTTCTTTCATTACTGTCCTGACAAATAAAATTTCCAAATCTAGAAGTCATCTTTGATACCGGAAGAACAGAAATGGGGCAGCTGCCTGTACCTTGATTAATTTGTATTCTGTGACCTAAATGTGAGATTTCCAAACCATATGCTCCAGATTTACAGGAGCAGCTAAGGCCAATGAGTCTGTAGAGATTTCAGCATTTAAGGTAGATTTCCCTCAAACTGAGACTTCTCCCTGGATAGTACTGGAGAAGAGAATGCAATACTTTTGCATAACAGACTGGGGATAAATCCTGAGATCTATATGTAATAAACCAAGCTTAACTTATTGACAGGTAGATGAAGTACCTGTCTTTGCAGGTTATAAACATTAAACCATTTCATTGCTTTTCTCTAACTTCAACAGGAGAACATTCATAGAATGGCTTAGACTGGAGGGGACCTTAAAGATCACCCTGCCCCAACCCCTGCCCCCCACCAGCTCAGGCTGCCCACGGCCCCATCCAACCCAGCCCCGAGAACCTCAAGGGATGGGGCACCCACAGATTCTCTGGGCAGCTGTGCCAGGGCCTCTCTGCCCTCTGAGTTAAGCATTTCTTCCTAACACCTAACCTTAATCTTCCCTCTTTTAGTACAAAGCCATTCTCCCTTGCCCTATCAACATTCTAGAAATTGGCACTTTCTTAGTGCCCACAGATATATGTCTATTTTCTTTTCTTACAATAAAGAATAATCAATTTTTCCATTCATCCAAAAGCATATGGGAGCAAAGAGTAAGGTCTCCTTGGGAAACCAAACCAAAGTCAGTGACTGATACAAAGCTCTGGGATGATTCCTGAAGTAAACCAGTTTTCCTTTAGAGCAGATATGATAGGTGCAAGAAACCAAGCAGTGATGCATAGATGTAGTGCTGACACTGTTTATACCTTATAATGTAATCATTTCAAACTCACACCAACAAAACTTTGCATCTTTCCACACTTCCTGAGTTAATACTGTTCTCTTTTTGGGAGGAGCAGTCAGCCAAAGTCGGCTTCAAGTTGTTTCCTTCAGAGAAAGAGAAGATGGAGATAAATTGAAATGTTGTTGGTATAGATCATTTCTGTCCACGTGTTTTTGGATTTTTTTTCCTGCTTCTTTAAAATGCACAGAGATAAACATTAACAAAACAACAGCCAGTAAATACACCAGCACTCACACACGCTTTTGTTTTGAGTGGGGACATGCAGATACTTTTAAGTGGAGGCTGCTATCATTTCAACTAAATTCTTATTAAAAACATTTATTTTAAAAAGTTGTTATAACAAAAGCAAGCTGTTCATCAGCAATTACATAAATACACACAAACCACGTGGAGCCATGTGCCTTGCTACTAAACTGCTAAACGCTTCCCATTACAAGATCACATTTCCAGTTGCTTATAATTTTGCCAAACTGAGGTTTTGGAATGAAGTTCTCCCAAACTAAAGAAAACACCTGGGTCAGATTAAGAGGGGAAAATAATAACACTTATATAATTATTTTTTTAAAAGGACTAAGCTGCCAACTTGCTTGGGCTTGCTTTGTGAAATAACTATTGGCAGAAAGAAAATGTTTCAGTTTGCTCCTGTCACAAATACCAGGAAGCGTTATCCCAAGATGCTCTATCATTCTTCAGATTTCGAGCAAGGAACCAAAACTTCGTGTTTTTGTGACCCTCTGCACTGGGTCAGAGCAGCCAGAGGCCACCTCCTGACCACCACGGCCAGCGAAAACAGCAAGGCACCATCCACGCAACACAAATTCTTTTCCTTCTTTCTTTTTTGGATGCAATCTGCACCCCAAATGCCTACTCTGAATGGACATACACTGTGCTCTGAACCACACCAGAAACAACATGGAGACATCCAAGGAAGTATAACCTAGAACTTCGCCAAGGAGCATGCCAGCAGTGCCCATGCTCACACACTTCTGACAGAGACCCACCCGTAACTGGAAACTTATCTTCTCTAAATTGCATCCTCAGTAAGGCTACTCGAGCTAGGATCTGACTTTTACTTACAGACAAATAAATAAGGCATTACTTGTATAGCTATATTTCAGCTGCAGGAGCATAGGAAAGATTAAAACATCATTCCTGAAGTTGGCTAAGTAAGCTCAGATAGCAACAGTTTCAGCCACCACCCACAGTAACATAGATTTTAACTTGAAAATACACATTTTTAAGAAATTCACATCTTTCTATATGGTCCATGACTTTAATAATATCCTAGTACAAGCTACGTTGTCCACCACTTAATAATATCCTAATACAACCTACACATATTTTTATATTGCCTACTTGCTCTTATTAGCCCCTTTCTCTGCTCTATCTACCTGCTATCACTACACATCAGACCTGGGGGAAGGTTATGAACTGTTAAATGCTTTCAGGTTTTGTTTAATTTCAGGAAAAATACAGCAAGTAAGGTTAACAGCTCTGATGAAATCCCACATACCACCACAAACCAGCATTGACGCATGCAAAGTTTTCCTCAACACTCTGGCTTCCACTATTTATATTATTATTTCAAAAATGTGTATAAACATTATGGATGTAGAACAATTCAAACTCAATAAAGAAACTAATAAAACAGACAAGCCCCTGACACTGATATTGTAAGCTAGAATACTTACGTTTGACTTAATCGGTGGTATCTTTATATTACCAGAGGGTAAAGTTGAGAAGTACTGCTGCATTTTATAGCGTGAGCTTTCAGGGAAGGAACTTAAAGCCACCAACAGAATGACATGGGGGAGGAGAGGGACAGCTGAAGTATTTTCCACTTAAAATACATTACTATTCAAGGAAAAGCATCGTTGTAAAACAAAAGGTAAACACAGGCTATCTGACACCAAACGGAACACCCCACACAGCAGACATACAACATAAAGAACAACAGCGCTACTCCTAAAAGCATTGTTCTGCTAATTCATATTACAGCTAGACAAAATATTACATTTTAGATTTGAGCAACTGTTTAACACAGTTGCTAGAAATAAGGTGTGTTATTACCCATCAAAACAAGGTACATGCCAACACACAGGTCATGGTTGATGCTCAGCTGAACATGAGCCGACAACGTGCCCAGGTGGCCAAGAGGACCAATGCCATCCTGGCCTGCATTAGAAAGAGTGTGGCCAGCAGGAGCAGGGAGGTAATCATCCCCCTGTACTCAGCACTGGTGAGGCCACACCTTGAGTATAGTGCTTGGTTTTGGGCCCCTCACTACAAGAAAGACATCGAGGCCCTGGAACGTGTCCAGAGAAGGGCAACGAAACTGGTGAGGGGTCTGCAGCACAAGTCTTATGAGGAGCAGCTGAGGGAGCTGGGATTGTTCAGTCTGGAGAAGAGGAGACTCAGGGGAGACTTCATTGCACTCTACAACTTCCTGAAGGGAGGTTGTGATGAGGAAGGATTTGGCCCCTTCTCCCTGGCAACAAACAGGACTCAAGGAAATGGCCACAAGTTGTGCCAGAGGACGTTTAGATTACACGTAAGGAAAAGCTGTTTCTCTCAGAGAGTGGTCAGGCACTGGAATGGCTGCCCAGGGAGGTGCTGGAGTTGCCATCCCTGGCAGTATTCAAGAAGCATCTGGATGAAGAGCTACGAGATATGGTTTAGTGGCTTGTGGTAGCAAGGGTAATGGGAGGATGGTTGGACTGGATGATCTTGTAGGTCCTTTCCAACCTTGTGATTCTGTGATTCTATGATCTGCAAAGGAACTCAATATTTTACTCAGTATTTTCAAATTTTGTATAATACCTTTCAATATGCACTTCAAACTTCCAAAAAGTTATAAGAATTTGCTAAAAAGGGGGCTCATTTTTATGTATGCAATATAATTGAGTCCTACTCAATTTAAGCAATTGCTGTTAGCAATAACATGAATTAGCTGTGTTCACTGACTGGCCCTTCTACCTCCATGTAGGGCAATCTAACAGGGGGAAAAAAAAGATACTCAAAGACCTGAAAGTCATTTCCAAATTAAGCAGTGTGTTCAGAAAGAGATAATACGAATATCCTGAACTTAAACAATGGCATTTCAGAGGTGACATTAACTCCGGGTGCCAGTTCAGAACTACACCACCAATATAACAAAGTTCTCTGCAACAAAACTGCTTTTAAATCAAATCATATCAAGCGGAGTGGGGAAGTGATCCGACAGCCAGAGAGGACCTGAATACGGTTGAATTTGTGGATCATGTATGACTCCTGAACCTGAGGACAGTATTATTTTTTTCTAAACAGCTTATGCCTCAGCTTGTCATTTGTAAAATGGAATACAGCTTAAGTACCTTCCAAAATGCATTTCAAGGACAAAACTCATCCTGACAGCGTTCAACTGCAGTGTTTGTAGGTATTCAGAAACAAGCACTGTGGAGGGGGGGGGGAAGAAAAAGAAAGAAGAGTTGGAGACAGCAGCAATTACAGCAAGCTCCCAACAACATCCTGTTTGAATTGGCAAATTAAGGAATATTGTCAACATGACATTTCAAGCACGCTGCCTCCGCAAGAAAAGGTACTGCCACCAGGACTGAGCTCCTTGCCGGTTTATTTCCTATATACTTACAAACTTTTCAAACTTGTTTTCTTCTGCTGCATAAAAGCAGTAAAGAAATAGGACACACTGACTATACAGGACCAGTCTGACTATTCACAAAAGCAAAAAACAAAAAAACAACAACAAAAAAAAGGCCAAAAAGGGAAAACAAAGGCTGACCCTCTAACTTACATTCAAGAATTGCTTCTTACAGAAGCTGAAAGGAAAAGCATAAAAGAAGTATGCTTTTAAATTGCTATTTAAACCCTTAAACAATGATTTAAATACAAGGTTTTATGCCTCCAGTTATTAACAAAAGGCTGAATGGATGCATAGTTATGTCACTTCAGCAGCATACATATTCAGAGCAAGCATACAACTGGAATTTAAAATACACACTACTGCAGAATGTGCTCATAGACAAGCACAGGATTAGTAACCATTGACTATAACTTACTCCTTAATTCACCTTCCAAGTACTTTCACAAATATTTCAGGTTTTGTGACTTTTAATGATCAATTACTCCAACTGGCACGAATTACAAGCTATGATATAATTAAACATTCAAAATACACTAGGCTTAAAAAAATGTGATATTTTAAAGATTTTTTTTTTTTTCCCAATGCATAAACCAGTGAGTCAAACTACGTCATTCTTGGACGTCCCTTAATGAAAAAGCAAGACCACAAAAGAATGACTATCAGGGAAATCTTGATTGTGAGCATTCCCTGCAATTTGGAAGCCCCTTAAAGCACCCTGTGAACTTCTACGTACGTAGCACATACAGGCCAATAAGGTCAGGCTCTATTTCTGCACTTCCAGGTCTCCATTCACCAATGAGTAAGAATCTGCTCAGTGTCACAGAACTCATGGCTGAAAACTACGCCTGGTGTTAACGAATCACAGTATTAATTTTATTCTTCCACATGATCACCATTTCGTTTTCAAATACAGCACGTTTCCAGAATCCTACCCATCTCACAGACAACGCAGTCAGCATTAGAGTTCAGAATTACCATGTCAATCCGGAAACCCTGTCTGACAGATTCAAATTCCCATTGAAGGCACACAGCACAGCCACAAAGAACAGACAAAAAGAATGCTGCCTACCTCTCGACGCAGCACAAAGCATTTTAATAACTTACCCAATCCTTAACCATCTACATTGTTCCCTGATGAAATGCACTGTTAATTTCAAGACTGCACTGATGCTCCCCTAGAAAGCAGCTGGCTTCTGCACTCTGCTAGGCAGGGCTACCTCTAGCACAACCCGGGGTGATCTGATGGGGCAGACTTCAACTCTACACTGCTCCCAAGGCACCGAGCCCACAAGAAGGGCACGCTGTCCCCTCGGCCCAACCCTTCCACCATCCTCCTCACCACACAAAGGCCACACGCTGGGTGCCCTTCAGACAGCCGTGTCCCAGCCCTGCTCTCACTCCATCGCGCCCATTGGTGGTGTCTACCCGGGACCCATCTGCCCCATGAAGGTGTGCAGAGGTGTCACCCTCACACGAAGGTGGGATGCTGTGTACGCTCCCCGCCGCCCTCGCAGTTCTGTCAGCTCCGGAGGCCCTCCTGCGTGCAGAACTGACTTTTCAGAAGCCATCAGGTTTTGAATAGCGTTCTACTTTAAGAAACGTGCTAACCAAGCGTGCTCCTGCAGCACCTCGCCCATCAGGGGTGCTGTCTGAGGTAACAACAGCGTGCTACCGGACTAACGGGAAAACGCCGATTTTCTCTTCTAAAAGGGGAACGGCACGGAACGCCCCTAGGAGGACGCCTTCATTGGGCGTACCACAGGCCTGTAATTAGCGAACGGCCGCGGCAACGAGGGTTCCCTCCGCCGCGCACCTGAACAAAGGGCACAGCCCCGCGGCCGAAGTTGGCCCCGGGAGGCGGCACACCCCGGCCCGGAGCGGGCGCTGTCGGGACCGCACCGCTGCGGTGCCACCGCTTCCCGGCGGCGCTCCGTTACGAGGACAATGCGCTCCTCCCGGCACCCGGCGCACGCCCTCCTCCTCCTCCTCCCGCCCCGGGCCCCGGCGCTGCCCCGGGCCGCCCAGCACCCGGCGAACCCCTCCCCGGGCCCCGCCGCCCCCCCACCATCAACGCCACCGCCCTCCCCTCAGGGCCGGGCGGGGGCGGCGGCCCTCACCCGGGAACCGCTGCTCTTCGTCCTCGCCGCTCTCCGAGTCGGTCTGCATGGGCTCCTCGGCGAAGTTGACCCCGCGGGCGTCGGGGGGGGCCCGGCGCGGCGCTTGGCCCCGGTCATGGCCGGGCGCGGGGGTGCCCGCCCGGCGGCCGCTCGCCTCCTTCTCCTTCGCCGCCGCCTTGGCCGCCGCCGCCTCCTCCTTGAGGCGCCCGAAGTACTGGAGGGCGAACTCCAGCAGGTCCGCGGGCTGGCTCCGCAGCACCTCCACCGTGAAGCCCTGCAGCAGCTCCGTCAGCCCCGCCGGGATGGAGATGCTCATTCCGGGGCCGGCCGGGGGGAGGGGAGCAGGGGAAGGGGAGAGGCGGGGGCCGGGGGTCCGCGGCCGGGGTCGAGGCAGCGCCCGGCGGGTGCCCCTGGGCGGCGGGGAGGGGCGGGCGGCGCAGGTGGGAGCGGGCGGGGGGCGGATCCGCGCTGCCGCCCGCGGCTCGTGGCAGGCGGCGGCCGCAGCCTCTCTCTCCGCTTCGCCCCACACCCGGCGCGGCGGCGGCGGCGGCGGCGGTGGCAGCGGCAGCCCCGTCCGTGACTGAAACCTCCCCGCCCCCGCCGCCTCCTCCCCCCGCGCCGGGGGAACCTCGCACACATGTGACCCGGGAAACCATGACAACCTCCCGCCGGGGACTGCGGCCCGCAGCGCGCCCCCCCACCCCGCACTGCCGGGAGGAGCGGGCGGGCGGCGGGATGCGGCGCTCCTCTCAGGCTCCGGCCCCGCCGAGGGGGTTCCGCCGTCCCTGCGGTATTTCACCGCTCATTGCCGTTGTGCTTTTTTTTGTGGGCCACGGACGACCATAAAGAGATCCCCGCATCGCTCGTATGCGTAGATACGCCATACGTTCATAGTCACATAACGTAGGAAGCGCAGTGTCAGAAAACGCCTCCGGTCATCTGGCTGCCTCGAGGTCCACGATCACCACATCTAGAGAAAGAAACAATTGGAAAAGACAAAAGTTCCCTTTCAGCGCTGCCTCCCTGCCCGCGCTGCGGGGTCCGCCCGGTGCGGTGAGCAGGTGCTGCCGTCGCTGCCGTGCGCTCAGGGCTGCAGGCAGTGCCCGCGGGCCCGCTTTGTCACGGAGCTCTGCGGAATGCTGCTCGGAAGTGGAGTCCTGGGAAGGCATGAAAACCGGTTTGTAGTCGCCTCAGCGTGTGGGGATGACAGCAGCATGGAATCATTAAGGTTGGAAAGACCACTACAGTCATCTAGTCCAACCGTCAGCCCATCCCCACCATCCCGCTAACCCATGTCCCTCAGTGCCACATCTCCATGTTTCTTGAGCACCTGCAGGGGCAGTGACTCCGTCACCTCCCTGGGCAGCCTGTGCCAGCGCCTCACCACTCTTGCTGAGAAGAAATTGTTCCTAATATCCAACCTGAACCTCCCCTGGTGCGATTTGTGGCTATTTTCTCTCACCCTATCACTGTTACCTGGGAGCAGAGACCAACTCCCACCTCGTCACAACCTCCTTTCTGGCAGTGTAGAGAACAATAAGGTCTTTCCTGAGCCTCCTCTTCTCCAGACCATCGCAGTTCCCTCAGCCGCTCCCCATCAGACGTGTGTTCCATATCCTTCACAGCTTTGTTGCACTTCTCTGGACACGCTCCATGGCCTCGATGTCCCTCTTGTAGTGAGGGGCCCACAGCTGAGCACAGAAATTTCTGTCAGCCCTGGGTTTGTGCACAAAATGAATCAATGGCCCAAAGGTCCAAGCTCAGGACCACTCTGCTGTTTGGAAATTGCTTTTACTGGACACTCGCCATTATTTCAGCTGCCCTGAAATGTACTTCAAAGAGACTTGGTGAGAAAAATAGTCAAAAATCAAGTTTGTCTCAGCAAGGAGATAATGAATGTATCTTGATGACGATGTGGCTTCAGCAAGTAACAAGAAGAAAATGTAGCAATCTCTGTGGTGCTTTTTTTCATTCAAGCTATGACCTCAAAGCCATTTTTAATTGGATGCATTTCCAAATGAAGCCACTGCTCCCTGTAGAAGCATTTTTCCAGTTGCACCTGGTTCACAAATTGGACATTATGAACTTGGCAAACCCGTACAGTGAGTGATCTGTGTTTAGGGGTGATACCTCTGCTCTACAGCAGGTGAAAGACACCTCTACCAACAGAGTATAGGACACTGTTCAGCAGTGTCTTGTGGCTTGCTTTCTCTCTGTGGGAAAAGCCAGTATGGAGCACTGATGAACAAAATGAAGTTCACGGCTATTTAGCACTGCCCAGCATGAGAGATATCTCCATAACCACACTAAGTCCTGAAGACAGGCCATGAGCACACCCTACACTGCAGAAGGCTGCTCCTTCAGCAGGCACTGGGAACGCTGCAGCTTTCTTCTGGTGGCCAGGAGCCCTGGTTTCAGCCAAAGCACAGTGCCAACATCACATCAATGCTGTGGTTGCTGCTGAGCAATGGGAGCTTCCTGGGGCCCTTTATGCGTGTCAGCAGGAGGTGGACAGAGCCCAGACAGGTGACCTAAATTAGGCTGAGGGTTATTCCATACCTATGTGACTGTAGATAGCTGGCTTAGGGCTGACTGCTGCAAGATCAATGGGATGGAATGGTCTTATGTTGTTTGTGGGCTGTTAAATTATTAGTTGGGCATTGGTCAGTGAGTAATTGCACTGTGGAAATTACATATGTATAGTTGTCATCACATTTTTTATTATTCTATTTCCTTTTATCAATCTTAGCTTTCCTTTTATCAATCAATAGCTTTCATCTTAGCCTACTGGCATATCTCAACCATACCTGTCCCTACAAAGTACTGCCATGGTGCCATGTAGCCACATACATTGCTGTCGCAAAGAATCATGTGCAGCAGGAGGGCTGACACCTGTATGTTATGGACAGGTGCTTCTCTTGGTCATTCTAAAAGGAGCTTTAGCTAGAAATGCCAAACTGGCTCATTTACAAGTCTAGCTGCTCAAAGCCCTCTAACAGTGAGCTCTCCTGTTTGTGATCAGGTTGAGATATGCCTGAACTTTGAGGAAACCAGGAACTGTTGACACTTGGTCCAACTATCCACTTGGTGTCTATGTTCTGTGAGCATGTAATATTCCATTTACTGGAGTCTTCAGGACTGAATGGATTGTTATCTCTGAGGTTTTCTCCCAGCCAGACAAGGCTGTCTGTTAATCCAGGATTTATCAGCAGCACTGTCTTTCACCATGTAGTCAAGGACTACTCAGGCTTGCTAGAGCATCCCATTCTCCCAGACATCATTAGAGTGAAAGGAGATTCCTCCTCTGGGGACATCCTCAGGAGCCAGTCTTTGATGTTTGTAGGCAGAACTGGCATTGTTTGAATAAGAGGCTCCTAATTAGTGGCACTCTAAAGAACTACTCTAATTTTATATTTTCAAAACACCCTAAAATGTGTCTAGGAAGGCAGCTTGAGGTTTGGTGTATCTCAAAGAATGGCAGTGAGCTTTGCAGTTCAAGTTGATGTCTTCTCTTTTCCTTCCTGTTCCAAGGAACTTGCCTTGACTTCAAATTGCTTTTAAATCCTTGTAAGGGGAACAGCTGTCCCAGAATGTGTTACACTCCAGCAGAGTGAACAGTTAGGATCAGTTCACACCTCTCTGATGAGTTTTATTCGTTTGTACTAATTTTCATGTGTCATTCAGCAGTGAGCATCATCTTGACATGAAAGAAAATATAAAACTTCACAAATCTTTTTGTATTGAAAAAGGGCTGGGGACAACACTACCCTGACAACTGCCAAGAAAATTAAATGAGGACTCCTGTTATCTCCTTTCCTCCTTGCCAGTAGGTGCCCTCTTCTTAACACTGCTTACCAGCTTTGTGTGCCAATCTGTTGCTTCATCTGCTTTGAGGTGGTGGAAAAACTAGGAGAATACAGGTAGCAGCTGAAAAATAGCATGTGCTGCATCTCCTACATGACAGCGCTAGCCAGCATATTTTGGAAACAGGTTGGGACTGCTTCTGTCAGAGATCAGAGACAGATCATTTCTGAGTACACAGAGGATACTGAACAGAATGCAGAAGGGAGGGCAGACCCTAAAGGCTTATTTTTACCAGGGTGAATGAAGGCTTAGTAAGTTTAATAAACTTGAGCTAAATATGTCAATCCAGCAACCTTCTTTGTGCTAGCTTTCAACCATTTGCCTGATAGGGGCATCTTTCTCCAGTGCTCCCAAAGGTGTTCTCAACACCCATCTTCTCATTAACCCTAACCCTAGCTGAGCTCTGCAATGCAGTACAGGGAGAGGGGCAGAAGTATGCTTTTCTCTAGAGTGGAAAGTAAACACCCTACTGGAGTACAATACTTTTAAAAGTCCACTTTGTCGCCTTCTTGGAGGTGAGAGAGACTATTGTGACCAGCTGCACAGCCAGCCCTGAAATAAGAGACCCTGATCTCTTTATACGTAGTAGCATTTGTCCTACATGGGTAAGCTAACAGCTCACAGCAGTGGTATTCAATGGAAAGAGTTTGTATTGTACTGCAGAAGACACAGGACAAAAACTGGCCCTAAACCTATTGCAGCATATAGAAGAAGGCTGACATGTGGGAGTATTTCCTGTTTGTTTGTTTGTTTGTTTAATTTTTGCTTTGTGCTGACTTAAATCTTTTGTCTTGACTTCTGAAATTGTAAATTCAGACGCACTTTGCATTTGGCATGATTAAAAGCTGCTGCTGACAAGCAACTTGAAAATGCCTTCATGTTTTATGTGTATTTCAAAATCTCTTCAGCTGTATGCCTTTGCAGGCTCTTGATCTAGCAATAGCTGGTTTGTACATTTTGAGCAACGGGTTAGTAAGAATCACGCACTATTTCTGATCTTCCCAAATACCTTTAAGATGTCACATAAATTGATCTTTTTTTTTTTCTTCTCAGTTTACAAGGCAGCTCATGCTGCCTTGCTTGGCAAATCTTATTTACTGAATTCTCTTGTTAACAGATTTCAGTGGTAGTCATTCAACCATAGATTCTTTCAGCAATAACAAAACATGCAGCTGTGCAGGTTCATTCTTTTTTTTTTTCTTCAGATTAGAATGATATATCACTACTATTATTGTGCCAAATCTTTTACCAGAACATAACCTCTTTATCAGAAAAATGTTCAGTTCTATCAACAGCATAATAAACTGGTGTCTGTAATTCAAGGATCAAGTGTAAATGCATTCCTCATGACTCTCCCTTGACTTGATTCTCCAGTTCTTCTCATACCTTTTGCTCTGGCTGCTCTTACTGTTCTTTTCTTGCTGTGGATTTGAAGCACCTAACTCTTCCTGTGTTTAACACATATCCAGAGGGAGCAAGTATCCACTTACATACTCAGGTAAAATTCTTACTTATGTTTCTTTACTTTTCTGCTCACTCTAGCTCTACTCAACTCAAAACTGGGCCTTCCAGGAAGTAATAGCTTCGTGTCTTATTGTGAACACTACTTACAGTGGTCTCTTCAGTGAATGAACAGTGAATGAACAGTGAATGTAGGTATGCTTTGAAATCCATTGGTTTGTAGTCCTTGGTATTCAGAAACTGCTGGATACCCTCTCTTAGAAAATCGGTCCACTTTATGTGCCTCAGTTTGGACACTGACAGGCAATCACTTGTCATTTCACCAAAAAAAAAAGAGTCAAATCTTTAAAGTCAGTATAGTGAGTGCTGAATTTGCCATTAAAAGCAAACTTTCCTCTCATTTTGATGTAATGAGATAAAATGACAGCATAGCTGTAGTAGACAGGCTATTTTAGGGATCTTATGCTCATGCAGTGTCCTGTTCACAAAAAATGGCATTCTACACTGTCAACACAACCTGTTAAATGGCTAACAAACATCTCTCAAACTACTTGACAACAGCAAGTCATCATCAAATGGAGGTGTTGTTCCCCAGGGACTGACAGTAGGCTGTTTCTGTTCAACATCTCCCACAGTCTTGTAGAAGTAAATATAAATGTTGCTGATGCAATATCCAGGTGTCATAGAACCCAGTTAGAATGGTGGTATCAGTGAGCTCTGCTAAGCACAAAGCGGCCTGGATAACTTGTCCATTTAAATGAAATCTTTCTTCACACACCTACATTTTAAGTGATTGACTTCAGAACAAAGAGCGCAAGATGTTTCTACAGAGTGGGAGGATTTTATCTTGGAAAGCAGTGCTTCTGAGAGAGTTGAGGGATCAAAATGGAGAAACAGCTCAACTTCTCAACTTGAACTCCCAATATAAATCTGTAGCAAAATGGGCTAATGAGATTCTTGGGTGTTTCAGGAGGCAAAAAGTAAATGGGAAAGGGGGATTTGCACTTTGTTTGGCACTTTTGAGACCAGGACCAGTGTACAGCCTCTAATTTTGGTGTTGGTGTGTTTAAAAGAATATTGAAAAATAAGAACTGTGCAGGAAAGATACAGGAATACCCATAAGCTGAAGAAAATGCCTTACGGTGAAACGACGGGGAAAGCTCAGCATTTTTATCAAAAGGAAGATTGAAATTTGACCAAATTATAAATGCTTCCAGAAGGGAAAAACACAAGGTAAAGAAGATTTTTCAAAGTAACCAAGGAATACAACAAGAAAACAGTGGCTGGAAATTGAAGTATAGCCTTCCAACCATGGTCAATGATTAATATATATTTAACAGCAAAGATTAAACAGTTGTAATCCAAGGTTGAAGAGAGGTAGTACATTTCCTGCCCCTTGACGTCAGCTCTGTATTCCTGCTTGGATAACAGCGTTTATCAAAAAAATTGTCATTATGCATAGTAAAAGAGGCTTATACCAAATGATCTGAATGATAAAGTCTATTTTGAATAGTCTAGATAGTTTATTATGAATATGAATACAGTCTAGATAGTCTGGTAGTTCCTTCCAGCCCCTTTAATGTAAAGAATAGAATAGGTCTTGTTTATCAGAAGTGGCTCAACATCTCCTCTTGGAACTAAAACTCTTTAATGTCTCTAAATTAATACTCAAAGTAACCAATTATTTTGAGAAGATTATGGCTGTGGTCTTAAAAATTCAGTGTAACAAACTTTTCCACTATTAATGCAAATAAAAATGGTGCAGTAACTGAAATAAGGTATGACACAGAAACTGTCATACCATGCAGCAAATTATTGATATCTCCGAGATGAAATGAAACACAAATATCCTAAAATAGTATGGTATTTCTTAGCTTTCATGAAATATGAACCGATAATGGGAAATTTATGGTAAAAATAAATATGCTTTTAAAAATTTTCAGTCGCTATTGTGGTTGCTTGAGTATTATTTAAATGTAAAAGAGCTGCAATGAATAGATAGCTTTGCTTTTTACTTCCCGTGAGGTACCTGGAGAATCTGATGATTTGTGAAAAAGGGGAACCTCCTTGCTACAAAACCTCTTCTCCTTTTACTTGTCCTGGGCTTAGCTCTGAAATCTTCAAATTATCTGCTGTGCAGAGAAAACAGGGTTCAAAGGAGTAGAAATGGCTGTTGGATGGGCAAAAAAAACCAAAACCTCACAATTCCTTTCCTTGTATTGCTCATTACCTGCCAACTTTCCTCCCACCAAATATCTATTATAAGTATTATTACACATTTCTTGGGACTTAACTTCCAAAAGGAGCGACTTTAAGCTGCAGAGTCTGTGATTCTATATCCTCTCCCATGGAAGAGGCATTAAATGCATTTGTTTTGCTTTGCTTTTCTGATGGATTTAATGGCTTTTTTTTTCTTTTTTTTTTTTTTTTTCTCAGAAAATACTGTTTACTGTTTGCAGAAAGATTAAAGCGTCTACATAACTATTGGTTCAGTAAGACACATAAGAACCAGCTGAAATGTTTTCCTGTGTTTGAACCTTAATCTAGTAGTAGTATTCCTGCAAACATTCATCCTGTGAAAACTAAGAATAGTATTATTCTGACCCTAATTGATGATACGTTTCTTTCTACCTTTGGGTGTCTCTGCAGATCTACAGCCAACTTGAATTGAGTGGACACACCAGGCTGTGTGACTGGCAGCTTTGTGCATTAGTGGGCATCAGACCTGAGTTCAGCTATTGCCGAGTCTGTGAGGGAAGGTGTGTGGCTGGAATTGGAAACACTGGATTTGAGAGAAGAACCTTAATTCAAACCAGCAGGCTTTAAAGGACAAATGTGGACAGTTCAGAGCTGTGTGCTAGAGAGCCAAGTCTTCAGTTTGTCTCAGAATGGTTTGTTTATAAGAACTGGCAAATGTGCTTTTGATTAAAGACAAACATCCAAATGCACTGACTTCTACAGATTCTGGAACAGAAGGACTCTCACTCTCATTTATGCGTGCACACATAAATATATGTCTATATCTGATATTACTGTTTTTATTTTGGTAGAACCTAGAGACCCCATCACATTAATCATTCTACAGATGCAATGTAAGTATCTTAACATAGTTGGCTTTCGGTAAGGTAAGACTTGCTAGTTAGTGTGGGTTTATGGATCTTATTATTCCATCTTAAGGATGAGATTATTTTTTATATTTTTATCTTGAAAGAGAAATATTTACATTTTTAAGTAAAATCTGTAACTGTACCACCCTTTCAATATTCCAACTTTAGCCCCAAGAGTAGAAGACAGTGCCAGACATGCATTCCCTTGTGTTTTTTATCGTTGATTTTGGTATGCTCTATTTTTATTCAATTCTATGGGAAATGCATACACTTTGTGCAGTTGCCAGAATGCGATTCCCCAATGCCCTCTCTTTATTTCCAAGTGTTCTTTTTTCAGATTCAAGTCCTCTTGCGACAGCACTTTCTCTTGTTTGATCAAGTAATCCTTGCTCATACTGAACCCATTTGCTGAGGACAACACTTATGTACGCGGAGCTGAAAGGGCAGACATCTGAGTTAAGGAAAGTCTCCCACCCTGACAGTAATGGTTGGTTTTACTTCCTTTTTCAGGGTCTGCCATTATTTGTGCTCACTGCACCTAAGGGCAGTATGCGCACAGCTCTGTCGGCAACCAACAGGGCAGAATCCTCGCTTTGTTCAAATTCAGCTGAGTGTAGCAGAGCCAGGCTGTTGTTGGGGTGATGGTCACGTTCTGTTGAAATCCCCCTCTCCCAGCCTATGTTGCAGCACTGTCTGGAGGCTGCCCAAGTTTTGGCAGATTAATCTGTAGGCACCATCCATGTTCTGGGGCTAGTCAGAACACGTCAGGCTTCAGACTGATTTACACGGTTGCAGTTGCATAAGGAGCTATAGAGAAGCTAGAGCTGATAATGTGTTTGTAGAACAAGAGAGCAGATTCAGCTGTGTAACCCCAAAAGGGCAATGTACTGAATTAAGGACATAGTCCTGAGTCAATGTATCCACTCACCTTTTCATGGTGCTTTTCAGGTCAGCATCGCTTTCTGCCCTCAAATCACATCCATTTGATGACTTTTTCCTCCTTTACATTATGGGTTTATTTGTGCATTAAAATCAGTCTGGCAGTGCCCTTACAGCCATAAAATCCACGCTGCTATATCATTACCATAAAACCTAGAGAAGGTCTCTTGTGTTTGAAAAGAGTTGCAGTCCCAACTCAGTCCTTTACAAAGTGCCCTAGGCATGTACTGATGGCAAAGAAATAGGGCACCACTGGAGATGACATCTCCAATGTCCACCTGCACTGTGCCTTGTAAAAGTACTGACTCACTTGCACCCTCACACCCTGCATAAATGTCCTTCTCTTTTCTCTCAGAATTACCCAGCAGAGCCTTCAAGCAAATAGGAAAAGGAAGAAATGTGGTCTCAAGGACAGATAGGTAGGTTGGTAGTCTTTCGTATTTCTTCGTCCTGCCTTGAGTTATACCTCATAGCTCAGGTGTGTGCTTGTTCCCAGAGGTTTGATCTACATGGCTGCTTGAAGAGAGGGTTATACACACTTCCCCATAACACATATAGCAAGGATCTAGGTTCAGGGTGCACCCCTTGCCCTGTGGATTTCTCCATCTGCTGTCTAGATAATGTAAGAGCATCTTTGTCCATTGGGGACTTGGACCAGAAACATCTGGGTTTAGCAGGAAGAGAAACTCATGAAGAAAGGAGAAGAAATATTTTGAAGCCTGGCAGCAGCGTGGAGATGGATCTCCATGAACTGAAGCAGAAGTGGAGACTGAAACTGGCAATTCTGAGAGGAGTCTTCCAGGCCAGGACCTTCCACAGAGTTTATGGTGCCAGAAGTACCTGTCCCTGAAAGCCAATTTTTCCCACCAAGGAAAGGTATGGTCCTGTCCTTCCAGGTCAGCCTCCAAAATAGATGTTTTCAGAAAAGGTCTATCAGGTCTTTTGGCTGAGGGAAACCTACATCAGCGTTTCACTGCAGAGGGCTTCCTTTCTCCCAGAAGAACAAAAAGAAAGAAAAAACAATGTATCCAAGAGCCTCAAGGGCCTGTAGGCTCATCCCTGGTAACATCTCTGGCCTGTCAGATATTTCTAAGCTGTGGGCTCTGAATGCCTCAAATGTTGGTATCCATGAAAGCCCTGGCTTTCAGAATGAGATAAGACTTTTCTCACAGGATTTACAGACCACAGTGAGCAACCTTCTAATGCATCCTAGAACCTCTGAGTGGGAAATGGGTCTTGGCAGACAGCACAGCTTCCAAAGTCCTTGTGACTTCTGAAAACCATGTCACCTGCTCCAGCTATGTGCAGTTTTCTGGGAGATCCAAATCTTTCCTTGTAGCACCACTCTGAAGGGTCCTAGGAGAAGTCACTGGGGTGGAAACAATCACAGAGACTGCAAAACATAGCCTGGTTTCCTGAATAGGAAGAAGATGATGAAGTAAGTAGATATCTTGTTTTACCACCATTCGTTTGCCAGATAGTCCTGTGGGAGCTGGCAGAAAAGTCCAACTAGTCTCATCCTTATTATAGAAGGGGGATAATGACTGCTGAGAGGACAGAAGGATTCTCAGTGTGTGATCGGTGCCCATACTGCTGCCTTGGCCAGCTTACAGTATGATACTCACCAGGCTGAGACTTTTTTCCTTAATCCAAAAAGTGCTAGCCTAGTTCTGTTGGGAACATGGGAATCAGCATTGCATGGCTTGAGGTATGGAAGGAACTGGGATCACACTGTTCTCCTCACCTGTCCTAGGTCCCAGTCAGACACATCTGTGGATCTGGTTTGTGCAACCGAAGGGAGACTGCTTTCTGTGAGTCTCTACTTCTTTCCCCTCTCTCTTATCCTTCCAAGATGAAGAGGAATAGCTATTATCTTAAAATATCTATTACTTAGTAAAGATTAAACATTATTTCATGTTTAAACATGAGAAGTATTTAATATTTTAAGATTTAAAACAAATTAACATTTACAAATTATTCTGTTATATAAGCAAATCCTTGTTTAGAAGGATAATGTTTTGAAAAAAGCTTCTACAAAAAAAAACTTGACGTATTTTAATTGATGGCTTTCATTTTCTATTTTGTGTCTCAACCATTGGCATACCTCAGTTTAGATGTCAACATTTTTATGCCTGGAAGCTGGGGAATAAAAATAGTTACACTCTAAAAAGAGGCAGTTCTGAGGGTGAGAGGTCCTGATCTTGCAAGCTCTTGCTCAAATGGAAACTCAATGGGACTACTAAGGGTGAGGAGGAATTACTCACCCAGCAGACATTACAAAATGAGGCTGAGCTCCTCTACTAAAATGGTAATAGCTTAAACATGGAAAATCTTATTCATTCTGCTGAAATGGGAGGGTGTAAATATCTGAGTTTTTTGAAGAAGTGGCCACAGCTGAAAGGCAGCAGATATCTGTTTTGAAAGCAGATGAAAACCTCCTGCTAGGTGGTTACGCTGCAGTGTTGTCTTAACGTTCATTGTGTGGTTTGATTATTTTGTTTTTCTTGAGTTTTTATATTTAATATAGATGAGCTACAGTGATTTCAGGATGGTTTGGAAGCCAAGTATGTATTCGTGTGAATATTAACAATGCCTTGGGCTACAAAGAAAGCTTGAAAACTTTGTAGTAACTTAAATAAAAATCAGTGCATGTTTGGAATTACTTAATTACGTGCCCTTAAAAACAGTTTTCTTGGTACAATTAATTGGATGACCTTACTCTCGAAAAAATGTGCTACATGACAGAAATGTACTATATGGCAAAAATATCTTTATTTCCATCACAAAGAAGTCCTGACACGGGACAGAAAACCTAATTTTATTCCAAGCAATCCAGCTGGTACATATGAAATTCAGAAAGAATGAACACATCACAACACCCCACACCGACTGTCTGACTCTCGAGATAAGGGTAAGTGCCTAATAGCTGCTTTCCAGAAAAAGAGTACTCAGCTAAGAACCAGGGTACATGTCAAGGAGGTTTTAAAGTGGGAGCATTACTCACAGCTCAACAGTGATTAGAGAATATTAAAATAAGCCACAGAACCCTCTCTCTTCTTTTAGTACTCCAAGTGAATGGAAAAATATGCCCAAACACTTTTCTCCTCTGGCCCTTTCTTACCTGATGCTCTGTTTCTGAGTACCTCTATGCTGAAAGTCAGCTTAGGTTTGCTGAGAGACAGCCCCCACTTTCAGGATTCAGTGTCTGTGCATATCCTGGGCTCCTCCACACGTGATCAGCTTCAAAGCCATTTGTAGCAAAATGCATTTTACAACAGGAGGAGACCCGTAGTTCTGAATCCTTCAAAACACCACAGTTAATATTTTAGCATCTTGTTCTCAGCCTGTGAAAGGGCACCTAACCTTTCCAATTGCTGGTCTTCTTTCTCCCTTTGTGACACTGCTGAATTTCCTTCTGAAAGATGATGATTGCATGAATGATTAAGTAACTTTGTAATTTGCCTGTTGTCTGCAGTTTGTGGTAGTACTCCCTCACTGTAGGTTAGAAATGAAAAATTTCCCTGGTATGAAACTTCTGACTCCCTGCTTAGTGCATCTTGGTGGCTCCTTCATGGAGAAGTTTATGGGCAATAGAAAACTCCTTTCCAGTGCAATTGGTTTTGCAAGAAATTTTGCAATTGGCAATTGCAAGCTGGAAAAAAACGGTCAGTGCTGACTTTTTTACTTCATTCTGACTGTGTTCAAATGTATTTGTTGTATTTGAAATTACAAAGCAATTACCGTCCCCACATCTCAGTGGTTTCCTCTGTTGTTCTAGGTCTTGATGTTGCAAGTAGATATGTGCGTATGGGTATTTATGTCTGACCAGCCTGCACTGTTGGATCAAAGTCTGACATCTTATTTCTCAGAATTATTTTTGTAAACAATTCTTTTCCAGTGTATGACCATGCAGCTTATTAGTTTGGGGGGGGGGGGATGATCAGGGATGCTGAAAAAAACATGGAAATTTCATATTTTCATGTGACTGAGTGACTGGGACAGCCTGGCTCAGTTCTGGGGGATATGATCTGTGAGAAGAAATTCATGAAGAAGTTGATTCTTTTCCCATAATTAGCTCATTTTCTGAGCAAAATTACCCCACATACAGCATTAAGTAGGTCTTCTACAGTTTGTTATTTATTAGCAGGCCTGGTTTTTTGTAGGTTAAGTCAATTCCCTTTTAAATGCTGCTCCTTTTCTCGTGGCCCACTGTGACAACTGCGACAATCTGTTTGTCATGGAGTTTAGTACATCTCAATTTATATATAAATGTAGCAGGAAGTGGAGCATCCTTATTTGTGGGTTTAGGACCTTAAAACGTAGTGTGAAGAATTACCAGATTACTCCCTGTTTTTTTTTAAATGACGTGTTAAGAAATTACTTCTAAACTTTGCATTTCAATGAGCTCTCTTACAAGAGTGACTCTAATCTGGAAATTCCTGATTATTCTCTGCGTTATAGGTGTGATGACATGGCAGTATGGGAATATAGCAGGCCGAGGCAGGTAGTGGGCAGTTTGCCACTCTGGGGTGAATTGTTTCTGGCTTGGTACCATATGCCTGATGATGGCATGTGTCCTCTCAGGAAGGACAAATTGCTCTCCTTCATGTTTGGCAAGCTCCTGCTGGAAGGCCAGAGAGGTTTATATTTAGTACTGATGTTGTTTAGCCAACAAGCTGGGAAAATTGTCGTGATGATGCAACTAGAGATTTACTGAGGCTGTTTTCCAGAGCTGAGGATGACATGGTTGAAATGGGCTTTGAATTTCCAGACCTGAATTGTGTTGTTCCTGTTTTCTTGGGGTATGGTGCATCTGGCTCCCATGCCCAGCCTGAAGCCAGAACTAGAGATCATTCCCATATTGTATTGGTAGGATTCCTACAAAGCTGCCTATTTTGATATATGATTTGGTACCTAAAACTTGTCTCTCGTTTTTTTTTGGTTTTTTTTTTTTTGAAATTCAGCATCATTTTATCCTTCCCTTCTGGTAACTTATGGCTCCCTGTCTGCCTAAGCATGTGTGCTCCCAGATGTGCTGAGAGCAGAAGTCCACAGGGCATCAGCTATTTTCCTATCAAAACCCTCTTTGCCTGCTGTGGGCACGTCTCCTATGTACTACTCAAAATATTGCTGAGATTGAAAGTGATGCAAGCTTTGCTGCTCCCTGGGGGAATATTACCTCATCTGTTCTTTTCCTTTGTGAAACAGCAACATTGGGAACTTCCCAAAGATGGGGAGAGATGCTATGGGCTTATCTTAAATCTTACTTATCTTATTTCCACCTAGAATTGGCCACCGGGATATCAGCTGTTCACATAGAGCATCTGAGTTGCCTCCTCCCAGACACCACTCCTATGAGAACGATCACCATGCAGAGATATACAGTGAAACTCACCCTCTGCTGAATGCTTGCTTCAATCTTGGATAGGTACTGTTTGTACTGAAGTTACATTTTCAACTGAAAATTTCAGCTATACTTAAGCTTTGCAAATATAGCAGTGTTAGCAAGCTTAAGAAAGAAATTACCTCCTGAGGAGAAAAAGCAAATATCCCAATGTAAACATGATTTTATTGTCTTTGTTTAGGCTGTGTGAAGGAATTGGAGAACCATTTGGGATGAGCTAAACTAAACAGGCTTTTTATTAACACAACTTTTCAAACACAACTCTGCTCAGCCTCTTGGCTCAATACCCATGAAATAAAAAAGATAAAGGAGTCTACTTTCTTCTTCTTTGCTTAACAAATCCATACATCAGAACATTTGCTTGTGTTCTTCCATACATTATCATAAGAAAATGAATTTTGAAGGTATTCCTAAAAACATTGTCAAGTTGCACTGTAATCCTTCACTTCGGCATTTAAATCTTCTTTCATCTGAAGTAAGCACTGGTTTTGGTTCTTGTAGTTGTAGCAAAACATGAGAAGTCACCTGTGCTTGTGTTGGCACTACTGGGGTTTTCTCTTCTATAAGCTAAGCAGGAGGTACCTGTGACTTGCTAATATTGTGTGTGTGTCCTTCACATTTGCTGTTTTGGTACTGCTGGCAGCATATCCCACAACTAAGAGCAAGGAGTCTACCATTTTCCTTGTTTGTCCATTCCCCATACATAAAAATCAGGTTGTTCTGATGATTTAATTCCTGGGAGGACAGATCATCTTCATTGGCTTCTTGTCATGACACTGACATTGCTTGTGGAATTTTTTAGTGATTTCACACTTTCTATCCGAGTATAATTTCCAGCTCTTCTTCCAGTGAACAAATGCTGATTAATAACTCTTGGCATCAGAAATAATTCACAGCTTTTGCTTATTTTCAATAGCTTAGTAAACTGAGGGAAGGTCTTGACAACCTTCATTTGCTTTGATTAGTAGCTGATTGACTATTTTTGTATCTTTCTCAGCTTTCTGTCCATTGGGCCAAGAAAAATACAGGGAGATGGTTGTGCATGTCTGTACTATCCATGCTGTACAGATCTGTTAACTAGCTCCCTCAGATGTTTGTTGTTGACTATTACTTGAATAAATTAATTGCAAAACCTTTATCTAGCAAATACTGCCACGTGATGACTCATGGATATGAACATTCTCCAACTCAGAAACCATCTCTAGTCCATTGATCTGTCAGTAAGATATTTGCTTGTATTTTCCAAAGAAGTATTTTTTCTGACAGTGAAGTAGTGTAGAGAACTGTGCAAGCCACAATCCAGGTCCTAAAGGGCAGGTGCTCAGGTAATGAATGATCCTACCCCTATAGGAAAAGTTTTGCTGTTTTTCTTGCAAGCTTCTTGATCAGCGTTACAGAAAAGAATGCTTTCATTTGGGCAAAACAGTTAAGAAACTAAGTTACAGCAAGGAACATTCAGCCCAGCTTTCAGAGCTTTGCTGTCATGTGGACTGAAAGCAGGTTCCACCAAGAGCTGGTCCTACTGCACTTCCTCTGCCAGCTGTCCCTCCTTTATAGGCCTTTTGAATCAAGAAAATCACTGAGCAGAGATGAATTTCCAGACTGGATCCTGACTAGTGACAGATAGCACCTTCCTCTTATTTCTTGCACTTACTCACATTCAGTTCAGCAAGTCGCTATGTGTTAGTTTAGGTGTTGCAAAGAGTGCTAGAGAAGCATTTTGCAAGTTGGTTTCTCAATCGGGCATCTTGAGTGATGGCAGCACAGCATGTGCGTGGGCTGAATGCTTCCACTGGCCTCGCTACTGCCCCTTGGCATCCCAACCTCACCCACTCTATGCCAGACGCTCCCTTTAGCTTGGAGTAAGGCTTTGTTAACTGTAGGCTTTAAGAAAACGTAGAGTCAGTTAACAGGCAGTGTCTTGCTCAGAGCAAATCATAGAGACTAAATGGGAATAGATGTGAAAATGTGGATTCCAAAGGATGGAAGGTTGTCGTGTTGTACACCCCTCTTCATCACAGCCTGGGAGCTTTGTGGGATTCTGTTGCAGAATGATTTGCTGTATTGCTGGATTCCATGTTGTTTGACTGAGTTTGGAAAACTACTGTAATAATCAACTATCAGTGGGTAATGGTTTCCTTGGGGCTAAGGAAGAGCAGCCATCACTCCTGCCATGCTCTGTTGGATGCTTTGGGCACCATCACCAAGCTCATTGGGCTCTAGTTCTGGTATACTGAATGAAGGAAATGGCCTCTGACTATTTTTGATCGATCTTGCTGGGGAAGCACGTGGTCCACCTTTCCCTGACTCTCAGTCCGGGAGGTCTCCTGAGTATCTTTTTCAGAGCTATTGAGGAAATGGAGCTGTAATCACTATGTTCCCCGTTTCTGTTGCTCACACTGTAGAGTCAGCTTTTTTCTTCTTTCCAAAAGTCTTTGGTAGCCAAGAAAACTTTCTTCTTCTGTTAAACAGTTAACAAAAAGTTAAACAGATCTATATTCTCCTAAAGAACTGATTGTCTTAAGGGATTCATTGTCTTAAAGATCTCTTTTTGTCTTTGTTTCTAATTGGCACTGAAAAGTTTGGGGGAATTATCTTTTTGTGTTTCTCCAGATGTCATTCTTTTTTTCAGCATTCTTAAATCATATTATACATCTTTTTCTTCTGGAGTGTTATTTATTTCAATGCCGTACTTTTATGTCTGTTAAACTACACCTCCTTTCCCACAGGAGCGGAAATGTTCCTATATGGACATTTGTCCCTGGCTGCTCTCGTGGAGCTTCTCCCCATATCAGTGCTGTTCTAAGTGATGCTGGCAGCTTTTCTGCTTCTAGTGCTACTTACAGGTCTCCAAGCGTTATGTTTTGGGAGGTTTTGCTGTGAACTATGTGATTTTTGCTGTGAACTATGTGTTACTTGCTGTATTTAAGCAACTCCTGGCAGGCAGTTCCTATCCCAGCTGTTGTTTCCACATCTTTTTGAGAAAATTGTGCTTTTAATTGCTTTCTTATGATTCAGTTTCAGGCTGTATTCTCTTGATCCTGTAAGCGACACTGACGGATACCTCATGTGCTCTAGCTTTGATGCTGTTGTAAATGAGGATATTGTGATCATGGCAAAGCCTTTGCCTTATATCCTTTTGTTGGCCTCTTTCTTGTGAAGAGGACATACCACAGGGAGCTCTCTGAAGTCAATTTACCAGCGGGCTGAAAGCAGCCACCTTGCCTCTCCATGGGTCCAGGCACTGACGCCACTAGCTCTGCTGGCGAGTTTTGGGTAGGATCCATCCACATTAGCATTACCACCCTGTGGTGGTCCTACATTACTACTCTCTTCAAGTCTTAATCATCCAAAAAAAAAAAAAAAAAGACCTTTTTTTGTTGTTTCCTGCTGAGTTCCTTGTTTGCCTGGTTTGTTTCTGTTAGAACTGCAGTGACAGCACGAACATTTCTTCACTATTCCAGTCAAAAGTGCATTTACTATGGAGCTTACCCCAAGCCTGTTGTTGCAGAGCTCAAGAGGGTGAACACGGAGCATTAGAGCAGGGAAAGCTTGGTCTCCTGGTGCTTTGCCCCTTGAAGACACACTGTCAGATTTTCCTGACTTATTTTGCTGTCAGATTCCTTTTCTAAAGGGATTCAGAGCCAGGAGAATTTTTAGCAGGCTTGTACCAGGACAGGTGCTGCTGGTGCAGTTACTTGCACTGTTGGCACTCGGTTCTCCTGCTGCTGTTCCACTGGGCGTTTCACCATTACTGCAGGCGGATGGGCTCTTTTGGCTTTAGTTTTAGAGCTCCAAGCAAAACCAACGAGAAACGGAGCTGAGAAGTAAGGAGAAGATTTGGAGCAGCAGAGGGAATAACTGTTCATGCTACAGCTTTATATACTGAGAAAAAGCAAACGTAGTTTCATATTTTACAAACTGCATTTATTCTCATTGGATAGTCCCTATAATACCTGTACCTAAGGTCTGCTTTGTGAGAAAGTCCTTTTTCTTTGTAAAAGGAGAAAAGCTGAGACTGGTGCAGAGCATCACAGAACAGCATTGGTCTGGTTCTCAGTGCTACATGCAGAGACCCGGAGCACACAGCTCATCTGGCACTCGGAGCCCATTGACTTAAACCTTGGGTTCTAAATGCACTTTCCCCCTGGTTTGCCTGGGGTTCTTGAGGTCCCACTGGCTGGAAAGGTGCAGCTGCACCCAATGGCCACCCCACAGAGCTGCCTTCCATCTCCACAGGACCTTCGGGTCTCCTCACCATTACAATGCCATTACAGCTATGGATTCCCAGAGAAGTTCCTCTGAAAAATGAACATTTCACTAATGAACACCTCCCAAGGGCATAAGGCCTGCGGCTGCCTGAAGAACAGTTGCGTGCCTCTGCGTGAGGGATCACTTTGAACAGAAAGGTCTTTGCTTCAGTGTTTTGGATCCCTTTAAGTTCTTGAGATTTCCAGGTATTTTTCTCTTGAGGCAGTCAGAAACAGTGTTTTGTGTGGTTTGGAAAATACGTCATAGTCTGTGGGAAAGGAAGAAGTTTGTAAAACAGAGACGTTGTCATGAACTTCATCAAAACAAAGGATCCCTTTGGCTGGAGAAGAGCACTTCCTGAAGGGATCTGGTTATCCAGCGGAGATGCTTTGGTGCAGACATCAGACAGAAGCAGAAGAGCTGCCATCCTGCACCCAGCATGTGCTTCCATCCTAATGGGAAATGACGTCCCCATGTGCAGGGCTTAATCTGATCCCGAACACCTGCTGTTGATTGGTGTGGAAGCACAAGGCTGACAGTTTCTTCACTTTTTTTTTTTTTTTTAACCTCAGGTAATTTAACAGGAAATATTCTTAGCAAAATTCAGCCCTATCCTGAATTGTTAATGACCTCTGTACCAAGAAACTGTACTGTGGCACCAGATCTCCCACGTCACAAGACTGCTGGAGCCCTGGCAGCCTTCTGCAGGGTGGTTAGATAAAGGGAGATATATTCAAAGGCAAATAAGGATCTGGTACAAAGTCTGAGCTTTGGTTTTAAGACTATTTTGCACTGTGAGCCATTAACACATCTGTATGCTTTTCCCTCTCCTTTCAGAAGTCTTGCCTGGTTATTCTTCATTACATCAGATTTTACCTTCTTTGTGTCTCTGCTCAGTGTTTACTTTTCCAAGCAGTGCTGCTACATACAAGTTGCCTCTCCCATGTTTCTTCACACATCTGAGCAGCAGAAAGCTCTGCCCATAGGACTGCAGCGTGGAGAGCATGACTGGCATTTGCAAACTGTGACTTGCAGTGCCAAATGCCAGGGAGCTCGCAGCGAGGTGTGGGATGTGCTCATACTTACTCGATATAGCACTCCTGCCATACACAGGTTCCTTTTGTTATCTAAAATTAACCAGCATGTGCTTCTGGCACTGTGCTGCTGCTGTTTCCAAAGTGACAGCCTCTTCTTTTGCATCCCCAGGAGATCACCTGAGAGGTGGCACATCTTTGTCTCTGCACTGCCTCCTTCTCTTTCCCCAGCCCGAGGGGGGCTCTGGCAGTGTCAAAGCTGCAAGCTCCAAAATGACAAAACCCATTCCCAGGGGTAGGAAGGGACAAGCTTTTCCTGTCAAGTGCCCACCTGCTCAGCATTAACACACAGGACACAACGTTTTCAAAATGTTCTGTTGTCAAAAGCTAGGAAAAGCTGCGTCTTTTTGACTGCTTCCTTCCTGCATCATGCTGGGACCACTCACCAGTGCCTCTCCTCTACAGCTGCAGTGATGCAAGAACCCGATGTGCTGACAGCCATTTGTATCTTTGCGTCAGTCCTAAATATGAATGGTGTAGCTGCAGACAAACCACTTTCTTTTCTCTAGCATCTATCTTACTTTCTTCAGACCTCCCACAAAATTTTATAATACACCATTAGTATATTTTCTGGCCAATTCTGCCTCCAAAACACAGCTGGGTGAGCGTGGTGGGATGCTGGTGCAGGAGGACAGTTCTGGACCACTACGTCCAGCATTCTGTGGAAGGAGCAGCCAGAAGACACATGAACTACATCAATGTTTTCCAGGTGCTTCAGTGTTACCGGGATGCTCAAAAGGCCTGCTGGGCCTTGTCAACATCGTTTCTTATTTTCAAGACTCCGTTACGAAGAGTAAGAAACTCCCTGGCACAGAGTTTGCAATTTATGTCATCTCTGGGAGCACTCCTGTGGATTTGCAGAATGGGGTCAGCCAACAGTAAGGTTTATCGTGGAAAATGCCCTACAACAGTGATAACTTCCATTCACATTTCACTTGAGTCTGTTCTCATCTGTATTTCTGTATCATCAGACACATTGCGCAAGAAGTTTTATGTTAAATAAGGCTGAATATTCTGCTCATGATAAACACCACAAACAAGTGCAACCACTGTATTCAGTGCGATCTAAATATAACACTGTACACCTTTGCTCCCTCCCAGCTCCTCTTCGTGTCCTGGAGCACATGCAGGCCGGAGCCTTGGAGACACATTCCTCACCAACCACCATCCTTATGATCAGGCTGGAGCCAAAGTGGTGGTGAAGTCACAGCTGAGTTCAAAGCACTGATCTAAGAATAGATCCAAACTGCTACTGCTCGGTGCAGAAATGACATGAATTTGGTTTGCTGAGAAAATATAATACATGTTGAAATAAAATTAAAAAAAAAAACCCTAGACTTTAAATGTAACTTTAAAAATAATTTAAAAAATGTTTGGGATCACAGCAGAAAAGGATGATAACTGAGACCTACTCAAAAACATTACTAATTTCATCTCCCTGCACGCTGAGTTAGAGCCTGTGAAATACGTGGTTAGTGACTAATTTCCACTTCCTGCTTTGTAGCCCATATGAAAAAGCTGTTTTGAAGGGTTGGTCTATTTAGAGTGTGTTCAGGCATTGGATGACTGTAGGCCCCAGCTCCACAAATGGTGCCCAACTCTCTGTGGTGGCAGTGGGAGCTGTCCTAAAGCTGCACCCTTCCAGGCCTGGGGTACCCCAAGCAGCGCCCAGCCGCACTCTGACATAGCAGCTGACAGACAACCAGCAGTATGGGTGCACAGCTATTTATTAACAAAGTGTCGGCCAGCAGACAGCTTGTTCTGTAGCTAAGGAGGGGATGCAGCAGCTGCTCCTACTCCCTGAAGTCACAGAATCACAGAATTGTATGGGTTGGAAGGGACCTGAAGAGATCGAGTCCAGCCCCATGCTAAAGCACGTACCCTACAGCAGGTTGCACAAGTAAGCATCCAGCTGAGTCTTGAATATCTCCAGAGGAGGAGACTCTGTAACCTCTCCGAGCAGCCTGTTCCTGTGCTCCGTTACCATAAAGAAGTTCTTCTGCATGTTTGTACGGAACATCCTCTGTTCAAGTTTCAGGCCACCGCTCCTTGTCCTATCACTACACAGCACCGAGAAGAGGCCGGGTGCCCCAGGCTGCAGAGTGGTGCCCAGCACTGCCCGGGCAGCCCAGCCGCAGGCACGTAGAGCTCTGGAGACATCTGCTAATGAGCTCAGCACAGAGCTGCTGCAGAAGTCTGTAACAAACGTATACAACTCAACGCAGCACACTGTAAACTCGATAAAAATGACCTGTCTCGGCTTAGTGTGGGACTGAGCAGTTTTCCTCTGGCTGTGGGTTCCCCACAGATGTCCATCTGCATACGAAGGCTGCTTTAGGAATGCCATTCCCTTCGAGTTGTGATTAGCATTTATTTCCCTATGCTGCATTCAAATATAGCAGGAGATTTACTTCTGATCTCTTACTGAGACTGCAGTCTTTAAAATACTGGAGAAAAGTGCTTATTCATGAAGGAGAAATCAAGTGAATAGAACATATCAATCAATTTATTTCAGATCTACAAAATACAAATCTAAAAATATCACTTTACAGACAGTATTCACCATTTACTTTGTATTTTAGTACGGTTTTAAGCCTATCTTGCACAGAATGGTAATGTAAGAGAACAACAAAATATTCTACGTTTTACCCTTTCAGATCTCCTTAACTCAGTCTATCGTACACATCAAAAATGTCATTGTGCACGGAAATCAATTAAACATCTATGTTTCAAAAAGAGATTGGCTCTATCTCATAACCGAGACACCAATTACAGTACATTTAGTAAAATCCTTCCAGGATACGCTCAGTAGTAACGGTGGTAGCAGTAGTTAAAATCTTAACAGTTCTGTGAAGCGATCAAAGCAAAGGATAACAGAATTACAAAATTCAGTTCATCATTTAAATGTAGAGTAAAACCCATGTAAAACTGCAATGGAAGAAGAAATTACACGGGCACGAGTGCAAAAAAGCAATACTGTAAGCCATCTTCTCTCTTTGGTAAGAATCAATCAGCAGGAAGTATACGGTAACAACTGGAGTCAAAGACTAATTCATGATATATAGTTGTTCCTACCTTAGGCAGTGTAGGTGATTTGCAGGTATCCTACAGCAGAGAAGTTACAATTCTACTCAACGCTGATCGTTTTTTCCTCTCTTAGGTTTAAATATTGAAATTATTTCTTCTCTTTCATAAATAGCTTTTCAGTAGTAAAGTCTCTTAAAGAATTTAAAAATAAATAGCAAAATATACACAATCTCAAAGATTAAATTTAACTCCTTAAGGGTATCTCCCGAAAATATCTCTCCAAAGAATAAATAACTTTGGGTTTCTCAAATATTTGGTAAAATGTCAATTACTTTTACGTGACGAGCTTTCTCTGAGCAATAAGGAAGTACCATTGATTTTTCTACAAAGCTTTTACCATGCAGGTGGAATTTCAGTAAATTTACATGAAGAATATATAATCTGTAATATAATATGGAACTTCCCTGTTAAAAAAAAAAATACAGTAAAAAATCTGTCCAAAATTAAACCTTAAGAATTTCAGGTTCAAACCGGAGAAGCTTCCAGGGAACTACGAAGCTCTCTTACAGCAACAGTCAAGCTCAGCTGTGTATGTCAAGAGGCCACAATGATAATAAAGCAATTTCTTTTGGCAGCGGAGTCAAGGTTTTCTACCGACACATATTAAAAATCAGAACAGGAATGAAGTGGGACAAAGGGAAGCGACGTGGGTGAAGAACACTTGAGTAAAAGCCATCCTGATAAAGAAATCAATTTCCTGCAGGGATTTCAATATTACCATCGATTTTAAACAGAATCTATTTTTCCCCATTTGAAGGCCTGACTCCCATGAACAATTAAGGCAATGCTACTGAAAATTTCTATCTGATACTGCAGGTTATCATCTGACCCAAGCTCCTCCTTCATTATTACTAAAGGAAAGAAGAAAACTGCAGGCCACATCAGCAAAGCAGCTAGTTGACAGTCCGGCAACTGGAAGCATCATTAGACATTAAAAATATATATATCTTAACTGCAGGAAAGCTCTTCTGGAAAGGCAGACCAAAAAAAAAAAAAAAAAAAGCCTTTTTAGAAGCTGCCAGCGAGGTAAAGGCAGTACTGACTGCTCATGTATTCGGAATGCATAAATAACAACGAGTACATTCACTAACTTCCTATTCACACCTACAGATAGTTTACACCAAATGTTAAGCAGAATGCTTTTCTACTCCTTGCTTGATTCCAAGCACAAGATGTAAGAACCAGTTAAATTGCACAGTCCAGCCCTTATCTCTGCAAACCTCGATCTGATCAAGGAAATGCTTTTTAGCATCTTCTTCGCTTTTCCCTACTGTCAGCGCGTCCCGGATATATTCAATATCCTCTTTGCTGGTTAACTGGGGCATTCCAGTCATTAGCATCATGGAGAACAGGATGATGAGCAGGTTGGTGTGATGTCGGAGAGCTAAATAAGCCTTCACACACACATCCTACAAAAGAGAAGGGTTTTCTGTTAAATGATGATGTGCATGGAAAGGGATGGTTTAGCAACTTCATGGGAACTTGGGTATGAACTACTGCCACCGACTGCCACCGTTCAGTCAGCGGTGTGTCGGGGAGAGGAGACCCCAGAGAGCCACTCATCCCAACAGAAACATTACGCTCACGTCTGCATCCATTGCCACGTCATTGGTGAGCACACCTCAGGGCAACAAGTCCCATTTTGGTGCATAAACTAATGGCTCTTTTAAATAATATGACATTAGTTGTTAAAGCTCAAAACCTCAGCTTCACCAGAATTTCCAATTCATTTCCCTGTCATGTAATCCCTTGCTGAGATTGTTAAAAAGGCCGCAGTAATTCATCGTCTTTCTTCACAATTGGTATGTTTCCATTTAAAGACCATGGGATAGCAAGCGACTCTGAATAAAGCAGCACCTCCAGGGCTCAATTCTTCATTTTATGTGGATGTCTTTAAAAGCTGCGGAGGTGACGGCTTGTTTAATGGAGATGGCTCTCCAGGCGTGGTGCTCTGTCACATTTCTCCAGCTGACAGTTCTGCTTCAAACTCAGGCGTGCTGCCTGGCTTTAGGACTGCCATGGTTATGTGCTGTCCTACCGGATTCATGGGATTCTTGGGTTTTTTATTGCTTTTTTCACTCCCATATACAATAATTTGTGCTCAGCAGCACAAACTTTAGAAGAATTAAATTTCTGCAGCTTAGAAAAACATGAAATACCTTTGAAAACAATGGTTAATGGTAAGTGACTAATACATAAATCAGAATGATTATTTCTTACATTGAATTCATTACTCATTTACTTTTTGAAATAACATTTTAAGGAAAAGCAATCAAACCACAGAAATCAAAATGAGGAAGTTAATTAGGCCTGCAACGCGGTAATGGGAAGAGATGAGAAATAATTCCAAGAAGGTTGCTGCTATTAAAACCTAAGCTGAAGCAACACTGATTTTTACCTAAATAAAGATTCAGCTTAACCTTTCCACAAATTTGTTGAACTGATTCTAAAAGTCCTACGCAATTCAAGTACTTTCATATACTTCCCTAACAAATCTCATTAGCTCTGTAGAACTCTGCTTATTTCTGACACAGTGGGTGGTTTTTTTCCTTCCTCATAAACAGTAAGAATGGCACAAATAACCTTAATATCTATCACTGCTCACATCAGCAACATCAGACAAACGAGCAGACAGGTCAGGAAAACACAAGGGAAGAGAAGAAAGATGATATTTTGAAGATCTGTCCGTAGGGTTTTTCCCTTTCTCATTTTTCCCCTATTGCCTGGGCCCCTCTCAGTTCTTAATAAATCCTGTCCTGAAATAAGATGAGAACTTTAACGTCAGTTCAGCTCTGGCAAAGCAGAAGATGAATTGCAATGTCCAAAGCACCGTTTACAATAGAAAACACAATCAACTTTTTACAGGGATTACTTTCACTTCATGTCACCAGGAAAAAAAATTCTACTTGTGTGTATCGACTTCAAACAGGGAAATCTTGTCACAGGAGTTAGTGCGGCTTTTGTTTCTCTTGAAAGCGATGAAAGCTCTCTATAGTTGTATCAAAGGAGGTTTTGCATTTCTCCGTGGATGATACATCTCACTGCTGAAGGTGTCTGAGACAGGAAAACAATTTGCAGTCAAGAAACCGGCATCGCTGTCCTTGAAAGGATTCAAAGGATTTAAAACATCTGCACCTCCTTGTTACAGTTATTTATGCAGGCAGGAGCTGAATGGAGTTTGGAATTAACATCTCCCAGGAAAAGTCATTTCTGTACTTCTGAGAGAGGCAGAGGGGACCAAAAGTGACACACGTGTGTGTCAGGGCTATGTGCACACCGCGGCATTAGGAAGAAAGCTGTTAACTAATCAAAGCCACAGGCCAAATGAGAGGAGCTGAGGAGAAACCACCCCCAATTTGTCCATGCCACAACAGTGGGTAATTCTGAGAGCTTGAAAGTGTCGTTAAGTATCAGTGTCCTAAGAGTCAAGTGTTTGTAAAAGGTGGAGTGCCCAAGTTCTGTTACATAGGCCTTCTCTTTCCTGTGCATTGCTTTTCAGCAATGAAGTGTACATCCTTCTTTCTGTCACCTTTGTCTGACAATCAAATACATGGGGTTAGATTAGTACTAAAACCACAGATCCCTGTAACATCAAGTCTGCAAGGTAAAGTAATGAAAAATGAATGAATGAAATAAATGAGACAGAATGAATGAAAATTCATTCAATGGCAAAGGTAGTAAAGAGAAATTTAGGCTAACTACATGTAATAATAGCTTGGTAGACAAAGCTCAAAAGTCTAGAGAGATAGACAATAAGGCTCTCTGAAGAGTTCCTACACGTAAGACATGTAGAAGTTGCATGTATGTAGGAGTAAAAGAGTGGTATGGGCTTCAGCCAAAGGCTGGAAAGGAAATGCCACCATGTTTGACACTCACAGCAAGAGAAATCTGGGCAGTACTGAGGCAGCTGAAAAATTCACAGATGGGACGGAGAAATAATTGTCTTCTCAGATTAAATCATGCTTATCAAATAATGTTTTCTACTAAACATTTCTGTCAGTTCATTAATAGCCTCTGGCATCTATTTTTTTTTTAAACCACTGTGAAAAGAGCAAAAAGGGAAGCAAAATGTGGAGTAAGAGCTAAGAGAAGCAAGCTTTACTGCCATGCTACTGCCAGCTTTAACAGTGCAGCAGTACCAGCACAGTACTAACTGCTGCACCCCGCTGCAGGGGACCTGAGAGTCAGTTGTCTAACTACACCTGCAGTAGTAGCTGTGTCTGACACATCTGTAAGGACCAACAGGTGACAGGACATAAAGCCAGGCAAACCCATGGGTATTTTAGAATATCAAGAAGACTGAAGCCTGTGAAAACAAAGCATTCTTCTAAAGTACAACATATTTAATGTAGCTGAAGCACAAATTAATGAGCGATGCTCTTAAAAATTAATGAAGGGTAAATGCTGAGACTTTTCCATTACTGCTTGCATGAGTCAGCAGGCACACTGAATGAATCCCTCGCTATTTGGGAACATGACACAACCCGTTGGTTGGAAAGCAAAGCTTTCATTTTGTTTACATCTGTTATCTGAACATATAATTAAGACACACTTTTTTACAGCAAGATAGGAGATGCGTTTCTTGCTCTGTGTCGCTATTTTACTTGTATGAAAGTATTTTGCTTTCAACTTCCTTTTTAAATCCTGTAAGGTATTACCAGTACAGTATAGCACATTGCATACAGTACGTAATGCAGCAGAACTGTACATGAGCTTACATTTTTTCAGTCCATATTACTGTTTGTCTGTGCCCACATCATCCCACGTCAGACAAGCAGGTTATGTGTCACGGTCACTGCTCACAGCAGTACAGCATGTTAAGCACTGGTCCTCTGGTTAATGACACGAATGGAACTGACACTGGCACTGTCGTGGCATATAGCACCAGTGGGATGGCAGCAGTATTTACTTTAGAAATTTGTACAGCAGTAGAAAAATAAATGCATTCAGTTGAAACCAGGATTGCTCTGTATGATGAGGGCTTACTGAAAAGAAGCTCAGACCAAAATCACCTCCTGTTACTTACGCTTTTGGGCTGCAGAAGTAAAGGTCATACATTCTCTGAAGAGCTGGAAGATCCATATATATGACCACACCATCTCCTCACTACAGATGCTAAGAACTTGCTAGTCTTCCAATTCTCCACCAGCACACTTCCATATTTTCAACTATTTCCTGCATCCAGAACTGAGGTGTTCCACTAACTGACATAGCCTAGATGGGCGTCCCAGCCCCACACCTGCAAGTGGCTGATGGCTGAGCAGTGCCACCCTTCTAGTATGCACTACAGTTGATGGACTTCTTTAAGAGCATTCCTCACTTCCAAAGCTAGTCCTTGTGCAAAAGAAATACTCAAAAATAGCACCTGGTGGTTTATAGTTATTATCAGTAGTCTGGGCTCAAGAATGACACTTGCCCAGTTATTTGCTGAACAATCACATGTATGTTCAATGGGACATGCTCACTACTCCGCAGGTACTCAGTGTTGAAAAGTAGACTCTGCAGCAGGGAGGGCAGAGGGAATGGTCCATCCGAAGGGAATCCCAAGTACCTAAGTCAGGCTGCTGCTCTGACTTGCACTCTGGAGGAGACTTTAGATAACGTAGGGAACCTCCTTCCTAGTCAGGCACATATTTAAAGATCCTAACGATGTGTACAGGAATACCAGCCCAGACATCTGTTTATCTTTGGTCAGCCATTCTCTCAGACATTTCATTAAACATACTAAACAGCATTTTGCTTTGTTCTCTCCTGGTCACAAGATGACAAAATCAAAACTTGCTTTGGAGGAGCTCACTTAAAATTGCACAAACTGCAGTAGAATAGATTTTTAACACTGTTCTCTTTCACCGAATTCAGTCCACCCAATTCACAAAACCAGAATCGTACAGTTTAAGATCACTGTAAAGTTCTGTCCAGATGCACCAGGCCCAGCCCCAGGACAAGAGGGCAGAATCAGGAGGGACTAAGTGGCACAGCCAGATGAGGAGCACTGACTTGTACCACACAGAATATTCTGCTTCAGAATACTCAGCCTCTCTGCTGTCACAAATACTGATGTCCCTTACAAAGTATTTTCAATCTAAACAAGAAACAAAGAAAAGACTGCCTGCCTGACTGCAGCTAGCTGAAGCTCTTCAGTGTGGCTTCATGGCTTTTTGCTTCCTAGTTCCCCTCATCCTACAGATATTGTTTGCCTTTAGAGCTAAAATAACCCAGAAATGTATTATGAGTCAGTAAATTATATTAATGCAATACCCAGGAGCACAGACCTTGGAACTCTAAGGCACTAACGCTCATTTTGAAGGGCAAAAAATGCCACTTAATTCATTTACAGTTAAATATCCACTTTACCTGAAATTTGTGGAAATGGAGACTTGTCTTCTTTCCAGAGGTCCCCATGACAAACAGAAAATCCGGAGTCAGCACAAAAGGAACTCTTTCCTTATTAATTCCAAGGAAGCTTTTATAATTCCCAAGAATATGGCCAAAATCAATATGAAAAAGGTTACCTTTATAAAAAGAAGTCACAGTTAGGCTCAAATGCAGTAAACTGCCAAGAACACTCATATGCATTTACTGTATTTCCAAAACCATTTGTAGGTCTATACTATGACTCTGTAGTTCAGCAGAAAAGACTATTTTCTCTCTCTTTTTTTCTAAATACATAATTGTGTTCTCTTAGTGAAATTATTTTTTGTCTTTGGCAGCTGTTAAAACCAAGTAGGCTTGTTATGTTTTCTAAACATACACTCACAGCTTTTCAAACATGAAGCGAGGAAAGCTTGTGCCTCTGATCCATAACAATCAGATCCCAGCACATCACTACATGGAAAAGGTTTGTTAATTATGGCACAAATTCTCAGCAACTCTGGAACAGAACAAGCTTCTTCCTCACATAACTGCATTACCAGTTTATTTATCTTTCCACGGTGTACAGAATAAGATTCCCATACTACAGATAATTCCGAGATTGTAATATAGTATCAGGTCCCGGGAAAGTGATGAAAAACTTCACTTTTAAGGACTGCTACACGTATAGGAGTGGAGTGGCCCACTGCTCTTCAGATTGATTTATTAGTTTCATTGGCCTACAAGATGTAAGGATTAAAGAGTATGTTCACTTAAAAACATGCATTTGTAATAATGGCATATACATACAAGAAGAGAAAACATCAAACGACGTAAGATGTTACTTAATAGCAATCCTTAGGTGTACCATGCTTACATGTGCCAGCATTTCAGCCAGCTTTTGCGTCCTCACAGCCTACCCCAGTGCTGATGTATTCTGCAGACCTCTCAGTCACCTCCTTCTCCCTTCTGTTGTTCCAGACAGCTCCTGTTAAACTCTGGCTAATCTCTTGACTATAAACAAATAACATTTCCTTTACTGTCTCCCTTTCTAATGACCTATCGCTCACTTTCTGCTAGTACATAATATATATAGTACTATATATATTAATGTTGAAACTGAAGCATTATTTGTCTTCTTTTCCACAAGGATTTCTGGTGAACTGTTTTTTTTTTAATTGTAGTCTCCAATTAGCTCATTTCTGCCTTCAGGGTACTTCCTCTCTCCAGCCTTCAGCTGGTAAAACTTTAACTACAATATGATTAATATTAAATATATGGTCTTCTGACTAAAACCAAAAGTATTTTCTGTCTCTCTGCATTATGTAAAGACTAATTAGGAAGTAACGAGCTCATGAAACTGGAATTGAATTCCTTAGGCCAGATAGAATGCCTTCATATGTACAGCTCAATCTGGGGTCCTTCCTGGGATGCCCATTAAGAAGTAATCCCAAAGTTCGTAATACAAAAACATTCAGGTTCTTTCAGGAGGTGTACAGCCATGTGGTGAGAAGTTTGTTTCCTCAGGTATGGCAAAAGGACAATAGAATGCTCATGTAACACACCTGCATAGCCAACTTCTACAAAGAAATCTGATTTATCACACATTGGACCTTAAAGATTTCAATGAACTATTCACAGCCGACCCGGTTGTGCTGACCCATTAAGTCACTTGTGCACATTCTGGACAACATCCTCCTGAAGAACATGGATAGACTGTTCAGTAGACAATAGTCCACTAAACACAGACCAGCAACCTTCCAGAAACACATCTGGTGCTCTTGCATCAGCCAGTTGGTCAGGCAACATCATGCCGTCACCCTCACAGGGTACCTGAGCAACTCAAGCTTGAGGTAGCTCTCACTGGTTGGCCCAGAAGAGCCACCCAGCAAAGGAGACAAACAACGGTGTGACAGAGAATACAAGAGGTTGGCAGCTTCTCCAACTGTGGTTCATCAGCCGGTGAGATTAATCATTAAAGGTGCAATCCCTTGACAATTTGACAAGTAGGCTTAGCTCCATGCTTCAATATGCTTTAATATCTCATGTTAAACTGTTTACATTTCATTTAGTACGCTCACGTTTGAATTGTTGGCATTTTTGTCCCATGACACACCATCCCACAGACTTCAGTAACAAAACACCACACATGTACACTTACTTTCTAGGATTTTCTATACAGGTATATAAAACAGTTATGTTCCTTTGAAGCAATCACAGTCCAATAACATTTCAATTCTGATAGCACATACAATTGCACTCAGAACCCCATTCACACTCCAGACAAGTGAGTATCTGTCTACTTTTAAAACCTTTTGGCTTTTAGATCTTAAATCATCATAGAATGGCCTGGGTTGAAAAGGACCACAATGATCATTGAATTTCAACCCCCTTGTTATGCGTAGGGTCACCAACCACCAGACCAGGCTGCCCAGAGCCACATCCAGCCTGGCCTTGAATGCCTCCAGGGATGGGGCATCCACAGCCTCCTTGGGCAACCTGTTCCAGTGTGTCACCACCCTCTGTGTGAAAAACTTCCTCCTAATATCCAACCTAAACCTCCCCTGTCTCAGTTTAAAACTATTCCCCCTTGTCCTATCACTATCCACCCTCACAAACAGCCATTCCCCCTACTGTTTATATGCTCCCTTCAAGTACTGGAAGGCTGCAATGAGGTCTCCCTGGAGCCTTCTCTTCTCCAAGCTAAACAAGCCCAGTACCCTCAACCTTTCCTCATAGGAGAGGTGCTCCAGCCCTCTGATCATCTTAGTGGCCATCCTCTGGACCCGCTCCAAGAGCTCCACGTCCTTCCCGTACTGGGGGCCCCAGGCCTGGACGCAGTACTCCAGACAGCCTCACAAGAGCCGGACAGAGGAGGACAATCACCACCTTCTCCCTGCTGGCCACCCCTTTTTTAATGCAGCCCAGAACACAGTTTGGCCTCTTGGACTGCAAGCGCACGCTGGTGGCTCATGTCCAGCTTCTCATCTACCAGGACCCCCAAGTCCTTCTCCACAGTGCTGCTCTCAAGGAGATCTTCCCCCAGTTTGTATAAATACTTGAGATTTCCTTGACCCAAGTGCAACACCCTGTACTTGGCCTTATTGAACCTCATTAGGTTTTCATGGGCCCACTTCTCCAGCCTGTTCAGAAATCTAGACATAAACATTTGTTTTGCAAGGCCAGACTACTTAGTTTGTAACAAACTCATCTTTGGAAAAGAACAGCATTATTAACATAGAATGGCTTAGGTCGGAGGAGACCTTAAAGCCCACCAGCCCCAACCCCTGCCATGGGCTGGCTGCCCCCCACCAGCTCAGGCTGCCCAGGGTCCCATCCAACCTGGCCCTGAGTGCCTCCAGGGATGGGGCACCCACAACTCTATGGGCAGCTGTGCCAGGGCCTCTCTGCCCTCTGAGTAAAGAATTTATTTCTAAATTTCCACTCTTAGTTTAAAGCCATTCCCCCTTGTCCTTTCACTATCTGACTATGTAAAAAGTCTGTCCCCCTCCTGCTTTTAAGCTGCATTTAAGTACAGGAAGGCCACACAATGAGGTCTCATGGAGCCTTTTCTCCAAGCTGAACAAGCCCAACTCCCTCAGCCTTTTTTCATAGGAGAGATTCTGCAGCCCTCTGATCATCTTCGTGGTCCCCCTCTGGATCCACTCCAACAGCTCCACATCCTTCCTGTGCTGGGGGCCCCAGGCCTGGACGCAGTACTCCAGATGGGGCCTCATGAGGGCAGAGTAGAGTGGAACAACCATCTCTTGTGCCCTGCTGGCCACACCTCTTTTGATGCAGCCCAGAATACTGTTGGCCTTCCAAGCTGCATATCTCTACAAGTTAGAGATAAGGGTGTAGTGCAGGACTACGTCAAAGGCCTTGCGCAAGTCAAGGTAGACAACATCAATTGCCCTTCCTTCGTCCACTGATGCTGTCATTCCATCAGGTAAACATCTAGATCTTATATGAAGGCCCAAAAACAGTAATGATAGGTTTCAATATCATAGAATTTGAAAGCAATGGTGAGAGAAATGGATTCTTTACCTTCATTCATTGTTATATACATTACTTATTAGATTAAAACATAAATCTAGTGAGGTGTAGATAGTCCTCGCTTCTATTAAATTCCCCCACAAAACCCAGACTCACCTGTTTCTGTGATCATAATGTTATCATTGTGTCTGTCTCCTATTCCAAGAACAAAGGTTGCCACACAGTAGCCAGCACAGGAATAAACAAACCTTTCCACAGCTGCCTGAAACTAAAAATAATTTTAGAGATGTTAAATACTTCAGTGTTAGAAACGTCCCTTCAGTCATTCCCAAATTAATATGCCTTTCTGTTGATGCGTATCAAGCAAAAGTCAAACAAACTGTCTTATAAAGTACACTGTTGCACAGCAGAGATAAGGATCACAGCCCTGCACTGCACTCGCTATGCTGTGAGAACAGGCTGTACTCTCTGGGCCAAATAAAATTAGCACATAGTAGTCCACATTTTCTGAGAAAATAAAGCTCAAACAGGTCACTGAACCTAAGCAAAGAAATTATGAGTACCCACATCTGTACTTCAGTCCTCTAAAACCACAGTGCCTCTCAGTGTTCCTAGATGTCCTTTCAATCTGCTCCTCATGTATCGCTTCTAAATACCACTGACAAAGGAGTCATTTCTAAAGCATCTTGTAACTCAGAAGCCCAGCTGCCAGCTGGATGCAGAAGGCTCTTTCACAGACATTCACAGCTGAGTACAGGGAAATGAATGGATTTTTGAAACTGGTGAGTAACACAACTCTAAACACAACTGTGGATCCTATGCTTCTTAATTACTGGAGTGCATTCAAAAGCTCTGTGCTCTGGTTTTGGCTATGATAGATTTATCTTCTTCGTAGTAGTTGGTATGGCATTGTGTTTTGGATTTAGGATGAGAATAATGTTGATAACACACGGATGTTTTAGTTGTTGCTGAGCACTGCTTATAGCAAGTCAAGGATTTGTTGACCTCTCACACTGCTCTATCAGTGAGGAGCCCAACAGGGAGTTGGGTGGGGACAGAAGCAGGACAAGTGACCCAGACTGGCCAAAGAAATGTCCTATACCATATGGCATCATGCTTAACCATAAAACTGGGGGAGTTAGCTGGGGAGGGCTTTTTTTGTCTGGGGACTGGCTGGGGGCTGGGCATCACACAGCTGGTGGTGAGCAATAGCATTGTACATCACTTGTTTTGTGTAGTCTTATCTTTTTTGATGCTTTCTTTCCTTTTTTTCCTCCTCTTTTTTTTTTTTTTCCCTATTAAACTGTCTTTATTTCAACCCCTGTGTTTTACGTTCTTCCTCTCCTCCTAATCCTCCACATCATCCCACTTTAGGGGAGGAGAACCCACAGAACTCACCTTCTCCTCAATGACACATCTGTCCTTGAGCCACTGGTTCAGTATTTCATCCTTAAATGCACCAGTGTTGCCAACTGTACTCTGCTGAATTTTGGCAATCGTTGTAGCATCTTTCACAATTTCAATCATTCCTAGCAGAAAACAAAGGATAAACTAGAATTTAAATTAAATTTATATCAAAGCATATAAAATACACCAAATAATATTTTAAACTGTGCTTTTTGAACCTTTTGCATAATTTCAATAGCTTGTGAGCATCCATTTATTTTACAAGAAACAATGGCTCCTGCCCACTCTCAGCTGAAGCCAGTCAGAGCCCTTAACAACACTAGTGTGTAAATACAACCTCTGAAAACCACCACCGAATTGAATAGTGTTGCACTTTGGTTTGTGTTTGTTGGGTTGTTGTTTGTCTCTCAGGAGTGAGGTTTCTCCTGCCTGTGCTCACAAATCTCCCTCTGCTGGTGAACAGCTTCTTGACTCCAGGGAAGCAGAGCTGTTACAGGCGACATCTTCTGCTTCTCTTTGCATTTTCAAGTTCTCCCAGCATAGCTGTGTAGTTTAGCACTGTGAAAAGTCTACAGATTTTAGAGCGGATGCTAATGACAACCGTTTACTGATCATTCTCTGCTGTAGAGCTAAAACAGCAGTACAAAACCTAGACAGAATGTTGTACAGCTTATTCTGCCTAAGCAAATCTTTTGGAGGTATCCTGATAAAAAAGCTATCTGCTGGAATAGTGTGTCTCTCCCGGCAGATCCTTCTAAATAGATACGCCTCCCAGTAGATATGGTTAGTCCTAGAGAAGGCTTCAGTAACTGGAACAGATCTCAACTAAGCTGCATTCATCTGAGCAGAAAGCAGCAAAAGCACAGTGCTGCCTGTTACCGGGGATCTGCGGTACTGAGGCAGGTTACTTTTACATTATGTGCCAACTCAAGCTTTTTAAATTTGGCAGTGACCCAGCACAGTAGGTAGTGACAACTGCCTCATAAAGCCACAGACATATGCTCATGCCAACGGGAGAGATAGTAAGGTATGACTGTTCACCCATGATACATGGTAGGGAAAGTTCCTCCTCCTGAGGTCTATTTGGCAGCAGCAGTGGACATTTCCAGAACTGCAAACTGTGTTGAAAACAGATGTCTTCAACTGACTGAGAAAGATCTACACAGGAGGGGATACCATCCAGGTGTTAGGAAATCTGTAGGACATCTGTCTGTTTCCCTGTTTTCATTGTAAAACGGGGTATTGTCCTTGTGTAAATCCACAGAAACTGTCTTAAGTTTCCTGGAAATACAAAGAGGAAGGGAAGAAGCAGTTTGGAAGAAAACCATCCAAAAATATTGTGAAGGGAAATTTGCATGTCACCACTCTCTGGTTTTGTTCCAAACAAGCATAAGCTGTGTTTCAAGGTGTCCCACATTGGGTATTACTAATTTAGGCTACAGGTATTTTCAGCCAACCTAATAGAAGTGAAGTGTTGATGTGATTAACCATGGCCCTACCATGGTGTTGGGGGGATGCTGAATTCTTACATCTCCCTCCCCACTGCATGTACAAAAATAAACAACTATTTCCTTGAGATTACAGAGTGGGAAACCCATTAAGAATTCAAGAAAGAATACCGAAGTCTGGAAATTGAATATAAGAACACTGTGGTCAATGGCACAATTCCTGCACCTTCCTCCATTAATTTAAAATATTACATCGCCTTAAGATGATTTTAAACAAGAAAAAAAAATGAAAGCATTACCTTTGTTATAACACAAGGTTAAAAAAAATGACCTATATTTACAGTTTAAGTGTAGTTTGTGTATTTTGGTATATCATGACCATTTCCTTTGACTTTATTAGAATTCTATCAATATGATTTCTTTAGTTTTAAAAAGGTTATATAAGGAGAAAAGAAACACGTATGTGTTGCACTACCAAGTAGTGCATCAGTGAGCCAGGCTTTCTGCACTCCTGAGAAATCTTGAAGCCAAAAGAATGATAAAAATGTTACGTGGCAATTTTGGAGAGGAAGAACACTGCAGATATTATTTAAAAGAGTTCTTAATTTTACTGGGACTCAGTTTATCATTCTTGGATCTGTAAAGCAAAATATACTGGAAAAAAAAAACAACAACTAAAAAGCTGGAGATCATGAGAGATAAGTGGCAGCATTTATACTCTAATGACTTTATCAATCCATATAGTTCCTATCATACTGCCAGCTACACAGATGACAGGAGTTAACAAACTTGCTAATTCTTACATATATTCAAGATCTGAGTAAATGGCAGAGAAGTACTTGTTAACCTGTCTCATTGATGAATGGTTTATATCAGCCAAAGCATTCTTTTCAGCACAAAAGCTTAATTTGGACATGCCCAATTTTTCAGCAGTGAGAAGGCTTTGCTCCAGCCAGCTGTGTGACAACTGGTCAGCAGAACTAACTGTGACAGTCAATCCCGTATTATCTGAATGCTGGGAAACTGTGCAACGTGGATGTGCTAGGGTGCACAATACATGCAAACCCAACATGGTGAGTCATGGAGCCGTCGGGATGTCTACATTATGTATCAGTTTGGTATTTCTGGATGTAAATGGACTTCTTCCAAGCTGATCAGATTGCTCTACATACCATGACACAGTTCTCCAGGAAATTTCATAAGCAACCCCTTGACTTCTCCCATTATGAATTCTACAGAATAGATGATCTCCACTGCATGAACTCATGCTTACTGACAAATACTGCCTGAACATCCCATCAAGTGATGTTGTTGCTTCTAGGGAGTATAGGGTATGAAGTTTCAGGTCAGGAAAAAACACAAATGTTTTTCTATTTTAACTCTTTTCTCTATTTAATCTTTATTAGCACATTAAAACATATCTTGAGGAAGTCGCTTGCTTTCACCACTTTTTCATATCAAATATTGTTGAGAAACAGCTGGATACAAATAGTTGGATTAGCAAAGGAAGAACAATTACTTAAGCTAGTGTAGCAGCATAAGGATATCCATCAGAAGGGCAGAAACTACAGCTAAGAGACAAATGAAGGCTGCACACAGAAAGGCAAATAAACTGATGTTGATTTCTGGAATGCAGTGCATACTGAATACTTCTCCTGTACTCAACTTCTGTAACTATGATATTTTGAATTTCTAATTACAGTAAGTGTGATCTCATACCTATTTTGTTCCCTGTAGAAATACAGCCATACGGTAGCAAACAGAGGTCCAAGGATTCTGCTTCCCAAATGGATTCCATTATTCGAAGAATCTAGTAAAAGCAAAAAGGAATGCACAAACTTACTACAAGTTCACAGAAACAAAGAATCACAGAATGGGTTGGGCTGGGAGGGACCTTAAACATTATCAAGTTCCAATCCTCTGCCATGAGCAGAAACACCTTTCACTACATCAGGCTGCCCAGAGCCCCACCAAACCTGGCCTTCTCTGTAGAGAAAGCACATCCACAGCTTCTCTGGCACCTGAGAGTGCCTTCATCATCTTAAGCAAAAAGATTTCTTCCCAGTATCTAATCTACATTGTTCAGACATTATTTATTACTCAGACAAATAACACTGTCCAGACTTCTGATGTGAGACTAAACTTATTGATCTATTCTGTGGTGTAAAAGAAGAGCACAGAAAGTGTGCAGTCATTCAAGATTATCAGTTACAGAATCAGGGCTTTTATTTACTAACCTGTCCTGTGACTGGGCAATCTCTACTGTTCACGAGGTATTAATAAGTGTCTTCTATGATTTCTACATGATCTGAGATTAAACACATGAGCAATTACACTCATTTTCCACCATAAATATCCCTGCAAATGTTAACAACCCCATTTGTCAGAGCAATCACTGAAATATTACTACAGCAACGCTATCTACCATTTTTTTTCCATTTGTAACTTCACCTATCACATAAATCAATGAAAAAAATTCTTCATCAGAAAAACAAGCCATCTTGCACTAAATAACAGATGTCTTCTCTAGAACACTGAAATATTAAGTTTGTGTGGAATATGGCAGGAAAAAAGGTAACAGTAACTTAAAACACAGTAGTACAAAAAAGAAGATCCTGTTTTGCTATCAGCTTGTCATACAGCTTACAAAATGAAAGCTTCCTATTTTAAGTGGACAGCATATACTGCTCTGAAAAGTAAAACAATTTAAAAGTATTTACATATTCAATTTATTCCTACACTTCAGCATTTAAGCTATCTTACCTGTAAAATAAGCATGTCCTGACGGAGGTCATCTCCGTGTTTAAAGATGATGCCTATGGTTTCATTTGATAGAGCAGTTGGATCTGCACATTTAAACTCAAGCCAAAGGGGCTTCTTCTTGGATGCCATTACTTTACATTTTTCTATCTGTGAAAGACACGTTTATCGTTAGGCATTGCGCTCCAACATCAGCACACCAACCTTTTCATACCTCAGGTAGAGAGTAGTTTACCAACTTCCAGTCAGTCAGACCACAAGAAACACGCTGAAAACACATGTAAAGAATGGTTTTCCATTGCCAGAGAAAACCTCACTGAGCCTGTAAAGCTTTTAACACTGCCCATGATGAAGGGAAACATAAGCCTTGACTCTGGAACTGATCTTAACTTGTAAATCTGCTTCAGACATAAAGAACTTTTAAGCCAGGAGTAAGAGCTCCTGAAATAACTGGAAAACACAGAACCTCCCCAGTGCATTCTGAGGTGCTTTGCAAAACAGGAAAGTAACAGTCGTCCAATGCAATTTGCCATACCTCATCTACCCTTGTGACTTTTAGAGTCCTCAGTTATTACAGACTACTTGATTTTACTCAATTTCCTTAGAAAACTGCGTAGCCGGATTCATGTGGAAAATGGCATTTGTGAAAGTAATGTAACACAGTAATTCATAAAATAACAGAATAAACACTCATTTAGTTTTACTAATTTTTCAGTCTCGAGAAGTTCAGCAATGAAACTACTCAAATTGTATTATTTCAAATGTTTTCTCAACTATAGATGTCTCGTACATATGTGGTACGAAATACTTCTGGAATAATTATGTACAGTAAAACCACCTAAAATAATAAAAGCATTTACACACCAGTGTTTGAGAGCTGACAGAAGTGATTATGTCAGGAAAGAGTATTTCAGAATATTCATGTTTCATAGACTGCAGTTCTGAACTTTGAGTTTAAAAGAAAACAGTTTTTATCCCTATTTCTATTAAAAGGGGTAAAAAGCTGTTAAATCTTTGAACTTCCTTGAAACACTGCTTTTGCTTCTAACATCTGGTTTAAACTATTCAAATTTCAGGCTGTGAGGATTTTAAGCTTACGGCCAAATAACGCTTGTTAGGACAAAGACAAAGCTTGCCAACATCAAACGTTGTATCAAACATTTCTGTTATCACAGAATCGCAGAATCACAGAATGGCCCGGGTTGGAAGGGACCTCAAGGATCATGAATCTCCAACCCCTCTGCCGGGCAGGGCCACCAACCTCCCCATTTACTAGACCAGGTTGCCCAGGGCCCCATCCAACCTGGCCTTGAACACCTCCAGGGACGGGGCATCCACAACCTCTCTGGGCAGCCCGTTCCAGCACCTCACCACTCTCCTGGTAAAGAACTTCCCCCTGACATCCAACCTAAATCTTCCCTCTTTCAACTTAAAACCATTCCCCCTTGTCCTGCTGTTATCTACCCTTTCAAAGAGTTTACTACCTTCCTGTTTATAGGCTCCCTTCAGGTACTGAAAGGCTGCGATGAGGTCACCCCGCAGCCTTCTCTTCTCCAGGCTGAATAAGCCCAGCTCCCTCAGCCTGTCCTCGTAGGGGAGGTGGTGCTCCAGCCCCCTGATCATCTTTGCGGCCCTCCTCTGGACCCTCTCCAACAGCTCTCTGTCTTTCTTGTACTGGGGGCTCCATACCTGGATGCAGTACTCCAGATGGGGCCTCACAAGAGCAGAGTAGAGAGGGACAGTCACCTCCTTGTCCCTGCTGGCCACCCCTCTCATGATGGAGCCCAGGATACCATATAGTATATAGTATATACCATATAGTATATAGTACATACCATATACTGTTCATATAGTTTAAAGGAAAAAAACAAAGCAGTTGCATCTATTTTTGGACATAGCTACTTTCCTTTGTAAACCAGTTGCTTCATGTGCCTAGGAAGGGCGTGGAAGGGCTGCCCACTTCCTAAGTAAGGGAAAACTAGAAAGGCCTCAAAGATATTTTAATTTGAAGTCCATTTTTTTGGTCAAAAAGTTAACAAAATAAATTTCAAAAGTTAAACATATATAAATCTACAAAAAATTACAATTATTTAAATTAAGTTTCTGAAGTTATCAGAAATGTTGTATTTCAGAGTAAATATTGCTTTAATTGACTTCTGTACAGACAGTACCTCTGTGGTCCTCAGCTGGGAGGTGTTCAGCTCTTTCAGTTTGAAGGCAGACAGGCCTACAGGCTGCCTACCAAGGCATGGGCTTATTTAACAGAAACACGGACAGATTTGGAAAACGGTTATCAGCCACCTAGATGAGAACCCTACTGACTGGCAGCTCCTTAAGCTGGATGGTTCATCTGTTCTTAGCTAAGAGAGAAACCAAAGGATTCCTTTCTTGTAGGCTGCACATCAGGTGGATCCTAAAAGCTTTCATTGTGTGTCTTTACCCAAATTTCACATACCATAGTAGCTGCAAGAGCAAATGCGCTTTCACAATACATCTGCTGATTTATTCATCATGTTTTTAACTGCAAAACATAGGAATTGGCACAGACCTCAACAGTCACACAACAGCACTGGAGGAAGCAGGTGTTTCTTAACATATTTCTATCAAAATGTTAATGTATCTTTTAATAAAAGCAACATAGTCAGCAGAGATACTGAAAAAACCAGAAATAGGTAAACATTTGTGTTAGTAAGACCAAGGTCTCAAATAAACCTTAAGGACTTGTGAAGGTCAGATACATCTTTCAGGTAAGACAAGGAAAGTAGGAAGGGAAACTGAACATCACAAAACCTCTGAAATCTGCTGAAACAGTTTTATACGGGCATTTAATATAAATAGAAGTCAGCCACCTGTTAAGTTCTCAATTTAATTGACACTTAATGATTAGAGTTTTTTAAGAGGTTTTTTAATTAATTTATTTATTTAAGTATATGGTGGCATGTAATCACACTTAGAAAAATGCTATTGGCTTTAGGAAGAAATGTTTTTTGAAGCCATTAAATGTCATCGCATTCACAGCGATATAAGATCTTTAGATGTTTTTAACCAAGGAAACATACTTGCAGATAGGATCTTTTTTTTTCAAAAAGGATTTGTAGAAGCTCAAACTGTACTTACCACCAGGGGTCCTGCTCTTAGCCCAGGGTCATACGGGACTCTAAAACTTTCTGGAAGTTTGCTGCCCTGTAGTTTTTCAAGCTTTTGTCTAAGCTGTGCAATAACTGCAATTGCAAGCAAGAAAACACACTAAAATCAAAAGTTGGAAGTAAAAGCATTATAGCTAATAGAACTTACTGATTTGTGATTTAGCTAAAAACAAATCCTCCATTTAGCTACTATTAAAATTGCTTTCCTTAAAGACACTCTGTTTTGAGGAAAGGAGGAAAACTCTTTAACATCCATGACTAAAGAGCTGTTTCAGATCCCAAAAGTCTTCAAGCACCTCACAACTCATGGTCCCTCTACAGAGCGTCAAAACCACACAGTGCTTGATATTCCTCTCAAGACTCCATCTTCAGGGTTGAAGAGATGACATTAAAAACTCAACTTTCATTAAAAAAAAAACAACAAAATGACACAACACAAAATGTATACATACATTTGTATATTTCCCTTATTACAGCCAAAGAAATGCTCAAATATCTCCCCCAAAGGCTCAGAAGGAAGGGGATATTGAAAGTACCTTGCATTTGCCAATATTATTTTCACCTATCTCACTGCTCCTACAGCCAGATTCATAGCTTTTGAATTCATGCAGCGCTGTATAGCGTAGTCATAAGGAATTCAAACACAGATATGCTGAATTTCTTATTTAAGTTTTCTTGTTGCAGCCTTGTAAATCTCACATTACAGTAAGAAGAAAATTTGGTGACTGATGTGATATCTAATCTGGTAAAAATAAAAAAATTAATTAAAATCTGCCAGTGAGGTACAGGAGCTAATAAGTGAACAATATAATTAGAATCACAGAATCATAGAATGGCCCGGGTTGAAAAGGACCACAATGGCCATCAAGTTTCAACCCCCTGCTATGTGCAGGGTTGCCAACCACCAGACCAGGCTGCCCAGAGCCACATCCAGCCTGGCCTTGAATGCCTCCAGGGATGGGGCATCCACAGCCTCCTTGGACAACCTGTTCCAGTGTGTCACCACCCTGCGTGAAAAAACTTCCTCCAAATATCTAACCTAAACCTCCCCTGTCTCAGTTTAAAACCACCCCCCCTTATACAACTTTCCTAAGAATAAACTAGGTTGTGATAACTTAGGTCATGCAAAAGCCTTCTAAAATTTAACTACTGATCCCTTACCCAAGTCTAGCTTGATTTCAGTAAGTCATCTCATAATGTCAGACAATGTAATTGGAAAACCGTATATTGACCAACTGAAATGTGTAAAAATTAGGTGTTAGCTGACACAGGTCAAAGCACTTCCTAAACCAATTTTCACACTGATCTAGCTTAAGAACAAAGTACTACACATTTTAAAAGAAACGTTTCTTCTTTTGGAGAAGAAACAGCTGCACACACACATACAGGGATGACAAATTATCTAACAACACAGTGACGAAAGCAGACAGTCCAAAACAAGCTGGTAATGCCGTACTCCTAAGAATTTATTTATTATTATTACTTGCTGTGTTTTTAACATAAAGAAAGAGATTACAAGCAAAGTGAGAGTAAGTTTGACGACATGGTTGCTACTGGAATACCACAGGCCTTAAAGCAGTTTATTAAAAAATAAAAAAAAACCCACAGGCACTGAAGGAAGAAAAAATACAGATATAAAAATTAGGTGAGACTGCATGAGAGAACGAAATGAAACAGTTTAAAGCACTCAGACTTTTTTTTTTACATTTTAAGAGAATAGAAATGATATGGAAGAAAAAGAAGCAATAAACTAAAAATGAAAGCGTAGGAAATAAATTTGGAAAAATTCAAGAAGCTTAGGATGCCTATAGAAAAAGTCATATCCTCAGCAACCTGGGAATAAATTAAACTACGTGTATCATTAGTAGGACAGTCTGAATGGAAGCCTTATTCAGTGGAAATGTCAATTACATAAAACCTCTGTAACTGTTCTGCTGTAGATTAAATACAGAGATTCTTTAATTTCAAAATCTGGTGGGTGCTGAAGTGATTGCTTTCTCTTGAAACTTTTCTTCTTTTCCACATATTCTTCAAAGATAACGTGTTAAGGAAACCATTGCTGTTACAGACAAGCACATCTGCAAGGCTCTAAGTTCCTTTCAGAAACATGGGATTTGACCAGATCTGTTTAGATTATACAGCACTTTTAGATACATTTAAAATGCTGTTTAGAAAGAACACTGTATAGGCATTCAGTGAGTCTCGAAATTCACACTACATGGTAATGTAACTGACAGCATATCGTATATCAATGAACAAATGCATATTCCCTTCACACCTTATGCAATCACAAATAACTTTGTTTTTCAACTGATAGAATTTTAATAAAAAAGGCAGTACCCAATGTTCTGTATTTATACCATGTTTTTGATATGGAAACCTCCAGCCCTGAAGAATACCTCCTGAGAGCCAGTAAGCACAACTGTCAGCTCCTCAGTGGATTCCTTACTTTCCAAGACAAGGTCTCAAATACCACCCCAGACACTTCCCAGTAATCAGAACTGGAAAGACTTTTGAACCAAGGACTTTGTGGCCTAGAACACACTGGTCTGAACATGTAGGAAGAACTGGTATGCCTCTCTCCCGAATTTTATGGCTTTTGGAATTTATTATTGCCATGTCTCTTGCACTTAGTCCCAAATCCAAGCAACTAACAGGAATCTTAATAAAAATGCTTTTAAGGAAGTCTCTTGAAAAAAAAAAAAAAAAAAAGGCAGGAAAATACAGAGGTAAACAGGCATTGCATAACCCTAGCGTGAGGCCAAAGTAGCGCTTACAGGAACTGAAAATAACAATGTCACATCTGTGTCTCACAGGACTCCTATTCATTGCGCTGCAGAGCACCAAAGATGTGCTCTGTATATTCAGGGCTGATCCATCAGCTACTTGTGGTCTAGCAGAGACTGCTCTGAACTCATCCCCACTGCCCTTTCCAAGGGTGTTGCAGGCCCTGCCTGGGGTAAGCCTGTGTTTCTTGGCAAGGGCCATTTTTTGCTCTGTATTTCCAGTTAATATTTGTGTCCTGGGTTGCTTCTACTTTTCAGTGCTGGTATTCAGCTAAGAATTAGGTACAAAATTCTAACTTTCCAGTTGCATGGCACAAGGCTTGAGAAGATAAGTCAAAGAATGGAAATATTACATCTGTAATCTATCCATGATTTTTAAATAAGCTAGGCAACCTGATGCCTAGATTTCACAGCTAAACGGAAAAGAGCAATACTATTACAAACAAAGAAATGTCTGTTAACAAATACCTTGAGAAGTGACATCGTATTTTTCTGCAGAAACTGATTTTATCTCCATTGTGACTTTATGCAGCAATTCAATGACTTGAACCTGTTTCATGAAATCATGCAGCATTGCTTTTCCACAGCCCCGAAGATAGGCTTCTAGGATCACAGCGAACCTCTGTTGGTAGTGCATAGACTGGGCAATCTCACTTCTTAAAAACCAAAACAAGAAGTGACCGATTCTTTTGTTCTGATGGTGAAGAAAGACATTACAATTAGCACACACGACAATTCCTTGAGATAACGCTAGTAACTTAGCATGAGTTGGCTGTATTTCAATTACTTACTCTTAAACCCCGTTTCAGCAGAAATCTGGCTAATGCGCTGTCATGATAGGGCTCAAATTTCACAGCCTGGAAAATACAGAGAAGACGTGTTAGTAACATATGTAAGGCCCTCTTACACTTTACAGATCACATGTACATAACACACTGCTGTAAGAAAGAGCACAACAAAACACTTTGAAAAACAAAACAGTTTCAAAGTTGAAAAAACAAAGCAATACTTCTATGCTGGATTCAGCAAGCACCTTTTATCTGCAACAGATTCTTTTCAGATTAATGCAACAAGCAATTTGTGGCCAGCAGGGCAAGGGAGGTGGCTGTCCCCCACTGCTTTGCCTTCGTGTGGCGCCATCTGCATTACTGCGTCCAGGCATGGGCCCCATACAGCAAGGATGAGAAGCTGTTGGAGCGGGAACAGAGGGGGACCATGAAGATGATCAGAGGGCTGCAGCACCTCTCCTATGAAGTCTGGCTGAGGGAGTTGGGCTTGTTCAGCCTGGAGAAGAGAAGGCTCCAGGGAGACAACACTGAGGCCTTCCAGTACTTGAAGGGAGCTTATAAGGAGGAGAGGGTCAACTTTTTACACAATCTAATAGTGATAGAGCAAGGGGGAAGGACTTCAAACTAAAAAGACAGGAGATTTAGGTTAGACGTTAGGAGGAAATTCTTTACTCAGAGGGCAGAGGCCCTGGCACAGCTGCTCAGGGAAGCTGGATGTAGCACCTACATTCCTGGAGGTGCTCAGGGCTGGGTTGGATGGGGCCCCGGGCAGCCTGAGCTGCTGGGGGGGCAGCCAGCCCACGGCAGGGGTTGGGACTGGGTGGGCTTTAAAGTCCCTTCCAAACCAAACCATTGTGTAATTCTATGACAAGCAAGGCAGGGCCGAGCTAACTGGTGAGTCTGAGTTCTGGACTGTCAGTGAAACAACACAGCAGTCTGTAGGAAAACCCAGCAAGATGAGAAAACAGTCTGCAGTCTGACCAACACAGAGAATGCTTGAAAAGATGATTGCTAAATGAAATAACGTATTTGTAATTATTCTTTAATTAAAATGTTCAGTAAGAGCACAGCATTCCTGCCAACAGGCAGTACCCCAGGATGGGCTGCAGGGCTCCCTGCTGGGTGCCCCAGCTCCCACAGCAGCAGTGGAGGAGCAGCTTATCAGTGACCCTCATCTGAGGCACTCTGACCTTCAGTCCCAATGGACCTCAAAAGAGAAGAAAAGCTCTGATACAAATACCATTCTATAGGACAGAGCACAGTTAAAAAGAAGACTTAAGCAAAGCTGCTTTTTTCAATGGTTCTGTGAGCACAGATATATACTTTCTCTTCCAGCAGCCACTCCCCTGCACCAAACCCACAGATATTGCCAAGACACTGCCAAAACGGGGTGGAAACAAACTCAACAATTTTTAAGTCTCAGGAATTTTGTTCTGTTATTCTCACCCTCACCACAATAACCAAGTGAATCGGTCTATAAAACAAAACCTAACCCATGTTCTGGGTTGGGCCCTGAGCTGTGATGGGTAGCCTGGTGACTCCTCCAAGTGCTTTCTCCATCTGCTTTTTTTCCTGTTGACTGAAGGACTCAAACTTACAGGAGGATAATACTGAGGCTAAAGGGGATGAAAGGTAGGCATGTAGACACGGAAAGAGAAAGTAGTAGCAAACAAACCTTGGAAGAGAGTCACAAAATCCCTTGTGCAGATAGAGGGGTTGGTGAATGGTTTTAGGTTCTGGAAACAGTCAGGACATGGTAGTGGGAAGATAAAGGGCAAACAAAAGGGATGTGCAGAGCCTGGTGCATGCAGCGTGCTCGGCTTTCAGAAGCATCACAGTACACAAACCTCCAGGGATAGCTATTCAATACAGCATAACGTCTCTTTCAAGATCGCTGTGTTCTGCAGCTTGCAAGGAAGCAACCAAGCCATCAGCAGAGCTACGCTGAACTCATTACGTATCTCCTAAACGTACTGCAGCACACAGTTCTGCCTTTGTTAAGAAAATATTAACACTAACTCTCCAACAGTTTAATTCACCCAAACAACAGCATCTTACTTAGGAAAGGTAATAAGAACTCACAATCTTAAATTGATCGTAAAACATACAGAACCTTTACTTCACGTGTGAGATGATGAGGTATTATGTTTTTTAATAAAAATTTATTTTCACTGCCATAAGGAACCCAAAAGCAATGACTATTACATACATTCAAATGGATTTGCTTACAGGCTCAAGGAAGGCTATTAAAGACCTTATTCTGGTATATATTCTGCTGAATGTTCTTCATGTACATACCTGAACAACCACTTCAGGATGAAACAGAGCCAAAGGCCTGGCCACCGCTTCTAAACAAAACTTCCTTGCCTTAAAGTTGTAAATGTATTCCAAGTTAAGAGATACTAAAAAAAGCTTTTATGACTGTCCTTATTATACTTGTGTATTGGAAATAATTATGTTTTTAAAAATCCTTTTTTTTTTTTTCTGCATAGAGACAATTACAAGCATTTGAATATGAATAATAAGAGCTAGACATGAGAAAAAGCCTGACAGTATTTCCCTTCTTGGACCTTTGCAGGGTCAGCTCACCAACGGGAGGCCTTGACACAATGCCACATAGAAGTAGTGCTATTTTCTTCACTGGCATTTGCTTTTCAGTGGATTTTGCTGTGATTTAACCACCCTTGCCACGTTTTACCACAGAGAGCCACAGACCTTTATTGGATGCTCAGTGGATTTATTCATGGCATAACTACTTCTGTTTGGGATATACCAGGTGGGAAATAACATGATTCCCACCTGCACTGGGATGTCGGATGGGAACACACTACGCACAGGGAAAGAAGCTGTAAAGCTTTCACGAAGGCACGCATGTGAGCAGTCATGACTGTTTTCAAGAGGGACATCCAAGATGTCCTCCTAGAGCAGAGGGCTGCCAAGCATCCATTCATTCGCAGAAAATATGCAGTGTCAATACTTGTCTGCATGGTGCCAAAGGTTTGTGACCTGCAATTAACCATGGAAGAGAATCCAAGGAAGCAGCTAAGAGGTAAAAGCTGGAATTCAGTATTTTTTCCCTTCTGGGGATGACAGCATTTTAACATCTGGGTAAATTTCTTACTAAAAACGACATGGCGAAATTAAACTTCTATGAAATTATACTACACTCATTTAATTTACCTTTAGAGTGATTTATTCTCTTTAAAACTCTCTCCTGAAAGCAAATAATCTCAAAAAGAGATTTTAAAAAGAGTATATCCCCCCTTCTCTCAGGCACTTTGACACGGACCAACCGCCATCCCACGCCCTAATTTGGGTACAGAGGAGAATGAAATTGCTGAGCTGCGTGCAGACTGCAGAGCCGCAGCCAAGCAGATCCAGCCCAACAATGTGGGAGGTCTGAGGAAGCAACCGCGGCGGTTCCTTTGGCTAATGCTAAGCACACCAATTCTGCCTTTAGACAAGTGAAGACAAGGCTAACAAGGTTTCTTTAAAGCACTGCCAGTGTGCAGCTAAGTCTGAAAAATGAACTTTATTTTTGCAGCAACCAGGGCCCTCTGCACACATGGAAATCAAAAGCCCCACCCCACCAGTTCCCAGGTTACATTTCCTTTTTTTGGGAGAGCGAGGGGGGAGGTTGTTTTTTGTTTTTTTTTATGCCAATTCTGTCTTCTGATTCTTTGTAAAAAGCATTTCCTGCTGCGCAGGCTGACAGCCCTGCACGCGACCCAGAGACCTGCCAGACCCAGGAAGCCACAGTGCCACCCGCTTCACTGGGGGACGCCATGCCCTTGCAGGACTGCAGGTCCCACCTCTCAGAAGCCACTGGACTTTGCCACCGCCAGCCAGCCCAGCTCCAGCCCTACTTTGTGAAAAACAAACCAACCGATTTGCTTGTACAACCGATGCCAACTTTCCAGACGTTTCATCTAGCAGGCTGCACACAAAGCACTTCAAATAAATACAGTGGTGATTCATTTCCATTAAAAACACTTTTTTTTTTTTACTCAACTTCCCAGAATGAATTAATTTTATCTATGGATAACAAACTTTTATTTGCTTTTTAGTTATTTTAGAACCTTCCAGACAAATTTGGTCCCCTTAACAGCCCATGACTGACAGTGTTGCCACGTGTTATATAACAGCATTATCATTCCAGATCCTGAAATCCAACCCCAGCTTTTTATTTGGGCCTTTGCTGTGTTAACATCTGCCTTTACTTTCTTTCTCAGTGTTGGTAAAGGTGACCAACAGCTCATCCGCGCAGCGTCATTCAGACCCAACAAGAACAGGGTTAGAGATAGCACAGTAAGGATTTGCTCCCACCACAGCCACGTTAAGTGTTGACAACATAACATATCATTGTAGACACAAGATGCAAACTGTAAGGCACAACGTAATGGTAATACCAAAATAATGATACAGACAAAAGGTGAAAGTAGAAAATGAGTTTGGGGTTAGTTTGGTCACTACCACTGCTTTGATCTAACACTGAAGGCCTCAAAAACAGGGTTGCTTGCTGGCATGGGAATGTATACGGTAACGTAAATATTCTCAGAAGCCAGAAATCAAAAATATAAATACACCTTACCTGCACAAGTTGCAAAAGGTAATGAAGAACATCATCATCTTCTAAACTTTCCAGTTTTTGAACTGCCATTGCTCGTACATTTTCATCAGAAAAGTTACAGTCCAGAAGCTGCATTGTGAGTCCAACATCTAAAGTGCTTTGATCCCACACCTCCTTTTTAGCTAGCAACTGGTATGTTTTGGCCACTATTTCTTGTTGTCCCCATTTGACAGAGCTAAGCAGCTTAGGGTATGCCTTGGGGTGCTTTATGCTTTCATACCTAAAGTGCCACAACAGTTCTTTGTCCTCAGGAGAAAGTGGATTAAGTGGGTCAGTTGCTATGATCTCTTCAAGTTGCTTGCGAAGCTGGTTGGGCATTTCAGCTCGTGTCCTGTCCCCCTGAGAGTCAGATGTTATCCTGTGCTTGGGCAAGGCAATCGGGTGACAATATTTGTCCAGCACAATAGAGATAGCCATCGAGTTTTCTTTATCCGGATTAGTTGCTGAGGTGAGTTTGTCTGCATTGATACTTCCTTGTTCTTCCCCTTTGCCTGGGATTTTCCACATGTGGAGAACATACTCCCCACTTCGCAGCAGGAAACGGTGATCTATCAGTAAAAGATTCACGTAATAGAGAAGTTGAGTTTTGCATTTTGAATCAGAGTTGGGGGATTCATGTGACTGAAGGTTTGTCTTTGTGGACAATCCCTGTGCTTTACCACAATATATCTGAAGATTCAAGAGTGCTCCTTTAGGCAAATCCTTGATTTTGATATCAAACTCCAACCAAATATTCCACAGAACCTCCTCAGTAAAAGGCTTTGAGGAAGTCCTCCTTTGTGAAAGGAGCTGTTGCCCATGTTGAATGTTAGCCTCCACAAATACAGTAAGATCAGTATTTCTTGGTAAAACTGGGATGTCGATACCAATTATTTTCACCCTGAATTTCCTATTACAATCCCACAAAGAGATAGTGAAGACTCTCTCATGATCTTTTCCATCTATTGTCAATTGTTCGTGATATCCTGTAACTCCGGTACAGTCATCCACCAATGGCCACTCTTCCTTCTGTACCTCATCCTCACTTGGGTCAGGGGGGTTGTCTAACACAAGGTGGATTTCTTCCCCATTCTTAAGGCACTGTCTTATCCAGTGAAAATCCTTGATGGGTGTGTCTCCAGTAATGTACTCATCTCTGCCACAAATCCTAAGAACAAAATCCAGTTCGCTATGATCTTCAGGAATATCCATCAAAGATTTTTTCTTTGCCATTTTTGTGAAAAAGCTATGGAGAATCATATCTGGAGTGTCATCTATTGACACTTTAATTTTCTGGCTCGTTGTTCCTCTGTGTATGATTATAAAAATGTTATTATTAGTGATCTTTTTAAACAAATATTCTGGGAGTGGCTTAGATGTTGTCCATGGGTGCATTGCATACAATTTAGGATCTCTACAGGCTACCTCTATCATTCGTGGAGTGACTAATCTGCGTCGGGTAAATTCTAGCTCATCATCGTGCACGTTGCTTACATCAGTAACATCATAACCAATTAAATCATTAAGCTGCCGCTGAAATTCCTGAACTTCTTCTGATGGCTTTTGTTTCTGGACTACGTATATCTTGCCCACTTTCTTCTGTAACACTTTCCAGTACAGTATGCAGTCTAATGTCTGTAATAGTTGATGTTTATCATAAATTTCATACCATTGCCCCTTCTTCTGATACTGAAGAACAAACTGATCTGGGGTGAACGTGTGGTAGAAGTCTGTGGTTTGACTCATCTCTATTGCACGCATCCAAATTTGTGCTTTCATTTGCTCAACAGTACAGTTTCCAGCTATTTCGAGTAACATCATTTCCGGTACTTTAGTATGCTTATTGCTTGTAGGTAAAATGAACTCAATGGATATCAGTTCCATTGAAGACAAATTACTCGATGTACAATGAGGTTTCATTCTTCTTCTCCTTCGTTTGTTTTCTTCTCTCATAACAACGGGCTGTTCATAGTCACCCAACTCCATGCCAGAAGAAATCTAGCAAAACATAAAAACATTTGATTGCATTCTCATCTACATCTTCTTTACAGTTATTTTTTACTTATTCATGATTAAAATCACGAACCACTCACAATCCTGCTACATGTTTTTTAGATTTCCTCTTCCCCTTAATTTCTGGTCATAAATACTTGCTTTATATAAACCACTTCAGATGCAATCTTTTCAATTCAAAACCAAATATAGGGAAAAAAAAAAATAAACCCAATGATTAAATAATTAAAACTGAGCTTCTAAACAGTCTTTCCAGATTTCACTGAGGATAAGCAATCTGTCAGTGTACTTCCACCACAGTGCCTTGCTCTTGTTTCTATTTAATCAAACACTGATTCCTCTATTTTGATGTTGTTGGCATTAACAGAAGTGGATTTTCATAGAGATCAAAAGACACCATAAAGCGTATGAACAGAACACTATCCTACCAAGTTCTAGGAAAGACAGAATATGACAAAACAAATGATTAATTTTGAGACTGGACTCATTTTCCTCTATCTCTCTTTTTCATGATGAGGAATAAGGACTTACACCAAACACATCCCTTAAAATCCAAAAGCCTGTTTCTTAAGACAGACATTTAACATGCATCTGAATTCAAGCCCAGTATCTTTAGATGTGATTTTTAAAATCAAACCTCTCTCCAGACTTATAACATACAGCAATTTTAAAAGCAAGCCCTTCCAATATAAATTATTACTTTCTTACAGAAGAAAAAACTCCGAAGCCGAGGACATAAAAAAACTCCCAAGCTGGGGGTTGGAACTGGATGATGTTTAAGGTCCCTTCCAACCCCAAACCATTCTATGACTCTATGACATTTTATTACCCTGCACCTTATTGGCATTTTGTTCACAGTTTAACACTGTTCAGTGAAGATGAGTTTAAGTGGAAATTATTCACCAAGAGGCTGGAAGACACTGGACGCACTTGCACAAGCTGCCCGCTGAGTTTTCTTTCACTAACTTACAGAGACATATGAAACACCTTTCTCGGATAAAGCATTTTACAAAAAACATATTTCTCTACCTACTAGGAAAGCTAAAACACACTGAAGTGATGATGCCCCAGCAGATAACGGAACAAGAAGATAAAAACACGTTAAGCTAAAACAGTCTAATGTGCTAACTACAACTCTTCTGTCAAGTCCCGGAAAGCACGCAGTGGACATCACTTCTATAATGGACAAAACACGAGGAATTATTACCTGCGTATCAAACAAAGGCTGAATTGCCGAAGACGACTCATTTGTTTAATTTTGAAGTTCCTATTTTTCAAAGGAAGATCATTCATACAAAAAATACTTTGTTTAAGCTCTTCTGCTTTTCTTGCTCGCCCTCCTACCCAGATGCAAAGGAAGTGCTGCACTTAGCAGGAAGGAAGTTTTAACCGAGTCGATTATACGTATGATTGCTCATTTTAAAAAAAGTCTGAGCGCTTTTCCTGTTATAACAGTAAAAATACATTTACAACAGAGCAATGTAATTTTAACACACATGCAGAGGAGACACGCTTACAGCCCGTATTTAGCACAGGCTAAAACAGCTAAAAATAATTTGGGCGATAAAACTAATGAATCTAAATAAAACATGTTTAATATCAGCATGAGGATGGAGTATATTTTAAAGAGTTGAAATACTTTTGAAGAGTTGAATAAAAATACTGGACAAAAGAAAACTAAATATGCAATGCTTCCTTATTTTTATTTGCATGGTGGCAGCACTTTGAGGACCCTCAATTACAGTTTGAGGACCCAAAATTACAGTTTAAGCCAATCTTTGTATAAACATCACACGGAGATGGTATATTCCAAGGATCTTGCATGGTAACCTCAACAACAGAATCATTGGGCAATCTTCCTCCTCATCCTTTTAACTCATGCAGTTATGGTCACAAACACACGGCGAAACCCACTAGAAATGACAACTTAAGATTTGGGAAGAATTCTAACTACAGATTTCATCCTTGAATTCTGAGAGCTTGACTCTGCAGCGTCCTTCCAAAGTCTGTATTTTGAAGTACAATTTCTAAAAGACATCATACAGTCAGGAACGTAATGTATTTTTCTTTCTTTAAAGGTAAGCTATTGGCAGGGAGGTTTCTCTGCCAAAAGGATACATATGTTTCTTGCAAGTATCTCTCATCCTAAAAGGCTTTGTGATGACCCCACTAAGTAAACCTGGACTCATTACAGTTTCACTGTTTTTTGCCACCATGCCTGCTGAAAACATCCTACTTTGCCATAGTGTGATACATATGTAAGAATAAATTTTCCAAACACATGAACTCATACATTCCTCCTCCTGATAAGTTCTTCCAGCACTGGTCCACTGATCAGCACTGTCAAGACATTCAAATGAAACATCTCCACCTCATGCTGTAGAGAATTACCCCATATGCTGCGCAACTGCAGTGACTGACAGTTTCATCCCCTTTTAGGACCTACCAGTAGAGCAGCAGTATGAAAGAATCAGATATTCCCCAGCAAATGGCATCAGATACAGTGCCAAGTGTGTGACACCTGTGCAGCTGCCCATGCAAAACTCTCTTCCCACATTCATTTGGGTTGCAACCTGCCATGTCTACTCCAGTGCAAAGATCCAACTCCATGTCTGGCCCAGCTCCATCAGCTTCAGAAGTCAGTTCTTGGAACAATGACCATCTCTACCCTGTGTTTGTGCAGTGACAAACACATAAGTGTCCCCACTCTTACTTAAGGTGGCATCAAAATTGTAACTATTTCCTGCTAATCCATGTGTGGGCACGACACAGATTTCCTCATGCATATGCATCATGAAACTTTTATGTTTAGAACTGAAAATCTTTTAAAATGACTTCCTAAAACCTTTGTCATGCCTAAGCGTTACTTCCAGTATGGATGTTTCTGTATGCCTATTCCAACAACACCAAAAAAATCATTTAAATTAACTCCTTTTTTTTTTAATCCTTATGAGCCCTCATCAAGTCTCAATATCCTTGTAATAACTGAAGCATCCTACCACTGGCCCACAAATCCTGGAGGGTACAACAGAACACAGGAGGAGGTGGGCCTCTACAGGGTAACTAAAAGAAGCAAACGGGTTTGCTCCCATCTCCCATCAATTTCCCACCTCTTAGCTCAGGTCAGCAAACCGACTGCAACAACAACAGAAAGGATTGGTTAATTTTCAGCTGGATCACTTCCTTGATCTGACTCATCAGTTGCAGGGGTGGTAGGGCAGGGAAGGGAATGGAACCACTGCTGTTCACAGTAACAGAGACTGAAAAGTAACAAATAGTAATACTAAATCAGTGCACCTGTCAAACTTCCCTGCCTGGTTAAGACTGTGTTAGAGTTTTACTATTGCTTATTCTTTACCAGTTATGCTTATGTTTCTACTAGTTTCCGCTTTTAGTTAATCCACCATGTGAAAAACACTTCAAATCAGTCTTTTCACTTTACTGTGAACTCTTCCTCAGATAATATAATCTACAGGAAAATAGGCACTATCCAAGCAAGAATTATATGTTATGCAAATACAATAATGATTCACTTACATTGACACTTGGAGATAAAGCTAACCGTAAAGATAAGTGAAGAAAAAAATCCACATATATGACACAACGCAGAGGTTTCCAAGCAGCATGCTACATCTACACGCCAGCACTGCTTTGTAGCTGGAGACTGCTTTGCATTTGACGGGGGAGTAAAATTTATCTTCCTACTATATGCATTACGATGCAGTCGTGAGCAATGCAGGGAAGATGCAGCACTAACACGTTAAGCATGAACACAGCTAAAAGAACTGTCTTGATTGGTTCTTCTGTCAAATCCACTAGCAACTACCAGCTCTCACCTGGATTAAATCAACACAAGTTCCTTCCATTAGCAAGTAAACGTTACAGGTAATATTGCAGACTTCTACATCAAGAAGTACACTCATTAGCAGATACAACTTAACAGGAGGTTGTAGAGTGAATCTGACTATAATTTGGGGAGGACTGTAATATTTTCAGGGCCCCTGAGTCTTTTCTAAAGACTTCTGCATATTTTGGTTTCTACTGAAGTTCTCTATCTGGCATAGATACCCAAAACTGGAAGAAACAGTAACTTCAAGCTGGTTCTAAAAATAAAGGTAGGAAGTTTGGAAGAATTTTAACTAACCAGTTAATGTCAGTGACGGGTAATTTACTTTTAAATCTATGCAGGGTCTGAAAATCCAAGGATCACAGCTCCGGCTACTGCAGTAACACACTGTCATTTCAAGTTGCGCCTATTTTTCCAAATATTGACCTTAAACTGTATCACAGGATCATAGAATCACAGAATGGCTTGGGCTGTAAGAGACCTTAAAGATCACCTAGGTTGAACTCCTTATCGTGGGCGGGATCTACAGAGAACACCAGTTCCAGAATGTTCTAAGCTACTATTTCAGTCATTATTATTATTATTATTATTTGTCAGGGAAAGTTTATGATGTATACGTACTGGGTCACACAAGAGATTATTATTTCTTTGATGAGGAAATACAGTCATTTATTGTTTAAACTTTATGTGCAGCACAGCTAACTCGCAGCCCTTAAGGGCACAGGCAGGCGGATCACCCACTTGGCACAGTTTGGTCAGCGTACCAATGATTTCACTCGGAGGGTTTCTCATCAATCCTGCAACTCTCCGTCGGGCCAAGCCCAAACTCGGCACCGAGGCCAAGCAGAGCGAAGCACCAGCCGGGCTCGGACGCACTCAGCGCTGCCTTGCGGGCTGCGGTGCTGACTAACGACTCAGCACAGCCACTCGAAGAGCTCTCAAAGCCGAGCGCCTCGCCTGACCCCGGGCCGGGCACAGTCGGGAGCGCGAAGCCAGGGCCGAGCCCCCAGCCAGCGCCGGGCCGGGCCGAGAGCGCCCCGCGGCCGTGCCCGCCCGAGATGGCGGCCGGGACCGAGCGCCCGCGGGAGGAGCGGAGCCGCGGAGCCCACCGCAGCCCGGCAAGGAGCCCGAGCCCGCTCGTATCTGCCCGCCGCGGGGGCCGGGCCGGGCCGCGGAGTTGCGCTGCGGGACACCCCGTCCGAGCCGCCCGGCCCCGGCCGGCCGCGGAGCCTCGGCGTCGGGCAGCGCCGGCCTGGGGAAGGGTCCGGCGGCGACCCCGGAACGGCGCTACTCACCGCAGTGCGCGGCCGCGGCCCCGCTCCGGACAGGTGTTCTCCTCAGCAGGAAGCGGAGCGGGTCGGTGGCCGGAGGGGAGGCTCCATGGCCGGCGGTAGGCAGCTCCGGAGCCGCCGCCAATCACACGCCGGGCACAGGGGGAACCGGCGGTGGGGCCTCCCCGCCCCGCTCGGCCGGCACGGCACGGCCCGGCCCCGGGCGCGGCGCCTGGCCCAGCCACGGAGCGCGGAGCGGGCCGCAGGGCCGGGCCCCTTCCCCCGAGCCAGGCGGGGGCCCGGGGAAGGGGCCGGCACCGGGCCGAGACGCCGCGCGGGTCTGCCGGGCGCCGTGCCCTGCCTGGCCGCCGGGAGGCACAGGGCAGCCGCGCCGGACAGGGGACGCGCGGCTGCGAGGCGGCCACATCGATCGGGCGGGGAGCGGCACGGATCGCGCTCCGGAAACCGCAGCCCGGGTTTACATAAGCCGGTGACCCACGCGGCGTGGCCGTGGCAGGGGGACCTCGCTGAGTCCCCATCCCGTCAGCACAGAGGCGAGGAGCGGTTGGCTTGTGCCAGGCTGGGCTGTCCTTAGGAAGCCCTGTGATGGTCATCTGCTCCAGTGCTCAGTGGCCTTCTCCTTTGGAAAGATTTTCACGTTGGCTTATTAGATGTCCACTTCTACAGGATCTACCTTTTAGTCGTCTTATTCCCCTTATTTTTCCTGCCACTTTTTATGCGAAGGTGCCACGTTCTTGTTTTCTTGTTGTCTTTGCATCTTCAGACCAGGCAGTCCCTCAGCCCTGAGGGGCTCCCTGCAGCCCGCCTCTGGGCTCCGGCCAAATGGGCCGTGTTGTTTTGGAAAGCACTGCCCTGAGCTGGACAGGGGAGTACTCCAGCCAAGGTCCTGCCAAAGCTGCCCGCAGCGGGATTAATTCATCAGCCTCACAGTGCCAGCACTCAACATGCAGCACAGGCGAAACCATTCACTTCCAACCCAAACAAACAGCTCGCATTTACAATTGACTTCCCGCCCTGGCTGCTGCCTGTTTGACTCTGAACGGATCTGAGCATTTGTGTCTCCTCAGTTCTATTTTGAAATGGTTAGCAAAATTATTTCGGCACTTGTACTGAGACCTTTTTGGCCCTGGTCTTGCTATGCAATTCACAGGTGAACCCTGAGCAGCAGAGAGCCCACACGCCTGCCCTGTAAGGTATGCTGACACAAGGCTACATCTCCAGGGAGTGCTTGATAAGATCATAGGTTTTCACAAAGTCATCTTTCTAGGCACACTGCATTAACTTCCATATAGAGAAAAATGTCGGAAGGGAATAGCTGGTATGTTATTCGCACAGATGCTATGATGAAAGGTTGGGTAATTGTTATTATAAGAGTGGAATTCTTTTGACTTAAAAAATCATCTGCATGACAACATTAAGAACTGTAATACCGGCTTGAAGCAGAAAGCAATTCAGAAACCATAGAGTAAACATGGAGTTTTAAAATGAATATACATTACACTGAACAGTGGCTAAATAGAAGTGTAACTCTGTACCGACCCGAAGTTCCCCTTTTTCTGAACATGAAAGCAAAATAAAAACCTTTAACAGCTTCCACATGATGTGCTTGCAGCACAGGGGAAACTCGTTGAAGATTCACTGACCGTGCTTGGTTTTGCAGGATATAATTGCTAATATTGGTCAAGGAAGTTCACCTTTGCACAGCATGTGCAGTGCTGAATTAAAAGACATTACAAAACCTTATCAGAACAGGAAGCCTTTGTTGTTGTTGGCTGGATCCCCAGCTGGATCACTCCAGGAATGCACGGATAGTAAGTTTGCCTCCTAATCTTGTTGAAATCTGCAGGCTTATTTGGGAATGCACAGACATATGGAGATTGGAGCAGCCGAACCAAAGCCTTTCATTTGTCAAAAGACAAATCCAAAGGGAGTAGTTTACAACCTGAGCAACGTGTTTCATGTTGTCTTCTGCCAGAATTGTATACAATGCCTTAAATAACTATAAATCAACATAATGCTACTTGCAATGAAAGAATAAAAAGCATTTGCTGTATTCTATTCAACAAAATGAGGTAAAATATTTTGTGAGATGCTACAGAATTTCTTTTTCTAACTTCAGGATTTAGTGGGCTAATAAAACATCAATTCATTTTTTGCAGTTAATTTTCCACTTTGACATACACAGCACACATATCTATTACTTTTTGTGGCAAATGAAGTAATGCAGAATTTCCTGTTACCAAGATGCTCTCCTTACAGTTCACGTATTCTTCAGAAGTACATATTTTAAAGTTATTTTATTCCTGTTGATTTCTAAATGTGACTTTAACCCTTTCCCATAAATTATCTATCAGTATTCAGTCAGTAACTGCCTGTACAAAACACAGAAAGGCACATTTTACCATATAAAAATGGAGCTCCAAACATTCAGGAATACCATAGCTTAATGAAGGAAGGTGAAGAACACAATTTGGTATTTAAATGAAGCTGATTTAATCAAAATTAGTCATGCAAAGAAGCAATCTCTTTGCTAAAAAAGTCTTGTGGAGTGCAGTCACAATGCAATTATTTCCTTTATCTTTCAGCTGTAATAAAAATATGACATGAAATTGCTGTCACGATCTTTAAAGGGAGTTTTGCTGGTTGGAAAAACGTAAGATGGCATTACTGTGCCCTCCACACAGTCAAATATCAGTTTTTATGTTGTTTCATGGAGAACTGAGATAAAGAATAACAGCTACATTAAATGCTCAGCAACAACATTATGTACCAACATATGTTGAAACTTGATGTAGATGTTCTGTTGTCATTGACAGACTGGGTTCATGGCAGATTGGGAGATTGGGAACAGTACCTAATAGCTTGTGATTTTTTCAGTATTGCTATCAGAGTAAAAACTTAAGTGCAGAAATGTTGTAGGTCTGATACCAACAAAGCCAGAGTCTGCTTGCCTCAACCCAGCAAGAGCAACGTTCACTTTTGTAATTGCTTCCTTATGTAAAGGACAATGAAAAAAAGATTGAGGCATACATGGTATTTTCTGATGGAAGATAAGTAGCTTTCCCCTTTGCTACAGAATTTATGAGCTGGAATTTTCTGAATGAGTCATAAGCACTTTATGATGTCTTCAGTTCAGGATTAAAAATGTATTGACAGAATACTACTTCTCTGAAAGGGTGGTCAGGCACTGGAATGGGCTGCCCAGAGAGGTGGTGGAGTCACCGACCCTGGTGGTGTTCAAAGAGCGTTTGGATGTTGTGCTGAGGGACATGGTTTAGTGAGAACCACTGGTGAAGGGTGAATGGTTGGACTGGATGATCCTGTGGGTCTTTTCCAACCTTAGCGACTCTATGATTCTATGAATACCTTTATTTTACAGCTCTGCTCTGAAAACCAACCACGTAAACATGCAATCAGCTGTGTTAACTTCATTGTTGTTTCTTTGTCTATATGCGAGATTATGTTAACTTTGGTATCAGAAATAAGTTTTTGTTCTTGCTATAACTTTCTAACAAGTTGAAGACTGGGATGGGCTTTCTTTGGCTTTTGCATCATGTTCTGGGTATGGCGGCTGCTCATGTAGTAGGAAGGGAAAGGCAGTCAATCTGTTTTTGTGCCAGTTCTGGGTCACTGCTCAGGGAAGCGGTAGAAGACCCCAAGTGAGAGAAGTGGCATCCAGAAGAAGAGTAAATAAAGGCTGTGCTTTTACTGCAGAGCCCCTCTCTGGAGGGGTGCCAGCAGCAGCTGCATCCTCTGTAAGATGTCTTCTACACGAGTGACTGGCTTCAGTTCCCAGGGAGAAGTGACTTAGGGAATCTTTCAGGATCTCTTGGCCATGGAAGTAACCCCATGACCTGATTCAGAAGGTTTCTGTGAACCTCTCTTTAGAAGAAAGCTCTTTAGAAGAAAGCTCAAACAAGGAGAAGAGGAGCCTCATCTGTCTCAAGTCCATTCTCCTCCAAAAAATACCTGCTTTTTCTTTTTTTCATGGTAGGTCTGTGCTCCTAGCCTACATCCTGCCTAAAATGCCTCATTTCAGACATCTCGGGCTTTTAAAACAGGAAGCAGCAGGTGTTCAGAAGCCTTCCGAGATACATCTGCTGAAGGCTTTGTCTCCCACTTAACTGACTTAGGATCCTGCCCTTCAGAGAAGTTATTTAAAGCACAGAGGTGGGAGTACAAGCTGTTTCTTCCATACACCTCTGAAAGATGCATACACGCATAAGCAGAGATGTAAAACTCATGTAATATATCTTACTGGCTTCAGTACATAGCTTATCTATTTATATGTGTATGGCTGTGCTTGTCAGACAGCGATGTTATTCCTCATGACACCACAGTGCATGTAAGCAGATCTGTTAAGACCACTGTTTATTCATAAGGAGTGGGCGAACCCATGAGTTGTGGCTGCTGTCAGCGTATTAGGTGGTGTATGTATTAGGTGGTGAAGCAATATTGCATCATCTGGTGGTGCTGGGGCTTGGCAAAGGAAATGAAACAAGACAGAAATAGAAATGTAAAGAAAAGGAGAGCACACTTCTAACGAGGCCTCGAGTCTAGCAGACACTAACAGATTAGTATCCCTAAATATAAGGTACAGACAGAATTTTCCCAGTCTCTGAAATGTACTCTCACAAAAAATAATGAGCCTGCCTGCCCACAGGCTGCTCTACGCTGGATCTCTGAACTGTGCTGCTGTTCTCATTGGCCATTATCCTACTGCCCAGACATTTATTTCTCTTAATATTTGAAATTTGGCTCTGCTGTAGGCTTGCTTGTTGGTGCATTCTTGTGATCTTTTCTGGAAATATCCCCTTAACCTCCTCCAAAAGCCTTAACGAATGTCTTTAGCAGACTGCCCAGAAGATCACCACATCTGCATTATTTTGGACCAGAGCAGAAGATTTAGTTCCAAAGCACTGGACCCATGTGGGAAGATCTATTTATTTCATGAGGAGGACGGGAATCCCATTCAGATGCTGGGTTGCATCTGTGACAGCACTTCATCTGCAGGAGACAGTATTTCATCACAGTGAGGTACTTTGCTAAATAAATAGCTATCCTTGTACTGGAATACAGAGCTTCTTTCTTTACAGGCAAATCAAAATCTTGACAGACAGGCAGCACAGCTAAAATGAATTAAAAACCAGATTCAGACCTGGCACTTAATATACCTGCTTAATAGAAATGAAAAGGTAAGAAAAGCAGGGAAACAGTAGGATGGGAAGGGTCAGCCTATATGCACAAAATGAGGGCAATGTTATGCTGTGGATATTCATGCTACATCACATGGCAGTCTGTTCTGTATAGATGGTTCTCTGTAAAGTATGTCCACAAGGGTCACTTAGAGACAAACATGGGAGCATCAGCCAAGTAAAACAGTTGGTACAGCCAGACAACGTGTATTTTAGGATTCCTTGAGTTATCAACACAAATATTACTCTACCTGTAAAATGCACATCTCCATACAGTCCTACCTGCAGTTGAAAGACAGAGTTCTCCAGCAAACTTTCATGAAACCTCCTTAGCCTTTTCCCTTTTGCAACATGAACTCTGAGCGTCAACAGAATGGAAGACATGGATGATCCCAGTTTAGGTTGGACTGTCCTCGTCCATCCTGGAAGGCAACAGCCAAAGTGCAGGCCAGAGCCTGCTCTTCACATTGCATGCTCTCCTGTGCCTCAGCTCCACAGTCCTACCTGCAGTTGAAAGACAGAGTTCTCCAGCAAACTTTCATGAAACCTCCTTAGCCTTTTCCCTTTTGCAACATGAACTCTGAGCTTCAACAGAATGGAAGACATGGATGATCCCAGTTTAGGTTGGACTGTCCTCGTCCATCCTGGAAGGCAACAGCCAAAGTGCAGGCCAGAGCCTGCTCTTCACATTGCATGCTCTCCTGTGCCTCAGCTCCACAGAAAAGCTAACTAGTCTTTGAACTGCAGTTCTGTACCCCAAAACACATGAGGAACGCAGCAGTACCTGCCTCTGCTCCAGTTGGATAAGTGCGTGAGATAAATTTTTAATGGCTCTTATTTTTGCCTATAAAATTTGGCAGATGGAGAGATCGTGCTTTCCAGAGCATGCAGGATACAGTGATCCCAAGTACACTGGTCAAACTAATGTATCTCCAGGCTTTGTTAAGCCTGCTTGCCTGCTGAAAACAGGCAGGGCATGGAGCTGGATCTCTTCATAGTTGTTCATCTGGTTGTCTATCAGCTACTGGAGAGACATAGCCCACAATATTCATCTCCCGAACAACATTCAGAGTGTCTGATGCATTTCAGAAGCTACAGGAAGTCTTCCTAAATTCACGTAATGAAGCAGACATACAGGAGCTTTGTGTTTCAGCCCAGCAGCAAGCAGTTCTTCTTCCTTGTGAAGCCAATATATCTTCCCAGTATTTTTCCCATGAATTTCCAGTAATAAAATGCTTTAGCTGAGATGGAATAATTGTCCTCCTTGAAGAGGATCACTTAGTTCTGGATAAACCAGATGCTCCAGTGTTTCCAGAGTACATCAGTACCCCAAAAGCACCTGGTAAGGGAATAGGAATAAGGACACAGACATGTGATGCGCTTAGGAAGATACTAGAAGAGTGTTTCCTTTTCTGGTCTCAGATGACCTAAAATACTCCAGATAGTCCTTGGACTCTTCCTGGATTCCACAGAAGAAAACAGTCCATTCCATCAGGAATGCCCTTCCTTCATGGAGGAGTGATTGATATTAGGAATGCATAATGAACTTGAATAAATTAGTAACTTTGAGAGTAGTGTTTTAAAAATCTCACAAAGAGAGGTGATTGCCTGATGGGCTACAGAAGGTCATTTAGCAGAGGCAGCTTTAGGCACAGAAGTTGCTTGCACTGGGATAGCACTGTGAATGTGTAGGAAGAACATCCTTAAGAGTGACAGTGGTGAGGACTTGAGTCACTGCCATGGAGCTGGACCTGAGGAAGCGCAGTTGACGTGCGGAAATCAGACCCTATAGCCAGTAAGGATATACAGCAGGTACGTGTTTATTGGTGACGCGCGTACACCCTGGTGCAAGGGGGATCGTTCCACCTAACTTGCACACCGTCTCAAGAAATCGTGCTATAGATATAGGTGAAACTAATACATAATCAGTAGTTGACAGGAATTCGGATACATATTCACTACATTCCCGAGAGCCCGTTAGCATACAGTCCCTCCCCCCCTTGCGCGTGAGTAGTAGGTCGTGATGATGAAGGCTCGTAGTCTTCCTCGCGAAGGCTCATAGTTTTCCTCGCTGCAAACTTCTGACCCTGAAGGGGGGGCATCCCCCGAACTGGTTTCAGCTTGCACTTCAGACATCGAATCACCTCCCTGCCAAATGTTTTCGAGCTGTTCTCCGGTCCTTATCTTTATGGCCTTCATTCTCCTTGTTATTCTGGACCTAGCGCCTGTGAAAGTGCTTGGAATCCCTTGTTTTCTAATACTCTCTACATAAACTATCTCTATTTGCCCCTTCTGTCTACCTTGTGAAGCTGCTTTCTCTTTTCTTGCTATGAAGCCCTTCTTTCTGTACTGCAGGGACCTGATTTTGCCCTTCACAGTCTGCTGGCACAATGATGCACAGTGCCTTGGGCATCAGCACCTGCACAGAGAATGCTGCCTCAAAGACTTACAGCCCTTCAGAAAGTAAACCCCAGAATTCTAATGTTCTGTATTCTGACAGACTGAACACTGGAGATGGCAACCTCCAAGTTCATCCTTTCCCTTATTTTTGCCTCTTTTTTGAATCATTGGCCCCAAAGTGTTTGTAGATGAATGAGATCTTTGCAAAGTTACTGCTGGGACTTCAGGAGTTGTGGATGAGGATCCAGAAGTGTGCTAGTGAGGGGAATCATAGAATAATAGAATTACTCAGGTTGGAAAAGACCTTAAAGATCATCAAGTCCAATCACAACCTAACCATAATGCCCTAAGTCTAACAACCCTCCATTAAATCATGTCCCTGAGCACCACATCCAAACAGTTTTTAAACACATCCAGGGATGGTGACTCAACCACCTCCCTAGGGAGCCTATTCCAGTGTTTAACAACCCTTTCTGTAAAGAAGTGTTTCCTAATATCCAACCTAAACTTACCCCAATGCAACTCGAGGCCATTTCCCCTTGTCCTGTCACCTGTCACCAGTGAGAAGAGATGAACCCAGCTCTTGCTGTAAGCACCTTTCAGACATTGGAAGAGAGCAATAAGGTCTCCCCTCAGCCTCCTTGGCTGTGGTGTGCTCAGTCCATGAGAGCCTGTGTTAACAGCTCAGCAAAGAACAGGGTTGGCTGAGCTTGTTTAACTTTGAGTCCACTTAGATAAACAACAAGATGCTCACTGTTATGTCCATCTGTTGTGAATGAAGGCATATCAAAAATTCATTGATCTAAAATCCCAAATTTAGCTTGCAAAATGTTTCCACTGCTCCACCGTGAGTAATATGAACTAGCCTGGCCAAAACAGAAGATAAATTGTATGCAGGCCAATCAACTACACAAGCTACCCTCGACTAACTATAACAGGCTTTAAGTAATGCATGGCCGATGCACAGGAGAAAAATTTTAAAAAGATGGATTTGATGCAGGGTACCTTTGCAAGGTGCCAGTGCTTGTGCTGGCAGTCATTTCAAAGGAACTCGGTGTTACCCCATCATCCAGCTTTAGTTCCATGAAAGAAGGAACGCAAAAATCAAAGATTGTCTTCACTAGTGACTGGGGGAAAAAGCCATTTGAGTTAGTCTGATAATCCCATTTAAACAAATAATGAATGTGAAAACTGCAGATTTCTAAGATAAGCATATCTGTCACAGGACCTGCAGCCGGGGGGAGGGAAGGGCTTGAGTTTGGGGAGATACATGGGCAACTTCTGGCACTGGTACATGCTGGGAAAATGAACCCAAGGTTGGACTCAGCCACATAAGAGGGTTCAAAGGTAGGAAATGTCTGTCTCCCTGTGCTGACAGCAGAGAGGCCTGCAGTGCAACTAGGCCAGGAGCTCCAGTTAAATGCCTCACGCTGGCTCTCATGAATGCAGGCCTTCCAACAGCACTGCTGGCCACAAGGATACGTTGAAGGAACTTCCTGTGACTTCACTGGGCCTGGGCTTCGGTAGCTAAGCGCTCTGAACTGCCATCCACCACAGCCATACCCCTTGCCCCGCTTTTCTGCCCTGGCAGTATAGGTGTCCAGGGAGATGTCAGTAATTAACAGTAACAATGGCCTGGACAAAGGTGTTTCCCGTTTGGTCGCAAAACGAAGGTGCTCCTATAGATAAGCTTTTTCTTTTCAGAGGCGCGACTCCGTCCCCCTCTCCCTCTACGTCACCGCCGCAGTGTGACGCCATCACCCGCCCAGGCGCCGTTGCGTCACGCTGGCTGGGGGCGGCCCCAGTGTTGTGGTGACACCTGCCGGGCGCGAGCGGTGGCGGCGGCAGCTGCGCCGGGCGGAGGGGCGGGCGCTCGGGGAGGGCTGGGCCCGGCGGGCAGCGGTTGTGTCCCGGTGCTTCCCGTCCCCGCTGCCACCGGGCAGGTACGGGGAGGCCGAGGTGCTGCGACGGCGGTGGGAAGCAGGAATCATGGAATCATAGAATCACAGAATGGATTGGGTTGGCGGGGACCTTAAAGCCCACCAGCCCCAACCCCTGCCGTGGGCTGGCTCCCCCCCACCAGCTCAGGCTGCCCAGGGCCCATCCAACCCGGCCCTGAGCACCTCCAGGGATGGGGCACCACAGCTCTATGGGCAGCTGTGCCAGGGCCTCACTGCTCTCTGAGCAAACAATTTCCTTCCAATATCCAGTCTGTATCTTCCCTCTTTTAGTTTAAAACTTTCTCCTCATGTTCTATCACTATTAGACTGTAAAAAGTTGCTCTCCAACTTCTTTATAAGCACCCTTTAAATTCTGAAAGAACACAGTGGGGTCTCCCTGGAGCCTTCTCCAAGCTGAACAACCTCAACTTCCTCAGCCAGTCTTCACAGGAGAGGTGCCGCAGCCCTCTGATCATCTTCATGGTCCCCCTCCAGACCCAATCCAACAGCTCAGCATCTTTCCTGTGCTGGGGGCCCCAGGCCTGGAAGCAGTACTCCAGATGGGGCCTCACAAGGGCAGAGTAGAGAGTGACAACCACCTCCCTCTCCCTGCTGGCCACCCCTCGATGCAGCCCTGGATACAGTTGGCCTTCCAGACTGCAGGAGCACTCTGCTAGCTCGTGTCCAGCTTTTTATCCACCAGGACTCCCAAGTCTTTTTCTTCTGCTCTCAACAAATTATTCTCCCAGTCTGTACATATATCTGGAATTGCCTTTTGCCTAAGAGTTTTGAAGCATTTGTCATCTTCCTTCTTGTTTTTCATCTTCCTGAGAAATAAAACAGGAAGACTTAAGAATTTTTATGAGCAAATTTTTCAAGTACGGTATCCAGTTCTGGGGTACCTGGTAAATAAATAAATAAATAAACAAACAGGGATCTCCTGAAAAGAGATAAAGGGCCTGGAACATGTCCCTTATGAGGAAAGGCTGAGTAACCTGCATCTGTTCAGCCTCGAGAAAAGAAGACTGAGAGGTGATCTTATTAATGTTTATTAGTATCTTAAGTGTGGGAGTCAAAGGGACATGGCCAACCTCTTTTCAGTGGTCTGTGGGGACAAGACAAGAGGAAATGGCCATAAACTGAAGCATAGGAAGTCCCACACCAATATGCGAAGGAACTTGTTCACAGTAAGGGTGATGGAGCACTGGAACGGGCTGCCCAGGGAGGTTGTGGATTCTCCTTCTCAGGAGATATTCAAGATCTGCCTGGACACCTACCAGTGCAGCCTGCTGCAGGGCGCCTGCTTTGCAGGGGGGTTGGACTTGATTATCTCTAGAGCTCCATTCCAACCCCTACAATTCTGTGATTCTGTTATATCTTGGGAGTCATTGGGTCTGTGCACTCCTCAAAGCTCCACCACAAATGTCTCATGTCATTCGAAGAAAGGTCTTGGGCATTCTGCCTCTGTGTGCATCTCCTTCACTAGTGGGGCATGGATGGTAATATTGATCTCCAAGGGCACCCACAGTGTTACTGTAATTTAAGATCCTTAGGATATGGAAATGCGAAATATTTGTGTGGTTATGGAATAAAGCTGGCAACATGATTTTCATTTGTTTGTGCTACAATTACATGTGCCATCTGAAATGAGCATTGGCAGAGCTTTCCTACCACACTGGAGGGATTTAAGAAAGATGGAGAGTTTTTTTTATGAGGATCTGTAGTGATAGGAGAAGGAGTAATGGTTTTAAACTATAAGGAGCATAGACTTACATCAGATATAAGGGCACTGAGGCACTAGCACAGGCCACCCAGAGAAGTTGTGGATCCCTGGAGGTGTTCAAGGCCGGGTTGTATGCGACTTTAGGCAATCTGGTCCAGTGGGAAATGTCCCTACTCACGGCAGGGGGGTTGAAACTAGATGATATTTAAGGTCCCTTTCATCTCAAAGCACTCAGTGATTCTATGATTCCCAACTTCTCAGCTCTGATGGAGTTACAGCTGAGGGTGAGTGGCAAGGCTCACCTGTCCAGGGGCTCCATGCAGACCAGTGAGACCACTGACATCTTAAGACCACTGTGGTGGGTCTCTCTCACCTAGGAGCTTGGGCTGGAAGCAGCATTAATGCAGCCTCTGCATCTGTTGCTCCTTTCCATCAGCTCTATGCTCTCCCTTATTTATGCTATACAGTGTCTGGATTTGATTAACCTACGTATTTTATTTATCCTGATATCAGATAACCACTCCAAGCACGAGAGGTATTAGAAATATCAGTCCTGCCATGTGTGATGCAGGACATCCATTCAACAGTGTTACAATATGCACCCACCACTATCTATGACAGAACATTATTTGTCAGAATATGGAGGATGGCAAAACCCTTCACCCTCATAGCTCCAGCAGATCAGATGGGGGAATGATGAGCCAGCTTCTACTCAAACTCATAAGCTGATGCAGGAAAGCAGAGTATAGGGCAAAGATATTATTAAATTCAAATGTAAAGATCCCAGTCAAGATATCAGCAAAAGGGATATAACAAATATTATTGAGTTTAGTAAAAGAAGCCAAATGATAATGAAACATAAACATTTCTCCAGTAACATGAGGTGGGGATCAAGTTGTACTTGATCCAAAAAAGAAAAAGCAGACTAATAGCACTGCATGCTGACTAATCAGAATTGATATTTGAAAAAGGAGAAGCCACAGTTCCTGGAGAACAGAGTGAAGTTGAACAGTATGCAGTCAGCAATATTGATGAGTTTCAAACATGGTTTGTCTGGAGTGAAGGGAATGTTTTAAGAAACGTCTAATGTGAAGTAGAAATTAAAACCCTTGGACTTCCATTAATAAGTTGTAATTAAATTTAGAATAATCCCATAACTAAAAAAACCCCAAACCCTGGATTAAAATATTTTCCATAAAGTCAATATAGGCAGGTAGAAGCATGACCCACCCAATGGAGCTGCTGGTGTCAATCCCTTTCCCCACCTTGCTGCCCTCAGTCTGTCTGGCCATGGGCAAGGGACTATGCTTCCTAAGTGGCAGATAGTGTCAGTCTTTCACCAGTTAGGATAAAAAGCAAGAAAACAAGAGTAATTGCCAGCTCTACTGAGAGCAGGGATTTCCAGCAAGGAGAGCTGGAAGTCACTGAGCATCCCACTGCAAGGGACTGCTGGCTCTTGGGCATTCACTCTGTGGTTGGAAGCTGGAGAAAAACTGACTGTAGACTTTGTCTTCTCCCAGAATAAAGAAAGAGTAGAAGGCAGATCAGAGAAGCTGGTTGTTTCCCTCTGGAAAGGGAACATATCTGGAGAGGATATGATGGGCCAAAGGCAGGATGGCTGTGCCCACAAAACTAGTAAAGCAAATGTCACCTGTGTTGTTACTGCATGCAGTGACCTCCAAAGACCTAACAGGAGAAGGAAGAAATTAACACACAAAGGGGAGGTTACAGCATTGGTGCTGATCAACAGGTGGTTAGTAGGCGCATGACTCATTTGGGCTGGGCAGAGATGGTAACACAGCAGGGAATATTTCATGCTTTCAACTGGTAAGAATTCAGGTGAGGCCATTTTAGACTGCAGCAGAGGAATGTAAAAGCTGCATCAGGGAAGGGTCAGGTTGGGTTTTACAAAGAAGGTTCTTCACCAGAGGAACAGGCTCCCCAGGACAGTGGTCATGGTCCAAGGTCCATGACCCAAGGAGTACAAAACACATTCAGACAATGCTCTCAGACATAGGGTTTGAATGTTGGATGGTCTTATGTGTGGCCAGGAGTCAGATTCAATGATCCGTGTGGATCCCTTCCCACCTGGGATGTTCTTTGATTCTGTGTAGTGCTGTGAAGTAGGGCACATTCATTTCAAGTTGTCTTACTATTGTTTGCCTGCTGATCACTATAAGATGGTGTGCTATTTTCTGTTTTGGATTCACTGTCTTGCATCTTTTGCAAGCTCATTCAGCAGTGTGTCACAACCGCTCATTAACAAACTCAGTGTTAATAAAATAACTTTGATTGCTGGAATCTTTGCTGGCAGGCAGGAAGGCAGCTGCAAATAGCTACAGATGTATATGCTGAACTCAAAACTGGATTGGAACTGTTTGGCATTAATCGAAACACAGTATCCGAAGGGTGAACTTAGTTTCAGAGTAACGCAGAGTGTAGTGAGGTTTTCTGTGCAAAGCCCAGGACATGCTTGCCTATCCTGGCTCATGGGATGCCCAGTTCCAGAATTTTCCAATGGCTATGCTGACCACAGCAAGTGACAGCACAGAGAAGGAATGGAGGTTGCTGGTATAACAAGAGACAGGGGGGAGCATTTCCACAAGTAACCAGAGCAAATATCTGTATAGCACTGGCACTGGCTGGGCCCTATTCTGCCAAAAACCTTCAGAGTGGTGAAAGTGATATCTGTCTTGGTCTCCTTTGCTTTGTGGTGATCATGATGTCCATTTATCTTTGTGAAGGGTGATGACTGTATCATTTCTGGGCTGTGTATTTTTTTCCTGCTTGCAGCAGATCCAGAATAATTTTCTTGTGTCATCTCAGTACAACTAATGCTTGCTCAGTGAGAGAGTAGACTGTACCTGGATACCTGCAAAAAGATGAGTGCCACCCTGGGGTATGCACATCCAGGATGTGAATTTTAAACATATAAAACACGTTGGTTTTTTTTAATTGAATACTTAGGAACTTTCCGTGGGCATGGAAGAATCTCATTTTATTCCTTTTTTTTCTTTCTTGTTGTAATTATAGTCTCTGAGATCTGCTTATGGATTCCACTAGTCATGACGGATGTCTTCTGCCAAGTTTTATGTCTTTTTAAATTAATAAGTGCAAAGCCTGTAAACAAAAATCATAAATTTCCTTAAAGGTTTTTCCCCAGCTTAGTTTTCCCTGACCCCCTGTCTCTGCCATCCTTTCCATCCTCACGTTAGGTCCACCCTGTTGCGGTATCCTTCTGAACTAGAAGTTTAGCTAGCTCTGTTGTGTTAATTATCATTTCATCATCACCAGTACAGCAACTGCCTCTTAGTTCCAGGAGGAGGGCTGGCATCTCCAGACTGTTTTCTGGTCTTAATCCTGGGGACACAACCAAACTTCTCGCTGGCATATCTCACTAGCAGGTCACTAAGATCTGATTCTGTGTCATACCTTCATTTAATAATGCCCAGGCAGCCAGGAAGGCCAACTGTATCCTGGGATGCATCAAGGATGGCATTGTCAGCTGGTTAAGGGATGTGATTGTTCCACTCTACACTGCGCTGGTGCGGCTGCACCTTGAGTACTGTGTGCAGTTTGAGGTACCACAGCAGAAAAAGGACTATTAGAGAGTGTCTGAAGGAGGGCTGCAGAGATGGTGAAAGGTATAGAGGGGAAGACATGAGGCGCGGCTGAGGTCCCCGGGTTTGCTCAGCTCAGAGCAGAGGAGCTGAGGGGAGGCCTCATGGCGGCTGCAGCTCCACAGGGAGCGGAGGGGCAGCGCTGAGCTCTGCTCTGTGTGACAGCGACAGGGCCCGAGGGAACGGCATGGAGCTGTGTCAGGGGAGGGGCGGGAAAAGGGGTTAGGGAAAGGGTCTGCGCCAGAAGGTGGTGGGCACTGAACGGGCTGCCCAGGGCAGTGGGCATGGCACTGAGCTGCCAGAGTTCAAGAATCGTTTGGACAACATTCTCATGCATACTGATCTGATTTTTTGATGGTCCTGTGTGGAGCCAGGAATTGGAACTGATGATCCTTATGGGTCCCTTCCAACTTGGAATAATCTATAATTCTAAGAATAGTCCTTGGTAGATTACTTTCAGCCACGAATTTTCTAATTGTTCTTAGAATTATGTTAGCTTTTGAATCCCATGGCATCTTGCAATCAGTTCCACAGCTTAATTGTGCACTACATAGAAAAGCGTCTCTTTTGTTTGGCACTAGAGGATTTGGTTTTATGCCTTCTAAGTCTTATATTATGAAAAGCAGTGCACAACCATTCCCCGTTTGTCTTTCCTATGCACTCATGATTTTATATCTCTGCTATAAACTTATTTTCTACAGGCTAAAAGTTCAAGCACTCATTTCTTGTAAAGAAACAACCCCTGACAAGTTTCTTCCTTGCAAGTTTCCTAGCTCTGCTATACCAAAGCTATTGATAAGGACTGCACATTGTATTCAAAGAGATGCACCATGGCCTTATGGTCACATACTGTTATTTTCTACTGTCATTTCTCCTCTTGTCCTTTATTAATAATGCTTATTTGCTTAAGTAATGTGTCAGCTTGACTTATTTGCCCTTGGAGAGAGGAAGATGGCATCTGATGCACAGCTTGCTAAATTTCACCCAAATATTTACGAAGAGTTGTGATAATAGATGCTAGAGAAGAGGTACTCTCAACACAAAGTCCAGGGCTACACCAAAGCCAAGGAATTAAAACACAGGCACAGAAGGAGTTTGCTCCTTACTGGCTGGCTATAATCAAGCTTATTTCAGGAACTTTGCTTGAGTATTATGCAAATACACACTTAGCAAAGGGATGATAGTAGTGTATGTTGCTGCCTAGATGAAATTATTGCCATGGTGCTTTCCAAGCTGTTGCAATTGCAATGTAAGGAATGCCATGAGCTTATAGAGGTATTGTATCTTTTGTACAGTGTTTATGAAGCTTGGAAGAATGCTGCCACCAACAGCAACTACAAACACTTCTTTGAAATTTGAATGACTGAACCACAGGTCCCTGGTTAACCCACTGCAGTGTATCCAGTTTCACTCTTCAGCTCCAGTTTTTCATAATGCCTTTGGCCCTGTGCTGTGCACTAGACACATTCAGTCCTTGAGTTTGTGGAACTAGTAATGCTGTCTGTTTCTTCAGGAAGTTAGGTCCTTCTGGGCTGTTGTCCTTAGCTTTTCTGATGATCTCCTTAAAATTCTTTACGTTCTCCTTCTTGCAATTCTTTCCAGACTAAGCTAAACTCTACCTGCTGAATTTTCCAGTGTGATTGTTGCATAGTAGATCCCTGAAGCTCCTGGACAGGTGATGTTGTGAATGCTAAAAATTCATGTGGGTTACAGGAAGCCTAAACACACTCATTGGAAGAACTCCTCTGAAGGTTTAAGAATTCCCTAACTGAAAATAGTTTCTGGCCAGAGGTGAGGGTAGGGCTGAGGAGAGCCCTGTTCTACAGGCAAGCTGCTCGGGTAAGCTTAGCGTCTGTGGTCCTGTCCTGGTTTCAGCTGGGACAGAGTTGATTTTTTCTTCTTAGTGTCTGGTATGACTATGAAGGCCATAACAGGTCTTGCCACTGGCAAGTTTTGCTTTTGTTTCTCTGTAAGCTCTTGGTTGCTTCAAAGCAGCAGCACTCCATCTGATGTGACCGCTAGCCCAGCTGCTGGCCACCACTTGCCACCTCTGAGATCAGAGGATCTTCTCTACATCAGCATCCAGTGCAAGTAAGCAGAGGGGGGAGGGGACATGCAAGAGAAGACTGGAGGCTTTTACTTGCACCCTCACAATCCTTGTACAAGGAAAGAAAAGCAGGGCGGCACCACAGCCTCACTATTTCCATCTTGCAGTTGTATTTGTACCACTTCTGTTACCACTGCTGAACCTCCACCAATATCACCAAGTACTCAGAACAGATGGACCATGATTATCTACCATGCCAAGCAACAAGAGTCAAGATCTGCACTTGATACAAAGCAACTCATCCTTTGTCTGTAAGAATGGAATGGCAGGAATTGGTAACAAGTGAAAAAATATGGGGAAAAAAAAAAGACCACAAAAATGAAAACAGATTGAGAAAAAGAGGAATGTGTGCAAAAGAAACCACATCACATATGGGAAGTTAAAGGTGAATGGGTTTTACTTATGGTAAATAAAGGAAGCAATAGCTGGAGGGATGGGAGAAGCATCAGCTCAGAAGGGTAGCAATACTCATAAAGGGGCTATATCACCTACATTGCTGTCACCATCAGCTCCTTGCTCACCTTCATGTTGTCTTCAAGAGTTCTGCATTTCAAATTCAGAAACTGTTAGGCTTGGTGAAGCATAATTTGATGTCAGCTAATCTTGGGCAGGGGTCTTTGTCCTGAACATATTTTCAGAATTTCAAAACTAGTTTATCTTGCTGCAGACATCAGGATTTTCAGAGTGGTTATGTCAGTGCTAATGAGCTCCAAAGCGCTAAAGGAACCCTATACAATACTAGCCAGAGTTTGGTATAGCTTGTTTGAAAAGCAATAATGATTACAGCAGAGCTGCAAGTCAAACATGGATGTGCCAAACAAACAGTAGCTTTTGTCTGCACTGGGAGCTGTATATATACAAAGGGTGTTCCAGTGAAAACTCTTTTACCCAGCTTTTCTAGGTTCATTCATCTTTAGTATCTACCTGGGCACATACCATACTCTGAAGATAATGCCTTTTTACTGACCAAAACTAAATGATGCATTTCTGGATCAGAACCTGGAGATGTTACTGAAAGTGGAAATAATGAGAAATTTGAAGAAAAATGTGAGCTCGAAAGTGACTTCTAGGAAAGCTAATGTACTGGAAAACAGGCCATGAGGAGAGATTGGAGAAACTTGCACAGGAAACAAACTGGTTAGGCAATAAGCAACTTGTTTACACTACAGATCCCTCTGTTTCTGCTTTTAGTTAATGGATGGAGGACAATTTAGAGACTGACTAAAGAAAATAATCTTGACTGAAAGCATATTTTATACGTGTAGTAGGATTAATTTTGCTTTAGTCAGGACTTCTAGAGATTATCTATCTAACCTAGACATAAAATTCTTCTAAAATCAGTGGAGATAAATGGCTGAAATGTCCATATCCACCCTGACAGCTAGCTTACATCAGACAGTTCAGCATTTTCAAATGTGCCTGATTTATACTGCCATCAGGCAAGCCAGTTCTGCCTCTGTAATCTACTTGCATTTCTCTGCTTATTTTCTAATCCATTCCTAATCCTTCCACTTTTCTGTAATTGGCCAACTCTCCATCTTCACATAGGCCAACTTCTCCTAAAACAAGAGCATTCTGCTGGGAAGTTCCTGCCTGTGGGGAAAGGTATTCTATAGCTCTTTGCTTTGGTGAGAAAGACTGTAGATTTATTTTTTAATTTCAATCAACAACAGATCGTATCCGGCAATTTTCAATGGAATCATGGTTCAACTATTCATTATCAGCGTTTTTTACAGCAATCTTGGAATCTCAGTTTTTCATTTTTTTTCTATTGTTTCTTTTCTGACTTATTTTTCCTTTGCTACTATTATTTATATGACATGTACATATGAAGATCTGCATATTATGATATTCACTTTATAACTGAATTGTTCCATTCTATGACCACTGTGGGACAAAACAAGACATGCACCAAGGAAAGCAAATCTGTATTTTAATATATTAGTCACTGGAAGGAAGTGCTGCCTTTGGAAATACTGGCTCATTTTGACAGGAAGCAAATGAGCAGGAATTTCAGTGATTCAGCTTTCAGTCAGGGAGGGACAATTAAGAAGAATTTTGATTAGGAAGAAGCTAGAAAAGGAGAATACGAGGAATAAGAAAAAGTAGCTCTCACACATGCAATATGTTCAGAGTAAATGTAGTATTTCTCTGTTACAATATGTCCAACTCATCTTTACAGTCAGGAGATTTAAGGCATTGGCCCTCCTTTCAGGCAAGTTGAAGTCAGCCTCTGGCATCTTCATTTGCACTTCTAAATAATGACCACTTTTTCAAAGGTGATAGGACATTTGCAGATCTCACTGCCTGCAAGGGGATAATGAATGGCTTAGGCCATGAATTGCAAATGCAGAGCACTGAGCAGCTCGTCCCAGACAAAGCATTCGAGACTTTAACTTTAGGCTCCTAGTGTCAAAAACTTAAGGCTCAAAATGCAGATGTAAGAAAATACTAATGGGCAGTGAAAATGCTGGTTCAATTAGACGGCTATAATTAAACCCGTGCTCACCCTTATGTAGGTTCTCTTAAATGCGTGTAAGAATGGCTCATTGAGCTTAAATTGAATAGGAGCCAACATAAAATAAACTGAAATAAAATACACATAAACTGGAGCAAGTACCCGTACTATGGTTTAGCATGGGTTTAATTAAATTAATAAAGATTAAATCACCACTATTTCTTATTTGGATGGACCTTCTAAAGGTAAGATTGAGTGTGGATGATTTGTTAACTTTGATGACTTGTTCACTTTATAATGAAAGTTTGGGACACTTGTATATATTGGAAAATTCTCAGTGCAGTTGTGCATTGATAGCGTTGATAATAAGCCAGTGTGGGAACAAAAGCACTAAGTAATTCACTGCAATTCTGAAAGATCATTTTTAAATACTTGCAAATGAGCTATTCATCCACCTGGAGCTACTGGAGATTCATGGAGAATGAACTTGCCTTGAATATCATTGTCTTTTGAGGAGAGACTTGACAGTAATGCAGATCATGTAGAGGGCCAAGGCCTCAGCTAGCTTCAGTCAGTATCTCTCTGTTGAAATGAAGATTATCTACAGCTATGCAGTATCTTTTCTTTCATTTTAAAATGTACAAACCAAAAGCATCATTTTCAAAGTATTCTTGAAGGTTCCTACTTTTATTCTTTCTTTAAACAATATTCTCAGAGTCAGTCAAAATAATTAACGTGTTCCAATCATCTAATTTAGTATTTATTTTGTGCTGAGGTGAATCCACAATAACTTTAAATTGGTTATAAGGAATGCTACCAATCGTTACTGAACCTCAAGTTAATAGAATATTTTGAAAATGAATACCAATCACAATCCAGGGTTTTTGATCTAGAATTGCATCAAATATAGGAACTATATGGAATATATTTGAAATATATGCATGAAATACAGTAAGTGTATTCAGTGTATATAAGATGAGACATCCGCAAATAACATGAGCAGACGTCTGGCAGATTTTACGCCCGAGAAGGATCTGAGATGAGTAACACGACCCGAAGCCAGGGGTTTTAACCCGTTTCCTGCCTCTATCAGCCCGAGCGCACTCTCCCAGCTCTGCACATCCCCGTGCGGTGCTGCAGTGGGGGCAGAGGTCCCTTAGCAGGAGCAATTTGGGGGTGAGCAGATCAGCCTTCCAGGCTTTTGAAGTCCATTCCTAACTCAAAGCACAAAAGAGAAATTCAAAATGAGGTGTTAATGCTAACAACCAACATCTACATAATAATTGAGGTCTTACAACCTTCAGTGAAACAGAGGTCAAGACTCTTTCTTACCTCAGGCGCCTTAAGATCGCTCCTCTGCCCCGTGGAAGTGCCAGGGCCGAGCTGGCACGGGGTCCACATCTACCCTTCTTCTTAAAACAAGCACTGCCGGCTGAGAGGAGGGCAAGGTTCAGGCGGACGAAGAAAACAAACTAGAGGAGCCTGACTAAGACACGTCGAGTGACAGAGAAAAGCTGCTCTAAGCATCCATTTAATAACGCCGAATGCCTATGACATAAAAAGCTGATCCAGCTTGAATTCCCTTACTCTAATTCATTCAAAGCATTTTGAAGGGCAGCTTTCTCTCCATGGGCTTTATGCTGGATCGGTTGTCATGGCCTCCCTAGTCCAGAATAAAACATAAACCCAATATAAACACTGTTATATCCCATGGCTAATTCAACAAAAAAAGTCAATCGTGCACTCACACTGTTCTGTGCTGAATTTGTACTGCCTGGTACTCTGGCAACACACAAATCTGGAAGAAAGGAAAGTGGAAATACAGACTGGAGTGTGTCAGGAAAAGAATTTTTAAACTGGTGCAAGTGGTCAGGTGCTGGAACAGGCTGCCCAGGGAGGTGGTGGAGTCACTGTCCCTGGAGGTGTTCAAGATATGTTTAGATGTTGTAGTGAGAGACAGGGTGTAGTGGGGAGGTACTGGTGGTAGGTGGATGGTTGCACTGGGCAATCTTGGAGGTCTTTTCCAACCTTGGTGATTCTATGGTTCTATGAGTCAATAGCACGGGGCATCAAAGATAAGATTTAACCAGTAAGGTCTAGCAGAGTTTAAACATAGTCTGCGTTGAGACAAGGGAGTGAAGTTCACATTTAATTTAATAGTCTCAGTACTTTAAATAGTACTGAGCCTCAGGAAATGCAATGTGACCAATATTACAGAATGACATGGTCTGTGATGCGTGAGAGCCATGTTCTTGAGCAATCTATTTCTTACGCTGGAATTATATTCAAAAACTATTACTAGACTGATTTGTTATCTACTAATTTTAGACCACTGGTAACATACATTTTCAGATTAAAACCACACTGGTTCGTCCTGTATGGGAAAGTGCTGCATTCTTTTGTTTTATGAATTAAAATTATCAGTTGAAGGATATACTGTAGGACTGTATTTTAGACAGAAAGCAATATAAAAAAAATAGGAGAAAGTTCCTGCGTGCATTTTACCATCAGTAAAGAGAAGGGGGGGGGGGGGGGGGGGGAAGGAAAGAAAAACAAAAGCAAACTAAAAATCAAAACAAAGGAAAAAAAAACAAAGAAATAAATTGTTTGCCTTTTTCTCCATCCTTGGAGAATTGTTGAGGTCAGCAGAGACCTCCGGAGATCATCTACTCCAGGCACGTCAGCCCACAGCCTCTGCCCCACCGAGTGGCCTGGCCCTCAGCACCAACCGAACATCGGTGTCCTGTTGACTCTACCTGGGCTGAAAACAGGGCATGGCTGCATTGCAGTGCTAACTCAAGTTATGGCAAATAAGTTTAGGGATTTTGATACATTGGCTAAACACAGTCCTGTAAACAGCAAAGAATATGCAGCTGCGCTTTCCATTGTGGTAAAGTTATTTGAGAATAGGTTTCAAGATTGAAAAAAAAAAAAAAAAAATCCCACCAATTTTTTTATTTACTTGTGACTCCATTTTCAGCTGACATAAATACATTACTTGACAATTTTCCAATGGGATGCATAGGATTGAAGTTAAAAATCTGACCATGTCTGTCTACCAGACCTTCATAAGCCCTCTCTTACCAGAGAGAAATATCACTCACTTCAGAGACATGCCTTATTTGTGTCATTGCTTTTTGGCTGTGCGTACATTTGTGAACAATTATTTTGAAGGATGAACTACAGGAAGAGTAACATTTCATCAAAAATCCCTACTGAACACCTGGAGAACTCAATGAATTGCAACAACTGCCATCAAACCAGACTACCGCGTTAGTTTCACAGAAACAAGGTCAAGTATCAGCTTTTTATGTTCTGTTACTCTATTTTTTTAATACATTTTAATAAAAACATTAAAAAATCAAATAAGTTTTGTTACTTATATATACTAACTATATTATATCTTTATTGAGAGCCGCTCTGAAAGGAACATCACCAATTTAATGACATGAACCTAACATTTTAGACTAAGAGTCTATTACTGATTGTCATGACTGCAGTGACCACCAGTACAGCTACTATCAGCATTTATTAATAACAGGACTGTGATTATATATGACATAGTTCATAAGGGTTATGTGCAGAATATAGAGATTACTCCCAGAATACGTTAAATAACATCTGGTGGAAGATCTTCTAAGAGTGCTTTCTGTATGACAAAGCACATTTCTTGGTGCATTGTTATGTTCACTATTGCTTGAGGGGGTTTTTTTTTTGGATGTATTGAAGTCTTTTGCTAAAATGTTAGGCATCTTTTTTTTTTTCTTTCAAACATTATTGTCAACAAATGCTATTAAAATAAAATGCTTATTAAAAGGCTAATCTTTTCTTCCCCCCCGCACTTAGTCACTCACCATTTTGAAAGAGTGTTTACCGAGGCTATTGAACAAAATGAAAAATGAACATGCAGTAACCAGAACCATGGAATACACTTTACCTCAGGCTCTGTCCTTGCAGGGGTTTCTGCCTGGCCATGGTTCCTGGTGGCCAATGGACTTTAAACTTCGCACTCTTTTCTCTGAAAATGCTTCATTGCTTTTCAGTTCTAGAGTATGTTCTTCCAGCCGTTGCACCAGTAAGGCACTGGGAAAGAAACACTATGTTTTATTGTTGTGGTTGCCCTCTTCTCTTTTCTATCAGTCAGTAGAATAGAATGACAGTAGAATAGCTCCAGGGTTCGCCTGGTCTGGTGGGCTGTCTCTTAGAGGCCAGAAGAGGTAGGCTAGGGAGAGAGTGCAAGAATGCGGCAAACACTGAGGGTTACCTCCCCTGATATAGTCTTCCCTTCTTGCCTAGCCATTGTCTTCCAGGGTTTCCAAGACCAAGGGTTCTTGGGTTTTGTGCACAACAGGATCTTTGCCTTCTCCTCATGGATTCCACTCATTCATTGCTTTGAACGGTGAGCTCTGTAATATTTGCAAACCCTTCTCAGTGAGGTCATTTTTATGTTCGGTATTGCGGTACAAGTTTCCAAATTGGCACCCACAACTTTACTAGAAAAGGAACTCCACAGAGTAATTATGAGTCATCTGAAAAAAAGTACCTCTTTTTGGTTAATTAAAACATTTCTGCTCTACAGCTTCATGTGCTTCCCTTTCATTTGTAGATTCTGAAAACTAAGACATAATAACTTACAGTCTGCTTTCTTTGTACTATCACAGTTTTATAAACCTTTATCATATTCCCCCTCAACCATCTGTTTTTTCAGACTGAAGAGTCTTAGCTTATTTAGTCTCTCTTCACAATGAAGAGAAGCCGTTCCAAATTCCTGCTCATCCTAGTTGCCCTTCTTTGTATCATTACTATATCCTTCTAGAGATGGCAGGACTAGAAGTACAGATCTGTGGAGGCACAGTGGACTTGTCTCCCAAAAGTGTGCTAAAGACGTTTATGAAACAAAGTGACTGAAGCAGAGTGCTAGCTAATACAACCTCTCAACAGCAGAGGAAAAAATAGCAAGAAAGTGATAAATTTTAAGGTGTTGGACAGTAAAAGACTGCCCTTGCTGTTTAGGTAGAAGAGCATAAGTATGTTAGAGAAAAATCCCCAGCACCATAAGACTTAATATCCAGGATTTTTGGGTAAATCACCATGACTCAAAACTCTATGTGATCATGTGTACAGATAACATTTTAGCAGTTAGCAACACTGTTTGATACTAGGCAGGAATTATTTATGAAATAAAACATTAATGCAGTAGTTTGTCAATTTATACTTTGTTTCCCATTCTTAAGAATTCTGTACAGAAATTCTAGTGAATAAGTAGAACAAAGATTACTAGATTTTTTCTTCTCTGTTTCAGTGTAAACATTCAATGTATTTTTAGAATAATGATTGTTAGGAACTAAGAAGATCTACAGAAAATTAAGTCATTGAGTCCATACACATTAGTCAAGACGTTTTAATCCATTTCTTCATTTTATTCCTCTGTTAAAGAAAGGCAATATTTGCTTACATAACTCAGGAGTGCTGTGAGCGATAATTAATGCATATAAGCAGCAGTACGATTAAAGTGAAGAGCTATGTACTTCCAAAGGATTATTAATTTTATTATCATCATTAGTACTGCACTGAGCTATTGTAAATTGCTGAAAGAGCCAATTACTGTGGATTTTCTCGAGATGACTTTGTAAGGTATTAAAAGGAGAATGTTACACTGCAGAAATCTACAATGAAGTTGTAAAACTGAGATTACATTCTGTGCTGTAAAATGGTATCATCCATACCAGAAGCAAAAGTAATTTGTAAGTGCTGATTAACACAAAAACATACTCATCTATCTTTTAACTCACAGATACAGTGACTCCTTCCCTGCTTGCTGAACATCTCTATTAATGATTTTGAGTCATAAGCCAGAAATGTAATTTGAGGAAAGAGGTCATGGCCAATGACCTTGGCCAATGGCCAATAAGCAACTGGATTTCTAAAGTTTAATGAGGGCATACTGACCAACTGGGCAGCTGAATCTGACAGTGTGGAAGCTCCCACCACTGGGAATGCGTGCTCATGCCATCTCCTGTAGTCCAGAGGGCGATGAGCTGTGGCTATCCCATGGCTGTGACCAGGCACTCGTGCTGGAGTGGGATGAACTGCAACACAACTGGACAAGAGATGCATGGTCCTAAGGCTTCCAGCTACGGCTTCTTATCCCTCACATTGTAGCATATCTCCTTCAGGTAAAGCAATCTCTTGGCATGACTGAGCTCTGAAATGAGCTGTGGAATAAGTCTGATTAAAAATGGCACCAGCAACTATTGTTTGGGGAAAGGGTATTTTTTAAAAATAGATCATTTATAAAGATGTTTTGGAATATGACTAAATCTCGAGACTGTCCCCATGAACGTTTAAAATAGTTTTGTCAAAACCTACTTTAAGTGGCTATTTGGATTAATATTCTTGAGTTTCCCATGAGTACGAGCCAAATTATACCGTGAAGAAAAATTCACTTATTTCCACTGGCAGTAAGTAATAATTTCTTATACATAACTTCTGCCTCTTATTTGAGTAGCTACCCAGACATTCCAATTTAGGTTCTTGATGAGTTGAGAATAAAAGATTTCCCTATTCTAAACTGAGAGATTAATTACAGAACAAAGTCTGTCTATGAAGAGAAATACTGTTATTCTTCATCCTTTACCAATGCTGAGAGAAAGTAATTAGGAGTCTAATCAAACCCCATGCAGGGTTTGTAGGGAAAGTTAAACCACCTCTGACCTTGCTGCCACTTTACTTCTCTGGGTACTGGAAAGAGTGCTGGTTTAATTGAAACAATCCAGGAACCCGACAAGACACTCTTCCTGTGATAGCAATCTCTGAATTATTGGAAAATACCATCTAAGGAGACAGCGGGGTTCGTGGCAGCTGACAAAGTTGTCCTACAGAGCTGCCAGCACAGCCACGCCATGCAGGAAGAAATGGTAGCATGGACTCATTCAGCTGGTGATTTTCAGAAAGGGCTCAACCAAGCAAAGATTGTTCTTTTTTTATGAGTTTTGTTATCGGTCAGCTTGGTTGGGACGTGAAGCTTACCTCATGGCGCTGTATTTCAATGTCTTGATGACATTGTTGAGTTACTGACCAACAGGATCACATTAAAACTCTTCTGCAGCAACAGGATGAGTGTAATTAATGCTGTGTGGTCATCACAACATGTCTATTCACTCATTTTAGGCCAGACGGGACATCGGGAAATTCGGACTGGATATGCATTAAGATTTCTTTATTGTGAAGGTGGGCAAACACTGGGACGGGCTTCCTGCTGAGATGGCTGATGTTCAAAAGGCATTTGGCCAACATCCTCATTAATATGCTTTAACTTTTGGGTAGTGCTGAAGTTTGACAAGACTTGGTGATCTTTGTAGGTCACTACCAAATGAACAATCCTATTTTATTCCGTTTTGTTATTTTCTTCTGCCTTTCTTCTCCCTTTGGGGGATTTGTCCTTGGAAACCTCTAACCAACCCCTACTTGAAGACATTTTGAGGAAGCAGATACCCTCCCCACTGCTCTGTGAAGCACCTTGCCCTTACAACACATGGCACAGAGGTCACATGTGGCCCCACTGCCACAGACAAGTCTGCTGGCCCACCTGCAACCTCGAGGCTGCCAGAACTGTGCCCTAAGGGGAGGGGCTGCCAACTGGGCCACCCTACGGGACACAGGCTTGGAAATGGTGGTGCGATGGAACCTCCCTTGGCCCTTCGGAGCCAGCCAGAACAGCCGGTAGCCTAACGGCCCAGCCCGGCCCAGCGCCCGACCACGGGTGGGCGCTACCCTGTGGGCGGCAGCTCCCGGCAGCCCCTCGCGCCTCCACCCCGGGCCTCCCGCGGGGCGCCCGCAGCGCCCCCAATGGCCGCCTCCAAGTGCGGGAGGCGGAGCTCGGCCTGCGCGACGCGTTTCAAACGGGCGAACCGCCGGGCGCGGAGGGAGGGCGGGCCGGAGCGCAGTCCCCGCCTGGGAGTTTAAAGCGCCATTTTGTGCCGGGCGGCGGATATCGATCGTCGCTCCCTGTCGCGCGAGCGGCGGGGTGCTCGGCGCCCGTCCTCTGCCCTTCTCCGCGCCTCTTTCCCCCGTCCCTCCGCTCCCATGACCCGCAGCAGGAAGCAGGCGGCGCTGGAGAGAGGAGCCGGCAAGATGAACTCAGAAGCGGGGAGCGCCGCTGAGGGGGCCCGGGCGGCGGCGGCGGGGGCAGCCGGGAATGGAACGGCGCCCGGCGTCTGGGGGCTGGAGGGCGATTCGGAGAAAGTTGTGTACTCGCGCTCGCAGGTCTCCTACGCCGGCACCAAGGCGCTGGGCGACGCCCTCAAGCTCTTCATGCCCAAGTCCACCGAGTTCATGAGCTCCGACTCGGAGCTGTGGAACTTCCTCTGCAGCCTCAAGCACGAGTTCTCCCCGGTCATCCTCCGCAGCAAGGACGTCTACGGCTACGCCTCTTGCCGCGCCGTCGTCCCCGACCCGCCGCCGCCCTCGGCCGAACGGCCTCGCCACCGCCCCGGCAAGCGGCGCCTCCCGCCCGCCAAGCGCCGGGCCGCGGTCACGGGCGGCTCCGCCAAGCGGCCCCGGCGGCGGCGGCGGCGCCGCAGGAGGGCACAGGGCTGGCGGCACCGAGCGGCACCGGCGGCCGGCGGCCCCCAAGGCGAAGAGCGGCTGCAGGCTGCGGCGGGGGCGCCGAGCGAGGAGGAGGCTGAGGACAGCGAGCGGGGCAGCCCGGCCGAGGAGGCCGCCTGGGAGCAGCCGTTCGGCGGCAAGTCGCTGGAGGAGATCTGGAAGGCGGCCACCCCCCGCCTCATCACCTTCCCCACCATCCGGGTGCGGGGCGGCGTCTGGAACTGGCGCAGCCTGGAGGCGGCGCGGCGCCGGGCGCAGCGGATCCTCGGCGTGGACCTGTCGCCCGTGGTGCGGGTGCGCCGCCTGCCCGTGGCGCCGTCCTGAGGCGGCGGGAGGGGAGGGAAGGCCGGCGCGGACAAAGAGACCAATATCAGTCACCTGTTTACATTGCTTTTGTCTGGATCATGTTCTTCTGCTGCACTTTACGGCTCGCTAGAACCGGGGCCGGGGAGCCGGGCCCCGGGCGGGCGAGGGGCCGGCTGCGGGTACCGCGCGTGGGGACCAAGTTCCGCTTCCACTTCTCCCATCGGGCTACCTCACTGGTCCAGAAGTCCACCCAAGAAGTTGTTTTCCAAAGGAACTTAACTTTCATGCTTGTATAATAAAGCACCATCCGATTCTCGTTCTCCCTTCCCCCCCCCCCCCCCCCCCCCCCCTCGCTTCCCCTTTCCGATGGATTATGTATGCTTTGTGGTGTTGCACTAGTATGTGCTCAGGGTATTTTGAATCCCAAGCATTCCCAAGTTTCAGTTCACTCTGACCGAGGATGCGTTAAGAATGGAGGTTCAGGACTTGTGGCTGTTCTTGATGGTGCAAAAACTTTTTTTTTTTTTTTAATTTCATGGGCTTAGTGATATATACAGATGTATTGCTCAGTATAATTGTTACACTTTTGTATCTAAAGTCATTTTTAAAGTTTTCTAGTTGAACTAAGTATTTGTTTCTATTGAGCACCTAAAGATAGAATCATACTGATATTTTATAAACCTGTTTACTTTAGGGAAGCTCATTTGGTCAACCTAAGTGAACTTAATAAAAGTTAAAGAAAAGTGATGTTTCAGTTCAATGAAACTGGACTGCACAGAGATGGGTTCCTCACTGGAGTCTGCCGTGCTTGTGCTTAACGGAGCCTCTGTGGTATCCCCAGTAAACAAGCTTAGAGCTGGTGAAGAGTGTAACTACTCGTGGAAGCTGGATATAGGTGTCTGAAGGTGAACTGTGGTACACGTAATGTTGGCATTAATGGCAAAAGAAAAATTAAAAAAAGACTCAGTACCTGGTTACTGCTTAACAAAATAGCCCTGGTGTCAACCCTGGGTCTGTCAGATGACTAATGGTAGATAACCATATCATTGTAATTACTTGCACATAATTATTTTTATAAATCTCTCCTGGGCTTCATAGTGGACTGTGGTGTAAAATTCATAATGTGATTTAACTACTTGGACAGAAAAATTCCATCTTGCTGTTCCGTGTGGCAGGCAGTCCCTCTTTCATCTTTAGTTTTTTTGTTTTTCGTAAAGGGCTTTTCCTGGTTCTTGCCCGTTGCTGTTGGTGCGTAAGAAGCAAAGGTGTAGATTTTCTTCTGCTTGATGTTTTTTGAGTTTGGCAGAAGTGTTTTGTGAGAGACAGCTTGTGTTCTTTGTATCCTAGCAAACAAGGAACTTACTGGTTTCCCTAGTGGAATGAATAACTTCACAATTTGTTTGTAGGATGGTTTGGTGACTTAAAATTTCTTTCCCGATTGCTGTTGACTCCTTGTTGCCTGCTGTTGGTGGAGGTAGTAAGACAGCTAGATGTGTAGAGGTAGTTTGTAAAAACTTTAAAGTACTAATCTGAAGCAACCAAATTCTTCTAAAACTTCTTTATATTATGTAGTTCTTACTTAGCAAAGCTGTGAAGTTCGCATTCTTCCAAAGTAACCATCTGTTCTATCACCATTAAGTTTTGAAATCGTTTATATAACATTAGACTGCCTGCTGATGGCTGCAGTAGTGCCACGTCACATTTCAGAGGGGAACTAGGAAATGAAAGTTCAAGGGTGCATATTGTTGTTATGCTATTTCTCTGGCTATAATGCCCGCTTAAATTTAGAGGCAAAGTTGTCTTTAAAACTCAGTATGACAAACTGCACTGTGACCAAATGCCAAGTATTTCAGTTTTGACATTCATTTCAGAAACGCTAGCTAAGAGGATTGTTGCTGATACTTGAAGTGTCTAGTTGACTTCAATGAAGTTGTGTTCCTACTGCTAGGTTGAATTGTTTTTTTCAGTATTCTTTTGAGAAATCTGGGTAGAGATAACAAAATTTAAGCAGCTGTCTTGTGCGGATTTTTCACATATATTGTAAACAGGTGTAGGACAGACTAGGTCAAATTTCTGGGACAGAGATAAGGCTGCCAGAGGTAGGATATGGGAGATACTATAGTTTGTGCTGCCTTGTTTTGATGCTTATTCTGTAGTGTTCTTTGTGGGTACGAAATACTGTGAAATAACATCAACTCTGTTGAGTGAGTCTTGTGCAGGCTGCATCCCTAAGGTGTACTTATTTTTCTCTTGGTTCTGCCTTGACTTCTTTGTTTTGAGGCAGCAGCTCTTTGGGGGGTATGCTATGCTTTGCTGGTGCTCTGTGAGGAAGTTGGATCGAAGGTCTGGCAGCCGCGTTCACAAATTCTTAACTGAGCTATTTCTGTCTGTGAAGTCAGTTAAGGGGGGAAATCTGCAGTTAGGTTTTCTGGTAAATTAATGTGCTGAGATAGCAAAGGATCAGTGAAAGGAGAGACTGTGAAAGCTAACAGCTTACAGGAAAGCTAACACAGCTTAATTTCATGGTCATGTTTACAACGGTTTGTGGCAATCAATGGTAGGATTACCTGTGGTCCAGCCCTTTCCCTCTTTTCCCCTCTCAAAACTGCAGTTCCTACCTACCGCTTTGTCTTGGTGCTCATCTGAAGAAGCTAATCTGAAATCTGTTCTATTTTAGGTTCATGCAGACTGATAATTGTTGGCTTTTTTTGGGCCTCTTAGCTGCAGACAAGAACTGAGGAAGTCAGACAAGAGTGTGCAAGCCTTCTGCAGTATTGAATTAGACAATTTTAAAGCACAAAAGCATTAGGTTTTATTCTGCCTGATGGACTAATGACACTATTGTATTTTACAGATGCTGTTGGAGAAAGTATAATAGATTAGGTGGATTTCTGGTCTTGACTCACTGTGGCTGTTTTCATACAAACCCATTTTTGACGTGTGAATTGTGGTTTGCCTGATTTAACTCCATAGGTTTTAGTATCCTCTCACAGATTCATAGAACTCATAGAATGGCCTGGGTTGAAAAGGACCTCAAAGTTCATCCAGTTTCAATCCCCCTGTTATATGTAGGGTCACCAACCGCCAGACCAGGCTGCCCAGAGCCACATCGAGCCTGGCCTTGAACATGTCCAGGGATGGGGCATCCACAACCTCCTTGAACAACCCGTTCCAGTGTGTCACCACCCTCTGTGTGAAAAACATCCTCCTAATATCTAACCTAAATCTCACATCTTTGTTTAAAACCATATTCCCTTGTCCTATCACTATCCACCCTCATAAACAACCATTCCCCCTCCTGTTCATACACTTCCTTCAAGTACTGGAGGGCTGCAATGAGGTCTCCCTGGAGCCTTCTCTTGTCCAAGCTAAACAAGCCCAGTTCCCTCAACCTTTCTTCATAGGAGAGGTGCTCCTGCCATCTGATCATCTTAGCGGCCATTCTCTGGACCCACTCCAAGAGCTCTGCATCCTTCTTGTGCTGGGAAGCACAAAATGAAGCCCAGAATAAATTCAGCGTACGATGCCCGGTCCAGTTGAGTCAGCATGGCTGAGTTCATATTAAACAGGAGTCCTGTGGTAGCCTCTATTGGCAGACTTTTGCAGTAGCCAGTTCCTTCCCATATGAGCTCCCTTCATATAATGGCTATCTGTACTGGAAGTTGTACTATTTCCTTTACCAAAATGCAAATTTTTATCCAGTCACTCCAAGGTTACTGAATTTCAGATTGCCACAATGCCAAAATGAGTTGAGTTACAGCCCCAGATGTCAAGGAGAGAGTTGATACGTCCATTTTGTCTCACATGTTGCTGGGAGGAGACTCTGAATCCAAGAGGCTGTGGTCATGCAAGTACATTTTTCCTCAGTCATCATGCAAGTACATTTTTCAGGACTGAAGTTTGTAAAAGGAGAAAGCAGTGCCTTACAGACTCTTTTCTCTGATGTTGCTTAGAAGTTGTCACATCGAAGGATCAAAGTGTACTGCTGTCCTTGAAGCCATCTGTTGCCAGCCGGTAAACAACAAACTCTATATGCCCGTGCCTCATGCAGAGCATCATTGTGTATACTTGCCAATGGCAAGACTTGTGGTACTTGGATTTTGCTGTGAACATGTAGGGGATGTTGTGTGTGTCTATATTTCTCTGCCTATCAGAAGCAGGGAGCAAAGTAGTTTGTAGACGACAGATTTGATCCCAAATAACATTTCAGTTAATACTTAACATGGCAGAGTCCTGGACTCCTTGTGCTACTGAGAAGAGTTGATTTATGCTAATTTAAAGTTGATCAGTGCTGTAGTCTGAGTTCAAAGTTTGCATGTACAGGAAACCAGTACTGAAAACATTCGTATTTCTTTTTGGCACGGTGGACTGACACATCAAGAAAAAATTCTTAATTGTATACATAAATCAAACCCATTGACTATAGCTTGAAAAAAATGCTTTGACTTCAGAAGCTCAGTTTATGATGGTGTTTACAAACACAGGAAATCTGGAATCAAATGACTATATTCACAGTAGATTTTAGACACTACCCATCAAACTCATATTAAGTAACATAGCAGGTAAGGAATCCTGGAATTCATGAGACCCGAATTCTGATACTCTCTGTCTCATTTGGAGGAGGATCTTTGAAGTGCCAAGTCCTGAAGACTGGGTTATAGCAGCTTAGACAGTTTCACTTTGTATAATAAAAATTCACTAAACTTGAGGAAATTCCTGGTTATTAATGGGTTTGTTTGTTTGTTTGGGTGGGTGTTGTTGTTGCTTCTTAGGATACACCTTGATTCCTCATCTGGTACTTATTTTAGGTGAATGTTACTGCCCTAACAGTGAAGGCTGAGGCAGCTGCATTGCATAGTGTTCTGTGGTAGGACATCTGCTTGGTCAGTGACTCCAAATGTGTACTGCTCGTGATGGTTTATTCCCAAGCTTTCAAGAGTCATCCAATGGGTATGATGGTAATGTGACAGTGTAGGAGAACATTGAAATATTTCTCATCCCTAATCAAGGTAAAGCCATTTTATCACACTGTAAAAATAAAACAGATTTCCTCAAAGTTAATGTCTAAATATCTTTATAGGACTACAAAAGATTCTCTTAGTTCTTTTGTACTACTACTTTTTTGCTACTTTTTCTTTAAGTAAAAAGACCTGAAAATATTTCTGGGGCTGTTATCAGGAATAGAGTCTCATTTATCCACTTATTTACTGTAAAACTCCCCAGGAAGCTGCTGAATAATTAAGGCTTGACATTATAGGACAAGGGAGAAATAAACCTTCATTCCTGTAGATCCTTTTTCCTCTGACAGGTGTAGAAATGAGCCAGACAGGAAAGTGTGTGGGGTTCCCTGTGCTCTCCACTGGGATTTTAGAAGGCTTCCTTTCCAATTCTTTCAGACTCCTTATTTGAGATTGTAGAATATGAGATTTGATAGTCTCAAAGTTAGAACATTGCCAACAGGAAAACCCTATCCCTTTAACTGCTGTGATCAGCCTGTTGTTCTTTTCCACCCACTGCTACTTCAGGAATGCATGCTGTCTGTGATGCCCTCTTAGACTGGTTTGGAGGAGAGAGATGAGCAGTCTAGAGGACATGGGGAAGGAAATACGTGCTCTTACAGACGGCTTTTATTTTTGGGTGTTTGTCTGTTGACTGCTTCTTCCCACCTTCACTCTTTCCAGCACTGTCAGGCACCTCTAATTACCTGTTGCTTTGCTAATGCAACTGAGCAGCCTTTTTGCCAGCTTACATTGCCCTTGCCAAACTACTTGGTATAGAATGATCTCGGAAGATGGAGAGGACACGCTTAGAACTATTTGCATTTGTAATAGATATTCTCCTAACCTCACATTTGGGCAGCACTGGACTGTAGTCAAAATACCAGATGCTGTTTCCAAGAGGATGGTATTTCCTGGATGAGAGCTAAGAAACAGAACTGAAAGAACCTGATGTGATGATTCTTTGTGATTGAGTATACGTGGACCAAGATGCCTTTTCAAAGACTTTTAGGGAAAGAAGGAAAGTTTCTTTCCATCTACCCACACATCCATATGCTTAAACATTAAAGCAAAGGCGCTATGTTATTCTAGGTTTTTTCTTTTCCAGTGGAGCAGTTGCAATAACAGCCACCTGCTTTGTTCATCCAAGGGTTGTTAAAGCCATTTATAACTGAAATTGTCCCAGGGCTCCAAAAGGTAACTAGTGAATACGAGCATGTACTTTTGAATTAGCTGTGCAGTATTCGGTTGTCCGGGCAGGCGGCACAGCACACTGTCCCATCCCACTTGGTGGGCTAGGGTGAGGTTACCCTTTTAATTCTCTGTGTAGTAACTAGGAGCAATAACAATTACTTGAGGAGTTCGAACAAATCACAGATGTACTTTGAAAAGCAAAATTACAGTGGATAGCAGTGAGGCAAAACTTGCAACAATACCTCATAGAAACTGGGCAGATTTACAGCAAAACTGTTTTAAGGCCACAGTGATCCTACCTAGAAACTACCTTGAGTACTTCTAATGGTTATCCCATTCAGAAGACACTTTCTAGTTAGATCTCTGTGGATTTTACCTTATGCGGAGTCCACTAATAACTTGTGGCATAATCTCCATTTGCCTTCAGTCTTGAGACATGGTGAGGGGAACTGAGCTCTGACTTTTCAGATATCTGATTTTTCTTTTACTTTTCCAGTAATAACTTCAGAGAGGAAGCAACCACAGACAGAAAAACCACTGTTCTAGGTGGAAGACTGGAAGTGCCACTGCTGCTCCTGTTGACTGGCCTTCAGCAAGAGGGTCAAAGAACTCGGACACAAGTTGCCTTCCACTTAACTACTTTTTCCATGAAGAAACACAGCACCTCTTCCTGTGAAGGCACAGAAATAGCAGCCTTTGGTGTAGCTGTAAACGTCAGGTGTGATTTTTTTCATATAGATTCCCAGTACTTTGTACCTTAGCTTATACTGCGGTTAGACAGTGTTTCTTTTTTATTCCTCTAAGTAACCAAAAGGTTAACTCTTTCAAATGCTGCCCATACTCTTTTTCTTTGCAAAGATGCATCCATTGGTCAGGAAGTTGTGCTTGTAGAACACAATAATTTAGGTTGAATGGGACTGACAGAGGTTACCTGGTCAACAGCATCCTCCACAAGCAAGCACAGATAAAATGTGTCTTGAACAGTGGGCCTTCAAACACATCCTAATTACTCTTATAAAGACAGAAGAAACAAGGAAATAAGTAATCACAAACAAGAGTGCAAGGAAAATATCTTGGGTTGAAACCTACAATGAATGAACAAATAAAGTTCCAGTCTTTTATGCTACAGAAGCTGTACATTGTGGCAAAAGTGAAATTTGGAGCTTTTTATCGTCTTCTCTTGGATGATTAAATTAATGCTGCTGAGCAGAAATGTCCCAATACTTCTAGATTCTAGATAAATGGGAAGGGTTAGAAGAAAAAGTGGAGGAAATTTTGAACAAATTTCTGCTTTTTGAAATCGTTCCATCTACTGATTGCCTTTGCTTCAAATTCCAGCCTTTCAGTGCAGCCTTGTAATCTGACAAAATTCCCAAGTGCAATGAGTTGTGCCTCAGAGAATATACCCTAGCTGCTCTTAAAGCACATTAGATATTTGAATACTGATTAGATCTGTCAAATGTGCTCATTTATTAGCAAGAAATAATGGTCCTTTATGTAATAACTATGCATAAATTACTTTGATCTGCATATAAATTTCACCTCATTGTCCAGTATCTAATGGAAGCTATTTCATCAAGTTTTCCACCAGACCAGGTGTCTTAAATAATCCCCTGATGTTTGTATTCTTCTGAATTGGCTTAGCCATTTTGTCATTATCCATTTCCTCACCTCCAGCTTCCTTTCCCATATTTCCAAAGCATGTAAGAGTCTTTCTGTATCCTTTCTATAAAAAAAAAAAAAAAAGTTGCAGTCATGTTGATCATGTCCCATTTGGAGCCATTTGAATGAAACAAAACCTCAAGGTTTTTGGTGAGCTGCCTGCAATCATCTTCAAAAATAAAGGTTTGACTTTGTGAAAAAATTCCTATTTAAAACAAAAGGAAAATGTAAGGCAGCTTTTATTTTATTTTATTTTGTCATTTTAATCAAAACCTATCTTATTTTTTTGCAAAAAGTATTTCATTAAATATTTGGAAAAACTGTATTTTGAGAGAAGTATAAAAGGCAACAGGGAAGTGGAAGCTGTTTAGCTATTTCTGAGCACTGAGAACTCTTATTTTCAGTGATTTTCTTCATTGCTTTTTTGAGTTAAGTGCCTAACCCGGAATTTTGTGGGTACCTACCTGGATGAATCACTGGTCAGGTGAGCTGGTCGGATGTGGACTCACTGGGAAAGAGGGTCTTTGTGTTAGGCACACCTCTGACATGCATGGTAGGATTTAGGATCGCTTTGTCCTCCCTTTTGGTGCTTGGCATCCCCCTTCTCTCAAGTTGCTCTGTCTCCAAATGAAATCTGTCTGAAACCTGGGTCTGAAAAGCTGTTACTCTACTGCACTGCATGCTACATAGGATTTTCTCTGGGGCGCTGAGTTAAAAAACCCACCAGTTTAGAATTGCAGCTCTCCATCTTGCCTCATTAGAATGCTGCATAGTATCAGGAGCACTAGACAAGGAAATAATATATCATGTCAGCAGCGTTGCTAATTAATGTGTAAATCATTTTGCTCACTTTTCTCCATCACAAGCTCAGTTCAAAAAAAAATTTAAAAAAAATCAAGATTTAAAAATCATATATATGCCTTCGAGTTTAGTGAGTCACTAAATTTCATGCTTTTCAAGATTTTCTTTACCTCCAAGAACAGAATCTCATTTTAATTTTGAATGATAAACAAGTTTGCTCAGTCTAGGAATGGGGACATTAAGAAAAACATCAAATACCATGATGCTGGCAATAAAATCCCTAAGAGTTGGCAGTCGTGGATCAGAGAAGACAAGGCTTGGGAGGGAGCCAGAGCCTGCCTGTGAACAGCAGCAGCAAGCTGGAGACAGCTGTCTGGAATCCGTCTGGGCAGCAGGCACCCCAGGAGATGAGAGAGTCATGCAGGGAAGCAGCTTTTTGCTGCTATGGGAGCCATAACATCAGAGCTTGTTTCCACTTATAGAGGTTTCCTGTTAGAACTACAACTGGCAAACCCTGCCAATGAAGATGAAAGTTAGAGAGCTTCCCAGAATTGAGCTAAATGCGCAGAAAGGAGTTGCTGCATGTATAAAAGCATCTATATTATAGGTTTTGTTGGCATGGTTATGTGGTTTGGGAATGGGTGTTGTGTTTTTTAAACTGATGGAGAGCAAAGCTTTAGGAAGCGGGCAGGAGAAAAGAGCAGCAAAGGGAGCCACAAGTTGCATGTCTCTAGGCATGATCATTTGCAAGAGCAGTCAGACCAAGATTCCCCAGGTCTTTGGAACTGTGGGGAGGTGAAGACAGCTGTTGTTAACAAAGCAGTCTTCTGTTACTCCCATAAGAACTGGAATTACTCATGGGAATTTATCATAAAGCTTGTAGGGTTAGGGAGCCTGGCACACTTTTCTTGCTTCTGGACTCCTTGTGCACATAAGTCCCATCAAACACATGCATCATGATGGCTATCTGGAACATGGATCTGAGATTGAGTGTTTAAGGTGTTCAGTCAAAGATCTGTCCATCTTTGATTCATCTTGGTAGCTACAGTCTAAAGATAAATAATCTGAGTTGTGTTCAGGCATACTTAAGCTTCAGAACATCTCTTGTTGGATCACTGTAATTCATTCCTATAGAGTAGATGAAGGAAATGTAGAGTAGATGAAGATTGGATCCACATGTTCCAGTGGGGCCCTGGACTCCACCAAGGAGCTATGCAGGGACACCAAGGAACATGGTACTGGTCCTCTCCCCGCTCCAGCTGGAGGCAGGAAGCAGCACTAGCTGGGGAGGAGGTGATAAATGCTGGCCATCCCCACAGAGCGGCTGAAGGCCGGAGCCATCCCTGTGCTTTTCAAAACACCACAGAAACGGCAGCAGGGCTGTGGCTGCGTCCCAGGCAGAATATATGTTCCCATAAAACTCAGCTTACGAGCTCTTACCACTATCAAAAACCACTGGAATGTTAAAACACCTTGTTACTAGTGGCAACCATTTTCTGCTAGTCTAATTTTTGTCCTTTCGAGGAGTGGGAGGAGATCAAGTCACATTTCTTGTTTGCTTGGGAAGCCGTCGTGTCCTTTGCTTTTGCTGTGCAGGTCAGCCCTCCCACAGCCTTCCACAGTCCGTGGGCAAGGATTTACAAGCTTAGCAGCCCCTGGGTGAGGGTTTTTTTTTTCCAGACCCTCTCTGCCACCTGGACTTTCCCCAGGGCACGGCAGGGCCTGCAGCCTGTCCTATCATCACCTGCCCTCTCGTAACCAGTGGCTCACCTGGCCTCATCGTCCCTCTGCAGAATTGTTTTGTCTAGCTGGAAGATAAAGATAAGTCTGTGTTTTTTAAGGATAGATCCTAGGCAGATGTTCCAGAGGGAAAGCACTGAGCAGCAGAGCAAGTAAACCAAAAGAGTACAATTCTGTGATAAAACAATGTTTTCATGCACCCATCTGAAATAAAATCGTCGGAAATGGAGATCAACCTTTGTTTCCTCCTACCTGTCTTGTTGTTCCACCTCTCAGAGAACAGCTACAGGGCTCTCAGCCATAAAGCACAGGGCCTAGTGCATCTTAGGAGAAAGTCCTGGCCACTTTGTAGGTCTCAGACCAAACCCACGAAACCTCACCATCTAATGTGTCCAGAGAGCTGCTGGAAGGCTGTGTTACAAGGAGATTATATTATTTCTGTGTGACTTGCCAGAGACATTTCAGCTCTTGCCTCCTGTAGCCTGCTGCTACAATAAACCGGAGCCCTGTTGCTTAGGCAGAGTTTTGGATAATTGAAAGGATTTGGAGGTAGCTGTGGGAAGGCACTGGAGTCCTGAGCTCTGCTGGAGGGCTTAGTGACTTAATGCTCTGAAGTGACAGAATTCCCATTTCAGGTTGATATGTATTAATACCAAGTGTGAAAAGTGAGGTGCACTGGCAGATAAAAACATTTTAATGCTTGAGCCCATAACATTAGTTAGTGGGAGCTGTGGATATGCTAACTTTAGCTGCAGAGCTTTTACACTCATACATGAACATTTTGATTGTAGAATAATAGAATCATTAAGGTTGGAAAGATCACTAGGATGATCTAGTCCAACCATCAACCCATGCTCATGACTGCTGTAGACCACATCACTCCATGCTACATCCACCCTTTCCTTGAACACCTCCAGGGATGGTGTCCATCCCTGATGGTGGCCTTTCTCTTTTGAAACTGCAAATTTCTCTTCCCTTTGGTTTTATCTTAAATCTGGTCTTACTCAAGACCAATGTGTTGATGCTGGGGTGATCAAGCAATGGCCCTATTTTTTTTTTCTTCTAAAATTCTGTCCCTTATCATACATCAATTTTGACCTTTTCCATTTCATTCAGTCTAAATACAATACTGATAAAACTCTAAATGAACGTGAGCCAGTATTGTCCCACACAAAGAGAATCACTTTTTCTCCTTTTCTGATTTCCCCAACCATCTCACAATGAATGACATGAAAGAGAGCTTTCAAGAAAGGGATAATGTGCTTGTTCCAGCAGTCAGCAACCCTGCCCATGGCGGAGGGGTTGGAACTAATTGATGTTTGAGGTCCTTTCCAACCCAAGCCATGCTATAATTCTATGATTCTGTCTCCATAGGTTCAGACACAGAATAGCAGACCAGCTTGGGTCCTGCCCTCTTGGTTTGGCACTTGACTCTTGTGTTCTTCAGCTGCCAGGCCCCTTCCAACCAAGACAGCATTGTCATTTGTTCAGCAGTTCTCTGGGTGTTACTACACTAATGACTGTTCTTCAGAAGATTTATCACTGAGGGACAGAGCACTGTGCTTCTGCTGGATGCAGCTGTGGGCTTAGAGTAGGTAGCATGTCTTTGGCAGGGACCATCTGTGTCTGTAGCTGTTCTGTTTTGGCTCAAAGCCAAAAGCTCTATAAGCCTTGCACTTTGTCTCTGGAGGAAAAGTAATTGCTCGCTATGCTGCAATGTGCAGGTAGTGCTAGCTTGGGAAGGAGGCATGAGGAATTTGCCTGATCTGAGTGCTCATAGCATGGCTCTGAGATTAACGTAGGGAACTTGCTGTCATCACCACACAAGCTTTGAGGCTTGGGGACATTGCAAGGAGATGGAGAGGAAGGGTTTGTGACTATGAAGATTTTTTTTTCCCCATTTTTTATTACTAAAAACTAGAGTTGGCATCTCAGCTAGTTTACACAAGATAGAGATGTGAGAGATTTATGCACTGGTGATATTAAAGAACGCAGTTGTTCCCTTCTGTCTTGATTCCCAGTCCTTGTCTGTCACCATGGGCTGACCCCTGCTGATGCACATCAGCTCTGTGTCCAAGGCTGAATTCTTCAGCAACAGAGATAAGGTGTCCTTGGTTGCTGGCCCTTGCCAGTGGAGTGCCTTAATTGAGTCATTACTAGGTACGACAGAGCCAAATCTGCCCTTCAAGAATATGTTTTTTGGATGCAACAGCCTGAAACAGTGGAGGGGAAAAAAATCAGGAAAAGAACCACAACACTAAAACATCTACTGGCAGTCAGAGTGGCAAAAAGCAGGCTCCTGTGATGATAATCCTTTGAGACAGTATTGCATTTGGCACCCAGGCACCTGTGTGATCTGTGTCTTGAGAATCCCTTAGCAAGATGAGGAGTTTCCATTTTAAAAGAAAAAATATGGCAGAAACTGGGAGTGAAAACTTACCTTGTTTAATTTATGATGTCTCCATGCTTACATCCTCCATAAATCTTAGAGAAGAAGGAGCCACTCATAGTTCTCCCACTCACCTTTAATCCACAGTGCTCCTTCTCTGTAGACTTGAACTTCCACAGAAATAGGATTTATCTTCAGGTTTTATGTTTGTTTTTGTTGGTGGGAGAATTCTTCTGTTTTCTTAACTCAAGGGAAAATGAATCAATGTGCAGTGGGAGGCTTAGACTCAAGATTGAACAAGAATGAATTTCTTGTCTTCGCGAACTGGAGAGCATACATCTCAACACCATTCAGTAAATATTTATTCACAGTCTTTTTACAGTCTTTTGCTGTAGGTAAAACAGAAATAATCTATATTGCCTAAAAACCATTCCAGGAACTTGTCAAAATTTTATATTGACACAATGATCTTAAATGTAGCAATATATCTTCTGTTTGATATTTTGATATTCTGATAGTGTAATTATGAAGCACTCAAAATTGAAAAAAATCCCACTTTAAATTTTTTTACAGGATCTTTGAAAAGGTAGCGTTTTTTCATATACTCAAAGCCTAAAAAACTTCAATGTGTATTTCACAGATCATCACACAAACAAAACACATTGCAGAGCCCTTGTTATTTGTGAAATGTTTTGACTCGAATAGCTGGGGATGAATAGAGACAGATATATGTGTATGTGTGTATGCATACATATGTATATAAACACAGATTTGATATGTGGTGGCACCTTCTTAACCAAGTATTATTCAATTGCAAATTTTTGTGCATCTATCTGAAAATAACATGTAAGAAATGAACACTACAAACAGGGAAAGAAAAATCAGGTTTTGGATCATGGATGCACCCACGTGTGCTGAAGGAACTGGCAGAGGTGACTGCTGAACAACTATCTATCATCCTTGCAAGGTCTTGGCTAACGGGAGTTGTGCGTGAAGACTGGAAGATAGCCAATGTCACTGCAGTCTTCAAAAAGGGCAAGAAGGAGGAGATTGCCCGGAGAGGTTGTGGAGTCTCCTTCTTTGGAGATATTCAAGACCCATCCGGACACCTGCCTGTGCAATCTTTAGCAGGAGGTTGGACTTGATGATCTCCTGAGTTCCCTTCCAACCACTGCAATTCTGTGATTCTGTTTACATATTTGACAAGATGCTGTGCACTGCCATATCCATTCTTCCATATTAGAAAAGAGTGAATTAATTTCTTCTTTCATTATATAATCAGAGAAACATTTCCTACATACAGAAAACAAGACTGTGACATTTCCGAAGTTTTCGTGGAATCTGGAAGGCATATGCAGGACTTGTAAACACACTGAACTGGTTTTAAGAGCTGATAAATTTCAATTTGCATGCACCCATTTAAATCCATGTATAACCTCACTATGGCAACAGCATTGCTGGAGAGAATTTACATAGAGATAGACTTGGTATTACTTTCCTCCTTGTTTCAGACTGCTCAAATAACAATAGCAGCAGAGTGGAAGTGCCCGTTGTGCCAAAAACAATAAAGTGGATACACAGAGACTGATTATTCTTGGCAACAAATAGGCTGTAATATGAAGTATTTTTAGATTTGGATTCCTTTCATTGGATGTGCAAAGGATAAAACTCCTTGGAGCAAGTTCCCAGTCTTCTCATCCCCTTTCTGGAAAAGTGCAATTCTTGGAAGTAAGGTATGCATTTCATTATGGGAGGAATCCTTATTCCTTTTGGCTCTTTTTTGTTTGTTTGTTCGTTTGTTGTTCTAAATCAAAACTCAATATGTGATACACTGACAAACTGCAAAATGTAGAGGAGTACTACTGACAGAAGGCTTTCCTACAGCCTCCCGAGGAGCCCGCAGTTACCTGAGGAATTCATCATGTTCACTGTTCTCAGTGAAACATAGCTGTCCTTTAGTCAGCGGTTCTGTGAGTGGTCGTCGTGGTGCTGCCTCCAATGGTGCCATCTTGGATCTGGATTTTTCTTTTCTTCTCGCGTGGCATATTGTGCTTCTGTCAGCTGGCAGTGGCAGTTACTCCAAGGCATGAGCCTCGCCTCTAGCCCGCTTTTGCAAGGATTTCATTGTCTTCATTTTCAACTCTCTACTTAACCACAGCATGGCCATAGTTCTTGTTTAGGAAGGAGGATGATTTTGGTTTTGCTGTGCACAGAACCCTGCTCTTTTCCTGTTGAATTCAGTGATGAAGTCCCTGTGAATTCCATGGAAGCAGGGCTGAACCAGCAGCTCCTAACAAAGGCGACATTGTTTGATGTGGCAGGGGTCAGGATGCTGGCGATGCCTTTCCTCTTTGTGCTCACTTCCTCCCCTCATTAAGGCTGTGGCTTTTGTTTTTTCAGTTCCAGGGTGTGTGTTTGCCATTGGGCATCAGTGGTGTTTTGTGGGCTGTGGTGTCTCCTGTGATGTTGGGGGATCTTTCAAAACATGACATCCATTGTGGGGCAATGGGATCAATGCTCCTACTTCTTTAATCATAGAATCATAGAACATTCCAAGCTGGAAGGGAACTATAAGGATCATCAAGTCCAACTCCTGTTTTAGATGCATAAAATCTAACCTTGGGCTTCTGTTACTCTCCAGGTTACATTTGCGTGATTTATTGATTATTTCTGCCTTTTGTGTGTGTGGGTGTGTTTGTTTAATGCAAGCAATAAAAGGTAGCTTAAACCCCAAGTGGCTGTCTGAAGTACCTTTCGTCTTGTGTCCATCAGCAGTGTTTCCTACAGGCAGGACGTCAGCAAGCTTGGTTTCCTGACCTGAAGTGGAATCAAAACAGCATAAAGGAAAGCTCAGAAATTGAGAACTGTGGGATGTATCCATACCTCAAATCTGGCTAGAGGCTCCCAGAGAAGCTGTAAGCTGTGGCTGCAGAGAGCTGATGAAGGCACCAACACCTTATCAAGGAGGTACAGGCACCCCAGGGACTGCAGGGGACAGAGGGGCAGCCAGTGTCAAGAGGATAGTGGGTATTTTGTCAGAATGTGCCTTCAAAGTGTACACTTCTAAGTTGTGATACATGATACTGGTTTTGCAGGCTGAACTATTAAAATGAATTACTGCCTATTTTCATTCTTCATAATTACTGTAAAAGTTAGAGAGATATAGTTGTTCCAAATTAAATTTTATTCTCATGCTCAAGCACGTATTTAGATTAATTCTACCTGAAGTAGATAAACTGCTTTTGTTTTATGAAGCAATCTGGTCAAATTTCCCAACTGGGCATCTTAAAAAGAGAAATCTGAAACATCAAATGTGCTGGCTGTCTGTTGATGAGGAGACCTTTCCCCTTCAGGGAAATCTGTATTTCATATTGTCCATTCCACATTTCAAAAGCACTTCAGCTATAAATAGCAAAGATATTGTTCAAATACATGTTTGATTACTTCTAGTATTTCTGAGGCTCTCAGAGTTGACAGCCTCATAGCAGCCGGCATTATGGAGCCCTTGTATTGTACTCTGTCTTGGGAGAGCTGAGGAAACTGTGTGAAAACAGTGTGTATAAATGGGTGAGAGGTATAAACTAACTCCCTTTCTGCTATCTGAAGGCTTCTCTTGCTGTAGAATGCCTCCTGGGAAAGCTGCAAAAATTCAACCTCGGTTGAATTAGGAACCCATAAACCTCATTTATCTGAATTTACATACAGAAGAGAAGTAGTTTGATAAAAGAGAGTTTTAACTGTTCAGCCCCCTCTGCAAATATAAACACAGCTATGTTTATGCAGAACTGCCTACAAAGGCCCCGTGATGCAGAAAAGGGATGTCCAAAGCCAGAGCCCAGCTCTGCCAGGACTGAACACTTTGGCCAACTCTGCAGCTGCAGCGTACGCAGTGATGGGGAGTGCTCTGCAGAGCAGCACATCTATAGTCATGGAAGGCAAATCCAGGGCAGGGTTTTGAGTAGGAAGAGCGGTGGTCAGAGGCAGGAGATGAGCAGACAGGGAGGAGGATGCACAATTATTCTGAACAAGAATGAAATACTGCCTGAGCGGCAAGGATGAGTAAATGGGATAATTACCAGGAATTTATGGAAGTATTAGTGCAATCATGAGATGGTCTTTATTAGAGCAGAGGGGACACAGTGGAGGAGCCAGAAATAAGCTCCAGGTTAAGACCTGTAATGATGGAGAATTTGCTGGAGTTTTAACACCAAGGGAGAAAAACATGAATTTAGTCTTAAGATACTGGGAGACCTCGCAGAGCAGGGCAAGGGAAAGATGTGAGTCTGGCCACTGGTTCACGACTGCTGGTGCAGATGTGTTATTGTAACTGGTGAAAAGGATGTTGATAAGCAGATATAAAAGGAAAGCAGGATAGCACCTCCATCAAGTATAACCCTGAAAGAGAAGACAAACGGGATAACAGGAAGAAAGTTTCAATGGGCAAAGGATACACCTGGATGTTGAAGGCGAGGGAAAGGTAGAGAAAAATGAGGGAGCTGCTCTTGTTCTTAATAAAAAGATGAGGAGCTGTTTCTGTGTAACGGAGAGTGAGAAGCTGGTGAGAGTAAGAGAACAAAATCAAAATGCTGGAACCAGAAGCGCTGAGGTTTTGAGAAGCCTGGGGGAGAGCAAGCAGCAGGCAGGGATGGAGGTGGAGCAGGGCAGGCAGCTGGAATGCCCTGGGCTCTGAGGGAGAGGGAAAGAAACCCATTAACAAACTGGTTAGTGAGAAGCTCAAGGTGGGCAATGGAAGGGTGGGCGCATGAGCTGCAGAATAACAGCTGGGGAAGGAGATTGCACTGGAAGCTGAGCAGAAGAGAAGGTAGTGATGGGTGCTCACACACAGCCTTTTCTCTTTGCATCTGAATGTGCCTGTTTCTGTCAACTCGATTAAATTAAGAGATCTCACTATCCAGGTGATGAGTGGATGCTGATACATAGACCTCAGGAGCACAGAGCCTTAAGAGCAAAAAATTTATGGATCAGTGGCCAACATTTTGAAAATAGACCCTAGAAGAAAAAGCATTGTGGTCCTAAACAGAATTAATCTTCCTCTCTATCTTTTTGATGCCGTTGTGATGAAAGAACAAGAACAGAAACAATTCTCTCTGCATCCATCTCCATTTGTCACAAGTGCACATGGAGGAGTGGTGTTAGGGGCAGCTCTCCCTCCCTGCTGGCAGCCAAAGCTGGTGCATGAAAGAGTTACTGGGACAGAAAGCAAGTGAGAGAAGGAACAACTCCATAGCCTGAGCCTGGTGTGATGTTTGAAGACCAGGGAATCTAGTAATATTTATTTCATATGGGCTCCCCCTTTGAAGGCAGCATAATTGCTTGAGATGACCTAACATGGTCATCCGAAGGCATCCCAGTTCATGGCAGAGGGTATTGGAGCTAGATCTGTAAAGGCCCCTTCAACCCAAACCACTGTGTGACACTATGATTCTATATCCAGGCACCCAGCCAGCTGCTAGCTGGCTGGAGCAGGACAGTTAGTGATGTATGGACAAGAAGTTCATAGGCTCAGACTGGTTCTGGGGACTTAATGTCTCCCCCTGAGCAACAAGTACTAGTAAGGACCACACATTTGTTTGCTGAAATCGTGATGCTTTGTGGCAGCGAATGTATTTTCAGTGTCTAAATGTGGTACTCAGTTGGGCAGGTTTCCATGGACCTGCCAAGGCTGTCACCACGTGTGGGACATACATACCCAGCTCAGGCTCTTGCTGTTCCTCTCTGGGCTTGGCAAGGTGAACGTGCTCCGTGGCAAAGCTTGCCTAGCTCCTCTGTAGGATTGTCCTTGTGGCAAACCCTGCATCCATTGCTGAGGCTGAGCAGGTATATTGAGCAGGTTCCACTCGGTGGTATGAGATGGAACCTGCTCCGTGCTCAACACAGCTCATTGCCACCTCCCTGCCTTGCCACTGCCCTGCCTGATGTGGAGACTGCCCACATCACTGCCTGCAGCGGGGCTCAACCAGTGTTCATGATGCTGAAATGAGATCTGCTTATCACTTGTCTGTGCTCAATGTATAAATATTAAGAGGAATATGTAAAAGAATCTCCTGAGAGCCACTTTGTGCTGATGTTGCTACAAACAGGTTATTGTCCTTTTATGGCTGAGGAGAGATCTTGTAATTTACAGTGCATTGTATAACCTCTCCGATTTCTCTGGCACTGGGAGCAGCCAGCAAATATCTATCCATAACAAAGAGGACAGCATTGGGATCACTGTGTAACAGGAGAAAGAAGGATGGTGGAAGGCTGATTTATGGTTGCTCAAACAAAAGTTTTATCTGTTCGCTCAGAGGCAGACTGCCTTGTTAAGTAAAACATACTGCTAAGTAAACAGGTGATAAATAATAGCTTTTATCGAGGCGATCTGAGCGGGTGATATGAATTATTTCATTAAAAATACAAATAACTTTTACTGCCGATTTGACAACAAGCTCATTAATGGTTAGGTCCCATTTAATTAATCCTCAGATATGCTGCTTTGGACTTACCCACTGCACACGGTGTGGCAGTGCTTTATCTTGGGGGATGGTTTTTGTACAACTGAGACTTGAAAAGGCAGCCAACATTTAAAAGAACTGCAGCAGAAAAAGCCCTGGGGAATGTAGGCTAAACCCAGACATCCAAAGCAGCGTCAGATCCACGGGAAGCCCTTGGCTCCATCTCTGCCATCGGTTTGCCTGGTACCTTCAGGCTGTTAACTCTACGTGAGGAAACATCCATAAAAACAGAGCCACGAACTGGGCCTCCTTATCTCTGCTGTATCACAGTCCTTTCAGAGGAGCCCCAGAGGTGGCTTTAGTTGTGTGGAAGACACAGAGGGACAGGGGATGGAGCTGACAGCAGAAGGCACTGGCCCCTGGTGGGTCTCATCTGTTCAGGGGAGGGAGGGTTGAAAGCAACAGCTGCTTGGTTTCATTCTTCGTATGTACTGAAATCCCATTTTATGAACACCCCTGGCTGGAGAGAGCATACACATCTAAAAATAACTTGGAATGAATTTAAGCCAGAATCAGCCCACCTGGCAGTTGCAAACACAGTTATCTCCTGTTCCTTCCTTCCTTCCTCCCCTCCTGCCTCTCTGGCTAATTTAACCAGCGTACAGGTGTCTTCCTGTGCTGTGAAGATGAAGCAACTACTCTTTTCTCAAACCAGAGCGGTTTGATTGCTGGGGCTGATGTTCATGTGAAGCAGAGCAGGGTGATGTTAATGAGCTGCAAAGCTTCCCTTCCAAACCTCAGCAGCCCAGACAGAGCTGGTGAGATGGGGTCTGCAATTTGGCTGCCTGGCTTGAATTGCAGCCATCACCTCATGGTGTGTGTGGACAGACCTGGTGGCCAGCACCAAAATCACTATGAGTATTAAGCACAGGTTGCAGGGTAACACAGAGTCCCATCCGGGGGCCTCTACCTTCCCTTTACTCCTTCCAGCTTCTCTTGGGATTTCAGCAGTGACCAGTTGAGCTACAACTGCCTGAAAGGAGACTGAGGTGAGGTGGGGGTTGGCCTCTTCTCCGGGTAACAGTGATAGGATAAGAGGGAATGGCCTTAAGTTGTGCCAGGGGAGGTTCGGGTTGGATATTCGGAAAAATTTGTTCTCAGGAAGAGTGGTCAGGTGCTGAAACAGTCTGCCCAGGGAGGTGGTGGAGTCACTGCTCATGGAGGTGTTCAAGAAAGGTGCAAATGTGGCACTGAGGGACGTGGTTAGTGGGCATGGTGGGCATGGATTGGTGGCTGGACTATGTGATCTTAGTGGCCTTTTCCAACCTTCATGATTCATTGATTCCTTCCATCACAGCTGAAGAGAGATAAGCATATGTAGACATTGGAATGGTTTTATTTAGCTAAACTTTTTTTGTGTGTGTAAAATGTCTACTTCGTGTTCCTGTGAAAGAACATCTTCAAAAGAAGTATTTCTTGTGGCACAACAAAGTTGATCCAAACATAGCCCTGAAGGAGAGATGGAATAGAGCTGCTCAGCCAGTCTTGTCTCTGGAAGCAGAGGATCAAGTTATCAGCTATGAGCATTTTCCAGAGATGGGACTGGGTGCAGGGAGCTCTCTCTCAGCTTTTTCACTGATTCCTATGTGGACCTGAGCACATCACTTGAACTACTACCCTCTGCAATTCCATTTGTGAAATGAGAGTAAAGATGCCCACTTTTCTGAATAGCTTCTGGATCCACAGAAGAAAGACACTTGATATATGATGTCTGAATATGTAATCAGGACGAACAGGCAGCCAGAAGGCCAGCTCTCAAGTCTGATGTGTTCATTCTGTCATTCCTCTGAGGATATTCTGCTGCCCTTGTGCGCAGGCTGGTGCTTGGGCCAGTGACCTGTGTGGGATATGGCAGGTCCCAAGCAGACACCACCCCACACTGCTCTGCAGGCCGTCTCACATTCTGTTTGGATTGAGAACGGAGTTGCACAGTGTTAGCCCCAAGCTTCATCAGAAGTTTCATTTTTTTTTTTTTTTTGGCAAGGTGAATGTGCTCTGTGGCAAAGCTTCCCTAGCTCCTCTGTAGGCTTCTTCTCATTGCACACACTGTACCCATGGCTGAGGCCAAGCACGTTCATGCCCAGAACATTTCTTCTAACAGCCTTCATGTGAATTATGTCTGTGTTCTCTTTACTCCTCGTGTTCATAGTTCCATAAAATATACAATTGATTTCCTACAGCATGAGGTGCTCATTTTAGGTCTATGCCTGCTGGCTATGTGTAGAGACCGTTGCTTTAGTATTTGCTCTGTTGCTTTTCTCACAAGTGTGATTGGATTTGTCAAACACAGCAGTCATCACCATCACTCTTACTGTATCCTTTGAAAGTGTATATTGCTCTCAACCTGCTTTGATTTGATTCTTGATGGCTCAATAATTCCTCATGACTACAGAGAAGAAATTATTACTATTTCCATTTGGGGTTCATTAACAAATGGAACCAGCTCTGGAGGAGGCCAGTCACTGGGCAAGGTTCAAATCTCCCATCCACACCAGTTCTTTACCACCTTTCCTTTATTCTTACTGTTATCAACTGCTCTTCTTTCTGTTAATGCCCATAATTTTTTTCACTGAGCACAGACCAAAACAAAGGGTTTGATATCATTTAATAAGATTTTTTAATGGGACTGAGGCTTTCAGCTGGGATCTGAACATACCACAGTTAACATGAATGGCTAGGGTAAATGCTGAAGCCTGAATAGGCAAAGAATACATAGAAAAGGAAGTGTTTTCAAATCTTCTGGGCTTGCAATTCATCGCAGATATAGTAGGAGCCAGCAGAAGCAGCTGCAGAGCCATTAGTCATTGTCTTTGGGCACTCATGGGGGATGGTGGTGTTTCAGAGGACTGGAAAAAATATGCATATGCATACACACAAACAGTTTATACATTAAAATATCTTCAGAAAGAAGAGAAGGAATGTTTTGGATAATTACAGAGCAGTCTGCCAAGCTTCAGTTCTAAGAAAAGTACTAGAAGAAATAAGAGTACAGGGAAAAAGGGAAAAAAAGATAAGCAACAGCCAGCACATACCTGTAAAGAACATACAATGTCAAACCAATTCATTTCTGAGAAAGAGACCACATTGGTAGGAAAGAAACAGTTGATTTAACATTTCTTGTAACAATTGTCCACAGATCCCTTCATACTCTGATGAAGAGGCAACACATCTCATAGCTATAGTCCTTTCTAGCCTAATCACATTGAGCAGGAATATGCCCTGACTCTGCCATGTCAGGCTATGTCTATACGTAACGTATAGTCTGGTGATTGCCCCTACACCCACAGATCCCCTTGCACATATAAGTAGAGCTCTTTTTATGACTGAAGCTTTCTTTGACCTACCCTTAGATCTTCATCTTGAATCTTAGCTTGACACCATTCATTCATTCTCTCCTCTTTGGCAACTTTCTCCTTGAAAAATGAGAGACAGTTTTGTTTAATAATTGATATGCAGACTCCTGGAGCTGATGAGCCTCTAGTCTGCCCTGAGCCCTGATGCTGATAGACACAGTCCGTTTTTTGAATTTCTCTTTGAAATCCAGACTTGGTGACCACAGCCAGTGCAAGAAGATGTATAGGCATCCCTTGGGATCCACATTGTAGACATACAGCCCATATACTGTAGGTAAACCTACAAAACTGCCAAGTTTAGCCTTGGGATTCAAGACCAGCATGTAGCAGAAAACTCTGGAGAAGAAAGTTTGCAGAAATTTCTTCTCATGAAAAATTTTGTATGACATCTATCATAGAGTTGTTGAATCATAGAATCATAAAATGGTTTGGGTTGGAAGAGACCTTAAAGCCCACCCAGTCCCAAGCACCTGCCATGGGCAGGGACACGTCTCACCAGCTCAGGCTGCCCAGGGCCCCATCCAACTCGACCTTGAGTGCCTCCAGGGATGGAGCACCCACAGCTTCAGCTGTGCCAGGGCCTCACTGCCCTCTGAGTAAAGAATTCCCTCCTAACATCTAATCTGAATCTATACTAGTGAACATTACAGGGTCTTGGTACAGATCTGGACACTTGCCTGCAACCATCCCAGCTATTTAGCTTCTGACATACTGCCTGGCATGATTCTGGTCTCTGCCAGCTGGCAGTCCACAGACTATTCCCAGGCTCAGTTTGGAGACAGCAGTAAGCCTGAAACTCTTCTGTACATGCAATATGAATGGGGATAAAGGACTGTAACTAAATGGATGTGCTCTCTGCCATGCCATTTGTCCTTATGGCAAAATAACAAGTCCCAGCCCAATTTAATTTCCAGTATAAGTAAAGAGACTGCACAGATATTGTGCAAGGACTTGCCCACTGACCAAGAGGTAACTGGTTAAGAGTTCTTTAGCTACAGCACAGTACAAAACTGCTCCAGATTTCCTGGAGCCAAATGGCCACTAGTGAAGTTCATCATCAGTATTCCAGCCCTCACTGATGCTCACGGAGACAAAAAAATTGGTTCAAACAATAACGCTAAAGCTTAAGGACAAGTAACCCACAATGATAAAATATGGGGAAGCTGGAAATGATAGATCCTAATGAGGATTATATTCCCTGTGTCCCTTGCCAATGTCAACTAAAATAGATGCTTGAGTTCAGTTGTGTGGCATCCCTTTGTAGGATCACTGTGGAAATCTCCAGCTCTTCAAACCACGTGGAAAAAAGAAACCTAAAGATTGAGTCTATTCGCTGGGATTCATGGGGCAAATGTGAATCTGATTCTGGTCATGTCTTGTCTTCCCTGAGCTGTCAAGGACAGACTGCAGCTTACCAGAGATGCAGTTCAAGTATGGGTTTGCTGGTCTCCTGGTGGCACATATTACCAGACTTTGCAAATAATACTGCACTATGCCATTTCCTAAGAAGATACTCCCTCCATATAACAGAATCTGCTCTTCTGTAGCAGAAAATTTATTGGCCTGCTATGTCAGTCTTCCTCACATTTCTCCCCATTCCAGTTTATCCTTCCTTTTCTGTTGGTGTGGGAGCCGTCATGTGGAAGACCTGTGAACCCACAGCATTTGGCTGCACTTTGAAGGGCTGGACCACACATTTCAATGATTTAGACCCCACGAAACTCATGATATTCTACATCAAGAAGCCACTGATGCTGGATCTCCTTTATGATTCAGGCAAGACATTTAGTTTGGGGTTCTGAATGAAGAAGCCTCAGGTTTTCTTCCTAGTGAATGAAGCTGCAGGTTTTCCTCCTACTCCTGTAACAACCAGAGATACTGGTTACACTGCAAATTAGCTCTGTGTGTTCTTTCCATTGTTTCAGATAGCTCTATTCAGTTTTCCAAGATACTCAAAATTGATCTGTTTCCTTGCACTTCTACAGAAAAATTAACCTGGACATCCTAATTCATGCTTTTAGAATACTTTTCTCATGACAGCTGTGAAATGCCTCCAGCATTCAGAGAGGTAGGTAAAGGCAGCTGTAATTGTGGTCAGTATAATCTTGTGGATGCAGTTTAGATCCCAGCATGTAATGATGCTGTTGGTGTGGAACCATCTTCTCTAGAGAGAAGCAAAATATTTGTTTATAAATATCAAAAGGGAGGTGGGAGGCATATGGATGAGGCCAGGCTCTTCTCGATGGTGTGTAGCAATAGGACAAGGAGTACTGACCTAAAACTTGTACATAGGAAGTTCTGTACTAACATGCGGAAGAACTTCACTATGCTAAGAGTGACAGAGCACTGGAACAGGTGTTCCAGAGAGGTTGTGGAGTCTCCTTCTATGGAGATATTCAAGACTCATCTGGACACTTATTTATGCAACCTATTGTAGGGTGCCTGCTTTAGCAGGGGGTTGGACTCGATGATCTCTTGAGGTCCCTTCCAATCCCTGCAATTCTGTGATTTACAGCAAGATCTGTTTTTTTTCTGGTAGTTTGAATAGATCTGATTTGCCTTGGTAGAGATTTATTCTGCTGAGGTGTACTGTCTGAACTGAAGGACACAAGATAGCCCATTAGGTTGGCTAAGGCCAATTTTGGACACCTACAGCTGATTTCAGGCCTTCAGAGAGCCCTGTGTGTCCTTTCAGAGCACTGAAAATTGACCCTTCCTTGGGCATGGTTGTGCTGATGTCCCTGTTCACTTGAAGCAACCTGAAACAAACCACCAGGCAATTGTGAATACCTGGCATACTGTCCATGGTCGCTAAGGAAGGGTTGGTAAGTGGATGATATTCAGGGCATGTTGATCCACATATAAGTTCACTTTCTTTTCTTCTTTTCTTCTTTACAGCAGTCTGGCATCTTCATGGACTCAGACTGAAACAGTCTGTGGGCTTATAAATGCACGCTAGCACTGATCCCAACTGGCGTACCCCAGTATAAAATGCTAATGCTTACAAGGTCTCAAGTGCTTAAAAGGCACATCCATACAGGGACTGGGTGCACATGTGTATGACATTTTTAGAGAAGCACTGATGAGTCAGAGAACAGACCTACCAGTGACTTCATCAAGGCTTTGGAATCATTCCACACAACGGTCCTGTGAGCAAGCTAAGAAAATATAGGTTAGATAAGTATAAATCTTTTGGAAAATTGTACTCAAAGGACAGCTATCAGTGGTCCGCAGTCAGATTTGAAAGTCTTACTGAATAGATTTTCTATGAGCCAGTTTCAGGCCACAGAGAAGCCAGTATATCCATTAATGGTCTTGACACAGAAATAGACCTCACTGGTGTTGTGGATGATCAAAGCTGAGGGAGAAGAGAAATGCAAACACTTTAAAAGGCAGGATTAGAGTTGAAAAAGTTCCCAACCAATTACAGCAAGAACCTAAAATAAATAGCTGATGATCCCATAAGGATAAGGGAAAAGTATGATGTACGGAGAGTAATAGGTGACTACACAAATACAAACTGGGCAACTGCCTAAGCAGCAGCACTGCAGGGATGGAACTGGTGATTAAAGGTGAATGTGAGTCATAGGTTTTGTGCTGCTATGAAGGAAGACAGATGCCCCACTCGGATATGTAAAGAGGAGTCATACGTAATTTGCAGTCAGTATTTCTTCTTTTATTTTATTCATACCTTCAAAAATCCCATAGTTTTCTCCATTTTGAGGCATTACACTTCACCATGCCAGCTGGACAGTGCTCCAAGGAAGGCAAGGAGATTTTTTTTTGCCTGGAGGTAAAGAAACTAGTCTGAGAGGAAGAGAAATATTTGTACTGGTTCATATAGAAAAGATAGGGCTGAAGGGGGAAAAAGGTATGGTAGTGCTCCTCAGATTATGATAACAGATTGCTACACAGGGAAGGGGGCCAAACTGCTTATGTGATGAGTATAGGGCAGCAAGTCTCATTGAAAGACTTTGGGACAAACTTAAGGATAAATAAGTTCTGGCCTGGAGGACCTGCAGCATTTTTAGGAATAGACTGTAAACCTGTGCTGAAGTTATGAAGTGAGATGAGATGGCCTCTCTGCTCCTTGTTACTCCTGTCAGAAATGATTCCACAATCTTGTGATTATTTAATTCAGTATGCTACCAATGTCAGTCCATTTTCTACCTGATTTGTTAACTTATTTGTCATTTCTCCAGTATTTTTCTCCTAGAATTATCCCTCCCATGTGCTCTGATGGCCTTATCTGTCTTTGCTGTCCTTCTCTTTTACCTCAAACACAACCTTTCATATAATTGGTTTTTCTCACAACAACACCCTATAAACAGCAATGTTCTTCAGTTGCACATTCAAAGCACATGTTTTTACCCTCTGATATTTAAGCCTGCAAAGGTGAATAATTGGCTTTTGCTCCTTCTTATTCTTCTTTGCATTTCTGGAAGGGTGATGGGTTGTGTCCTGTGTGACAGGCATCTTTCTCTCACTCACACGGGCTGAAATCTGTACAGTAGGGACCTAAACAAAAATGTAGTTTACAACATCAAAAACAAAGGGTAAGAGAGAAAAAATATTACAAAACTGAGATTATTCTAGAGACTCATGCCCGTTTTCACTCCAAGTTAGACATTCAAACAAGAGACTTGAGTGGCAAGCCTAGCTGGCTCCATGCAGTCATCCAAGACGGAGAAGCATTTCTGGTGAATGATTCATCCTGACCAACACCCAGGTTGCCTGCTGGTGTTGCCAACCTCAGAGCCCACGAAAGATTCAGCTGCTGGCCAGGGGCCACAGTAGCTGGCTGGGTAGTGGGCAGTACTCAGGCGGTACAGGAGTAGCAATCTTGAGCAGGAGGCAATTAAATTACCTAGCAAAAGGGACAGCAAGTTGTTAAGGAGAGTGGGAATGTCAATCAATTTTTTTTCTGAGATTATGGGAAGATATTTGCAGCAACTGCCTTTTTTTTTTAGTTCTATGCAGGGCTGCAACATATTCCAGGAACCTCATTTCGAGTATTCTGCTTTTATTGACCTTAATTTGGCTAATGTTTAATTTTTACAGATTTCGGTCAGATAACAAATTCATTTTATCTGAGGAAAATAACTTGGTGAAGCTGTGTGCAAATCCTGCTTTTTTGGTGAGCTGGAACTGAATGAAAAAGAAAGCCCAGCTAAGCTGTGCTGGGGAGGTATGACTTGACTCATGTCTGCTTCCTGTAGATCGCTATCTCCTCTCCCTTGCTTGACCCTTATCTGTAATTCTTCCCACAGGTGATCCAGGTTGGAGAGCTCCTTCCTGCCTGGCTCAGAGGGCTGGATAATTTCAGTTTTCCAGTTGACAAGTAAGAATTTCCAACCACAAGCCCCAGTGATTCACCTCTCAACTTTGTGTCATGCTTGCTGCTTGATCTTTCCAAGAAAATGTGGGCTTTTTCATTTGAGGAAAGGGCTGCATGTCCCGGCTGAACTGACAGAGCCCTCCAATCATCAGCCAGGACTAAAGGAATCGTTTCTTTGTTCTCTGAGCCATGTTTCTGGCACTTCTCTATTGACCCTTCCTTTCCCGTTGCATAAACCTTATCTTCGCTCACAAGTCCTTCCTCAAGACCAGTGCTTCTTATCATCTCCTGTCCACCACCCACCATCCTGTTGTCACATTTTCCAGCAAACACTTTGAGTGTCAGCCCATGGTCAGCACTACTGTGGGGAGCTCCCCAAAGTCACCTCCGTGAGTCTCTTGGTAAGCCATCCTTGGACAACAGCCACACCAGGCTGAGCCCACTGCCTCAGGTGTGCAGGATGGTTTGTCCTTGTACTCCTCTATTAGTCAATGCTTGCCTGTTCTGGTGCTATATTTAAATGGTGAACTACTTGGAGCACACCCTGTCCTTTCATTTTGTGATTGCACAGTGTCTCATATAATGGGGTATGGCTTCGTGACTTGTGCTGCTAGGAATGGACGCAGAGCAAATAAATAATATTAATGCTAATAAGAGTCTTTCCTTACTTCCTGCTTTTGTCTTCCTTCTCTTTGTTTCTTTCATCTTCACTGTTATATTAGTATTTATATTACTTAAATAAAAGAACTACTCAAACACAGCTTTTTTTTTAACTTCCCAAGAGAACATTCACTTCTTTGTCCAAAGTTACAAAACCTGAATATTGAATCAACCAACATGGAAGCTGGTTTTAATCAAATATTTTACCTTGGTAGACGCTGCTGCTGTTTAGGAAAATAATCCATTTCTGTCTCAGCAGAAGCCTGTATTCTCTTTTGAATCCAATCCTTGATTCATTTGATTTTCTGCTTAGTTTGATCAGTACCTCAAAAAACAGCTCTTTTGTATTAAATAATAAAGTAGCTTACACCTTTCTGTTTGATCACTTTAAGAACCGCTGCTGAATAATTTACTGGAAAACATCCTCACTTTTCCACAGACACATAACTAGACGTGGCATGCAAAATATAGGATATTTACAGCTACGGCTGGCTAATTTTTGTATTTTTTCCTGCAAACAGTAGATTTATTTTTGTGTTTTAGTCATCCCCTAGCTATTTCTATATCTGAGAAAAAAATGTGCTAAGTAGTTTCAGATAGACACTTGGATTCTGAAGTGTGTGAGAGAGAAAATATCTGTATTTTACGTGACAGTCTGGTCAGTGATATCAACGTAGCAGAAGACTCATATGTAATTACTCTTTTTGGCATGCTGAACCTGATCCCAGCTTCCCTGGAAAATGCTCTGAGCAGCAGCTGACCACAATGTTCTTCTGAAGTCTTCCTCAGGATGGGATATTGTAAAATCCTTTACTAATTTTACTGTTGTTTATTATAGCAAGATATACAATTATAATAAAGCTCAACTTTTTTAGTGTTGTCTTATTTCTTAGCAAAAACTGTCACTAAAAGTCTGGACTTCAGAAATCAAAAGAAAATACACACATTTTATGCACAAAATACCAGATTGTCATTAAATAACGGGGAATTTCAGCTTCTGGTGTGTCTGGGCAGCAGCCTGATGGAAAGGATGGGATTGGATTTTTAGTGCAAGCAACACAGTCCCCATTTGTATGTTCAGTGCATTCCAGAGAATTAATGGCTCTGAAAATGAACTACTAAAATGGTAAGAGTTATCTACATATTCCATTTATTTTATAATAGCTGTTAATCTTACACAGCTCAATTTGATAAAGCAGATCATCAGATCTTGATTTTTCCGTGCTTAATTTAAACTGTAATTAACTGTGCATTATACATGTAAATTGTAATGCAGAAGTCTCTAAAAGTAAATGAGGATGGAAATACAGTCCAAAAACAAGTGTAAAAAATTGAATTGCTAAATTCCTACCCAAATGGGAAAAAAGCACCAGATTGTGTTAAAGAAGCAGAATAGTTAGAAAACATAAGCCAACCAGGTGAGGTGGTAGTAACCAAGAAAGGTAGTAATGTAAGGAGCAATGCCATCCAAGTTTCCTGCACAGTTGTGTCCCTTCTGGGCAAGGCTTATTTGATGAAGTCTGGCTGCTTCTATAGTTCAAAATGCAGAAAAACTGGAAGAGGGGATGTAAATGTCAATGGGGAGGCCATGGCGTTGCACAGCCTGGTGAAAGGAATAGGTATATGAAGCTTAAATACTCACTGAACTCAGGCTGACTAAATATGACATGTTGACCCTTGGTTCAACCCTCTCTCTGAAGCTTAGTAGAACCAGACATACAAATAATGGCTTTTCTTATGCCAGCACACACACTTATGTAGCTGGGCAATACTCTGGCTCTGGGAATGCATCTGATGTCTGAGGTCTGCAGATGGGTATCACCTGTCACAAAAGGGGAAACGGATCCTTGCCCAGAAGCTGGCGAGACTTGTAGAGAGGTCTTTAAACTAGATATGAGGGAGGAAGGGGATAAAACCAGGCCTGCTAGAGATGGGCCTGGGGGAGCGATAATGGGATTAGGGGTGAGGCGAGAGGCCCAGCTAAAGTGTGTCTAGACCAATGCACGCAGCATGGGCAACAAACAGAAAGAGTTAGAAGCCACTGTGTGGCAGGCAAGCTATGACCTTGTTGCCATTACGGAAATGTGGTGGGACCACTCCCATGACTGGAGTGCTGCAATGGATGGCTACAAACTCTTCAGGAAGGATAGGCAAGGAAGGAGGGGTGGTGGAGTGGCTCTCTATGTTAAAGAGTGCTTTGAGGTTACTGAACTTATGACTGGGGATGATAAGGTTGAATCCTTATGGGTTAAGATCAGGGGAAGAACTGACAAGGCAGACATCCTGGTGGGCGTCTGTTATAGACCACCAAACCAGGATGAAGAGACAGATGAGTTGTTCTATGAGCAGCTGGCGGAAGCTGCGCGATCTCCAGCCCTTGACCTCATGGGGGACTTCAACTTCCCCGACATATGCTGGGAATACAATTTAGCACAGAAGAAGCAGTCTAGGAGGTTTCTAGAATGTATGGAGGACAGCTTCTTGATGCAGACGGCAAGAGAACCTACTAGAGGAGCTGCCCCATTAGACCTGCTGTTCACAAACAGAGAAGGTCTGGTGGGAGATGTAGAGGTTGGGGGCTGTCTTGGGCAAAGTGACCACAACATGGTAGAGTTCTCAATTCTTGGTGGAGTCAGGAGGGGGAACAGTAAAACTGCTACCTTGGACTTCCAGAGAGCAGACTTTGAATCGTTCAGGAGACTAGTAGGGGGAGTCCCCTGGGGTTCAGTCTTAGAGAGAAAAGGGGTACAAGATGGCTGGTTGCTCTTCAAGAAGGAAGTCTTAAAGGTACAGGAGCAGGCTGTACCCCTGAGCCACAAAATGACCTGGCGCGGAAGAAGACCGGTGTGGATGAATTGGGAACTATTCTTGAGGCTCTAGGAGAAATAGAGAATCTACCTCCTGTGGAAGAAGGGATGGGCAACCTGGAAAGAATACAAAGAAGTTGTTAAGATGTGCAGGGAGAAAATCAGAAAGGCAAAAGCCCAGCTTGAACTCAACCTGGCTGTTGGGGTAAAAGGAAATAAGAAACTCTTTTACAAGTATATCAACAGTAAGAGGAGGACCAGGGAGAATCTCCATTCTTTACTGGATGAGGCTGGGAATGTCACCACTGAGGATAAGGAAATGGCAGACGTTCTGAATGTCTTCTTTACATCTGTCTTTAAAAGTCAGACCAGTTATCCTCAGTTTTTTCCACTCTGACCTGGCACTCTTGGCTGGGGAGCTGACTAAACCCCCCACGATTCAGGAGAAAACAGTCAGAGACCTCCTACTCCAACTGGACTGCCACAAGTCCATGGGATTGGATGAGATTCACCTGAGAGTGCTGAGGGAACTGGCGGAGGTGATAGCTGAGCCGCTTTCCATCATCTATCAGCGCTCCTTGTTGACGGGTGAGGTCCCAGAAGACTGGAGGCTTGCCAGTGTGACTCCCATCTACAAGAAGGGCTGCAGGGAGGATCTGGGGAACTACAGGCCTGTTAGCCTGACCTCAGTGCCGGGGAAGATTATGGAGCAGACTGTCTTGAAGGAGATCACGCAGCGTGTGCGGGACATGCATGTGCGGGAGATCAGGCCAAGCCAGCATGGGTTCACGAAGGGCAGGTCCTGCTTGACCAACCTGATCTCCTTCTCTGATCTAGTGACCTGTCTGGTGGATGAGGGAAAGGCTGTTGATGTAGTCTACCAAGACTTCAGCAAAGCCTTTGACACTGTCTCCCACAGTATTCTCCTGCAGAAGCTGGCAGTCTGTGGCTTGGACAGATACGCTCTTGGCTGGGTAAGGAACTGGATGGAGGGCCGGGCCCAGAGAGTGGTGATGAATGGAGTCAAATCCAGCTGGCAACCGGTCACAAGTGGTGTTCCCCAGGGGTCGGTGCTGGGGCCTGTCCTGTTTAATATCCTTATTGATGACCTGGATGAGGGCTTTGAGTGCACCCTCAGTAAGTTTGCAGATGACACCAAGCTGGCTGGAAGTGTTGATCTGCCTGAGGGTAGCGAGGCCCTACAGAGGGATCTGGATAGGCTGGATAGCTGGGCTGAAGCCAATGGGATGGGATTCAATAAGACCAAATGCCGGGTCCTGCACATTGGCCACAATAACCCCAGGCAACGCTACAGGCTTGGGGCAGAGTGGCTGAAAGACTGTGTAGAGGAAATGGACCTGGGGGTGTTGATTGACGCTAGACTGAACATGAGCCAGCAGTGTGCGCAGGTGGCCAAGAAGGCCAATGGCATCCTGGCTTGCATCAGTAATAGTGTGGCCAGCAGGAACAGGGAAGTGATTGTCCCCCTGCACTCAGCGCTGGTGAGGCCGCACTTCGAGTACTGTGTCCAGTTTTGGGCCCCTCACTGTAAGAAAAACATCGAGGCCCTGGAGCGTGTCCAGAGGAGGGCAACAAAGCTGGTGAGGGCTCTGGAGCACAGGCCTTATGAAGAGCGGCTGAGAGAGCTGGGATTGTTCATTCTAGAGAAGAAAAGGCTCAGGGGAGACCTTATTGCTCTCTATAACTACCTGAAGGGAGGTTGTAGTGAGCTGGGGGTCAGCCTCTTCTCTCGTGTGACTAGTGATAGGACTAGAGGGAATGGCTTCAAGCTGCGCCAGGGAAGGTTCAGGCTGGACATTAGGAAATACTACTTCTCTGTGCTTTTCTCAGTGCTATGTAGTGATAGGACAAAGGATAATGGCCAAAACCTGGAACATAGGAAGTTCCATACAAACATGCAGAAGAACTTCTTTATGGTAAGGGTGATGGAGCGCTGGAATAGATTGCCCAGAAAGGTTGTGGAGTTTCCTTCTTTGGAGATATTCAAGACTGGTCTGGATGCCTAACGATGCGATCTATTGCAGGGTACCTGCCTTAGTAGGGAGGCTGTACTTGATGATCTCTTGAGGTCTCTTCCAACCCCTGAAATTCTGTGATTCTGTGATTCTCTGGCCCTTGGGTAAATTCTGTTGTTCTGTTTTGTTAGGGTGTGGCCAATGTATGCTATCTTCTTTTCTCTACTTTTGTTCAGCTATTGGTAATTGTGTATACCTCAAATTCGTACAATCATGGAATGGTTTGAGTTGGAAGGGACTTTTAAAGGTCATCTAGTCCAATTCCCCTGCAATAAGCAGGGACACCTACAGCTAGATCAGGTGCTCAGAGCTCTCTCCATCCAGACCTTAAATGTCTCCAAGGACAGGGCACCTGCTTCTCTCTGTGGAACCTGTTCCACTGCCTCACCACCCTTATTGTAAAAAAAACAACTTCATTTTATCCAATCTAAATCTCCACTTTTTTTTGTTTGAAACTATTTCCCCTTGTCCTGTCACAACAGACCTTGCTGAAGAGTGTGTCCCCTTCCTTCTTACAGCCCCGTCTCTCACCCTATTGTCACAGGGGAGATGTTCCATCCCTGGGATCACTTTTGTGGCCTCCTCTGGGCCAACAATTGCCACTGTTCTTTATCTCATCATTTTATTATGAGTATCTGGTACAGATCTCTAACTGAAAGTTGTTTATATGGTGTTTGATAAACCTATTGCTTCTCCATAGTCCACAGTTTGTGAAGACATTATCTGTGTTAAACCAAGTGGCCCTTCCCTTGCCTGCCTGAACCTCGCACCCCAGGCAGGGTCACAAGGGCTCTGAGACACACTGCCCAAGTCAATAAACATGACAACAATGGTAGCAGTTACTCTTGCTAGAACAATGGTGCCACATAAAGTCATATTTATTTTCATAGCCTTTGTTTTGTGACCTGTTGATTATAAGACTTTACTGTTTTGCTCTTCTGACTGAGCTGTTTGCCTTTTGTTGTATCTCATCCGCTGATGAACAGATATCCCCAACAAACCCAGGCTGCCAAACACCGCTGGGACTCCAGTCCCTGTGCCAGATATTTGTTACATAGCAGTACTACTGCAGGGAGATGATGTACCTTTGACTATGCCAACAGTGACATCAAAGCAATCATTTAATTTCTGGCATACTGAGAACACTTTGGAAAATATAAGTGATTTTACAATGAAATTTGTAAATTTTCAGAGTCTTGCTATAGCAGCACCACTATCAAATCCTTTCTTACAGTCACTGAAGTGTGAGAGTTGCCATTAATTTCTTTGTTCATTATTATTATGTAGTGTGAACGTGTGGTCAATGAAGGAACTACTAGCAAGTAAGCCAACACGCCGTACTTAATGTCATGGTAGTTTCTCTTCATAATAATTGTACAAGACCCCTTCTTGGACCATGATGCACTTCCAGTTGCTTCAGTCACTTAAAAACCTCAAAAGCAATTCTGTTACAGTGTATTTCCTTCTTTTCTATGAGGTGAATTTTAGTCCTTGTGCTCTACTGTAATTTCATTCTTTGTATCATTTGAGTGGAAGCGCACTTGTTTTCCCATCTGACAGTATTTATAGCTCTGCAATTTGTTCTTGGAAGTTTTCAGTTTGCCGTAGATAGTCTTTGTGAATAACCAGCTCTTTTCACTGGAGTTCTTACTTGAAGTACCACATTCAATCCTCTTTCAGTTGAGGGACTATTTAGTACACAAGAGAAGTAGTCTATGATGCACATTGACGCAGCTTGTCCTTCCCTTTCTTTTCTGTGCTTGTTGCAATTTCCTTCTCTTTCCTTCCTTTGGAAAGTCCCAACAAATTCCAAGCCATACCAGGGAATGTGCTTCTGATGGGTCTCCACGTCTAGTCTATGTGATTGGAAAGGCATTCAAAGTCCTTCCAAATGGAAAACTCATTTGAAGGGGTAAAAGTTGGCAACCATCCCATCATGCTTCCTATTACATGACTAAACCACTGACTTTGGTGATCCCTTTTCGTGAGCCTTTTAATAAGAAAAATAGTAATTTCAATAGCCTCTTTGACCATAACATCGAATCCTTCATTTCAATAATCAGATGCAGTTAAAAGTGAAGAGATAAATCTTGCTCTAAGGACGAAATACTTGAAATGTGTAAAATATTTATTTTCCTTTGCTTCAAGAGAGCCACGAGGAAAAATCTTGATCAGAGATCATTATTTTTTCCTTTTCTCTGTGGACTACTATCAGAAGTACTGATTTGTTTTATGTGTAAAATAGGAACTCATGCAATATAGCTTATGTGATTATACACTTTTGCAAATAAAAGAAGTGATATGGTATGATGACCATCTGTAAATCAGTGTGGAGTAGTCATCTCCAGTTTTATTAATATTAAAACAACACCAAAACCTGTCTGAGCTGCTTTAACTGGTATTAAGCTACATGAGCAACAAAACCTATGTCTAATGCAGGAGAACAACTGCTTGTGTGGACAGTTTTGGAAGACTAGTAATGCCAAGCAACTAAAAAAGCTTAGATTGGCATGGAAGTGCTCTACATAACCAATCTTTGCTTCATATCGGAGGATGATGGTGGCTTGCTTCTTTGTGCAATTAGTTCATGTTTGTTTCATTAAAGCCAGAACCTTTCTGTCATTATTTGTCAGCTTCTGACACTGTGTCTTAGGGTGGTACCTGCGCTTTGCTAAAAATCTCCACACATGGACGGAGACTCTTGTCAGGGCACTATCAAGAAAGCTGCCAGGCTGACCCAGATTAAAGTTGGCTTGAAAGCCTCTTGGAGAGCACAGTGGAGTGCAATGGCCTTGCAACAGACACCTGGAAAACAGCTGCCCCATGCCACCCAAGAGCAAAGTGGTTTACCAACAGTAGGAGACCACATCACACAGGGGTTTAACCCCTGTATAGCTAGAGGTCTAAGACTATAGCAAGCACTGACTTTTCCACACTGAGAATGAGGAAACTTCTCCACTTGTTACGTGCTGTGAACCAAAAGGCCAATTGACTGCTCTGGTAAATCCAAGTACTGTCATCACAGCAGTAGGTCAGGAGCACAGAGGTATGGGTTAACAGATTCTGCCAAAGCCAAGCACATAAATAACCTCATTGAAATACAGCAATGTATCAGATATCCCTTTGCTTTCAATGCTAAAGATAAACAAAGGCGCCACTGTCACCAAATCACAAAAGCTTGCTGGGCTTGATGCTATTTTTTGCTGAGTTCCTTAAGAATTAGAGGATAGCTGGTAATTCTATTTGCAAATACGTGCACTCCTGTTGGGCTCTGGAAGTATGGAAGACTGGAAAAGCCATGGCTGTTCTGCATGTGAAGAGAAGACAAATGAGCTTTAAAACTACCAGACAATATTTTTGCTGTCTCCTGGTTAGGAAATTTTCTGTTACAGTGACATACAGAGCTGAAAATCTCTATTAAAATGTGTTTGGTATGTGGTCCCAACTTCTGTGTCTAGTATGGTCCACCTAGAAAGTGGCCACCAGAAGGAAGCTGCGCAGATGGGCACTGCCCGATGCATTGAGAAGTCCTGTCCTTTTCCTCATTGTTCAAAAGCTCAGCAGCAGCGATATGCGTGCCTTGCTTGGCAGCCGTCCCAGTAGCACAAGAACAGTCTGTGATGGACTCTCTAGCTTCTAGGCTTGTGTGACTACATCTTAGGCTTTATAACAGCAGTATTTCACACTGTCTTCCATGGTTTATGGTTACAATGGCACTGTGGGTGAAATACTAGGCATAGTCTTTTCAAGAGACCAAGCAAACCCTCAGAGATGATCTTGGATTTTAAGCTCTCCATCTATAAGATATATGAACTGTTCCAAAGAAGAATGGGTTTTGAACCTTTGCTCTCAGATAGATCTTGTTTTCATATGTGGAATTCCAAAAGCAATGACAGATTAGAAAGAAACTCGTGCCAAAGTTGCTGAAGCATTTAATAGAGCGTGAGGAAGCCGATGTCAATCTTTCCTCTGTCCAGAATTACTTTAACAGAAGCACACAACCTCCTCAAACCCTCTGTATGGCTCACGTGAAATGAAATCTAATCTCAGTAAGGTAATCTGTCGGCATTAAATTACGTTTAGCCTAAATTGTTAACAGTTGTTTATTCTCCACGTTATAATTACATTGGCTACAAAGAGGATCAAGTCAACAGTGCGGAGGAGACGTCAGTGGGGTGACTGGGACTGACAGGCAGCCGCACCAATCCCCGCACCGCGGGCTGGGGGGGCTGCGCACATATGTCCAGAAATTGCTGCAGAGAATGGCTTGGCTCAGCTCTCGCTGCTATTTAAAGGCACATGAGCTGCATGTTAAATTGGGCATTAGTATTGGCCTGGCTCACCGACTCACAGCTGGTTTGGCGGCACTGTACAGCAGCCTCATTGCGGGGTTGAAGACAAAATGAAGGCAGAGCCTGTAAGTGCAGAAATTTTAGGACATCAGGGGCAAACTGCTGCTTCTCCTCTTGAGATGACTCCCTAAACTTGAACAACATTATCAAATTAAGGGCACAGTTTGCCATTGCGCTTTGAATTGCCAAGAAATGCCTGGTTTCTTCCTTGAAGAGCATTCCAGGTAAACCTCTGGAATTTTCGTGCAAAATAAGGAGCGTTTGCATTCTGAGGATTTGCCTGTTTCCAGCCTGAACACCCAGCTGGGTGCCCATTGTCAGCAGCTACCCCAGCACTGCAGGAGGTGTCTGAATTTTATAGCAATTTTCCTACAGAGAATTATAGTGGGGAAAAAAAAAAAAAAAGAAGGAATCTGTTAAATCCATACACTGCTATGTACAACATCTATCCGCTCACGAGCAAACTATTACCAAAAAGGTTTCAAATGCAAACGAGGAACCATAGCACAAAGAAACTGAAGCTGTATCTCTGTTGGCAAATTACGTGGGCCTGGTGCCATTCTCTGGTGCTGGGGCCAGCTGGAAAGGAGCAGCCCACATCCATAGTGTTAACCTCTCCCGCTCTCCAGAACAGGATGGCTGTGTGGAAACTGGAGCTGGGAGGCCACGGTGCTGTTGAACCCTTCCAGAAATGGCACAGGACAGAGCTAGTTGGCACAGGCCAATGTGTTGAGAACTATGCTGCAAATTTCACAGCAGGGAGCGTGGGGAGTGCTCAGGGACATCCCAGTGCTCTCAAACCTCGTGGCACTGAGGTAGACAGAGAATTGCAGCCTCTGCTAGGAACAAGAAGAAGAATCTCAGAGGCAAAGAGAGCTACTCCACCCTTCTGTGGAGGCTGGGAGCACAAGTACACGTAAGAGGTATCCTTTGCCCTGGAAGCCTTGCTGGCACAAGTTGAGCCCTTGTGCCATGGGTGGGTGTGCACCTCCTCTGCAGTGCTGATGTGTGCATTTCTGCCAGACAGAAGTTATCTATTTGTTCGTAAGTATAGGTTTCCAATTACTTTTGTGTGGTTGTAAGACTTTGTTTTGCTGTAACTGTAACGTTCCTTCATGTTATGCACTCTGAAGTTTCCAATATATACTTTCACCTCAGCCTTTTCTAATACAGTTTTGTGTCTCTGAATTTCATTTCATGACAAAAGATTTCAAGCGTGAGCCCTAAATAAGACAGACACAATACTTGCTGTGACTGGAAGACATCAATACACACTTATTTAAACCGAAAGCCAGTAATAAGAAGAAAGTCCCAGGCAAGAGGACTCACAGCTTCTGTTAGAGAATTCATCCCTAAATCAGTGCAATGCAAAGCAGCCTGGTCAGGCTGGCCACGGCACTGGGGCTGTGGTTTTGTAATGCAACGTGCTCAGGGGCAGTGCTGGTTTCAATTACTCTCACCATCGTTCGTTCCCATCACAGAGCTGACATTTCTTGGCAGGATTTTTTAAATAGGATCGGTTCCCTAATCCACTTCAAAATGCAGTCCTGCAGACAGTTGTGCTGTCACAAGTGAATGGCTGCAGACCAGCAGGCAGGAGACAAGAGATGGAGAGTGGCCCAGGGAAGGTATCAGACACTGAGCCTGTGCTGAGCTTATAGCTGTTTTCTGTTTCTAATGCCTGCTGCTCTTTGTTTTCTGCTCCTCCTATGGATGAAAGACAAATCCGAGGAGATGAAGAGCTTGGAATCTTACGGTTCTCCGTTGCATGTTTTCTATGCACCTTTCTCCCTTCTCAGCAATCACTGAGCACCTATGTGGACAGCCCCATGATGCCTTACTGCTCTGGCAAAGCAGCACTGAGACTTTGTCTTCCCAAGCAGAAGCCACTCAGAAGGCAGGATGTGTTTTCACAGCAAGCGCCAGCTTAATTTGCCTGTATAAAGACTGATAGATCTGGCCAGTGTACCAATGCAACCCTTTGAGAATCATAGAATTGTTTGAGTTGGAAGGGATCCTTAAAGGCCATCTAGTCCAACTCCCCTGCAATAATTAGGGACATCTACAGCTGAAAGTCCCCGTTCCAGCGGGACTTCCATGATCATTCAATTTACGTAATACCTCCGTAAAAAATTAACTGCTCTCAGATGGTTAATGCAGTTAACAACAGTGACGAAAGGGGAAGAACTCAGAGTAGAACAGAAGGAACAGATTAGGGAGTACTCCTTCACTGAGATGTTTTCAGCTTGGTTGGGCCTAATGAAAATCACACGAGAGTACTTAAGGACAAGGCTGAAGCAATCACAGAGGTGTCTGCAGACAAAGCCAGCTCAAAGGCACCTGTGGTTGAATTATCCTGTTTGGAGATTATCTGTGCCACATATGCAGAGATAGCCGGGTCTGACATGGCTCATTAGCACGAGCATCACATGAATGAAGCACTGCAGATTCCAGGTCCATGTTGGGTCTGGAAGTAATCCAACAACTTCCATTCAGGACAAGGCAAAGGCCTGCTCTCAGAAAGCCCATCTGGACCTGAACAGACTGTGTATACCTGTACCTTTGACATTCCCTGCCGAGCTCCAGGAGACTCACCAATGTGAGGGAAGAGGGAGAGGCTGTTTCAATCTCACTGCTACAGCCACCTAAGAAGCCCTGTCCAACACGGGTCCAAAATAAGTCCAACTGGATCTGAGCTAATTCCAGACAAAGACCTTGACGATCTCTGCACTGTATTCCCACAGCCCTGTGTGCTTCTCTGCATCCATCAGCCAGAGTGTCTCCGCCCTCCTGGGGCCTCAGCAAGGGGCTGACGGTATCCTGGAGGATTTGTGAAGCTGCAGAAGAGCGGAAAAGGGGAAAGGTTTAAAGAAAGGAAAGGAAGAGCTGGTATGGGTCAGGTCAAAGTGGACCCAGACGTCTAAGAGCTGCAGGCAGGTTGGCCTGGCTTACAGCTCTGCTGGCACAACCCCTGGCCAGCAGTGGGATGCAGTTCAGAAGTGCCACCTCTGTGGCCACTCCCCACCAGCTGCCCTGGAGCAGGGGAAGTCCAGCGCTGCGTGTTGGACTGTGCCTGGAAGAAGAAGCTGGTATGAATCAGCAGCTCACAGGGGCTTGTCGAGTGTAAATCACATTGAAATCATTCTTTTTTTTTTTTTCTTTTTTTGAAGGGGGGGTGGTGGGTGGAAGGGGGGTAGGGGACTCTGTCTTATTTGTGTCTGTGGCTCTTTTTTTCTGTTGTTTTCCAAGGACGCGGGCAATACCACCACCACCCCCAGAGCTGGGAGCTGCTCGCTCCATCCCTGCTCCTGGGCAGCCTGATGGTGCAGCTCCTGCCCAGGTCCATGCTTTGACAGTAGCCACTTCCCAGGAGCCTTTCCCAACAAAAGGGCCATTTAGCTGCTGCTGCTTCCAGTCTGAGAACATCAGATACTTCTTCAGGCATCAGAAGGGCTTTACACAAATCACAACAATGTATGAAGAGATGGAAATTCTTAGGTAAAGTATCTAAACAACCCTTATTTCTCCACCAAATACACTAGAATAAGAAAGAAAATTAGTCTCCTTCGAGCATCTTTAAGTAGTAATTTAATTCTGAATTGGTTTTATGTAGTCATTAGACTTCCTCCCTTCCATCTGTACTTTCTCTTAGACTACGGCAGTGCACTATGGCTGGGAAGGGTTCGGCAGGTGTCCTAAATATGTGCTTCCAGACCCTGAGATATTTTGACATATCTTCAGAAGAAAATCTGCAACTCCAGACACCGTCTGAAAGAATCCACTTCAAAATGGCAGGGATCAAATAAGAAATGTTTCTCTCTCTGCAGAAAGCACTGTGAGAGATCAAGCACCAATATGCTGCCCCACATGCTTTTCAAAGCACTTCTCCATACGCCATACAACGAAGGAACTTCTTTGTATGATTCACCTGTACCGAACAGCGATTGCTTTGGTATTTTCCAGTCTTTTGGCTGCTTAACATCTTCTGTATCACATACCTGAATGGAGGCTGCATTGCACCCATGACTCAGACATTTCTCTTGCAATAATTATACTCCTACAGCAGAATGGAGGTTTCATGACTTTGTCACCATGGCTAATGGATGTGTCTGTGTGCTGACACTGACGTGAGTTATCCTGCTGTCTCCCAGCTATAAGGAAGAGATCGAAGTGACTCATCTCTGGGTGCCAACTCAGACCGGTTTCTTTCCTCTTGTTTCTTTCCTCTGAATTTTGATCATATAAATAGCAAAATCTGAAACAATCCATTCCATGATTGCATTTAAGGCAGATTAGGTGACTCAGTTGCAGGATCTCACCTCCCTGCTGATGCCAACAGCGCAGCCCTTTATGTCAGTGCTGGTTGCTTCAGGCTTCCTCTTAGTCAGTGAAGAGAAACTGGCAATTGTAGGGCACAACTCATCTCGACTAGGTTAAACATCTGCCTTAGTGCAAGGCGGGTCATCTTCTAAAAGCACCTCTTCCCATGCTGACAGTGGGCACAGCCTGCACGAGGGGCAGCACCGATGGCCGTGCTGCAGGTAACATGCGGTGCTGGGTGACAAGTCGTGCCCTGGTGAGTCAGATACAAGCGCACGTGCATCTGAAGCCCTGATGGAGTAACCTGCCCCACCACCCCCTGCCACCTCCTCCACCTGACTTCTTTGTGGTTTTGCTGCACTGACAGTATTAGAGTAGACTCACTGGATTAGTGTAGGGCAAAATAGAGTTAGTTCTTCCTTGCCCGTAACGCTTCTTTCTGTAGAGACAGAATGTCCTAGTTAGCCTCCCCACTCCCACATCAGTACAGGTTTCTCGTAATGGAAAACAAAATTTTGTGCTTGAGTCAGAATAATCTGGACATCCTTCAGCTCCAGGGCACTTCAGAAAGGCTCTCCGGAAGTGCTGGAATGGTGCAGCTGAGCCAGTGCTCCAATGCATGGGCTGTTCCCATTGCTTTCCAGTGGGAAAATGCCAGGAGTGCCGGGGGCAGGAAGGTCTGGCATCCCCTGGGGAACTGGGGCACCCATTCTTCAGGTGGCAGCAGCTGCTCTCCCACACGGCAGCAGAGGACAGCGTGAGGTGGTGGTGGGACCTTTGGAACCCGTCCTGCAGACCGGCTGGAGGCTGACCTGACCAGCTCTGCTGTGTTTTCCACCTGTGAGCAGGGAGCTCACGTGTTGGGTGGGTGCCCACCTGCCCGCCCGGATTTGCTCTTCTCACAAAGTGACTGATTTGCCATCCCACCAGTTTGCAGACTTAGTTTCAAAAGAGGCAGCACAATGTGTTGGGATTCTTCTTGGGATTTGCAGTGCTCCTCTGGATGGTTTCCCAGGGAGCTTTTCATTTCATTTGACTTACAAATCCTGGAGAAAGGATCATATCAAATCCCAGCTCTAATGGCATTGGCTATTTTAAGGTACAACGCTAGCATGAAACACTTCTACTAAACACTCCTTAGGGGTATGGAGAGAGGATAAAAGGAAGGGCCTCACAACAGCAACAAAATCCATAACATTTAACAGCACATATAAACCTTTTCAGGGTTATAATGAATTTTAATGAAAATAGATTTAAAGAAGGATTGAGGCAATTTAAACACAGTTATGAAAAGTAAATTGGCAAAAAAAAAGAGAGAATAAAAGGGCTACAGAGCTCACAGTAACTTTGTTGTGATGCCTTGGACCGAACCACACAATAGGTGTATTTACTGAGGGACACCCAAAAACCTCATCTGATGTGAGTTCTGGAGTGGGCTGCTCTGAGAGGGTGAAACCTTTCTGACCCCAAACCTCCAGCCCGCCAGCTTCACACCATGCAGATGGCCCTGATGCAGGGCAAGGCCCCATCCCTGGCAGAAGGTTGTGCATGGGGGTTTTCAGGATTATTTCCAGTTATTGCTAATGATCAGGCGCGACTGCAGCACATTTTGAACCAAGAACATGGAAAGTTTCAACAAGCCTTATCAGAAGTTTTGCAGTTCATCTCAAGGACTGGCATTACAATTAATGTCATTCTCTAGTTTATAGTTGTAATCCCGGAGTAAGAGCCGACGCTTGTTAATTTTATGCTTTCTTTCTTTCCGGTTACCCATTATGTCAGTATATTTCATTTATGTTAGGCTTTCCGAAATCAATCTTCATTCTAATGTATAGTCCCCTATTGCCTTTTTTTTTCAGTAAGCAGCTGAAGATTTAGTGTTGGTTCCAACACACTGAATCCATTTACAATAGTTTACATAATCAGATTTTCAGTGCACTGTAAATCTGCCTTGAAATACTCAGATTGCTCCAAGACTAAACTGGTTAACCTTCTGAACTGTTTTTCATCATTTGTGTACATTTCACCATTTGAAGGAACCGTTAAGATGCTATTTTGGTAGGGCTTTAGCACCTTCCATGTGTCATTGATTTCTCTCCCCTCAATGGGGAATTTCTACAAATGAATGCCGTATTTCAAAAGAAGAACAGATTCAGTCATAAATATATTTTAAGCTACTAAATGTCATACTTTCTTGTGGCAGTGGTCTAATTCATCTCTTGAATACAGCAGTTGACTTTTGCAATTAAACAAAGTGATGAAGTTTCACTGGGAAGAACGATCAGAACTAGCCAACACGTTAACACGCAGAGGGGCAGTGAACCTCGGAAGCAGCTTTGATGGGAAGTGAGAATGTGCTCCTGGAGGCTGTGCACAGTGTCCTACTTTTAGCATCAGGATTACCAGGAGCAAGACACACAAATGCCCAACGTAAAGCAACCGGGGCATTGAAACTGTTTCTCCACACCGACGTGAGCTCCCATCTCCTTATATAAAGTTGACTCAACCCAAACACTCTGAACTCGGTTTGTAACTGCACACACTGGGGTGTTACTAAATCCTTTTAGAAGCTGAACTGGTGGGAGAGTGGAAAAAATTGCATTTGGATATAGCTTGCCAGTGTGGACTGATGTCAGATATGAAGTGTCTGAGTTCAAGGCTGGGAGATAAGAGCCCTGCAGAGCCTCAGCTGGCTTCACTCTCTCCCTGTGATAACATCATTACCCTGCAACACTGCGGGAAAAGTTGCACAGGATGGCTGGGGGTAACCTGGAGCAAATCCAACCCAACTCAGCCACAGTTGGATAAGGAGCAATTTGTTTACCTCATACTGATGAGCAGGGTTCAGCCGACACAGTCAAATCAGTCTCTGATTTGAAACATTTGTTCCCACCCAAATCCTGGGTTTGGGGAGTTGTATTTCTGACACACACAGCCTCCTGCGTGAGCAGCAAGCTTAGAAAAGGAGCGTGTGGGGCAGGAGGGACAAAGAGAGGCAAGAGCTGAAAGGGGCTGTGTCTAGAGTGAAGGCATGGGAAAAATAAATTTTCCAGGGCAGGAAAATTGCCCATGAGGCATCTGGTGAATTTATGATACCTTCACACCGCACAGCCCCATGGCTGTCGAGTGCTGGATTGCTCTGTTAGATATAGGTGTAATTTCCACCTGAATGCTCAAGTAGTTTCTTGTGCTGGTGTCCTGGACCTTGGGACCTTGCCCTTTGAACTAAAAAAAGCACATTGCTTAATTGAGAACATGTGATCCTTATCACCAGGGTGGAGCAGTGATGTGAGGCATGGCATAGAGTCAGCACCCAGCAGTGCCTGTGCTTCCTGATGCACCCTGCTGTGTGGTGGCAGCTGCAAGTGGGGTCTGGGTGGAAGTGCCCATTGCTGCTCGCTGGGGTTCTCACCTGTCTGCTCTCACAGGGAATTGGCATTATATGCAACAGGAGGAATCAAGTACTACTTCTTTTTTACTACTTCTCTGAAAGGGTGGTCAGGCACTGGAATGGGCTGCCCAGAGAGGTGGTGGAGTCACCGAGCCTGGTGGTGTTCAAAGAGCGTTTGGATGTTGTGTTGAGGGACATGGTTTAGTGAGAACCATTGGTGAAGGGCGAATGGTTGGACTGGGTGATCCTGTGGGTCTTTTCCAACCTTAGCGATTCTATGATTCTATGATTCTAAGTAGCATGGTGTCAGGAGGACTATTAAGTATTTGGGTACAGCAGCTAAACAGACCATCTGCCAACAGAATAATCACTTATTCCAGAGGGAGACCAGAGGAGTGGCGTTCCTTTTTATTTCCTGTTCTTATCAGAAGTGTTTCTAACCAGAGATCGATCTCTGGTTCAATACGTTCCCAAATTCACATCTGCCCAAACTTCAAAGAAACCTTCAAAGGGACCTAATCCAAAACGCTAAACGTTCAATTTCTTGAATCAAGGAAGAGGCAAGATGGGCTAGGATTAAAGTGCATGTGTGTACAGGAGAGAAAGAACCATTGATGGGCAGGCAGGAGCAGAATTGTGAAGCTCTGGGTTCCCATTTCCAGCTCTGCCATGTGTAGAAAAGCTGTTCCCGGCTTTCCAAATCAGGCAGACACAGCTGATGTATTGGTGGACCTGAATCAGGTCACTGTGTGCAGTGCTCCAGCCAAACCCCAGCAGTCAGGCTCCTTCTTGGAGTGCTCTGGTACAAGCAAAGCAGGATCGCTAACTAGCTATGTGTACGTGTAACATGTATCTTATATGTGATGTATATAGCACATGTAAGGCTGCGGGTTGCAGTCTAATGAGCACAAATTTCTACTGTGGCTTTTGTGTGAGTGACCATGGGATATACATTTCTGCACGTGTGCAGTGGTGCAATGCATGCTACAATGCAAGTGAACCTTGGCTGTTGGAGCTGGAGGGAAGGAATGTGGGAAGGGATTGGTGCTGACCAGAGAATGTGGACTTTGATAAAGGGAAGTACCATTATTCATTCTAATGAGTACCAAACGTATTCGCGGTGCTGTGTGAATGCAAAAGGTTCCCTGGTATAACGGTCACAAAGCAATGGCACTCACGCCGAGGAGCTCAGGCTGCAGCAGCATGGGATGCTGAGCCCCTTGGGCACCTGCTGTCTGGGAGGGGAGTCCTCAAACATGCACTCAGGTTAAGTAGCCCAGTGCTGATAGGATGGCACCAGTGCTGAGCCAAGGACGGGCTGTGGGTGTGTAGGGTTTGGGCTCTTTCCCATCAAACACCATGTGCCCATCTTCAAGACAGCCCATTTTGCTTTGGAAATAAAAAAATAAAAAGAAGGAAAAAAGCAGTGTAAACTGGATGTCCTCCACTTACACTCTGTTAAATTCTCAGATCAAATAACACAGTGGTCAACAATAGACTCCCTGTTTGTCTATGATACCCAAGGCTTAAATTAGCTACTTTGGGGCTGTAAACTTCAAAGCAGACTACTGAGGTAGAGGCAGGTTGGGCAAAGCAGCCCCCGCTGCTCAACAGTCAAAAATACATCTAACAACAAACTCATAGAGTGGATTGCAAAACAATGAGATAAAACAGAGCCCATGTGACAGTGTTTGCTCTTTTTTTCTGTTTCCTGAGCCTTCAGGGTTGATGTTTTCTCTCCAGCCAGCAGTCTGAAATTTAACTTTTTAAGGTGGAGGTGCTCCTGTAATCTCATGACACTTTTAAATGCACATATAAATGTGGTTCTTAATTAACTGTGAGCTGTAGGCTGAAGATGTATCAGTAGAAAGTTTTTCAAGTCATATTTATAAACAAATTGCTAATCTCTTCAAATTCGTAATTGCCTATCACAGCTGATGAGCACCGCAGATATCTTCCAAGATGTTGTTAACCCCTTGTAGCTGTTCAAACTGAGAGTTGTTACATTTTGTAACCTGATGGGGAACTTTTGCATGAAGTTTGCACTCACCGCTGACTCTGTGAACTGGGATTTAAGAGAAAGAGCAAATATTGCAAAATGGATAAAATCTGGAGAGCTGGCAAAGGCACACTGGCAGGGAGAGCCAAGTGTGAGACGCCGAGTACACTCCTGGAGGCTTGTTCTTTGACATGAACAGAATGCTGACAGCATGTTTGGCTGCCTCAAATGCCAGCCACACCCATGCTGATGTCTCTCAGCACTTCCCTTCCAACCTTGGAGATCTCCAAATTGTGCTGAATAGGCTGTGGGCATCACCACTTCTGCTCCTGGCAGGGAACACAAGTGGTGGGAAACGGCTGCACCAGACCAGCTCCTCTGTACACAGATTGTGCACGGGGCAGCCCAGTGCAAGGCCCCACAGCTCCCGTCACCCACCTCCAGAAGGACCAGCAGGAAAGCGTGCTCTTGGGCAGACATCAGCCTTGTGTGTGAGAAACCCACAGTGCTGAGGACTCTTCTGGGCACAGCCTGAAGTTTCCAACTCCAGATTTTCTGGAAGGTGCCACGGCCCAGCTTCCAGGAGACCATCTGCTTTATGCTAGTAAAGGCAGCCATCAACCTTCACATTAGAGGACAAAAGTATTTTCCTAACTAATTTGAATGTTTGACTTACACGAAGACCATGGGAAGGGTGGGTGCAGCTATTCAATGGGTTGGCACACATCTTTTATGAAAAAAGGGTGAGGGCGCTGGGCTTGTTCAGTCCACAGAGGAGAAGGCTCTGTGGAGACCTCACTGTGGCCATCCAGTACTTGAGGAAGCTTATAAACAGAAAGGGGGATGACTTGTTACATGGTCTGATAGTGATAGGACAGGGGGGAATGGATTTAAACTAAAAGAGCTGAAATTTAGATTAGATGTTAGGAAGAAATTCTTTGATGAGAGGGCGGTGAGGCCCTGGCACAGCTGCCCATAGAGCTGTGGGTGCCCCATCCCTGGAGGCGCTCAGGGCCGGGTTGGATGGGGCCCTGGGCAGCCTGAGCTGGTGGGGGGCAGCCAGCCCACGGCAGGGGTTGGGGCTGGTGGGCTTTAAATTTCCTTCCAACCCAAACTATTCTTTGATTCCATGATTCTGTTATTCCTGGTGTCCTGCACAATGCCCTGATGCAGATACCACGCTTGTCTCCTCTGGTTCAGGTTGGATATTTGGAAGATAACAGTCTCTCTGTTTTGCCTAATCTGGGATCTGAGCATCTTTCCTGAAGGAACGTTGTTTCGGGAGCTTCTATGTGCCTCACACTTGCTTGTGCAGTAAGGGAAACTCCAATGTACCCATTTGGATGCACTTGAAAATAGCCTCTGAAGTGTACGGCTGTGTATTTAAGAAGCCTGACTCAAAAGCTTTTGGAACAGACTGGAAGAAACCAATGACATCACCTAACAAGGATATTTCTGACATTATATTCCCCGATTTTCCAATCTGACGTTCAATAAAGTAAAAATGTCAGCATATTCCACCTCCACTATCTCATTCTTAAGACTTCTGAGAGTAAGATAATGGAGCATTCCCAGAGATTCCTGCCACATTCATCAGCTAATCTTTGGCCTTGAGTATGCTGTGAAGCACATAACAGCATGTCCAAATAATGAGAATTACTGCGAGCAACGCAGGGAAGAACTCAGTGTCAAGGACAACACTGAGCTTTACCATGTTCGTATGTAGCCTGCTGAAGATAAGAAAAAGAAACCGTTCCAATCAAAAATTTTTGTGCATCTTTACAGTTAAAATAATAGCCTCAAAAATGATCCTGAGGGCTCCTGGATGGCAAAAAACCTTTGCATACAATAAATATTTTTTTTACTTCAAATTTGTTCCTGGCAGACAATGCTTACATTTTTTTTCCAAAGTTTGTTTTGAACCCCATCGGTATTTATTTTGGGACGTGGAGAACTGCTTGATGCTTTTGCTCCGTTCCTGAGCCGGTCTCTGGTGAAGCCGATGAAACACATCAGCCGTGGTAGCACTCTTTGCTCATCTTTTGGTTTGTCTCCTGCGCTAGGCTGAGCAGAAAGTTGAGAGTAGACTTAATTTGAAGCCTTCCTGGTAACAACCAGTGGAGTCCCTGATTTCATACAATCACAGAATTATAGAATGGCCTGGGTTGAAAAGGACCACAGTGATCATCCAGTTTCAACCCCCCTGCTATGTGCAGGGTCACCGACCGCCAGACCAGGCTGCCCAGAGCCACATCCAGCCTGGCCTTGAATGCCTCCAGGGATGGGGCATCCACAGCCTCCTTGGGCAACCCGTTCCAGTGCATCACCACCCTCTGTGAGAAAAACTTCCTCCTGATATCCAACCTAAACCTCCCCTGTCTCAGTTTAAAACCATTCCCCTTTGTCCTGTCACTGTCCACCCTCGTAAACAAAGCCGAGCCTTTCCCAGGGATGTGGTAGCATCCCCAGCAACGCGCAACACAGTGCACAATGAATGGCTGCCAAAGAAAAAGCAAGATCTCTGCAGTGTTGCAGCATAAGGCATTTCTTCCATGAGGCACATGTGGTTTTGTGGTTCAGAAAAATGTTCAGGACCTGGCTTTCTATTCCCTGGAGTTTTAAATTGTAAAGATGGCAGTCAGACATGGAGCTGCTTGGAGAAAAGAAGCTGAAGCCCTAATTTTTGAATGAAAACTGTATTTTCAGTTAAAGTTTGTAGATGTGTGTCTAATGCCATGGTGTGCGTAGTACACCCAAACTGGTGGCACGGCTTGCTTTGTAGAGACAACACAGCAAGGCAGGACTGAGCTGAAGCCAAAGCACCGCTCCTGTTGGCCTCGAGGGAGCCGGGATTTTCTTCAGGAGGGAAACAGGATTTTCTTTAGGAGGGAATTGGGTTTTTCTCTAGGAATGGAAGGAGATAAAAGCTTTGGTTGTGTTGCTAGCGCAGCTCTCATTCCCATGTGGTGTTTCTCGAGGCTGCCTCTCCTAAGGGAAAACTAACCCTGAGTGCCTCCTCTTTCAAAAAATGAGGGGGTATTTTTGAGCCATATCAGAGCTCTGAGCAGGTTTGCTGTCAGGCTGTGCTGGCAGAGCAGCAGCGATGGCTCAGGGGCAGATAGAGCAGGGGGGAGGGCAGGAGCCTGGCAGTGCTTGTGGAGACAGAGCAAAGCCTGGTTGCCACAGCTGCAGAGCAAAAGCTGTTGGTTGTTCTTTTTTTTTTTTCTTTTTTTTTTCAGGAAATTAATGCCTCTCTCACGCATCTGTGAGAGAAGTTCTGCAGAAGTTCAGCAGAAGACAGCAGAAGCTCAAAGCTGACCACCAGAGAAAACCTTAATTTTCTCAGTTTTGTGAATGTTGATTCATAAATTCTCGCGATTGGCGGGGCTGCTGTTTGTACGCCTTTCACACATAACTTTCCATAGGTTTTGCATCCTTTAATCAAATGACAGCTCTTTCAAAGGGACAGCATTTGCAAAGCTGATTCAGAGAGGGAAATTCACAGCAAAGCAACTGTAAGTAAATGAAAGGCGGTGAATTCACCATAAGCAAATAGAATCAGGGCAACCCACTGCAGGGCAGACCTTGCTGTAGGGGTTGTGGGGTCCATTCCCCCCCACCTCCATCTCTAAGCCCAGTTTCCCCTGGTCTCAGTGCTGCCCCAGCCTGGCGCAGCAGGAAGCGCTCATTGCACACCAGCCTGTGGGGATTTCCCTGGTTCACAGGTGTTATATGAAAGCTCAGGACTCAGAGTGAAGCTCTGTCTCCTTGTTTGCTTCTCTTTGCTTGTGTGTCTTCTACTGTTTTGTATCTCACTCCACTCTCCAGATCCTGCAGCTGCAACTCACAATTCCAGGCAAGTTTCCCTAATCAGGATGCAGTGTTGGCTGACCATATGCTTTGAAACCCGAGGTAAGATCTTTCGTTGTCAACCGATTTCCATGCCCGTGGGATTCTAAATGCTCCTTCTGTGTCTGATGGTCCACTGCTTTGAATGGGATCTGTGACCGCATCCTGCGCCTGGTGCTGGCACGCAGCCACTGGAAGGTTTTGGGAAGGTCTTTACCTTAATGGATGGGGCTCAGCCTCAAAACAGGATCTGTGCAGAGCCCACATTCAGCTTGACTGCAAAACCCATCATCTGTCTAAGCTGTCAGTGGTCAGCAAAGACGGTCGGAGTTCTGCGTGTTGTGCAGGAATTGGCAGGCTTTGGAACTGCAGCTTCCCCACTCAGGTGGGCGAAAAGGATGACAATTGCACCAGAGGGAAGGATTTAGGGCACCCTCCCAATGCCTCCCAGTGCTTCATTAGTCACAAAGGTCACAGCTATTAACGGACAGTGCCAAGCCGGTCATGTGTCACCAGCTTCTTGTTTCCACCCACTAATTTGTGCTAAAAGGGAAGTAATTTAGTGTCACACATTTTCTCTGGAATCTGAACATCTCAAGGCTGAGCAGAATGCTGCTTCCACCCACTGATTAATGGGAATGGGAAGCAGGGGGGCAAAAAACTACATTAAGAATTTGCCTCTATAAACTTAAATCCCCCAAAAGGGTCTCAAGAGCAAGAAATGAAGCAAGAAGCACCCGGAGAAATGCTTCTCCTCCTACCCTTGCAACTAAAGGAGAGAGTGCTGGAACATCCCATGCAAGGATTCTGATGAGACCTCTTCATATGACACTCTGGCATCTACACACAAGCCAGAATGACCCGAGGTGTGGAAATCATAGAAACAGAATCATTAAGGATGGAAAGACCACTAAGATCGTCTAGTCCAGCCATCAACCCATGCCTGTGATCACTCTAGACCATGTTCCTCAGTGCCACATCAACCCTCTTCTTAAACACCCCCAGGGACAGTGACCTCCCTGGGCAGCCTGTGCCAGTGCCTCACCACTCTTTCAGAGAATATTTTTTTCCTAATATCCAACCTAAGCCTTCCCTAGTGCAACTTGAGGTCATTACCTCTCCTCCTATCACTGTTACATGGGAGAAGAGGCCAACCACCACCTCAACACAATCTTCTTTCAGGCAGTTATAGAGAGATATAAGGTCTCCCCTGAGCTTCCTCTTCTCCAAACTGAGCAATTCCAGTTCCCTCAGCCTGCTATGGTGCACACCCATGAGGTGAAGCTTGGGCTTCTGCTTGAGGAGTGTTTGGCAGAACTGGGACAGTTGTGGGAAGCAGTTACCTCCCTCGTGTTGTGATAGCTCTCAGTGCTGCCCTGTGTTAAATGACATCAGAGAGCTGAGCTGGATGGAAAATATTTATATTTTTTTATTCAGCTGCGTGAGTTTTTAGCCAGATGATAGTTCTCCAGGCCAGCTCACGGTGCAGATTCAGGTTGGCTTGTGATGACATGGCATGACTAGAGAACAAAAACAGACTGAAGGCACAGGGCAGACTCTTTTCAAATGAAAATGCTTAAATTACTGCAGCCTGAATGTACTCCAAAGCTCCTCCTTCTGAACAGTTAACAAAGGGTGTGTTAGGCAATGTCCACAGAGATTGTGAGGCTTTATGCTGAGGCAGGTCTGCTCTTCTTCCAAACATCTGTCCTTGCATGCCAGCTTCCCCCTCCCCACCAAACGTGCAGGACAAGCAGATGTGATAAGGAAGACAAGTAGGAGAATAGTTACTGAAGATCTGGGTGAAACCCACTCCTGTACCTTCCTGCTGTCAAAACATGCCTGTGAGTGGTGGCGATCAAGGCCTGGCCCATGCAGAGAAGCTCAGCTTTGCAATGGATCCACTGCATCTGAGCAGGATGCAGAGGATCAGACGTGAAATGAATGTACACACAGAGAAGTCGATTTACAATTTAGTTTTGTTTTTTTTTTCTTAATGATGAAAAAAAACCAAGCACTGAGTTGTTGAGGACTGATGGCACTTGGCTGAATGACAGCCAGGCAGGCTGAATGGGGCAGATGTCTGTAAACATCATCTGAAGGATGCAACGTGCTCAACTCTGCGTGCTGTCCTAAGCACACTGGAAGAAAACTGAGAAATCTTAGTAAATTCTGTGAGAAATGACATCGCTCTCCTCTGTGTCTGAGAAGCCTACTTCATCCCAAATAGCATGTTTTACAGGAATTTCTTCAAGCTCTAAGCTGAAGGACATTTTTCAGCAAGCCACTTCCTTTGTGCATTTCCCAGCACGCAGCTGACATGAACAGACACAGCACGTCACAGCCTGGAACAATTTCCATCCTTGGTGTAGGTCAGAGACTATGCCATATCTACAGAGCAATCTGGCACATTTTGAGTTTAACCAGTAAATCAGATCAGCTTCTTAAAATGCTTTTGTTTTCTGCAGTCCAAGAAATGCTGTGTACTTCAGCTGAAAGAGATTCTTCTCTGAAAATACTGACCGTAATGTGAGCATTTATTGAGAAACTGCATGTGTGAGTCATAAAACAAACAAAGATCAGTCCTAAAGAAAAGCACAAGTGCACAACAGGAAAGGCTAATTTCAAGGTCATTACCTAAAATGATTGTTGTCTGGATGGAATGAATTGTGATATTCAGCAACGTCCACTGGAACGTGGAACATTCTTCCGTTCTGGGAAGAAAAATATTTATTTTGTTCATTAATGCAATGGTCAGTGCTTGGGGTAACTAATAACTAGTGGCTCCTCCCATCTGGAAGGGACATTCTGTGGCCATATTTCTTAAACCTACATGCCCATAAGGCCTTCTGGGGGGCTTTGCTCCTTGCCTTGAGGCCAAGGCTGTAACTTCTCACTACTGGATTAAATGACATTTGGAGTGAAGTAGAGGCAGCACTGCTTATTTCTAAGTACCCACTAAAAAGATTTAAAAAATAACTGTGCTGTGGGCAATGCCTACAGAGTAGTTCTTATTTAGGATCTTGCAGACTCTGCAAAGGAGTATCTGTAAATCCCGATTTTACTTGGATCCTACCAGGAATGAAACCATTCGGATCTGGCAGATAGATAACACAGATGAATTGCAAATTCTGCCTGTACAGACTCAACTGTGCTGCATCTCCTGATATTCTGGAAATATTCTTTGACCCCGAAACTCCTCATTTGTCTGCTTGCCTTTATGTCTTCAGGGCTTGATCTGCTGGAGACAGTGGAAGCTTTGCTCATGATTATAGTGGGGCATGCCTGGGCTCAGCCTGAGCATGGATGGAGCTGAAACTGCAGCTTTTCTTCTGCTTCCTTATCTACACCTTTGGACTGCAGTCTAGCTATACCAGTTTCACTCAACCTCACCTCCTGCTTTGCTTCATCCTGTACCCTTGCTCTCTTTGAGATCCCTTTCTTTACTTGAGTCCTAACTCCCCTGTTCTTACTCCAGGTAAGAACAGCTGCGCTGGATTAGACCATCTGTTCTGCTTCCAATACTGGCCATAAACAGACACCTAGGAACAATTCAGAACAAATCTATCATTTCTCCCTTAACACTACAGGAGCTTCTAGCTATTTCCAGCTCAGAGGCTTTCCTGAACCTGCCGTGGTCTCTTTGTATCATGGATCCCTCCAAACCCCTGTGAGAGCAGATACGCTCCTTGCAATCAAACTCTCTCTTCCTGGAGAAGGAGTTCCTTGGCTGGACTACTGCCTGCTGCATGACCAGCTTCTTCCTTTTGGTTGCTTTGGATTTGGCTCCTACCTGCATTAGCTGGTCCCTCATTCTTGTCCTGGAGATACAATGAACACTCAATCCCTATCCACTCTGTGTATTAATGATTTTATAATTTCTGTTTGCACTTTTTCAGCTTAGAAGCCCCACTCTCCTGCACCGTTCCTTGCACAGCAATTGGGCCACGCCTATTAGTCTTCTCTTTGCACTACCTTGCTAACCTTTTTGAGAGGCCAGAAATGCACAGAGTATTGAAGGTGCAGGTGAACAATGGATTTATAGTGGCACAGTAATGTTCACTATTTTGTTGGCTACTCCTCTGCTGGAATTCCACAACATGTATTTGTTCTTTGGCTGTTACTGAGCACTGACTTGATATTTTCAAAAAGGGCCTATAGTAGGTTGGCCATGGCCTTCCTCCTGAGTAGCAATTGCAAGCAGAGAGACTGTGTTTCACACATGAAGCTAGAGCTGCTTCTCCCTAAACGCTCTTGTTGCTTTACATCCACCTAGACTGAGTTTCACTTGACATTATATGGGTTGCTTGCACTGTCTTATAAGGTCCTTCTCGAGTTTTTGGCTGCAGGCCCTAGTTTTTGGGGCTGCATTACAGGCTGCCAATTCCCTGTATTATCATTATATTTTGTCACTTCCCTCCTAACCTGTTGAAGCTCTCTGCTCTGGCTTTCCTCTGCTGATAATCTCTCTGCCCTTTCTTTGCTTTCCTCTCTGTGACAACTCAATAGTATCTTCCATATGTGTTCGGTTGGATCCGCGATCCATCACGCTTTCCATCTGCGGCCTACACTGTTGAGAAAAAACACACTTTTTATTTGTACTTGTGGGCTGTACCAGCACTCTGCTTTGCCCAGTGGCTGTGACCGTGTCCTGGACCCTGCAGAAATGCCCTGTGTGAAGCCTCCTGCAGAGAGAAGGGACAGGACAGGACAGGCTGCTCCTGCCAGGCAACTGAAGTAACAGGAATTTTCAGGATCATTCATGATGTCATTTTAGTTTTTTTTTTAAAGGCTTTAGTAAATAATGTTGTGGGTTTTGTTATTTGGAAAAGAAGGATTTATTATCCTTTTTTGACCCTAGCAGTTAGCCAAAGTTTGGATTGTTTCAGGTGAGTCTTTAGCACCAGGTCTGTTTCAAAAAATTAGCTGTTTATTTACACACACACAAAAAAAAACCAAACCAAAACAAAACAACCAGATACTGCTTCTTTGCTTAACACAAGGAAACACTTTGGTAGCAGCTCAAAGCTCTTGCAGCCAGCGGCTCTTTCAGTTTGCATTACTAGGCAATACCTGGCAAGGCACTTTGCTGGCATTGCTCAGCTCCCTCAGAGGACTTGGGTCACGTGCCTACATTTTGGATGGTGGCCCTTATTGTTCCAGACAGCTGATTCCATGGAGAATGCTAACTCTTCCCTTTTGCTTAATGGGAATTAAGAGAGCTAAAATCCTTTCAGTTTCCAGCAATCTGTAACAGTCTGACAGAAGGAACTTCAGAAGGAATGAGTGGGCTTGTAGATGTAATCATTTCTCAAGCAGGAGCATAGTCAGAAAACTTTTCTTAACTATTTTCTTTCACCTATAAAGCACAATTCTGTCATGTAGTTTCCTCATCTCATATACACCTCAATTCTGTGTGGTTCTGGCAAGGTCAAGCCTTTCAGTAGCAACGACAGAACTCAGGGGCTACAAGTGGAAGCAATTCCTACTGGGCTCAAGACTTTGAGTCACCTGCTGCTCAGTCTTCCATGTTGAAGGTAGAAAGTGGTACATTGTATCTTGTCTTGTTTTCAGAGATTTGCAGGTGGGCTGTCACTAATGAGAAGGGTAGGGAGAAAAAAGAGTTAATTTAGAAACTAGGGTTGGCCTCAGTGACATACAGAAATTGACACATCCTTTCTGCATGACATAGACAGCGGTCAATACATCTGTGTAATTCCCAAAATGCATGTGACATCCACTGACTGCAGCTCCTGGCTCTAGGGCTTTGCTTCTCCTCCGTATAGGAGCATCTCATGGTCTTTTCTAGTGATCTTTCCCATGAGGATGATGTAGTTTTTCCTCCCTCCCTCCACACTACATGCTTGTGTCTCTGACATCTCAGGTGACACAGTAGCTGGCACAGCTTTATGTACTCCTGTAGCCTGGCCCAAATCCAATTCTTTATTATGTTGCCCAACTCTATTGTTCATAACCACGTCAAAAGCAGCCAGGCCTTACCAGCCGTCCAGGCACTATCATTGCTATTCTCTGCTTGTAATTCCCTTAGCTATCTGTGGTGTAACAGTTCATTGCACTGATGCTACTCCACACAACAAAAGAAAAGGCCCAAAGTGAAGACAGCATTGCTCAGAGGCCTTGCTAACTGCCACCCTCCACTGCCCATTCTCCATTGCAGAGGACTCAAGCGCTTCTTGTCAAGGGACAACACTGTTTTTTCCATCATGACTGCTTCTTGTCATGCTCTACTCGAGGAGAGGACAGATGTCTAGTTGAATGTGTATGTAAAGAGTAAAACCAAAGAAGCCTTCCAGCTAGGTGAGTAATGTTACAGCATGTCACCCCCATGCGCTTGCTCCCTCTGGTGCGTGTCAGCACAAGTATGAAACGCTCATGGGCAGCACAATGGACTGATACAGGCACCCAAGTGCCTTCCGTGACTGTAACTTTGTTTAATATTCCTCCTCGGGTTTCTTTTTGCCTACAGCAGCTCAGAAATCTGGGTGTCCAAGGAGAACCCCGCCAAGCCTACCTAATGCAGAGCTGATCTGAAAACATGAAGCATTGAGACCCTTTTCCACCCTTTACTCCAGCAGCAAGATCTGGGCAGTTTTCTACATGCATCTTGCATATGCATTCATGGTTAACGCTCTGAGGCAGGATCTGATGTCAGAGCAGGTCTTGTGGGTAGCAGGAGGTGAGCACACACAGCCTTGCTGAATCCCCAGAAGCTTCTGAGGTTTTCTCAATGACCCTGTCACTGTGCCCAGGGAAATGGAAATAGAATGTTACTTATAGAAAATGCCCTCATTTTGCATAAGAGTGTCAGTGCCAATGAGACACCCTGATCTAGGAACAAATGACTCTTTATCCAGGCACATGAGATGGTTCTGCAACAGAAAGAAGGACAAGGGCTGTTGCTGCAATGACTTCTACTGGTATTCTGAGGCTTTCAAGTATTTCCTAATTAGGCAAAAATCCTTTCTTTAGCTGAAATTTGGCAGATAGAATAGAAATTCATGAGAAATACCACTGTACTTCACTCTTCTCACCCAGAAAAGTAAGGTGATTTTCTATTCTTGTTTTGGGGATTCTTTCTGGCTACCGTAAACATAACAGCAATTCATATCATATTGACATTTTCTTACATTTTGCCATCTCTGAGAGCGTTTTTATGGAGTTGGAGAGCTTGTTAATCTATGTGTCATACAAAAAAAAAAGAGATCAATCATTATATGTAGCCTAGTTTCTGTTTTGCATTTCCTGCTGACTTATCTCCTCTTGAGCCTGGGCTTGCAACATCTGCTGTAACAGGCTTGTTACCTATAACCAACATCTACACTTGCTTGACAAACTGGAATGAAAGCAGTGGGTTGCATATGTCTTCCTGGCTAACAGTGGACTTCATTCTCTGTTGCCTCTTAGTTGGGTGGAACAAGTACAATGACATCATGTGATGAACAGGCCTCAGTACTTTGGCTGTTTGTGATCTAAGATTCACTCAGATATCAGAGCTCAGCGGTATAATCTTTTCTTAAAAGCTTCACAATAATGAACAGAATCTACACTAAAGACATCAAGAAGCATTCTGAAGCCGACTTGAATTCATGAAGGCCAATGAGTTATGAAGGAACCGTTCTTTTTATTGGAGAATACTCACAATGCCTGCTGAAAATTTGATGATTTTTAGCAGCACTGTTTGCTATATGTTTAGTTTATACTCTGTTTTGTTAGATCTCACCTCTCAGAGAAACTTCCTATAGCATATGTTATTTAAACAATAAATCAGTAATGTTCTATATATTTATTATTCAACCTGCTGCTAGTTAGTCTTATTTCCCTTGATCCAATAATGAACCATAAGTTGTACAACTCTGAGAAAATCTTTTCGATAGAAAAAAAGAATTCATAGCATTTGTGAACGGGGCAGTAGCTTTGGATTGGTGGATTCAGACTCCATTAATGATCATCCATTAATGATTAATGATCATTAATGATCAGGTGCACAGTTACCTTCAGTTGTCCATACAGCAGTTTCTGCAGAGGAACCTAGCTTTGTGTTTGCAATGCTGTAAGCCATTTACACCATCTATAATCCATCTAATATACGTATATGTGTCTCTATTTTCCTTAAGCTATATTTCACCCAGACCTCTGAAGTAGCTGAGCAGCCACTCAACCTGGAGGACAGCAGCTGGCAGTGAGAGGCGGGCAGAGACGTGACCCAGAAGAGCATCTGCTGAGAAGAGGTAAACATGCTATAAATTAATACCCTTGTGCACATAATGGAAACCTTTCTGCCTTAACAACCTGCTAGACAAGGATGTGATTGATCCCGCTGCCCAGCACTGCTCCCTCCCACAGTGGAAATCTGTGCACACTGTGATGGAGGATTGGAGATGAGTGAAGTGGAAGACCTGGGAGTGGCATTCCTGGCAGCACTGGGACTGCTTGGTTTTGCTCCCTACTGCCAGCAAGGGCACAGTTGAGATTTGTTAAAATGAGCTGTAATTTAAATGCATTGTAAAAAGCCTGAGCACACTGTGGTTCAACTGGATTCGGCTTCTTCTTTGCCTCCTATTACCAGGAACATCTCAGCTGATGGCAGATGCAGCCCTTTCTATGCAATGCCCTGCCAGGCTGTGTCACACAGGCACTGTGGAGGCCATGAGTATGCTCCTTCACCTACCTGTGCATCCTCCCTCTGTGGGAAACACCATTCTCTGTTATTTATTATGGAGAATTCTGAGCAGCGAGTTGCTAAACCACCCAGGACCTCAGCCACAAAGCAATTGCTCTGTCAGCTTTCTTTCTCATTTCTCTTTCATGGATGTGCATGCATAATCCCACCCAGGGCTCTGGACTAGCAGTTTGTGTTGTTATAGTCAATTGTAAGTTTGCTAAAATCGAGTGTCTTCTTACTGTCATTTTAACTTTTTTTTTTTGAGGGATGTTGTATGGTTTCCAGGAGGCTGGGGCGAGGCAGTCAGGGAATGCCACATAGTAAGGTCAAAGCAGGAGGCATCAGGAGGCTTTCAGTCTCCTTTAACACTGATTTGAATCTGCCCTGGACGATGTTTTGTGGAGCTCTGATGGAGTAAGGGGAGAAACGATATGGTTGAGCACGCAGCTGCACTGGTTTTGGTGGTGCTTCTCTGTTAGAGAGGAATTTCTGGTAGAAGGGAATTAATCATTAACTAGAGAAGATCCAACAGAAACTTCAGCACCAGAGATGTTGCAGGTGATGGAGCAGGGTGCTCAAGGCAAGAAGGATTTTGGCAAATGCATAAAATGGAAGAAGCTACCACAGCATTTCCTCTCTTGAGCAAGAGGCAGCTCAGCTTTCCATGAAGTGTATAGGCCCGAGAGCCCAAACAAAGCATTGAGTGGCTGTGCTGGTGCTGGAAGAGCAGAGGCAGGAGCAGAGGATGGTGTTGGTGCAAGGATGGTGATGGCATGAGGGACGTGGTGGGGACTGCTCACACTACCACACCCCTGTTTTCTTGTCTAGTTTACATTTTTTTCCAATTAAAGAAAAATACTGGCTATTTGTCATTGGGTGAATATTTGTGAGTGGGGAAAATCTGTCCAAAGAACCTCAATTTAGCATAATTTTCCTGCCTTGCTGGTCAGGGGCTTGGGCCAGGACTATTTACCTTGACACTTGCTGCTGGCAGGAGGTTTACCCTGCAGTATTACTTCCACTTTCATATCTCTTTCATCTACACAGTTCAGGATGAAATGTTCCATTCTGTCTGTGGTTTGGTTTACACTCTGGTTAAGCAAGAAAAATAAATGTACTGTGCAGGGGTGCTTGCTTGTTCTCCACCAGAAGTGACCCTACACACATAGAAAGCACTTTAGACAAAAAGAGAAAACAGGTAAAAGCAAGCTGGAGCTATAGCAACCCAGAGGCAAAAGCTACCAGGAAGATGCAATGTCATCCAAACACAGCAGCAACGAAGCAACGAAGTGGCATCCTTCCAGAAAATAAGGTGCTGCTGCTGCTGCCAGCGAGTTGATGGGTTTTAACCACGTCTCTTGAAACATGGCTGTGAGCACAACCCTCCTGCCAGCTTGTGTCCTCACAGCTCCACCTCCTCATCTCTGCTTCACCTGTGCTTAAACCTCTCTCTATCTTCCTGCCTTCTGCTAGTGCTCCTTCACGGTAACCTCTCCCTTCTGGCTGATTTGGGAACAGGTTGATGAACAGGCACTCCTTGCAGCTTTCTGTGTTGCCAGAGGCTCTCCAGGCTTCTAACAGCATCCTCGTTATCCAATTTTTTTCCAAGCCTTTCTCTATTGAAATGAGAAGCTCTTTCAGCATCAGAGATCCATGCTCAAGCCACGAGGATTTGGCCATTGTAGATAGGAAGAACTGCAGTGACAGGAATTCTTTTCCTGTTGGCTTTTTAAGATTCTGCCTACTTTTGGGGGGGCAACAAGCATGCACTGGGAGCTGTCAAATCCTCCTCACACCCAACATGGCAAAATCCCCTTGTCCACACCAGGCTGACACTGCCCATCATTTCTGCAAAAGCAAACATCCTTGCCTCCCTCCCCATCCATGCCCATCACTGCAGAGGGTATGTGCAGCACAGCTCAAAATCCGTCCCTATCCAGGACAATGCTTTAGGAGACCAACACTGCAGACTCATTTCTGCAAACTAGATAAAAGACAAAATGTATTACCAACATACACAAGGAAATTTAATGTTGATGAGAAATCTTTTTTTCTCCACACTGCTGCAATTTATTTTATGCTGGTGCACAGCCCCAAGGACCTCTCTGGGCTTCTCCAGCAGCTGCACTCTTGGGGCTGCTCAGGCTGTTTTTTCCACCCTTCTTGGCACGCAGTTTTACAGTGCTTCTCTCCTCTCACCTCTCATGCGTGAAACCCTTCTCCTGACACAATACCTGGCAAGCCCCCTGGCACTCGGCTGTTTGGGAACAGGAGAAGCGCTTGTGTTTTGCCGCAGGCTTGTTCTGTCTGAGATCCTGGAATTATTTACAGTAATTATGTTAATTTTCAGGCACCACTTTTAGGGTTATTTGACCTCATCAATAATTGTATTAACAGCAGGACGGCAGTGATACTAGACAGTGCCAGCAGTTTCCCATACGCTTCAGTAATGACATTCCCACTGCAAAGGGCAGCACTGTGACAGCTGATTTTTTTCACTGGCTGTTTTAAGAAAGGACAAAGAGAGTCTGACTGTGCTGTGGTAAAGCCAATGCCGCTGTGGCAGCAGAGCCCTGGTTGGGCGCATCACGGCACAGGAGCTGGCCTGGTTCTGGACAGCAGCTCCAGCTGCACTCACTGCCACCAACCAGCACCCAGGTCTTATGGCCAGAAAAAATAGTGATGGACGATTGCAATGAGACACATCTGTGAAGTGTTCCCACCATGGATGTGAGTCCTGTGGCTGCGGTCAGCAGCAGGCCCTGCTGGCAGAAGCCAGGGCTGCAAAACAACTAGAAGGCTGTGTATCTGCTGTTGTGTCTTCTGTGTTTGGGTTGGTTTGGGTTTCCCTTATTAATATACAGAAGACTTCTTCAATTTGCCCTGAGTGACTTACAGCTTAGTAATTTCTGCTGAATGCTCTGGAAGTCACTGCAACCACGACAAACTGTTTCCCAAGTTTTACAAGAAAATGAGCCTGCCCTCTAGCTGCAGATCATGCACATGGCTGTTTATTGCCTTTTCTGCAGGAGAAAGGGATTCACACCAGTTTTGCTTCCTCATGTGCTTCCCAGACACTCCTCCCTGAACCTGGGGCTTGTTGGGCACCTTGGTGGGACTGAGATGGCTGCCTAGGAGCCCCTGAGATTACTTTCCAGGAGCACCTGACATGGCTGCCCAGGAGGCCCTGACATGGCTGCCCAGGAGCTCCCAGCATGGTCATCCAGGAGGCCCTGACATAGCTGCCCAGGAGCCCATGACGTGGTCACCCTGGAGCCCCTAACATGGCCGCCGAGGAGGCCCTGACATGGCTGCCCAGGAACCTGGTTGCTGACCCAGTGCAGCTGCAGGACTTTGGTGCAGTAATGCTGGTTCTCCAAGCTGCAGGGCAGCTGTTCATGGTAATCATTCATCTTCATTTCCCTCATCAGTGGTGACAAACCAGTTCCTGAAGGGCAGGGATGTTTCTCGCAGCCCACAGCTTCGTCACTAATTGTGGCATTTTTGTGTAGTCTTGAGATACAATACTGGTGGTACATACACCTGAAAGGTCAGCACCTGAATTTAAACCGGTAGGGTCAGAACCACAGCAAACATGAATTCAAGTGCCATTTTGCATATATGTGCATGTTCTGTGGCTAAAACAATCTTGAAAAATGCTGGAGAAAACAACAGCCCACCGGTTTTCCAGGGGACTGGTGCTCTAAAATCATAATGCCTCTGAAACACTGGAAAGGTTTGGTGTTTTGGAGTTCTATATGGTGAGAAGGCAAACTGATGCAGATACGTACTTGATATACTGGCACAGAGACACGTGGTACCGTACAAACAAACCACTGAATAAACAGAGACAGTGCTCTGGGTTAAGAAGCCAATGGCTTTAGGCATGTATTACTTCAAGAAGTAAACAAACTTCTCCAAATTGCCTCAAATGGAACACCATTTCAGAAATACTGAAATTTCTGAAAAAGGAAACTTTGCTGGCACTTACAGAATGAATTATCCTGTTGCTAATCATTTGCAGTGAAAGGTGAGAAGTTCATCTTTAGAGAAGTGGCATCTTCTATACTGCTGCCATTGCTTAGTGCAAGTGGTAGAGATAACGTGGGTCAGGTCTGGATCCTCTCTTTGCCCCAGCTGACTTGGAAAGCTGTTTCACAAATGTGAAGATGACCAAGACCTTCCATTAGAAACAGCAAACACACACTCTGTGACTGTGACCAGATGTCCTGCCTGGAGCTGGGCTCACCCTAGTGACCATGGTGCTGGCTGTCTTCCAAGGGGTTTCTGCCAGCCTCTTTTGCAGACACTGTCTCACTTAGGGGCTGGCTGAGATGCAGAGGTATTTATTAGCGCAGCAATTAGGCCGCCACACTCAGAAGAAAAACTAATGAAATCAATTGTTTTGGAAACAAAACACAGTTCCTAGCCAAAACTTTTTTTCTTCCAACCACAAGGCTATGGCACTATAACCTGAACGTGGGGCACTCCGAGTTTAACTGCTGAACTGAACAATAAAATCCTCCATAGCCTATGCAAGAAGTCAATAAGAAGAAAAGAAGAAGAATGCTTTTAGCATTTCTGATTTAAATTTTTCTTGGAAATCTTAGATTTTAACCAACCTGTGGATTTTGTGAGAGTATCAGAGTGCAATGAGGAGCAAAAACTTGCTGTGGCTGGTGAGAGGTGATACTTGGGATGGACTGTTTTGGGGGCATTTGCAGCAGTGCTGGCACATTTTGTGATATCTGACTGCACTCAGTCACCTGCACGTCAGTAGGTTCATGCACCATGACAACCATGTACGACAGTGCTGTGCCTCAACTTGCTTCTCCATCAGCAATGATGAGAAATATCTAACTGGCAGAAGCAGGGAGTCTAAAATCATGTTCAGTAAGGAATTTCCTGCTTCAGAAGCCACTAGGTGGCATATGAGGTGTAGCAGAAATGAAGCACAGTAGCTGCAGGCCGAACAAGCTCCCCAACGGCTGGGCATGGCTGGAGGGACCGTCACCTGTCCTGAGCAAAATTGCAGAAAAGTGATCTTGTCGCAGTAATTCAGTATCCTGACACAAAAGTGTGGGTGTTGTTCGGGTTGTTTTGTTGTGTTTTTTTTTTTCCCCTCTAAAGGGAAAAGAGAAGGTATTAGCTGCTTGTAGGACACTGTATATTAATAGGCAAGATCCAGCCCATAATTCTCCACAGGGACCTCCTAGCACATCTCTGCTCCCCTCAGTCTGCAGACCAGGGGATGTAGCCACCACCCCCTGGGCAGGCCAAGCAACAGTTATTAAAGCAGTTACCAGTTACCTCCTGCTTGGCTCTCCCTTACAATTCATGTAGATTCTTATTTTACATGAACATTGATCAGCTAGAAGTTTATATCTAGCCCAATATATCTCATAAAGGTCATTAAACAGTCACTGCTATCTTAGCTTGCTATAGCAGGGGACAGTTTTGAAGCAGTTTTCCAGCTCTGTCACCTCTATCTTGTATTGAATCATTTGGCCATTTTCTTAGATTATTTCTGTATATACTTGAGTTGAATAAACTCCAACAAATATCCAGGATAAACCCATCTGCCTACTCAGAGCTAGCTATTTCTGGCACTGGGTCACAAATACATCTTTGTTCCAGTAGCTGACATACACTGTGCTTTTCCTCTAGTGGAATTTGCAAGTAATGCCACAGAAGGCTCCTAAACTCCCCCAGTGCAGTGTTGTCATACACAGCTTGGAAATAACCTGAATCCTGGCCTTCTGAATCACAGGGTGACAGCACAGCATGGTATTTTCTCCCAGCTACTCATCTTGTGGGCATATTGTCATTTGGAACCAAGTTTTCTTGGTTAATCGACTGAATGGATAACTTGTGGAACTGTGTGAAATGTAAGGGGTGCCTCCATGAAAATGGGCAGAAATAGCCCTCGGTATGTATTGGAAGATACGTGGAACCTATTTAAAGAGTCCTGTCTCTGAGAAGGAAGAGCAAGGGGTATTTTGAAGGGCAAAGATGGGAATTAGGTACATTACTTCTACACTGGACATCATTTGTACAACTGCCCCATGCCACAGGAACGCAGTGGTCTGGATAAGTGAAAGCTGAGGGCAGGGACAAGTTCCCATGCTATTGCTTGCAATGGTAACCCAGGCCCTAATTTGATGATAAATTCTGGGGCCTGGTATTAGCCCTGTAGGTGGCTTCCTGCTTTGTCTGTCTGCCCTGGCCAGCCTGTGGGTAGTGTTGGCTGAACTGCCCTACACAGTCATCAAGGACCATGGGGACTTGCATGCTTTCTGCCACTTGAAATCTTGAGAGGATTTGTAAATGAAATGACAGTTGAGAAGTTTTTAGGAAAGATTTGCTGAATTGTCCACACATGTTCTTTCAGTAGAAACACTTAGGGCTTTTCAAAGCAAACCAAAGTTGTTGCTGTTGTAACTTTAGCATTAGGTGACAAAACATCCTTTTGCTGGCTCTCCTTATGGTATGTGGGCCTATGAGAGTGGCTTTGGACTCTTCAGTTAGAAGAATCTGCAGAACTGGTCAAAAACATGAAGGGAATCTAGCCACTTAAAAAAAAAAAAAAAGAAAAAGAAGAAGAAAGAAAAAAAAAAAAACAACCCAAAGCCCAACTAAACAAGCTTTTCAGTAATTTCTGGAGAACTTTTTCCTTTTGTGTAAGGACTCAGGTAGTAACAATTGGAGCAAGGGAGCACTATATGTTTTTACTAGCCCAAAACTCTGTTGTGTGGGAGGAGTGATAGACCTATACTGTGTTATTTACATTAGCAATAAGTAAACAATGCTTAAAAATGTTGAAAGAACATGGAATTTACTGGGAAGAGAGAAGGTACTAAAGGAGCCCAGCATGCCAGTCTCTATTGTTGTCTCCTGCCTCTACCTACTTCTGGCACAGTGCCCTCTCCCTTGCTTTTGCAGAGTGCTTCAACTTATTTCCAGCTCTGCAAACAAATGCATTCCCAGCTGAGGTCCCAGGTGATGAGCATGCCCTTGGCATTTGAGTTCATGTAAATTAAAGGACAGCTCACTCACCAACTGCTGTCCTAGACCATGCAGTAAGAAGTAGGTTAACTCTTTATCGCCTAAAGTAAAAGAGGATTTACTCTTAAATGCATTTGCTTTTGACATGAGGATGCTGTGTGCTGTTTCCACACAGGCTGAAAGACCTTCTTGTTGCAGGGACAGGTCTTGGAGCAGAAACTCCATGAGGAACATCCAGATAGAGATGGGCTTGCTACCTCACAGGTGTCTAAGAAATCAGAAATGTACAGTGTTAGACTTTAAGGTGAACCCAGTCACCAGGGGCTTTGCTGTTTAGTAGAAAGGTCACAAATATTTCTCATCTCCATAATAACCTAGAGGTCATCAAAAAGGCATTTATGGCCAATGACGCATAAAGCATCAATCCCTGCCATGGCATGGTTTCAGCCCAGAGCTCTGCACTTGGCAGGATGGGATAGGGCATGCAGGGGGCTGCTTTTCCCCTGAGGAGAGCAGTTCCACCTTGTTCTAGCTGAAGTTTCTTTACAGAAAGCTCAGTCCTTGCTTTCCTACAGCCTGGCTGCCCTCTTTTCTGCAGCTGTCTCTCACAGGACTGGGCAGTTTCTCTTGGAGCAGAGATTCCATGCCCACATTTATGAAGTGGCTCTAGGTTCGCTGTCTGGGCTGATGCCTTCAGGTTTTTGACATTTGTCCTCTAATGACAAGCTGAATCAGTTCCCAGTAGTGTTACTTTCAGCTGGTTTCTGACAGCAAAACAGGCTGGGCACTAGTAAGTGAAGCTGAAGAAATGAAGTGGAATAGGGAAGGAACCTTGAAACCCATTTCCTCCCTTTTCTCTTTATCTGTGGTATCTACACTGCCACAGTGATCAGAAGACAGGTTCCTACAATGAACTGACCCAAACCTGAGGTCTCAGCTATGGCCATGTCGCATCTGACCTGCTCTGCAGGGTTTGGGTTACGCATGCTACACTTCCAGAACCACAGCAGATGTGAGCAGTGGGTTTTTCTGTTGCTATTGCAATGCTGATTCCCCCTAGGACTTTAGCTGAGCTCACTGCTGTTCCACCCAGACCCAGATAATTCGGCCTCACTGCTGAGAAAAGCTTATTTGCTCTCTAAAAGCTGCTAGCCTGACCCAAACTCAGTGATATAAGGCACAGATAGGGAGGATCCCTTGTATTTGGGCTCAGGCCATGCTAGCAATGAGCCAGCAGGACTCCTCTGTCAGTAGAGCTGGTTTTTCTACAATAGCCTACTGTGTTGGCTTGAGAGAACTGTATTGCCCTACAGTCTTAACCAGAGTAGTTAATCTAGTAAAACTTGGCACAGTAGATGCTGATCCAGGTTTTGTACTTTGATGCTGAAGTAGAAATGTTTGTTAAGACTGTGGAGAAAGAATGTGGTTCCTTAGGCAGTGAGAAGTTTAGATGGCATTGCAGGGACGGACCTCATGATTGCGTATGTTCAATTTTCAGCTCTAAGCTTTTAATGCATGTTCCTAGCTGAAGGTTTTCCAGGCACTCTGTAGAACCATTCAAGCAGTCAGAATGACATCACAATTAAAAAAAAAAAAAAGCTTTTGATGCATTCAAACTTCGTGTATTGAATACTGAAATGTTTTGAATGTGAATGTTTTGAATGCTGAAGTATTTTTATTAGACTATGAAATACAAATGTTCTTTCCTACAGGTGCCAAAGTACAACTTTCAGCCTTACCCTAAAGAGTGTTTACATCTTTTCTTATGAAATGCTGTTGGAATCATCCTGTTTCATGGGGATTCTGAGTTTCAACACAACGGTTTTCCCATGCACAGCTCTCTGTTAGAAGGTTTTCAGCTCTTTCTGGCCACATTACTGGCTAACACAGACTCAGTACATCTACCTGCAGTATAGTTGTGGTGTAAGAAATTCCATTAACTGAAGCATTTTAATAAAAGCTGTACCACTGCATATATGCTTGAAATCTGCCTAGAAACATCTTACCTCCAGCGTGACATATTCTGAAAGAGCATTATCATTACAGTAAAGCCTCTTCTCTTTCATCTATGACCTACTTTACAGTAATTTCTATCAAAAAGCACAAATGCCTACTGAATAAAACTCTGTACATTTTATCCTTTACCCCGGGATCTTAAAATCTTTTATTAACCTTCATAAATTAACCTCTCAGTGGCACCCTAGGTGATGCTCGCGGCACGCTTTGGGAAACTGAGGAAGTGGAGGCAAAGACTGAAATGCTGAGCTGCCGTATGAGCCTGCAGTGGGCCCATGAGGCTGCCAAGGCCATCTGAGTTCCCAGAAGCTCAGTTCTACTACCTCAGTGTCTTCTCCTGAACTTAGTCATAAAATAACGGGGAGTGGGGAGAGCTCTTCTGGCACACAGGCTGTGGAAATCCTTCGGCTATTTTGCTCTTATTCAGTTCCCACATGATCGATTAGCACATGTGATGTAACGTTTTATTATAAAATTTAGGGGCTTCAATTGTACCAGGAAGTAAAGCAGTGAAAAGGAAAAGAAGGGAAGTAGTTCCAGACCCTATGCTTGTCCTTGAGATCCTCTGCCAGTAAGCGGCTCTTGTCCTGCCCTGTATTTTTAGTTTTCTTTGTCGTGAGACTGAAGAGCTGGACAGATACCAGGAAAACTAATGGACTGACTGACTACGCAGAGACAGAAAGTGGGAATAGCCATTATGTCCTGACAGCTGCCCCAAATAAACAAGGAGAAAGAGGGAAGGAGTCTTCTGAGCTATTGTTCTGGAGCCACACATGCAAGAAGTGAGAGAAGACAAAACATCTTCCACCTGGAAATGTTTTTTTTTTTAGAGGACCATATTCCCCTCCTGCAAGGATATGGCAAAAACCTATTATAATCAGCACCGTGAATCATATGTCCTCACTACAGCTTGAGGAAGAGACTTCTTCAAGCCACAGAACAAAAATGTGGTTTTTTGAATGCCTTTATGCCTTCTCAACACAGTGCTCACATTTGCTGACAAAAACCCCTAATGAGTTTTCGTGCAGATTTCTTATTTTGTTTTATTTCATTTTATTGTATTGTATTGTATTGTATTGTATTTTATTTTATCATGCATTCTATCAGTTGCAGTTGATAACAGTGGCAACAGTCATACAGTGTAATTAGCACTGTTGCTCTTCTGGCTTTGGTTTCAGCTCTATGAAGGCAGGACTTTTATGGGCTGCAAACCAAGGGCACTTTGTGAGTACTTTTCTGGCTTCTAGGAAGTGATCAGTAGTGACAGCTAAACATCCCATCTATTATTTATCAGCTTTATCACAGTTTTGAGTTTTGCCCTTTATATCATGCAGGAAATGGAGCAGAGAAATAGAACACCTCTGCATGGGAAATCACTTAACATTGCATGGATTGATCAAAAAACAAACCAGACCAGCAGCCAGGGACAGGGAATGTGGACACCAGAAGGAAGAAGCAGGCTGCCAAATGTTGGGGTTCATATATTGACAGCTCCTCACGATATCTTTCATTTTAAAAAACTGCAGTGTTCATCCATGCTGAAAGTCAGAAAAGGCAGTTCCACTGCCTATGTCTGCAGAGGGCACAGGCAAGCATTATGCTGGTTCATGGAAGTCTGCATAAGAAAGGCACTCAAACTCTATAAAGTATCATTTAAGTGCTATGTTTTAGAGCTAATGCTATAAAGAAAGTAAGAATGGCATACATAACTGTACATCCCTTCTGATGCCGGGATGCTAGAGAAGTTTGTCCTGTAGACAAGGGATGCATGTGGCACAGCACAGTGTGGGGACTGCAGTTCATGTGTGAGATGGCTGCTTTGTGGGTGAGCACAGACAGAGGAGCTCAGCTCAGACCAAGCACTCGGCCCCACTGAGGCTTCCTTACCCCTGATCCCTTACAAAAGCAGGCAGTGGTCATGCCAAGCCCAGCAGCATGCGCCCTCCACCCACCCAGCAGCACCATGCACATGGCAGAGGCTTGCAGGGGGACATTGGCTCTGCAGTCCCACCCTGCCCCAGGATGTTATTGGCCGATTATTGGCATCTGTGCACCGGGCTGCCCCTGGTAGTAATTATGGCTCAGGCGTATGGCCTAATCTGTTGCTTCTTGCTGTGAGATCACTGTCCTTGTAGCAGCACATCTCTCAACAAGCCTTCCTAGGGAGGCTTAAAATCTCTCTAAGAAACCCTTAGCAAGCAAAAACTGATCCTTATTTCAGTGTTGCTTAACTCCTGTATGTCACTAAACAGATGTTCTTAAGCCGGTGCAGATTCAAGCTTAATTGACCCAAGTGAGGACAAACCTCCTTGCCATGAATGTGTTTGTCTTTCTGCACTGGTTGACTCACACAGGTCTGGATTCTACAGCTATTGTTGAAAAATAAGGCTTGGAACCCCACTCACCCACCCTGCTGTAATTTCTCAGGCTTTGCCAAGGAAGTGGAAAATGCCACTGAACCAGAAGAGCAGCCCTCATGCTCCTTGGGACTTGGGTTGTACCAGTGCAAGCGGCACAGGACTGAGCCCTACTGCCAATTATGAATATTAAAGCAATGCCAACAGGTCTGTGGTGCAGGTGAAGCAAGGCTGGGCTGAGAGCTGCCCATCTCCATCCTCACCAACCCTGTGTCCCACTGGTCTGGCTTCAGGCTACCCAAGAAGCTTATCCCATAGCAGGAGACACATGAGTTACTCCATCTGTGGGGTGCCTGGAGCTGGTAGGAATGGAGACCTTGGACCCCAGTGCTGTGGAGTGTATGGTGGCTGGCTGGACAGCCTTGTGGTCCTGCTCTGGGTCACTGTGTTCAATGGACTGATGCTTGGAAAGCAATGGTCCTTCAGCTCACAGCGATGTGCAGTGGCTCTACCACAAGGAAAACTGTTTTGGTGCTCCTTGTTCAGTGCTGTACCTTCTCTTTGGCCAGTATAAGTGTATTTTTCTCTGCCTGAAAGTAATATTTTTAAACAGAATTACCTTAACCTTCACAGAGGGCTGTTACAAGCTATTTGGATACATCTAGAGTGTACTGTGCAGCTGTTCAGGCTTCAAAAATCAGATTACCCTTTCCTTTTAAAACTTAGAGGAATGTGATCTTGAGCTGTGAGTCACCTTACTGTGACGTACTCCTTTGGACTGTTTTTGCTTAGAGAAGAAGCTGTGAGCATCAAACAGCATTGCAGGGCACTGAGGGATGAAGGAAAGCCTCCAGGCACATCGTGCCAGGGGAAACCCAACAGAGATCAGGCGAGGGGCTGTGCCCCTGTGCCAGCAAGAAGTGGGATGCTGGATGCTGGAGGCAGGGTGCAAGATGCGGGATGTGGGCACAGGTGGATGGACTCACCCTGAAGCTAGGCATGCTCCTGTCCAGTGGCACATGGTGCGGTGTGGAAGGAATTGTGAAAGATGCTGAAAATGGTGCTGACCTGAACAAGAGGAAGGTACTCTCCCTCGTAGCAACCTGGGCTACAGTGCTCAAGGCCTCAGCAGGGAGGAGCCTGGGAGCAGGGCACTTCTCCTGCACTCCCACCCCCTCTACTCCCATCCCGCAGCCCCACCAGCACATCCTCTTCTGTCCTCATGCCCTGCAGTGGGGCTCTGTGCCATGGCTGCATGCCCTGTGTGCAGTGGGGTGGTAAGGGCTGCACTGGGGTCTGGACTTCCTTCAGACCCTAACATGACTGACAGCGGGGAGCACGGCATGGACTTGGGCCAGAGAGCAGCCTCTCAATAGCACTTCCATTAGTCAGTGAGCAATAAGGCAATAAGCTGGTGAACGTCCTCTCGTTCCTGGCAGTGCCCCTGGTATTCCAAGTCCTCTGTGTGACTTCAGCAGAGCATTTTTGCACGTGTGCAGCGCGGCCGTGCTGTTACACAACCAACTCTGTCTGCGAGCGTTTCTGGTTTCACTTGTGATTCATATCACACAGGGGCTGAAGCGCGTTCACCGACTCCGGCAGAACAAAAGTCACGAAGCTTTGTAGGCTAAGGTTCATAGCACTCGGCCTCTGGAGCACCACAGGCATTTCAGTCGCACTGATAGTGGTTAATATTTACAGGACCAAAGATCACAGAAAATCAACAATGTCCGTGAGGTGACCGCGAGCCGAGACTTTGAAACCACAGCTGGGAACGCTGAGGTAAAACTTATCAAATGAAAAGGACAGCAAAAATAACCATCAGCGGGGTTTGCTTCCTTCCCTCCTACATCTCCTTGTGCAACCCTGCACACACAGCTTTGCCTGAAAGCTTCTGACCCTAAAATCAGGCTTTATATCACATGCTTTGAATAAAACGATCTGTGACAGGCAAAGGGAGCACCGGGCTAATCCCGAAAGTATCTAGTTCGTGTCATGCTTTCCTGGAATTGTGTAGCAACCCAATGTTGCAGGCTGGGGCTCCCTGAGCTGCATCATGGTCCACGGGACACAGCCAGCTGACGGTGTTTTTTCTAGATCCATCTCTCACTTGCAGACCAGTTACGTTGCGCAGTCCCAAATGCTCACATTGTGCAATCCAGGAATCTGGGAAATACATCATGCAAGAAGGTTGCAGGAGTGGGATGAGATAAGACACGGAGAGAAAGGCAGGGAGAAGAGGCAGCCCCAGCATAAAGCCACCAGGAGAGCAGGGCAATGTGAGAGTGAGGCCGCCATGTGATTTAGCTCCATTTTGGAAAGCATCCTCGTGTGCATGGCCCATCCCCGGCCAGGTGTCCAACCTCAGAGTCGGAGCACAAAACAAGAGCACACAGAAGCTTTGGGGCTGGGGTGAGGTGCACAGCACGCTACATTTTCTGTCCCGGACAGATAATAACTGCAGGGTTATTTGTGGAGCGGGGCTTCAGCTGGGGCTGGATGCAGATCGGGGTTCAGTCTCCTGGCAGTGGGTTTGGGAGGGGCCCCCCAGGAGTAAAGGAGACAAAGGTGGCATCTAAGGAGGCAATGAGTGCAGGGCTGGCCAGTCCTAGCCAACATGGTGCTGGTCCAAAGGAGGGCAGGGAACTGTGCCTGTGACCATAGAGCTCCGGAGTAATCCCAGGAGGGAGGAGTCTTACTGTTTTGGCACTGGATTGTGCTTGGGAATACTCAGTGCAGTTCCCAATGGATTCTTCTCTGGTCTGGTGATCCTTCAGCCCCACATCCCAAAATGTCCCTGAAACAAGGAGTCCTGGGAAGGAGTCTCCCGTAAGCACCCCACAGCCACCAAGGTTCAGCCTTTCACCTCAACTTGCCCCCAACCCAGGCAGCTGAGATCTTCCTCCCGTGGCTCATAAACACAGAGAGACCCTTCTGCACAGCTGAGCTGTTTAATACTTCAATTGGCAGTTTTCAACCTGCAGCCCCTGAAATCCTGAGGGCAGGAGGTAAATAACCCACAGATGAGAAGCTCATTGTCAGGACTTTAAATTTCCCACAGGGGGAATCCCACATCTGCTGGGGAAAATATCTGTGCCCATAAACATAAAGCGGTCCACGGCCTCCCAGATGTGTGCTCGCCCATAAAACACTCAGTATTCTTGTGGAATGGCGTTCCTATGGAGTTAGAGTTTGGCCACACGATAACAATAGCCAGGGCTGACATCTGGAGAAGTTGTCTATGTTCTGCATGTGTGTGACAGGCCGTTATGCACAACCAGTTGTGTCATGCCATTAACGTGGCTGGGATTTAAATCTCGGCTCGCCCGACTGGCCAGGCCTGTTCTTCTATAATCCTGAGTTAAAAATGCAAAGTCATGTGTATTCTGCACGGGGCTCTGTTTTTATTTCTTGTATGCTTCTAGCGCTTTCTCCTTTGCTAAACTGCTTGCATAATGCATTGCAATTGTAATTCAGGGAGAAAAGCATTGTGGCTGCTGGTGGCTGAGGCAGTGGGAAATGTTTTACCAGCAGAACTGGCAGGTCGTTTTATTGTGGCTGAGGAAGAGGAGGAGGTTAAAACACGTGAAGCTGGCAGTGCTTCTGTGTTCTAGCATTTATTAACAAGATGAGGCAGGGACCATATTTGCTTTCAGAGGGGTTGGTGTTCAATGCTGCGATACAATTTCACGCTGCACAAGAAAAGCTCTGCTTAAACCCTCCAAAGGGTGAAAGCGAGTTTAGCAGACGATCCTTTCACTCAGTCCCATTAAACAGGGCATTCAGCATATAAAAATGCTTTGGGGCTCTGAGCTCATCTTGCCACATTTGTATTTATTGAAGATAACACAGGATTAGGCAGCAGTAATGTGAGCATACCATGCGTATGCATGCGTACAGTATGTACGATCAGTTCAATGTCTATAAGGAGTTCGATTCCCATTGTCACATCACCTAAGCACCTGCTTAGGGAGGGAAATACTATTATCTCTTGTTTACAAATAGCAGACTGAGGCATGGAGAGCACAGTGTCCAGACGAGGGGTGCCAAAGTTCTCCCCATCAATAAGTGGAAGTCCAATGGGAATCATGTTAGAAAATGCTTTTAGCGTTGTGCAGCTTAATTACTTGTCTGGGGTCACAGAGAGCAGCTACAAAGAACTGATCAGAGATTTCAAACTAGCACCTTATATACCAGACCATCCCTCTTTCCTCCTCCACGGAGGTAGAATTGTGATATTCACACAAGACAGAAAAAATGTCGTGTCCTTGGCAAGTACTTACATACTTGGTTGAGTAGATTCTTTGGTTTCATGGTTTAATCCAAAGCTAAATATGAATCCAATTATTTCACAGCATCTTAGGAATATGATTTTTTTTCTGTGACTGCAACTTTTGAATTGTCACTGCTTTGAAACCTTTCAAGTTAGGATCCTTAGACATTACACACATGCATACCTGTCACATCGCGTTCTCGTGCTTACTGTGAAAAGAAGGAATCATTAATGTGTTTTTACTCTCATGGGAAAATATATTTTCTCTTTCTAGAAATGAAGAATGAAAATGGAGCCTTCACGCTCTTTTTCAGCTAATTGGCTACTATACACTGTTTTTTCTCTCGATAACATGTTGATTTATTTAACATGGCATTGTCATTTCCAGAGTTTCCGTTTTGCAGAGAATTTAGATGCATTTCCTCAGTACTTTGAATGTAACACATCATATTTTTACAAACCTGCTTTCTTTCTGTAAATTTCTTTGTTCTTTGGTTGCATCCTTCTCCACACTAGAGATGGATTCCAGCTTAAAATTAAGTTCCCTCCCAATACCAGATGGCGTATTCAATTCCCTTTGAAATGTGAACCTGTATGCAAGGGTATGAGTGGCATGTGGCAGGTAAAATCCTTTTCCTCGTTGCCAACTCTTACTAAGAATTTGGCTGCCTACAAGCCATGCCTTTGCCCTTTGAAGGTGAAATGCAGAATTCTGCACTCTGTTGGGTGCCCCAGAACCTCTTTCCAATGCACACAAGAGCCCATGGTCTCAGGATGGGACCCAAAATGGCCAGTGCTCCAGGCAAGCCATAGAGAGCTGCTACACCAAGGGCAAGGCAAGCCCCAAACACCCATCTCCATGCAGCTCAGCCAGCGCCATGGGCAGGCATCCCTAGAGAATGCTCAAGGACTTTTCTTCCACAAAACCCAGCAGGACTCACTCCTTTACAGCTGGACTGGAAGAAAAGTCTCCCTTATGCCCCTCTTGGGATGATAGCTTGAGTTTTCTAAATAGTCTAAATTGCAAATCTCTCATGGTGCTGTTGGGCAAATTTGATGGCACCAACCATTTGCTAACACAAAAGAACATCTGCATTTTTGGTTGAAAGCAAATACTTAAGGATAGACTGCCATTTCTTCTAGGCATTTAGCACATGTGTTCCTCATTCCTAGCCAAGAACAGGGAGATGTGCCAACTGGTATCTTACTGTGACTTACCGCTACAGTGCTTCATTTTTCCTATCAGATGGAGTCATTCAGGAGCTGCGTGTGATTCAGAGAGTAACCTGTACTTCAGTAGTAAACATTTATCTTCTGGGTTGGGCTTTTTATTTGGTTGGTTGTCCTTAGACTTTCTATGACCCAGTCCACTTTTCAGCGCAAATCTGCAAAGTCATTGCATAAGCAGGATGACTGCAGCAATTTTAGGCCCATCTGCCTGGCTGTGAGAACATATCTGGAAAAGATCCCTGCTTAGGTACACTTCCAAAGTGAGGTTGGGGTGTTCATATCCAGGATGGCAACATTTCTCCCCACGCTTTCTCTTGGACGTACCTTAGACACCGCTGTTCCTGACCCGCAGGCTCTGTCCATATGTCGGGCAGCAGAGCTGTGCAGCTCCCTGTCTTGGTGCCTTGATGTTGTGTCTGCTCGGGTCTGACCATATTTACTAGGAATTTTGGAGGCTAAACCCTTTTCACCTTGGTCCTCCTTATTATGCTTCACTCATCTCCATGAGACTGCTGGGAGGTTGCTGAGCAGCCAGTGACCAGCAGGTACATTCACTGGGTTCCTCTTCCCTGCACACACTGAAGAGAGTAGAATGAATGAGGAGAGCAAGAAAATCGATGTGGTGAGGTAAAGGCAGCTTAATAGGTGAAGGAAAGGGGCAGGGGGAGAAACGCAAGTGATGCAAAAGCAGTCACTCCCCACCTCCCACAAGCAGATCCATGCCTACCCATACTCCAAACAACAGCCACCTTAGAAGTCTCAGACCTCCCCTTCTTTTATCCCAGATGTTTAGCTTGATGCTATATGGTATGGAATATCCTTTTGGCCAGTTGGGGTCAGCTCTGCTATCCATTACAGCTATATATTGGGAGATAGATGGGGAGGCAAGAGGGAGGTCTGAAGCCTCAGGTATTTCACTGGCTACCAAATGGCAAGATGGAGCCAGATCCACCCACGTAAATACTTATACTAGAAAGACAAAGCTGTAGCACGTTCCTGGCTGATGTGAAGAGTCTTCAGCTGAGGTGCATCTTCAAGGCTTGTTCTTTCCAGCAGAGCAGTGGCAATTCACATCAGCAGAGGAGCCGCTACTCTAATTAGTCAAACCCTTAGAACAAGGATGGCTGTCACCTTTCCATCCACCCTGCTCTCTGCATATGGCTGCTACTTGTTTATACATATTAATGAGCTTTGCTGATTGTCTTTTATGTGTGTATGTCTATAAAGTGATAGTCAGGAAAACTGGTGGACTTTGTCTTTTACCAGCTCTGTCCTTGCAGAGAGCTGTGTCCTTGCTCCTCCCAGCATCCTCCATGCCTGTGTGCAGTCTGCTGCATGTGAACTGCTCCTGCTTGATCCTGGGATGCAGATTTTGCAGCATCCTCAGCCTGCACCACCACTCCTCTGCATGCTCTTGGACAGGCTGCCTCACCCAGCCCAACCTGACCATTGTTGTCCTCTGCCAAGTTCAGGAGGCTGTAGATGTGGGACTTTTTTCACTCCTGTGCTCTCTGCATTGGGGATGGGAGGGAGCATTGTCCATAGGTTGTGTCTTCCAACCATACCCCAGGGATGCACTAGTCTGTTGTCTGGATCAGCCTTGATAACCTGGCTGGGGGACCCCACTGAACACTGTGAAGGCATCAACTACTGTTTTCCCTGCTCCTTGTGAATGCAACCAAGCAGATATGGGGCACTGCCCTGCTGTTGCCCATGCTGTTCCCACCTCAGGTGTGACAATGGCAGCCAGCTCTTGTTCTGCGTGCATGTTTCTGTAATCCTGCCCCAATCCTTCTGTGGGAGCGAGGTGCTCACAGAGTGGGGAGGCCACCAGGATATGGCTGGAGAGGGGTGTATGCTTGCAGGGGCATATGGGAAGCTAGGGGTCCATTCTATGATAAAGTGTGGGCATAGCTTGAACGGAGACCGGTGTACAGAGGGATGTCAGAGGGAAGGGAACATGGCCTTGATGGCCATGGCCAGCTGCACCACCAGGCTGATCAGTGATCTGGCCAGAATGGCTGCCCCTGAAAAGGCCCTGGGACTGCAGGATGCAACCAGAGGCTTTGGCAACACTGGGAAGTGGGATCCCGGGTGCGGGGACCACAGGTAATGTGAGTTGTGTTGCCCCTCGCCTCTCAGCAATGCCTTGCTTCAGATTTGGATGGGAGCTCAATGGACGCTCTGTGCTTCAGGTGCCTGCAATGGCTGTCCTGTTAGTCTCCAAATATTGGAAGAACTGGTACAGCTTTCCATTATGAAATAAAGGAAGCTAATAAGCTTAGTTTTGCATAACCAAGATTTATGAAAGATATTATATTCTTATTTTTAAAGTAATATTAATTTAGTTTGAGAAATTTGGCTGATAAACATGTGTAGCAATATACTTAGACTCGTACAAGGAAGCTTGCTTCAGCATGAATTGTACTCTAACTGAGAGAAAAGATAAGACAAAATTGAGACTGGATCTTTTTCAGGAACAATCCAGAACAAAGCAATCATTATTGACAACATAAGAAGGGTTGATCAAAAAAGCAACAAAATTAACACAAGCAAATAATGCTTATTTTGGTTTGTTAAAACAGAGTATAGTCTATCTAGGCACAAAAGATGCAGGTGACAGTTGCTCAATAATTCTCTGTCTTGCAGAGCAGTAATTCTGGAAGAGGTTAGGACTCACTGATAATCAGTTGTACTGAAATTGCATGTGAAGTTGGGACCTTCAGGGTAAACACTTGTTACTGAGCAGAAGTAGAGGGGTTTGTGGCCTCCATGTTTGGTGCTGGTGTAGCCGGAATAGTGTGCAGTTGTGAAGTTCATACTCCAAGAGGGATATAGAGAAATCTGAGAAGGTTCAGCAAAGAGCAATGCTGTCAGATGGCCCGAAGAACCTCACCCAGGTTTGTCTGCTTATGTTCTCTGAGCAGTGTATAAGAACCTGCAGGGAAAAGGGATCTGCCAAAGTGTACTGATGTCACCAGTAATGACACAACAGACTTCTGTATCTACAGTTGACAGAAAAGTTTAATTGGAAGATACTATTTAATTATTTTCACTAACGAGAATGATGATTGTCACAGATTCGCCATCCCTGGAGACGTTTTCAGTCCCTTTCTCTGAAAGATATCCTCAAATTCAGCTGTAGTTACCTAGCTTGATGGTTAGCAGCAAACACACAGTTCAGCCCTATGCAGATCTGAAAATGGATGTTCTGAGTTCAGTATCTTCTCATGCCCTGATGTACAATGTTTAATACCTTGGTGAATGTCAGGAAGCATCGATATTTGTGTGGGTGACTGCATTGCAACCAACACACTCCTCCTTCCCTTTGGGGAGAGCCAATGCAGCCTGCAGCAGGGGGGTGGTAATGGATGGGCTTTAAGGTCCCTTCCAACCAAAGCCATTCTGGGATTCTTTGATATGATTCTACGGTACTGCAAATCCAGTTTCACACAGCCCCAGTCCTCCAGCTCCTCACGCTGGCACTGGAGGCATCTCCACTCGCTCAGGGAAACTGACAGCTGCAGGTCTCTGGAGGAGAGCTGGATAGAGACAGCAAGTGGCAGTGCCCAGTCTGCCCAGCTCAACAGTGCCAGCAGTGCTGAGAGCTGCCTCAACCCGTCCTACTGATGCACAGCAATTTAGCCCAGATGGACCCATTAAGATAAGCAACTGAGGCTGGCTGAGGCTATGGAGTGCCTGGCTGCATTTCCACAAGCAGTCTAGACACAAAGCATTCTCCTCTGCAAGGACTGTCTGCAAGCACATTAGTGCCATTTTCCTCTTTAATGATTCTTTTGAGAAGAATCATACAAACGTAGAATCATAGAACCCTAGAATTGCTCAGGTTGCAAAAGACCTTAAAGATCATCGAGTCCAACCACAACCTAACCATAGAACCCTAACTAACAGCCCTCTGCTAAATTATGTCCCTGAGCACCGCATCCAAACAGATTTTAAACACATCCAGGGATGATGATTCAACCACCTCCCTGGGGAGCCTATTCCAGTGCTTAACAACCCTTTCTGTAAAGTTCTTCCTGATATCCAGCCTAAACTTACCCTGGCACAACTTGAGGCCATTTCCCCTCATCCTGTCACCTGTCACCAGTGAGAAGAGACCAACCCCGCTCTTGCTGTAAGCACCTTTCAAGTATTGGAAGAGAGCAATAAGGTCTCCCCTCAGCCTCCTTTTCTCCAGACAAAAACAGCCCCAGTTCCTTCAGTCACTCCTCATAGGGCATATTCTCCAAGCCCTTCACAAGCCTTGTTACCCTTCTCTGGACCTGCTCCAGCACCTCAATGTCCTTTCTGTACTGAGGTGCCCAAAACTGAACACAGTACTCGAGGTGAGGCCTCACCAGTGCCAAGTACAGGGGCAGGATGACTTCCCTAGTCCTGCTCACCACACCATTTCTGATACAAGACTTTGAAGACATTTTAGAATGAGGAGTAAAAATAAAACTCTTCCACTCTGCGTGTTGTGTTTAACAAAATCCTCTGTTTGGACTTGGAGTGCTAACTTAAAAGCAAGCAGCCAAGAGCACAAGGCGTTTGATTACTCTGTGCTGTTATAGGCAGGGAGGTTCAGGATTGAGAACAATGAACCAGACATCATCACTATTACTTGAAACTCTTTCAAAGATCTCAGATGCTGAGTGTTTCAATTGGTGAGAAGTACCGTCTGCTTCTGCTGCCTTCTTATGTCTTGCTTCTTTTACTGGGACCATACATTCAAATACAGAAGTTAATCTCCTTCCCCAGCTCAGACTATTAAAACTCTGAGAATATATATTCCCATTTCTGGTTTTGGGTTCCATCACCGCTTTGAGTAAGGTGCAAAAGTTGCTTTTGCAGCGTCAGCCTACGAAATCCAAGAATTATTCTTCCAACGCTTCTTACTCCTTGTTTGAAAGAAGCAGCTACAAAATGTGAACCGCTTCATAACACCGTGGCATAGCAGTGTTTGCAAAGCCTCACCTGACAAACTGTTAAAAATTTCCACCCTGTCTCTCTCCACGTTGCAGTAAATACCAGACCTCGTATTTGAAGTGGAGTTAAAAATCAGGTCTTTGGGACATTTGCTACTTCACTTTTGTATCTTATGCTGCACTACAAATTATGTATTCACATCACTTTTTGACATATATAAGCAAGGAATGCACAGCTGTGTTCGTAAAAAATGGTCTTGTAAGAGCTCCTTGACTGATCTTAAGAGATTTTTGCAGTACGAGCTATTTTTGACTGTCTCCTTTTGTGCAAGGATGAACACTCCAAGCGTGGATAAGTGACTTTTCCACCAGAGCAGTGCCTGCTGCGTGGGTGCACCTGCTGGGGCTGTCCCTTTGTCAGCAGGCACAAAGCATGCTGAGATATTTTTAGCCTTTATACATATATATTTTTTTCTTCTAACCCATGAAGGACAGCGCTCTGGGACAAGAACTACGTCATCCAGTGAGTCAGGAGCATTGGCTGTAGGGCAGGTTCTTGTTTCCAGCCAACACGTGGCTCACCAAAAGCACAGACATTTTTCTGCCCATCAGTTCTAAGCAGCTCACAGAGAACACTCCCCCCTTGGTACTTCAGCAGAAACAGAATCACAGAATCATTAAGGTTGGTAATACCACTAAGATCATCTAGTCCAACCATCATCCCGTGCCTGTGACCACTCTAGACCATGCCTCTCAGTACCACATCTCCAAGTTTCTTGAACGCTTTCAGGGACAGTGACTCCACCACGTTCCTGGGCAGCCTGTTAATAGTCTTCAGCCTCAAATAGTCCTCAGCCATGCTTTTTTTTTCCACTGTCATTTTACAGGAACATCTTCAGTTCTTGTGCCAGGGATCCAACCTTCCTGTTAGAGGTATCACCAAAGTGATATTTCTGTGATAGTCCACTTTCCCTCTAGCTTAGAGCAGGAGTCAGCCAGAGTTACAGCAGGTATTCAGCAAGAAGCTCTCTGCATATGTATAATCTGAATGCATTTCCCAGCAGACAGACCAGCTTTTCTTGCCTTTCTCTCAGGGCTTTCTCCCTACTTTGCTTTCTTTCCACTTGCTCCTTTTGGTGGTTGAGTTACACTCAGACTTTATCTCTCCTCTCCTCTCCTCTCCTCTCCTCTCCTCTCCTCTCCTCTCCTCTCCTCTCCTCTCCTCTCCTCTCCTCTCCTCTCCTCTCCTCTCCTCTCCTCTCCTCTCCTCTCCTCTCCTCTCCTCTCCTCTCCTCTCCTCTCCTCTCCTCTCCTCTCCTCTCCTCTCCTCTCCTCTCCTCTCCTCTCCTCTCCTCTCCTCCGCACACCTCTCCTCCCCACACCTCTCCTCCCCACACCTCTCCTCTCCTCTCCTCTCCTCTCCTCTCCTCTCCTCTCCTCTCCTCTCCTCTCCTCTCCTCTCCTCTCCTCTCCTCTCCTCTCCTCTCCTCTCCTCTCCTCTCCTCTCCTCTCCTCTCCTCCCCACACTTCTCTTCTTCCTGCACCTGCCTGCAAGAGCACCTCCTCTGCTTTTAACTTTGCTAGCAAAGAGGACGCCAAGTGAGACTTCTGCAGCTTATGTAAGAATGTGATTTAAGTAATGCCTGCCTTTCCTTGGCACCAGGTGATGCTTCATCGGACTGAGCTTCAAGTGCAGAGCTTGGAAGGATGAAATATAGTACTAACCTTTAAAGCATCTCCAGAAACTCAAAATGTGTCACTGATCAAATGTCAAGAGCAGTGCTCTTAGATATTTTATCTAGTCTGTATGAATTGGAAATCCAAGTGCTTTGCAACATGTGTTAATCATTATGTACCACTGAATCAAATCATTATGTAATACTTATGCCTTATTCTCTCAGTTCTCCATACGCATACTTTTAGGTGTTATCATTTTAAAATGAGTGACATTTATTTGAAAATAGGGCAAGAGAGATGTGCATGACTGTACTGTATGGTTTCAGACTCAGTCGTCTCAGTGTGCACGAACAGAAAAACGCCAAAGCTTGATTTTAAAGTACCTTGAAACATTTCACCTGTGAGAAAGCCCAAATCAGGGACAGAAGTGTAAGGGACCAGGAACCACATCCAGGGTCTGCTTTGAGAGCCCCCTGTGAGGCTGAGCAGAGAACTCCTCTGGCAATGATGTGTGCAGGGCTTGGAAAGGTCAGGGAAGGGATCGCATGACATGCTGCCACTCCCAGAAAAATGAACTCGATGGTCAGGCGGTGTCGGTGTTCCTGAATGGCATACAAGTGTATAATCAGACTATCCGACCTTGTATGGTCCTAAGCAAGCAGATTGGAGTGTGCGCGCTGATCTCCAGTGTGGGCAATCTCAGGGGCTGCCTAGGTGTATGAGGTTAAGCAAAGCATTGTAGCCTTCAGACAAATCTTGGTAGGCCCTCGTTCCAAAGCGGAGTTAATGCAGTTGAGTCCTTGAGCCCACGTGGAACCTGCATCTTCAGCTGCTTCTGCATGCCCACACTTCTGTCATACAGCTCGTGCTGCTGGAGAGGTGAGAGCACCGCTCACACAAGAGGAGCGATGGCCGGATTTCACCTGGGAGAGTGAAAGGAACTGAAACGTGTTTATCGTGATAATACCATCTTCAAATCAGCAGCAGTTCAGAATAAAACATTTTCTGAAAGGGTTTGTTGTTGATTTTTTTTTTATATATATATTTGCAAAGCTGTGTTTGAACCAAAGACCACATCCAGTGGTCAACCCTGATCGCTGTGTGGTAGGCTGCTGTGAATTTCACTTCTTTTGGTCTCAGTCCTGGATTTGTACATCCATTACATGTAGGAGAGCTTAAACGGCAGTTAGCACTGACAGAATCCTTTCTGGACATAGCACTGAGGCTCTTAAGGATCTCCCTAGGGCCAAAATATAGCTTAATAGAGCTCATACAAAATGTCAGTTCCCCAAGACAATTTACAAAATGCAGTGCACATGCTTATTAGACATCCGGGTAGCTCCTTAATGCACAACAGTTCAGCACCAATGGCCAAGGGACACAGTTTGTAGTGGAGAACTGCACAATGCTGCATTTGAGGCAAGGCATCCAGCTGAGAGGTCAGTGGAGAAAAGGTAATTTTAAAGAAGTTCACTACCACCTTAACATCAACAGAAGTTCATGTATCCAGCGTGTAGCAACGTCAGCCCCTCAGATTGGCCTCCTCTCCCGCGAGTGCAGATGGCAAAAGTAAATGGCTGCATTACATGGAAGAAATGTGATAGGCAACAGTGTGTGTGCAGTTATGTATATGTGTGAAAGCAATGCATATATAACAAATCTATATCCTGCACGTGTAAACAACAGCTTTGGAACACTTGAATGCAGCAAGCACTCTAGTAGAGAGTTACCACGTGTCATTCATACGTGTGTTAGGCTTCTGCACGCACATAGGCTGCTTACTGAATTGATGCTAGATAGGTTGCCCAGATCTGTTTGTTCAGCTCCTCAGACAAGGACTGAAACCCCTCCTGGTTCCTTTGCACTGAGATGCCTCTGACTCTGCAGCTCTTGAAGCAGAATTTAAAAGTGACCCTCCTAAAATATTTATCTGAGCATTTTACTGAGAACACTAGGAAATTGGTCAGGATTTTAAAAGCAGAATCAAAACAAAACTCCCACAGAAACTTGTGTTGATTTCTGGTGTCGTTTAGGGTTGCTTTTTTCTCCTTCTAGCTACAGGAAAGAAAACATCAGGAAATGTTTCTAAACACCAAGTTTGAGCCCCTCACACAGTCCACAGTTTTCCGCTTCCATGTGGATGAGTGTATTTGGCTACAGCATGTCTTTTGAAAAGCCATTCTTGAGATTTGCCTTGAACACCGATGCCTGCTTCCGTGTTTTCCATTCATCAGACTGTACTCTGAATGCAATGGAAGCATCCTCTTCAAATTGATTTTACAATAGGTTTTGAACAAAGTTTTCCTGAGATCATCTTCTCCCCATCCTTTCTTTTCACTGTGTGAGCAGGGCACATTTTTGCAACATCTGTACAGAATGCTCACTGATGGCAGTTTCACACTAGATATCAATGAAACATTTTGCTCTTTCCTCAACCCCCCCCCCCCAGCAAAATCTGCTGCCAGAGCACAGCATTTTCCAGAGATTCATGTTTTATCTCATCTTCTTTGAAGCGCTCAGAAGTTCTCCTGAAGGAAGAGTTATCACTGATGCCAACTCTCAGATTTCTGCTCCCTGTTTTATCGGCCGTAGAGCTATTCTAAAACACATCTCAGCAATTATTTCATAATGGAAATGATACAGCTTTTTTTTCCTTCTTCACATCTTGCTAGAAATGGATTTATTTTTTTTCAGACTCAAGCTGACTTCAAGGCAGTTTCAGCATCACTACTGAAGCTCCCCGCCCTGCGGATGCCTGAGCTTTTATTTGCTGCACCCTTAGCACATAATGGGTTTTCATTTCAGACTTGATTTCCATATTGTTCCTCACTATTGTTTCAAGAAATATTTATCACAACAGCTGGAGAGTGCCAGCAGGTATTAGTCTTCAGCTTTGCAAAAGAGATCTGCCATGACTAGGAAAGCAATGGCAGAAACAAGGAAGGCTCTCCACATAGAATCATAGAATCGCTAAGGTTGGAAAAGACCCACAGGATCATCCAGTCCAACCATTTGCCCTTCACCAGTGGTTCCCGCTAAACCATGTCCCTCAACACAACATCCAAACGCTCTTTGAACACCACCAGGCTCGGTGACTCCACCACCTCTCTGGGCAGCCCATTCCAGTGCCTGACCACCCTTTCAGAGAAGTAATTCTACCTCTCAAGCCAGATGATCGGTCTCCCTTTTCAGCAGGCCCATCCTTTGCTCTGCACATGTTACATGACTTCATCACTGAAAGGCTCAGGTTGCCAACAGCCCCCTTCTATCACTTTGCCCTATGCAACTTTCAAGTGAAGCAAGGAATAAGGTAGGCAGTCTGACAGCAATCATACATGCCTGCATCGTAGAAGTTAATTGTGCCATTACCATTAATGCAAGGCAGTCTGAAATAACACTGGCTTTTGTGGACATGTTCTGCCAGGAGAGCAGGGCCAGCAGGAGATGGAACCGTGGCAAGAGCTGTGGACTATGCTGCAGTTTCCTCCCACCCACATGTCTCCTGACATGGCTCTGTGGCTGGGAGATGACGTGGAAGAAGGGCATTTCTCACTGGTCTTAAGGAGCCCATGATCCTCAAAGGCAAATCTTACCAGTAAAGACCAAGGCAAAGTGGATGTTGTGTATCTCTGTTGTGTGACTTTGGTAAAGCTTAGTACACAGTCTCCCAAAATATTCTTATAGAAAAAACCTTGAAGTAAGGGCTAGACAAATGTCCAGTGAGGTGTGCTGCGCTGAGCAGGGCTCTGCCAGCAGGGTGAGGGAGGTGATCCTTCTCCTGTGCTTGGCAGTGGGCTGCTGCGTCTCATTCTGGGCTCCCCAGTACATGACATGCATGGACATACTGGAGTGAGTCCAGAAAATGGCCACACAGATGATGGACTGGAGGATTAACATGCGAGGAGAGACTGAGAGAGCTGGGACTGTTCGTCCTGGAGAAGAGAAGGCTTTGGAGGACCTCACCAGTGTCTGCAAATGCCTGATGTGGGGATTAAAGAGGGCAGAGACATTCTTCTCAGCAGTGCACTGTGACAGGAGAAGAGAAAATGGGCACAAACTGAAATATGGAAAATTACATAAAAGAAAACACTTTTTTTTTTTTTTTTTACCATGAAGATAAAACAACAGAGCAGGTTGTCCAGAGAGAGTTGGAAGACCAGATGGGGAGCAGCCCTGAGCATCCCGCTGCAGCTGACCCTGTTCTGGACAGGGGAGCTGAACTAGATATCTCCAGAGGTGCCCTCAAACACACTATTTACATGAATACACAGATATTATGGCTGTGGAGCTCAGGGTACAGTTTCATCTGCTGTCCCTGTTCAGGAGGCTCCACTGTGCCAGAGCAGTAATGCACCAAATGCTCGAGTATGTCAGAGCATTTTTATCTGCTTTGGACCGATGCAAGAATATTGGTATATTGAAATGGTTTCATATATCAATAGAAACAAAACAAAACAAAAACGTTCTTTATACTTTTATCAAGCTCTCTTTCAATTGTTGAGATAAGGTGGACTACATCCAGAGAAACTGTGAGTTTTCTTTCACTAGTGATAAAATCTAAGTTGCTGTTGGAAATGTCAGGGGGATTTAAGAGGCTTAACAAGGAGACTCCTGAATTCCTCAGGAGATCTGTGAATGTGGAATACAGATCTGTCAGAACTAGGGAGCACCTGGCACATTACCAGCAGTCAGCTCACCAGCCTTTGGAGAATGAAAATCACTTTTTGGTTCAACTTCCCTTGGTAGCCTGCCAACCTCCTGCTCGTTCACAAAGTCAACTGCCTCTAGAAAATATACTCTGAGGTCTAAGCCACAAGATTCAAAACACAGCTTAATAAGTAAGCAGCAAGTATTGTATGGTAGCTTCTCTTCCAGTGACAGAGGTGGTTCATCTCCATGATGGCACAATGCCCTGAGTTCTTCTTGGTGGTGCCACTATCCTGCAGGCACAAAGTCCTCATTAAGGAGTCTGACTTCTTCCTCTCGGAATAGCAATTGGCAGGCAGGGACACAGAGGGGTGGTATGGAGCAAGGGACTGGGGGGAGAAAAGCCAAATTAGGGCAGCAGGTGGATAAGAAGCTGGCAAACAGGCCTGGAGCCGTGCAATCCCACCTGTTTTCCAGGAGCCACTGCCCAGGGGGATTCCTGGAAATTGCTGGTGCCTCTGTGAAAGAAGAGGAGGATTTCCTCAGTCTGACAGAGGGCCATATACTGCTGGGCTTCGTGTTTGTGCCCAAAAAGCAATGGGGAAACTGAGTGCCCACCCTTCCTCATCATTTCCCTAAAAATACTCTCAGAGTGGTTGAACCATTCAGTGAGATTAACCTCAGTGTGACCACAGGCATTTCTATTCACATGGCTGAAGACTGCCAAAGATATTTCAATAAATATGTTATTGTAAAAATATAAAGATGTATTAATAAAGTCTCCACGTACAGCAGCAATTAGCATGATCTAAAGAGAAGCAGGATAAAATGTAACTGGGAATACTGAATTATAATCACGGTGACCATGAAGATCCCTCCTTCCCCTTCAAAAAGCCACAGATTTACGTTTATTCTATTGATGTCAATGCATGCTACTGGAGAAGCACTACTATGCTCACAGCTGCCAAAGCCATGCCCAAAGCCAGCCAGAGACCCTGCAGCACTCACCCCAGGGGATGGAAGAAGACAGGGATGGAAGGAAGCAGACAGGGATGGAAGGGCAGAAGGAGGGATATTTCCATACGCACTGTTTGCTCTGAAGCATTAAATATTTTGCCATTGCCTTGACCATTGGCAGAGTGTTCTCTATTAAATATTCGTCATTTGCTTTCCCTTTAATCACAGCAAGTGAATCAGTAAATAGCTGTGATGAATGTAAGATATGTGTCAGCAAACACTGATGATAATTTCTTTCGAAACAAAATTCTGTCTCGCTCCAGAGGAAACTCTCCAAAAAGAAAAGTCTGTGCTCACAGATCTCAGCACGATGTGTGCAAGAACCCAGGACTTGGCTGGTTCCCCCACATCTGGGAATTCTGGTGATTTGTGATGCTTCACTTTTTTAATTTCAAGTAGCAATGTGAGTTTGCTTGTTCTGCGGTGCTGAGTGTATTGGCAGTGTCATTTCTCTTGAATAGCCCTTTTGCCTGAAATGCAGCTCGTGTTCCCGTCAGGATGACAGATAACGCACTTCATATCCCCCTGGAGCTTGGAAAATCTGAGATGAGATTGGCAGTGCAATATAAAAAGATATACTCTCAAAAGGGAGGCAGCAGAGGCAAAAACGCTTGGCCTGAGTGGAAATAAACACTGGCACTTCCAGCCACAAACAGTCCTCTGATTTCAAGCAGTATTTCAGCGTGAAATGGCTTTCCCTCATCACATTTGTACAGCACCTAGAACAATTGCGTCCTCATCTTGACTGTGGGTTTCTGGCATTGCAGTAAGGCAGACACTGAGCTTTTAAAGAAATACACAACCACATGCATTCTTGCATGAGACATCCACTGCTGTCAACAGCGCATGCCCTCGGCCAAAATTAATTCCAGGCGTAGATCTTCGTACAGCATTGACTTCAGACATCAGAAAAAATAATGCTGTGTCCGGGAAGAAAAAAAAACAGCAACAAAAACCACAACACAGCAAACTTAGTTTCTTTCAAAAAGATAAAACACGCAGGTGGTCTGCCATTTGCTGTGGGTACATAAAAGGAGTATTACACAGATATTGAAGGAGAAATGGACGGATCTGGCAGATGGCATCATGCTCAGGGTTAGCCAAATCCCCTCTCACGCACAGGAGCCCATATGGCCAAGCAGAAACACTATCCGCCACAAACCCTGTGCATGCTTTTGTGGCATATCTGCGCTGGGAGTGTCATGTCACCTCACAGCCTTGCTGTGATAAAACAAAGAAATAGATTTTGGCAAAGTGTGTTCATTCTCAGGACCTCCTCAGCCCTCAAACTCCCCCCCCCCCCCGCCCCCCAACCCCCATGAGGAGCTTCTTCCTCATACGAGCACTTATCATGGCTCCCACACATGATAGAAGCTGGTTTTGAAAGCCATGTTTGTAACAAGAGGAAAAACCCCTCCTGACAGATTTCTGTCCATGCAGAAAATCAGCAACATGTCTCTGAGAAGCTAAGAGAGTGGGGACCAGCTGGACGCAGCTGCCAAATGGACCCAGAAAGCGTGAGTGGTGCCAACAGCTCAACACTTCTCCTTGGTCCTGACACCAGTGATGGCTCTGGTGGTTTTTAGCCTGTGGGATGTCAAAAAAAATCCACTCGAAGGCTGAAGCACATCCAATGCCTTCTCATCACTTATCTCACAAATGACATCATGGACATCCAAAGTGTCCTGTTGTCATACTTGTCTCCTACCTTCTGCTTTCTGCACTCAGCCTGGGTTGCCACATTCTCTGCAAACTTGCAGGTAGGCAGCAAATTCCTGCTCAGGTAGGTGATCTTCCAGTGCCGTGTCCCATGCTAGTACATGCTCTGGCCACAGTTAGGCTAATAGTGAGATAAGGCTCAGAGGAATTTTAGTGATGGACCTCACACTGTTTGGGAAGTAAGGCTGACTCGATGATCCGTATGGGTCCCTTCCAACCTAAGATATTCTATAATTTTACGAAACACGCCAAGGCAACAGGTCCAGAGAATATATTTTTATTTCCTAACGTAAATGTAACCTCAACATTAGGAAAGTCTACCCTCGGCAAGTTTGCTGATGATACTACGCTGGAAGGAGCAGCTGACACAGCAGAAGGCTGTGCTGCCATTCAGCAAGACCTGGACAGGCTGGAGAGTTGGGCAGAGAAGAAGCTGATGAGGTTCAACAAGAGCAAATGTAGAGTCTTGCACCTAAGGAGGAATAACTGCATGCATCAGTACAGGTTACAGGATGACCTAGTGGAGAGTACCTCTGCAGGGAAGAACCTGGTGGACAATAGGTTGTCCATGACCCTGGAGCATGCCCTTGAGTCCAAGAAGGCCAATGGTATCCTGGGGTGCATTAAAAAGAACATAGGCAGCAGGCTGAGGGAGGTGATCTTCCTCCTCTACTCTGCCCTGGTGAGGCCACATCTGGAGTACTGTGGGCTTCCCTGACCAAAAAAACCCAGGGATATCCTAGAAAGAGTCCAAAGGATGGCAACAAAGATGATTAAGGGCCTGGAGCATCTCCCATACGCAGAAGGGGTGAGAGACCTGGAGCTGTTCAGCCTGGAGTAGAGAAGGTGGAGAGGGGATCTCATCATTGTTTATACACATCTAAAGTGAAGGAGTCAAGCTGATGAAGGCAGACTCTTTTCTGTGGTAAGCAACAGTGAAAGAAGGGGCAATGAGCAGGAACTGGAACATAGGAAGTTCCATACTAACACAAGGAAGAACTTCTTCACTGTCAGAGTGACAGAGCACTGGAACAGATCACCCAGATAGGTTGTGGAGTCTCTCTCTATAGAGATATTCAAGAACCCCCTGGACGCCTACCTGTGTGATCTACTGTAGGGAAACTGCTTTAGCAAGGGGGTTGTACTTAATGATCTCTAGAGGTCCCTTCAAACCCCTACAATTCTGTGATTCTGTGCTTCTGTGAAAGCTTTCAGTATGGCCATGCTTTCTTTGCTTTGGTGCAGGAAACGCACAACAGTCTCTTCAGTGAATTGCAGTGGATGTAGTGTGACATTAATTTGTAGATTAGAAGTAACAGTATTATAGGATTATGTCAAGGGAGTCTAATCAATTTCCCAAAACCAGTCTAGCAACTGTTCCATCTCCAGGTTCCACATTCAGGATATTTTTGCTTTGGAATAAGCACCTTCCATGCCCAGGAGGAGAATGGTGCATCTCTGTAATTCTAAGTAATGACTTTGGCTGACATAATCAGGGGAGATTTAGATTAGATGTCAGGGGGGAAATTTTCACTGAGAGAGTGGTGAGGTGCTGGCATAGGCTGCCCAAAGATGTTGTGGATGCCCCATTCTTGGAGGTGTTCAAAGCCCTGGGCAACCTGATCTAGTGCCTGAGTTAGTGGTTGGCAATGCTGTCTATGGTGGGGGGTTGGAACTAGATGATCTTTGAGGTCCCTTTCAACCCAAGCCATTCTATGATTCCATGATTCTATGATCAGTCAAACCATCATTGTTGCTCACCTCGGGTTTTGCATCTGTTCCCTCCTTGCACTCAGTCCCAGGGATCAGCCTGCCAGGTTCTGGCAGATCCCAACAGATCCCGATTGCCAGCCATGTCAGGATTAAGTCTGACTTTAGGGTATTGGTCACTGAAACAGGAAAATGCTGAATGGAAAGTTCATGAAGACTCTGAGACAGCGGGCTGTAAAAGGGCACCTCCAAGGAGGTGGAATGGAAGCCAGCTGGGTTCCTGCTGGCCTGCTGAGCTCATCACAGGGTGTCTGGAATAGCAGGAGGCACTCAGAACCCCACTGTGGCTACGCTGTATGCCTGGGCTTCAGGAGCAATTCCAACGTGGAAATGGGATTCAGTTAGATAGAGCTGACTTTTATTTTTGCCCTACATTTCACCTGGGTGCAAATATTAGTTCTCACTTAAAAGTTGGCTGTCTACATGTAAATTGTACTGGAAATCTAATATTGGAGTACAGATGGCAAAATCCCTGCTTACATAATATTTATTCAGCAACAATAAGTTTATCTTTACCTCTCTGAGCATACATAGCCTGCTCTGTCTGAACAGCACTACAAAGCTGGGAATACATTTCCTCCCTGCCCCCCCCCCCCCCCCCCCCAGATGCCTTTCTCCATGCTCCCTTGTGAACACACACCAGCCTCACCCTCTCAGCACCTCTTTACAGAGGATGCTGTGAGGGGTGAGGAGGCCCATGGCCATGGGGTTCAATCAGCACTGCCAGTCAGAAGTGGGGAAGGAGGATGTGAGCTCACAGCCCGCTGTGGCTTTGCTGATGGGAGGAGCTGCCTTAGCTGGCAGATTGCATATTGGGGAGAGTCAGGAAGCAAGCCTGGGGCCTGCTCTTGTGCAAAGCAGCATGTTGAAAAGAGAGAGATGCCTCCATTTGACAGCTGGCACCACACACTGGCTCCTGATAAAAAGCCAGGTAAGGCCACAGAGTCAACACAGTGCCTGGCAGCTCCCTCCCAGCCCTCCATGTGCTGCTGCCATCGGGGGCCAGCCCAAGCTGAGACCCACATTCCTTGGGTCTGCTGACCACAAGCTCAAGTCCCAGCAGGACACTGCCACCACCACTTCTGGGCCACCACAGCACGGGTTGGCCCAGGTCCCTGTTTGGTTGTAAGCCTGAGAAAGGGCGAGGATACTGCTGTATTTGAAAACATTTAGAAATTGGTTTCTTCCACGCCGTTCCATTGTTCCAGCTCTAGTTTTATTTCAGGAGCTTGTCACCCCTCAGCACGGACAGCCCTGTGACAGAAAACAAAGTCCTTTGTTTGCTTGGGTCCCTAGGCCCCCCTGGGACCAGTCTCCCAGTGAGCTGCCTGAAATGCTTTTTCCTGCAGTAAGCTCTGAGGTTGTTCCATTTCATCCCATTTCCTTAGGGAGTTTTCCTGCATAAAAAGGCTGTAGCTCTTCTCCCTGCCAGGTCCTTAAGATATATTGTAGTTGTATTTCATGGGGATGTAAAGAGGCTGGCAGCACTACATTCAGATGGAGCCATTCATCACAAGAGGTTAGCAAGGATGAATATAATTTAATAGCATGATAAAATCTGTGTTTTTGCTGGAACCCCAAAGCTGTGGGCAAGAACACTTTGAGGCCTGGGATCCGGGCCTTGTCACTCTTGTGTCACAGTGGGCACAGTCCTGGGGGCACTGCTGAAGAGAAGGACTGACACACAACGCGAGTCTGACAGTTCAGAGGGTTGCCACTGCTTTATGAAACTTCTGCATCTATTTTATTTTCTGTTGATCAAGAAAGCTCGGAGCGGAGACCAGATGGTACTAATTTGCTCAGGGTTACTGCTGGTCAATATTAAACAGCGCTGTGCTCCATTCCCACAGACAGACATTAAACTGGAGATGATTATCATTTATTCATTGGTATTTCAGTGGTGCTCAGCTGGGAGGGCAGCCTCCCTCAGCTGGGTGGTATTCAGAATACACACAGGCAGAGTTACAGTTCTTCGTCCCAAGAAACCTAAACCTGAAGTGAAAGCCCCAGATGCAGCGTGCTGTGACCTCAGGCTGTTATCAAATAACTTCCCTCTACTATTTCAAAACCCATTTCTCAGCAAAATGGCTTCCCCTTTTTCCTCCTCGTCTTGAGAACCAGTCTCGATGTCATATTACAGCAGCTGCTAATTGGAATGACTGAGAAGACATGCTTCGAGGAAATGCTTGGGCTGCTTCAGCTTTGCTGCAAGGGTTGCTGATAGTGGTTGCTTTTCTTTTCCAAATTAAAACACAACCAAAACAGCCTGTGGATAGTATCTTGGAGATTTAGCCCTGGGGCAGTTTTTTTCTTCTCACTGAGAAAAAGAGAGACTGTATGATGCAGTGTCTGTAACAGAAACATTTCCCTGGAGCAATTCTTGACAAATCCACTGGCTTTCTCCAAGTCTATATTTAAACAGTGGCGCTGAACACTGCAGCCTAGCAGATCTCAGAGGACCACAGCAGCCGTGTGTCCCACACGGCAGGTCTAGGACAGGTGGCACAATTCGTGGGGATGGGGAAAAACAGCGCTTCAGAAAGACTAAGTGTCTCTGAGGACCTGGAGAGCAGAGGTGACAGAGCCACGATTCCATGTGCCTTTGCAGAAGAAATCAGCCCAGTATAATCCCAAGAGGTTCAGGAGAGGCCACCATGTTTCCTCTGTTAGCCTGAAGTGCTTTGATAACATACATACCTGCTGTGCTCCAGTGCATGATGATATGCAGACAGTGAAGCCCACTGATAGCAAATATCAAAACGAAGTTTAAAGATAATGATATGGCTGTCATAGCAGTTTACACCCAATTAACTCATTACAAGCTGGTATTTGGACAAATGTGAGAGGCCAGTGATCCTCTTAAGATGGTTGAGAAAAGTCATAGGTTTGAATAAATAAAAGATTCTTTGGGACAGTATCACAATTTTGCCTGGGAAGTTTAAAATCCAGAATTGATTTGAATAAAGGCTTTCAATCAGTAATCCAAAAACAGAGATACCCAAATTCTGAAGGCTATGACAGTATCTTGGTGTGGTAGGAGCTGTCAGACTTCTAAGTATGAATTTCAAGTCTGTCCCATAGCTGTAACTGCGGTGTAGCTGGGTATAGGGCCGTGCCTCTCTGCACACACACTGCACCTGTCATCAGTTCCCTTGTGGTCCAGGAATTCCCAGCTTATCATCCTCTCCCAGAAGAGATTAGGGCTGGTCTGAGACAACAGTCTGCTCTGAAAGCAGGCGTGAACTCCTTCCCATCTTGGTAATTAAGTACTTGGTACACAGGAGCGCTCTGCATGGGAATTTTGGTCTGTTCTACAGATTATCCCAGGTAGCTCCTCTGTGTCGCATCTCCCCTGAACGCCTCAGTGTGTGTGTGCTGATTGATTAACATCTGGAGTGGAGCATCCTTGGGCTTCTCACACCATTCTGCTGCAGAAGAGATCAAACTGTACATAGATAAGAGACTTGCAAATAGTCGGTACAAACTGCTCCTGCAGAAACAGAAATAGTCGTGTAGGACAGTGTTTTGTATGCAGTTAAGATAATTAAAACGCACTTTATATATAGCTGTCACAGACAAAACAGTTTGGAGTCAGGAAATTGCCAGGCCACACAAATTTCTGATTGCTGAGGGAAAGAAGAACACAATTAGACAAACACTTATGCAAACCTCTATCCTTCTCCCCTCCCAGTCTCATCTTCCCCTTTTTTTTTCTACAGACAGAACTCTGGTCAGGTGCAGGTGGCACAGGAAATTGGAGCGGCGTGTGTAATAGTGTTCTGCTGCCCTGTGCACAATGGTCTGTGACTCCTGACACTTAGCATCACGGTTCCTACCACACTGCACTGCCTTCAGCTGCCCTGTCCCTGAAGGTCCTTGCTCAGGAGCAAGCCTCTCACAGGACACAGTCCTTCAGGGGCGTCCCTGCTGCACGGTGGGTCACCCATGGGCTGCAGTCCCTCCTGGATGTGCCACTGGGTGGAGTTTCCCCTCTCCAGACCCAGTGGCTACCAGTTTCCTTCTCACATCTATTTATATAGGGGGATCCAGTGCTTCCCGGGATGGGATTTTGATACATGATGGCACATTTTGGTGTACAGGGTGTTTTCTCAGAATAATGCTTTCATTTCCTTCAGGGCCAGCCGGAAGCATTTTCTGCATGGGGCAAGTCATGACCTCATGCCATGCAGCCATCACTGCACCCTGCTGCCGTGGCAGTGTGCAGCATCTGCCCACTGCAGCTAACAGTGGTGGAGCACACCCTGCCACACAGCACGCGGGGTGTGCTGCAACCAGCAGCTCATGGGAGCCTTGCAGCGGGGAGTCCTGCTGACACCGAACAGTGGCCAACAGTTCTGAGAGAAATGGCCCCCTATGGGGGAGTACCTTATGGTAAGATCAGAAGAGATTTTCTTTTAAACAAACACTCCGCCATTGAGTGTCTCTGCATGGGAAATGGTTATTAAAATACCATCACGGCACTCCCTTTTAAAGACGCACAGCTCAGTGTCTCCCCAGCGGTGAGAGCATCAGGGTTAACTCTACTTATCAGCAGTTGGTTCGCTTACATTAGAGACTGTAGTAACCATCACAGAAGTAGAGCCAAACACTATCAGAGCCGATTTTTTTGGTTTTGCTGCCAAGTGAAGGCAGACTGCAAAGTGGCTCTGCCCATCCCTCAGAAAGCACTGGGAAGGGGGAAACCTGGCAGCTGGGTGTTGCTGAGTAGTGTTACTACATTAGGATGAGCTCCAGCCCTAAAACTGCGCTCTGTGAGCGTGTGTTGTGTGTAAGAGGGAATCTGCTGAGATTGCAGAGAAGTCAGAGCCGTGCCCGCAGCCAGCCTGCACGCAGCTCCACCCTCTGTGTGCTTTAAATAGAAATCTGGGACCACTGAAGCTTGCATAAAGTGTCTCAAACAATTACTCTGCGCACTCACACTCCGAGCCGGGAAAACAGGCTCCAGAGCATCACGTAAGAGCTGTGCAGGCCAGCTCCAGCTGTGCCCATTTCAGGAAGGGATTAAGAGAGGTTTAAGGGCGTGGGGACAGCCTGCAGGACTGCTGCATTTGGGTGAACAGCATCCTCCTTGCTGCTGAGGACTTACTCTGGGTTTTCATTCCAGATTGCTTTTCGCACCAATGCTGCGATACCTGAAGATGCAACGATTGCTATAATTCAATCATTTCAAAAAATTCTGTGATCTAAATCATGTGTGACAGCTATATTTATATTTATCTAAGTGTATAAAGAACAATGTCGACTCTGGTAGTGGTTATAAATCCCTCCATGCCCTCTGATGTTTCAGTCTATGATTAGTGCACCGTGAAATCTAAAGATTCATTTCAGAATATGCTTTTAAATGCAGAAAGCCATGGCAGCCTCTCAGGGAATGCTGTTTGCAGTGTCCGGGCTCTTTATTTTAATGCTCATCCCTAATCCTACTTCCAGTAAATCAGAAGTGGAAATAAAATTGTACTGTTACACAAGTGCAAAGGCAGTTAATTCTGCCGTCAGCAGATGTGGTGGCTAAAGATCCCCTTAATCACAGACACGTGATGTCTGAGTGACAGACCTCTGGATAGGAGAATAAATACCAATGTGAAAGTGAAACATTAGCAAAGATTTCAGATAAAATTGAAGTAATGTTGTGTGTGAGGGGATCTGAGTCACAGATGCATTATATTGCAATATTAGATGTTGTAGACTATGAACATTGCCCTGTTAGCAGAAGGAATTCCTTCTGCCCTCCACCAGGCAGATAAAACACATCCAACCACTTGTTAACCTGAAACAAGCTGCATGTGTTGACTACTACGGCAATAGTTTCTTCACTGAATTCCTACGTGTAATTTCTCTCAGGAATAGGTAGGCCAATACATGGTTTTACATATGAATGTCACTATTTTGGGACAGTTGCAAAATTCTACAGTCACACCACAAAGATTTCTCAGAGGGACTCACAAGTGACTGATGTTGTAATTACTGACGGGGTAATTACTGTCCCTCCATGTGTACCTTTCATCTGTCAGATACAGTAAACTGAGACACAGTCTGCCACATTATGAATTCCTCCTTTCTCAGATTCCTCTAAAGATGCTCAAACTCTAAGTGTTCTTCAGATACCAGATATTTTCCCAAGGCCAGGAGAATGAAGATTCCTTGAGGACTTGTGAAAGTGATCACTGATGACACATTTGCATCTCGCAGGTTCTTTAGCACATAATAAATAGCTGGAATAAATACAGCTGTTTTGGGGGAGGGGGATTGTATAAAGGCTAATCTGATTCAGAATTCCTATGCAAATGTTAATAGGTACAAAGACATAAGGACATTTTAAAAACAGGCCGTCTTCCTCACTCCATCTGCACTCCTTTCATGTTGTTCTCTAAATTTCTTTTTGGCTTTAAAGTCCCAAATCACATTTTCATTGCACATTATGTATGGAAAAATCTGGAAACTGGAGGGTTGTTTGATTTCAGTGTACACATATGGGCTATGCTGAAGTCCCCATGAGTGACTGTATTCTTCCTGAAAGACAGAGAAACGGCAAAGCGCAGTATGTTTCTTCAACTTATGAAAGGCTACAGCTGTCTATTTAATTAGACTGAGATGGTATTTCTTCTGGAGTCAGTTGAGATAAGAAGCTGTGAGCTGCCACACCATGGCTTCAAGGTATTGGAACCTCCACACCCACAGGGCAGGATAAGAACTTTAAAGGCTGCGCATGTTAGTAAGGAACACTGAAAGCTGTGCAGCAGAGACCTTATATTTAATGCCAACAAAACATAATTTTCTTTAAGAATTGGAATGTCTAATTTATGCAGATATTTCTCTGTTCAGTACCTGCTGAGTACCCAGTGGGAATCTTCTAGAATTCCACAAGAACACATGCAAAGACTTGTATATGCAACAGAAGAGCCTCCTGCATCTGTACAGGTTGGGCACAGATTAGGTGGAGTGCAACTTTGCTGAAAAAAACCTGGAGGTCTTGACAGACAGCAAGATGAACATAAGCCAAGAGCATGGCCTGGACTCCTCCTGGAGTGTATGAATAGGAACAGTGCAAGATTGAGCTAAGTTATCATCTCCCTTGGCATTCATTAGATTGCATCTGAAAGACTGCATTTGCCCTCAGAAACAAGAGAGACATTGATCAACTGAAGTAAAATCAGTGGAGGTTCAGAACGTTAAAGGGACTGTAGAAGATGCCCCATGAAGAGGTGTTGTGCTTCTGTAGCTTGGATAAAAGATGACTAAGTGATTCATGACAGAAGACCAAAAGATCATTGGCTTAAATAGAAACAAGAGAGCTTCAGACTGTATACTGAGAAAACCTTTTAACCATGAAAATAGTCGAGCAATATAATAGTGTCCAAAGAAGTTGTAGAGTTTCCATCTTTGGATGATTTCAACATTCACCTGGATAAAGCCCTGAACAACATGGTCTGATCTCAAAGATCACTCTGAGGCCTCTTAACATCCCTTCTAACCTGAATTATTCTAGAATTTTACACACTTCATGGTGTTCTCATTGCTATCAGAGCTTGTTTCTGTGCTCCATTCTCAGTGGGCCGGGATGTGACACATCTTGGACTCTGTGTTCAAGTAGGGACTGGGAGAGGAAGTTCTAATGGCTTTTAGAGGAAGACATTTCTAACATATACCAGCTTCAGGTTGTCTTACAGTTGTATATGTATCCTGGAGCTGGTATGTGTGAAGAAGTAAGAAGCCCAGAAAGTATCTCTTTCTTCCAACCTTTCTTCCTTCTTCTACTATACCACTGGAATGGTTCTGCCAATGACTGCTTATACTTGTGGGAATACTAGCGGGGCCTGACCACAGGTAGACATTTTCCAGAGTGAGTGGAAGATGGAGGGGATTTTTCCCATGTAAGGTGAATAAATGTAGCTGAAAAAGGACTTTGACAGTAATGTCTTGACATCAGATCAATGTCAGAAAATGAAAGCAGATGCTGTTCAGAGAAGCTTTATCTCTCAATTGTTGCAACATGCTTTAAACCAGAGTGACTAATGTGATGTAACAGACTTCTGCGTAGAAGTCCTCTCCAGCTCATATCAAACAGGGGAAACTCCCAGTTAGCAAACCCAGGACATTCTACTGTCTGTAGGTGGTCTACAGCAGCAAGAATGACTGGGACAGCTTTGAAAAATGCTTGCATTCACAGTCCATTCCCCTCATGCCCCCTTCTCCCTTCTCTTAGGAAAATAGCAAGAGCACAAAGCAAAGCAGTCATCAGTGTTAGGTTTCTGAGTAGTGAAGAACCATAGCACAAAGACTGAAGATGATCATGAGAGAGAAAGGAAAAAGTTTCCCAGTTCCACTGAATGGACTTCACATAGATTGCTGTTCTGGATGTTGGATGGGAATGACAAGCCAGTGCCCCAGGTTTTCTTTACCATAACAGACATTATAATGAAGGCCAAACTACAAGAAGCATCATGATGAACTCTCAGTCAAAGCTTTCATCTTGATCATCATAAGCAGCCATAGAATTACTGTCCAGTATCTTGAACGAATGTACTGCTAGTAAGCATCCACTTCTACCACTACTTCTGGACAACTGTCTTGGCAGTAAAACCTCATCCCCTATTCCAGCCTAGCCTGCCACAAAGAATATAATTTCTAAACTCCATGCCTTCCTTCACTAGGAGGATAAAGTCTTCGACATCTCCCTTTGCTTGGGAATAGTCAAGAAGAAAAAAGCAAAATCCTAAATTTAAAATGGATAAAGAAAAGGAATAGCCAAGAAGGATGGATAGGAAAACAAGCAGCAAACAAAAGCAGAAGGAATAACAGCAGAAACAAAATGTAGTGTCTTTCGCCATGGGTCCAGGCAGTAAGCTGTTGAGCGGAGTGCTTTCATGAGCTGCATTAAAGGTCACGAAGCAGCACAAGCAAAGTGAAGTCAGGGTGAGGTACACAGTGCACAATAGTGCACAGTGCACAGAGCACAATAAAAAATGGTTACTCTACTACATGACTGCATGGAATAGAAAATGAGGGCTAAACAATGAAATGCTAGAACCTGTTCTGAACCTAAGAGCCTGGGACCAAATTTTTTGCCCCTCAAAATCTCAATGAACATTTTTAAAAACTTAGAAAACTATGCTTTAGTTTTCCAATTTCTTAAATTAAAATAGTGTTATGTACTTGGTGTATTTTATGGGCTTCATTCCATCAGTGTTCAAAGAACTCTAAGATCTTAAAAGGGTTGGCTGATATCGAAGTACAAAACATATTCTTTTTGACTGCCATCTTATTGATCAAAATCTCTCATACATTTGAAAGTACTCTCTCCCTGAATTACAGTGGCTTTTCAGAAGTACATAGCAGTGCCTCATAACTTGTGAATAATAACCTGAAAACCCATATTCCAATTAATATGTAGAGACAGGAAATTTATTCAGAACATTGAATTAATATTCCTATTTTAAAAAAATCTGTGAGATTCTGTTAGATAATAAACCAACAAATAATTCCGAGCATATTTTTTTCCAAAATCTCTTTGGACTTCTGATCTGGCTGCATCAAGAGACAGAAAAAAATGTTAAGCTTCAGTTCTTGCAGACATAACCTATTAAAGAAATTTGTGTGTTGTAAGTAAGGAGGCGTTTACCAAGGAATGTGGGTGTAATCAAATTTCCATTGAAAATGTTTTCCAATACCTAACTGCATTGATGATATTAACTAAACCTCACAACAATTTCTACGTGACAATATAGTGATGTGGACACTTTTAATTTCGTTTTATAATGAAAGGCTACATGATAATTGCACAATCAGTGTGTGACACTTGTAAAGTAAAAATGCGGACTGCTGAACATAGAACAAAAGTCCATAGAACAGCCTACTTTTGCCTTTTTTTGAATCAGAGTTCACATCCAATAATCCATTTTACTTAAACCATAAGAGGGGGAAATTTAAACTTAAATTTGCCCAATCCTGTAATCATCACACCAGTTTCGCATAGCACTACTGACTTTAGTATGTTTATGCCTCATTTATATCAATGTAACAGAGAATGATGAACAGACAATGAAACTGGCTGCAAGTATTACAGTTTTATTTTTCTTAGCCTTCCCTATTCACCTAGGTAAGTTGAATGTAATTAATAGGTATGGAAGGAGTAAAAATTTACACTGCAGCAGTGCCTTTGAAAAACAGAGTACCTGGACTTGCTTGATTGCCAGTAAGTACCAGGTAGAGCTGTAGAAGATTAAAGCACTTCCATCCTGCTGCTTCTGTGACAACAGCCAGAAGCTGCTCAGAAAATGTTGAGTGAACGTCATGTTCCCTCGTTGCCTATAATCAAGAGCATTAAATCTATGCAGGAATTCACTACGATTTTCTAGACGGACCAGATGAAGATCAGAAATTTTATAGAAGATGAAATACAACATAATCTTTTATTCATGAATAATTCACAGTAGTATTCAAAGAAATATTGGAATTCCTGGCTCCTGATGAAGAATTTAGAGACTTTAAAATCTTTCTCAAGAAGTATACAGAAATATCTATCTGGAGAAAGATCAGTATACGTTGCTTGTACAGACTGACTCATCCATCTTGAGCTCTTCTCCTGAATCAGAATCATTCTTGCTTACTTTAATATAAAATATTACAGTCAGAGGAGTCAGCAGCTACCGTGAGTGGTCGAAGATATTTACATTGTTTGTTGTGTCCTTCTAGAGAACTCTGCACTTGCACACTACACTCACTGCTCTGATGTGTCCTCCAGTCAGCTCATTTGGCTCATCAAGACAATAATCAATTATTTTCATGAAAAAGTTACTGCCTATGCACAGCAAAAGGGGAATGGCTGATTCAAGTCCCACATGGTAGTCACCTTCCTTCCTTGTTAGCATAACATTTATTGTTTTCACAATGTCTGCTTCTGTGATGACAGAAACCACCATTTACTGTGCTCCCAGCAACTTTCACTGTAACCTCTGCAAGGGTGTTAGGGCAGGTTCTATGAGCTAACTGTTCAACAGAGAGCTCTCAGAATGCCTCCAGCTGCCAACCAACCTTGGGACTACTCACCAGCTGTATGGTAACTGTCCCTCTGCACTATATAAGCAGAGCAACTGGTTAGGAGTTTTCTGACTGAACAGGCAAGAGTTTCTTATTAAAAGAGAAGTTCAAATAAGGCCTTTTCTTGCTTGCTAGCAACCAGTTTGTTAGAAAGGAGCATGCTTGGACATCCAGGAATCCCAAAGGTATGGATGACCCAACTACTGTGTACAGATTTTTCATCGCACAATATTTTCCCACAAGGCAGACACCTCTTTTTCGCCAGCTCTGCTCACTTTTTTCATATATCTACAATTATGTTATGCTTGTACGATAGAAAAGTACAACCATCCTCATGTTACACGGAAGAAATAGTCAGCAGGCTTGCCAGCTGGTAAAGAGGACTTTAAACAATACACCAGGGAACAGTGATAATAGTTTGCAATTAAGTAAGGGAGGTCAGGTTGGTAAGTAATGGGACAAGGTGATAGGAGAAAGAGAGCCCTTGGGAAGGATGAAATAGATATAAAGGAGCAATCTCAAATGCCCATACACAAACATGCAGCCAGACAAACAAACAGAAGCAACAAGACTCCACATCTATGACATTGCTTGAATCACTGAAGCATTACGAGATCAGTCATACCAGCAGAATTCTGGGATGGTTGGACGGCTGGATGGATGGACAGACAAAGGCTGTCAAAAGAAATATTAAACCATTGCCCAGGAATTCAGTGATGATTTCAGGAAAGCCAAAGTTGAAATTTGGTGGGGGGCATCAATGACAACATGAGCTTCTACTGCTACATCAGCATTAACAGAATACACAAATATGGGCCAGCTGCTGAATGGGACGGGTAGGCACAGATAAGGCTAAAATACTCAAGGCTTTCTTTGCCTCAGTCATCACCAGCAAGGTCTCTCAGGCCACTGTGTCTACAGATGGGAGCAAAGGAGAAGAGCCTTCCCCATGGGAGAGGATTGAGGCAAGTATTTCTTGAGAAACCTTGTCTCATCCAATGTGATCAGATCTCACACACTCTGTGAGGTGAGGCCGAGCTTGCTCAGCCTGGAGAAGGCTTTAGGGAGCACCCAATAGCAGCTTTCCAGTGCCTACAAGGACGTTGAAATGGGGGAAGAAATCAGTAGGAGGATAATGAAACATTGGAACAAACGGTCAAGAGAGACTAGGGAGCCTTTGTCCTTGGAAATTTTCAAGATTTGATGTGACAAAGCCCTGGCAACCTGGTCCAAATTCCACATCAACCCACTTTGAGCAGAAGGCCAGGCTAGACATCTTCTAAGGTCCCTTCCAAACTGGATAGTTTTATGAATTATCACAGAGAGTTTAAATGGAGTTGCCTGATACCCATCAGAACGCGGTGGGAAAAGTAATGGGCTCGGTTATTTGCCAAGACTTCAGCTCACCTTTTCCCTTCCTGATGCGTGTCCTCTGCCAGCAGATCAAAGCCATGCAATGTTTTTACAAAATACATGTGCACTATTGCATCTGGGAACACTCTCTAATTCTCAGGTCTGAATCCAGAACCATACCACATCCTGACTGTATCTGGAGCTCTCGTGTCACCCTTGTGAGACTGGAAATTTGCAGCAGTTCTCCTTGTCCTGACCCCACCTTGCACATCACAAAAAGCAATCCCAGGTACGCCTCTTGGAAAGCTGATCTGATACAGTAGATGCTAAACTGGACGGTCAGCAGCTTAAACACCCATGTACCTACCACAGTGTGAATTTAAATCAAGATATAACTCCAGTGTTGTTTTCCTGATTTAATGGAACTCCTGAGAACTTCCCCACAGCTATGACTCATAGGAGAGGTGGGGAAGATTACTGCAGCAATGTTTACATAAGCAAGGACCGATGACCATTTCTTCTACATATATATTCTCACTGTTGTCTTCTGGATCATTTATTTTCCATCTTTAATTTCACTCCCACTTTCTTGCATTGCTCCAGGCTAGACAATTTACCCTCACTATCTTCTAAATATTTCCCTTTGGGAGGAATATTTTTGACTCTTTAGTATTTCAGCATCAAGTAGAACATTATTTCTTGAGCTACACACTCAGGTATTTCCTTATCCCCTCCAATTTCTAGGCATTTTCATTCTCTCTGTAAAAGAGACCTTTGGGATTAACAACTGCATAATATCTTTCAGTTAACTGTAGTATACATCTTAAAAGTCTTCTAAATTTAAACCTTTTGATTGGAATCAGCTTGTTCTTATCAAATGGAAGATTCTTGTGACAGTATCAGTTGTTTTTTATGGGGATAGTACATAAGCACTAATAAATACAAGGTGAGTGATACAGAAATAAATCCTCTTAATGGGAATATAGATTAATTCCCACTACTATGATCAGGTTATAAAATAGGGGAAACGGTACTACGTAGACCATAAGAAGGAGTAATCTGCAGAGAAAAAAAATTATCAGATACCATCTGCCTCCCCAGCAAGAAGAAAGAAACTGCTTCCAGAAGCAGGAAAATGCATATCTGAGATAGAGAAAAATGAATGAGAAAATGAAAACATATGGAAGATTCAGTGTAGCAAAATTAACAGCAGCTATGGAAAGGTCCATGTTTCATTTGAAACTGAAGTTTGTCATAAAGCCAAGTATTTACCTCACTGAGTTTGTTGCACTATGAATTACTCAAAACATTTGTGGAATGATTATTACTTGCTGCCTGATCAGCCAAAGGCCTGGCTTTTTAATTCTGTGCTAAAGATTATCACGTGTCATGTGTAAGAAGTAATGTTGCCAGAGAGCTGATTATTGCTTCATCTCAGGCAATACGTTCAGTGCTGATTTGACACACAAATCCTATCTCTAAAATCAGCAATCTAAAATCTCACTCCAGTTTCCACACACTTTGGGATCTCGGGATCTAATCTATAGAGGAATAAATATAAAAGACACCTTGCTAATGATCCCAGAGGAAGGACTAGCTGTAAACAAATGGGGATTTCAGGGGTGTGTTTTAATTATTTGGTTCACTTCTTGAGAGCACTGAGAAAGAAATGAGATTGTAGGCAGGAACTGAGATCAGGGAGCCTGGCAAACTGGGATGGGAAGAGATGCTGGTGAGAAAATGCTGTGCGCAGGGGGCTGTGCTGTAATTCAGTTCAGTTCAGCAGTTTATCAGATTGACAAGCTCCCCAGATGTTGCCAAAGTGAAAGAGAAAAGCCAAACCCTACAGGTACTTGTTGGGTAGGTGCAATCCAAATAAAACAGCTCAAACTGGGATCTCATGTTGATTCCGAACGCAGTACAAGCTGTCACATAGCATGGCTGCCACCTCTCTTCCTACACGGCTCAGGCAGCTTTTCCTTCTCTTCCACTGCTCAGCAATTCTTGTAGCTCCTCATAATTCTAGGTAATGGGTTTTTTTTATTATATATGCATCAATCTGATCTGTATCGATCAGAAATGGGTGCACAAACTTCATCCCTGTCTCCTCCTGCCACACGGTAGACTCTGATCTCCAGTTTTCATTTCATGTTTCATCACAAAGTACTAAATTAAAATTACGACAAAGATGAATCAAGTAGAATTTGATTTATGAAAAGACAAAATCCAAACAGAGCATTCATAGAAAGCGCTATGCAGCTGTATATAACATAGCAGGTGAGTATCTGTTCGGCCCAAAGGCTCTCTTGGTGCCGACCAGTTTGCTGCTGTGCACGCTCGCAGCTGTCCCAGTACCTCCGCCCATCAGCATCCGCACACAACATCCCTCTGCTTTCATCCATAGAGGATTTCTAGGCCACGCTTCACACACACTAATGGGATTAAGCTCTTCACAAAGCACTGCTGCAATCTTTTCCTGCATGGAGACCGAGAGCAGAAAGCTGCCCCCTGTGTAACTGGCAGCCCCGCAGGAGGAGGCTGCTCCAGCACGTGCCCTCCAGCAGAGCCCCAACCAGTTGGCTATGGCAGCGCAGGCTGCCTGCCCGCCTGCCCCAGGTTGTCTGTTGGACAGAGAATTTACGATGGATTGGGGTTGAAAGAGAGCAGAAAAACCTGTCTCTAATCTATATTGTAAAGACAGTGGGCAGAATGCAGGCAGCCCTGTTCCTGTGCCAGTGACGGCATTTTCCATAAACCAGCCAGTGCAGAACTTGCGAAGCTCAGTGCCCCGTGCCAATGCAAATATTGTGCAAGACCACTGTTAGAAAAATAACTTTTTGGCAGAGATCATTCCTGTCTGGGACAGCAAAAAGAAAGATTTCCAGCTCCACAAAGCAGTGCACACGCTTGCGCGCTGCTTCATCACCTCTGCAATTATTCACCAAACACGCTGATTTTAATCCTGCTCAAGTCAATAGAACTGCTGACACTCCAAATTTAAGTGCACAAAGTAGTTTTTGCTGGATATGGATTTTGGCTAATATTCTAAATTCATCTCTTTTCATTCACTGTTATCTTAAGAATCAACAAAATGCAAACCTGACCATCAATTTCCATGAGAAATGCCCTGGTTTTGAAGGTGCCCCCTTTGCCAATTCCCATCTTGTTATTTTTTTTCACCTCTGCACAGGAGAAGCACAACCCATGGCACAGCCCAGCAGCAGTTTGAATGCACCAGCACTGAGCGAGCAGAAATGATGCCGCATCTGTCTGCAGGGTTTGCTCACCTCGAGCTAGGATGACTTAGCAGAACAGCCCTGCATCCCTATGCAGCACCTCAGCTCCGTGGTACAAACATCCTTGCTGACTGCCTGAAAGAGCCTTAATTTGTCCCACAGTCAGACCCTAAGCCTGTGGCAAGCTGCTACGGAAATGGGCATCACATGGGGCTCAGTCCTGATCCCCCTGCAATCTAAGCATTTACACTCCTCGGGAACAGCAGGAGCAAGATCTTTCCCTGATAAATCCCCTAGTTCTCATTGAGAAAGTAAGTGTGCAAAGGAAAAAAAATAACACATTTTTTTTTAAACTTGTAGTGCACCAAATGTGATATTTTTTTTTGACAGAAAGCTGTCTGTTCAGTACTGCTTGCCCTCCATACCACTCTTCCAGAGAGCAGCAATTAATTATTCATTCTTTTCTCCCTTTAAAGAAACAGCAGGCAAGATGCTGAGCTTATCGAAGCCAGCGGCAGCTCAGGGGTCTCATGGGAGAAGCGGTGCTTGCTGCGGATCACGGCTAACAGAGCACGCCTGAGCGTGTTAGCGCAGCACCAGCTCAGGGCTGAAGTTCATGCGAGGAGACTGGTTGAGGTCATCAGCTGAGGAGCCACGGGTGTAACGGCGGGGCTGGAGCACATGGCTGAGCGTCAGGGCTGGCTGCTGTCTTTTACAAGTGCGCTGATCTTTCTTGTTTTGCTTCCAGAGTTTTCCTGCAAAGCCAGCGCGAGCGTTACAGAAACTAGGCGGACACTGAAGATGTCTAATCTTCCATGTTGCCAACATGGAATAATAATGGAATAATCTTCCATGTTGCCAACAGCAACAACAGAAATTGTGGGGAATCGGTGTTTCTAGGGGATTCCTGTTTTTTCCTCTTCTTAAGTGTGTAGAAAGAGAACAAAGATAGACATAACCTTCTTTCTAGAATGAGCATGGAGACCCAGACCATTAGTAAGCCATCTTCAGGCTCTCCAAGCCTGACAAGTGGCATTTGGTCCTCAGACATAACTGCGGCGGTGTGGTTGAACCTCACAAATTTTGCTAACGCAACGGTGTTGTGGATATTGTTACACATGTGTTTTTACCAGGACACACAACTGTACATCTAACTCCCTTTGCAAATCATCCTTCAAAATACACAATAGAAAAGCAACGCGTTTTGTTTGAGGTCTCTTATTCCTCCACCCACGCAGAGCTCAATCTTGCCCCGTGGACACTGCAGTCGCTGCCACTGTGGCAGTTCCAGAGGCTCTGGATTGAATCAGTCCTCAGCACCTTAGGGGATAAACAAACACAGAACTGAAGTGGTCTCAGCTCCAGAGGACTCACTTTCTATTGTTTCACTTGAGAGCAATGAGAAGTGATTAAATTACAAACTTTATTCTAAACAAATGGCTGTAAAATCTTCACGCTATGTTATAACATCAAAAATTCTCAGCCAAACACTACTGGAGAAACTATTTAGAAGTACTTCTGAATCCAGAAATATATTTACTGGAAATAGTTCGCTCTTCTTCCTGTAAAAGCCAGATGCATTAATTAACGTGAACTCTATTTGCCCAAGCTGAGCCTCAGGGCACTGTAATGAAGTGGAGGAAATTTGGTTTGAGAGGCAAAGAAAACACTCTCTGCTTACTCAGTTTAAAAGAAAAGGAAACCCCGCTGCTCAGATGTCCATGGCCCTTGATGTGTGGGCAAAGCACGGGTGATCCAATTTAATGTTCACATCAGCTACTCACTTTCACTGCATGCTGCAGTCCACAGCCATCCCTTAACTGGCCGTTATTTCAGCTGCACCTTGTGCCATGGACTCATCCTGTATAGCTCAGAGGTTACTCACACAAAGTTTATTGGATCAGGTGCTGCAATGCACAAAGTTAAGCAGTGTCAGTTCAGATCTAGAAGCAGTGTGTCCACTTTTATGTTATCTGGAACATAATAATATAAAGTAAACACTACTGACCCAAGCCAGCTCTGTTCACTGTATATCTGGGCCCCAGGAAGACTCAGACATGCAGCACAGGCACCTTTACTCATGGAGCTCCATTAAACCCAGCAAGCTTCCACTCAGGAAGGTCTGTCCCAATCCAAGCTGGTTCTAGGGAGATGCACTCAAATATCCATGCACAGCACTTAACTCATGAAAACTATTGAGCACTGGTGAAACAAAGAGCAGAGAAACCAGAGCGGCTCTTGATGGAGGGAGCCTCAGGACTCAGCCAAAGCAGAGGAACTGTCATGGATCCACAGCAACTATGCAGAAGCAGTCAAATATCATAGTACTTTAGAAGCTTCAAGGGATCCTGTGGCATTTGTCCACCTGTGTGACAGCATCTTCAGTTAACTCAGCTTTGTGTTATTCTGAACAGGGAAGTGATTGATTGCACTTCTTTTACTCTTTGAAGAGCAAGCAAAAACCTCAGCACTGCTTATGAATTTTTATTTCATGACATACATTGCATGAGCTAAATAAAGCCATAATCATAACCTGAAGTGAGGTTAGTCTCATGAAACTGAAATTCACCTCTTCCAAAAACCAAGGCAAGAGGTTTTGCAGCATGTCTGGAAGACTAGGAATCTACCCCCAGGAGGAATAGACGTGCATCTCCTTCCAAAGATAAGACCCAATGGTGAGATAGAGCTCATAGGAAAGTATAAAGAAAAACTGGCTTGCTGTAATACACACTTTGAACCACAAAATCTGATAACTTCTTGCAGGACAGCCATCCTGAGATGAAATTCTTGCTGACCCAGGTCCTGCAGACAAACAAACATCTCTTGCAAGGTTGGAATTTAGGAAAGAGCTGCTACACCATGAACTGAACAGCAACTTCAGTAGGCAGACCACCAAGCAGTATTTTAATAGAATATCAGTTTGTGTATATATACATAAATATATCTTTATATATATAATAATATACATATATTATATGTACACAGAGACCCAAGAATCTGAGTATCAAACTACATATATTCTAGCGTGGCTGCCCATCAAAAGGCTCTGCCATTTCCCATAAGTAGAATCTTGCACTGGATTTAACCTTATCCTATAGCACATCTTATTTTCTTGCACAGTGTGGTCAGTTATTTATACAGCCTGCATAACACAGAATTTTTAAAGATTAGAGTTATGAATTAATTAGGCTTCTACACAGCCTTTGGATAAACTACAGGGGAGAAATACTAACGCTTGCTTCATTCGCTGAATATGATTTAAAGTGATGTGTCAAGATCTTCTTTTATTTGCTTTATGCAAAATAATCCACTACTCCATGATTTCTTGTGATTGGGATACTATTTTACAAGACTATTGATGGATGCTGTTTAGCAATGAGAATAAAATTCTCAAGCCTGCTATAACCTACTTAGATGGTACTATCACCTGAGCCAACTGTGCACTGATCACCTTTGGAGCTCCATCTACAGTGAAAGAATGCCATTAACCATACAGAGGAAGTACTGAGGTGCTGCAGAAAGGTGTAGGGTAGGAAGCTTTAGAAAGGACAAGAGAAGATTTAGGAGACTTAGTCTTGATGAAAAGTCTTCAGGTTCCACTCTGTTTTCTTCATAGTTTCACACTGAAGGGTGCACTGAGCTGGGGGAAGACAGACGTCAGACACAATCCAGCAATACCAACCTGCCTGTCGGGCACAGAGACATTTGCTGCCAATTGTTAAAAGCTTCAACACCATCACAAGCACTAGCTGCACCAACCTGTGCCAAACCTAAAGCACAAAGGAGCTCAGCTATACCTGCATATTTAAACAGAAATGATCAGTTTTAAAGTATAATGCTGGCATCTAATTCATAGAATTATAGAATCACCACAGTTGGAAAAGACCTCTAGTCCAACCAGCCACTTACCACCAATATAAGCCCACAAAACTGTCTTAGTACATCTAAATGTTTCTTGAACACCTCCAGGGACAGTGACTCCACCTCCTCTCTGGGCAGCCTGTTCCAGCACTTGACCCTCTTTCTGAGAATAAATTGTTCCTAATATCCAATCTGAACGTCTCCTGATGCAACCTGAGGCCATTACCTCTCATCCTATTGCTGTTACCTGGGAGAAGAGGCCAAGACCCCCCGTGGCCACAACCTCCTTTCAGGTGGTTGTGGAGAGTGACAAGGTTTCCCCTGAGCCTCCTTTTCTCCAGACTGTACAATCCCAGATTCACCAATATGCTTTTGAATTATCACCAAGATAAACAGAGTATGAGGGATTGGTCCAGCCTGAGAACTAATTATCCAAAGAATCATAAAATCGTAGAATCCTTGGAGTTGAAAAAGAGGCCACCTAGTCCAACTCCCCTGCAATGATCAGGGACATGCACAGCCAGATCAGGTTGACCAGGGCCTTATCCAACCTTGCCTTGAAAGTCTCCAGGAACAGGGCATCCATCCATCACATCTCTGGGCAACCTGTTCCAATGCCTCACCACCCTCACTGTAAAAGACTTTTTCCTTATACTCAACCTAAATCTACCCTCTTTAGGCTTGAAGCAATTTCCCCTTGTTCTATTGCCACAGAGTCTGCTAAAGAGTCTGTCCCCTTCTTTCCTGTAGTTCCCCTTTAGACACTGAAAGGCTGCTCTCAGGTCACCTCGCAGCCTTCTCTTCTCCAGGTTGAACAGCCCCAGCTCCCTCAGCCTGTACTTGCAGGGGAGATATCCCATCCCTTGGATCATTTTGGTGGCCCTCCTCTGGACGCACCCCAACAGGTCTGTGTCTCTCCTGTACTGAGGACTCCCCATCTGGACACAGTACCCCAAGTGAGGTCTCACAGAACAGAGCAGAAGGGCAGGATCACCTCCCTCACCCTGCTGGCCATGCTGCTTTTGATGCAGCCCAGAATACACTTGGCTTTCTGGGCTGCAAGGGCACATTGCTGGCTCATGTCCAGCTTCCCATCCACCAGTACCCCCCAGATCTTTTTCAGCAGGGCTGCACTCAATCATCTCCCAGCCTGTGTTGGTAGTGAGGGTTGCCTCGACCCAGGTGCAGGACCTTGCATTTGGATTTGTCGAACCTCATGAAGTTCACCTGGGCCCACTGCTCAGCCTGTCTACGTCCCTCTGAATGGCATCTCAGAAAAAAAAAAAAAATTAAAAATTTTAAACTGCTACTGCACACTTCTACTACTCAATATCATTTCTTATCAGAAATCCCCAAAGACAAAAACACGTCCCTGTATTAATATGACTTTATAAAACCTACCTTTACAGTTTTGTTTATTAAAAACGTGTAAAATGAGTACCTCTAAAAGTGTCTCATATGTCAAAGGACAGTGATAGAAATCATTAGTGAAGATCTCACTCACCGAAGATGCTCACCAATAGAGCATTTAGCTCTATCAGCAGGCTAAATGCTGTCAGAAACAATTCAGCTGAACTTCCATTTAAATCGAAGAACACTACTTCTTAATATGGTTCCATCTGAAAAGAGAAGTTATACCTATTTAAATTACAAATCCTGGTTCCAGTAAGCCGGATGAAGAGCCCAAAGTCGTTTACACAGATAACAAATACAGCACAGGCATCCAGTGTTTGAGGTCCCCAGGATCACCTCTCTTCCCCCACTGTAACACACTCCCACTGCTACAACAGCTGTAGTATTTCCTTTTTATCCAAGTTTTAAATATGTTCTCTTAACCAGCAAAGTGTGATTTAATACAGTTCTGTTCAGCATAATACTATTTTCTATTAATACGCTCAAGTGTCCTAACTTTACAATATTTCATTACAGATACAGCTTTAGATTTGCTCACATGAGCTAAATTAAACCATTCTTCAAGTTCAGGCACATCGTAAGATCCAAGAAAGAGCCAGCAGGAGGAGGGGGAAGATGCTGACAATTAAGAATTCTGTCTGAGCAAATCATCGTTAATTATGCTATCGAAGGCTTGAAGATTTATCAGCAGAACTCTGAGGCGAGAAATGCCAGTTTCTAAAGAACAACAAGCCCTGTGGTATGTCTCTGACTCTTCCAATTTCTTGGAACACTTAAGATAAAAGATGGATCCGATCAAATTAATCTGTTTTTCTTTTCGGTTATCCGACACACATTAAAATAGACTTTCCAAACAAAAATGGAGATTTGTCCTTTGCCGCAATGTCACCAGGAGAGAACACATGGATGAAGGGCAGGGTAAGGGGGAAAATCAGGTCTAAATGAGATCACAGTGCAAAGTTTTGGAACAGAGCACAGCAGAGTTGTGTGTAACGACCATTTCACACTACCCCATAGTCATGGTCCTGCACTAATGGGACACTCCCATTGATGGGAGAAGGAATTAAGTCAAGTCAAGGGAACTTCAGCAAAAGCACTTCAATTCAAGGCAGATAGAGAAGCTTCCCAGTCTGCCACATAAACAGCATTTTAAGATGAGTTTTGCTAATGGAAGAGGGGAGTTGGCTCTCCTCAAACAAAGAAAGAGCCACGGAAAACCCCGAGGGAGGACCTGCAGCTGGGAGATGCCAATATTTTTGCTGTGATGGAGAAACAACGTCAGGGAGATAACACCAGAAGCAGCAACAGAGCAAGCGGAAGGAAGGCCTGTGCTGAGGAGAGGGGCTGATAGAGTGGGTGGGCAACGGCTCCTGATCCCAACCTACAGCACAGGCTGCTGCCATCTCTGCTGCCAGGCCGAGTGCAGCAGGGCCCAGGGCAGGGCCTGGGGCATTCCCCAGAGCAGGGCAGGGCCTGGGGCAGCACGCAGGGAGCTGACAGATGCCCGTGCCTCGAGGCAGCCCACAGACAGCCCCAGGCCCACGTGAGCCTCTCCCCATTGTGTGTGCCTGAGATTCTGGGGACACTCGTGCTGCCGTGACAGCTCAACCAGTGCCGTCCACCCGTCCTAATCCCTGTGCTGAAAATGGTGACTTCTTACAACGGGAAAACAAAATAGGAAAACAACAACAACAGAACACTGCAGTTCTATGCGTCCATGAACTACGGGCAATCACTGGGATCTCTGTACGTATTTGGGGCTCGGATCCACGCACCTCCACACGCCCTGGTGCTTCAGCAAGGGCTAAAGAGTTTCTGAGCGCAGCACCGACTAGCAGCAGGCGCACAGTCCATACACCTGTCAGAAGGACCCCTCCCATGCCCGCATTCCAGCAAGGCCCCCGGTCACCCACCGGCCCCTCCCCTTCCCAGAATCGCGCCCACAGGCGGCGCCCGCAGGAATCGAAACCGGAGCCCCTGGGCGCGCACTCGCGAACCGCGCGACCCCGCCGCTGCCGAGAACCGCACTCGCCCCGCCCCCGATGCCTCGTCCAATCGGGAGAGAGCGCGCACCGACCGCGCGGTGACGCCACAGGGCCGGCCCCGCCCCTCCGCCCTCCGCCCGGACTCCGATGAAAGAGAACGTGCAGCTCGGGGCTCTCCCCCGCACTCGCGGTGTCACACCGCCCCCCCCTCCCCCCGGCACAGCCTGTCCAATCAGAAGCCGTCCCTGCCCTGGCCCCGCCCACGCCCGCGCTGACCTCACGGCACGGCCTCCGGCGGTTCGGCGGCGCGGCCAATCGGCGCGCAGAAGCCGAGCGAGGTCCCGCCCGTCCGGCCGTCATCCGCCCGGCCCCGCCCCTCGCCGTCCCTCCTTTCTCCTCTCTGCCCCCTCCCCACACCGAGCGCCTGGCGGCGGCGGGCAGCGCAGCCCGGTCCTGTCCGTGCCGGCGGCGGCGCCTGCTCGGGGCTTGGCGGCATGGAGTGCGCGGCGGCGGGCGCCGAGTTCAACATCCTCCTCGCCACCGACTCCTACAAGGTGGGCGCGGCGGGAGGGACGGGGCCGGAGCCGGAGGGGGGTCACCTCTGCGGGCGCCGTTCTGGACCCGCGAGCCGGCCGCCGTTTGAGGCTCCCAGCCGGGCCGCCGCCGGCTGCCGTTCTCCGCCGGCCCGGTCGAGGCCGGGCGGGCCCCGCGGCGGGAGGGAGGGAGAGAGAGAGCGCGCCCGGCCTCGGGGCGGCGCGGGAAGACCGTCGGTGGGGCTCCGTGGGGCCCCGCGGCCCCGGTGCCTGCGGGGCGAGAGAGAAAGTGAAAGCGGCGCGGCCCGGCGGCAGCGGCCATGGCGGCACCGGGCACCCCCCGGCCGCGGCGGGGACGGCGGCGGCGCACGTGCGGCCCTGGGGCGGCGCTGTCCCTCCCGCGCTGTAGCGGGGCGGCATCGGCCCCGAGGAGCCGCCGGCTGGAGGCGTGCGTGCGGGGCGGCCGCTCGCTGCGGCAGCGGCTCCGAGCGTCGGCTCTCCGTTCGGCGGCGGCAGTTTGAGCGACGGCGCTGCCTGGCTGCGGGCTTTCGCCGCGCGGGCTGCCCGCTGCCGTTCCGCGGGGCGTGACCCAGAAGCCCTTTAGGCGCATCGGAACGTGAGCGCGCCCGGGCGCGAGCCCCGTGGCCGCTCGGTGCCGCTTACCGCGAGCACATGGCTCCGGGCACGGCCATGGCGGGCAGCCCCCGGCCCGGCCCCAGCCGCGCGCTGTGACTCCGGGAGTGACAAATGAACTTTTTCCCCTTCAGGAGCCGAATTGCGGTGTCGGGGAGGCGGTCGGTGCCCGGAGCGCCGCTACGGTCACACCGCCGATTGCCGTTATAAAGCGTTTGTTGACGCTGTCGTCCCTTAAAGCTCTGACCGCTCGTGTGGGGTTGGGCACGTACTGATACCCAGCGGGGCTGAGAACAGGAAATGTTACATCACGGCCAGGTCTGTCACTGGCAAACTCCTGAAGCAGGAGTCTCCGTGTGAGCTCTGATTGCTGGCTTGTGTTGCCATCTCTGCCAGCTCATCTCTGAGGGCATGATGATACCGTTATTACTTGATGTTATGCAAAGGAACTCTTTTTGTAAAGGGGTTCGTAGTGCGTACCACCACAGTCTGCAAACAGGTGAGTTGGAACGTGAGGAGGCAGCAATAGAAGCTCAGAGTGGCTCTCTCAAAGCATCCTGAGGCTTCCATGAGGCTCCAGAAACCACTTTCTTAAGGGCTCAGTCTGGCAACCACACTCCTTAAGAACTGTGTTTTGGTCTTCTGCGTTAAGAGGGCTGGAGTGCCTCTCCTATGAAGGCAGGCTGAGGGAGCGGGACTTCTTCAGGACGGAGAAGAGGAGGCTCTGGTGAAACCTGATAGTGGCCTTTCAGTACTTGAAGGGAGCTTATAAACAGGAGGGGACAGCCTAGTAGTGATAGGATGAGGGGGAATGGCTTTACAGTAAAAGAGGGGAGATTTGGGTTAGATGTTAGGACAAAGTTCATTACTCAGAGGGTGGTGAGGCCCTGGCACAGCTGCCCATGGAGCTGTGGGTGCCCCATCCCTGGAGGTGCTCAGGGCTGAGTTGGATGGGGCCCTGGGCAGCCTGAGCTGGTGGGGGGGCAGCCAGCCCACGGCAGGGGTTTGGGGCTGGTGGGCTCTGAGGTCCCTTCGAATCCAAACCATTCTATGATATGTAATGCAAAATGGAAGATCTACTTTTCTTCTGTGTTTGAGTCTAATCACGTTAAGTACCATAGGCTAGCATTTAAGCAGTGTCCATTTTCCATCTGATTTGTACACTGCTTCTCTTAAATTCACCAGATCTGTTCTGGGATCAGTAGAAGTGGGGGGCACTGGAATGGCAGCTGACCATGCTATTCTTTCTGCTTGCTGCTCTGTAGGAAGGCTGATGCACTGACGTTCTGCCAGTGGTAAGAACCTTACAGGAGTCAAGTAAAGGTGGTGTTCTTTCTAGTTCAGGCTGAATTGGGGTTAAGTTCTCTGTGACAGTTTGGAGTGCTTTACGTTATATCAGAAGCAGTTGGAGTTGCCTGCTTAGCTCTGTTAGGGCCTTTCAAATTGTCTCCCCATGCTTTGTTCCAATCCTTAAGAACTCTTAGATCTTTGAGCAACACCTAACTAGTTGCTTTTATCCTGTTAGGTAACAGGGGCACGCATCACTTCTCTGCTCCCTGGATGATACTGTCATTTCCTAATCAATGAAGCACACTTACTGAAAGCGCTTTCAGTATGACTGCACTAAAAGATCTGGTAGTCCACAACATCAGGCTTTTTGCAGGAGTTACCAAACACTCTGATGTGCTATTAGAACAAATTGATCTCATGTTTGTTTTTTTTTTCTTTTTTCCCCCCATCAATATTTCTGCAATATCCACCATTACGGCATCGGTTTGTATGCAATATGTGCCAATCGGTCTGCGAGGAAAAACATCCACCTGTGTTCAGAAGTTTACTTCACAGTTCCGTTGCAATAGGCACAGATCCATGCAAGCTAATGGTGGTGACAAAAGTCAACGTGCAGATAAACAGCTCTGGGGAAGAATGTGCAGAGCATCTTGAGCAGTGCAGCCCCATCCGAGGCTGCTGTCTGAGAGCAACAAGTTCTGGTGTCCGAGCTCTGATCTGGCACTGCTCGTTTGTTTGTGTTTGGGTGCCGTTGGCTCCAGTGTCCCGGTTCTGTGCTGTGGTGGGAATCTGGGATGGACAGAAAACTGGTGACTGGTTTAATTGTCCATTAGGAGTCAGAAACAAGAGGTGTACGGCAAAGTGATTTGGTGGAGCTTTCTGTTAAGAGCCGATCCGATTCCTCTTCCCCCTCAACAATGTTCCTGTTTGTGCCTATTGTAAAACACTTCCTTTTAAGTCACAGAAGCTGATCAAACTCCCACTTTCAATACCCTGCTTATTTCTAGTACACTCTTTCTTTTCTGGGCAGGAATCATTCCCAGGAGGTGATTTCAGAGACCCAAACCCAGTGCTGAGCTTCCTTTTTGAGCTGAGGCTCCCAGATCTGTACCAGCGCTTCATGATTTTGGGGCAGGGCTTCAAATTGCCCGGTGACACTCTACCCCCTAATAACAATACAGATGTCTTTACCTCAGTTAGGTGGAAAAAGATCTGAGTACTTTGTTGCAGATTCTTAAGCTTCCCCAAGTCCCCTAGCAGTGATTTCCCTGTTATGTGCCTCTGCTGCCAGGCCTGCGGTGGTCACACAGAGCGCTGTGTTTCTATCTCACTGGTGAGTGAAAGCAGTTGTTAATTCTTTGGATCATAAGACTTGAAAGAAATTAATCCATGCAGCAGTGCCTGGGGAACTGCTCTGTGACAATGTCCAGTAGGGACACTATACTTTTAGGGGTGAAATTTCTTGCTGGTGACACAATGCTTGCTGGAAAAGGGACGCACTTGAAGTCCAAATCCTGGCTGCCAGTTGGAAAGCTGCAGCTGAGGGGATGGATATGGGCAGACTCCTTGAAGTTCACTGTTCTTCAGCTGGACATACTGGCTGCTGTCTTAATGACCTGTTGATACCAAGAAGTCCCTATGATCTGTTTGTTTGTTTTTGGTTGTTTTCTATTCATCAAGGGTCAGTTTATCCCACTCTTCACCTTCCTCCCATCAGGGCCATGTGTTGTCCTGCCTTTCTTGTGCCCCTTGTGACTCACTGCTCTTCCCAGTGAAGTCTTCCACCTTCTTCATCTCTGATGCTGCTGACACGCTGCCTCTCCCTGTTTTCTCTCTGCTTCCCACCTCTCTGTTTATCCCATGTCTGTTTGTGCACAGGCCGCAAACCTTCCAGACGATAACCTGAGAGCCGGAGGAAGGCTGGCCCGGGAGGGTGTTTTGGTGGGCAGGTGTCAGGGGTGGGCCCGCAGCTGACCAGGCCGCAGTGTGAGCTGTGAGTGGGGAAGGGCTGTCAGAAGGACTGAACCTTGTTTGTTAAACCAGTAATAGCTTATGTTGTTACCAGCAATGGGCCATATTACTGCTCCTTGGAATGTTTTGTAATTAAGCTGATAGCTATAATAAGCTGCCATGCAATTACCCCATAGGAGGAACTGACTTGATATCTAGACTGCAAATGAGGTCTGTGTCAGAATTCAGTTCTTGATGCTTCAAGGAAGCTTAAAGATATTTTCTTCTTTCTTCTATTTTTCCTTTTTTTTTTAAAAAAAAAAAAAAACAACTGTGTGCATCTCCCGTGTTGAATTTTAAGTATGTCATTCCAGTGACTTCTTTTACTCCACGTGGAAGCAGAAGAGCACTTCTGAAGCGTTTCATGTGAGTGTGTTTATTCTCAGGCTCTGACAGACTGTACGTTCTTTATTTATAAGGCTGTAGGTATGCAAGGAAGTGTCATGAGTATTCTTCATTGGTTTTGATTACTACTTAATGATGGCAAACTATTCTTAGCAGCACATATATGTCTATATTTATTTTAATTAAAATCTTTTGGTGGGGATATGGATGTGTTCTGTTACCTCCTGTAATTCTGACAATGGAAGGGTCAGAAGGTTCTGGCCTGGCATTCCATATGTGAAGCAGTCTTTGCTATGTTAGGGACTGTTGTCTTCCAGGTTTTAACTCGGTCACACAGTCCTGTTCCAACCCTTAAATCGTCACTGCTCTGGGAATGGGAATGCTGGAACTGTATGAGGTTTGGACAATTGTAAAATTAATTAATTAAATTAACTTTCCGTGTTGAAAAGCTAAATGCTTTTTCGTTTTTAATTAAGAAACGTGAAGCTTGTGGCAGTACGTGAAATTCTACCACTACTCAAAAATGCGTAAACAGTAAGCATAAGGCATTTCTGTCATCTTTGTTATGATAATCCTGGTTGTAAAACATGAGAATTTTTGGTGACAAATCTGCTGCAAAGTGCTACTTTTAAACATCATATTTTTTCTGGGCACTTCAGAATACCTTTAGTTCCAGTGCTTACACTTGACCTTCTTTTGTAGGTGAATGTGAACATCGTCACTTAGAGCATCTCTTGCTGTTGTGTGCTGATTCCATACAAATCTCTGTGTGCACATACTTTCATTATTTATTGTAGTGCTGACTGATCCCTTAGGTTTTTTGCTCACTCTCCTCTTATTTTTCAGCCTATAAGAGATAATGGGTATGCTAAAATACAGAGGCATTAGAAGTGGTACAAAGTCAGCCTTCAGTCTCACTCATTGCCTGTGTTAGTTTATCCTAAGTACTGCTTCATTTCCTCTGCTGTTTGTTAACTGTGCCTTCCACGTAAGTTATTGGCAACCTTTTGCTTTGAACCACTCTATCAGTTAAACCCAATAAAGTTAGGTGAAGTGGTCTTTCAAATCACGGCCTCCGTCTTTTCCTGTGAGTTTTCAAATGGTAGGTAATGCCAGAACAAGAGAGAATCTTCGAGGTGCTTCATACAAGCGTCTCCAGGGTAAGTGCTTGAGGCACTGCTGCAGGAAAGTTATCTAACTCCCCATGCTGTCTACAGGGGTGAGGATCCCCCAGGTAAATATTTTGCAGTACCAGTTCATTCAACAGCCGTTCTGACACCTCATTGCACAGTTTTTCTCTCATTTTTGTTTGTCACTTAAAAAGCAGTCTGGGTCAATTTTCTCCTATGCTGTCATAGATATAGCCCATTTTGGCATGTGAACGAGGCTGGCAGGATGTTGACCAGCCCATAATTCATGCTCTGTATGATGTGCTGCAGATCCCAAAGTGCCCCTGTGGAGTGGCCCACCAAGACCATGCTCCTTTGAGCTTGGCTGCAGTATCTGGCTTTCAGGAACTGTACTCTTAATACCCATTTTGCAGTAAAGAGTTTTCAGACTCAGTACAGAAAGTTCAAGTACCTTCTTAGTTGAGCTGGTGTTACCCTTGTAGAGTACAATACTGGCCAGCCCCTGCTGGCTAGATATATGGGATATTGTTTTCTTTGCTACAGACAGAGCTTAGAAGCATCTCTTTTGATGGTTCATGGTAGCACCCAGCTGAGCAGCAGGAATGTGAACACGCCAGATTTCTCCACTGAGGTCAAAGCTGGGTTTCTCATATTCTCAAATGGTTGGCGTGTATGGACTTAAATAACGTTTTTAAAGAATTTCATTTCAAACTCTTTACAACAAAGCTTGTCAACAGCAACTCTTATTCCAGAGAGTTTGCTACCTAGCCTATTTAAAAGAAAAAATGCCACCTTTGTCTCCATTCTCACTGTTTTGTCTCAAGTACCTCTTAATTCATTTCTCTTAAATCTTAACGACTTACAGTTGGTGTATTTTCTTGGATGGCTGCTCTTAATCCATTTTGTGCTTCATATTATTTTTCTACTACGTTTAGTTGAATAGAGGTATTCTTTGTCCAGCATACACCTTTATTTGGATTAAATTTAGTGAGGAGCTATCACAACTGGAGAATAGAAGTGCTCTATTTCAGACATAATTCATAACCTTGTTGTAGATGGCTGTTCCAGGGCTGTTTGTTAAAGTCTGTGGAAACAAAACCGAAGCTGCAGTCTTTGAACTAAGTATCATAAGACCTCTGAACATACTTTGGAGTTCTGTTTTCTTATGAGGATCTATCTCTTAGTCTCAGTAGGAACTTCTGCTTGGTCTTAGTTTGTTTCTGTAGAAACGGGGGGTTTCCTATAGAGTTTAGAGTCACTGCTGCTTATCAAGAGCTTGTCTGTACAGGTCCAGCTTCTGTCACCCACTACCTGAAAGCACAGATTTATCAATGCTGTCTCAATCTGTAAGTTGCATGAAATACACTTCAAATGCCATCTGTTGTCATCGATTGTTCTTTCTACACTCTGTAGCATACAGGGAGGTGCAGAATATTATCTGACAACAAGGAAAGTTTAGGCACTTTTGTAAGCGTAGTTTTTATTGTCCAAGTGCCTTGTAGCCTTCTTTGTGTGTGGTTGATTGTGTTGTGTTGGGATCTTTTTGTTTTCCCCAGTGGTGTTCTCTGTCTCTTCCATGAAGTGTTCCTGTTTCCTAGGGCTTGATCCTTTTCTGGATTTTTTTTTAATTTATTTTTTTTTACCACCCAATGTTTCATAGAATCCCAGCGTGGATTGGGTTGGAAGGGACCTCAAAGCCCATACAGTTCTCCTCTGCCGAGGGCTGGGTTATCATCCACCAGATGAGACTGCCGTTTGACCCTGTACAACCTCCTGACCATCGTTGTGATGAATGTGTGTTATTTCCCATGCCCTAGATGTCCAGAAATCCCCAGTAATGAACAGAGCCATCAGCATGTGTTATAGACAGATGTGCCATCTAGCTTCAGTGCCCTGCCCGGTAGCTTGCAAGCACAGTGGAGGCTAAACAAAGGGCTTTTGGCTGATGGACGAGTCCTTGAGGTGTGAAATGATGATGTGGCTTAGCATAGTGGATCTGAAGCCTTCCTGTTATGGTTAAACACATAAAACACAGCGGGGGGGAAAATGGGTCTTGTGGTTGTCTTCTCACCTACCCGTACTGCATGCCTGGAGTAAGCAGTGGTTGGAAGGTGTGGTGCTGTGAGATTGAGGTTGTCTGAGTACCACTATGTCCATGAGGGCCTTGTGGGCACCCAGTGGGTGCTCTGGTTCTAGGAAACCCGTAGCTTTGTGGAATATTAAAGGGAGCACAAATTGTTCAAAATTACAAAGACTGCTTAGGTGTGAAATAACTTAATTACCAGGGAGGTGTATTTTTCACTGTTTGGACAGATTCTAATACGTGAAGAATAGAACTACATCTTACGTATATAACTTGTAAAACAAATTATCTCTGTCAAGTACTTGATGAAGTTTAATTGATAAACGTATCAATTTCTTTTAAACTTACATTAATTTACATCCTTAGAAGTAAATCCTCTGGATGCTAGGAGTTATATATTTTCAGCTTGAGATCTAATCTAAAGTTAGAAAGATTAGCAGAACTTGTTAGTTAATGTTTGATAGATGTGCATTTGGGGTTTTCTTTTTGCTTTTTGTTCTTCTTGGTTTTATCTGTTGTTTTTTGGCTGAAACTGCTGCAAGGTAGTCTGGAGGAGCAGTCTCCCCAGGCATGCTGCATAAAGGATACCTCTGGCTGTTGGCTTTCCAGCTGGGTTGCAGCCCTTGGGTTCTGCAGTTATGCTTCAAAGCAGAGCTAGGATAGGAAGGCTCTACGGAAAGGTATTTAAATGCATCAGGGAAAGGAGGCACCAACTCTGTGTGTGCTGTGCTCCGTAAGTTAACCTGTGACCTGCAACTCATTTCGTAGGCAAAAATGTCTAGCTGAAGGAGATGCCTTTAAATGACTGAAGCCAGAGATTGTTTCAAAGGCAGTAGCGGAAGATCGTGCCGTTTTTCATTATAAGGCAAATGTTAACTGCAAATACCTGTGTGTCGTAGTAACTTGGATCATTAAACTTCATTAAAGAGATTTGAGTATGCATTCTCACGTGGCTGTAGTGTTCTGCCTGTCTTGAATCGTTGTGGATAAAACAACATTATGTTGTTTTGTTCCAGAGCACATTCCAGGAATTCAGGTACTGGGTTGGGAATTGTTCTTGGAGTGTCTGCTGTGTACATCTTCATTTGTCAGCTCTGTGCTGGGTGCTCGCTCTGAAATCACAAAGCTGTAGCATCCCAGCAGGATGAAGAATGAAAACGAAGTCAGGCAGTGTCCCGAAGCAGTATGATAAAATGAAGTTCCAGCTTTAAGTCCAGTCCCTTGCATGGTCACAAAAAAGACCAGAACTTCATGCAGTCACAGTAACTCGTGTGGCAAGTAAATGAACCTTCTGATTTGTTGTATCTTCTCCTCTGAGACCATTTAATAACTTCTGTTTGTAAGGGAATTGTGTGTGTGTGTTCATACTCCCACTAGTCGGAAGGACATGATATTTTCTCAGAGCGCTCCATAGTAGGTTTTTGTGGTGGTGGGTTTTGTGTTTGTGCGTCTATGTGTGAACAGAACCGTCTCAGCTGGCGCTGCTACTTCTGTTGGAAGTTGTGCCTGGAACTGGGGGCAGACATGGTGCAGTTTATGGAGTGATGTGTTTCCAAATAGCTAGAACTAAGTCTAAGAACTAGTTGGTAATTCTCCCTTTGCAGCGGCTGTGGAATTGGAGCAGGATGGGTTGTGCTCCACTGATGTATGCTCAGCAGTGCTTTGTTTGAAGCGAAGGCAGATAACTTGCCATTACAAGCTTGGATTTTATTTGATTGGCCTTCGAAACTTCATACAAGTAAAGATAATGGAAAGATCTATAAATTGACCTTTTTGTTTATTTGACTGTTCCTTGCAGCATTGGAAACCCAAACACGACTGCTGCTATAGAGGAACCAGAAAATGCAATTGCGCAGTTCAGTTGACTATCCGAGCTCAGTGAAATACTAAATAGAAGTGACATTGGAGAGGAAAATCTCCCACTGTTTTTAAAATTCTTAATATCCAGTTTTAGCAATACAGGTAATGGAAACTCAAATGTTTTGTTTTGAGTGAGTCAGAGGTGCAGTTTAGAAAGACGGGACAACAAAGAAGAAATATTCAGTTACTCCTTTTCCAGATTCTTGTGGTATTGGAAATGATACTTTTTAATATGATTTGGGGTAAGAAGTAGCAGCAATTAAGTTACACTGATCTCATGGTTAAATCTGGGCCTTACAGAAAAATAGGGATGTGCCTTTAGCACCTTTTCAGATTTTGTTGTGTGGTGGTGCTGGACTCTGCCATAGGATGAGAGTGTGTGGGCAGCTACAAACCTCAGGCAGCTCTTCTAACAGCATTCCCAACAGTAACAGGTTTGAACTGTCATTAACGTAATCTGGGTTTGGTAAATCCTCTCTGGCCACGGTGAGTGAGACACTGGGGTAAATGCCACTGTTAATGCCTTCTTGAGCCTGGATGGCTTTCACTTGAACTACGTGACTATAGCCTTAACCCTTCAATTAAATACAAGCAGATACCTCTGGGTTGGTAGTGGCAAACAACTTTGTGGCCAAGCCCGATAGCTGCAGGAGGCAAAGGGTGGTGGAGAGAAAACTGGCTGGGCAGGTGAGTGCTCAGTGCTGCTCCTAAAACCCAAGCCATGGCAACTTCCCCAGTTGATCATAGCTAAGTTGTGGGGGCAGTGGAAGAGCTGACCATGAAGGGTACTGGGGGAACAAAAGTCTTGTTGCAGAAACAAAGACAGCAAGATAAGGGATACAGACTTCTGAACTGAAAATCTAAGAAAACTACAGGAGGGGACGTCCTGTATGCTTACTGTGTAGAGTGTTAGTGGAGGAATAGGTCAGAGGAGTTGAAGTGTCTGTAAGCTCTAACATGCGAAGGTAGAGCTCTGCTGAAAACCATGATATGCCCAATGATTTTTTATTTCTATTCTGCTTTATAGTGTTGTTTCAAGCACTTACTGATGTTTTTCTTAATGTAGGTTACACACTACAAGCAATATCCACCCAATACAAGCAAAGTATATTCCTACTTTGAATGTCGTGAGAAGAAGACTGAAAATTCCAAGTTAAGGAAAGTGAAGTATGAAGAAACCGTTTTTTATGGTTTGCAGTACATTCTGAATAAATACTTAAAAGGTAACTATCTCAAATTCCAATATAAATATACCTGTAAATATAAATACCTTAACTTTTCCTCAAGCCTTGCTGGAGTCTTATGGTTTAAGCAATTGCAGGTTTTCATAGTTGGTACGTATTTATGTGATTCTGAAATCGAGATGACCACCCCAATAAAATGATACTGACTTCTAACTTCAGGCACCATCCTACTACCTTTCTTTATGACAGTGAATTATTAAAAATGAAGAGGTGCTCCTTCCCCACCTTCAGTGGGCTAAATTGAAATGAATGGAAATGAAACAAACTTCACGAAATCACAAGAAGATACATTTCACATTTTTGAATGCAAGTTTTAATCTCTATTTGCTATGTAAGGTATTAACTTTAATTTCCCTTAGGTTTCCCCTGCCACTCAGGTTATTTAATATGGCAGCTGCCTGTGAACTTGTTTTCAGTATTGGCTGTTTTTAAGAGTAACATTTGAAAATTGGGTGGTGGTATTTAAGATTTTGTTTGGGTTTTTTTTTTTGCATTGTGCAAATATCACCGGTTATGACCTGAAGTTTTAGGGGAACTGTAGCTTGCATGCTTTTGTCTTATCAAGAATCTGTAAATATCTCTACCACGTGTTGGAATTAAACTAAAATCAAAGTACTTAATAATCCTACCTCTTTCCTCTAGCAATCTGAGGATTGTTCTCTAACATTGCAAATAGACAATTAGTCCTAAAGCAGTAGCAGTGCTTGCTCAAGTGATCAGGTTAGTCTGTCTGTTTCTATCACAGAAGTGCTTAATCAGAGACTGATTTTGAAGGTATCTCCACAGGGATTCTCCTGGAGCAGTATAGCTGGAGACTTGTGCTGGGCAGGCTATGTCTTGTTGAGTTGTTGAGTTTCATAATTGCTATACTATTCCAGGAAAACTAGTGATAAACAAAACTCACAATGAGTTATTAGCTATCATAAAAGACAAAAGATCTGAAATTGTCCTTGGGCCACCTGCAGACCGCAGTCTATTTTATGCTGTTGGCTTCATGAGCATCATAATGTACATAATAAATTGAATTTGGTTTAAATAAGCTACTGTGCTGTATTTGATGTGTTCTCCATGTCTTTTTTTTTTTTTTTTTTTGAGGCAGAGTAACTCTTCTGTATCTAAACCTCGTGTTATTTATTTCCTAAGCTTTCATTTGTTTCTGTCTACTTTCAGGTAAAGTGGTGACCAAAGAAAAAATCAAGGAAGCCAAAGAAGTGTATAGGGAGCACTTTCAAGATGATGTCTTCAATGAAAAGGGATGGAACTATATTCTGGAGGTAAAACTTTATGAAAATAGTACAAGATAAAGGATTTCTGAATCAACTATAAAATAGATATGGCAGTCTCTTCTTTAAACCAAGATATTTTAGCCATAATAGCAAAGAGTGGGTAAATGTAGCTTTTTATGTACAGTGTACAGGGATTGGTAGCTGTCCATCCTTTTGGATGACAGATATGGCTTTGCAGGAGATAAGGACTTATGGGTGCCATCAGTCAGGTTAGAGTAGGTAAGAGCTTGCTGACCAACCTCCATTTACAATTTCGTGCCTCGTGGTTGGTTGCATGATTTGTATTGCTGTCTGTAACTATTCATAGCTGTTGTAATTCTAATGCAGAAAGCATTACAACTTTTTGCATGTGTAAATAGTTCCAGAAAATGTGTAAATGTGTTTTGTTCAATTGTTTCCCAAGTTTTTTTTCAGAGATGCTTCAGTTCAACTCCATTATGAAATACAGGACTTGACACATAAATCCCTCCAAGTCTTTCCACGTTTTATCCTCTTTCTCTTTTGTTTGTAAATATGTCAGTCTTCAAGTAATTGCAAACATCTCTCTGTGTAAAACCAGTGTATTCAGACTAGTAGCATTCTTCAGAGCAGTTCTAATCACTGTGGATGAATTAAATACTAAGCCTCGTTGTGAATTCTAATGAATGATATTTGATGCTTGGAAACAATTTTTAGCCCTTTGAGTTTATTTTCCTATTGATACCCTGACTGAATGCATTTTATGGTGGCATCTGTTGGTAATCTGGAGAATCTGGTGTGCAGGAGAACCACTGTTCACAAAGACATGCAGAGATTCACAGAAGCCTCATCTCCTTCTGAAATAATGATAGATGTGAAATCGAACTGTATTCTTATTTGAGCTGTGTTACAGCTTGTGGACTGCTGTCCTCATGTGTTTAAAGTAATCTTGATCCCTCTTTCGCTAAACTGAATTGATAACTTGTTAATGCTGCACGTCTGTCCACACTGAGTTTTAACACTGTTTAACTAATCCCATTTCAATGCATGTTTTTGCCTCAGTCAAAACAGCCATTCCACATGCCCCCTGTGAGCACTGTGTGTCATTGCTCAGGTTTTCTTGCCAAAGCAGTTCATAGGAAAACAAATACGATTTCCTTTTGATCTTAGATGCGAATGTCTGTCGAACTGGAAGAGTATGTTCCCTTTGCATGCTTTATGCCCTTATGTGCACACTAAGACCTTTCTGCTCTTTGTAACTCTGTAAACCTACCACTGCTTGCTCTCTGGCTCTGTTATCTGATTTTTTTTGTGCTAAGTAAAGCATAGAGGAAAAATATTATGCATTTTGACCAAAATATGTACCAGATGTACTCAGCGTTTGCTGGGAAGGCACCTTATTTCAAGAGAGAAGCTGACTACCTAAAACATCTGAAAATGATGATACTCTACTTCTGTGATACAACCTTATTGCTTTTAATGGATAAAATCAACACCTAAGGGACTTCTAAGTCTCTTGGACTTTTTTTCTCTTAAGTATACTTCTATCTTCACTGAATCATTAGTGAATATTTTTGAGCCTTTTGGAAGGTCTTACTGTCCTTTATTAAACCACCACAGTCATCTCCAAGTCTGAAAAACCCAAAGCCTGTGTGGTGTATGAATGCAATTAGCTTCAGTGTATTGCACTTCAGAAGAAACTTTAACTGTAGTGTATAAGAGATTTTTCTTAAACGTGTTTTGGGTACTGGAGAATGTGTTGATAGTAGTTAAGAATCTGTATAATTTCTCTAAAGCTATGCAATTTTTGTTGCCTTTAAAGAAGTAGTATCTCATGTGAAGCTTTCTGTCAGAAAGTATTAATGTACAAAATGTTTTAAGTATTATTGGCTTATGTGGCAAAGCTGTTTCAGAAATTGCTGTTTTAGAGCTACTGTTCACCACTCTTTTGCAAAAGGTATATTCTATAGAATATTCAGTTTTTCAGGGATGAAAGACTGAATTTGACAGAAGAATGATACTTCAAAACTGGATTTTGTGTTTAGTGAATAGTTGAGGTGATAAAATGTTCTTTCACATAGATTCTAATAGATCCTACTCTAATAAATTAGCAAATCGCACATCTGTACCAAGCAAAACTACTATGGCTTTTTGAAGGCTTAGATAGCAGCTAAGCTTTCTTTCTTCCTTCAGGTTAAAGACACTGAAGAGAAATGAATACCTAATATTTCTTATTTCTGTGAATAGAGTCTATGTATTTTTAGGTAATATTTAATTCAATTTGCACAAGGAATGCAACTGAAAACCTTTGTTTGATTTGAGGCTTTGTCAGGAGACTCACAGACTGACTATTATCTACTGCAATCAAGTAAGAGGAGTAATATGTAACCTTCCTGTTGCCTAATGACATTGTTCTTTCTCACACAGAAATATGATGGCCATCTTCCTATAGAAATAAAGGCTGTTCCAGAGGGCTCTGTCATTCCCAGAGGAAATGTTCTCTTCACAGTAGAAAACACAGATCCAGAATGCTACTGGCTCACAAATTGGATTGAGGTCAGTCTTGGAAAGTTAGCATGGTTTGTTTGTTTGTTTTTTTTCTAAATAAAAATTAATGCACTTAAATTAAGGGTTGAATCCCATATTGCCTTAAGGGAAGTCTCTTGACAGCTTTCATTTCCTGCTTTAAATAAGCCTTGATTCTTTCTTTAGTGCTCATATGTAGACCTTTCTTCCCTACCTGGCAAGTGATTGTAATAATTTTATTGCAGTAGTTTCATTGTAAGGCAAAGAGGAGGAAGGGAGTTGTGTATGTCTGTAGCTTGGGAGCAATAACTCTTGAGATAGCTAGTATTACCCTGCCTTGTAAAGGTATTACAAAGACTAATTACTTTAACCTAAAGTAAACTGTTGGAGGCTTTCTGAATGGGTGATGAAAATAAATAGCCCTTTTTGTACCTGAGCGAATGTTTACTTAGGATTCAAAAATTCTGACTCAACGTGTGCCTAATAATGATTTGGGTTTTTGCTTTAGACTATTCTTGTTCAGTCGTGGTATCCGATCACGGTGGCTACAAATTCTAGAGAGCAGAAAAAGATTTTGGCCAAATACTTGCTGGAGACTTCTGGCAGCTTGGAGGGACTGGAGTATAAACTGCATGACTTTGGCTACAGGGGAGTTTCTTCACAAGAGGTAATACAGCTTTTCTAATAATCTGGGAAGTCTGATCTCAACTGTAAAGGGCAGCAGTGTGTATTCGTTAACAGTTGTAATTGTGTGCAACATTGAAATTGTGAATTCATAGACTGCTGTGCTTGGACTTACGTGGAGGAAGTGGATCTGGTCATGTGGAGTGTGTCTGAACTGCATCTGAGAATTAGACTGGGAGAGCTTTCTTCTTGGAAATTGGCTTTCCTGTGTAAATACATGAAGAGTGCATGGGTGAAAGAGGAACCGAGTCAGAGTTCTGCTCTTTCAGATTGGTGCTAGCCAGTAACTGATTTTAGGCTTCTATATTTGGCCTGGCAACTGAAAGCTGCATCTCTTTTCAGACTGCAGGAATAGGAGCTTCAGCCCATTTGGTGAACTTTAAAGGAACAGACACTGTAGCTGGAATTGCATTAATTAAGAAGTACTATGGAACAAAAGATCCAGTTCCGGGATATTCTGTTCCAGCTGCTGAACACAGGTAGGATTTTTGGCAATTAAAACTTTTTTTAATAGGAGAAGGTACATTCTGTTAAACTTACTCATCTTTGTATCTAGGAATGCGTTGGGTTTTTTTCACTTTAAAGGGAAGTGAAAGCTTCACTTCATCTTAAGCTGTTTCATTTATTCCGTACTGTATTTGACTGATGCAGATGATGAGGCTCAAGTTCTGTACTGACACCTCTGTACATTCTGGAGGCTCAGCAGTGGTGTGGCCGCTTTTAACTGTAGGTGTTCTTAAACTATAAACTTCCTAACAGAGTGAAGTAGAAGCTGATGATCCTGGTGGTTGGGTCCCTTCCAACTCACGTTATTATGTGATTCTAAATGTACAATTATTCTTAAAACGGAACCTGAAGGCTTACAGGTAAAAGATATTGAGGATAGATGTTATGAACTTCATGTTTACAGTTTTGTTTAAAATGAAATGAAAAAACATATGAAGTACAACTTTCCCACCATGTTTTCCCTGTTCTGAAGTTTCCTATCAGCATAACAGATTCAGCCAATAATGCAATCCTCTATTTGTTGTGAATGAATTTGAGAGTATGGAGTTCATCTCAAATGGGCATTTGAGATGAAGACCTCTGCTTTGATATTGGGATCTTCTACAGGGTCAGGAGTGAGTGCAAATCTTTGGATGTTATTTGGTCATTTACGTACTGAAATGACCACAAAGAAAGGAAAAGACCTCTGTTTTCTTAGCTAGTACAAAATGTAGTTCTTTTGAATAGAGGCTTTCATTCAGAATTGCAAGAAAGATAACAGAAAAGCTTACAGGAATAGTCCTAATAGGGTAGAGATCAGCTTTACAGGTACTGTTTCATTTCACTTTCTGGATCCTTGCTGTAATGCTGTTGTAGAACTGCTACTTGATGTAGAAGTAACAAAATTTGCCTGACACGTTTCTTGGCTTAACCCCACAATTGATTAAAAAAAAAAGATGGAGCCAAGTGACTTTAAAATTCTGTATCATGAAAGAAAACACGTGGAAACATCTTTTGCACAGTGTGTAGAAGTGGGTAGCGTGAGAGCATACAGTTTACACTGTCTTTTGTTTAAGTGTGTGCTGCCTGATGCAGACCAGTCTCTGTTTTCCAGCTGGTACACAAAGTGGCTCTTTGCAAGAGACCTGCATTTCTCCAGAATTGTTCTGCTGTTCCCCAGCCTCCAGTGTGAGGTGGTGCTGTGTGTGGTGCTTCCTTCTGGCATACCACCAGGGTTGTTCCTGTGACTGCCCCAGCCTCCTGGAAAGTCATTTTGTTTTCTCTCTTTGGTCCCGTGACCCAGGGCTCATCCGCTTAAAAGCTAATGCTACCATTTGGGGGGAAAAATTGCAATGCAAGTTAGTTCTTACTGCACACCTATGTTTTATACAAGCGTTTTATCTGTTCACACACAAGTTATTGATGTAAGTTGTGCCAACCACATACAGACGGCCTCTGCAGATCAGCTGGCATTCAGTAACTTGCTGCCTCTTTTAGCAACTCTGTTTCATGTGCTTGCCTGTACCCTTGTACCAAGGGTAATGCCCTGAGGCTCTTCTGGAAGAAGCTCTGTGATAGGGAACTTAGTGGTTTTCAATCGTTATCCAAAATAAATTTTAAAGAAGTTTTAAGATTCTTCTAATTTATGCTGCTAATTCTCTGCTTCCCATTTGATAGTCTGAAGTTGCCAGAGCAGATGGTCTGTTCTCGCATTTCTAATTCCTTAATTGTCTGAATTTCAGATCTAAGAGAAACTCTCACAAATAGAGAAAGTAAATGAGTTAAACTAGGTTACGTGTTAAAGAAGCTTCACATATCCAGTGTTTGTCTAAGCTGCCAGAGATGAATCCACGCTGCTGTTAGTTTATTTGCTATCCACGCAAGACAGAGCTCATAAGAACGTAATTTGTGCCGTCCTGTAATCACATTGCCTATTCTTATCTTGATTTATTTCTGTTAGGAGATGCAGAACGTGTGATTTAACACAAATGCTGCTCTAATGTGTTTTTCTTTTTTCAATTGACTTCACAGTACCATAACAGCTTGGGGGAAGGATCATGAAAAAGATGCTTTTGAACACATAGTGACACAGTTTTCTTCAGTGCCTGTATCTGTGGTTAGTGACAGCTACGACATTTATAATGCTTGTGAAAAAATATGGGGCGACGACTTAAGGCATATAATTGAAGGCCGAAGTCCAGAGGCACCACTCATTATTAGACCAGATTCTGGGAATCCCCTTGACACTGTTTTAAAGGTAACGCTTTAAGTTCTTTGTGTATGAGACTAGGAACGACAGTTGTTTGTTTTGTAACGACTGGCTGGCCAGTAAACATAATGTTCTACCTTAGTATACCTATGAAAAATCTAAACTTGTATCTCATTTAAGTATAGATATGGTGACTCCTTTGCAGTCTAAATTGCTTTGTTGTTTTCATTAAATGCATTCTTGCATACCATTTCTTGAGGCTTTTATAACAGTTACCAGTTTTGATCTTCTAATGACGCTGGAATGATTCATCCATTAGTAACAAAATTATTATTTCTCTTTTTTTTATTTGTATTAATACAAATGCCAGGCAGGTAAGGCTTCTTTCCTCCAAGATTAGGTGTCTTAGAGTCCTGTATTAGTATAATCTACCATTTTAAGGTGTAAATACAAGTTCAACACTCTTCTCCCTTCTGTAAGACTTGTATGTAAGTCAATGACAAGTGAAGTTTAAGTTGCAAACTACTTCTGGCTGTTGAGTTGTGTGCAGAATAGAATGGCAGTTGAAGTTTTTAAATAATGAAAGCTGTTGGTACCTCTGAATCTGAGCAGCTGTCCACACTGCTTTACGAAGTTTGAAAGATTTGGGGGATACTGTTATTCTCTCAAATCCATACAGCTTTAACACTTTTTTTTCCCCTTCTTTTGGGGCAAGTGACATATCACAAATAGGAACTTTGAATTGTCTTCATCGTAGCAAGTAAGAAAAATCCCATTGAAAGAGTTTCATTTGAGTTAGTGCTGGCTAAGAAAATTGTAGAAAACTGAAAGCCTCCTTCACCATCTTAAAGGTGATCAAAAAAAAAGAGCAGAATTGTCAGATGACATCTGAATGGCAATAAATGACAGCAACCAAAGAGAGAGAAGGGAAGCATGGATTGGATTAACTTTTGGGTACACGTTTATAAAGGCTTTATGGTCTATGACTGATTTAATCTAATGGCTTCTGCCACAATGGCTGGTGTGCATTTTGTTTGTGTGTCTATGTTAGATATATTTAAAACAGGATATCTGGATATGTTCGTGGATTTGTGCATTTTTGTTGCTTTAAGGAGTCAAATGTAGAAATTTGTTCCTTTACTGGAAGGGCAGTTTTTTACTTCTATTTTGAACCTTCTTTTCTGTAGGTCTTGGAGATCTTAGGGAAGAAGTTTCCCATTACAGAGAACTCTAAAGGCTACAAATTGCTGCCACCATATCTCAGAGTTATTCAAGGGGATGGTGTGGATATCAACACATTGCAAGAGGTGAGAGATCCTGTTCACGTGTCAGGGTGATACTGGCAATGTTGCTATTTAATCTGGAATCTGTTATGACTAGTCAGATGTTGCAGCTTCACTACTGACCCCTCCCTGCCCTTTGTCCTGGACACTGGCTGTGATATCCTCCTGTGTAAAACACATTCATTAAAACCCCACAGAGAGTAATTAAGATGCATTAACATCTAGAAGGCGTATCCTAATCTTAGTGTTGTAACCCTTCTGCTCGCACTGTCTTGTTTTTGTTTGCATTTGTCCTGCTAGTCAAACCTTATTCGGATAAAAAATCTGGCAGTGTTTGGTCCTATCATTGACACCTAAAGCATGCTGCATGATTGCTGTGCCAACTGGTTGGGTTCATTAGTTATGTATGCTCTGATGAGTGTTTGTACTTGGAATTTTGAAGGTGTGGGTTTTAAAGGTGATATTTTAAAAACAGAGGTAAGGGAGGTATGGAGTCTATTTGCTTGGTGACTAATAGAGTAAGGATTGTTGAAAGCCCAAATGAACAACAGATTAGGCTGTGGTCTGAGTCAAAGTGACCATGTTGGCCCATTGATGCCTGAATCTGGTAAATATACGTAATCTTTGAGTAATGACACTGAAGTGCCATTTCAGCAAGACAAAAGCTAGTTATTTAGTGGTTGCTGCATGCTAGAAGCTAGTTAAAACTTCACTGCTATTTGCTAGAAGGAGATTCTAGCAAATATAATGCAGATGAGGGAGATAAGTAAAAGGAGGAGGACTTGACCTTAATGTTTGTTCTGCGTTTTTCATATTTAACTCTATCAGACTTCAAAATCAGAAATATGTTGGATAAACTTAAGTCCAATAAAATTAATCTTCATGCTTATCTTAGCTTCTTAGGTTGATGCATCTTTAGATTCTTATTAACAAAAGTTGACTTTTACTGCTTCTCAAATTGGGAGTATGAGAGAAAGCAAGTTTAATTTCAAGCCAGCTAGGAAACATCTGCATATTTAACATGAATGCATCGTGTTAACCTCAACCATAGAACTGAGATATTTGTCACTCAAATCCAGAGAGTTCACACTGAGGTTGTTTGCTGACACGCCAGCCATAGTGCAGTCTTACACCACAGTTTTGTTCCTGCTCGCCACAGCCTTGAAAGCAAATCTTATTCCTGTAGCTTTCTGAGAATAGTCTGTGCTAATGTTCTCAAGAAGACAAAGCACAAGAAATAAGTCTTCTGGTTAGATTCTAAGAGAAGAGGCTTGATCAATAAACTTATTATTCTCAGCAATTTTAAAACAGAACTTGCCTAACAATAGCACCAAGTTGTAGTTAACATGTACTTGTGCCACAGACTCAGGAAAATCTGAATGAAAAAAAGTTGGGCCATTAATTCTTGTAGGAATTAATTGTAGTTCTTGTAGTTTTCATTTTGTCAGTTCTACTTGACAGAGTTCAAACAGGTGATGAGCCCATAGAGCATTGGTTGTATTCAAATAAAAGGTGATCAAGGGACTTGAGCACCTCTCATATGAGGAGGGACAGAGTGGATCTGTTCAGGTTGGAGAAGAGGAAGCTCAGGGGGATCTCATCAGTTTGTGTAAATGCCTGAAGGGAGAGTGCAAAAAAGACAGAGCAATACTGTTCAGTGGTGCCCAGTGACAGGACAAGAGGCAGTGGGCACAATGTGGAACACAGGAGGTGGTGTCTGAACATCAGAAAGCAGTTCTTTACTGTGCAGTGATGGAACACTGGCACAGGTTACCCAGAGGCTGCAGAGTCTCCTTGGAGGTCTTCCTAAGCCACCTGGTCGTGGCCCTGGGCACCCTGCTCTGAGTCTCCCTGCTTGGACAGGGGTTGGGCCAGATGGAATCAGAATTCCCTGCCAACCTCAGGCAGTCTGTGGGAATACCAAAACCATTATCTAAAGTTATTTATGTTGAAGGATAAAATGCACTGCTCCCAAAGTTCTGTAATAGAGCAGAAAAATAATTCCAGTAGCTAACGGGGGAGGATAAAAGGCAGAAGGAGCAATTCTTTGCTGATATTTTCCTCAAACTGTTGCTGACTGTGAGGAAACTCTTACCTGTAATATGTAGAAGCGGATAGAGGGTCCAGTTCCACAGGGCTCACAGAGTAGATACAACTCACTGCTGCTTAGCGCCCACCTTCTCATCTTGCCTGACTGTAATCTTGCTGTGCACCTCACATCAGCTTTGGTTGTTGAACTGCTGACCATTGAACTAATTTATGCCACAAATGTAGCAGCAAACTAACTTGGCTGAAAGGAATCAATTTTTTTTTCTGTTGTTTTAGTGAATGAAATTGTCCCATAGAACAGGATAATGATCACCAGCACAATACAAGAGAAACAAACTGTTGTCTTGAGCTGGAGGAGGCAGGAAAGGAGGAAAGCAACACTTCTAATTTGGCAGCGGCAAGTTATGTTGGAGCAAAAAGACCACAAGCTTGCAGCCTATTTTAGTCGTGTTTAAAATTTCATGGATTTTTCTTTCCTTCTATGTCAGCAAAACCTAGGTTACTATGCGGACTTGTGAAAGAATGCATAATAGCTTGCCTTTTAAAGAAAAAAAATGTTGAAATATAATTCATACTTTTTTAAAAAGGAGTTTACATAAACAAACCCAAGTACACTGTTGTGGCCTTTTTTTTCCCCTCTAAACCCCTATGGAGGTGATCATTCTAATTATTCCTTATCAGCCTTTGATTCTCGGCATGACCAGTTATGGATCTGGTGAGAGGTAATGGGTATAACAGGAAAGCTAGAATGAGAAATTGCAGATCAGTCTCGTGTAACTAGATGAAAGAAAAATATAGAAAACAACTCAGTATAAACTGGATTTTAAAATTCTTTGTTTTAATAGGGAGTGCTGGTAGAACAGGTAAGGAACCTTTTCTGACTTTCTTCTAGTATTTTCACTTTAAAAATCATTCCAATCTGCTAACTCCACAATATACTACACTTTCAAAGGACTTCCTTTTGAACATTCAATTTCCAGATGTCTTTAAATGGTTGTAAAGAAAGAAAATCCTCTAACCTGGAGTCATAATTGTTAATCATGCTCGTAATGGTCAGCAGGAGGTGGTCAAAACCTTAACACCAGAACTGTTCTTTATATAGGTTTGAAAATGTGAGGCAATAAATTGTCCTCTATCGGTTTTTCCTTGGGGGAGGCTTCAGAACAGAAGGATAGAACTGGATCAGAGTCCAGGTGGGGTTTACCAACATTTGCCTTATCAAAAGACAGCAATAAATAAGCAGAGTCCACATGTATGAGTCAAGGCTAGTTTCTTTCTGTCTTACTGGGTTTTTATGCAAGATGAGATGAGAGATGAAAGTCCTCTTTATTATCCTTTCTTTGTTATGTACAGAAACTTCTGAAGTGCATCAGGGAGAATTGTATTTACACTGTAACGATCTTAAACCCTTTGTCCTACATTGATACTCCTTTTAAAACTGCTTCCAGGAGAACCTAATCACCTGGAAATACACGTTCCTTTTGTACAGGGTTGCTGTCGGGAAGGATGTGATAACTACTACTAAATTGCACAGGATTTTCACACACAGAGGCACTATTTACTCAAGATCTAGAGTTTTGGAAGGGTTCCTTCTTTAGGCATAGGTCATGGGAGTGGGGCCTGAGAGTCCTTCTGCTTGCTTTCTTGGATGAGGCTGAGTAAGCAGCTACCATTAGATTGAGGAAAGCCTACTGTAAGATCTCTATGGAATAAATCTCTGTTAAATATCTTGTGGAAGATGTTCAAGATATTCCCTCACAGTTAGGTCTCTGAAAGCAAAAGCAAATGCTCGTAGGTGGGTTTTTGTTGGGTTGTTGTTATTTTGTGGGTTTTTTTTCTTGTAGTTAGGATCTGGGGCTTCTGGCTGATGGCAAGTTAAATATGAGCCAGCAGTGTGCCCTGGCAGCCCAGAAAGCCAACCATACCATGGGTAAGGTTGAGTATCCATTGAGACAGTCTACATGTGACTAAATGGATAAATAAAATACTCATACTTTGTTTACGTTAGCTACCCATTTACTACTATCTGAAAGCTGTTGCTTCTTCCCACCCCGACTCCCTTCCTTTGGAAAGCTTCATTTTACCTTAGCTGTCTCTAAAAGAAATGACTTAACATCAGCAGCTCCTGGAACAGTTGTTATTTGTTACTGTGGTATTTCTTTTTGATGCAAGAGGCTGAGCATGCACAAAAAATTACCAGATTTCTCATGATACTGGTTTATGAAACTGCACTGTTGCCCATGGGTTATATCCTTCCATTTTGCTCCTCAGCTTCCTTTTATCTGTATGGATGGGCCTTCGCTATTTCACCAACTCTGAAGCTTTCACTTCCACTTTTATTAGTGAAATATTTAGGAGATATGAGTTCAAACATTCTAACTGGGGCTGTCCCTGTCTTTTTAGCCTTATGTAAAGGTAACAAGTCATGGAAACAAATCTTGGCCATCTATGAGTGCAGCTAAACTAGCACCTGTGACTCCAGGCTAGGGGATGTCATGTTTGTGTGGATACAATGGGATGAGGGGAATGCTGTAGTAAGCTTCAAATTGACTGTCGATACCACTGCAGTTCACGTTGATCTCTATCTGCCTGAGAAGGTGCCAAAATATGTTTTGAGCAGCTTTATGCATCTCCATTTGTAAACTGCTGCTCTTAATTCTAGACAATGCAATTTCTAAGTTTTATTTTTAAGTGAACCCCTGCATGCCAAGTATTGACAGGATTGTTATGTACATCTCCTGGAAACTGAATGTTAGTTGGTTCAATTGTTTGTAAAAAGCATCTTGTTTAAGTAGTATGTTACTTTAATGGAAAAATAGCATGGCCTAAGAGCATATTCTGTCACAATTTTCTTTTTATCATTAGATTGTGGAGGGAATGAAGAAGAATAAATGGAGTATTGAAAATATTGCCTTTGGATCTGGTGGAGCTTTGTTGCAGAAGCTAACTAGAGATCTCTTAAACTGTTCCTTCAAATGTAGCTACGTGGTAACCAACGGTCTTGGGGTATGTCTTGTACTACATCTACCATTATGTTTTCAGCAGGGGCCTCCCCACCTGACAAACGTCATACCTCCTGTTAGATTTCTGCCATCTACATAAGGTACACAACTCCAACAAAGCCCAATGTTCTTCTGATTCCAGGTAAACGTCTTCAAGGATCCGGTAGCTGATCCAAACAAAAGGTCAAAGAAAGGCCGACTGTCTTTGCATAGGACACCTGCTGGAGATTTTGTGACACTTGAAGAAGGAAAGGGAGATCTTGAAGAGTATGGCCAGGTATGAATTTTGAAGGCTTGTTACATCATTCTTCATGCAGGAGTAAACTGGAAGAAAAAAGTTAAAAACAAATTGTGAAATTGTATTTTTCTTCAACTTCTGTCTCAATACTTCAGAAGTACTAAAAATTCAGTAACAGTAAAATGAAGTAAAATAGAAGGATATGAAATGATTGGAGAGCCTCCAAAAGGGGGCAACAAAGATGGTAAAAGGTCTAGAGGGCAAGACACTGATCCTTCTGGGCCCCTTCCCACTTGAGATGTTCTACGAGAATATTATGCACGCCAAGCACTTCTGTATGAGCCGTGTTCTGCAATTCAAGTAACATCCTGATGTGGAGGGGGGAGAAAGATGGATTTTATTAAACTTGTATCTGCTTTCCAATTTGAGATTTGTCAAACTGTTCCTTCAGGTGTTCGTGTTCTGTGTCTGGAGTTTCCCAGTTTTCAAAGATGTAAATTAATCCACAGATTCAGTTTCCTTGTTAATTCTTTGCAATTGCAAAATTAAGTGCTATTTCAGTAAAATAAACATGATGTTTAGGCCAGTCTCCAGGCTTTCAGCTGGAAATCTCTTTAATTTTTCATTGTACGAGCAATAAACTGTTTAACTGCATGCTTCTTCCTGAATTAAGAGGCTTGAAAATAAGCGAGCTATCAAATTGCACTTCAGCCATTAAAAGCTGGAAGATTCTTGAGTTTTCTGGTACTTGGAGACACATTTCTGTGCTACAAGGCAGAGGAATACTACCAGGCACACAGTTTTATGCAACAGTAATCATATAACTACCATCTCTGAGAAATTTAAACACAGAAAGCAAACAAACTTCATAGCTCTGGATGCAGAGACCTAAGAAACAGACTCTCTGTCTGGAAGTATGATGATAGGGCAAGTGATAATGGTTTTACACTAAAAGAGGGGAGGTCTAGATTAGTAAAATGCTCTGAGAGTTGAGAAATCTCTTCAACTCAGTCATAAGACTTGGGGCCTGAAATAAGGCAGTATATGGTTCCTTCATTTTTGACAGGTGAAATGATTCATAAAGATGTTTTCTTTAATGGGATGTCAGAGGGGGCTGTGTATGTGGTACGGGTTCTATGGCTCCCTGGGAAATGATGGGGAAGTGCACTCTTCTGTAGGCCCTGTTTCCCTAAAGCTGTGGGTCGATGTGACAGGTCAGCAGGCACAGCAGCTGCCTGACATTGCTTTATGCTAACTCTTCTGCACAAAGCTCTGCTTATTGCTCTTTCAGTGTGCTGTTTGTGAGCACTTCTTGATGTGCTGTTTCACAGAATTTTTATGCAAAGGGGACTGACTATCAAGAAAGATATCTTTGATAGTTGGTATATAGAAAATAAAGACTTCATCTAAATATCTGTAGTGGAATTGTACGTAAGATTTGGCTGGTGTCTCCTCTCCTAGCTAATCTAGCAGAGTCTATTTAGCTTATGTTGTTCCTGTCTTTGGCCAGAGGTAGACAGCTGACTTCAGGGACTACTTAGCACTACGCTTCAGTCTGTGTGTAGGGTAGCTTAAATCCTTTCTTCTGTGTGGTAGTGAGAGATAGCAGAAGGTGAAAGGATATCGTGGCAGCCACGAGCTCTAGTCTCATCAGTCTTGATTTGGGTCCTCGCAATTGAGTTTGTATGTAATTTGTGTAACCTGTGTTGTTTGTTCATTGACCAAATCCGCATCGCTAAATCAATGGTGTTTCTTGCAGGATCTCCTTCATACGGTATTTAAGAACGGGAAAGTAACGAAGTCATACTCATTTGATGAAGTAAGGCAAAATGCCAGGCTGAAGAACAGTGAACTAGAAACGGCGTCTCACTAAGTTTCATTCCATGTCTGTGTATGTGTGTAACAAGTATGTACTGCATAGCTACTGGATTTACTGTACAGATTTGTGTGTTTGTGTTTTATGACATTGTAGCCAAATTATTTGTTGGTTTATGGACATACTGCCCTATCTTTTGCCAGCCTTTAGAAAAGATAAAATCAGGAAACGGTACTTAACGTTGTAAAACATATTTAATGCTAAAGTGTGCTTTTTAGGGCCCTTTGCCAGTAGTGATTCAATCTGGTATTGATCTTTTCACAAATGAGACAGAGCTGAACTTTTTTATATATAACAGAATATCACAAAATGGATTTACATAAAATTATCATGATTGCTTTATGTTTATATTTAACTTGTATTTTTGTACAAACAAGATTGTGTAAAATATATTTAAAGTTTCAATAAGTAAGTCTTTCCAACTTTTCATGATTTTTATGAGCACAGACTTTCAAGAAAATATTTGGTGGGGGGGGAGAATCCATTGCCTTTTGTCCATTAATCAGCAAATAAAACACGGCCTTAAAGTTTGTTGTGACATTGTACCATTTGACGACTGAATCAGGACTCGTATCTCCTTAAGATCCTCTAGAATTGCTGACCTCACCGTTTCTTGTAGTTGTCTGTATGAGTTAATCTGCATCGAAAGAAATTGACTGTTCTTTTTAGAAGGTTTAGGTACTTACCGGCCTTGCTGGCGCAGTAAGGTATGTAAATGGAATGCCAAATTTGAAAGGATTCTCTACTGCAACTTAACTTGCCAGGTCTCTCCCACTTGGCATATGCACCTCAATATTTTAAGAGTAAAGTTTTTAAGAGATCTCCTCTTCCACTATAGAATATATGTGTAAAATATTGAAATATGGAAGCGGTGTATTTTAAAGTAATTACACTTCTGGTTTATTTTTCATATACTGTAAGTGACATGACTTTAAAGCAGAATACTGGACTCAGTAGTGCACTTTTTTACTTTTTTGTATTTTTTTCATTGATTTGCCTTTTGTCAGACTGGATGTTAAATTGTAAAAAAATGTTTAACTATTTTTGTTAACAACTTTAATAAAACTTTATGCTTAGCCAAACTCCTCCACGAATGGCAGAGCTGTTTCCCCTTCTCCCCCATCTCACCGGGGCGAGGAGGGGCTTTCATTTTGCAGAGGGTAACTGTAAGCAGTGTTTGAGAGACTTCTGAAGTGTCTGCACTCGATTGTACGAGCTCTCTGCATATGCTTGATTTAAATATCTGCTGGAAAACAAAACTGTTGAGGATTTCATTTGAGAAGCTATGTAGTAACCTCTGAAATGTTAGTGCTGTAGGCTGGCTCTCGCTACAGAAGGAATACCTCCCTTACTTAAAAACAACAGCAAAAGCAAATGGCTTCTGTATTTTAATGATCAACTATCGATGACTTCATGTACTGATATAATTAATGCTTCTAATTAGGAAATGATGTTAAAGGAAAATGTTAGAGGTCCTCTGAAATCACTTAAGCCTACAAAAGTTACACGAAAGATGCATTTAAAGGAAGATTGAAAAGCCATACTTGATTGTTTTTATTCTCTCACCAAAAAGGGCCACATCAAAGCATTCAGAATCTTTCTAGGGTTTGTGGTGAAGATATTTATGCCCGGTCTCAATAGTTCTTGTTCATAAAAACTTGTTTTCCACTCTTAGTGTATGTAATTATACATTTAAGTGATGTATTGTTTCAAAAATAGCGCTTTAGTAAAACTTTAAATGCTGACCTTTCACACCGAGGAACTACCTTCCCTTTGCTATTAGTGATACTGTTTGTATTTGGCCAAGAAGGGGTTTAAATCTGGACTTGGTACCAATAGCAGGTAAATAGTACAGAGCCTATTTCCCTCCTCCACACGTGTAATAGGGAATTTTATGATGTACAGTTAAAAAAAAGTAAATGCTGCTTTCATTCTGTACCAATAAAAGTTTTGATAACTATGAACTACCCATAACTGATATTTTTGTATTTGGGAACTGAGGATATGCTGTGGAAGCACTGTTTTCTTTTGTATCACAATGTGCATCAGTATTTGTTCAGTGTTGTCTAAAGTGTAGCTTGCTCGTTGGAGTCTTAAAGCAAATTCTGTGTGTGCGTGTGTGTGTGTGTGTGTGCACGTCACTCTCGGAAGTTGTCGTGTCACCATCTTGGTAAATGCTGATATGTTTCAGAAGAGGGGACTTGGGGAGAGCAACACCCGGTGCTATTCAGACCTAAATACGCGTTTCTGTGTTTAACAGTTTGTTGTTTTGGGCATCAAGGAGTTGACAGAAGTTACTGCAGTGCTTAAACCATACAGTATCCTAATTCCTTCACTTAAAAAACAAACAGCATGTTTAAGCTTGCTTTAAATTACTAGGTTTGTAGTCATCGATATATTTTAATTACCCCCATTTCATAATATAACACAGTATTTGTATTTAAAAATAGGAACTGGGAGTTTTGTGTTAATACTTTATTTGTAACCATATTTAGCATAAGAAATGGATTTTATAAAACTATTTTTCTTGAACTGCATGATTATGAAAAGATGTTTTTCTTTTTTCCTACTTTGAAAGATGGGAGGAGAGAATAGAAGAGTACTTCACTGTTTGGATTGCCAAAATCAAAACTAAGTTGAAACATTTTTTTTTTCCTGTAGGTTTTTACATTCCTTCTTAACCTGTTTTGTGAGAATAAATATTCCTCACTTAAATCCTCTGTTAAAGTAATTCTAATGTACTTGGCATCAAATACCAGTATGTAATACACATGGAAATAAAGTTTAGTTCTGGCAGTGAAAATAAGAGCCATTTGCCTGTGTCTTAAAGTTGTGATGTTGGGCATCAGACTTCATTTGTGCGCTCTTTGTTGCCGAGCAGATGGGAGCATAGCTGTGCTGTCACAGTCCGCTGTAGAAGAGCTGCTCTGACAGCGGCCGTGCAGTGTGTGGCCAACTTTGCTCTAAAGAAGAGAAGGAAAACTGAACTCTCCTTCCTTTTCAGTATCTTTCTTGCAGAGCGTGAGCGTGTCCGTGGTTCAGTATCGTGTGTGTTGTGCTTAAAGAGCATAGAATCACAGAATGGCCTGGGTTGAAAAGGACCACAGTGATCATAGAGGTTTCAACCCCCCTGCTATGTGCAGGGTCGCCAACCACCAGACCAGACTGCCCAGAGCCATATCAAGCCTGGCCTTGAATGCCTCCGGGGATGGGGAAGATGAAGCACTTGTGATTGGGTTCGCTATAAGGTCTTATCCACTGTCTACATTTCACGTAATCCTTTCTCAAATAAAGATTTATTATTTAATTTTCACACGGACATGTGAAAATGCTTTGGTATCTATCAAAAATACCATCTCTTAGTAGAGAGAATAGCTCCAGTCCCTTTGAGCAGGATTTTCATAATTGGAAGAAAGTGCACTTTTACTTCCTACGAACTTTAAATGGCAAAATGTCCCTTAAATGCAATCTGTAATAGGAGTGTAAAGATTATTTCTTTTTATTTGTTGCCTGTCTCTTCACATCACACTGAAATACAAGGAAGGGCACCTGTAGCCTGCAGCAATGGCCTTGCTGATACTTAATTAATGGTAGTTGTATCCCTGTGCAATACTGTGTGCTTCTGCTTGTCCAGGAGAGTCCCAACACCATCCTGTAGACACGTACCTGCTCTGAAGCTTGTGAGCAGCTTAGTGCCAGGTGATCCCCTTGACTTAAACATGACAGACAGAGGCAAGTTATGGGGGGAACTCCATAGTGCCTCCTGAGGAACTTAGCCAGCAGAAGTAACAAAACACTGACCTTGAAGATACTCCATAAAGTCATGCCCAGTGAAAGCACAACTGCTCCATAGATACCATGTTTTTTTTTCCCCTCTTTTTACTGATAGCACAGCCAACCTTGTTAATGATTTAAAAACACCCATTGCATTTATCTAAAATACTTCTTTTTATGGGAAGAGATGAAAAACATGCAGCCATAGAGCTCCTCCAAAAGCCCTTTTCCTGTAGCATTATTTTTGCTGGTTTCTGCTGTAAGACAACGCAGAGCAATTCCAAGGATTTGGGAGTGAAGGCCGTAGGGTTCTTCACAAGTCATGTAATTTATTCAATAGCATTTCCTTACAGCTCTTTATCTGAGTACTCATAACTGCTTTTTAAATGCAATTCTTAAACGTTTCAATTTATGGTGAGGTTTCCTAAATGCAGGACTGAAGTTCTCTATCCCACTCCTGGCCGAAGCGGGAGGGAAGAGCCCATCACACCTCCAGCAATGTTTGTATTTCCCCCTCCTGCAGATGTTCCGAGGAGGAGGGCGGGAGCAGAACTCCATTGCTGGTTTACATCTGAGAAAAAAAGTCAGAACATTTGGACTGTACGAGTTTTCCTCCAGCGATTGGGATTGTATCTATCTGAAACAACGTGGTTTCCGGATCTCTGTGCGCAATTACACAAGCATACTTCAATTGATCTGCTTATTTAACTTTGCATTTTCTCATGTTTCGTTGATGACCACTGTGAGTTCTGGTGATTCAGTTCTTGGCAGTTTGCTTGTGGTGTCCCTCTTCATTGCAGGGCGGTTGGACTACACGATCTTTAAAGGTCCCTTCCAACTCTACGGATTCTGCGATTCTATGACAAGGAGACTTATTTTCTGATGATTGAGTATCCCTATCACCGAAAGATTAATAAAAATACTACTTTCACGTCACGGGTGAATTGTGAGAACTCTAAGCCTTGTAAGGCTTCCTTTCATTCTAAGAAAAAGTGAAGACTATCAGTCTTGAACTTCCTTCCCTTTTCCGCAAAAGGGAAAAGAGGAGAGCTGTTTTCTGAGGGTCATTGTTGTGCAGTTTCCTCAGCTGACTGAAGCAGCAGCAAAAAGCACACTTCCCTTTGACGGAGTTTTCCATGTTCCAAAAAATGCTACCCTGGTTTATGCATAAGGAATTGCAGCTTGGTTTTTGGTGTCAGAAGGATGGGCTATCCTGCAATTTAAGAGGATAAACTGTGGGTTAAATGGCTTTGGGTAGGGATATGTCCGTAAATCACAGAAGGGTCAGAGCTTGACAGCTAATCTCCCTCTGGTGACGGTGCCTCCCCTTGATTTCTGTCTCAGCTGAGCTGGTTCAAGTCTATCCCATAATCTGCTGCAAAGCACTGAGGCTGTTCAGCCGAAGCGGAGTGTGGCCGTGTCCCTGTGATAACAAAGCAGTGGTCTGTTACTGTGCACCAGTCTAACCTTAATCCATTTTTCAAGGCTTATAGCAACTTGTTAAGCCAAATGCCAATGACAAACTTCATTAAAGCTACCATTCATCTCATGCTGTTTTTTTTTTGCAGCTTCACCTGCAGCACTGTTGCTGGAAGACCACTACTTGCTTTTATTGCAGCAATAAATCTTTTATCTTAAAGGAAAATTTCACCTCCATATAAAGTTTTGCAATCTTTATACCACACCTTCAGACCAAAGCAAGTAGATTAACACAGTGAAACCAGAAGAGAAAGCTGTCCCTGTGCAGCTTTTCATGTCCTGACTTGCAGACATGAACATGCTAATGAAGACCTGGGTCTGGCAAATCTAAAAGTATTTGTTCTCTTGAAAATTATACATGCAATGATGCCCAATGCCGAAACATACAGTTATAATCTTCCTAGGGACTACTAAAATGTAGCTGAATGCTCACTTAGCTTGATTTCTGCAGCTGCTTCTTAACTCGCCCATCTCAACCAGACTCAGAGCCTTTGCAGCCATGGCAGAACCCATCAGACAGTGAGACTGCACTGCATGCTGAATAGCAAGGCAAAGTCCTCAAGTGTTCAGAGGCTGCAGTGCTGAGTCTTGCATCCACTGTGGAGTACAGCACTGTATGAAATACGTGTCCTGCTGCCATCCTCACCCCTGGAGCAAAAATAATTGCATTTTTGGTGTTCCTCTGCTTCTACCTGTGGAAGAAAGCATGTGCACGTTCCATCCCTGATCAATGCAGCCTGTATGTAACCAGGGAAGGTGTGGAAAGAGTTTTGTTAGTTTCTTGAGTGCTACAATGGGGTCCAGCCCAAAGGCACTTGACACAAGAACCCATATAGTCACTGAGGGTTTGGTGCGCTGTAAACCAGCATGAGAAGAGCGTGGAAGTGACTTTGCAGGTTGTGATATGATTGCAAATAATTCCCTCCCCAGTCAATCACTTATGCACAAAGACGATCGTTCAGGGGATTGTTATACCGCAGGAAAGGCAAGGCTATTGAGATGTGGTTAAGGCTGCCTCTAGTTCACTTCCCCCTAGCTCCTTAAAACACCCAGAATTAGGAAAGAACCACTTCCACCAAGCAGTCACGTGCCATTTTCCTAAAACATTTCCTTTGATAAATATTTCATCGAAATGAGAAAGGCTGACACTAGATATTTTGCCTTGCCAGCTCAAGCTGTGCTTAATAGAGACTCCTGTAGCTCGTATGGCAACCTCCGAGGTGAGCTCAGTGTGCTCCAGGCCTCAAGCAGCTGAAGTGGTGTGAGGCACAGCCAGCAAACCAACAAAGCCAGGATGGTGCTCATGCTGATACCACCAGTGAAAAATGAAGTTCTCCACTGCCCCTTGTTTGCAGATCATATATTTCCCACAGGAAACACTGTGTTTAGTAACTTATCAATGCTCCGCTCTTTTCTGAATCTGTATTTCTCTCCTTAAATCCATGTGAAGTTTCGGTGCCTGAAACAACCCATGATAATTGCACAGCTGAACACTGCATTGTGAACTGGTACTTCTGTTTGTTCTGAAGCTGCCAGCTGCTGCTTTCTTGTGCCATCTCATTCTTCCCTTTGGAAACGGAGAGGACGTTTCACCTTTCTGCACCATTCAGGTGTATATAGAACTGTGCTGTAGTCCCACTCCAGGCTGAAGTGTCCCAGCCTACATAGTCATTCTTTGCACAGAAGCTCTTCACTGCTCTGTATTTTTCTTTTTCTCATCTCTCTAAACCTTTTCTAACAGAAATCCAAGTGGCTTTAAGTTCAGTGTTACAGTCTCTGCTTTTCCCTGGCACTGAAATTGCTCAGGTTTTTTGTTTGCTTGTTTTTAGTGCTCGTTAGCTTTGTACTGACATTTAAATAATGCTATTTTTTTAGCTCCAGGATTTTGTGTTTAACTGGTAGTAGATGACTCATAGTGTATCATTTCATATGTAAAGTAGGATTATGTCTTATGCCCATCAGTTTATGTTTATCTACACTGGATTTCATCTACAAATTTAATTTGTAGTCACAACATTTCATAAGATCCTTCTGCAATTCTTCACAATCAGTACACATCTTTATTACCTCAAATAACTCAGCAACTCCAGCATCTCCTACTTACTCATCCTTCTCTAGACTGTTTCATAACACGTAGAGCGCCATGAGTTACAGTACAGATCACTAAGAACCTCCATTCCTGTCTGTGAAAGCTGAGTACTGTTTCTACTCTATTTATTTCCTATCTTTGGATCCATAGACTTCTCCTCGTTTTACAAAACTTCTTAGCTTCTTAGTTTTGGGCCCCTCAGTACAAGAAAGACATTGAGGCCCTGATATGCATTCAGAGAAGGGCAACAAAGCTGGTGAGGGGTCTGGAGCACAGGTCTGAGGGGCTGAGGGAACTGGGATTATTTAGTCTGGAGGATGCTCAGGGGAGACCGTATTGCTCTCAACAACTGCCTGAAGGGAGGTTGTGGCGAGGGGAGATTGGCCTCCGCTCCTGTGTAACTATCGACAGGATGAGAGGGAATGGCCTCAAGTTGCACCAGGGGAGTTCAGGCTGAATATGAGGAAAAACTTCCCAGCAAGAGTGGTGAGGCGCTGGCACAGGCTGCCCAGGTGGAGGAGTCACCATCCCTGGAGGTGTTCAAGAAACATTTAGATGTTGTACTGAGGGACGGGATTTAGTGGGGAAATACTGGTGATAAGTGGACGGTTGGACTGCATGATCTTAGAGGTCTTTCCCAACCTTGGTGATTCTATGATCCTTTAAGGACTCCTGATAAGAAACCTTGTGGTATGCCTCTTCGGAATTAAACAAGTTATATTACAGGATCTCCCTTACCACACACGTGCTGATCCTTTCAGAGAACTCTGAGTTCTGAAGCATGACTTCCTCTTGAAATATCGTGTGGAGTTGTCCCAGTAACTTCCTTCCTACCACTGCAGTTTCAAAGTTGAGTTTGTCCAACTTCAAACCACTTGGCCTTTCTATGCCTTTGTCAGCAAAATCAGAAGTCCTATGAAGATTTGGAAAATCAAGCTCCAGAAAATCCAGGGAATGTGAGAAACTGATCCTTCTTCTTCTGCTGTCTTTGCTATGTTAGAATAAACTCCTCGGTGGCAAATGGCAACATTCTGTAAAATTCTGATGGCAGTCACCTATTTCATCAGAGTCCTTGGGACAAGAGAATCTTTCACACATAGAGACTGTATGGAGAACACTGATGTACAATTGTAAATATATATATATATATATATCACACACACAGATATGCAGATCTCTCTGTATTTGAATAGACGGGTGAATATAGATTCACAAATACTCTAAAAATAGAAGGAAATGTCTATAAAGACTAAAGACATTCTAACAGTGATCTTTCATGGGCTGTGATCTTTCATGTCCTCTGACTTCTCACAAAAGCAGTGAAAAGGGATCCATCCTTGCCCCATTTCTTCCTGGTAGCTTCATTTTGTACACGAAGAGTTGTGTAAGCAGCCTTTTTGGCTGCCACCTGACTGGCAGCTTATGCTGAAGTGATCATCTATGATTACACTTAAATCTGTCTCTGAATTCTTGCTTGCCAAGACAGTCTGCATGTCTGTCTCTGGTGTTGCGTAAGTTGGAATTTAGCTACCTGCCAGTGGGTGCCAGGCAAGGCAGCTTTGCATAACAGTAACCCAACTTTCTCCCTCTTCACTACCTCCCAGTTTCCATGTCTTACACAGCCTTTGCCAGCAGATGTTTTATGTCATTCTCTAGTTCACTGATAAACTGAACTGTAGCAAAAAGACCCCAACCCTTTGGCTAAAAGTGGTCATGCTTGCTGATGGTCTCCAGTGATCAATATGTGAATCAGTGATGAGATATCAGTGAAAGAACCTTTTTTTAACCCACTATAGTTTATTTCCTGGTAACTCCATATTGCACAAGTTTTTAAAACCAAACACAATGCTTTATTAATGCGCTGGAGGAATTAACATTATACCATGATGTTTTTTGTTATTCTACAGATATGCACTCCCATTATTAAAAAGACAACAGCTTTCAGACCCACGCTCTATTAATTCCCTTTGTCACTACTGGCCATTAAAGTGCTCTGAACTGGAAGCTTACAGATGATATTCCCCATTTAGGATCTCCTTCCCCACTTAGCTTTGAGCAGGAAGTGCTGCTGGCCAAGTCCTCGTTTCTGCTGCAATTCCTAATTATGAAAGGAAATACCTTTAGGTAAAGAATGTGCTGAAAATATTTGGCAGCCTGAGTGCGCCCGATAATGTCACACGGGAAGAGGAGACCACAACCATGGGGCTGTCCTGTCCAGCACAGCTCTGACCTGGCGGCTTGTTTCTCCCTGGGCAAATGCCTGCGTTGGATCAACCTTGCCTTGCCAAGCCAGAAGACTGGGCCCCACATAGGCTGGAATGTTGTCCTGGGACATGGGCTGCTTGATCACCAGGAATTTTATGCTTCTGCAGAAGAGCTCAAACACCCACTATAGCCCCATTGTGCAGCTCCCTGGAGGCTGTGAAATCCCTTCACAGACTGCTTGCTTGGAGCGGTTTCCAACTGCGCAGCCCCTGCCATGCAGTCCTGCCAGGCCCTGAGCTCCAGCAGTCTATGGGCAGCAGTGGGCAGCTCTGGGGCCGGAGTGCCACAAGTACCACCGTGGCATTGACGCTGCCAAAGTGAGCATATGGCTGACACCAGGGTGACATTCAAGGCGGTGAGTTAGATCCATCCCAGGTGTGGAAACCTCCTGCTCATTAGTTGTGAGCATGATGTGTCCCTCCATGCCAAGATGCCTTGGCAGGGTGCATTTGAGTTTGTAGCTGAGCTCCCTCTGCTTGCACCTAGAAAAGCCAGAGGAGTCCTTGCACAGCGTGCTTTTGCCACTGACCTTTCAGCTTCCAAGCTGGGGACCAGCATGAGCAAGGAGCTGCCCCTGCAGCAACCCCTCTCTCACCGCCAGCCATACAAAAAGTCCTTAAGCAGCATCAGGCTGCTGGCCAACACTATTGCACCCATGGGTGTTTTATAGGTATGATGTCCTCTGGGAAGACACCAGCCATCTCATATCTGTGTGTGAGGTTTCTCTGTGCTGTTGGAGCAGGATTGCAGCAAGGGTACCTCTGGGTGAAGGTGGTGGCCCACGTGAGATGTGCACCCACCTCACTCCCCGCACTGCATTCTGCATTAAGGACCTCTGTAATAGGCTCAGTGTGAGCTCAGTGCTGCTTGGGAAAGGACACAGGCAACACCAGAAAGGAAAAATTAGTCCAGAAGTGGCAGAATCCAAGATTCTGTGATGCCGCCTTCTGCCACTTGAATAATAAACCAGTAGACCACAGTGTTTGTAACTAGAGTCTTCTCAGTATTTTTAGCAACTGATCTATGAGATCATTTTGCTATTTTCAGTTGTTTGTGACTTGGGACTTTCTGCTGGGAACAAGCTGAGTGGGGAGGAGTGCGTACATACCCTGCACTGCCAGCAAGGGTCCAAACAGTGCCTGGAAAAATGGGGCTTCTTGCTGAGCCTCAGCGAGCAGAGCATCACCAGCAGCTTTGGAAATGCCCTCAAGGTTGCTCCTCCATGACAGAGAAGAATAAGCATGGAGCCAGGGGAAGTCCAGCCTTCGTTAGACTGAATTGATCACTCCTCTGTCTGCCATGTCAATCTGGAAGCCAACTCCCGTGCCCCATTTGCAAGCAAGAAGATTCTTGCTTCAAGCAAAGAATGTAATTCCCCCACACATCACTGGGTGATGCATGGGTTTCCGTGTGAAGCGTCCCACAGCAGATCACAATCTGCATTTTACGTGAGCCCAGGTGTTAACAAAGCACTCGAAGCAGTGCTGCACACTCCTGTGCTGGCTGTCCAAGTGCAGAGCCCTGGGCAAAGCTCCAGGTGCCCCAGCCCAGCAACCAACACCTTAAACTACTTAAATACTTTTTCAACAGTGCTTCAAAGGTATGAAGGACCTAAATGTGCATTTTTTTTGGTACCAAAATGTGAGTGTTTACCTGTTTTTACCTCCTCTCCTGATTGGAGATTAGACGAAAATATGAACATTCTTTCTCCGAAAAAACAAACTGACCTTTTGACTGTTACGAAAGCCTTTATACAATGATTTGGGCAAAAAGAGCTGGAATTTCTCCTGTGAAGCATATTTTTCCTTAAAAAATGCCAGTTTGTTACAGAACTGCTGGCAGAAAGGCTTGGTTTCAATGAATCTGCCCATTTGGTGCACTGTTAGCTAAGTTCTGAGACTGCAGAACTGCTGAGTTCGTCAGCACAACTTTTCAGATAGAAACTTCACTCACAGCTACAGTTAAAAGAATAGAACAAGTGATAAACGGAACTGAAATAAAAACAAGGTGTTTTTTCATGATTTAAAACAAAAACGTTTAAACTGACAGAAGCCAAAAGTTTTGCAGTTTTGACTTTTGGGGAGCAGAAGAAAGGCTTGCAAGCAGCCCCAGGAAGAAAGTGGGGACCAGAAGGGAGGCTGCAGCCCGAGGTGTGCAGCAGCTGCCAAAACTGAGCAGCAGCAGTACTTTCCAGTACACTGAAGCAAAAGTAAAAGATATCAGGCAGTCCTTCTGCCTTAGTATTTCCTCTGCAGCTGGAAGGTGGGACACAGCCGCCGGATGGTCAGCCTGAGCCTACGTGGCATGGGGAGGATGGGTGAGACGTTGGCTTGCTCTTGTTTGTCCCTGTTACACTGATCTGCTGCTATTCGATGGTTTTGTTTTGTTTCCTCTAAACAGTGCAGCTTCAAAGCAACAGGTGAAGCATTTCTGGCTCTCTCCCCTTCCACAAAAGTCAAATGAAAAAAAAAGAAAATGTTTTACACTGAAGGCATGTCTTGTTCCGCTAAAAGGCTAGAAGGCTTAGGACAGTTTTCCTACTGATTTTTATCCTCCAAAAGGGGGATGTGCTGGGCTAAAACTAGTGCAAGGTTCAGTCAAAATCCTGCCCTCTGCTAGAAGTATTCTTTCCCAGGAAATATGGTGGGGATGACTGATGGGTAGGGAAACCAAAGGAAATCGTTAAAGATAAGTGAGTAAGCTGTCTTTCCTTTCTTTTCACCCTCCACTTTCCACACCAGAGAAAGACTTGAGTAAACACTCAAAGCCAATTACATTCATTCTAATTTTGGACCAAAAAATTGTTTTTTAAAAGCAAAAAAAAAAAAAAAAAAAAAAGGCTTCAGGCTGGAATATCACCTTCCAGAGCCTGCACTGGAGAGGTGCTAAATGCACTTCCCAGCTGTGTGAAATGACGCTGCCTTTGGACTTCTGCCCCATGGCACACCGAAGGCATGACATAAAAGCTCACATAAAAGCTCATTGCTGATATCTTCTACCATGAACTTGAACTCACTCTGCAGGATCCACAAAGCTCCCAGGACAATCAACCTGCTATAAAAACACTAAACCCAATCCAGCAGCTTTGGTGTTGATCTGGTTGGTTCCCTCAGCATTAGGATGCTCAGCTGTGACATGGTACCCTGTCTCACACTTGGCTTTGCCTTTCAGTTGGAATCCCTTGGGTTTTGTCTGGTTGTCTGTTGTTGTTACTGGTGGTTTTGCAAGCCTTTTCTTATTAAGTCTGCAACAGTGAAATATTTTGTAATTCTGTAAAAGTCATCCTTTATCTCATCCAGGTGATATAGGAAGATGAAGACCACTGGGTGGATAAGGAATTGGCTCGATAGTAACACCCAAAGAGTTTCAGTCAATGGCTTAATGTCCCAGTGGAGACCAGTGACAAGTGGTGCTCTCTGGGGGTCAGTACTGAACCAACGCTGTTTAACATCTTTGTTGGTAACACAGAGAGTGGGCTGAGCACACTCTCAGCAAGTTTGCTGATGGCACCCAGCTGTGTGGTACGGTCAACATGCTGGAATTTGACAGCAGTTAGTTAGAGCTGGGTGGACATGTGCCTCTCCTGCAGGAGACATGCATCTCCCAGCCCACACAGTCATTGGCTATGACCTGCCCTGTCCGCAGGGGATGCAGGCAGGTTCACCACAGCTGGGCTGAGCACTGAGATGCCCGAGCACAGGTCCCAGGACAGCCCAGCTCTACTGCAGGAGCTGCATTTGCCATAGACCTGGGACAAAGTGAAAATCTCAGCCTTCATTAAAAAATAAAATAAAATGTGTCCCCCTCATGGTTAAAAATGAGTTTCTGATTGTCCTAGAAAGAAGAAATAAAAAATAAAAGTGTTTCGCTTAAACTACTTTGATTTTAAATTACTCATATTTTGAGTTGGTACAGATTCACGCTGGGGAACCCAGCACAAGAGAGAATACAACCACCGAATGGCTGGGGCTGGAAGGCTGCTTCGAAGCTTCTGCTCTGGGAAGGTCCATGGGAAATCAGGGCAGGGTGCCCAGCCCGCTGTTCTCCTGGGCCTTAAAACCTCCAAGGTGGCGGTGCCCAGCTCGGGTCTCATACAGATCTCCATACAACAGAATAGATGACATAGACATGATGACAACTGGGAATGTTAGCAGGACGAAGCACAGCATCTGGAAAGAAAACCTCTATGGGTGCGCGTGAGGCTATTGAGCTGTTTTGATGGGGAGCATTGATTTTCCTCTGCAGCCAACTGCTGCCACACAACCTCGCAAATACTCCCTGCTTTGACTTTGTTGGAAAGTTCAAATTTGCCTGTGGTGCCGGAAAAAAAGGCTGATGAAACAACAGCGCTTTTTGACTTGTCTTCCTTAGGCAACACGGTGAGAGAAAATTGCAAGAGAAGAAGAACTGAGATGAGGTTTGTCCTTTTCGCCAATGGGCTGAGCAGAGAGCACACAGCATCTTCTCAGAGGAAGCACAGAGGCTGCAGTGAAAACTACAGCAGGGCAGACTCCAGTGCCAGGAAATCCTAAGTGTTCCCTCATGAAATGACATGAGAAGATTTTTTGGCCATTAAAAACTGTTACCCTCTTTCCCAAGGCACCACAGGAGTTAAGAGTGCAAGCAGCTGCCATCAAGTGACAAGAAAATAAATCTCTGTTTCAAGGGCAATGGGAATGAAACCACCCCAAGTATTATTGGAAAATCCCTCCTTGTTCCTTACTGCGTTCAACCAAATGATTAAATCACAATCTTTCCCTACTCAGAGCTATGCATCTTGTAGATAACGGATGACAAATGTACGACCATCGACCTCTGACAGTTTGCATGGCTGATGCTCTATGCCCAAGGACTGCAGAAAACCACCTAGCAGAGGAGGCAGTGGCTCATCCTTACAGGAATCAGGCCCTATTTTGGTTCAACTTGCTTTTTATTTTTCACCTAGGGAAGATCCAACATCAACATTGCTGTCATAGCAGCAGCACAAGGAAATAAGTGATTTCCTGTCTGAGCTTGTTCCACTGCTCTGCATTTTATTTTTGTGCAAAACCACAGCTGTGCATATCACCCTACCCTGCACTGGGACACTTCACCCCATTCTCTGCCATGGGAAAGGCAGGTGGAAAACATCACAGAGGCGAAACGTGCCCCAAATGCCCTCTTTTTTGGTTGCTCCGAATGCCTTCCCCAGAAACACGCTGTCACGGCAGTCTTCTGGTGCCCTGGATTAGCTGAGGGCCCTTCTTGCAGCATGCGCCCCTTCCTCCTGGAGCATGGAGGAATGGAAATGGGGACAAGAAATCCAACCTTCAGCCCATTCTTCAACCAAATTGCTCCAGAACCAAGAGCATGATGAAGCCCTCTAGTGGTTGTGCAAATAGTGGAGAAAAACAACAACAAAAGCCACTGACGTTCCTCTCCTTGCTTTTTTTTTCCTTAAAAATAATAATAGTAATTTCAATAAGGTAAAAGAACTAACATATCCCAAGAGAGATACGATCTCTTTGAGTGTTTTGTCATTAATATCTCTGAGAGGGTTATTGGCAAGGGTGTTTGTGTGTCCTAACCTCAGACAGAAATACAGAAAATGTACTGCCAGCTGATTGCAAAACTCGCAGGCACCACCTGCTCCCTCACAAGCCTTTGCACAAGCTCTGGCCCCAAGCCATGTGCCCTTGCACCAGCTGGAGCAGGAAGCAGTGCCTGAGCGCAATGTGACCTCCCCGACCCAACACAGCTCTCGTGGTGATAAAGTCATGAATGGCTCTGCGGCTCCAGGGGCTCTGCTGCCTCCATCTCCCTCAAGCTCCTGGACAGTATTCTGCGTTGTTAGAGTGCTGAAGACGATTCCCATACCAAAGACTTGATTTTCTTAACAGGGCAGTTGAAATAAGGCACTTTTTATATACACGCAGCTGAAATATTCTGTCGGATCCAAAATATTATGTTTTGTGTCTGATGACGTTTTCATCTATTCTCATTATCAAATTAGGAAAATTTCAGAATAAAATCTGCTTTGAAAATAAAAAAACTGCAACATTTTCTTTGAAAACGTGCAAAAAGGAAACTTTTCATTTCCTTACATGTATGTAACGTATACTTAACATGTATTCATCTAAACATTTCATATAATCTCTTTCTCTGTGTATGTATTGTACGGTTACCTTCATCCAAAAGTTACTCTCTGAATTAGGTATGATTTCTGGTCCATGGGAGAAGCAGTTGGAGAGAATGCCACCTAACAACACAAAACAAAACAAAAAGGAAAAAAGGGGGTAAAAAAGCACAAAACCTTTTCTAGTTCTGAGATTTTACTTCCACTCATTTCAGCAGACACCAGCAGAGATGTTGGGTCTTCTGAATGCACTTTGAAATTCAATCCAGTCTTGAGGTCAATGTGAATGTCAGCCCAGACTACGTGTAGAGGTCCTACTTGAGAGGTATGCGATCCAGTGGCCTGTGCTGGTTCATTGCGCAGGGCTGAGTGTGACCTTTAGATCACTCCTCCAGCTCATTTGCCACCTTGTACATTATCTTTGGGACATTAATCGCAGCAGGACGAGCTCTCCAGGGAAATGCTGCAGTGCAGCCAACAGGCTGATTGCTAGTCCCATGGCATGCAATGTGATCCTTAGTCCCCAACTTCTGGAGTCATATGATTATATGAGGATCTCAGCTTCCACTACAATGAAAAGAAACTTTCTAGCCATTGAGACTGCAAAGAAAAGCTGGCAAATGCCACCTCCTAAAGGTAAAGGATCAGAAGACAAACAGAAAGGAATCTCAGCTGTATCTGATTTTTAAGGCAACTGCAGAGCTTGAAAGCTGGATGGTTTTGAGGACTAACAATTGAGGTTTTAGTACTTTAAAAGAGAAATAATACCATGAAATTCTTGAAGAGAATTGCTTTTTCCTTCTTCTCTCCCTGCCTTTTTTCCTTCTAAGGCTCGAGACAGTTGCTCACTCTCTTTGATGCTTCTCAGCCTGAAGATGCCATTGGGGAAGGGATGCTCTTAGCAGTCAGATGGAGTGTGAGTACTGGGGATTTTCCAGGGTTACAAAATGTTTTCCTTGCATCTGCCAAAGCTAACGGCAGCCGCTGCTGAACACGTGTCACTGGAAAATCACAGGCAGGCTGGCTGCCAACTGTGCAGAGCTCTTTGGACAGAGGCTTGTCAGGGTCTTGTGAGTGTGAAAGGACACAGCCGTGTGTGAGCTGGGCAGGCAGCGCCGCAGGCTGGCTGCGGGCACATGGCAGCTCATGGCTGCACTCTCAGCCAGCAGGCCTGGGGCTGAGCCAGCGCTGCTGTCAGAACCCGCTGCCAGTCCTTGGGCTCTGTGCAGAAGTGAGCCTTGTGTGATGATGCTACGCTTGCCCTCAGATGAGCACATTCGTTTTTTAATGGAGGGGTCTAAGTGGAAGCAAAGTGGCCAGCCAGAAACAAGTGACGTGCGGAAATCAGACCCTATAGCCAGTAAGGATATATAAACAGGTATGTGTTTATTGGTGACGCGCGTACACCCTGGTGCAAGGGGGATCGTTCCACCTAACTTGCACACCATCCAAAGAAATCGTGCTATAGATATAGGTCAAACTAATACATAATCAATAGTTGACAGGAATTCAGATACATATTCACTACATTCCCGAGAGCCCATTAGCATACAGTCCCTCCCCCCCCCTTTGCACGTGCGTGATAGGTCATGATGATGAAGGCTCGTAGTCTTCCTCGCTGCAAACTTCTGACCCCAAAGGGGTGGCATCCCCCGAACCAGTTTCAGCTTGCACTTCAGACATCTAATCACCTCCCTGACAAATGTTTTTGAGCTGTTCTCTGGTCCTTATCTTTATGGCCTTCATTCTCCTTGTTATTTCGGACCTAGCGCCTGTAAAAGTGCTTGGAATCCCTTATTTTCTAATACTCTCTACATAAACTATCTCTATTTGCCCCTTATGTCTACCTTGTGAAGCTGCTTTCTCCTTTCCTGCTATGAAGCCCTTCTTTCTATACTGCGGGGACCTGATTTTGCCCTTCACAAGCAATGAGCAGCTAATGTCTCACTGACATGCCATTGCAGTCCAGCGGTGGCATCTCCCACACCCCTCGAGTCTTGTGCCAAGCCAGCAAACCCTTCTCACTCAGCAATTAGCATGTGCCAAAAAAAAGAGATTTAAAAGAAAGCTGCTGAAGAATTTATCTACTGTGAGCAGGTGAAGAGGAGTGTCACCAATGTGGGGAACTTCAGGGTTATGCTTTCTGTGTAAGACATGAGCAAAAATTCATCAGAGATAGCGAAGCGCTTGCCCATGCTTGGTCAGTCCTGGGGCCTGTTCCCCCACAGTCTGTTCTCTGTCAGTGCTCCGAGACAGTGGGAAGCCTCCATTCACCACGGAAGGGTTTCTCCCAGCCTTGACTGTGTTGTGACACAAGGAATGCTGTGTGCGGTTTTGGTCACCACCATCTAAGAAGGACATAAAACTATTAGAGAGCATCCACAGGAGGGCACCAGAGATGGAGAAGGGTCTGGAGGGCAAGGTGTGTGAGGAGCAGCTGAGATCCCCGGGTTTACTAAGCGCAGAGCAGAGGAGCTGAGGGGAGGCCTCATGGCGGCTGCAGCTCCTCACAGGGAGCGGAGGGGCAGCGCTGAGCTCTGCTCTGTGTGACAGCGACAGGGCCCGAGGGAACGGCATGGAGCTGTGTCAGGGGAGGGGCGGGAAAAGGGCTTAGGGAAAGGGTCTGCACCAGAGGGTGGTGGGCACGAAACAGGCTGCCCAGGGCAGTGGGTATGGCCTCAAGCTGTTGGAGTTCAAGGAGCGTTTGGACACCGCTCTCAGACATAGGGTTTGAATTTTGGGTGGTGCTGTGTGGAGCCAGGAGTTGGACTCAGTGATCCTTGTGGGTCCCTTCCAGCTGAGGATATTCTTTGATTCAAAGTATCTGGTGAGGGGCTCTATTCAAAACATGTACAACCATACAGTGAATGGGCACGTCATGATGTATAATCCAGAGAAAAGCCAGCAAAAAAGGATGAATCCATGTAATTGAGAGAGATCATAATATTTGATAGTATAGGTGAGAATCACATACAGAGAAGAGCATGGTATTCCCACAGGAATGCACACCTCTGCATACATCTCCTCATATTGGGTTGATTCTACTTCTGTGCTTTTACACTGAAGCCAAATTCTTCAGCTAACGCCCTATATTCCCACGGGAGATTCACAACAGCACCCATTTTTTAGTGCATGACTTCCAGAAAGTTATCCTTGATTTATACTAGCTTAATGAAAGCACAAGTGAAGCTCCACGGAAAGTTCTGTCAAAATGCTTAGGTCCTAAATTCTGCCTTTCCTCAACAACATTCATTTTAATTAGGTGCTTGAAATTTACAACTTAATGTAAACTACATCTGAATATGTTATGTGCCAAGCCTATATATACACGCTTGAAGGAGCTCCAAAAAAAAAAAAAAACCAACTGTCTTGGATGCTAAGAGGGAAGCATGGAGAAGGTAAAATCGTTAGGCACTGTGTATGGCCAAGAATCTGTTGTGTGCTCAGTGCAGAAGGGATGAAGAGAGGAAGTAACAGTGGATTTATGCCTCTGAAGCAACAGCCAAGCTGGGTTAGCCTCGCAGCATGCAGCCCATGGCCCTCCAAGGTTGCTCCAGCTTTATGTTGGAGTAACACGCAGTGCCAAAACACTGCCTGGGGCTGACAGGCTACCAGCAGGACTGATTAAACCAGCTACTGGAAAAATCCCCAGGAAGCTAGGCAAAACATAGCATTTTCCAATGCTGAAACACCAGCTGTATCAATTCCTAGAACCGACTCTGAGCTTTGGTTGTTTTAAATTTTAGGTACACACACCAACTTGCACAGCAGACCGTGACAGTGAGGTGACAGCGCAACCATGCCACAGTCAGGGCTTTCAAAGTGCTGTACACAGGTAAAGTAGCACCGTCTGTGCTATACTGACATGCAGATATTTGCAGGGAGGCATACTTCAGTGGCAGTGGCACCGGGATATATGTGAGAGACCCCAGAGCCACCATGCAATTAGGCAGCCCAGACTTCCCTTCCAGGCTTTCTATTCTTCTTCAGAATACTCTCAGAGCAAAGGGCTCGTTTGTGAATATGATGAATGGCTAATGAAAGAGCTCGTCCAGCGGGATGCTTACAGTGCCATGGGCTGGGAGCAGACACAGCAGCATTATCACTGCCTGGCTTCTTGCCAGCCTCCTGTCTCCTGGAAAATCCACCCAGGTTTGATTAGCATGAGAGGGCCTCCAGAAAAAAAATGAAGGCAAAAAGAAAGAGAGTTAATGTCAGAAAGGAGAAATCAGTCCTACAAGGACCGGCACAAGCAGCTAAATGCCTCGAGAAGGTGGGAGAGCAAGGCGAGTCCCTGGAGCAGGGGGAAAGAATTAAAACCCAAACAACTTCTTGCTCTGTGCCATGATTATACCCCAGCCCTCCCACAGAAATGATGTTTCTGGATAGAAGGATTGAAGAGTGGTAAGGAGAGCTGCCTGCCCTGGAGTACTGTCAGTGATCCTAGCGAACTGGTGAAGCACTGGAATTTGGCTTGGGCACACAGACTCGCTCCCACATAATTCCCAGGCCCAGTTCAGGAGTGAGGACGGCCCACCAGGTCACACAGCCACCTCAGTTTGGAAGGTCCCCGGCCACGTTTAGTTTACTGGAGTTAAAGCATCTCTGGAAACCGTTTTCTTCCATATTTAACATTGCATTTTTGCCAGTCACCACGATACAGATACAGCTCTGAGAAGGCTTTTTAAAGATTACACTGGAAAGATTCCCGAAGGAAATCTGAAACCTGACTTTTAAGATCTTACTGTGAGGGCCGGGGTTTTTTTTACAGCCCAAGTAGGTCTAGCTAGCCTATAGGAAGTCTTTTTCTTATGATTTCTCTGCAGTATTGTTTTCCTAGGATAACTGGGCAGCGCTGCATCATCCTTCTCAACTGGTATCCCCATTTGCTCAATGTTCTGCCAAAACGGCACTTCTGCTGCAGACAGGCAGGCAGTGGCAGTGCCTGAGCGCACTCCCTGGCTCTGAAGGCAGCAGGAGAAGGGCAGGGGTCACTGGGCACCTTCTCAGTTTGTTTCTGCTAAATGTCAAGTGCTGAAGCAGGAGGGACGATGTTAAACATGCAGCTACCAAACCGCAACGCCAAGAGTGCAGTTTGTTGTTCTACGTGAAGCCAAAGCCTTGGCGTGCATGAACAACACGGCTCACTCTTACATTTTGCAGGCTGTGAACGTTTGCACTAAGGATTTATGAACTATTTTTACTGAGCAGCATTTGCATTTAATGGCATTGAGAAGGGCTTTTATATTTACACGGGCTGCTTGAGAGTTGTTTTGTGTTTTCATTTCTAGAAAATATAATCCGGTCAAACGATAACAGAATTAACTGCATAGCAACACTTAATTTTATTATGCTCTCCGTTTCAGTTTTTCCTCAATTTCTCACAGCTGTTTGCATTTTATTTCATCTGTATGTATTTTTACAATCTGCGATCTAAAATATGCAGTCTACCCATTGCATCTCATTGCTTCCAAATTTTTAACACACTCTTTGAGAGTATCTGTTGTGTCCCATTTGGCAAGCACATAATACCTGCTGAACCATCTGTATTTGTGTGCAGCCGTTCCACCCAAGCACGTAAGACTTCCTTTCTCACAATTTAGAATGAGAAACATTTGCACTGTTGAATAGATTAATTTTTGTTTTGTGGCTTCATGTCCACGATCCAGATTTGAGTTGTAAACCTGTCATGTGTCAGGGCTCATTATCCACTGATTGCATAAGCTATTGTTACCAGGATACATTTAGAATTAATCTGAAATTCACAATTAACAATCTGAGCAGCTCTACAAATAAGGCCAGCCATTATCTACTGTCTTTTAGTTCATGTATATTTAACTTTGCTGCCCAAATATCTTCTGAGTCTTTGTTTTCTGATCAGAAATATCTCATCCCCAACTCGTAGTACCTCGTGTAGTTATCTCACTAACTTGTGTGTCAGCATGTCTTTTAAAGAGCAGCATATACTAAATTTGTGCACAGATAATAAAACAGTAAAATCTGAAATAAATACTGTTTATATCCTTCCTATCATTTCCTTTTTCTTTCAAAAATATTATTTTATAAGTAGATATTGATTGAAGACGATTAAGCTAAGACCCAAAATGTTTGTCCTAAAACATTTTTGTTTTTGCAAGTCCAGTAATGCTTCGGGACTATTTCCATCTGGTAGTAACAGTCCTGTTTATTATGGAACATCTTGGGTTATATTATGCGGCTGTGCCACAAAATCCATTGAAATCATGCAAAACACCAACGTCTCTGCCAAAGTCAATAAAATTACTGCTTGACGAAGAAAACAGTAAACAACAGAACTTCATAGTGATGAGATTAACACATCCTTTCTCAACAGTTGGGAAATCTGGAACCTTAAAAAAATAAAGCAAAGCAATGCATTCTGCTTGCTTGTATAATTAATTATACAAAAACTTCCAGTGAGATTTGGTTGGATAGGCAAAATATTGGGGTAGCAGCATTAGCTGCGCAGCAGCACAGCAGCGTTCATTCAGGATGCAGAGTGGATGTTACATTTGTTCATCCATCAAACAAATGGGAAAGTTCTAAAGCTGCTTTGCTTCTCAGCCTCAGTGTGCTACAGGTCCATGGGAACTTGAAACTGCTGTGTAGATCTGAGCTGATCTCCAGTCCTGCTCAGACAAACACAGTGCATTTGGAAGCTCCTGGGGGATCTTCTCCTACCCTGCCCAATTCCCCTGCTCTTCATGTTCTTAATACAGTGTCTTGAAAGGGAGTCATCTTTTTTGCAGTGGACATCTGATGTCTCCTGTGGGGGTCAGGCTGTTTCTGGGGGTTTCAGAAATCACTTTGGCTGAGGATAAATTTCCAAGACAAAGTAGCTGAAAAAAAGGCATTTCCTTCCTCCAGCTGCTCCATCCTATTGCAAACTACATCTTGCTTTGTAACAGCACAGGGTTTTGTGCATCCATTTGGTACAAAACTAAATATGTAAAAAAAAAAAAAAAAATTACAGAATGAAATAATTAATGGGTTTCTTTTTCATCCCAATCAAATGTGTGACTGTGGAACCTTCAGTGGATGGCAGTGCAGCCAGAGGTGGAGAACCGTTGTTAACAAGCATACTAGGTTAGTCCTCAGAGACAGTTATCAGAAAATCAAAGTGGGAGAAAGGGGAGGGGTTACCTTATTTCATCAAAAAGTAAGTTATAAATAGCTCTACAGAGATGTGCTTTGCCATCATATACAGGTCACGTGCAGTAATGTTAGGCTTTAATGATTCTAATGCAGAGAAGCTTCTGAAGCTCACGCCACGTTTGTCTTGCTGACCACACTGGTTTGGCTGAAGCAGAGAATATGTTCTACCTCCTTTCTCCCACGCTTTCCACTTTCAATCATCCCTAACATTGTTAATACCTTCCCTTCATCCAAGAAATTCATTGTAAATGCGTTTCTGTTGGACTGCACAAGTGACAAACATAAATTAAGAATAACTTATGGTATGAATAATAACTGCCTTCGCCTGAAGCTGGTAACTTCCACAGCATGCTGTATCCCAGCAGGCCACTAGATGGTATGACAGGATGCTGTCTGCACAACTACAGCCCCTCAGCGCAGCTTCATTCTGCCTGAAGATTCTACAGTGTAAGCTAGAATGTTAAATACAACAGCACACATCGTAATTGTTGTCTGCTATGTTCCAGAGCTCCATCTTCAGTGATGACCTTCTGAGGTGTACTCACAGAACAATACTCAGCTCAGCATAGCGCATGGGCTGCCTCACAGCTGACTCGTTAACACCGACAGACGTTGAGCTACGAAAATTAAGGCACAAGGTTCACCTGTAGATTTCCACGAGGACATCACACAGAAGAGGAATACATGGAACAATAAATATACTAACGGTTCTAAGGAGGAAAGGTTTAACACATCGGAGTACACAAGCAAATAAAATGATATAAAGATTCTGGAAAACAGAAAGACAACAAAATGGTCAGACAAATGCAGCCTGCTGCATCAAGAGAAACTGTCTGTAAACAGCTATTTGGCAGGAAAATTTGTTATGAGAGGAAGAAAAGCCTCACCTGAAGTTTCTAAGGTTGCAGTAAAGCTGTTGAACAGTCTGATGGGCAGGGCAGCCGTGTAATGGTGTCTCCCAGCCAGTTCAGCTCTCAATTAATCATCCTCTCTTGCTTTATCTATAAACACAGAGCCTAGGACTTCCCTGAATTAATTCTTGTTTGGACTGTGTAGGAGGTTAGCATGGGAAAAGAACATCAAGAATCATCAGGTTCTTCTCCACTGCTATCACAAGTCACAGTATCACAGATATTCTGAACTCCCTCTGAAAACAGCATCTACAGTGAGCCTGCTGCTGGGAGACACCTTCAGAACCCCACACTTACACTTAACTCTCAACATAAATTACACTCTTTGATTACATGCAGTCATCCCTGTGGTAAAACTGTCTTTTAGTATCAACCTCATCCTTCCCTGAATCTGTTCTCTGGTATACTTCAAGCCAGCAGTAATATCTGCAGTTACTCTTCACTTTGATGAGCAAAACCATGCAACTTCTTTCAGTCTAAGAAAAGGAGCTCTCCACAACCTTTAACTAACCAGGCAGTTTGAATTCATCTCCCACGAGAGTCAGTCAGTGAGGCTGCAGTGCTCAGAGGATGCTCCTTGCAGGGTGGCACTGGCACCTTGCTGTCCCCATTGCACCTTGCTGTCCCCACTGGAGATGTGTCCCTGGGCAGCAGGCAGACCCACAGGTTTCTCCCACACCAGACACCCTGACAGTGGCTAGATAAGCCCCACAGCTCTGTCTTCTCTTTTCCAAAGAATGAGACTCAGTATCTCGAGAAATAATTTTTACTTCCTCGCTAATGTTATGGATTCTCAGTTTAAGATAATCAGCCAATTAGTTTTAATCTAATTAAAATCAGTGTTTCACATCAGTTAGGTAGTTTCTAATTACATCAGTGTTTCACATCAGTTTTATGTCTTCTGCATTCATCAAGCCCCAGGTCAAATATATGTCACAGTGACAAGTATTAACTGCATCAGCCCAGTATTTTGATCATTACCACTTAAGCCCGGGCTTAGGCATAGGCCAATCAGCAAAAACTGACTCCCAAATGACTGTATGTCTTGAGATAAGCTATGTTTATTTAATTCTCTATTAAGAGGGTCATATTTTTTCCTTGGAAATAGTGATAAACGGACAGGATTAGCCTTGCCATGACATCAGACATCTGGATCCTGAGCAGTGTTTCAAAGATGACTGGCAATCAGTAGTAGTATTACAAGAGCTCTTTTATCAGCCTCATCCAAACTGGGCTTGCTGGGTACAGACAGCTGACAGAAAAGCTTTAGCTGATGTGACACAACGCTCTCCTGAACCCTGCTGGAGTGGAAAGGATTTATTATACTATTAGCACATTAATACTTCTCTGCTTTTTTCCCAAATATAGAACATAATATTGATTGTTCCTGTATTTTTTTTTTCTTTGAGTTGATTTCCACCATTTCTACCTATTCACTTTGCTATAATCTCTTCCTTCTACATTTTAAAAACGCATGGCTGTTGTCTGCAAGTCTGCAGATCATATACTGGTCCCTTGGTCCGTTTGCTCCCTTATCACTTTTCTGCAAGAGGCTACCTTCTAATTTATATTCATTATTAACAGCTTCTCCCATTTGCTGTATAATTTCTATACTTCTTTCACTTTCTCCCTAAGCCAAACCAATTTTCTAAGCAAAATAACTCTCTTTTTCTGTAATGCACTTTTTCATTGCTCTTAAACAGTTTTACGGTTTACCTGCTTAAATTCTTCCTTGCAGAGATTTGATTTAGAATTGGGTTTAGCTTATGAAATTGGCACTGTGGAAGCATCATCTACATTTAATATGTTCGATACCACTTTGGAATGCAACCTATTAGCAAAAAATGTTCCAAAATACTTTTAACCCCAGAGAAGAGATAAGTTATATGGAGTGAGAAATTAAGAGCCTTTTACAGTTTTGAATTAATGATCCCAAAATATCCCAGAATATGGCATAAAGTTGAGAGTACTTCCATACCAGGCATCTGATACCTGGAGAGACTTTGGGGGAAAAAAAATCAATTAGGGACTGAGAGCATTTTTGAAGGATGCTTTAAATAAGGAAATACTTTTAACCAACCGATGAGTGGAAAAGGAGAGGAATCAGACAAACGCCTATGTACACTTTTATGGAGATGGCTTCTGAGGTTTAAGTAAAAGATGGGGAGGAAGGAAGATAGAGAAACAAAGAAAAATACTGAGATATATTGGGTGCAGGGGGATTGTTTGGGGTATTTAGACTGAAACAAATGCCAGTTACATACAGAACGGTTTTTCCTGGGCATACAGGATGTGGTGGAGAAAATAACCCAATAGATCTTCCATCTTTTCTCTTGACCTGTCCCTTTTTTCATAATCTTATTTAACTCCTTAAAAGAACGGGCTGCTCAAGGCAGCTAGGCTAACTAGTGTGGCTCAAACGCTCAGCACTGGTTGCTTTTTCATGGTATATTCTGGTGAGATTCATGTACTACAGAGTCAGTAGGGCTCATACATTGTCTCCCACAGGATACATTTTCCTGGTTCAGCTGCTTCTCATTTAACTCAGGGGAAATAGCCCTGAACTGTGACAGTTCCTTACAAGATCAGAGGCAATTTCACCAGCTGCAATAGAAATACCACTGAGAAACACAGGGAAAAAAAAAGAAAACATCAGCTCCACAGAGACCTCCCCACTTGAGTTCAATCCCACAAGATCTCCACAGCCTGAACTAAAGTACGCTTCAGCTGTGCCACTGCAATCTCCCTGTGAGAGCGCTCCGCTGTGGTTTTGGTCCCTAATCTGTACCCACCATTCAACTTTATTGAGTTTAACAGAGATTACTTTCAGCACCAAAGTAACAAATTCCTTTGCAACAATAGTCAATGACGTCAAATTTGTCATAACCAACGAAATAACAAATTTTGTCATCTTAGACCTTACCTTGGTCAGGTAGCCTGTGCTGAGCATATCTAGAACAGCCTCAAAGCTGCAGGATGGATGCCCAGGAAGACAGTTCTGCCCTGAGCTGCTACAGGTCTGACAGCTGTGCTGAACAACACATCTTCAGGAGCTGGAGCTCTCTCAAGGCTCCACATTTCCCGCACAATACCAGTGCACACACAGGTGGTTGCCCCCTTGCTGGAAGCATTCATAGCCAGGCTGGCTCTGAACAACCTGGTCAACTGGGAGGTGTCCCTGCCTATAGCAGGGAGTTAGAACTAGATGATCTTAAAGGTCCCTTCCAACCCAAACTATTCTATGACTCTATGACCATCACTGGCCTTGTTACTTTCATTTTGAAACGCAAGGTGCAATTCTGCAGACTGGTGATTTAGGTCCCTGCTGTCCTGAGGTTCCCACTCGTGTGATACCCTGCTGTCATTTTAACCACACAGAGTGTTTTAGTAGCCTGCTCCAAGGAGCAGCTGATCATTTCTGTGCTTCGAAGGCACACGCAGACAGAAATAAGACGATACCATGTTTCAAAAATCAATTCTATCACATGCTCAATGATGCCTATACCCTCTGCTAGACTGCTGGGAGGTCTGGCGCTCTGTCCCAGCTCCCTGAGTGCCTGCAGAACAGCCTCACGCCTCCAAGGAAAGCTGCACAAGTAGCCTTAGCTATGCAGGCGCTCTCACCCGTCAGTGCCCTCTGCACCATTTGTGTTTTGTAACCACAGATGCACATTCTTGCAGAGTTCCAATATACAAGCCAACTAGTTACCATTTGTAACTAATCAATTACTAATTTGTAAATTGATCTTAACGGCAAGATCACACTTTAATAAATAGCTTAAAACTAATGCTGGTGAGCCTGAAGTGACATCAGATTTAAAAGTAGTTTACAGATTTTGGTATAAATAGAATCAGTGACACTAATTCGTTGTATTTTGAGGCACCAACATCATTTTCATGTAATAAAGGAGCCCACTCTACCCATTTTAATAGTTTACATAACCCTCACAGACAGGCACATCAAAATGAGACAGATGGGGATTGACAGTATTTCATCCGTGCAGTCCATGTTACGCTCACAAGCACACATGAGAACAACACTGAAGTCACCAGCCAGGGAGGAGGCTGCCAGGCTGGGCAACTACATGTATAACACAGCAGCGAAAGGAAAGAATGAGCCATCGTTTTCACAGCTTTACATTGGGATGCCTCCAGGAGCCCATAGCAGCTGGCAGATCTCAGCACCTCTTGCTCTCTATGCAGTAAGCTCCTGCTTGCACGAAGGAGCAAATTGTGTGATAATGTCACACCCTGCTGCAGTGCCAATGGTACGAGCTTCAACAAGACCAAGTGCTGAGTCCTGCACTCCTGGGGTATTTCACAAAACAGCCAAAGCTGTTCCTACCCGTGACTGCCCTGCTTTCCCAAGCAAGACCCCAACTCACGTCCTCCATGACAGCAGCAGCCATTGCACACAGCAGAGTAGGGCCATCAGCACTGCAAGGTACTAAGGGGCAAGGCCATCCCAGTATGAGGTAATGGGGGCGGGGCTGCCTACAGTGTGATGTGAGTGGGTGGGGTGGAGCCTGGCAATGCCTCTAAAGGGGCTGTCTGAAGACCTAGAGGGGTACTAGGGGTTTCTCTGGGACCTGTGGGCTGCTCTGTGGTCTTCCAGGATGTTTGGCTTGCAGGTGGACTGTGGCTTGCTGCTGGAGCCCCTGGGCTTCATCAAGGTCCTCGAGTGGGTGAGTGGGGCAGGGAATGCCCTGGGGTTGGCAGTTTGTCCTCCTGCTCAGAGCTTGACTCTGTGCCATGGCTGCGTAGGCCCCAGCAGGAGCACGTTGGTTGGCTGCCTGTCCACGTTGTGCAGCTAGTGGTGGCTGCTTTGCAAAGAGCTGCTCCTCAGGCTCCATCGAGGAGGGAAGAAAGCACTTCTGCAGATAAATAACATGCTGTACTAATCACAGCTGTTACAGCAGCTTGGGCTGCTGGGTGGTAGTTTCTTACATCCTGATTGTAAGAGATGTGTAGTTTCCCTACTTAACAGAGGGAAAGCAGGAGCTATTTAGAGATACAGCTTCTTGCTATGCCAGTGTACAGTTGTGGATGCCTGAGACTCCTAGAAGTGCTTGGTAATCACAGGAGATGCTGTGCTGGCTTTCCCTGACAGCATTCAAATCAAAATGGTACTTCCTCAGTAGAGCTGAGTGGAGTGTATACAAGAATCTTTGAAACTTGTTTTTTTGTTTTTGTTTTTTTTTTCCAATTACTTCTATAGAAACACAATGCATTGATTCCTTCTTGCTTTTGCTTTAATGCTTTTTCATTAATAACTTATTTCTTTGTCTGGTTCTTAGTTTTTATTAGCTGTTTCTGCTAAAAGGCTGGGATGGTTTCCTTTGAGCTTCAGTGGTGTGTGTTAATGTCTTTGTTTCCATCTCTAGATTTTTTCCATCTTTGTTTTTTCAACATGTGGAGGCTTTCATGGTGAAACTACCCTTTTAGTTACCTGCAAGGGTGTGGTGAACAAAACAGTTACAGCTGTGTTTGCTTATCCATTCAGGTAAGATTATCTGTTCAGTTGTTACTCATATATCCTGATTATATTTTCTTCTTCACTTTCATTTATCTGTCTCTTTGTGAACAGCTCACATATACAAATTAATATTGTGACCCCCTTGACTTGAGCTGTGGTAGCTGAGGGGAGAGAAGAGCATTTTAAGTTGTAACAGTTGAAAGCTCTGTGATCATTGGTGTGCTGTGGAGGCAAGGAGGTAGAGGTGACAATTGACTGTTTCTATTCTGTATCACTACCCTAAGCTATATTCTGCCCATGTGGGAAAGCTACATAAAGTGATTAATCTATGAAACAGTACAAGTAATCATAGAATCATTAACATTGGAAGAGACCTCTAAGATCATCTACAGTCTTAACAATGTCTTTCTCCATCCATAGTTGATCTGGGGACCCAGGTAAGACTGTTTTTGATGCACTGTTGTCATAGTATCTTTATGCAAAGACAGAATGGAGATGAGCAGTTTATTCCACGATAGTTTTTCTGAGGATGTCCAGTACATGACTAAATACTCTGCTGCAATTGTAAGGCAAGTGCAAGCTGCTTTCCAGGAGCATGAGGAAGAAGGCTCATTCTTTCTTTAAGCTTTGGCACAACCTTAAGAAGTGCATGTTACTTGCATGTTCAGTAAGCATAGGTGTAATGATAGAAATGGATTCAGATGCTAGCATGTGAAGACCACTATAGGAGTACAGAGCTTAGTCACAAATCTCAGCTTTGTAGCAGCATGTGGAAGAGAAGGTAGGAATCTGAAATGCTTCTGTGCTGGTTGTTGAGTTGTTGCTACTGGTTGCAAACTTCATTGAGCTTACTTTGCTTAAAGATCCAGTACTTGCATTTGTAGATATGCAGTTGTTCCTTTTAAGTCTTGCCCCTCACCTTCCCTGCACATTTAAGTGCTAGCCTCCAAAATGTAATATGTCTGCTTCCAAACAGGGGCTGCTTTCTTCAATTAGTTTAAATGTAAGATCAACAATTTTCTCTTAAAGCTACTGTTGCATATCTCAATGTAGGATAGGGAACAACCTTCAGAGATCTCCATGTACCTTTGTATTGTATAACTGATAATGTTGTTCAAACAATTTTTCTTACAAACTTAAACAACTGGGATGCTGCAGGAAGCAGTGGTGTTGTGAAGCATGACTGTACAAAACTTTTCTGCATAGCAGGCTACAACTATGTAACGTATTATCTTTTCCAGGTTGAATACTGTTCGATTTAGTGCACCAGATTCTAATCACTGTGGTGGTACTTGGACTGACATCTATCTTGTAGGCAACTTCTCCTCTTCTGCACAGTTCTTTGTTACGCTTGCAGCACTGGCTTTCCTCTACTGCATTGCTGCCCTGGTAGTATATGTTGGATATAAACATGTGTATCAGCACAATAGCAAGTTTCCACTAACTGTAAGTAATTATTTCCATGTCTTATCTTTTTATACTCCTAAAAAGGATGAGAAATACTGCTAACACAAGCCAAATCTGAATTAATGAATGAATACTCAGTAGTTCCAAAAGCTATGCGGAATGTGAACTACGTATCTTGGATTTGTGGCTACAGCACTTGAGCAGAAGGAGGAAGGAACCCAAAGTCCTTTAATATAGAATCACTCAGGTTGGAAAAGACCATAAAGATCATAAAGTCCAACCACAACCTAACCATAGTGCCCTAACTCTAACAACCCTCTGCTAAATCATGTCCCTGAGAACCACATCCAAATGGTTTTTAAACACATCCAGGGATGGTGACTCAACCACCTCCCTGGGGAGCCTATTCCAGTGCTTAACCATCCTTTCTGTAAAGAAGCGTTTCCTAATGTCCAACCTAAACTTACCCTGGCACAACTTGAGGCCATTTCCCCTCGTCCTGTCACCACTGAGAGGAGACCAACCCCGCTCTTGCTGTAAGCACCTTTCAGATATTGGAAGAGAGCAATAAGGTCTCCCCTCAGCCTCCTCCCCAGACTGAACAGCCCCAGTTCCTTCAGTTGCTCCTCATAGGGCATATTGTCCAAGCCCTTCACGAGTCTTGTTGCCCTTCTTTGGACCTGCTCCGGCACCACAATGTCCTTTCTGTACTGAGGTGCCCAAAACTGAACACAGTACTCGAGGTAAGGCCTCACCAGTGTTCAGTACAGGGGCATGATGACTTCCCTAGTCCTGCTCACCACACCATTCCTGATACAAGCCAGGATGCCATTGGCCTGCTTGGCTACCTGGGCACACTGCTGGCTCATATTCAGTTGACTGTCCATCAGTGCACCCTTTCCATCAGGCAGCTTTCCAGCCACTCCTCCCCAAGCCTATAGGGTTGCCTGGGGTTGTTGTGACCAAAATGCAGGACCCAACACTTGACCCTATTGAAACACACACAGTTAACTTTGGCGCATTGATCCAGTCTATCCAGGTCCATCTGTAGTGCACTTCTCCTGTCCTATACAGTTACTGAAGTGAAAACTAAAATGTAAGTCCTCCTAAAGTGAACAGCGTCTTCCCCACAAATTCTTATCTTTATTATGTATTTGAGTATACAGTTATTCTGTGGGGAGAGGTCTCTCCTGTTAGTCACTGGGAACTCCCCCTCTGTAGAGTACCTGCTGTGCAAATGTGATAGAGAAACTGCTACCCCGTGGATTGTAATCACCTTAAATACCAAAACCCTGATCCTGAGTGTTTCTGGGCATGATCTAGAATACCTCTCAGTCCTAGTGACCTTTCCAGCCAGACTTTGGGATACCAGCAGTTCAGACTGCTACCCCAGTGCTGTGGAGCTTTAATTTTCAATACGCGCCAGCCATCTGGTTTAGAAACAAATTTCTTTCCAAGGATAAAATTGCTTATTGCTTGATAGATACAAAAGGCATACATGATTTAATAGCTGATACACAATTTTATAACCCATGTGGACTTGCAATTACAATATTGTTAATGTCTGATGCGCTTGTGTTCATCAGTACTGATGTGGTTACTCTAACGTAGTTGAAAGTCTGCCTTATTCTCTTGTGTGCTTATGACTTCTTTTAAATCTTTTAATGAGTACTTCTTTTGTAGGACTTGGTTGTAACTATTATAACGACCTTTCTGTGGCTGGTCAGTACTTCTGCTTGGGCAAAGGCACTTGCTGATATCAAAATATCTACGGGGGCTGGCATTATTCCACTAATTGACTCTTGCAAAGCTCCAGAAACAACTTGTCATTTTGGCTCTGTGACCAGCATGAGATCTCTGAATGTGTCCGTGGTACGTATGTCTTATGCCGTGAAGTGTTCAATGAATGTTGTAAATGTGGATGGTACCTGAGAAGCATATTCTCATTACATGTGTTGATTTAAGATTGCTTTGTGGGGATGTTGGTTATACTATGATATATGTTGATACCTTTAAAAAAAAAAAGGAACTTCTCTCTTCCTATAAAGGAATAGAAACAACTTGAAGGATGTATATTTAGAGTTGTTAGATATGATAGTTCTCAGACACATTTAAGTCTCCTTGCTATTTCTGTCTCTAGCCTACAACACCTTTAAAATTTCTCAGCTACCCAAATAGTTCACTGATTGCTGTGAAGAGGAAACAATGTGCTTCCTGCTCTGTCTTCTGGTACTGAACCTGAATTTTTTAAATCAGCTGTGTGAATTTTTACACATCTTATGTTCCTTATAAGATGGTTGGCATAGAGTGCTCATGTGCATGCCTTGCAGCAAGGTAGATCTGTCTCACTATAAGATCTTCCTAGTGCAACCTGCTGTTCAGAACTCCAGCTGTTTTTTTTATTGTCCCAGTACAGTGATCAGTTGTGTGCTCTGCATGTGCAGGGGGACTGAAAAGCACCTGTATTTCTGTATGAAAGACAATATGTCAACTATCTGATTTCCAGAGAAGCCTGTTTAAAATATTCATAATGCTCTAGAGCATATGCAGGTGTCTTCCTGATTTGGAGAGCTGTTTCTGGCTTGTTTTGAAGTAATGTTCTGCATTGTTGGGGTGTGTTTTTTTGTTTAACCTAAGCTCACTTTTTTTTTCTTAACCTACAGGTATTTGGTTTACTTAATATGGTTTTGTGGGGAGGAAATATCTGGTTTGTGTACAAGGACACCAACTTGCACAGCCGATTAATCAGAGGTTCTCAAGTTCCAGGGACATATTCAGCTCAAAGAATATAAGAACAAGATTATACTTTGAAGTACTTCTACTTTTACATCAGACTGCCAAGAACATGGAGCCATTAGGATTTATTTCAGTAATAACTGATGTTACAGACTTCTGTTTCATGCAAAGTATTACCTTGATGTAGTCTTCAATATTTCAACTGAATTGTTATCTTGAAATATATTATGCCTTAACAAAAAGGCTGTACAACTCTGTGCAGTATTTTTAAGAGAAAATGTTGAGGTCACCTAAATGCTGGCACCTTGGTGGGGGGGTTCTTATGTTAACCTCATAGGAGGGATGAGGAACGAGCACCTCTGTTTGGGTTTTAACTGCAGCCTATTTAGTTCTAACAAGCCTTTACTGGAAAAAAATGAAATGCAAATACAACCAGGGCATGTGAAATCACAATGAAAATGTAGTTCATCTTCTTGGTAAGATTGATACCGTGCAAAAGCCATCTGCATAAAGCCTGGAGCTCTGTCAGGATTGCAGACATCACACCTAGATTTGCAGGTACTCCATTCAGATTACAGCATCAAATCTGCCAACAGGTCTTTCTTGGAGGACATTAATTTCTATTTAATATGTCTGAAGATGCTAAACAGTAACAACAATCTTCAGACAATAAAACTGTGTGACATTTCAGTATAAGTTCACTCATCAAAGGTGCATGTGCACTAAGTAACCTACTGTCTCAGACTATGCTCACATATTGTGGACTCCAAAGCTGATATATTCCAATGGCTAATATCAGAGTTTCTATTCCTTCCTCTGAAGGATATGCACAGTCCTTGAATGTGGAAGGGTTGGACTAGAGCTGTCAGGATATAAGGAAGTCTTCATTGACACTGCTCAGCTCACTTGTATTTACTGAGAGCAATATTTGATGGTTCCTGTGGACATCTATGTGAAGATACCTGACTCTGAATTGCCTAGAAAGAGTGTGTTTTGTCTAACAAGCTCTTGTTTAATCTTTGATTTCTTTAAGCTATGTCATGAAAACAAGCATATGCGTGCCACTGTATATGATGCAAACTTAACTGTTGAATGTGCAAGAGCTGTATTTCTGATAGTAAACTTCTAAGTATAATAAAGTTAGTGTGGCTGCTGAAAACAGAATGTGCTTTGAGTCCTTACTGCTGTAATAGGTGCAGACACATTGGGATGTGGCTTTAGCTACTTCTGACCTTGCTAGCTGAATGAGTTAACTGTACTGTAGAAGAGCTGTTAGACTAATGTCTTGAATTGGATTTTGGTGGGTGATTTCTGTTTGTTTGGCTTGGTGTGTCTGTTTTATTTTTCTCCTTTTCTGGGTGGAGGCTTTTTTCCTCTTTGAGAGGACCATCTCTTACTTGAGCAGATTACAACTGCCTGGTGCCGTGCAGCACTTCTGTCAGCCTGTAGAATGGGGCCTTTTATTACCCCTAACTGTCCAAAGTTCAATTTGAATTATATTTTAGAAGCATTATGAAATGCAGTGTTCATGTGGCCTTTTTAGCAGACATTCTGTTTCTTCCCAGTTTGAGGATAAGGGTTCTGAAAGCTATGGGCATCTTACTGTTTCCTGCTTAACAATACCATCTCTATTACTGATAAAATAAGACTGGCTTGCCTATTTATGATCGCTCATGAACCAAGTACTGTATCACCTTACAGAGGCTTATTTTGAGGGAATGTGGGAGAAAAGTAGTACTGAACTCCAGTCCACACATTAGGAGTATGATATGCAGAATCATAATGTGGTCTCCTTGAGACCTTCTCCATACATCTTGCTTCCACTAGCTCTAGGAAGCTGTTTGCTGCACCTCCTAGTAGGCAAGGTGCAGGGTGGGAGAAGTGAGATGTTAAACAGGCTACTCCTGTTACAGGTTTGTTCAGGGCTTGGTGTGGGGTTTGTTGTGACTGTGGATTTTTTTGGTAGCAACGGTGATTTGTTGTATCTTAGTCTGCTTTGTTTATATAACTGGTGTTAGCTGAACACCTGGTCAATGGCAGCTCTGTGGGTATTCTTTAGGACCACCCAGTATAAATTGCTCTGCAGATGCTTTCCTCTGAAGGACTGATAAAACTGCCAATACGTTTTGCTTTTGGCAGTGCTGTTGGTCTTTGTATTCAAAAATCTTCAGGCAGTCAGTGGTTGGTTTTAATGTAGTACTTGACTGAACCATCCCCACAGCCTTGCCTGGGTATCTCGTCTGTGTCAATTGCCAGGATGTGTATGCTGTTAGTAGTCTTAGGTTCTTGGCACTTCCTTTGCATCAAGCCTTCAGAAAATGACTCCTGGCTGGGTTAGGTTTGTCATTTCAGTAGTCTTAATTGGGTCTTGAAGCTTCACTGGCATTACTAATGTCAAGCGCTGAGCCTCATCTTGCCTTTCATCTCTGCTACCAGCTGGGTCGTGCCCAGCAGAATTGCACTGGGCTATAAATAGTGTGAATCTTGTTGAAAGGCTGTAATTACAATGCTTAGGCGTTAGCTAATGCAGGGCATGAAGCTTTTATCAAGATTTAAAGTACTGGGCCAGACAGTTAATTATAAATATAAGGAGGCATTATTTTTAAGTGGTCTTGCACTAACTGTTCTCCTGTCTTCCAGGAACACATGCCAAAAACAACCTCTGCGGTGTCCTTTCTGACCTCTTCTCTTGTATCAGTTCCATGCCCCAAGTACTAACTTCAAACCTTAAATTCTTACTTCTCCTTGAAGAGATTCCTTTAATCAAGGACTGCTCTGAGAGTTATCACCAATGGCTGCTTTTGTAACAGCATGTTTATATTGTGTGTACAGATGGGAAGAGAGAAAAAGTGTTGGTTAAAAAAGGAGGGGAAAATAATAAAAATAACTTTGCTGCTCATAAGGTTTTTCTCATTTTTTTTGGGGGGGGGGGAAGGGAGGTTATGTCAAAACTATCGGTCCTTTTCAGCTTTCCTAGTAGAATTATAGACACTTGAGACTAAGGTTTAAAAAAAAAAAAGCCATAGGATCACTAATACAAGCTTACTACAAAGACAATATTTAGGTGTTAGGGTAATTCCATTGCTATATTTTTAATTTCAGAGCAAACATATTTGTGACTTGATCAAAGCTTGCACTGCTTTGAGCAAGGTTGAACCAAGTTTTTTTTTTTCCAGTACCGTACTGTGTTTTCCTTTATCACCTGGTGGGTGACTGTTTCCCTTTGTACCTTGTTATTCTTTTTTAGCCAGAGGCTCCCTGCTTGCATCACGCTTACTTCAAGCATGCATTGAATCCTAAAGTCTAAAATGTCTGAGTTTTCTCATTGCTTAAGGAGATAAATAGCTAATTATTGACTAATTAAGCTCTTCAATCTCATAATTCTTTAGGACTTAAGATTATATACAACGTGTATTACTATTTTTCCCTTCAATAGTGTTTTTTTTTACAAAATTAACAAAATCTTGTTCCTATTTACCACGTGAAGCTCCAGTTCTACAATGAGCTGTCACAAAAAATGCTGTTGGAGTCACTGGTGTATCTTTGTTATAAAATGCTAATTGTATTTTTGCACATGAGAGAAGGAAGGGGTTAGATCAGTGTATTCTTCATTGGCCAAGGTCTAGCCTGCAAGTGAAGCTGAAACTAAGCTGGGATTTAACATGCTCTCCTTCTGTAGGGTCTGTATCTTCATTCCTGTTCCCAGTAGTCTGAAAGTCCCTTACGCTTGCAGACAAAATGTTTTCCATCCCTGGAGTGCTTCCCTTAGAAGACAGACAAACATGGCAAATGAGACTAAAATTGTTAAAATATACAAAAATTGATATAGTTTTAGAAGAAATTCAAGTTGATGATTGCACATGTGGCATACTCAATCAGGTAAATGTTAAAGGTGTCCTGGCTCTGCAGGCTGAGGTGAATGTGATGTGCAGTCCATGGCAAGCAAGATTTCAGAAAGAATAACCATGTGTCCCTTCCAGGTTCATTAGGATAAGGCTTGTTTTGCTTCAGAAAGAGGGGATTGCTGTAGAATACTGCTGGCTTTGATGTCTGTTGGAGTCCTGCAGCTGAGATGAAACGGGACTTGGTGCAGCAGGAGCAAGCAGCTGCTCTCATTTACACTGGACACCCACAAAGGGCTGAGGAGCCTTTGCTTTGAATTGATATCACATCCATGCTGGCGGCACTGAGGTGCTTAGTGCCTTATTTACTGACAAGAGCGAGGGGGGGGGGAAACCTGCATGATTTACCAGCTTTATCTTGACTGCATGAGCATCTCTGTTGCTAACAGGAGATGCAGTGTGCTTATTCCTCTGTGCTGAAGGAACAAAGGGCTTGGAGGTCTGCCAGGTCTCTCCAGCTGAGCTATCCTCATCTGGCAGCAATCTTTGCAGCCTTCAGTAGTGCAAGCTCAAAAATCCTCTGAGACTGTGGATCCTCCTGGTAGCAAGCTGTAGCTATGCAGCCCGAGCACATGCACTGAGGTGTGATTTGTAGTGTGACTGTGAGGGGCTGGAATCAGAAGCCCAGGGTAGGAGGGGAGGCTGGGCACTGGCAGTGGAGGAAAATGGAGCCAAGGGGTTGGTATGGGGATACTGCTGGGGAACTTTCTGGCTGAGAACAGAATCCTGTCATCGTTAAGAGATGTCAAAGGAACTGGCGAACTTGTGGCTTAGGGTTCCATAATATGTGATCTGAGGGCCAGACCTGTGCAGCTGTGCTGAGAAATGTACTTGCTGAGTGCATCAAGTCCCAGAAGAGCCACTGATATGGCAGCTGGCATGCTGTTGGCAGTGGGTGAAGGTACTGCCACAACCCTGCAGGAAAAGTCATAGGAATTGAAGTCCAAGAGAGATCTGGCCACGTCACATCTCCTGTAGGTTGTATGAGTAGAGTCACTCTGGGACCTGTATCATCCCTGGAGATGTTCAAGGAACGTGGAGATGCAGTGCTGAGTGATGTGATTTAGTGGGCGTGGTGAAGGAACCTGGCTCACTGTTGTTGCTGCCAGCTGTCTATGCCCTGCCAGTGAGAAGTGGCTTGTACTTGGCACTGCACCCAGCCAATATCTGAGCAATTCCTCATTTATCCATAAAATGAACTTCTTGGCTGAAAAAGATGTTAATGCTGCCAGCTGCATTTTCTTCTTACCTGTCTGCCAGGCAGTTTGCCTTAACACAGCCATGAAGGAGGCTCTGTACAGGTCCCTTAGAGCCTAATTCTCAGTCTGAGTAAAAGCTGGTGTAGCAGATGCTCCAACAAGTTTACTCATTTAGTTTCAGTTTGATTCAAGTATTTTTCTACAAGTACCACACTCTGGACCACAGCTGTGCTTCCATTCTGTGGCCCAGGTTCTATAGCTGTCTGTTCTAGATTATCTGGGCTGTTTCTTGCATCGTAAAGCAGCTGGGGTTCTGCTTGCTGTACCTCCCCACTTGGGGTGGTAGCCTGTCAGTTGTTACATATACTGCTGCTCCCAGCTCATTTTTATTTTCCTATATACACACATCATTCCCTAAATCATTTTCCTCTGGTGATTTCAAATCTAATTCTCCACCACATTCTGCAGATACAGCTATTTTTAATTTTTGCATCTTGATCTGCCTTTGCAAGCATCTAATTTTAGCTTTGCATTTAATACAATCAGGTTCCCTTGGAGCTCTCCTTTGCTCTCAGGCAAATTGCTGCACTGTGCATCTTAATCCTTCTGCTGGATTCTGCCATTTTCTGCTTCTGTCACTTTTCTTTCCTTTTTTTCTGAACTGTAAACATTGTATTTCCTTTTCGAGCCTTTAGATCATACTCCTTTTCAAGTTTGGTGGGGTTCTCTTTTAAAGTGCAATTTTAATAACTGCTGTGATTGTTTGCTGTTTTATGCTTTTGTGTTGGCTCTCTTACCACAAGATGTTTTAGTTGTATCCCACAACCGTTGCAGTGATGTGGGAATTGTGTTCTCAAGTTTCACTTCATAAGCTCTACAGTAACTGGAGAACATATGTTCAGTATTGTCCCTCATCCTGCAGGCTAAGATATCACACCCCTTCTTACATAGAGAAGGAAGTGCCTGCTGCCTGGAAGGTCTTGTGTGGTTTTTTGTTGTTGTTGTTGATTCTCTTGTATCACTCAGTTCTTTAGCCAGATCAGTTGGTACAATTTGGGCAGCAAATTCTGACTGCCTGCAGGGGAGGACCTGAAGTTTGGTATCCAGCAAAGAAACCAAAGGTAGGCATACACTGGCTGTCTAAAGATCGTGGGATCTTTTTTTTTTTCTTCTGTGCTCTATTCTGAATAAATCAAAAGGAAGCTATGATGCCATCAGATCAAAACTATTATTCTTTAGCAAAAGGGCTTTGTGGAATATTGTACCTTGGGAGCCTTTCCTTCCCCCCATCCAGAGGGTCAAGCATCACCTGTAAACTTCTTGCTGACACAATGTACTTACAGTACTGCTGGAGCAAGACATGTTTATGCCATGGAAACAGCCTGCAATTTTACTGAGTGTTTCATGTTGGTGCTTTGTCAACCAGCTGGCAAAGAAGATATCCTATGCCAGAAGCAGAAGAGGAGAGAAAAGAAGGCGATGTGCTGGTAATAGGTCTAAAGGAGAAATATGGTGCTACAGTCCATTGCGCTGCAAAAGCTCAGGGCTGGGCTCTGGGCTATCAGAGGTTCTCAGCAGTGGCTGTGGCACACGAGGCAGCTTGAAGACAGTGTACAAGCAATGACCAAGGCCAGCGGTGGTAACAGGGGAGGAGATAGAGCTGGAAAAAGACACAGAGGCTGCTGGAAACAGGCACAGGGCTGGTGGGATCTCATCCTCAAAGATGATGAATGCAGGTAGATCAAGCAGTTATGGTTAGAGCAGAACGCGACATGTGACAAGAGAGGAGATGAGGGGATTATTTTTAGCTTTAGCTTCCACAGAGGCTGTGTATCAAAAGTAATGAGAAAGGACTGGCTGGCACAGGAGCCTGTGGGGTTTGCACTCAGCTATATGAAGAGTATTTCTAGGATGAAGCTGCACCAGGATGTAAATCTGATAAATATACTGCTGAATCTAAGCCAAAGGGTCTGTATCCTATCTTGTTCTGAGGCCCTGGAAGCTCTTAAAGAAATAATCGTTTCATTTTGATCATTTTTGACTGTCTGTTTTTATGTACATATGGCCCATGTGCCCATTTCATAGCTTTCAACTTTGCTGGAAACAGAGGAATGCTGCCGGAAAGCTGAAATATTTCTGCTTTCTTCTTCAAGAGACTACAAACCTATCCTCCTGTCTGCAGTGCAGTTACGCATACAGATCTGCAGCAAGTGCAGTTGGCCTTCAGGGTGGAGTGGCAGAGCTTGTTCCTGCCACACATCAGCATCGGGGCCCAAAATGGGCAGGCCTTGGAGGGTGCAGCTCTGTGGTGCTGCTCAGCTGCAGCCCCGGGCCATGCTGAAAGGGCAGCACATCTCCCCCATGAGAAGAACCTGCGCAAGTGGTGACAGCTGAGTTCTGTCTGGAGGCTCTGGGGCTGGCTGCTTTATTATTCTAAAAGGGTGAATCTGTGTTAAGTCTTGACAAACACTTTCAGGTCAGTGATGGGGTAGAACCTCTTCAGGAACATGTAACAGGGACTTGGCCGTACCTTGAGTGCTATGTTCAGCTTTGCGTCTCTCACTGTTAGAATGACACCGAGGCCCTGGGGCATGTCCAGAGAAGGGCAGCAGAGCTGTGAGGGGTGTGGAGCACAGGTCTGATGGGGAGCGGCTGAGGGAACTGGGATGGGTCAGTCTGGAGAAGAGGCTCAGGGGAGGCCTTATCGCCCCTCGGCGTCAGTGCCACGCTGCACACACCTGGTCTATTTACGTCTATGTATGTGTACAGACGCAAAGGGCCGCGGCGGTTCCTTCCCGCGCGGTGGGGCTGCCGGGCCGCTGGAGGTCAGTGTTGTGCCGCGCAGCGCCGCTCCCGCCCTCCGTCAGGGCACGGCCGCGGCTCCCGGTTTACAGCTCCGTGCCGTCACGGAGGGAGCCTGCGAGTGCCGAGAGCGTTGGGGGGCTGAGGGAGAGATGGAGCCACGGCCCTGCTGCTCCCAGAACGGGATTTCAATAACCTAGCAGCCAGAAGCTTTGCTCAGGAGGAGCTTGTCCCTCCTGTCTGAGCCTGCTGTGTCTGAGGGGTCCATCTCCAAGTGGTGTGAAGTAGCAGCCGTGTGGGCAGATATTCTCACCTCTGCAGTCAAAACTGCTCCCCTGTAGGTCTCTTGGAGACCATGAACAAATACAGTGTCAGCACTTTTACATTCCCTGATAAAAATGAAGTTGTGTGGCCAGAAGCTGAGACATTTAACGGAAGTTCTATTTGGTATTAATACCAATGTGAAAGCAGAGCATTTATGCATTAGAACAGTATTTTCTCTGGAGAAAAGCACTAAAACCACAGCATTATGTTCCCACAAGCTATGGGGGTACGAGACCAGTGTGGAAGAGTGAGCCGTGCTCTTTTGTAATCTCTCTTGAAGCTTCCATAGCAGCTTTATTCCAAAGGTACTAAGTGGAGACACAGCAGTCAAACACTACAGCAGAACTCACACTGATTTTGGCAGACTTTAGATAAAACTAATATGCAGTGTGTGACAAGCAACTAGAGGGCAGAAACTGTTGCCCTCAGCCACCCTGCCTGAACCATCAGAAGCCTTCCTCTTGCAGTCTCGGTTTATCAGTGCCATCACTCTAAAATAGATGGCACCAAAATTCACACCTGTTCCCGTCATCCAGTCTGTCCTCTCCTGCACACAGCAGCATTCTTGCCTTCTGAACTCTTCCAACGGTGGAAAAGCCTCACAGTCTCAGCTAACCATTCCAGTAATTAAATGCTCAGAGCCTGCACATCGTCCCTCCTCACAGTCCATCTAGTGGTTTCCAATGCTGAACATGTGCTCTCAGAAACGCTTCTGAATGGAAAAAGCACAAAGCTGGTTGAACCGATAGATGAGGTTTCTAATACTTAAAGCTGCACTGCACAGCATCCTTTCATATATTCATACAAGTAGTAGGTGTGTGGGTAGGTCAGTCATTTTTGTCTTCTCTCCTTTTGCTCAATCAAAAAAAAAGAATAAATAACTGAATTCCTGGTGAGACATGGGGCTGTTCTTGATTCCTTCACGGGGAAAGAAGTCAATAGCACCGGAGGCAGCTGATGAGGAGGCTGTAGCTGATGGGGGTTGCCTCTTGTCCCAGGTAACAGTAATAGGAGGAGAGGGAAGGGCCTTAAGTTGCTCCAGGATACGTTCAGATTGAATATTAGGAAACATTTCTTCTGAGAAAGTGGTGAGGCATTGGCATAGGCTGCTCAGGGAGGTGGTGGAGTCACCGTCCCTGGAGGTGTTCAAGAAAAGGGTTGATGTGGCACTGAGAGACATGGTCTGGAGCAGTCACAGGCATGGGCTGATGGCTGGACTAGGTGATCTTAGTGGTCTTTCCAACCTCAGCGATTCTGTGATACTATGAAAATGGTGCTGCTTTTACATAAAGCTGAGGCTCAGATAAAGCTGTACTGTTCCTTGATTTTGTAGATCCTGAATGTAAGTTTGTGCATGGTAAAAATAAAGAATAGAATGAAGAATTAGATGGAGCTGGAGATGAGCATCACACCAGCAGTGTAGGTCAGGAAGCATGCAGCTGTGCGTTAGGTTCAGCACACTGGTTTCCCCATGCAGCAAGTTGCATGGAACTGTACGATGGCTTATTCTGTGGGGACTGCCCCTAGAAGGGCTGGGTGCACCAGGAGGTTCACCCACCCTGAGCAGTATTAGCTCTGAGGTCTGGCAGAGTACCTCTTTGTAGAGCCATCAGCTGTTCTGAGGTTACCAGCGCCGGGATAGTGGCTTTCCTCCAGCTGTTGGCCAGCTGTGGGGGGCTGCAGCACCGACAGCATTGGCTGTGACAATGAGTTTGCTTAGATGGATGTTCACAGCGTGCTGTGATAACATGTTTTGCCATTGTTGTCTTTTTTTCCCTAGAAGGAAGGAAGGAAGTTTGTGTAGCTCAGCAGCAGAAACAGCAGTAACCAAAGATGAATTTTTATCCATCTCTTTCCAGGTTTTCTGGCTGAAACTACAGCCTGTTTCTGCCTCCTTTTCAACAGGGGGGTCATTATCTCTTATTCCCAAAAGTAGAATGAGAAGAATGGAGGAAGCAGAATGGTTGCCCCAGAGAAATGCCCAGGAAAATAGGGTTAAGAAAATAATGAAAACAGTGCATTTAACTTCCACTGGTAATGAAGATACAACATTTGGAGGCGCTGGGTGTGCCTTTGGGTCTCTCTCTGTGTGACAATGACAAAGCAATTGGAGTCACAACAGTACTACCAGTTACCATAGGACTTCCTTAAGTGACTGGAAAACCACCTACACAGAGATTGCATGTAACGTATTTACAGCAATGAATGCGAACAATGGCGGCTGGAGCTCCGACCAGCCCTATTGGTGTTGGAGGGGCAAACAGCACTATAACAACCACCACAGCCACAGGAACTGATAACACATTCAGAGACCATAAATCACTCTTTCCTATCTCTATCATTGTGTCCATGACACGCTGGGTTTCTGATTGCTCGATGAAATGTCATTTGACTCCAGACGGTCGCTGCTTGTGAGGAAAGCTGTTCCTGAGCCAAATCACTCCTTTGAAGAGCAGCAAAATGCTGCAGCACCGTGAGGAGTGGCTGTGTAACGCGTGGGATCCTCAGTGGCATTACCTCCCCGGCCATGTCCCCCTCGTACAACAAAACCAATGTGTGTGGCAGGATCTTACTGTCCCCCCTGAACCTAGACAGAGTGTTTTCTGTTGCCACCAAGCTGAGATTAGTCCCTTGATGCAAAAACAAAACAAAACAAAACAAAACAAAACAAACAAACAAAAAAAAACCCCACCTTTTTCTCATCAGGAAATAAAAGCATATGAGCCACTGAGAATTAAGTAATCATTTATAATTACTTTTCTTCCAATTAAAATAATGTTCTGAAATCTTGCAGTGTTTGATTGTTTTATATCAGGTTCCTAGACAGCACTTACATTATACACACTCACACTTGGAAAAGATTATTTCACCACATGTGTTTACTGTAATTATTCTTTTAAGTCTGCTCCACTTGATTGTGTAAAACACTGAATGTGCCAAAGGAAACACCAAAGGTGAAGATATTGAATGCCGCTCGTGGTACAAAAGAGAAATAAGCTGAAAATGTTGACATGAGGCCCTGAGTTGCCATGACAAGATGTGGGTTGTCTCCACTCCAAAACTGCTTTCAAGCTATGTTCTTTTCTATGGCAAGTCTGGCTGAGAGGGAAGGATGAAATAAAACACTGAACGAAAATATTTCTAGCTGTTACTAGCAAACTTTTCAACTCTAATCTGCTTTTCACCCACTCTGCTTTTCAGACTCAGCAGGGACAGGAGAAGCAAGCCAACCTCACTCTCGGCTCTCCACGCAGCTGCACTCCTGGCCCCGTTCACTGGGTCCATGTGCACATTGCCCTCCCTGAAAGTGATCCGTGGACATGGCCATGTTGGTCTGGGGGCATGGAGCTCTCCCAGAAGGAAGCTGCCAGGGGCTACAGCCCAAGGGGCAGCAGATGCTTCTGTACATAATGGTGCTTTAGGTTCTTTTTCTCACTCTTCCACACCCTCCCTTTCTTGTAAGCAACCCCCACTGCCTGCGGAAACTGTCTCTGCACATGGAAAAGCAGGGGCTGCATTCTCCCAGATCACAGTCACTGCCCTGTTCCTTCCCTTCTCTCCCAGTCTTACCCACATATGTCAATGTTAAGCCCAGCTTTATCCTGCCCTCACGTCCACAGCAGAGGCCACCTGATGTTCTGCAGCTGAAACAAGGAGAAAGCTTTAGGCCTGGTGTAACCAAGTGCAGCATTCATTCAGGGAGAAGAGTCAGTGTCTGGGCTGCTGGGCTGTTGAGGGTAACTCCCTGTCCTCAGGCTCCTCTTTCCACTTCGGTACCTTCACTCTATCCTGGCCTGGTGCTTGAGATGGCCCAGCTGAGGGCCTGGCAACTTCTCTTGGCTCTTCCCTCTTCTCTGAAGTCTCTTTTTTGATTGGCACCTCTGCTCTGTCTGTCTCTTGGCCACTATTGCCTGTGGAACTTGACATTACTTGCATGGCTGCAGTGGGCCGAAGGGACTCATTGCTCTTCTTCCACCGCCGGGCCCCTGACTGGGTATTGAATTCGTACATTTTGCCAGTGACTTGCAAAGGAGAGAAGACAAGGAATTAAATCATGCCTACTTTAGCAGGTTAAGATGAGACAGATCTCCTCATGATGGGGCTAAAAAGGAAAAAATGAAACACCTGGAAACCAGATGAGTTTGGAAACAGAGACAAGAGGGAAAGCTTCATTTCTTCAAGGAAATACGATGACCTGGCAGTTGTAGAATCATGGAATCATTAAGGTTGGAAAAGACCACTAAGATCTTCCAATCCAACCATCAGCCCATCTGCACCATGCCCACTAACCCATGTCCCACAGTGCCACATCTCCACGTTTCCTGAACACCTCCACCGCCTCCCTGGGCAACTACCAGTTGTGGTCACTGCCCAAACGAGATGCTTCTGCATCTGTATAAAAACTGGCTGCAAAGATTTTTGGCCCTTTTCAGATTTTGTGAGCAATTTCCACTTGGACACCAAATGTAAGTCTCTACTCTTTCAATTCATTTACTGTTCAGAGGCAGGTGGAAAAACTGCCATCCATCCCGTGTGATCGCCTTACCCTGGTCTAATTTACTGTCTCTTGCTAAACAGGTAGAGAATCAGGAGCTCTAGTGGCACTGCTTTTAATTAAACATTATTAATACGAGACAAACAAGGCCTGCAAGGAAATAGTGGCTGTGTGTTACTGCATGTTACAGTTTGTATCAGAATTAATGGTTTCTGACACATCAACACAACTCAAGCAATTAAAGATGAAACTGGATCTCTTCACAGAGTGTTTCCTGAGTGCTTACAGGACAGACGTTACAGCAGCCCAGATCAGGCAGCAGCTCCTGACTGGCCCTCCTAATCAAATTCAACAGCTGATATGCTGGGAATTATTAAATCTCATCTCTGAACTGCCAACACTTGATCCTCTAAGGTCTGGAATGAGCCATGGAGGGGAGAAGGGAGGAGCTGGAAGGCCTCATTTCTCTGCTGGAACCACAAAGCCATGTTATATTGTAGCGCTTGTGTCAGGCATGACTCAAGTGCTATTGCTCGGGGGTCTCAGATAGCCAGAAATGTGATGTGGTCAGCTTTGTGAGGAAGGGAACCATCAGATGCCCTGCCACAACAAGACCAAGCAGCAGGCTGGAGAACATCCATGTTTAGCATTGAACAAATCCAGTTACAAAGGGGACTGCAGAGCCCATCCCTCCCGCTCCTCTTTATAAATAGCAGGTGGGCTTGGAGCCAGCCCAAACCAGCCTCGAGCAGCCCTCTGGATGGCCTTAATTGCACAGCAGGGCCCCGTTTGTTCACCCAAGTCCCTGTGCCTAGTGTTTCCTATTAGCTCACAGCCTCAGAGAGCCTGGAGCCAGCTAATAAGAAACACAAGTACAGACACTTGGGTGGAAATTTGGCCAGATTAATCCAAGGCTCAGAACACGCCTGCCTTTTTCTGAATAATTTGAGACCTATTGTTTTGGGCCTATTTTCAGATATGTCTGTTGAAGGCCTATTTTGACTGAGTGTGCCCCATTTCACCAGTCCCCGTTCTCCATGCTGGGGCTCTCAGCTGCCACAGTTTATCTAAAAGCAATCGCTCTTTCTTGTCCTCCCCAACCAATGATGCTCAGGACCCAGAGAAATGGCAGCAAAGCCCTGTTGCTCTCTGGAGGAGGTCTGTGCAGAGCAATCAGCTCACTCATACAACCAGGGAGCAATTTGGGATGCAGAACCTGTACACCTGCAGTTACATCAACCTGTGGCCATTTCCCAGACAAGGGAAGGGCAAAACCATGGAGCTGTGACAACAACCAGGGCAAGGGACAGGAGCTGATTCCTCCCCTCCTCCCACCACCAGCACCAGACCCATACATGTGGGTGAGCAGTGAACAATCTGCCCATCAGATGTGGGTACATTCCTCTATTAGAATTGTTAGTAGGGCATTCTCCTGCTTTTCACTGTTTGTGAGATAGAGCTCCTGCTCTCCTTGGATGCAGCATACTTGAAGTATGAAAAGCAAATGTCAAACTGTATTTAAGTCAATTCATCCAGTTTGTTTCTGGCCAAACATTCATATTCACTGTTAATTGCTTTTTATTACCTGGGTCTCTGGCTTCTCCATCAAAGACAGTGCTGAGTTTTATCATTTCCTGTGAAGAGAAACAAATTGTTAAATGAATCCTGTGAATTAGTTGAGCAAGGAAAGCAATGACTTGGAAATGTTGACCTACATGGATGGAGGAGGATTTCTATGACCTGTATGTCACATTCCTGTAGGCTGAGTTTAATCAAAACTGGCAACAAAAGCCATTTGTGGTGAAGGGTGTTGCTACTAGATGTTCAAAGGAGAATTACAGAGGTCTGACATGCGCCATACCTCCAAGTGTGCAACCACAAGAGGGTCACCTCCACCCAGGGGAAGGTTGGGAATTCCCTCTGCAAAGAACCTGCAGAGGGAGAGTGAAATAGTGGGAGCACATCGCAGTCTTTATACCATTACAGCAAAGAAAATAGTTACGGTATTTTTGCCACAGAATAGTACCAGAGAGGCTGCAGAATCTGGCACTTGGAAGTAAAGGGGCCATGGCGTGGGTGAGCACCACCACACGTGGGGTTGCTTCCAGATGAGGAAGTCAGTTGCAACACTACACTGTTTTGCATTTAGGAACAGTCCTTTTTCCTCCCTTACCATCTCAACGTTCTCTTTGGAAAAGAGTCTTTCTTTACAAACCGATGATCATATTGAATGATGGGGCTCAGAATAAAACTTTGTTTTGTTTTGTTTTGTTTTTCTGAGGATATCAGTACTCACCAAAGCCACTTCTTTCTTAGGTTTCTTCTTATCTACAGAAAAGTAAATGCACATAGCAAAGAATCAGTCACCAGATGGTGACTACAGATATTACATCTTTATCCCCCACTAAACAGAGATTCTTAGTTTTTAACTTCTCAGCTTTCTCAAAAGAGCCTTATTGCTTTTCACAGGATGATCCCTAACACTATGTGAAAAGCAAACACCTTCAGAGTGTTTTGGAGTGAGGATCCACAGCTGCCAATGACTAATCAAAATGCATACATTGAAAAGTCTTATTCCTTCAATAATGAACAAATAACAGTGGTTTCTTAAATAAAATTTCCTTCCTAAGTAGTACGAACAGATACAGAAATTCAAATATGTTCATTATTAAAGCTTATTCACATCTTTGTTCCACGAATAATTCCTTTCTTGTATGCCACTCCACACCACCACAACTGGGGATTTCTTTGGGGTGAGATCTCCCCACCTGGCCCAGCCATCACGGGTCTGTGCACCACATACTGCCCCTTCAAGGCATATTTTGAGGGCTCAGGTGTTATAGGAGCTCAGACTGGCTGTCTACCAGCAAGCGAATCATCCTTTGGGGATATTTGAACTACAAATGCAGATTGTTTTTGTTTTGTTTTGTTTTCCATGAGTGTTTGTACCTGCAAAGCTTGTGCATTCAAACATTTGGAGACAAACCAGGGAAGTGCTGCAGATCCAGTCAAGTCAAATTCAGACTGAAGAACAGTTTAGTTATGTGTGAATTCACCATGCTATTAACTCATCCCACGTGCAAACAAATGTAGTGGCATCTCAGCAGCACGGCATCGTGGATGATACCCAAGTAGTTGCTGTGATTTTGTCTCACCAGTTTGTTTCATGTCCATCCTTTGGAGAACTGCTTGCTGGCACCACTGGCTTTTGCAGCTGGGTGTGAGGTGCTCTGAGGCATTGTGTTGATAGGAAATCTATTCCGTCTGGCCTTTGGGCCTTTCTGCCTGCCCTTGGGAACCAGTGTTTTCAGAAAACACCAAGCATCGCTTTTTTGGAATGTGGCCAGTGCTGAAATGCCTCAAATTAGGCAACCAAGAGAACAGCTAGCTTTGTTGGGCTGTGTTAGCCGTGGTTTTTTCAAGCTGGGCGATACTATTGAGTAGAGGGAGTTATAAAAGTGGATTCTTACTGAGATGACACAAACCACGCTTGTTAGGGGAAAGCTAATGGGTCTAAAAAGAAGAAATGTGCTTAAAAGCACCTATTTAAAAAACACTTATTTTTGTATGTGTAACCTATACCCCTGCTAAGTGATACAGACCCCTGCAAAGGCACCAATGCTTGAAAATAAATCTTCAGGTATATGTGATGGTGCCAGGATGAAATGAAGGGGCTTGGAGAACAGGGAAGGTGGTTGAAGGTGCTGATGAGGGATGGAATTATTTTTTTAAGAATTAGCATCAGAAAAATACAGTAATTATTTACCATCCATGGCAGAAAACCAGACCACTCTGAATTTGGTTTTTGCCTAATAGTTAACAGACATGAATACCACAAGGACAACGACATCACTTAGGCTGGCATCCCACCATCAGCCAGGGTGTTTGATCAGAGTACTTCTGTACTGGAGCAAATGTATTTGTCTAGAAATGGGTTTACAAATTTTAAGCAGAATACTAAACTTGGTGTTGTTGAGAGGTGTTAAAATAAAGAAGTACACACCTGGAGCGTTTATCCTGCAATGAAAAGAAGAGTGAGAGATATTGTTAACAAATGTCTTGATTTCCCTGTATAAAAGTATCATGCTTCACTCCCTTCCACTTGGCAAGAAGGATGCGTTTCCTTGACTTCTGGGATATGCTTGATTGGTTTGGTTTACGTTTTTGTTTTCACTGAATGCCTGCTCCATTTAACACTGTTCCCAAACAGGAAAACAGCCCTGAGTGTTGCTCTGACACCTCACCAAGAGGGAATGATAGTGAAAAGATACACTCTTATTGATGATAGCATTATGGATTTATATAATCTGGAAAAAATGTATGTTCAGACATTCTCATCTTGTTCCATCCTTTGAGGAAGGTCAATTTTTCTGATCTGCTGTGCTCAGATAATACTCCTTATATATATGAAAGATTGTAAACGTATTTGAAAATATAAAAATGGCTTTTTAATGGGAAAGCCTGCCTCCCAATGAATCACTAGCTCTATTAATAAATAATAACAATGGCCAGGCTATATGCTCCTGGATTCATCTGTCATTTTTATCACAAGTTGCTAAACTCCTTGCACACATCACTTGAATTATAATCACCGTCATATATTACGTGTTTACATTTTCTCTAATTTCCAAGTGTACCTTGAGTCCTGAGAATACTTACATAAATCCTTTTCAAACCCCATGTAAGAGCCCTTATCTCTGTGTTTGTGACAATGCCAGTTTGCAGGCACCTCGGCTCCCAGCAGCCATCTCTTGCCACTCAGAACCAGAACTGTTCCCAGTGGCTTTTGCCAAGAGAGAGCACCCAGAGGTACCGTGAAGCTCCATGGGTCAGAGCCTTGCAACAGGCCAGGGGAGCACTGCAGGAAATCTGCAAAAGCTTTGCCAGAACAGAGAATTTGGTGTTAGCGCCAACATTGGAAACAGCCTCCGAGCAACATGGCTGAGAGGGAGGAGCACATGTGGTACCCACCCTTGTGATGTGCATAGAGTATGGCTGTATTTTTGCTCAGCACAGTGAGGTACAGACTCCAGTTGCACCTTATGAGCTTAGCTGTCATTAGAGGTCATAACTGCTACATCAACTATGACCTTCCGCTAACACACTTGCTCAACTATTAGCAAATCCATGAAAAACAATCCTTGGACCCTTTCTGTTGATTTCTTGAAACCAAACATTAGGATCATAAAGTCATAGAAACATCATGTTTGGAAAAACCTCTATGATCACCTAGTCCAACTGTCCACCTACCACTAACATTGCTCACTAACCACGTCCCTCAGTGCCACATCCACATGGTTCTTGAACATCTCCAGGAATGGTGACCCCACCACCTCCCTGTGCAGCCTGTGCCAGTGCCTCACCACTCTTGCTGAGAAGAAATTGTTCCTAATATCCAACCTGAACCTTCCTGGGTGCAACTTGAGGTCACTCCCCCTCATCCTATCATCCTATTGCCTTATACTGCTGCAGCCAGCAATTGCACTTACTACAGCAGAGGGCATATGGCTACAAAACACTCAACCAGGATTCTCACTCACAGAGGTGTGCTGTCGGCTCGAGGTGCAGGTGGGCAGCGGGCACAGAGCCACCTGGCCAGGAGGACTCCCAGGTGCCCCAGCAGCCCCAGGAGCAGCAGGCTGCCCAGCGTGGTGACAAATGGCACATACCACGCCGAGTCCAAGTAGAGGTTCTCCCTCTTCGTCACCACTGTAAAGCCGGGCTATTAAAACAAGATAGGAAACATCTCTCAGTGCCGCATTCCTGTACAGCACCGTTCCTCTGGCTGAACTTCTGCACTCAGACACCTGGTCTGAGGTGCCCCAGGGCTCTGCTCATGATTGGCAGAGGCAGATAGCATCTGCTGGATTTGGTGATTCATCCCACGTGCCTCTATGTGAAGATCGAAATGGGCCACAAGCTTCAGGGGTAACCACAGGCAGTGAAAGAGAGCCCACCTACTTTGCTGCTTCCAGATCGTTTTAGTGTCTTATATTAAAATAGGCATGCCATGGTGGGGCTGGAAAGTCTCAGATTGCCTGAGAAGCTGTGAGCATGCTGTCGGAGGGTTTGGAAGTTCAGGGAATACTGCCATTATCAAGATAATGGTTTCTCGTTACCTAAGGCAAAACTGGAATTAGGTCATCTTCATTGCAGTGATCCTTTGTAAAAGGAGCTGAACCCTGAGGAATTGTGTTATTGTACAGAAATAAGTGAAACTTCTTTTTTTTCCCTGTGAGTTGCTCCAGAAGGGAAAATCACATTTCCCGAGCAGCAATCTCCCACATCCTCCATGCGCCAGGAGACACAGCTCTGAGCTGCCATATCTCTCAGTGCTAACAGCTCACTCATTGGGGTCGCACCATGAGACTATCCCTATGCAGATCAGAAATTTCTCATTTGTTCTATGGGGTTAATGGTTAATGGGGTTAATGGTGTGCTTCTACCCATTCTGATCATCTTCTGAAGATTTTATTAAATTTTCTGTAAGACATTTGTAATCACATTGTGTATGAAATTTAGTGGGATATCTGTTTGTTTTTCCATCTAAGGACACCTTTCAAAAAATGGCACACAGCTGAAATGGGTAATATCTGTAACTATCGAAAGGAAGTGTTGAAAATGAAGAAGTGTCAGTGTCTGTTGTCAGTCAGCAGGGCTGAGTACGCCAAATTTTTAAAGAAACTCTCAAATAATCTCAAACCACCACCACTGCAGCCTCACTGGCATAGAAGTCACAAGTGACTTCGTGATAGGGCTCCCCATCACTGAGCTACCAGCCTTCCATCACCAGGCTCATCAGGCTGCTGCCTGAACGCAGGTAACAAGAGGTGATGGGAGAAGGTGCTGTAATGAAAGCGCTCTTCTGGAAAACAGTCTGTAAGTGGAAGGTTGGTATCTCTGGGGAGGCAGATTTAATGCTGTGGTATGTGGGCTAGACTGTTTGCTGTTGTGGTGAGGCAATGGGAGAAGAAACAGAAGTTTTGTTACTCAGCTTAACTTTTTGTTTCCATATCAAGTAATGGGGAGGAGAAGGCTGTGAGGAAACCATTTATGCCTTCCCAGCAGAGCAGTAGACAATAATGGGATTATTAATCAGTCTACAAATTTGAATTTAAGCATTTCCACAGCAAAGCTTCCAGATTTGTACATGCTGCTTGGAGTACCTTCTGATTCTGCCAGATTTGGACAGTTTCACAATGAATAGCTCTTTTACACTTTCAGTATCCTCATGTTCTCATTTCTGCATGCAGTGGAGAAAAGCCAAATGACATCTGCAGGCGGACACAAAATGGATGGATCCTGGATGACGGTGAGATGGCATGGCAAGGGATGAAAGCAGTGATCAGCACAAGGATGGGGACGGACTGGTCTGTGTCCCTCTGACTGCGCTGCTGCAGCATGCAGGGGGAAAGCAAGAGCTGCTCATATCCTGGTGGAAATCAGCCAAGGAGCAAAAACAGTGAGCCAGAGCTTCCCTGGGACGGATGTGCCAAGGATCAGGTTGTATCATGGGGATGCTGGTCTGGGTGTAAGGCCAGAATACCAGCCATGGATCATGATGGGGCCCAAGAGCTCAGGAAACACCCAGCCCACCTGTCTGGTTCTCCCTGTCTGAAACGTGCTAGGGACTCAGAACACGCTGAGGATCTGCATAACTGCTTCAGTTCCTGACAGGCAGCTTGAACTTTTACCTCAGGGTGACCTTGGGGTGGAAAGGTGTCTCTTGTAAATGATAAGGATTTCTTGTTATTATCGTCTTTGCCTATTTTGGCTTTGGTAGGCACAGAGTAATGCATACCACTACTAAAGAAGCACACAGAAGTAAAGGATGCTGGAGTAACAATAGCTTTAAAAAAAGTAGTGCATGGGGTAATTTTAAGGTTCCAGGCAAAGGTTAACCCCTACTCTTTCCTTATTAACAAAGCTGTCAAAATCCTTAACTTTCCAGTTACCTGGTAATGGCAGAGTGCCTAGTCTTTTTTTTTTTTTTTTACCGTTTCTTTTTAGAGACTACAATACAAAACACACGTTACAAATGTGTACCTGTAGCCACTCCCCCATGACACCAAGCAAATCAATCAACATTGGCTTCAGTGTAAGAACACAAAGATCAGTGCTTCCTAAAACTGGACCCACTAATAGGTTTTTGCTTTCCCTTTGCATGCATCTACCCTCTTTTCTTCAGTCTCATGCGGATTAACCCATGAAAGAACTGCAGAATAGGCATAATTTTCAGTGAACTTACCGTCGTGGTAGTGACAGTTGTTGGGTTTGGGATAACTCTGATGCTTAAAGTCACTGTTCCAGTTTTAACTAGGTGTGTAGCCTTGTTCTTGGCAGACAGTAAATTGTCATCTGTTATGTAGACACGCAGTCTGTAAATCCATTTCGTATCAAGCCCACTCTCATAGTCAAAGGGAGATGCAAGAATCAGCTGAGATGTGTTGGAGCCAGCCACTGGCGAAAAGGTAAAATGATTGTTCACATTGCCTGCAAGTCACAGTAACGAACAAACAAACAAATCATCAAAAAAGGAAGAAAAGTGAAGAAAAATCCCACATTAAAATGAACACATGAAGAAAGAAAAGGATCGGTTTCTATTGACAACCTTCTACGGATCACTTAATGCACATGTAGTGGTATGGCTCCTTGATCTTCTTGACGTCATATAAAATCATACAAATAAATCATAATAAAATCATGGAATAAGACTCTCTATAAGGACACAGCTGAGACAAGGCTGTAGAAACTCCTCAGTGCCATCAAGCATATGAGAGGAGACTCTCACCTCACCTGAATGACTTTTTCTTGCAGCCTGGAGCGCACCCAGAAGCACCAGCACTCAGCCTGGGTGAGGACCCTAGGATGTTGCAGTCCCACTGCTGAGGTGGCCCTGCTATGGCCCCCTGGCCACATGGGCACCACCAGAATCTCCATAGGTCCCTCCAGTCTCTTCCCATCTCTTGTTTCTCTGCCCAGTGCACACCACACAGCCATTGAATGGCTCCCCCTGTTGACAGCTTATGATTCAGAGGGGTTAATTTCCACCAAGGCTCCCTCTGTGAGCTGCTGCAGGAGGCAGAGAAGAGAGTTTGGTGCGTCTGGCCTTTCATCTCCTTTACTGGAGATCTGCTGGTGACCTGTGTCACCAGAAGTACCTTGGTTCTGCTTATTTTGCCTTGTAGAGCTCCAGAGTTGAGGTGACTTTGAAGGACACACTGTGCAACAAATAATGGGGCCATGAACAGCTAGCTCTCTAGCTTAAAGACCGACTGCACAGCACAGATCACATCTGTACAACCAAGCCTCGAAGCCTGCACTTAGAGGACCCCTACACACTGCACCCAGCAAGGTCCTGGGCTCTTCAGTGATGCCCAGGATTGCTCTGAGGCTGTACTGCTTGGCACAGACCAAAATCATGCCAGCAACTACAGTTAAATTTTCATCAGTGTGAGTCAATAGCCTCAGCTACAAAATCAGCAACAACAAAATAAATTCACCCAAGAGAGTATATTCCCTTTTTCTGTGAAGTTGAATATCAATTCGTACTCTTTTTCAAATGGATGCAACGGATTCACAGGTTCAATAGTTCTTTCTTATAACGGGGTTTTAGTGCATGCAGCATAGAACCAGGGCATGCAGGTTTGCTCAGTTATTTTGAACCACATGCCATTATCTAAGTGAAAGTTACACAGGGTAACAGAAATCACCATGGTTTCTCAAGATTTACTCAACTGTAACTGCAAGTGAAATTTGACCATGAAGATATTTCCCTCATTCTACTGAAGTCCTTGTCAATAATGCAGTTAATTGCGCATTAATTAATCAATCCAAATGTGTAAGGGCATCATTCTAGATGGTGGCAGCGAACTTATAGAGACATACCTTTTCAAAAGCAGCAAAATAATGATGCATGAAACTTGAGGATCACAATTAGCTCTCCATAAGAAGCAGCACACAAACTGTGCTAGATTTTTATTTACAAATCAAATTGAACCATCAGTTTTTAAGCATTTTTGTGCTGTTTCCAGTTCACACACTGTGACACAGTACCTTCTTCAATGAAGTAACGGAAAGACCTGGGATCAGAATCACGGTCTTGACATTGAATCCTGAAGCCATTGACATTGGTCCCAGCTGCTAAACTGACTGGGATTTGAAATGAATAGAATTTGGGTGAACAAACGGGTTCTTCATCATTTACTTCCAAAACATTGACAGTTACCTGAAAGAAAAGAATAATAAAAGCTGAAGTTCTTCCACTCTACTGGGTCAGAATTTTATTAACTTCAGAAACTATTTGGATTTGCCAGTTTTGCTCTTTAAATTAACAGCAGTTGAAGAGCAATGAACCTCTCTTCCAAACTAGATTCTACCAGAAAACATTAATGTTCATTTGACCTTTACTACTTCTTCTGAGCACCACTCTTTTGGGAACAGGTTCCTTAACTTGAACCATGTTCCAAAACCACAGGGATTCCAATCTGATGTGTCTGACTAGTTGAATTACCTGAAGTGTGTTATAGTAGAAATGATAAATATTCCCCCGATACTCAATAAACTTCCTTTCCAACACCTCAAATTGCTTCACAGTTACTGGTTAGGCTTCTTATTACTATTTAATAATAATTCAGAGCACAATCCATGGAAGGGATGAAAATTCCTTATAGACTGACCATTCCAATGAAAGAGAAATGCTGGTAATGGCCTTCTGCATGTCTGGAACCACGCTTATTACACCAGATCTGCTTAATGTCAGCTGGTGTTATCTGGTTGAGAGAAAAAGCTTACCACTCTCAAAGCTCTGTCCTTTCGTGCTTGTTGGATTTTAATATATAACAGATAAACCTGTCATGATTACAAGTTCCTGATGCTAAGTTTTCTTTAATGATTGCCTTGAAATATTACAGGTGATAAAGAGATAAAGTACCTCCTTCCTAGTGTCTCCATGGGCGGTAGTCAGCTGGAATAGAAAGCAGGCCTAGCACCCATCCGCCTCCCACCAGATGTGAACAAATAAAATGTAAGGTCATGACAGAGGATGCTCAAAGTATTCTTGTCAAGAAGAGAGATAAGTGTAGATAAAGTAGAGTGGATTTACTCACAGATGCTGTTGCAGTCTTCTCTTGGTCTGAGGCTTGCACTGTGAAAAAGTGTTTCTGAGTTGTTTCATAGTCTAATCTTGCTAAAATTTTCACATCTCCATTAATTGGGTTGATCCAGAATGCGTTTGTGTAATCCTTGGTCCCTCCTCCAGCTATAATGGAATAAGTGATGACACTGGGCGGCCGGTCGGCATCGCTGGCAGTCACTTTTCCAATACTGGATCCAACTAAGAAGAAGAAAATCCATGTTTCATTAACATTTTAAACTTAGAGGAGAAGGAATTACAGAATACTCATTCCTGCTTGATAAAAGCGTAACTACATATTTGCTTTAGAATTTCTCACCCCAAAGAAGTAAAACGAAGGCGTGAGAAACACTAGTTTACCATGTTGGGTATGGCTCTCCATGTATGTGTCTGCTAACAATAAATACCACAATGCAAGGAATCTGTAGAGAACGACAGCAGAAGTTCTCTGGTGGCAATGGCCACCCCAGAGCCTGGCACCAACACACCCTAATTACCTCCGGTGTCCAAGCACTGGCTTGAGTTGGAGGAACACCTTGACAAAAAATCACTGCTCTTCTGTCTGGGGAGTTTGAAACAGCACTTACAGAGCTCAGCACAGACAAATGCAAATCCTGCTCCTAGATTAGGGTTTAAGGCCACACTTGCAGCAATTGCCCCTGGGCTGTGGCAGGAATGGGAAAAAGCTTGGCTGCAGCCTGAGGAGCTGCACTGCCTGTTGGAGCACACACTTCCCATCCAAACACCCCTATCCCACTCTGCCTCTCAGGTGAGCTGGGTCTAAAGGGACAGTGGGGTGACAGTTTAACATCATGCCTGGGCCAAGGGAGTTCTCTCTCATCTGTACCACGGTCAACAGTGGTTTCTTTGCTCTACCACAGTCCTTCCAAAACGCTAATTTAGCGAAAGCAGAGAGACAGTCAAAAACAACAAATCCGAGTTCAGTTCCCAGCTCTGTCCCAGATTTTTTGTGTAACTGCTGAATTTGTCTGTGTCTCGATTTCTATCTGTACAACTGGAGTTCTTGCCAGTTTTGTCTATTTAGGGGTACTAGGTGATTGTACAGGACCCCACTTGAACAGGAGCTTCGAGCAATTCTCCTCATTCCAATAAATGAAAATACATTCGGAGCAAAAGTGTATTTGTCAGCATGACAACACTGCTTCTACCATGTAGGTGCTACTTACTGTACCTTTAGTAATTTCTGGAACGTTAAATTCATATGATAGACTACTGAAGACTGGAAAAAATTCATTCACTGGCTTTATCCTGATATAAATGTAAATGGTATCTGGAAATATAACGCAAGATGAAATCATAGTTAAGTATGGCTGTGAAATTTTCTCATGCATATATTCAAAATACATATGGTATTCCTCTCTCCGTGCTGTTACAGCACAGGAAAATATTTTTAAAAATGTGTAAAAAGGATACTTGCTTGAGTAGTCAGGAGAGGCGATATCTTGCACTCTGACAGTCAAAGAATAAACTTCAACTCCTGGATTAGATGGATTTTCTAAATCAATACTTTCAGCCATCTAAATTAAAAAGACGCACAATTGTATTTATACTCTCTTACATGAAGTCACAATACACATGATGGCGAACAGTTTTCTCTGCATTCTGTAGATGTGGTCTCCCTCTTGAATACCCAGAATAGTCCCGTAGGAGTAATATAGGCTATAAATCAATTACAGGATTGAATTTCAGGCTTTTCCTTCACATTCACAGTTTGGGTCCCTTGGCAATTCAGAACACTTTCCTTCTGCCTGTCTTCCCCGTAAGTGCAGGAACTTGTATCATTTGAGCAAAAGGTCTTTGCCTTTTACCTGCTTAATTCCAAGCACATGCAATGAGCTGGCTATTTACTGTGCCCTTTGTTGGCTCAACAAGAGCCTGTGATTGCTAAATAGCAATAGTCACCCCTTGAGCTCAGACCTGCAGACCTGTATTAAAGGTATCAGGTTCAGCCACAACTGTTTATCCAGGAACCAAGTAGCTACTAAACAGTGGCTCATATAGAGCTTTAAATCCTAATCTCCTGAACTCTGTCCCTCTGCAAGAGCCTCATAAACTCTGGGGCAGTGAGATTAAAGCACAGGCATCCACTGCTTTTTGTCTATAGGAGAACTCCCGGAGAGATGGGACACTTCAGATAGCCTATTACATTACACAAGCACGGTGATCAAAGGGCTGACAACAACTGTAGCAGCACTGAAAATGCCTTCTGTGCTGGTAGATGAAGCAGCTAAAGATGGCGGTCATTCACATATGTGCCTCTAATTAAAAACGAGCGTTAGTCAGACAAAATCATTTTACTGCACCCATCGCATCTTTGTCTTTTAGGCAGAATGCCTGTGCACTCACTGCAATTCGTGGGGTTTCTTTTTTTCTATATTTGTCTGTGGTTCTTTTTAAAGCAACAAAGCAACCGACAATGCACATGTCCAGCAGCTGGCGGGGATTCTGGCAAATGCAAATCATACAGTAGCTATTAGCATAAGGAAGTCATATTTTGACACGTCAAATCACACAAAGTACAAATCCCACCGCACTTTTGTGAATATTTACCACATTTACCATATTGCAGTCCTTCACAATGAAGAGAAGGACCTTCCATGATCTATCATGAATAAATAGGCATGAGATGGCATCAGATTGCTTTGTTTAATCATTTCAAAGTTGGTGCTTCACATGCCCTAAGAAACTACTTCTTTTCAGATGTACCTAGCACTTTGATTTATAACAGCCCTCTGTTCTCCAAATTCTGTAGGATCCATAGAAACTGTCCTATTAAAGGGTCTGTAGCTTACATCTCATCAAAACAGTCATTCTCGCCAACTCACCCTATTGCAGTATGAATTAACAGCAATTCCTTTTTCTTGTACAGGCAAAAACTCCAAAGTAAGAAATGACCTTTGTGAAAACTCATAAGATGCTTTCTACAATGAGACCACCTGACATAAAGCCACAAATGACTGACCACAAGTCGTCCGGACTCAGCAGACTCCAGAGCAAAGTTGTTGCTTCCAAAACCGGATAATCCAGTGAAACGAAATAGATTGTTTGGTGGATCAGCATCAATATCTTTACAGCTGTTTCTGAGATCAAGAAGAACTATCTCAGCAGTAGAATTTTCATTTATCTCTTTCCTGTTTAAAAGAATCGTTTCCCATCAGAGCTCCTTATATTTCTCTTCTTGAACTCCTCATATATTCCATGCCAAAACACTGACTTCCATTTATTTTCTAAGTGAAACCCTAGATCTAAATAGACAACAGCTGATGAAGCAATCTAGAATCTGAACCATATGCTGTGTTGGATAATAGCCCTATGTAATGGGCAGCACACAGTTTGTCGGCCACAAAGCCAAGACCTTGAAAATCCACTGAACTACAGAAGGCACCATGAGATTTTAATGCTCAAGATCATTTCAGTTCTTAATTTGTATTTTAAAACACCTTTACGACACTCATTTCTTCATTATGTTATAATGTTTTCCTGATGATAATTTCATTCTTTTCTCCTTAACTAATACCTGGACCATTCTGCTGCTTTGTAAAGCTCGTGTTTCTGGCCCTGCTGTTGACAGTGATGGTCTCAGTGACGCATGTGATGGAATTGGTAATGGACGGTGCCAATATTATCTTAATGAAAAAACTGAAATAAAAGAAATAAAGAACTAACTAAAATGTCATTATGGCCTCATGTTCCCTTGTACAATCCCTGTATATAGTCTCTCATTTTCTCCCCTAAAGACTTTTGCCTCATTCAGATGAAAGTTTGAGCTCAATGGACCGCAGAGACTGTTGTGTTGTCATCATGGACATTGTAACCAAGCAGTGCTCTGAAGAACTGGAATTCTCTTCCTGCAAGCCCATAAAACTATATGATTTAAATGCAAAACATTTATCTTAGCTGGTGAGCAAAGAATTTAAACAGATACCCACTAACCAGGAATGTCTCACTGCAGAGGCCTTGGCTTGAGATGCTGGATCTTTATTTGCAGAACAGTCCATCTACTGCCAGCGGCAGTTCTTTGAGATTTGCCCTATGCAGTGCTGTGCCCCCTACAGCATGGGCACATCCAGCACTTCAGATGGACAATTTTGCCCTCAGTCTTTCTGTACAATGGAGATAATGTCATTCCCTCATCTACAAACATAAACCAGCTGATCATCATAGAATCGTGGACTCTTTAATGTTGGAAAACACCTTTAAGACCATCTAGTCCAGCCACTAACCCATCCCCACCATGTCCTCTAACCATACCCCTCAGTGCCACATCTCCATGGTTCTTGAAAAGCTCACAAAGGTCTCAGAGGTCAGAGCCATAGCAAAGTCCATGACTAGGTTACTATGCACAGTCATATATGACAAGCAGCTCTGAGATCGGAGGACCCTAACTGATGTACCCTAAACTGGGTGCTGGGCTGCGGCAACGAGGCAGTAGTAAGGCAATAAGAGCATCAATACCTGAAGGTGGAGGGATTGCATTCTGGTGGGTTGTCATTGATATCTCCAATGATAACTGTAATCTCCATTTCACTGGAGTGCCCCCCATGAGGACTGTCCTCCACCCGGACTATCACGGAGATATTGGGATGGAGCTGCAGGGGAAGGACATCGCGGTCGATTCTCCCGGTCACCTGCAGCACTCCAGTTGCTGGGGGAAAGCAGCCAGCAGTTAGATGCTCACCCTCAGGGGAGGCAGTAAACACTTGTGGTATACTTGTGGGAGGACAGGATAGTTCAGGTAGCAAGCTGAAGTCTTCTATTCTCCAGAAATTATGGCTGGTTTAATTAGTTTTTTAAAATGATACGAAATGGCTTTGATAGCTCTGTGTAAGCCTTTCATAGATAAATACCCACTGCTCAAAAAATATACCAGTGGCAATCTCAGCAGAGGGCTTGGAAAGCACTTAGGTTTCATTACACTCTCAAGGAAATGGTGCAAGTCAGAGCTGAGTGCACCCACCAAGCAGCAAGCACAATGAGCAGGCTGTGCTGTCCTTGTTCTCTAGCTAGTAAGATGGCTTCACTTTCTGCTGTTGTATTTCAAGCACCCTTCAGCACCTCTAAATCTACTCATATATCAAAAGATCTGCTCTCAGCTTGTGTCAAGTGCTCTGATCAGCCATTCAATTAATTACTTTTTCAATTCTGTTAGCCTCTATCCAAAAAAGAGAAGATTGTTCTGGCAGAGCACAATACTGTTGCCAGAGTACTGAGAAGATAAAGGAACAGTTTGTATATCTCCTGCCTTTTGGGGTGTAATTGAGAGGGATAGTAGCAATACACAGCCAAAGGGCACAGGGAATCCAAAGCGTGTAAGGATAATCTTGATATCCCACAGCACTGTGCTGGGTGGCATATTCTACCACTGTGATAAGCATCTGTAAAACAACAGCATATGAGGGGCAGAGCAGTCACTGAATGTCAGCTCTAGGAGCAAAATCCTCAGGACAGAGATGGACGCACACCAGAGAGCATGGGGACATGGGATCAGCACATAGGAGATGACTCTTTAGAATGGCCTCACCTGAATAGGGGCATGAATAGAGCCATGCAGCTGAGCAGCAGTTTTTGTGCATCACAGTGCAAGAGCAGATTTCATGCAGGAGAGAGCAAGCTGTGGTCTAAGGAGTTGCAGCCATTGCAAGAGCCCCAGAAAACTCACTACAACTGTTAGAGAAGAAGGCAGCTGACTCAGCTTCTACTCAAGGAATCATCAATCTCCAGCCATAAGAAAACATTTGTCAACAAGTCACCTTTGGTCTACTTTCTTTAAGATATCTCATTTAATTTTATTCAGGTGATGGAAGAACTTGGCCATAAAAACGTGCTGAGCATTTCTTTTTTATAGGGACAGACACTAAAGAAAGTCAACACTCTGGCAAAAACATCTTCCTCTGTGTGGCCACTCTCTTTTTTGGGAGAGTCAGAAGGCACGTTTTTGTTTGTCTTACATGGATTTATGGAGAAATACGTGTCAGAAGACTGGATGCTGTAGAAAAGTCTGCTAGGAGAGTCTTCATCATCAGGATCTTTAGCTGTTATATTGGCAACAACAGTTCCTGGGCTTTGTTCCTCGGGAATCCTGTAGATCCTTTGTTTTCTACGAGAGAAAGCAATGTTCATTCAGCAAAAGGCATGTCTGTGTTTGCAACAGCAGCTGAACACAGACTTAGCTGAGCAACCAATTGTAGAGGTAAAGCATTTGGCCACACTGGGCTTGGAGTTGTCACAGTCAATATCCCAGTCACTGGTTCTGCCAGCTGGACTGCAACAGCAGCTGAGCTGCATTGTGGGCATAAAGCATGACAGAGCTGCAAAAATAAGCGTCCTTCCCTTTCCCTGCAACTTTTTCATAGTGAATGCAATTTGACTTTCACAGAACTGTGGAAACTGAAGATGGACAGGACTGCTCAGTCAAGCAGCCTGTCTCCCTGCAGAACCACCAACCTGTCATTTCCTGTAAATTCTATTATTTTTCAGGAGAAAAACAAAAATAGAAGCAGTAACACAGTTATATTTTGGAGTGAATGCTGGAGGCATCTGGGTTGCAACAGCATTACTAAAAAACATGGGCTGCTCCTCAGGTAGAAGGAAGAAAGAGCATTCCTGTGGGTGCCCTGCTGATGTCCCCATAGTGTTGCTCCAGTTTCCCAACGTCTGTCTGATTCATTTTAAATACAGACACTGTTTGGCATGCCAGTGCTCCCAGATTTCCCATGAAGTGAGTTTTATGGCTCAGATATGGTCTGGCAGGCAATTGTGTAGGATTGTTTATAATGGTTGCAACTGCATGTTCACATGGGCACTGAGGTATGCAGTTACGGTACTTGACCCATGTGCTAAAGCAGGTATGGGCAAGCATGCAAAAACTGTGCAAAGACTGTGTGAAAGGTGATCTGTTCTGAAACACAAAACATCTACTCACAAAAGTCAAAGGGAGTTGAAGATGCTCAACAGTTCAAAGAAGCATTGGGGGCATGTTTCAAGACAGAACCTTTTTTGTACATTTTAAACTTTCTGTGCCACAACTAACTGACTAGTGCATGGTTCCTAGTTCAGGAAGACATGAGTCCTATGCCCCAGAGAGGAATCACAACTCTGACCTCTCTCTGCAGCTCCATCTTCATAGCCCTGCCAGCCTTGCATGTGCCATTGCCTTGTCCCCACCAGATAGATCTCTCAGGAAGGAGTGGGCCATTCTCAAGCACATGCCCATTGCACCAAGGGCTCATACAGCTGGGCAGGAGCTGGGGCCATCTCCTACGCAGCTATGTCTGGGCTGTGTCCTGCTGACAGAAGACCCGCCACTTGCCAGTCCTATTTTACAGCACAGTTCAAGCAGACCTTTTAGACACTGTAACATAATTGCGAAGGAAGCACGTGTTTGCTTTCTTGTTTTCTTTGTTTTCTTGACTCCACAAGTTTTCCACTGATTTTAGCAGCCAGAATTTCAAAAGGGTGAATGCCGATGCAGTGCTGTGAACACCAAAAACAGATGTGCCTGCATATACCATGGGAACAATTAGAAAGACCCTTTGAAACTCTGCTCTTGACAGCTTTGATCAGGAGAAAATAAAGAAGGTTTGCTAACTTGTCAAGTTTCCCCAACTCCCATCTCAGCAGTAATTATTATAGTGTCAGAAAACACATAGCCCCAGCATGCAGCTCACATTTTAGCAGGGTGAGGGCATGCATGTGCATAGTGAGGACAGCTCACAAAGAGTAATTTAATTTCAAGCTCTTTACAAACCGAGCTTCTATTTTTGGTCTGCTGTGTCAATCTAAAAGGGAAAAGATTCAAACAAATACCGTGCCTTATTTGTGTCATACAACAACTCAGTCTTAGACATTAGGTGTTATGGATACTCCACTCGTGGCCTTGAACAAGAAGATAAATATTTAAAAGAGCTCCTTCGGCATTCCAGACATAAGGATAAATAAACAGATATGGCAACATTTGGATGAAATAATCAGTCTAGAACACAATGTGCAAAAGTTAGCACTGGGAAGTGGATTCCTGCTGCTTGCCTATCCACAGCACTGTGGATAGAGCTGTTCACCATTTTGGTTACTTCATACATGAAGTTCAAGCAGCAACAAAAATATCCATATCTCTTTCTATTATTTCATTCTTCCATTTCTCCAGGTTCTCTATTGCTCTAACAGCAAGGTCCGGATCCTTGACCACAGCCTACATAGCACCCAGAGGACGGCTCTAGACCAATGCCCCATGACCTCTTGGCATGGTCCAGGTGCTATATGGACTTATAATCATAAAGACTGGAAAAGATCTCTAAGATCATCTAGTCCAACTGTTCAACTACCACCAATATTACCCACTAAACCATGTCATTGAGTACCACCATCTATACATTTCTTGAACACCTTCAGGGACAGTGACTCCATCACCTCCATGGGCAGCCTGTGCCAGTGCCTCACCACTCTTTCTGAGAAGAAATGTTTTCTAATGGCCAACTTGAACGTCCCTTGGCTCAATTTGAGGCCATTCCCTCTCATCCTATCACTGTTACCTGAAAGAAGAGGCTGACCTCCACCTCATCACAACCTCTGTTCAGGTAGTTGTAGAGAACAATAAGGCCTGCCCTGAGCCTCCTCTTCTCCAGACTGAACCATCCCAGATCCCTCAGCCACTCTCCATCAGACTTGTATTCCAGACACTTCACAGCTCTGTTGCCCTTCTCTGGACATGTTTCAGAGCCTCAACGTTTTTCTTGTAGTGAAGGGCCCAAAAGTGAACACAACACTTGAGGTGCAACCTCACCAGTGCTGAGTATAACCACTGCCCTGTCCAGCTGAATACACAATTTCTGAAACAAGCCAGGTTGGCAGTAGACCTCTTGGCCACCTGAACACACTGCTGGCTTGTGTTCAGTCGAGCGTCAGTCAATACCCCCAGATCCTTCTTCTCCATGCAGATTTTCAGCCACTCTGCCCCAACCAAGCCTGTAGCAATGCATGCAATTATTGTGATCAAAATGCAGAACTTGGCACTTGGTCTTGTTGTAGACCAAGAATTAGCCTCAGCCCAGTGATTCAGCCTGCCCAGATCCCTCTGTAGGGCCTTCTGTAGGATTGACACTTCCTCCCAGCTTAGTGTTATCTGCAGACTTACTGATGGTGCTCTCAATCCCCTCATCCAAATAATCAATAAAGACATTGAACAGGACAGGCCCCAGTACCGACCCCTGGGGACACCACTCGTGACAGTCACCAACCGGATTTAACTCTGTTCACCATTACTCCCTGGGCCCATCCTGCAGCCAGCTCTTTACCCAGCAAAGAGTGTACCTGTCCAAGCCTTGGACTGCCAGCTCTTTGCATAGATAGCAGGAAAGATCTCGCCATAAATACTCCCACTGGGGACTTTCTACAGCCTCAGGATCAGAAGACACAAAGAGAACATCTAGAATCCAATTAATGTCTCACACAAAATGACAGAGATAAATCAACTGCAGAATCAGGCCAATTCTGTAAGAACTGTGCTTGTCAGCTTCCTGATTCAGAAACCATTCATCCATTGTGCTTCCCACCACAAAATAGCCCTCTGGTTGCACACAGGTATTCTTTCCTATTTCACAAATTTTCAACAATGATGTTCTTTATTTCAGCTAAAGCTCCATTAATTTTCAAAAGCTACTTCTGACTTCTGTGTTATGACACAACAATTTCCTGCTTATGACAGGGTCAGGAATGGCAATGTTTCAAAGAGGACTAAGGTCGTTAGAAGTGTGTGTGCCTGGGAAGAAGAGGAAAAGACAGATCAAAAGTGAGACCTTTTTATGTCTAGACATTTCTGCATGAATAAACATCACTACAGTGAAACACACATTTGCATGAAGAGTAAATTCTGTATGATTGTATTCACATGGGCTAAAACTCAGGCCTTTGTCTGAACTTGTCCAAAGGTCTTTGCGTAGCTTTAACCTCTACTTGCTAACAAGTACAACAAGCCTGTTTGGCTGCCCTTAGCAGAACCTGGAAAACTTAAAACTAATAAAAATATAAATAATAAAAAAGGGAAATGAAAGCAAATCTTTTCAGTAGAAGAACAGGAGTCATAACAAAATGAAAACACTGTTCTCGGTAGTACTGTGTTGCTGTATTAGTTTGCCCTCTGTGACACCCTCCCATCGGTGCCAAGGCAGTAAAGCTGGGAAAACATCTACATTCTCAGTACAATGGAAGTTTTTCACTCACGTGGTAAAGTAAGGGCTTTCATCATCGATGTTAATTATATTTATATTCACTGTTCTCGTAGAGTTTAGTCCTTCTGGATCTGTCACTGTTATATTTAAAAAATAGCTGTTAAATAAGAAAACAAAACAAGAATCACTCTTCTGCTACATAGAAAAGCACTGCCCATTGCAAGCACGTGGATAAGAGAAATTCTCACCAGTGTGGATCCTTCTCATAATCTATTTTTTTTCTTGAAATAATGTCTCCATTTTCCAAGACCTGGAATGGCACTGATTCAGGGAGTGATGAATACTTAAATGAAGAGGAGAAGGAATTAGTTTCTGCATCATTTTGTTTGAGCATCCCTCTGGTCGTGCACTGCTTTGTATAAGGGCCGAGGCACAGCGCAGTGTCTGACCCAGAGCCACGTAATGAAGCACAGAGACACACGGATGCATTTCCCCCTTCGGGTCCGGCTCCTGAATGTTCTCTTTTATATAACAACAGCCAACAAGGCAGAGCTGCAAAACAATTCTTAGCTAAAGTGCTGTTACTATTCTCCTTTCTGCAAACAAAGTTATCACTCCCCAGGGATTTTTGCTGATATCAAGAGAATTTTCCAATAGGCTAATCCATTTGCTTAACTGAGGGTCACAGTGTGCCCTGGGATTGTCACAAAAATGAGATTCCGTTGCCGTGTGAGCAGTTTCCTTACTGTCTCCTATGAAAGAATTTACACTGTGACATAGAAGACTTAAAACTTTACATACTTTCAGTCACTCCGATCTACTAAAAATGTTCTGAAGCCATTTTTTTTTTAAATACATGATTCCTACTGTATCTCTGATTAACTGCATCAAATTCTGCCTTCAGTGCCCCTTAATTTTGGAGTGCTGAGAACTCAAAATACAATCTGTGTTCAAACACCATGGCTGGGTTTCCTCAATTTATTATTGACAATGCTTCAACCTTTTCCAGTGCTCCTGATGATGAAGTGTGTTGTTGGAAGAGGCAATTAGCACTTCAGATGCAGTGGTTGATATAATTTCTGGTTTTTTTTCTCCAGCTTACTTTGAGTTCACCATTTTCAGGATCGGTTGCATTGACTCTGTAGATGAGTCCAGGAGGCGTTCCTTCCAAGACATAGATCCTTACAGCTGCATTGATAGAAGTGCATGCAGTGTTAATTGCACAAGAATGAAGGGCACACCAGCAAGAAGACTGACATTCTGAAGCTGTCTGGGTGCATTACTGTCTGATGTGTGCTTTCACTTCACCAGCGTCCTTTCAAAATTCTCACAGGAATGGACACAAACAATCAAAAGATTAAAAGGAAAAATGTACATCTGCAGACAGACACCCCTCACTGATAGTTGAGAAAGACTGATCTGTAAATAAGGTCTTCCCTGAGCTGCTCAATGGGTATGGAGCACAGCTGCATTTTGTAGATACACGTCTGTCTCAACCGTGCAGATGGGGAGAACGTGATCAGTTCTCCATCCCCATCCCCTTCACACCCTCCCCTGCCCCCTGCCAGGAGAGTTCAAAGCCTTTCCTCTTCATTTCTGCTTTTCCTTTACATCTATGGGGTGAATACGTGGTAGATGGCCTGTGCTTAATCTCTTGCCTTACTCAGAGCAAGGAGTATTCCCCCACAATTGAGCTGCCCCACACTCAGCCGCCGGCAACAGGCTCAGGCACAGTGACGAGCGGAACAACAGCTCCTTAGATGCCATTATTTGCTTTCTGCCCTTTGTGTCTGCTGAACCTGGCGTTTCTGGACTATTAATTGCTGCTGTGACCCCCGCTGACTGCTGCTTCTCATCACGGCGGTGGGAACCCCAGCGCAGCGTAATGAGTTGTTCCCAGAGGATAACAATACGAATATAAGGTTTAATGAGAGGGAGATGCTTTTTAATAACCGACGAATGCGCAATTAGTGTCTAATTGTGGCTGGTACTGTTAACTACAGCCATGCAGTTAGACAGATCAGACATCTGTGCTCACCAATTTATGGCAGCTCTAGCTGAGAGTTAAGCTGATGCACTTATTTGTAACAAGCTCCCACGTAGTATGTTTCATGCTGTGCCAATCCCCTGAAGTGTCACATTTAATTATTATTAGATTCCATCAGCACCCATGATACACAAGACACCCTCAACACTGAGAAGATGACACAGCCTCTTCCCTCGGGGAAGCTAATTTGCTTTACAAACTAAATGTTGTATGGAACGGAGCATCCACATGCTTAGTGGCAGTGGAGAAGCGGCTGCGCCGTGGCTGTGCTGCACTGAGCTCAACCCTGCGGACAGCCCAGCAGCACCCACACAGACAGCTGCAGCCTGTGGAGCACTGCCGTTCTGGGCCTGGGGGTTTGTCAGCCACTCCCAAACACCTACCATGAGCAGATGAGCGTAATATTCTCATACTAAGGAAAAAAAAAAAAACAATATAAGGAAAAAGTTTTTTACAGTAAGGGCAGTGAGGCACTGGAACAGGTTGCCTAGAGAGGTGGTGGATGCCCCATTCAGGGTCAGGCTGGACAGGGCTCTGAGCACCTGATCTAGCCGTAGGTGTCCCTGTGCACTGCAGGGGAGTTGGACTAGATGGCCTTTACAGGTCTCTTCCAACTCAAATGATTCAATGATTCTATGATCAAACGTCCTTGCCTAAGTGCTATTGTGGATCCAGACACTGGATGGATCCACAATCCACAGCAGCACAGATGCTGCTGCAGACTTTTCCTTTTTGCATCTCTGTGATCTGAAAGCAAACCTGGTTTCCTGTGTGCAAATTTTTTGCACAGCCACAGTACGCACTTCTTTAAATTTATCTTCCCTCTCCAAATCAGTCCAGTTTCAACAAACTACTGCAGCATGGATCCGTACTATGTTGGCTGCATCCCTACCAAACTTTGGGTTCGCAATTCACATCTCCAGGGCACTTCATCTCATTTAAAAAAAAAAACCACCAAAAAACAAACAAACAAAAAGATAAAACATACAAATATAAATAAAGGAACATATAAAAATAGCATTGCTTTCATTTTTTTCCTTTTTTTTTTTTTTTTTTTTTTGATTCTTCAAATGCATTTAAATGTCTTAATCAATTTTAGTTAAATCTTCAAGAAAACTAAAAGGGCATTTCTGGAGATGAAGCATGCCAAATATTTGTGTAAAATGAAGCCTTGATAGAAACAGCATCCTGTTCCACCCTTGTTTTCCTATAGGAAAATATTTGGACCACTTCAACTACATGCACTGTGTGCTGTTAAATTCTGCATCTGATGTCATCTTTTTGAGTGCTGCTCTTTTCAGGTGCCGCCATTATCTTACTTTGAGTTGCCATATTTCCCCAAAACACAGGACGTTCATTCTTATCTGCTACTTGGACAGTCAGTGTTTTGAGGTCAGTCCTCCCAGCAGTATCTTCAACAAAAATCTGTAAATCAAAGCACTTTGGCATAGTTTCATAATCTAGGATAGGGTTTCCAGTGGTAACAACCTGAAAATGAAAAACAATATTATTAGCACATCATGCAAGAGATGTAAGTAACAGTCTATAGGAGTGAATAAAAGTGAAGGAACATCAACAAGCAGTGAGCATTTTAGATCATCTTCCACTTACTGACACAGCTCTTGCCAGTGCAAGAAACATGAGGAAAAAAGGACAGACCAAAAAGTTGTGGCCTCGTGGAGCAATGCAAGGACATCTTGTGTGAGGGACAGTCTGGGAGGAGAAAGCCCAGCAGGAACTGTTCTGCCTTGAAGGCAGTGTGTTGCCTTCATGGCCACAAGCACATCTCCTTTGCAGGAAGGAGCATGCAGCAGGAGTCTGCACAGCCCAGCAGGAACAAGGCCCTTCCCTTTGTAAGTGGGTCTGGGAGAAAACTTGCAGGAAACCACAGGAAGGAATGAGCTGCAAGAGCACACTGCATGAGAGTGAGACCAGAACCGTTTGGGGAAACTGAACTAATTAAAAATTAACACAGGCCTTATGTTTTGTAAGCCTGATAATGCAAATGTTTGATTTGTTGAGATTTTTTTGAAAGGCTTCCAGCTCTGCACGTCAGCCCTTAAAATAGAAAGTGTTCATCAAATGGCTTGGCTTGGAAGGGAACTTAAAGCCTACCAGTTCCTTTCTTGTGCTGGGGGCCCCAGCCCTGGACGTAGGCCTGGACCAGAGCAAGAGCAGAATGCTGAAGTTCTACGCTACAATCCTCACGGTGGAAGCCAATAAAGAAGCAAGAACTTTCCTTTCTTGGTACTAGAAAGGAAAATGTAGCTGCTAACTTTGTGAATCCAGATGATCTCTTTTGAGGTTGCACTTGTGAAGAATGGCTTTGAACTGGTGCAGACTGTGAGTGGCTTACTTCGGTTACAGACAGGAGGGATGCTTACTGATACAGGCAGCGTTCAACACCTGAAGCAGCTGCAAATACAGTGAGCAGCATCTGGACTCACTCCGTAGCTGCCCACCCCTCACTCCACCTGAGAATCTCACTGCTCCTTGCTTTCCCCTTCAGTCCTGGGGAGCAGAGGGAGCATCACATCAAGATCGCTTTGGGCAGCAGTGTATTTTCATGCCCTCAGCACAGTGTTCATATCTCAGTAACCAGGACATTTTCAGAAACCCCAAAACATATCAAGAAGTGTGATATTGCCCAGGCTTGCTGCAAAAGGGCTTGGTTCACAAATACAGGAGAACCTGTGCTAATAGGTACTTATCTAAGCTGCAGGCCCCATAACTTACATACAAAATATTGCTTGTATCTCAGCAAAGATTTATTGGCAGTAAGAAGAGCTGAGGTATCTCATTTTGGACCACATTACTCTTGAAAATTGTACCAATCTGCTAAAATAGTGTAAATAAATAAAAGTATTAAAGTTCATCAAATAAATTAGCTAAGGACACTCATGAGCATTTATCCTTGCCTTGTGAGTTGCACGCATTCAGTCAACTGCTAACTTGCACACTTTGTATGTAGCTTTCTTTATGAGTTTCTCGTGACTGATATTCACCGGCTCAAACACCTCATTCCAATTCCTCAAGTGGGTTAGGAAGCCCCAATAACGGTTACAGTTCAGTCAAGATATACAAAGTCCTGACAGGCAATTTGAGTAATGGGGCTGTGGAAAGAAATGACAGTAAGCTGGCACTTTGGGGTGCCAGAGACTTTTAGCTATTTGCAGGGTCATTTTTCCTTCAGATTAGTTTTCCTGTCCCACTCATCAAGCAGCCCACAGTGCTGCACAGCGTGGAGATGGCACAGCACAGGAACGAGTGGGCATAGAAAAGGACTATATTTTGCAGCAGAAGGGACAGCTTTAATTCAGAATGCCACAATACAGCCTAGGAAGTGAGAAACTTCCAAGAAACCTCCTTGGAAACACCCAGAAAAGAACTTACTAAGTTATTTTTTTAAGACTCTCCTCAATATCTATCAGTATCTTTCAAAGGTGCTCAAAAGCGTCACTGTTGAGGCTCAGAGATACAAGTGGGCTGCAGTGGAGTGACAAGCATCGTGCCTCTGAACACTCACTGCCAGTGACAAATGTGAGGCAATGCTTGCTAATTTATCCAGCAATGAAAGCTAGCTGGAGCCAATAGGAACTGCCTTGCATTTGACACAGAACAAGAGCACACAATAGATAGAAATAGATCAGGGATGTGTGGAAGTGTGATAACTTCGTACCTCCAAGTGACTTCCTCATGGGTCACAGCTCTCATTCAGCGTTAAACACAGCTTTGATCTGACTCAGCTTATGATGTTTTGGAAGTGAGTCAAACTCATTTCAGTTCTAGGTGGGAGTGTCCAAACAGGAGCTCCGTGTGATTTAAATAATCCACTTTAACTTCATAGCAACTTCATATGAAGTAGGTTGAAAAACTTACAGATAACTACAGATAAACCCGCAAAACAGAACTCAGTCCTATATGCCCTTGTGATTATTGTGATGAGTGGTTTCTGCCTAGATGCAGTTAAAATTCTAATCAGTACTGTTACTCGTTTGTCATTTCTATTGCAGCATGTCCAAATAGTACTACAGTCTGCGTTTAGAACACCTTTCTGATTAACAGATGAGTCACTGTGCACTGCCAATTCTCAGCAGCCCAGGAGCCGCGAGCCGACAGGACGGAGCATTGCCCAGAATGAACAGAAAACTCACCCTGTACACAAGATCTCCTGCAGGTACAATAGCAAATGCTTCCGTTAGTGGATTTGAATTTACTATGGTAGGATGTATTGCAACAACTCCAGAAGACAATGGAGAACCAGTTACGTTGAAGGTATAAATGGAAACACCAGCTGGTGCATTTTCTTCAATGGTCCTTGTTGTAGGTAAGCCCCTAAGCAGTGGGGTTCTTCTCCCTGTAAGATGAAAACGATTGAAAAATTACTTCTAGGAGTCTCAGACTGGCAGGAGCACACAGCTGCTGCCGAGAGATTCCATTAATGAGCACAAAATGCCCTGATTCTCCTTTTGCTCACAGATGGTGGTGTTGCACTGCAGTAAACCCAGTACTAATGGCAGAAGAATCGATCTTTTCTCTAATTCAGTACTATGCTATTGTCACCTCAGATAGCTGATGTTTAAGCAGTATTGCTTTCATATCCCCAGACTGGCAATGTACCTCAAAGAGACTGAGAAGGTCTGAATGCTGATGGCTTACCCAAAACACTTGCCAAGAAAGCAGGCTGCTGTCAGTAAAACTTTCTGTGCACTGTGTGCCAGGACAGCAGCGGACCCTGCTCACCAAAAGGCCAGGCTGCTCACATCCCAGCAACTACTGCAGCAAAAGTACTTTTACTTGCTGGGCAGCTGCAAGGTAAAAAGCTGCTAGGGGGACTGTTCTGAGGCCATCAGGGCTGCAGCACATTCGCACCTGGGTGCTCAGCCTGAGCCTTGGGAATGCCAAAGGGAAATGTGCTGTGTTGCAACACCTCCAAATGGTGGGACGGAGCCACGTCCTTCTGCCCCTCCTCATGTGGCTTGGGAAGGATGGCCCACATCATCCCCCAGAGAGGCCCTACCATTGCATTTCCTCAGTGGCGGCAGGACCTTTAATCTGGAGGGGAGAAACCAGCTCCAGGGGTTTCAAATGACATTAGAAGAAGCCTTGGTGATTTTTGCCCTAAACTATCAAAACTCTTGTTTCTCTGACTCACTAGTGACCTTTTGGAGCACTTCAGGGACAGGTTACAAATGATTTGTGGTGGTGTGACAGACATTGCTTCTATTACTGAACTCTCAAATATTCGTTCCCCGTAGGACCAAAGGCCCTGTGTCCTCGTGTCTTTGCTTCCTGAGAAGCAAAAGCAATAGTGATAGGTGAGTCTATGAGGCAAAGCATGGAGTACTACGGCCCTCTTCCCTAATCCCAGTGAAGGACTAAGCTTGTATCAATGTTCTTAAGGATTCCGGAAACCACCGTCAATAAAAATTGCCTATGTAAATGAAACTGAGCTGAGAGTGCCTTCTGGGGATACACTTTCACAAGCGGAGCTGAGCTCTGAATGTAACCTGTGGGCAGTATTCAGTACCCAGTACTTACAACAAGCCACAGTTCATTGACGGAAGCCATTTACAAAGTCTATTAAATCATTTATAACATTTAGAAATGTAGGGAAAAAAAAGTTTCTATTTTCATATTATCTCTGAAGAGTTCCTGGGCTGTTTATTCGGGATTCATCTTTTTGTCCTTCTAAACCATAAGTGCTTACTTTTTGTTCTTTTTTCTTTTTTAGCTGAGATTTTCCATACTCTATCTAAATGTCTTCTCCTTTCAGCTGATTTTACAAAGCCCTCCCTCTGTTTCCACAAGTCCTTGGTTACCTCCTCACTTCAGAGGATGAACCACTCTTGAATAAATTTAATACCTTATTTATCAGAATTACCAGTCCCAATCTTTAACAAATTCTGAGCCCAATATAAAGCAGTTATGAGAATGGCTTTTGAAAATATATGTATATTCAAGCCCTAATTACCTGTGATTCGTTAACCTTTACAGAGGGCTTGAGTCAAACCTTCAAGCTATTCTCTTCCCATAACCACGTAGGTTAGACAAACACTATTCTTCAGGACCAGTTGAGATTCACATGCAGCACCCTGATACAGTGCAGGGGGGCATCAAAGAAAACACCAAATCCTGGCAGGTTTCTGAGGATTGGAAGAATCCTTTCAGTTTCTTGAGAGCGAGGTGATTCTACCTGAGAAGACAGCTTGCTACAAGCAACTCCATCAGCCACACAGACTGCAGTTTGTAGATCCATTTTAAGTTGCCAACATGTACATATTGGCAAAATTTTGTGTTTTTACGCTGAGGAAAAATACTGATACCCTCCTTAATATTCTCCGTAAGTGTTTTTCTGTTCAGTTGCTGGTTTTATTTCATCAAATAGAAACACTAACAATACAGTATTGAGTAGATAGCGTTTCTGGCAGAACTGACCTCCTTTCCCACTCCAACGCTGTCACAATGAGCAGCAGCTATTGCACACTGAAGTGCCTCTTCCAGAAAAAAAGTCTTGTGAGGGGTCATATTCTCTTCATTACACTGCTGTAACCACTGCTGTAATCTATTTCAGTAGGAAAATAATTGTTACTTGATTTTTTCCATCCGTGTCTGATCCCTAAATATGCATTATAAAGTTCCCAAGAGAAAGTACAACAGCCAACAGTGTTCTAATTTTAGCAGTGTAATGAAATCATGTTCTTACCAGATACGACTCCCAGCAAAAAGAAGAGGAGGAACGTTCTCTTCATTGTCTTTACAACCCTGTCCTTCGTGTCCTCAGGATGCCAACTGAAGGAAGGCCATGGTATGTTTTCCCTCCTTTACGATCAGCTCCACCTAAATTCTAACTCTTTGTCATGTGGTGTGAGAAATGAAACAAAGGACCATGTCTCTAAGGGAGTTTCTAAACACCGTCAGCTTGTTTGCTTGTCAGGGAACTGCTCCTTGCTCACACTCCAGCCACAGACCCGGGCCACACTTGAGAAAACGGTCATGAATAATCCTTTCACTGCAGTGATCGTATTAACTGAAGCATTATGAAAAGAATCTAGGAAGTTCTAAATGTGGAAATACTGCACTGTTTTCATAGTTCTGGCAAATGAGGTGCTCTCTCCAGAGACCAGGATCAAATATTCACACTTTCTTTCTTACACCAGAAACCTGATTTTTTCTCATTTCACCAGGTACCAGAGAATTACTCGGCACACGCACTGCATACCTGGAGGTGAGACTGCAGCACACACACGCGACAAAGTCAACTTTGCCATAGCTGTCTCAGGAACAGCGTGGACCACCATGCAAAGTGCACCGATCCCTTGGATTGGGCATTTAGACAGCAAGCCCACAGTATACCTGTGCAACTTGTACTTTCTTGACCTAAGGGCAGTCCTAGCATTTTTGGTGAAGCATGTTATAGAGGTGGTACTAATAATGGAACTGGTGGAACTGGATGTAATATATAAGTGCATCATTATCAACTCACAGAATAATTTAGGTTGGAAGGGACTTCTGGAGGTCACCTAGTCAAACACCCTGCCCAAAACAGGCCCAGTTAGATCCACTTGCTCAGGAATTCGTCAGTTAGTTCTCAAGTATCTCCACACAAGCTTACCTGCTCTGTGAAGTAGGAGCTAGTGATTCAGGTTTTTCACAGCTCTGGAGAAACCACAGAGAAACCGAACTGTGAGCCTCTATACATACCTCTGGAGGGTTCTGCATGATGCTGTGGCTGTTCCGGTGATACTGCTTCAGGGAATTGTAAGAAACATCCATTTGGAGGTTGAGCTATGCTTCTAGTGCCTGCTGAGTCCAGATATGGGCTTGGCCTACAAGCAAATGTGGCCACACTATGTCACCTGGAAGCACACGCTGCACCAAGCCATTACTGAGGAAGCTAATCTTCCACTGCCCTGGGAAATGTGGGCCTAGATACTATATTAGCAATACATATGTATATATATGGAAAACCTCACCCTCAAATGACCTAATTATGCTGATAAGATATTAATACAGGAAAAAAAAATCTGACCTGTTCCTTTACATACCAGATCATTGCCCAGCCCTCCCCAACTTCTCCTGGAAGTGCAACAACTTTCTGGTGCTGCATGAATTCCCAATGGAACAGTTAATATGTTTTTTCTCTAAATCTGTCTCCAGGGCTTCCAGGTATTCCCTGATAAGCCTCCTGGTTCAAGCATGTTGTGAAAAGATCCCACAGTGGTGACCAGGGAGACGGGGGAGGCACAGAGCAAGTGAGGAGGGGGCAAAGGGCAGCTGCGGGAGGAGTGCCTGTGAGCAGAAAGGGCTCTGGCTCTTTCTTCCTCCTTCGGGCACTGTCAGTACCTCTCAGTACCTCCCTTGGCCTCTCTTTTTTGTATTCCCCTGCTGAGATGGTTTCCGTGGTTCCCTGATCTGTCCTGTCAGGTTGTGAGGAATGTGAGAAAGATGCCAGAGTTAAGAGAGCCCCGAACTGTGAGAAAAACAAATAACATCAACAAGTATATCCATATTGGCAAATATAGAGGTGCTGAGGAAGAGATGAGTTAGAAAAGGTGAGCAAGGCAGGAGGAGCCCGCTGGCAATGAGCTCTGCTGCTGCAGGAAGGACAGGGATGAAATCTGTGGGGGTATGAAGCAGCCAGATGAAAAGAGGTCAGGGCAGTGCAGGCGAGAGTGCAGCCAGGGAGTTTGCAGGCAAAGCAGAGGGAGGGAAAAATTAATTGGAGCACATGAAAAGGTCAAGGAAGGAGCTGGGGTTTTAATCATTCTTTGTTTTTCAAGACGATTTGAAACCTGGGTATTTTAGAGCACTGCTGAAAAAACACATTTCTGAAAAAAATGTCTTCTGGAGTATCAGGTAAAATGGAGAGGAAGGCGCTACACCTTTCAAGAAATTAAGGGTCTTTGGTTCAGAGGAAAGACCAACGGATCAGCATGCGAGGGACTGCTCCCATCTTAGGCTGGGATGCAGAGATAAAGCACATGGAAAGTGAAGATATCAGGTAGAAAAGAGCAAAATCTGACGTGCAAACTTCCAACTGCCTGTCCTCAAGAAAAGGAGGGATTTTAACATAGGCCGGCATCAGAGAAGCAGCCTCCTTGCATAACAACATGTGCAGCTTCAGGACTCTTTTTTTTCTATGCACTTAATTTTCAACAGACTTCTAGTCTGCTAAGAGGAAAAACTGTTCTCTCGCTTTTCGAATACATCAGAGGTTCAAGACATAATTTTCTCATTAATGGCTATTTCAGCCAGAGCAGCGGCTCTCTTTTGTGTAGCCAACCCACAGGAAAGGAGGCATTCTGCTCTTACTGCGATAAACACCCACTAAGAATTGAGCAGCTTAATGAGAATTTTCCCACCCCGATCCAACTTCAGGTCAAGGGTATTTATTGGTATTTCACCAATCAAATTACTCAGATTGTCAGCTTTTATTTTCCTATCCTCTCTCTTTAAACAGTACAGCTTCTCCATCTGCTGCCTTGGTAACCTTTCCTAAAATATTAAAAGAGTACCTCAGCATCCTACACCAAAAACTTACGCACCATTTCATTTGATTTCTCAGCTAAAAGCTTCCTCTGTACTATTTGTGAGTAACAAGAGCAAGCTAAAAGCCACGAGTATCCAGGCTATCTTAATCTCATGATCCCAGCTTAGCAAGTTTAGTAACCGATCCCATGCAATTATGTAAAAAAGTCCCAGACAGATATCTGGGCCATCTATTCTCTAGCACTGACTTGTGGACACGTCAACCTGCAACTCATCTTGATAATTAACTTAGGTGTCTGTTAATAAGAAGCACTTCCAACACATCAAGGACTTTTATAGGATCTGGGTTTAAGTAAAGGACAGCCTTAAATCTGAGTAAGTTCACACAGAAGCCTGAAAACACAGTTGTTGTCAGAACTGAAAACAAGTCATCTCATTGCTCCATTGGTTATACACCTTATGGATAAGAACATTTGCAAAAGAAAAATGAATCCCAGGAGTCTGACATTTCCTACTTATTCCATAATTTGAGCACTCACTTTAGGGGACGCTAAGGCATTGACACAGTTCTAATCCTTCCCATTTCCTCCACTCCATCCTGCCTGCTCAGCCTCTGCCTTCCTTCCTGTTGTAATGACAAATGTGGATGAAGGTAGACTGTGGGTCACAGAATCTCATAATCATAGGGGTTAGCAGGAACCTCTGGAGATCATCTAGTCCAACCCCCTTCTAAAGCAGGTTCCCTGCAGTAGGTTGCACAGGAAAATGTCCACGTAGGTATTCAGTATCTTCAGAGGAGACTCCATGAACTCTCTGGGCAGCTCCCATTTGTGCCCATCACCCCTTGTTCTTTTGCTAGGCTGAAAAGAGCCTGGCCTCATCTATTTGACACCTGCTCTCGAGATATTTACAAGCATTGATAAGACACTGAAATTAGTTCAGTAAACACAGGAACATATCATAGAATCATAGGATGGCTTGGGTTGGAAAGGACCTCAGAAACCACCTAGTTCCAACCCCACTGCCATGGCCAGGGTTGTAAACTGCTACATGAAGCACTGGATCAGGTTGCCCAGGGCCCCATCCACACCCACATAACTGAGTTCTCCCTACAGAGAAGTCGAGTGACTTCTCCAGGGCCCCGCAGAAAGTCCAGAGGAGTGCTAAGTTCAGTGGTGCCAACTGTAAGATACCACAACTTTAAACAGCATATTGTTGCAAAATGTTTTTCCCTTAAAGAAGCTTGTGCTGTTTGTTTGTTTCAACAAAACATTAAAGTTGGTGAAACACAAGCTTCATTATTTACTCAGTTGAGCAAAAATAGATGTTACCAGAAACTACTTCGTGTTCTGTGGTTCAAGATCAAAAAGACACGGTGGTTTAGAACATCTAAAACCTGCAGTAAATGCTACCTCTTGTCCATGCCAACCATGTATGTTACTTGAATTTTAATCATGTGAGTTGCCTTTAAATTCCTATATGTTAAGATTCAGTGAAAAATGCACTGAGGTCAATGAAGTCTCCTGAGTGCCGAAAATTGGACTGGGGCCTGAGCTCGTGGTGAAACCCTGTACCTTGGGATACAGTATTTACTGCAGATTACAAATATGTCTGTTATTGTGATTGCCTGGCCACCTGGGATGATTGGTAAATATATAAACAAGGACTTGAAGTAGCAAATGATGCAAATGCAACAGGAAAGAATGCTCTGGGCAAATATGGGTGCAGAAACTCTGAGGTTTCTATGTACATAACGTGATGCACTTCACTTTGGCATATACTTCAATATACCACCAAGAATTGTTTAAACAGGCCTTTGCATCGCAAACCACACTCCATTCTGTCTATTTTATTCAGCAAAAGGGATTGATCATATTCAGCAAAAATGACTTTGCATTTTTTGCACAAATAAAATATTTTTATATTCACTGCTTTCAAAAAGTGTATGGAATTAAGAGAAAAGAGTACAGCTGGGCACAGGGCAGGGGCTCACGTGGTGGAGTGTCACTCAGAGGGGGGCAGTTTCTTTAAGTTAAGTTCCTCCATCTTTGGAACAGGAGGGCTGAGGACAGTTCACTACTTCACAGCAGAGGCACAGAGAGACAGTGCTCTTTGATGAGGGGTCTGAAGTAAGTGCAGTGACTTATTCAAGGCTCTGTGCTCCTGGTGATCCTGTCAGCTTCTCTCTCCATCATATTACTGCACATCAGCTGCAGGGTGCATAGCCTCAGTCCTACCATCACCATTCTTGTGCTCAGCAATACCACCATAGTAGCACCATGATCTTCTCAGCTATGTGGCACGAGAACACGAGGACAAAGACTTATGAGGTAGAGGACTGAAGCAGAGGCTATAGCATGTTTGATGGTAAAGGGAAATAGCAGAGGAAGTTCAGGGAAAGTTGAAGAGTGGAAGAAAGAAGAAAACAGAACATGCAAAGGTGAGTGCTGATCTGAGGACATGGAGATGTGCAATCAGAGGATAAGGGAGGCAGCGGATATGGGTTTAGGATCTTAGAATCATAGAATCATAGGATCACCAAGGTTGGAAAAGACTTGCAAGATCATTCAGTCCAACTGTCCGCCTACCACCAATGTTTCCCCACTAAACCATGTCCCTTAGCACATCTAAATGTTTCTTGATCACCTCCAGGGACAGTGACTCAAGCACCTCCCTGGGCAGAGCTGTGGCAGCACAGTAGTAAGTTTGTCATCTGGGAAAAGGATTATGTGGTGGGGGAAATGTGAAGTGCTATTTCAATAGATCTGGGTCTGAAAAAGAGTGTCCTGAAGACAAACACAGTCTCAGCTACACAAAGAAGGTAATGCAATATTCATAGCTGGCTCTGATCCTTGCTGCCTGTGGGCTTTGAGATCAGAAAAAAAACCTTTAGTGATATCAAACAAGGATAGGGCCAAATGCATCTGGGTACAGATACAGAAGCACGTTTTATGGTCGCTGAGTTCACATGATGCTTATTTTATCTGAGAACAAACGCAAGTGAAAAAAAATGAGCCACCAATGAGTGGAATGAGGCAATACTGCATCTGAGTAATGACCTGACTGAGTCTATCACCACATCAATAGGCAGAAGGCAGCAGAAAGCAGTGCAGTACTCCAGACGCAGATACTTCTTCCCTGTGGATCTGAGCACAAACATCATGAAATTGCCTGAGAACACAAAAGCTTTCTTAATGAAATGGAAGAGCCCATGCCGTAAACATAGCTTTCCAACAAATGATTTGACAGAGAACTGTGAAGCTATAAAGATAGGTGGGGGAATATACAGAGAGATGAAAAATCTCTGCAGCTCAGACTGCCATGAGTGACACAAAACCTACAAGCCATGTGGGTGATAATAAGGCAACAAGGTCAGAATGTGTCCCTTTGCTGTGCATCACTCCCCTGACCACTGCTGGAGCTGAGGGAATATTGCCATCTAGTGCCACACAGAAATCCAGCTGTCTACAGAGAAAGCCATTGAGTTCCTGTAGGCAGGGTTACAAAGCATATTAAAAACGTGCCAGGGATGTCAGCTTGGTCAGTGTTTTTGCCAAACTTGCCATTCATTCATTCATTCATTCATTCTCTCATTTAAGCAAACGAACAAACAAACAAACAAAAAGAGTATGTTGTGGGAATTGAATCATAGTGCTTTGGAGAAGAGAACGTGTTCACATTAGTTCAGAGCTTGTGAAAAAAAGTGCAAACGTACTTGTCTATTATTATAGCAACTAGCACTCAGATTGACAAGAAGTTGTTCAGGATCAGATTTAGCTCACCTGCCTTGAGCTGAATGAAACACAGACCTGTTATGCACACAGACGTGCTATATGGTCACGCCAGGCTTCTTTGGAAAACAAAGAGGCATTACCAGGGCACAATCAACGTGACCACATTTAACCCCGTTCTTTAGGATGTGATGTGCTGTATTTTCCCATTGACTGCAGTGAAAACAAACACTGTTCCATCCCATATTGCATTCCCTGATACGCAGACACACTGGACTATAACATATTTTACAATCACCTCTGTGGGCAGCAGTATAAGAAACTTCTGTCCATTGTCACGCCAGAAAGAGCCCTTAGGGGTGAGAGAGCATTTCAGCTCCCCTCCGCCAAGCCCCTGCTGAGCCAGTGATGAGGGGTTTTTTAATCAGTGCATATGTCTGAGATACTTTTAATGAGGCCGTCAACTCACTTATCTATGCTACCAAATACATGCCAGATTATAACAACTTCCAGTCATTGCCCATCTGGAGCAGATTCAAACCAGTGGTTGATGTGCAAAAGCAATTTGAAATTCAGAATCAATTAAGCAATCAAATCTTCCAGCTGCAAACAATGTCCAGATTTTCAAGCCAGTAACATAATGTTTATATATGTTGACTTAAAACTACTTAGCTGTCCCATCAGTACCTCTGAGTTAATTGGTATGTTATTGCTTGTAGCTGTGACGCTGCCCACTAAGCATGTAAAAAAAAGGCTTAAATCACAGAGGGAGTCAGAGTCAATAGCTTGAAAGAATAATATTTTTCAACCTGAGAAAATTTAGCACATTTGAGATAGCTACAACTCCATCTTCTTTCAAATAGCATGAACCCCAATTAAGCAAGAAGCTGCCAAATAGATTTGCTTATATTTCATAAATTATTTCACACTGTCAAGTATAAATCCTTACAGGGGATTTCTCCTCTCCTATGCTGATTGGAAAAAAAAAAAAAATATGCCATAGGTTGTCCCAAATGAGGAATTATTTAAGTACTAAAGAGCTTCACAGTAATAATAGTGAATGAATTTCCTGTGTAAAGTCAAACTTTGCTGGGATCTTAGGTGTATTTTCTTTGCTTCACAGGGAAGGTCACTTAGCAAAGTCCTTACACGTGGTATTAGAGAAGAAGCAAATACCAGCAGTGCCCTGATTGTCCATAAATATACATTAAAGATTCCATTTAAAAAAGAACTTGAAAAGCAAGAATGGCAGATGTTTATAAATATGTTTTAAAGCACCTGTAAATGCGATGCTCTAAAGCCCTCACTTTTATCATCTCACTCCTCCATGACTAAGATTAGCTAAAATATCTAAGCTGACAACTTCCAGAAGTAAATGAAAAGCTGGCTGCAAATTCTGGAGTTCCCCCATACCTCCTGGTCCACGGGGATACAGAGTGACCTTTCAGATGCAACACAAACCCAGCCAATTTCCTTAGGCTTTTGCCTGAGACAAAGGCTAGCTCAGGCAGTCTGGGTGTTGTAGTAGGCAGAAAAAGATTACTAACACTAGCCCAATATCTTAAGTGCTGTACTTAAGTGGCTGTGCACTTGTCCATAGCCGGATCCAGCACAGAAAGCTCTGACTGACTTCACTGGGATCTGGATCAGCCTTTTAGTTTGAAGGAGCAGGGGACGTGGCAGGAAGGTTGGACAGCTTCATCGCTGGTGTGAGCTGTTGTGGCTCTGCTGACATTTGCACCAGCTGAGCCTCTACCCCAGGCTACACACAGCTTTATGAAAGCTATGACATAAAATAAATTCACAAATTATTTTCCCATCCTAAGAGGAAGCAGTGAGATGAAATGCCAAATCATTTTTAGAGTGAAGAAACTGACACCCCAAAGTGTTCACACACCAGGCGGTCCGTCTGGTTGGTTCGACAATGGTAAAGAGCAGTAATGTCCATACATGTATCTTTTATCTCAGCTGACACTAAGGGCAGATTTTTCTAACCATTCAGCTCCACTGAGACCTGGGGAACTGGATCTCTGAATTGATTCTGGATAAGAACTGAGGATGCCGTGCCCAGGAAGGAGTGGCCAGGACATGGAGGGTCTGGGCAAGAAAGCGCCCGCGGAACCACAGCCTAAAACACTTCCTTCATTTGTGTCCAAAGGATGTGGACTGATGCTGGTTTAGGTCGTGGGATGTATCGTAAATGGGGTTTACAGACCTTGAAATCTCTGACATTGTTGCTCTTTGTCAATACAGCAATTCAGCCTTGCTTCTGTTTTGGAAAAAGGAAAAAAAGAATTGTGCTAAGCATATTATTACTTGTTTTCTGCTGAAATGAATTAAATGCCCTGTGAAGTTTCAGAGGGGCACTCACCATGTCCCAGCTAAATGGCTTGTTTGTAGCAAATTACTTTCTATTCTTTAGCAAAAAAGAATTTAATCGAGTGTCAGAAACAAACTACGTCTTGACAGATTAGCAGGGCTGCTGCTGTTAATACAAATTTGTTGCCAGATTTGTTTACAAAACTTCTCTTTCAGGGATGGGTGAACTTTCTGGAATTTGCCAATCTTCTGAATAAATATTGTGGAGGATTTGTAAAATGAGAATTAATTAAACTTTTCTTCTGAGTGTAAACCAGACATCTTGCTCCATGTACAAATTGCTTATAAGCAGAGGGAAGCCTCTTTGGAGTGCAATGAAATGTGAGGGCTCTCTTTCCCTTGCAAAAAGAAAGAAAAAGAAAAAAAAAAGTCTAACTCAGGATCTGCAATTTATTCATTAGATTTGATATATCGCTCTTTAATTTTCTTCATAGCTTTGGACTGAGCTCAATACATTTGACTTCAGCTTTCAGAACCTCAAAGGTTTGTGTATTTTTAATGAGTCTTTTTGCTTTGGCTGCTTCCGTAAAATATTAATTTCTAGAAGTGTGGCTTTTTGATACTGACTCCTGTATGTGACTTGTGTTGCCCTAATGAATGTGTTGCCCTAATGAATGTGTGTGTTTTTTGGGTTATGGATTTGGATTTTGTGGGGTTTTTTTTGGTCAAATGCCACTAACATGAGGTATTCGTTCTTGACAAAGTCTTTCACTGCTACCATTGGGAAGATACTGCTTCTGACAAAGCCAGTAGCAGTAGCAGTCTGAGGGACACCAACATCACTGCAAGGGTGAACTAAGCACAAGGGCTGTTAGTAGATCACACAGGCAAGTTATAAGGAAGTTTATGGACTTCACAGAATACACGAGGTTTGAAAAGGAAGCATGAAACACTCAGGCAAACAGTCTTTGTTCGATTCTTTAGGTGTTAAATCAGGAGGATTGATTCTCCCACTTACCTTTCCATAAAACAATTCCAGCTTTTGAAACTATCAAGACTGTCTCTTGTTAGACACTTGACCAGTCAGAGCTATCTCATGCTGCTGTTGTCCTAGCTAAACTAAACACCACTGGGTCCATTCTCCTAAGGCTTTGCTGGGTGCATCTGAGCAGTGTTTCCCATAGCTGCATGTTGGAGGGATGGTTACACATCTCCATTTTAAAGACAGCCTCAAGCTTTTGCTTAAAGAGGCTAACACTGCCACTGACAACTAGGGAATCCTGGCAGAGAGTCCACATGAATATCTCTTTCTATATTTGCACAATGTCAAACATACTATCAGCACTGAATAAATAATAATCATAGAAACCTGGAGTCAGCCAGGAAAGAGCTGTGAAGGAAACATTTGTATTTTAAAACCTGAAGCTGCAAAATTATCACACCATGACTCTGGAAAAACTGTTCTTTTTCCTTTTTCTGCATTGTTTTCTTTTCCAAAATAGGACAAAATGCTGCTGTTGTTGAAGGTACCAAAAAACACAAAGCCTTTATTTGGTCCTATATTGCACAATGTAAAACAGTGTCTACACCTGGAGTACCTTGACTGCTTAATATGTGAAATCCCTTCAAGGAGCAAAATGAAGAACATTTCTGATTTTAAAACCAAAGAATACATTTCTATCTGGGAAAAAAAGTGAATATATGGTGGAAATTGAATACAAATATGGGAGAAAGAGTGCAGTTTAAAAGCAATTTTACCAGACAATCTTGTTCTTGATAATGTCTGGACATTGACAACTTTTTTTCTAAATATGGTTAAATCTCCATATTAAAACAGATTTATGCAAGCCATAAATCTTTAAAACAATGAGCAAAATTCATGGGGCATTTCGTCTCCAGCTCCACAGAAATAATACTAAAGGGCAACTCCCCTTATTAAAACAAGTTGTATTTGGTAACTCTCGTTTAATTCAGACTCTTGAGAAACATTCAGGGTGGCTCTTTCTTCACAAAAGAATCAATTATGTCTCCTCAGCTGTTGATGTGTAGACCTCCTGGAGTATACAGAGGGTATTTCAAGACTGTACTTTTATGGTTGCGGATGAGAAGAAACAGATTCTTAATGTAGTTTAAAATCTGCTTTTATAATTACTGCCAAAGATTCACATGCGACTTCTTTTTTTTTATTAGTCATCTTTAATAGAAATACAGAAAGATCCAAGGTGTGCCTCAGTCTAATATAATTGCAATTAAGTTAGTCCAGGAGTATTTTTCAAAAGATATAATGGCAAGGATTATAAAGGAGAAGAACAAACTGAAAACACAGAATGCCAAAAATCACCATCTGCTGAGATGATGGGAGTATCATGCTTAAAGCTGTTAAGGTGTTACTAGAGCTGTTGTACGTTACAACATTAAACGGTTAATTGCAGTTCATGGGTTTTAAGTAAAAGGACTGGGGCCTGCTTTTTACCATAGCAACCACGGAAAAAGAAATTTCTTAAAGCATGTATTCAACTCACATCAGAAAAAAAAAAAAAAAAGCTAAGAAAATAAATATACTTGGGATTCAGCATTTAAATTGTAATTATTTGGAGAAATTCTTCTTCCCAAATTTACATTCAGAGTATCATGGCCAGAATAAGACATTTGTTCAAAAACTGCCAGTAGTCTTTCCTGAGGGACAAGAAGATGAATTAGATTCTGTATCTTATCTCACTACCAACTGCTAAGATGACTCCCGCTGCTTAGGTAAACAGAGTAGGGAAGTGAGTGGAGAGAAAAGAAAACTTCTGTCTTGTTGATGTGTGGCCAATTGTGCTGCAAGCAGATATGGGTATAAATGAATCAGTAAAGATCACATGTGTTCCACTGTTCACCTTTTGCCACTCCAACCATTTCTTTTGTTTGCTGAGGTCAGCTTATTAATGCTCTTTTAGTAAGAGAAATAAGTTACAAGGCCAACATTTCTGATTGTTTAACCCCAGGTCAGGTCAAGTTTGAGAGGAAGGTAAAGGACAGAGAAAAGGAAAGTAAAATGACAGTAACATCATCATTGTTCCTAAAATAATAACTCATGATGTTTTGATACTGATAGGACTTCTTAACCATGTGCCCTTTTGAAATAAAATGCTGGTGAGTTAAAATATATTTCAAGAATTGGTTCCATTTTAATGGAATAGTGATTCCGACGTAAACTCTTCTGAAGCCTTCCCGAAGGCTGGATGGCTGTAGGAGCAGCAGATTCAAGCAGCAGCCCTGCAAATCACCTGGAGCGGCGACCTACAAGGTGATGTAGGCAGGTGAAGAACAAGAAGGGCTGAGGTCACTGTACCCAGAGAATTCACCGAGGACAGGAAACAACATGAAGGACTGCATTTCACAAGCCCTGAACTAACTGAAGGTTTGAAAAAGGAAATATTTTTAAAACATCTGTTGTAGCTGCTGAAAACAGTTATGTCTGTGGTATCTGCCAGCTCTCATAATCCTCCGCTGTTGTTTTAAGTGTGCATGGGAAATTTTGCAAAACCTAGGGCCAATAATCCCATGGCTACACGGGATGTTCTTAGACTCTTACACAAAAATGTGATGTGAGAACTGAACAGAACAGTGGGCTACACGAGGATTCAGACTGACAAGGGCAGTCTGAGGGGGCTCTGTCAACTGATGTAAAAAATTCAGTAGGCAAAAATATTAAATGCTGAATAAATGGAGGATTTCACCCATATATGAGCCCCTTCAAGACCTAGAGACACCCTTCAAGTTTTAGTTAATATTTTTATCAATGTCTCAACTTTTGGCTTCTCGACTAGCTTTCTTTTTTTTTTTTTTTCCTTTTTTTTTTTTTTTTTCGCATTTAACACCAAGTATTATGAGCACCATGTACTTACATTTCATCTGCTTAAAGGAAATCGCACCTACTCATCAAACTATAATTTTCCAATAAACAGACCATCAATTGATAACTTATTTATATCATTAAGAGGAGGATAAATTTTAATTTTAATTACAAAATTCATTAGATCTGTGAGACTGCAACTTGAGTCCATTCAAATCTGACATCTGCATCCATACTGTCTCTGTAAAATGCCCGCTGAAGAATTTGATGACAGAAGTGCAGGGTCACCTGCAAGATGTTTTGAAGGATGATGTTATCAAAACTTCTGTGAAACAGCCTCTCATTGCATGCAAGCCATTGCCTGAATATTAAAACACGTTTTTTACTTCAGTTGCCTTTAGTTACCAGGCATATCACCTGCTGTACCCAAATTCCTGCTATGGCCTTTGAGATCCATTTGTGCTGCACGCAGAATTTCCAGTGTTTCCGTGAAGATGCTACCTTTGACTCTTCCAGGTTGAGATACAAATCTCCTAAGGACAAAGCACTGCTGGACTCTCAATGCAAGGAACTACAAGAGACTTCTCTATACAATAGATTAGCCACAGTGGATTTCTGGCACTCCACTTCCAGCCTCAGCCAGAAATACAAGAAGAACAGGCTCGCTTTCTTCTGTGATTTCAATGTCTGCTTCCTGTACAAGCTGGAAATAGGACATACCATAACAATTGTCAAAGTGTTTTAGCACCTTGAGTAAGGTTTGATTTGAGATGGCTCCTGGAAGCAACAAGAGCTTGGAGGAGCAAATATGAGGGGCCTCCAGCAGAGCCTGGGCAAGCTGAGGAATACTGCTGGCAGAGAGGCAGAGTAGAGATGCTGAAAGTAGAGGAGGAGAGGAAGAACGAGGTTTCTCCATAGGTGAAGAGGGCAACTCCAAACAAATTTCTGAGGAGAGAGGCAGCTTGCTGGCAGGAGGTAGAGATCCTCCTCAGGACTGGGAGAGACATATGGGAGAGACCTGTCCTCTGCTGAGGGAGCCAGGAGGGAGGAGAGGCTCCGAACTGCAAAACAGGGGATAAAAAACAAGGCAGGGAATATTAAAAGACATGTTGGTGTTTGTCAAGATAGCTGGGCCCGAGTGGGAAGGTAGTTACAGGCCCAAAGGTAGCTTTTCATGAGAGTGATCTGATGGGAGAGGAAAACCTAATCAGTAGTGTTTAGGGTGAAAGTGACAGAGAAGAGGGAACAGAATTCAGAAAGTGTAGGTCTGGGAGAAAGAGGGATATAAACAGGATAAATATGGCATCTACGCTGAGAAGGAGTAGAAGAAAATCTCAATTATGACCCATTGAGTAAGGCACAGTAAAGTTGCTGTTGTGTCATGTGCTGCCAACACAGCATTCGGATAGCAAGCACAAGTGTGCGAATGAATAGAAAGTGATCGTATGCATTATTCAACAGGGAAAGCTTTGTTTTTAATATATTTCTATGCCTACCTCATGAGAAATGCGTGAAAATCTTTGGGGACCTGTGTTTTGTGGGTTTTGTTATTTACAAAAGTATTTTGAGAGAGCAAGGCTTAGGAAAGGAGCAAGTTGCTTGAACGCAGACTTAATATTGTGACAAGGTAACTGTCTCCACCCCCAAGTATTTTGATCTTGCAAAATCTAAACAACTTTGTCAAGTCTTTCAAAAACACAGAGAACTCGTACAATTTCATCTTTTCTGTCCTGACTGGTTGGTTAAGAGGTTACTTTGCTTAAGGCCCTCAAAAATATTAGAATTGATGTTATTTACCAAGAAACTATTTTGAATTTAAAAAAAAAAAACTCAGACAGATAAATATTTAATAAGTAAAATACAAGTGATTGTTGCTGCACTAATGCCAGATATACTTAATAATTTCAAGAAGCACTATGACTCATGCGCTGCCACTGTTTTGAAACAATTCCACTGCAGTCTTCTCTGGGTACCTGTCAGTATAGAGAAATGCAGTTTTAGTCTGTCAAGTGCTCTAGCCACACTGCCCAAGTCACAGAATCCGAAGGCAGGGACCAGGAGAATGAAGAACCTCCCACTATAGAGAAGATTAGGTTCAAGACTATCTGAGGAATATAAGGGTGCACAAGCCCATGGGATCTGATGAGATGCAAAAGGAAAAACATAGCCCCCATTTTTAAAACAGGCCTGAGAGATGGGCTTGTAGGAACTTCATGAAGTTCAACAATGCCAAGTGCAAGGTGCTGAACATGGCTTGGGGTAATCCCTAGCAAAAGTAAAGGCTGGGTGGAGAATGGATTGGGAGTAGCTCTGAGGAGGACATGGGAGTGTTCGCTGATAAGAAGCTCAACATGAGCTGACACCGTGCGCTTGCAGCCGAGAAAGCCAACCACATCCTGGGCTGCATCAAAACGATGAGTGCCCAGCAGGTCAAGGGAGGTTATTGTCCCCTCTACTCCACACTTGTGAGACCCCACCTGGAGTACTGTGTTCAGCTCTGGGTCCCGCAACCTATGAAGGACAACAAGCTGTCGGAGCAATTCCAGAGGAAGGCCATGAGGATGATCAGAGGGCTGGTGTACCTCTCCTATGAAGACAAGCTCAGAGAGTTGGGTTTATTCAGCCTGGAAAAGGCTCTGGGGAGATCATATAGTAGCCTTCCATTATCTAAAGAGGGTCTACAGGAAAACCGGAGAGGGACATTTTACAAGGGCAGGTAGTGATAGAATAAGATGTAAGGTCTTTAAACTGAAAGAGGGTAGACTCAGAACAGACAAGAGAAAGAAATTAATCACTATGAGGATGGTGAGGTACTGGAACAGGTTGCTCAGAGCTGTGAATGCTCCATCCCTGGAGAAGTTCCAAGTCAGGCTAGATGGGGCTTTGGGCAACCTGATCTAGTGTATGGTAGGGGGGGTTGGAACTAGATGATCTTTAAGATCCCTTCAAATCCAAACCATTCCATGGTTCTTTGACCTGTCATTCATATATCTCATCTTCCCAAATAGCCACACTGTTAAAAATCTAGCTTTCAGTATTCTGCAACCAATGCACTTCCCTGTCCTGCTTTAACCCTGCATTTCTCACTATAAATCCACTTAATGAAATGTTAGAACATGGATCTAACATGTTTTAAGAAGTGACTTTGAGATCGCTGTTTGAAATGGGTTGTACCATATTGCTGAGATATTCAGGTGTTTGGTGGAAGCCAGGACATGGGGAACATTCTTGAGGGAGTTAAAATATTGTTAAGGAAGATGGGTCTAAACTGAACTCTCGGAGACTCCTGGTTGAAAACTGAAACCCTAACAGAAAAATATGAAACACACTGCCTTGCTTCTTACAAGCAATTGTTAAGTTCCTGGGTGCAGGGAAGATGCATGCCTGCAGTACACAGCAAGTCCCGTGTAGAGCTGCAATGGCAGTGTTACTAGCTTTGGTACCGGAGGCAATCCAGCCATGGTAATATGGTAGGTAAGATAAATAGTCCTCTTGAAGAGCAGGATAAATTAGCTACAGTACAGTGCTGTGTTAATGCACTTAGACTACAACCAATATGTGAGCAAAATTGTTTAGAGCAGGCTTTTAGACACTGGAACAGAAGGACATGCAATTTATTTTTTCACACTGCTTGCGTAACTCTCTTGGGTTTGAAATGTGCAGTAACTGTTGATTTCCACCTCTACTTCATCGCAGCCATTTTTTGGTCATATTTTTCTTTAAACTCTCCAGAGTTCACTGTAATAAGGCAATGTGCTATGCATTTTTTATGCATAGTTCTGTGTAATATACCTTTCTTTACATTTCCTCTTTCATCTGATCATTGCTGCTACAGTGTTCTAAGCGTTGCTGTTCATTTGGGGTGCAGCAATTTGCAACACTTGTTTGAGAAATACCTTTCGTTGGGATACAAGTGGTGGTAAGTAAGACAAATTATACTCTCGCTTAGAAATTCTTCTTCAGTTCTCTTTTTTTTTTTTTTTTTTTGACTGTATCTTTTTCTGAAGTGCTTCTTTGGCTAAGATGGAACCAAAAGCTTAATTTAGATTTTTTTTTTCTTGTGTTATTTCAGGGGATATTAAAATAGCCTTCTCTGCTATAAGTGTCTGTTTAATCCAGTTTTCTAGCTAAAGGCTTTTATGATGGTATTCACATACTGTTCGAAACACCTTCTGAGATCATGAAGCGATCACAAACCATACACAGACTGAAATTCTGGCAACTGTGTGTCTGTAGGGAGTGGGTCAAAGTGGCTTTCACATTTGGCTTGCTAGGTGCTGAGATGTTTTAATGACAATCCTACATGCATCTGTTTGCAGAAAACTCAGTGTAGGATTTTTTAGATATCAGTTATTAATTTAGCCACTGTAATTATCACAGAGTAGAGTAGGATGCTGCACTGCAGAAAAGTTTCAGAATCAGTTTCAGGACAGAAAGACAGGGTTTTCTGTGGGTTTTGCACTTTCTCAGTCCAAACTTCTCTGGTATCATTTCCCCTGAGATGGAGATTCTGTAATAATGAGAAATTTCATTTATCCACAGTGGAAAGAGAGTCTAACTACACACTGATAATCTACAGGCTACAGTCAGCAAGAGTGTAAAAATAAACTTTAAAAATTACTTGTACACATGTCAACAAACGAATCAGTTTAACATTTCTTGAGATCCTGGAAAGGAACCGAAGTTTCTGTACCTCTATGACTGACAGCCAGTTAGTTTGATGGGGCTTTTCTTAGCAAACTCCGTTGCTGACGGTCTTTAAGAAAGCCTTGGGATTCATTTACTGTTCCATTCCCACCAAAGTGGATACCTGGGTTCATAAAACTGTCTGCTATGTAATAATTCCTGCTATGTAAGATAAAACCACTATTGTGGAAAATCCATTGTAAAATAGGATTCTGAGAAGTACTAATGAATCTCTTGCCAAGCTGCTTAAATCATAATGATTTTGTCACAAGAACATCATATGTTTATAATCTTGTTATGATAGTGAAGCCTTATCCAGCTGTTTTTTTTTGTAATAGTTTTGTAGCCAGTTTAAAGCCATCTGGTGCACTCATTGTCAGGTATACAAGATTTAAAGCAGAGGTTCACAAATTGTTGTTGCTGTTGTGACTGCACACACAGCTTCAGCAACCTCATGGTATTTTCTCAATATATGATAGCAGAGCTGAAATGCAATCATGTCATTATTTATTTGCACATAGTGATTACATGTGATGTTTCTGACAGCCACATGTGAGAACTGCTGTTCTGTTTTGCTTTCTCTTACCATTTAGATACTGAAAATTATAGAAATGTTGAACTGATCTCCATATAAACCAAAGATTGGGTCACAACTTTGGATTTCTTCTCACTGCCATAACTTTTCCTGTGATTTTACAAAGCCCAAGTTTTCGATTCTATTAAGTCTATATAGAAACATATGACTTTTATTGCCTGCTTGCTTAGTAGAAAGCTTGCATTTGCAGTTTGTAATATTATAGATCAGTGATACATGGATGAAGAAGATTTGTATTAAGGTTTCATCGGTATTTTGATGCTTGTTACTTAAAGGCCTTAATTTGCTTACAATTTTCTCTTTAAGCTCCGTGTAATGATTAGATTGCTGCAGTATTTAGAGGCAGCTACCGAGATAAAGGCTGCATTATATTAAACTCTGAAGAACACATAGTAAGAGAAAGCCCCTTCTTTGAAGCTGAAACAAACATATAATTCCACAGGGACTGGGAAGGGACAGAAACACCTTTCCTGACTGACTGTTTTTTTGTGGCAGAGTGATTTGTTCAAGGTCACAGAATTTAACTTTTGTACTGATGGTGGAAAAGAAAGGTGGAGGATGTTTCATCTGCACTTTCATGTATGTTTTCTTTACTTGTTTCCTATGGAAATAAGTCTCCAGTGATAAAATGTTTGTGCCTCTCCCTCTCTTCTTTCTTTTCCATCCATAACTTTTGGATTCATTATTGATACTAATTTGGAAGACAAGTAAAAGTCTTCAATACAATTGTCCTTCTACAAATGCTTTGAAAGCAGATACCAGGATGAGGAAAGAAGAAAGCATCTGAACACACTTTTCATTGTAAAGCTGCAGCCCAAGTTCAAATTCACCACAGGAAAAGCTTCTCTACTGCCAGGTCGCCCATCTTCCTATTTTGCTGCACTGCCGTCCACGCTGCACACACTGTCTTTCAGTCTTACAGTGAAGTAGCATTCCCTAGACCAGAGGCTGCTTTTCTGCAGCTTCAGGGCTGGCATCCTACAAGCCAATGGAGACAGATCCACCTGCAGTTTACCTGGGGATGGGGTTCATCCCTTGGTGCAGAACACAAAGGAAGCGTAGACTTAATCAAAGCAGAACTTGCACTTTCCAAACAAAAGATGGTGATCGTTGGAAGGTCAGACATAACCGTTCTGATGATTGAGGAATCATTTGTTTAACGATAATGTTGTTCTTGAACACATATGGTAGGGAGGAGTAAGAATTCCTTGGGGAGGGCTTTGGAAATGTTTCCCTCAAACTGTAAATCATTGGATTGTTTCTTTTTAAGAAGGAATCGGTGCATCTTGCATCTTTGATTTTATGCTAATTTTCTTTCGTATGGTCTGTTTCTGTTAAGAGCCTAGACTGTAGATCTGCAGCATGTCACGGCGAGCAGCATGTAGATTAGTGCCATGTGTTAAAGTTGGAAAGTTTCTTCACTTCTTTTGCTTGGTTTGTGGCAGCTTGTATTAAATAGCTTCCCCCTGCCCCCTCCCCTTTTTCTCAGCTATGTGGTTAGGAGCTGCTTTATTGCTTGCGTATCCTGTGGCAGTGTTTAATATTAGTTAGATGTTTGGCCGTATGTACTTCCCTGAGATCCCTGCTGGTTTTCAGTGTGGGAATTTCCTGGGCGCTCACATCTTTCTTCTGAATCTTCTCTCCAGATATGTATATTTTGTGTTCACAGAACATTACCGCATAAGGCTGCGCAGTGTAATTTCTTTAATTACAAATCTATCTGGCTGTTGTCAAAGACTTTTGCTCAACCACCTTGCTGTCAGTTCAAGCACAAATGCCAAACATGGGTGACCATTAACTTTGTGTCATTTATCACTACTCTCAAGGAATCCCATCGTGCTATTCCCAACTGAAGTTGCATATGTTATGAACACAGATTAAGATTTATTTTTTTCTCATTGTAATATGCTACTGAAATCAGGGCTGTGAGGTATTTTACTTTCAAACAGGTGCTTATTTCCATCGCCAGGAACAAAAACAGCTGGGTGCTTTGCAAGTATTAAGAAATCAGGAAATATTCGAGCATTGTAATGATTGTTTAATGAAAATTGAAAAACAGGAATATTTTTATTCAGAGTTGTCAAGTCCAGTCTCTTGCTTTTCCGTGTAACTGTTCTATAGCTCATTCATTAATGGAAACCTTCCAATTTTCAACCTCATCATAAGCAGTTTATGCCTATTTGTTCTTTTTATTTTTCTTCGCTGTTGCTGATTATGTGCTCTTATAATTAAAAGTATAAATCATACCCATTTCCAGATGAATTTTGCTAGACTAAGTCAGGATCTTTTCATATGATAGACTTCTCATTCTTCTGATCATTCTGATAAGGCTTCTATACCTTTTTTTGTTAGAAGGTTAATTTAAACTGCTGACTAGAATCGTACCTAATATTCCAGGATACATCTCACCAGGGCTTCCTATCATGGCACAACCACTCTTCCTGCTGCTGGAAGTTCCATGTGCAATGTATCTAAGGTTGTACACCTCATGCCTTCTCCACACTGGTTGCTAACAAGCCTGCTACGATTGACTGGTTTTCTTTTGAGGCATACATTGGCGAGCTCTCTGCTTCTTTGATTGTTTTAATTGTGTTCCTGTCATTTCTTGCAGCTAGTGTTACATGACTGGAGGCACTCTGGCCAGGCCATATGGTATGAAAGAGTTTAGGCTTGCCTCCAGATATTAGTGATGGGGCTTGTGTATTCCAGCCACTTTTTGGAAGAGGTGGAGTGTGAATGCTGTCTGTATCTACTACTGTCTGTTAACAGCATACATGAGGCAAAGGGCATTTGTTCTTTGCCCAAAATATTTATCCATTTTGGTGCTGCAAGAGCTCAGTCTCCATAAAATAGTAAGAAAAGTACTTAAATCTGTTTTAGGTTATAGTACCGCATACCCTTCTCCAGGCTGCTTTGCTGCCTGCAGCAGCTCTTGTCCTGTCCCTCTGGCCACTGCTGCAACCCTTAAGCCAGTGCTACATGCTATTTTATGTTTTAGTCTAGAGTAATTGTATGCTCTGCTTCAGCATTGTTCCATAACCCACAGTGAGTTGGAATGGAAATGGTGACAAAGGGCCTTAACTTAGCTGGGGAGGGGGAGGGGGTAGGTAGTGGGGAAGGGATGGCAGGAGGTCCTCAGCACCCCCAGACATAGGGCTGGGCACCTCACTGCCCGCAGCCCTGACCAGCAGCAGGAGTGATGCTACGTGTGTCCTCAGCAGGGCTGCTCAAATGCGACCAAACCTTTAGCAGTGTTTGTCTGTGGCTTTACAGGTGTGAGCAGCAGGTTAATGCTGTAATTCCTTTATGTGAATCAGATTTATCGAGTCAAATATTTTCCACGGGTGTGTGTTTTTCACAGATGCGCATTTTCTATTCTTACCTCAGTGAAGCAATGAGCCAACAATGACACAGGCCTAGAACAAGAAGCACGCGTAGGTCCCGTGGCTTGCAGGCAGCGAGACGAGACCTCGGCACTACCTGAGAGGGCCGGGACCGAGAGCTCTCCCGAGTGCCGCACCGCAGCCCCACACCCCAGCACCACGAAAACCATTTGCCAACACACGACCACGGCCCGGGCAGCGCTCGGACAACAAAATGGCTGTGGCCGCGCCAGAGGCGCTCCCCGGGCGCGCAGCCGGAGGCGGCCGGGGGAGGGCGGCCCCGTGCCCCGCTCCGGGCCGCCGCGGGGCCGCGATCCCGAGAGGCGTCCCGGGGACTTACTGCGGGGCGCCAGGCCGGCGGCTGCCTCCCGAGGCGCTCCTCCGCCGCGGCCCCGCTCCGCTCCGCTGCGCACCGCGCGGCGGCTCCGGGCCGGGCCCGCGGGCGGGGGGCGCGGGGCGGCGGGGCCGGGCGGGCGGCAGGCCGGGGGCCGGCGGCGTCGCGGGGCGCGGCGCGCAGGCGCGGGGGGCGCGGGCATGCGCGCTGGGCGGCGGGGAGCCCGATCTGATAGGGAGCAGGGGCTGACACTACCCCCGTGTGGGCGGCGGAACGTCCCGAGGATGACGTGCGGCGTTCTCGAATCCCGTGTCTCGCTCGCTCGCTCGCCGCCGCCGCCGCCGAAGGAAACGGGAAAAGCAACAAGGAGGCAGGAGCAGGCGCGGCGCCATGGCGGCCCTGGAGCGGCCCGTGCCCAGTCCCGAGGCGTTCCTGGGCCAGCCCTGGGCCGCCTGGGTGCGGGAGGCCGCCCCCCCGCACGCGCACGGCGCCGCCCCCCCGCACAGTAAGGGCAGGGACCGGCCCGCGGCTCGGCGCGTCGCTCCCCTCCCCGCAGCGCACGCACGGCCGGGGCACGGCTCCCCCCCCCACCCCGCGCCCCCTGGGTCGGGCCGGGCCGGGCCGCGCCGCGGGAGGTGCCGCCCCCCCGGGCGCTCAGCTGACGCGCCGGGCCCCGGTGCCATGCGTGCGGGAGGCGCGGGCCGGGCCCCGCCGCGCGGGCTCCGCCGCTGGGCCGGCGCCGCGGTGGGGGAAGGGGGCGAGGGGGAGGATGCGCGGCGCGGAGCGGCCGCGGGGAGGGGAAGGAAGGGGAGGGAAGGGGGGGCCCCGCGAGCGCCGTGGCGGTGCCGGAGCCGCGCACCTCCTCACCTCTCCTCCGCGCCGAACAATGCGTGCACACCTCGGGCCTCGGCTCCTGACTGTGCCTCTCCTCCTCTGCAGGTGCAGATCTGGAAGAGACTGGAAAGGAGGGTGCGAAAAGCAGGGAGGTGATGAGGCTCAATAAAGAAGGTGAGCGCGGGGCCGGCGCATCTCCCTACCTGTCGGTGGTGGTTGGCCGTGACGGGCAGCCCCGCGGTGCCCGGGGTCGGGCAGGTGGCTGTGGCGGAGTTGGTGTGGTGTGAGGTGCGGGCACACGGGTGTGTGCGAGTGGCGGGTGTGTGAGGGGACAGGGTCATCCTAAGGCAGCGGAGGGGACGGGGTCATCCTAAGGCAATGGATGGCCCTGTCGGGGCCATATTGGATTTTTGCTGAGGACTCTGTCCCTTCTCAGTGTAATGCTTCACTTGCTTCTATGTGAAGATGAGCAGATCGAGCCCTTCGTCAGGGCGGATAACCCCTACGTTGTACGCTTATATTCTCAAAAGCATTTGGTTTGCTGAAGCAGTCCCTTATGATCGTTGCATTCTCTTTAGGCCAAGTTGTGTTTTATTCTTTCATTCTTGCTGCTGGATGTGACTTACAGTCAACTGAATAGCCAACGTCTGACGTTGCCTTACGCTAGGCCAAGTCATGAGTATTGTGCAAAACTCAATACAGTAGGTCACTTGGGTCAGAGGGTTCTCTGGTACCATAAGTATGGATGGGCAAATTCCAGGCTGATGATGCTTGCCCATAGGCCATGCTTAGCTTAGTTCTGTCAGCTGCTGAAGGAAGAACTTTGCTGGGCAGCACAGGCAAATCACTCTGACACATCCTGCTGGTGATGTGCGTTGTTGAAATTGCTCTGGAGGAACATCTAGTGCAGCTGGTGGGATGGTTTGGGACGTGCTCTCGTGTGGCGTTCTGTTCGCTCTGCTCTGTTAAGGAAGTGCTATGTGCTTGCAGCCTTTCCATCATGATAAATACTTCTTGTGGAATTGGTTCCTAACAAGTAGACTGGCAGAGAGTAACTTCTGTGTGACTTCCTGGTGCTGAGAGAAATCCCACCGTCACCTGTAATGCCAGAATAGATATTCTGAAATGGTGCAGAGGTTCTTGTTACTGTATTGTTGCCTTTACACGCGTATTTAAGTTTGAGCACCTCAGCAGCTTAAATGAACATTATGTTCTATAAACAAACTCTTGAAAAAAGAACGAACTAATTAGTGAAGTAAATCACATAGAATGCGCATTAAATAAAAATAAATTAAAAATAACATAGAACCCCCACTTTGACAGACCTTGATAGAGATTCCAGGCTTGGTTGTGTTCTTGTCATGATTCTTATGTGCTGGAACTCCTCTATTTTGCTGTCTCCAAAGCAAGCTAGCAACAGAACTGTGATTTTAACGTAGTTCATCTGTAGGTGAAAGGTTTGAGGCTTGAACAGTCTGTATGGCTATGAGTGATGTTGTGCATCCACTTATTCAGAAGTAACTGAACATAAGTATTGGTGGTAGAGCCTGACCTCCATAGGGAGCTTGGTTTGGTGAGATTAAATATTTTGTGCCTAGAAGTTCTGGAGCACAAATTCTTGTTGTGTTGTTATTTGAGATGTAAAGATGGAAGAGCATCACTGCTCCTTAGTCCTACCCACATACAAATCATCTCCTAGAATGGTTCGGTGTACGGGGTGAGCTGTAGTCCTTTATTGGTTTTTGGGGAGTTCACGGACTCCATTAAGGGAGATCTAGTTGAACTTGCTCTCCAGAAAAATTATTTCCAAACATGTAATGTCATCGCTGATAGTGACAGGTGTGAACTACTTATTGTTTTTATAGGGCTTGCATTGCGGAATGGTTTAAAACAAACAAAAAAGCTGACCAAATACTGCTGCATTTAGAAAATAAAAAGCTGTAGGAGTTGTTTTGTTTCCCTGTAGCAACTTGCTTTGGATCACTTAGAACTTTCATAAAGTTCCAATAAATGAGTATGTGTTGAAGTACCTCTCCCATGTTCACCTGCACAGTCTGTTAACACAGGTGCTTCCACCACACCCACCCATGTATCTGAGCACCCACTGTACATTCTGCTTGAGCCTTGCTGTCCTTAGCAGTAGAGGTGTGGAAAAATGTGAAGAGTTAGATTGTTTTACAGAAAGCATTGCTGGCATACTCGTGGAATCACTCATGCACTTACTGGGGTCTTGCACACGATGTTCTGTGCAATGTTGACTTTTTTTGTTGGGTTTGTTAGTAGACATGGGCTGTGGTTGTGGTAGGTCTTAGTATGAAACTCAGATTGTTTTTGCCTTGCAATCTTAAAGGTTTGAGTAGGCACCTATGCCATTTGCAGTGCCAGGAGATTGTGAGTGGTGTCATGCAAAAATCAGACTTTGTGTGTAACAGATGGACAGGACGTTAAGAATTAATGATACCGGTCCTGTTCAGTAAAGGCAGTGTAAAATCTGGTCTCATCATGCTTGCTTCTTTTAACGTTTGTCTGAGTTTTGTCAACTTTTATTTATATGACCACATTTACATGGCCTTTCCTTTATAAATTACTGAAACTGTTTGTAGGGAGGATGATGTAGGAAGGGGAAGACAGTGATCACCTCCAGATCACGACAAGTGACGCATGTTGGTATGGTAGAACCTGATGTCAGATACTTCTAGCAAGCTTCATCCCTGCATTGCTGCCTCCTCTCTGGTTGTGTACTACTGTGGTTAGGGTAGTGGGCTGCTCTTCCTCCTTCTGTGGCCTGGCTGGGGACCCAGTGACAGTGTGCAAGCGGGCTGCTGGATTTCCACCTGATGTTGTGTACTTCTGGCTCATCCCTGGGCTGTGGGTTCACAGTCCGGCTATGCTATTCCTTTCTGTGACATAAGAGGTGCACTGAGGCTATATGCACCATGCCCGTCTCTAGGAAAGAAATAATGACACAGGAAGATTGGTCGTTGCTTGTCTTTATTCTGCAGTGGATGTAGAGGCAAAGCCAGGGAGAGAAATTTCCTGAACATTTGTTGTTCAGTTTTGTAGACAGAATTGCTTTTTGCATGCTAATACTTTGGGTTTTCCTTCAGCGAATGCGGTTTGTCCATGGTTGACTTCTACTGGCACGTAGATTTCTGGAGAGAGGATTACAAAGTTGCAAGCGTTCACAGAAAATGCAAAATTTGATGCATAAATGTATGTGCCACGCAAAGAAAAAAAAAAAAGCCAACAACTTTATCTGCTTATCTAATCAGGAAGCTGAAACAGTATTGTGTAACTTATCTGACAAATCACTACCAGCCAACCAGCTTAGCTAGAAGAGGGGTTATCAGAATTGCAGCAGCATTTGGAATTTGTCTTGAATTTTTAAAAAGTGGAATGGCATATTTGAAGAATTGAAGATTTTCGTATAGACAGCATGCATAGCAAAGGGAGTCTGTATTTATTTGGCAATTTGTGTCCTGTAAACAGTACCATAACTGCAAGCTTAAGACAGATACTGTGGTATTTCATTACTGGTGATAACCTGTACCTGATTTTAGATTAATTTTGGAGGCATATGTTCTACTTTATACCTTTAAGAAAACAGTAGAAGAATGTGATTATTTTTTTTCCTTATATGCAGAACTCTTTATTAATATGTGTGTATAATCAGTTTAGCAAATGTGCAGGGATTAAGTGCTGGGACTATTTCTAGGCAGACGCTGCCTGTAGAGGAGCAAAAGATGCCCTGTGCATCTTCCTTAACTACGGCAGAGGTAGATGTGACCTGTGGGATTTAGATCTATATCTGGGTACTTGGTGTCATAGCTAATTTTTTCAGTTCACTGGGTTTGTATTATTGAGGTTTCAATCTGATGATGTGTGTGTTTTGTCTTAGATTATCTACTCAGTAACCATTCTGACTCGTTGTTGTTTAGCATTAAGGCTGTTACAGAAAAATGGCTCTGTTCTGTTTTCCTGATTTTGTGTTAAAATTTGAGATCTTCTATATGATATTTGTGTAGCTCCAAACGCGACAGTTTTACTTGAAGCTTATATACGTAAACTAGAGCTTAAAATCTGTTGGTTTTCCAATACTTTTTTGTGTTTTGACTTTCCATATGAATATCTGATGGAAAGTTGGTAAATGCTCTGGTACCATCAGAACAAATCTAAGAGGATACTGATGAATTTTGCTTTCAGGACTTTGTTCTTCAGTAAAGCGTATTGGTGCATTTATTATTCTTCATGGGGAAAAAAAAAACAAGGAAAAAATAAGAAGTTAAGGAGGTTGGGAGATGGTAGGGAACGCTTCTGTACAGAAAAAGGATGTAGCATACAGCATTGTATTGTATGAGAAATGAGGAAGGAGACTAAAATTATTTATGAGGATATTGTGAAAGAAGGGACGACAAAAACAGCTGGTTAATGTAAGCATGGGGTTTGGAGTTGATTTGATTATTTTTTTTTAATTATTCTCATTTTAGTTTGTTTACTGGTGGTTTGTGGATGGTGCCATCTCCTTTAAAAACATTTCAAACAAAAACTGTAGAATAAAACTTTTGTTTTTATTTCCTCATCGTTTACTTTTTTTTTTTTTTCCTGTGGTGGTGAGGAATGTTGGTGAGGGCTGAGAGGGAAGGAAATGGTAACGGTGTGCCCCAGAAGGGAGAGGTGAAGAGGTGATTGGACTTAGATCACCTTACCATAGCTTTTTTGTTTGTTTTCGTTTTTACAGTGGGCAAAAGAGAGGAGTTAATGCTGTCTAATTTTAAATCTCTTCCCTGTTAGCTAATAAGGTCTTCCAGAGATGCTAGTTCTTAAACAGCTGCAATATGCAGGTGGAGCTTGGTGAGCGATCAACTTGAGGACTGGCAGGATACAAAACTGTGGCTGCTGGCAAGAGAAACTTTTTCTTACTGTTCTTACCTTTATGCAGGGAATAAGAATAATGAGTAAAGGTCCCAGTGGGATTTTTCTTCAGGATGAGAAACGACAGTGGGTTTGAAATGTATGCATTCTGGTGTTTAAATTCCTGATCAGTATATGATATCTGACTCAATTCTTCTCCCCTTTTTTGGTTAGCTTCTGCAAGTAGAGTGGAGTGGCTCCAGGCTGTGGCTGTAGCCTCATTTAATGTGTCTTGAGGACTGCCTATGGAGGAGGAATGGAACCTTATGTATGATAGTGCCCAGAAATGCAGTGATAATTATAGTTCAGCTTTCAGAAGATAACTACGTAACTATGAAGCTAGAGCGTGTTCTTTAGCTCATCATCCTGCACCCGGGTAAAAAGGGCAGTGAGAATACTCTCTGATCAGATATTCAGTGTTTTGAATCAGGATTTTAATATATTAAAATGCATATCTAAAACTCTTGTTCTCTAAATGGCTTCTTCAAAAATTCTGATTTGGTTAGGTGACGTGTCTTGATGGAGTTCAGGAGATAGTTTTCCCAGTATTTGTCCAAGAGTTACTCTGAAGAGCTTAGTCCTCCTCTGGTTTGAGGTATGTCTTCTGTATATCAAGGGGGAAAGCACATGTGGTTTTCTGCCCGCTGACAGCACTGCCACTAGAAGTCTTGCTCTGACATTCCTTCTACTCACTGTAACTTATCACAGGACTTGAGAGCAAGGGAAATGACCCCAAATCCTGTTGTCATCACAGAAAGTGAAGTCACGTGTATGTAATTTTGTCTGAGAAGTACTGTTTCCTTATTGATCTCCCCCCTGTATGGGGTTAATAGTTCACAGATGAAATTCGGGTTTCCACTGTAAGGAGGAACTACGCAAGAATTGAACCATTGCCTCTCAGTTGGAGTAATTTCCTTGAAATGGGTCTTTTGTTCCTCAGTAATCAAAAATGGAGACATTATCAGGTTCTGTTTTACCTCTGGGGTGAAAGATGTTGGCCATTTAACCAGGGCCGAGGCACTTGAGATGGGAGCAGTGGAAGATCCTATGGGGAATGTGTTTAGACTACATTTTAAGTTATGGATCACTGGAGTACTGTGGGCAGAAGGCTTGAATTTCTGGTAGTCCCAGTAAAAGTTTAGATTTATAATGCTATGCGCACTACTAAGTAAGAGCACTTTCAGTGAAAGTAATATATACATATGAAAAGGAATCTGTAGTGTTTCTTAAGGAATTAATTCCACTCTAATATTAAATGCCATGACAACTTGTTACTAAGAATGATTTTTGAATAACTAGCAAAGAAGATGTTCAGTTTACATGGGTATGGATTAATGTTACTGGATCCCTCTGTCTTCACGCTTCTGCTTGGCAGAGATGCTCTTTGGCTTGTCCTTGAAAAAGCAGATTCAGGAGTTGATGCAGGGTGTCAGGTGAAGCTAGTAAGTTACATGCCAAAAGACCTGTGGCTAATGCTGTAGTGAAACAGTAAGGCTTATTGACAGAGATCTCTCAGCACGTCTGTAGGAAGAAGTCGTTGGTTCTTGTTCTGGGTGAGGAAGATAGACCCTGTGTGAGTATAATAATCCAATTTGTATCATAGTGCTTTGCAGCTATCTGAGCTAACTCAAGTTGAAGATGGAATCCAGCACTGTTACTTAGGACAGAAATGGGACAAAAGAAAACCAACTATGCATCATTTATCTCTTTTTTCCTTCTTTCTGGTCTACTTTCTGCAGTTGATTGTTGATGATTTTAAGGGAGTGCTATGTTATAATTGGTTGCATGGCTTATTAAAAGTTACACTTGAAAGCTGCTGATATTGTTGGTGGACTTTGTGATTGCTCTCAGTCTTGCACTCAACAGAATTAGAGATGTCTTCCTTTCTTCTGAGACGGTGTAATTATTATTCAGCAATTTCTTTTCATGTTTCAGTGTGTTATATTAATAATATAGACCTGAAGCACAACTTATCTTTCTCCTTGTACTCTTGATAGCACTAAGACTTTAGAATTGAGTCTTACTGAATTCTGCTGTTAATGATCATGTATGTACAAAATGTGTAGTGTCCGAGGAACAAAGATGTGTTCTTTCCCAGATCCAAAAGAGTGTGTCAGCCAGAAGTGGCAAAGAACTTGAAGACAGAAGTCGTAGATTCTGTATTACTGCTGGTACCAGTTTGTGCCTAGTGCAGTTTCTCTTAATCCCCAGGCTCCCCCTGAATCATGCGTAAAATGGAAGCAGTTGTATTGTGACAGAGCTGCATACAGCACACAGGGGGGTTAGGCTGGCTTCCTCTTCCGTTTGCTTGGAGTAGGTGCTCAGCAGAAGAGAGAGAAGAAGGGCTGAGGAAGAAACATTGAGATGTAAGAATGACTGTCAAAGGGTAGGAGTTCATAGCATTTGATTCTGTGTGGGGATCTTTGCTATGCTCTTTTCTTTGTTTTGTTTACATTTTTTTTTTTCTGTTACACAGCGTTTGATGTTTCTGACCAGTCACTCTTCCTTCTACTGCAGGGAGCCAGACATGAGAGGGGCAGGGACTCTGGGAACTGGAAGTTGTATTTGCACTGAGCAGTGCTGATATAAGAAATGTAAATTGCCACGTGTTCATCCTTGAATCTCTGATAGGTGTTCTGTCCTCAAGTCACCTTTTGGCTGGCCGTTTTGTGATTCTGCAGATCAGATCAATGGTCAGGTGAGAATTAGCATCTCCATTTATTTTTTTTAAGCTGCTTTTAGTCACACCTCATTGGGTTGGGATGCTACTGATTGTTTAGTTTAGAAAAGTTAGTTGGAGCCGTCCACCACAACAAGCACTGACAGATCCAAAACCTTTTTTGTTTGAGGCTGATAATGAAGTCAGCTGGAGGACCATGATCTGGATGAATGTAAGTAATTCATCTGTTACTGCCGTGATTAGGAAGGGAGAATTACTATTTGCAAGATCCTAATGCCAGCAGCCCCTTCAGGGACTAGACACTGCTGAGCATGGTAGCAGCACAGGAACAAAGGATGTGTGCATCTGCACATGTGTTTGTTGTGAAATCTTTGTGCTACAGAGAACTGATCTTTAATGCATGACAAAACAGGAGTTTTAGTATTGACAAACAAAGATGCTTCGTTGCTCAGCATGGTAGATGGTAGACATTGTACACTACTAGCCCAGTAAGCATATTTTTCTTAGAGCAGTGCAAGGAAAGCTTTCAGGTGATGTTTGAAGGGCAGTGAAGTAGTTTTGCAAGTGCTTAGAAGGTGTCTTTACTTGGGCGTGGAAGCTGAATCACAGAATTGTAGAGGTTGGAAGGGACCTCTAGACCTAATCAAGTCCAACCCCGTTGCCAAAGCAGGCTCTCTACCGCAGGTAGGAACCTGAATTAAAATACAGACTGGTTGTTGAAAACTTGGTAAATGGATACTGACATCATGAGCCAACTAGATATGTAGGCAAATGATGTCTTGGCAGGTAGGATGGGGACTGTATAGCTGAGATAAGGTAGGAACCTGAGAAGCAAAGGTGGATTCTTCCCAGTATTTGAAGTTGGGGGATTGTGCATAGACTAACATAGAGAGAGGAATGGTCAGCATCACTAAATGGAGAAAATAACTTTTGGAACAGTGTGAGTATGCAGGATAATGTTTGTTGAGACAAAAAAGAAGAAAATCTTACGAAGTATAATGAGGCAAAGGACAAATCTTCAGCTTTGGAGGTGTTGAAGAATTTTTTTCTTCAGATATTTATCCTTTTTCTTCAGATAAAGGATACAAGACAGGTGGAATCAGATACAGACAAAGCGTGAATGAATGGATTGAGAGAGAAGTCATTGTCAAAGATGACATCGTATTTCATATCTGAATGATGGAGAAGATGATGATGCTGTCCACAGTGATCAAGAGGGAAGTAGGGGGGGAAAAAAAAGAGGGTGGGAGAGGTGAGGTCTAAGTTCTGATCTATCTGTATTGAGCTGGAGCTGACAGCTTTTCAGTGACAAGAGGTGTCAGAAAGATAGGCTGAGATTTTTTGTTTAGACATTAATCTGCTCTGTTTGAGACCTGTGTCATAAGGAGCTGAGTGTGGGGATGAAATTCCCAAACAGAAAGGAAGTGCAAATGTTGTCACTCAGGAGTCCTAAGAGATGATGAAGTAGGAATAAGGAGCTTTTCAGTGACCTGCAAAGGAGTTGATATGGGGAGGAAGGGAAGTGGGAGAAAGCACAGTTGTAGAAATGAGGAAAGGAGAATTCTTTGAAAAGAGAAATGCATTTAATTTTAGTGAAAGACATGCGTGGGTTATGGAGGATAGGAGTGGTGATGTTGCAATAGTAAGTGGTTTCTAGATACTTTAGTGGAAATGTTTGCACTGCATTACAAGGTATAACTGAAGGGAGTCGGGGCTGGAGTCAGAGAGACATTGCAAGTGTAGTTTGCCATTAAACAGTTCATAATGAGCTCAGAGGTGAAAGGATAGAAAAAGAATCAGTGTAGTTAGAGAAGAAAGGGATCAGAGGTAGGCTTCCAAACAGAGGAAATACTGGTTGGCTGTCCAGCTGCTGTGTCAGAGCGAGAGTAGAAAGAGAAGTGGAGCAGAAAAACAGCAAAGGAAGAGTGAGGAATAGGGTGATGTGAGTGAGAATTTTGACATATGTGTTTCATATCTGTGGTATGAGGAAGAAGGGAGAGCTGTAAGGAAGGGAAGGGAAAGGGAGTGGGAAGGGGGAATGTGAAATGATTATTATTTTTTTTCTGGCTTTCTCGTGGAATAAATATTTGCATTCTATTGTAGAGAAAGAAATGGATACAAGAGAAAAGATTTGAGGAATGAGTCAAAAGTAGGAGGAGAAAAGGCTGAAATTGCAGGTGTGGGTTCAGCTCAACTGGAGGAATGGCACAGCTTAGTAAGCAGCAAGGAAAGAGGGAGAAAATGTGCAGTAACCTCATTTCCAGACTGGTTTCCTTTCCCACTGCAAATTCTAGGACAGACAGGAATAAAGCAAACGGAATGGTATTTAAAATAAGCATGGTTTCAGGGTTGATGGAGCTGAACCTCATCCTAGGAAGGAGAAAGCAGAACACATCAAAGGTAGAAGCTAAAAGAACAAAAAATTCTAGCGGTGTGAAAGAGGGTGGAGTCCAATGTAGTGGGAATAATGGGATGGGAATAACAAGCAGTGCTGGGAGAGTAAATTGCTGCCACTCAGAATATGCCGGGTCAGCCTTCGCATCAGGTTCTCAGCTGTAAGATTGTTGGAGTTGGCTGAGAGAGGACTATCGGGAATTTCTCCATACTGACTGCGCCATGCTTGAATCCATCACTTGCCTTTGAGAAAGATCAAAGCCTTTAAGAAGAGGAAGGTTCTGGAGCAATCAAAAGGCTGTCAGCTTTCTCCGGAAAGAGATGATTGTGACAACCACGACTTTGGCAGTAGAAGGCTTCTGTGCATCACTGACCGGTTTTATCATGCAACGTGTTAGACGGAGATAGAAACCAAGAAGCAAAGTACTTCTATCTGAGCAATTTTCTTCTTCATGGTGTGTCGTAAGTAGTTACACATCTACCTGAGCCATCTCATCATCTCTGAGTATCTCAGCTGGTACTAACTTGTGCTTCCTGCTTTCAGAGCACAGGCAAGACTGTATGATTACATTGTCAGGGATTGGGCCCAGGCTAACGTCATATTGTGCTGGGTGTATCTTCAGAGCTCTGGTAAACATGGGCTCTTGCTTGTCTTGCGGGGCAGAGTGAGCTTGTTGCTATGTACTATGGATAGGCATGCTTTATGATCCAGCACTTTTTTTTTTTTTTTTCCTGAGGAAGCAGGACTTAATGACTTCTGAGGTGTTAACATGGGAATGGCTGTCATTCCTGATACAGGCTACTCAGTGTTTAAGAAGTTAATCATGGGTTTTCACACCTCTTCAGTAGGTCTAAATACCTGTGTAAGGAAAGGAACAGGAAGAGAGTGCTAGAGGAAGAGTTGCCTGCTCCCACATGGAGGTAGGTCTGAGCTGATCTTTTGGCTTGGGAAGGTTTCATTCCTTACCTTGCCTCTTTCCCAAGCAGTTTTCGGCCTGTCCCTGCATGTTGTCAGTGTTCAGTCATCCCAGTGGTTCATAAACATCCCCTTGCAGGGTTACTGAGATTGAATTAGTGTTTGTAAAACGTCTTCGGATTCCCTATTCAAGGTCTCTTAAGGCCAGCGTTTTCGTGTGCTGTGGTTCATGTTTTTGTTTTATTTTTTGGCTTTATAGAAGACAGAGAAAATTTTGGGCAGGTATACTAAGAAACTGAAATCATGGCAATTCAGAAATTCAGGAAATTCAGGAAAAATTGGAGGAAAAAACTTGAAATTCTGGTGAACTGCATGTAGTTGGATTATTATTATTATTTTTGTAGACTCAATACATTCTGAATGGTACTTGGTTTAAGTTTTCTTCAGCTAATCTCATAACTCAAGGCACACTGGATGTGCATGTTACTGAGCTCTGTAGGTATTTAGACTCTGACAGAAGTAATACAGCTTTACATATTCTGGGGTTACATGTTCATCAGAAAAAAACTCTTCATGGCTGCATCTCTGAATGAGGGAATGCTGCTACAAAGTAGGTTTTTATGTGGCTTTTATTATTGTTTCCAGCTTTCAAGATACCTGTCGCTACCTTGATTGTTTTCCAAGTTTTTTGATAGAACAGAGCTATTGTAAAGTTTTATTGCTTTCCTGGCAGGTAAGAGTTTGTTCTGAATGTGAGGTTCTTGGATTCTTTTGAATTCCTTTTTTGTAAACATTTATTTGTAGGAGCTCTAAAAAAGTGTGCAACTTTTATGTTCAGGTGGTGTAAAATACGTAAAAGTAGTAGCTTTAAAAAATGCTAAGAGGTGGTCTTTATTTCAAACCTTAAAGTATACTTCAGATACAGCTGCGAGCAGTGTATGTTGTAAAGATAAATATCTGTGAATGTTGAAAAATTGCATGTTTGCAGCTATTTTAAGGAGGAATTTGAAGGGGTTAGAGAATTCATTTGTCGATGTGGAAGAAGGAGGCATCAAAGCTCATAGCATAGCACCCAGGAAAGACATGTACAGAACAGATCTCTAATGAAAGTATGTTACTTGTAGGAGTAATCTCCCCTTTTCTCTGAATACTGTTTTAGTGTAGTGGAACTTGAAAGTGAAACTGATTGTAATTGTCGAACTGCAAAAAGGACGTAAATACTGAAAGACAGATCTTCCTTAAATCTGTTCCCTAAACATGCCCCCTATTCTCTAAGTACTTAAACATTCCTTTTTTATTATTATTATTATTAGTCATCAGCCTCATCTGTTCTCTTGTATCCTGCCCTAGTTTTTATATTAGCCCAAAACTGAAGAGAAACTACCACAGCGTGCAATAATATTTCTTATTCTTTCATACTCTGCTGTCTTCTTCTGGACAAGTTCTTTTATGTCCATTTATTTATGTGTTATGGGAGTAGAGGCTAAATGAGATACGAAATTCTAAGTAGCTCTGACTCTTGGTGTGGGCTTTCATCCTTAGAGTTGACTCTCTTGTGTCCAAATTGCTCTGAAGTTTGAGTTTATTTCAGGAGAACCCCTTAAATGTGAGCTTTTCGTGGCAAATTTTGGAAGTGCCCTGTGGAAGCGTTGAGTGCAACAAGAACGGTATGCAGAACGTTCTTCGTTTTAATTCTGTGAGGCTATGAGAGAGACTTTCCCTGTGTTCAAAATCACGTGTTAAAGCTTTTAGTAATAATCAAGACAGTGTGAGCATATCTAGAGGAAGGATATGAAATGTGATTTGTGCCTGCGGCGTTACCTATCGCTGCAGTGAGGCAGAGGGACCGAATGAATAGGAAGAAATCATGAGAATAAACAAGTTGACTACTGATAACGTTTATGTATCACCTTTCCCTGGAAAATGACCCAAAGTGTTCTGCTGGCTACGTGCAGAAATTAATCCGTTTGTCACTGAAATGGGGAACTGTGAATGCAAATATGGCTGCTGTTGACAGTCTAATCCTACCTGCCCTGGAATTAAATGAAAGAAAGCTGAAAACCTTCTGTATACTGATAGGGTGTAATCCAGTCCCCACTGAAATATTTCATTGCATGATGATTCAGAAGGGGAAGTAACAATGTCTTATTTCTAGATTACTATGTGAATGCAGGTACGTAGTTTTATTTGTCTGTTTTTTAACAAATAGAAAGGCAAAACGCTTTTAGACCAAATCACGTTACCTTTCCTTGTCAGAGGTTGCAGCATACTTCGCTGGCAAGCATCACGTTTACCAAGTTCCAAAAGATGATGCTCCTATTGTCACCAAATTTTGCTTATTACAGTTAAGCAGTAATCAAGGAGAGCCATGTTTTGAAATACAGTAGTAGGGCTAATCTTTCTTCCAAAGAATAGTTACCTGAACAACACTTAAGAGAACAAGTCAGTTATTGTTAGGGTGTGGGGAAACAGGGTCCTTTACTGTATTTTAGCAACTCACCATGAGCACCAGTGTGGTCATCCTAGCTACTTTGTGTCTGTTGGATTATTATTATTTTTTTTTTTTAATCCAAGATAAAGGGAGAAACTACATGGTGACCCAATAATAACTGAAGATTGTAACTGGCAATTAGTTTTTACTACATGGGTTGACTTATAACATTAGCAAATCCTCCATGGCCAGCCTGCCGATCTGCCCTTTGTCTGGTAGAACGTTGCCTCAAGCCTGAAGCAATCTTTTGTTATGCCCACTTGATTTTGCTTAGCAAAAATTCTACCATGGCCACCTGGTACCTCAAGAGGTGAATATACAGGGGAATGTTAGAATGTTATCGTGCAAAATAGACTGGAAGTGGTGAGATTATTAAAGGAAATAGCTATTTAAGGAGGTGCCTTTACATTAGGTAACTGTTGCATGATTGCGACAGAATGTTTTTCTCTGCAGTTTTTCCCTTGTAAGATCTAAGTACTGAATTCTTACATTGTATCATATGTAGAGCTTTTACAGTTAAGGTTAAAAAGAAAAAAACAAACCACGACATTTTTCTGTACAACAAACGGAAGCAAATTTGGTCGTGGTTCATTCTGGATTTGTTGTGTTAGAAGGAACTTTAGAATACAAGGAGGGAAGGAAGCATTACTCTAGAAGGTAGATTAATTTAAGTGTGTGGCCTTTGCGGAGAGCTGGAAGTGCATGACAGGGAAATCTAGCAGTAAGGAGGTGCATACTGCTACTTTCTGAACAGCTTTACTGAGATACTGTGTGTCAGTTCTGATGTGCATGCTGTAAAAAGGTGTTGGAAAAACTAGAAGGAGTTCAGAAAAATCTACATTAATTTGAGGTCTGGATAATCAGCTTTAGAATGGAAGATTTAAGAAGCTCAATCTATTTAGTTTATCAACAGACGGTAGAGGCTACCTGATAAGTCCGTAAGTACTTAGACAGGGCGAAGGTATCTGTCAGTTAGATGGTTCTTTGTCAGCGAGATTAAGGGGATTCTCAAGGCTGAAAGCTGAAGCTAGATCAGTGCAGACTAGAAGCGAGGTGCAGTTTTCTAATGATACAATTAAAAAGGAACAGCTTATCAAGCGATGTAGTAGACTCTCCATTGCACAAAGTCCATGCATGAGGCCCCGGTGCTTTCCTGGGAAGCACCTGCTTTAGCCAGCCAAGAATCTTGGATTTAAAACTAGAATAAGATGGTGACATTCTGTAACCAGTCTTAATGTAGAGATTTAGTCTAAATCATAAGGAAGCTTTTTCTTCTTCCCTTCTTTAAAACTTCGTATGTGTTAAATGCTTCTTCTGGTGAAGTTCATGTAGAAGATAAGGTGATCCAAGCAAGAAGTTTTCTACAGGAATGGGTGAGAGAGGACTGTCCCTTAACAACAGGCGAAAGAGGAAGTAACGCTTTCCATTCTCCTTTTTTACTTTCCCGATAGTCAAAAACACAAATATGCCTCCATCTTTTAGTTCTAAGAAAAACTTAATCTTTAACAAAACGACTGTTAGCCTTTCTAGAAGCATTGCAGATAGCTGTTGTGCCTTCTCGCTGGAGTGCATACAACTGACAGCTGGGCCTGAAGGTCTTTGGCTTTGCTTTGTTTGGAAAACAGCCTTTGTTAGCATGCTTTTTCTGGTGTTGTTTTCTTGTCCACAGATTTATATGGGCATGGCAGGTCAATCTTTATGGTGATGTAAGAGGCTCTGTAATTTCTAGCTATCTACATGAGGGCTCTTTGTGTCCTGGTTTTGCAGAAGAAGTAGTAGGAATCCTTGGAAGGACTTCAGTGCTTAAATCATTTCCCTGTCTGCGATAAAGTCAGGGATTAGCCAGTCTGAGTGAAAACATCAGTCAGTGCTGATCTGAGGTACTGTGCAACTTAGATGAGCTGAGTGGAGTTAAAGGCAGCACCTAGCCTGCTTTGGGTGCAGACACTCTTACTGAGGTTTCCTCAGCCTCAGGGCTTCTGAATCTCCTGTAAGCAGAGTACACAAAAATAGGTGGCGAGCAAATGTGCTAGAGCTCAGACTTAGCAGTTCTCCTCCCTTACCCCCTCACTAGTATTGCTGCCTCCACAAATGTGTAAAATAAGACCACATGAATTGGGGCTCTAGAAAAGAAAAAAGGTTTCTGGGCCTGCACACTCAACAAAAAAAAAAAAAAAGGATTTCAGGGCTGTGGGGATTTCGACACTTTGTCTCCTGCAGTTGTGGAAATGGTAAAATCAAATTGTGAACTGAGAAATGGGGTTTGCTCCAAACGTGTATGTGTGCATTCTGTTTTAGGGCCACATGAATTCTCTGTGCTTGAGCACAAACTCTTTCCAGTGGGGAATGTACAGGACTGTACCTTTCCTGTGCTACCTTGTAGCTGTACTGTGATTTTCCTCTATTCCTTGCTGCTACTTGTGACAAGGTGATGTAACTTGGCAGGTCCCTGATCTGCCAGCTCTTAGCTGAGTAACTGTGGAACATTTAGAAGTTTATACTCTGTTGGCATGTAGGGAGGCAAACTGAATGTTTGGGCTGAATATTGCTGTCGTGATCTCCTCATCATATAGGTTCCTCTATCCACGTTTTATCAGACGTTGGATTAAGTGCTGCAAATGTCTGTAATAGTCAACAAACTCATTTGAGAGGTGCTTCACTGAGTAGTGACAGGTACTTGTCCAATGGTTGCATTAACTAATTCTAAAGAACACAATTTCAGTATTCTGTAAAGATAGTTTGGAGCCCAATAGGTTGGAACTTGTCTTTTTCCAGAGTTTTTTTTTATGGTTATTGTCCCCCCCTGTGCAAGTGGAGTTCTTAATGTTACTGGGACTTTTATGACAAGATAGTTGTTTTCTTAGAGGTGAACTCAAAACAATGTATGAAGGTAGTCTTTATGATGCTAGTGTGTATTTCTCTTGTGCTGCTTTTCGTATCTGAAATATCTGAACCAGATATGACAACCTTGTTGAGGAAATTTCAGCCTTTCAGTACTTAATGTGCACTTACAAAAAAGATGGAGGGTGAAAAAAACAAGCCACATGGGCAGATAGCGATAGGACAAGGGGGAACAGTTCTAAACTAAAAGAAGGGAGATTCAGATTGGTTGTTAGGAGGAAATTCTTTACTCAGAGCGGGATGGAGCCCTGTCACAGATTGCCCAGAGAAGCTGTGGATGTGCCATCCCTTGAGGCACTCGAGCTCTGGGCAGCCTGATCTGGTGGGTGGTAAACTCCCTCGGCAGGGGGTTGGAACTGAGTGGGCTTTAAGGTCCCTTCCAATCCATTCTGTAATTTTTAAGCCAGGATCTGCTCTGCAGAATGCCAACAATCGTGCTAAGATTAAGCATATGTTTGGTGTGCTTAACGTTCCCAACATCGTTTAGTCCATACCTGTGTTCCGGTGAGCTGCATGTGAGATTGTGGCAAATACAAAACTGAAAGATGATACTTACTTTGACATAAAGCACTGAAAGGGTTAATTTCTAATGTGAAAGCAGGAGTACAGGAAGGGGGCCGATATTGTGCAGTGGAGAGAGACTTGTGGAAATGGGAGGAGGCAGTCAGATAAACTTATTTCATCTGCAAAGTGTGACCAGCCAATGCTGGTATGATGATCTGTGTGTTAGGCAGGTCTCACTTGCTGTTGCTGTCAGATACAGGCCTGCAAATGTGTGCAAGCCATACTGTACTGTATAAGGCTCAAAGCTTCCTTGCAGGTGGTGTTTCTCGTAGCTGTTAATCAAGCTGGAAGGTAACAGCTTCAAAGCTCTTATTTCTCATTTTACTTCCACAGAAAAAAAAGGTAAATGTTTAAAAAATAAATAGCAATCTCAGAGTAATGTATAGCCTACAGTGACACCAATCTGTTCTGGGTGCTTGCTCAGCATTTTGTGTCAGTGTCCTGCCTAACAAAAGCCAGGGCATCTTGAACCATGCATTTCCATCTGATGGCTATTGCTTAAGAAGAAGGCCTTCCTCGCTTTCCTACTCCCCTTACCAAAATGTTGTGATGTATTTCTGCAGGAGACAGCTGACTGCAGACAGCAGGGCTTCATCCCAAAAAGCAGCGCTGTGAAGGAGCTCATTAACTCCTGCTAACAGTGAGTGCTCAGCATGGCACCCACACAGAGAGCTACACCTCTGAGGAGGAAAAACGGCTTTCAGGATCCAGTTAAGCTTCTGGATGCTATAGACAGGGTAGGGTCTGCAGTGTGGAACCATGGAACTGAAACGCTTCGTGCTGATGCAGGAGCTTAGGGATGCAAAGAGCTAGAGCACAAATCTGACAGTAGAATCAGGCCATCTTTTAAATTGTATGCTGGCTAAATGAGCCTGTCCTTGCTCACCCTGTGAGCTTTTTCATCTGTTTTCTCCCCCACCCTGCTGAGGAGGAGGAGTGAGAGAGCAGCTGTGTAGTGCTTGGCTACCACCAATGTTAACCACTACAGCTGCCAATGTGATGCACATACACACTGCAGTCTGAAAAAGATAGGAAGTGTGCAAAAATGTTAGCAAGAACAAGGTGAAGGATGGCACTGCAGCATTAGCATTTTTACATGCTGAAATTCTGCAGGTGATTTACAAGAGACATCCTAAAAATGCATGTGTATACTTACATATATTTAGAAAATTCTCTGCAATCAGATTTCGGATTTTGAGATTTTTTTCCTTAAAGTATCTGTTGACTCAAAGTGCCACTCTTTTCAAGCATCAGTTATATTCCTTTGTGCACACTTCTAGGGTGTGTGCTGGGGGTCTTTTGCCAAAATGAAAGCTGCTTTTCATTTGTGATATATTGGAAAACATTTATAGAATCATTAAGGGTGGAAAAGATCACTAAGACCTCCTGGTCCAACTGCTAACCCATCCCCACCATGCCCACTAACCCATGTCCCTCAGTGCCACATCTCCATGTTTCTTGAGCACCTCCAGGGGCAGTGACTCCACCACCTCCCTGGGCAGCCTGTGCCAGAGCCTTACCACTCTTGCTGAGAAGAAATTTTTACTAACATCCAACCTGAACCTCCTTTGGAATAACTTAAGGCCGTTCCCTCTCGTCCTGTCACTGTTACCTGGGAGCAGAGGCTAAACCCCACCTCTCCACAACCTCCTTTCAGGCAATTGTAGAGAGCAATAAGGCCTCCCCTGAGCCTCCTCTTCTCCAGACTGACCCATCCCAGTTCCCTCAGCCGCTCCCCATCACACCTGTGCTCCACACCCCTCACCAGCTTTGTTGCCCTTCTCTGGACACACTCCAGGGCCTCCGTGTCTTTCTTGTAGTGAGGGGCCCAAAACTGAACACAGCACTCGAGGTGCGGCCTCACCAGCACTGAACTCAGAGGAAATGTCACCTCCCTGCTTCTGCTGGCTGTAGTATTTCTGATATTTCTGATTCTGATTTCCGATGGGGTTTTTTGTTTTGTTTTGTTTTGCTATTCGTGCATTAATAATTTGAAAAACTACATACAAAACTTCCACGTGAATACTGCTTTCAAGGAAGCCTAGCGCTTAAATAGTGCTCGCTACCAGTATCCAATACACGGTCTTTTGCCGGTGTGGGGAGCAGCTTGCCCTTGTCTACATTAACATCCAGACTATTTTCTGCCCCGATCAGCTGATCTGTGATTGACATCTGCTGTCAATGAGAGATTGCTGATGGGCCTCCCTGTGTCAGGTCTTTCCCCTGCGGCCTGGGGGCTGTGTGTCTGGCTGGGCATGTGTCACTTTCATTTGGCGTTACTGTTTTGCTTTTCTCTGCTTATCACTTCCTCCAGGAGTGGAGTAGTAAATAGAGAGAAAGGGGTCCAGGACATCAGGTCCCATTGTAATAAAATACCTAGAGTCTGGAGGCCTTCTGTAAAGGCAAATTAGATAAACATGATGCTTCTGCATTCAGACTGTATAGCGTTCCTTTAAGGATATTGTTTTCATTTTGGTTTGGCTAGCGGTTTACCCTTTCAGAACCAAGGAACACAACTTTAAGGCTTTAGTAACACACTTGTCTAAAGCACTTGGCAGGCTGTTAATAAATTAAGCCTCTCAAGCTTTCTGTGACACTTCACAGATGGAGAAACAGAAACAGAGAGGCCAAATGACTTGCTCCAAACATGTAGGAGAAATCTCCAGTGCTGTTGCTAGAGTGCTTTAGATGTGCTTTCATTTGGAGATTGTATGAGAGTGGAGTGAGCAAAAAGATTGCTCCTAATTGCAGCATGTAGCACATTTCAACAACGTTCCTAAAGGACTTACACCTTGCTGTTTATGCAGTGTAGCTGGTTGTGTCTGTATGGAGGCTACATCCCACTTTGCCTGACTTTGCACAGCTGCTGGTACTGTCACAAAGAGCAAGGTAACGGAGGGTCAGGTTTGTATATAGGTACTTGGAGGCTGAGACCAGCCACAGTGTGATACTGTCTGCTGCTGGCAGGTGGTTGTGTTTTAATTCTTCCTTTGTTTACAGAGACAGAAACGTCTTTTCTGTATCTTTTATGAAGTGGGATATCGTATGGAAGAGTATACGTGTGGTCAAACAGAGCTGGGTACCTGGCAGAACCCAGGCAAACACTGGCAAACCTTCCTTTGTATAGTGTTAATTATACAAGAGCGTATATGGACTGTGCTGTATCGTTGATGTTTAACCTCTATATTGAAGCCTGGGAGAGTTTAAATTTGTGGCTTTTTTCCTCAGTTTCCTCCAAGCAGCTGGCAGAGCAGCAATTTGTTGTCACTGACGATGCTCAGCAGCTTGAAGGTGGATTTCCTTCATTTTGTGGCATATCAGCTTGGTATTTTCTTTTTACAAGAGCAACCTGACTTGGAATGCTGCTATGGGGCTGATTAATTCAGGGAGCCTTGCTGCAACAAGGAAGGTGGTGATGGAGATGATACCTAGTTTTATCTGTTTTTGAGTTTCCTCTGACATTTTCTGACACAGCGTTGCTTCTGTCAGAGGGTTTGGGCAGATGTAAGGGGATGGAGGGCTGGAGGTGAGAGGGAATTACCTGGAGAAGAAGGGCAGGGATGAGAGGACGGGGCAATTTGGCGCTGTGGTGGAGTTCTGGGAGCAGATCTTCTGAAGCTGCTGGGAATGTGTCCTGGCCAGTTATTTGCCCTCTTGCCTAATTTGGTTTACATGTAAGCGCTTCAGCTACCACCTAATGGGAATACTGCAGGAGCCTGCAAATTGCCAGAATCTGCTTGACAGGATCAAGAAGTGTGGTAAATGATTAAGCATCTGTTTACTCAGTGTCCCGAGTTGGGATGGTGTCTGAGCTACTGATGGCTTCCAGTTCCCTTGGAATGTGTGCTCAGTGCTCTGTGTGACAAAGTAGAGGGCAAAGTTTCATTAACAGCTGGATAGCTTCCACAGCGAATGACGTTGATCACCTCAGGCATCCAGAAACTTGTAAGAAAAGTTGTAAATTCTTATTGCTTTGGAAATGATGAAGTTTCTTTCTCATTTATGCTTGGAGGCTTTAAAGTCTGTAAGCCTTCTGAATGTATATGAGAGGCATGCAGACAGATGGATGTGTGTCGCTAAGGAGATATCTGTGTCCTGGTAGAGAGATGTCGTGATGATGATGATACAGTAAACCAGTCATTAAAATAGAAGTTTGGGTCTTTGTGCCTTTTGTTCTTTATTAAAGTGAAGTGTGATTTCAGTGAGAGAAATAACGGCTGATGATTGAACTGGAATGAATAGTCATATATTATTTATATATATATATTATTTTTCTAAATGCTGTATATATTTGAAATACTTTTTGCAAAGAAGCGTTATTTGGGAGGACTGCTTCTATTATTTTTTTTTTTGTGAAACCTCTCTTTTTGGTGAAATTTTAGCGGAGATCATTATTATTCACAGTTTCATCAATGGTTTTGCAACAAGTTTGACATTTTGTAATAGTCTGTTCCCACAGAGGAATAAAAGTCCTTGTAAGGTTATTGAAACATGCAGTTGTAAAGTGCTCATGAATTACCTTGGAATGTAAACAGTGATTCTAAGCTAGCTACGATTATGTTATTTCAGTAATAATTGGGGCACGTTTGATAATTAACTGGGCATGATTGAGTAATAGGGATTTTTTTTTAAGCTATTATATATTTTCATATAGCCTTTCTTCTTTTTCTGTGACAAGAGAAGGTGACATCAGTTACTTTCTGCCAGCTATACCATTGATACTGAACCTCAATAAACTAATTTTGTCTGTAATATGGGCCAAGTGTTCAGTTGCTGAGCTGGAGGTGGTGGGTAGCTACAGTATTCTCCTCACTGTAAAACAGAGCTCTTGGGTGGAACTGGATCATCTCGCTTCATGCGCAGTTATAGGCTAAGATCTTGAATATGAGAATAGGTCTTAGTTATCCCCACATTTTCCATTGAAATTGTGTATTGTAGTTGAATTTAGTAGCTGATGCCTTTGATAATGCTGACCATAAAATTCAGTTGGTGCATGAAATGCAAACTGCTAATCACAATTCTACTCCTTTGTCATTGAAGTGGAAGCAAGTTGTTGTTTGAAGAGTGAAGAGTTTAGGATGGTTTAGTCAGGAGAAACAAATACTCTGTTATTCACTAATGAAAAACAGAGGTAAGATAAGAACTACGTTGTGAACATGCAGTAACATTACAAGATTTTTTTAATAGTTGAAGTGATATTCCAAGTATTCTTCCAACAAGTATTGCAAATGTTGGAAATGAGTAATAAAGCTATTTGTTAAAACACTAAATTAATACATTAAATCAGCAAATAAATTTATAGTTGCAGCATCCAGACTGCCTCGACTTTCTTGTACAGTCATACAATAATTATGCATCCTGGTAACTTATGAAGAGTGTTTGCTTCCACACAGTGGATTTTACAGCTCTTTGTGGCTTTTTTCTTTGCTGAAACATGTTGTTTTAATCAAAATGAAGAGTTCGGTTTTATAAACTGTACAGATTCTTGGTTCTTTAATGCTTACAATTGAAACGAGACTTAACATGTGGCCATTTGCCTCTGTTTATGTACCAAATGATGTACTCCACTTGAACTTGGAGACTTAAAATAACAAATGTACTTTGAGGTATGAAGCCGGTTCAGGATTCTTCAGACTGCGACAGAAGTATTTTCCCATGGTGAAAATGATGTCTCATGCTGTTCAGATGCAGAGTTCAGCAGCACACTCATGTCTGTCAGATGGGAGATTCAGAACGAAGGTGTGCATTGGTAGCTTGGAGGTGGTGTGTGATACCCCAAATAAGCACACCACAGGTGTGTGTGGTCTTTCTGGTACTGTGCTGATGTCAGTGCATACTGTGATTTCTAAGCTCGGGCATTTACCCTCCTTAACAGAAAGAATTTCACAGCCTCTTTTGGTTAGGGTAATGATTCTGTCTGTGGCTACATTCATTTACCCTTTATTAGATCCATAGACCACTGCTGATCCCAGCTGCTGCCAGTATGCCTGAGACCAGTGACTGCAGGTCTGGTGCTGTGTTGGGATCCAGTGGATCCCTTGCGATATGTGTGTGTCCCCTTTACACCAAAGCAGCTCCAGCTCACACGAGCAGCTGTGGAGTTTGCTTCTGATCTTCCACGTCGATCCTCTTGGAGATCGTGCACACTCTGCAGGCAGGTGTCTGCTTTGTGGCTGTGACACCATGGGTAGGCTACGTGCTGTTTGTTTCAGAAGCTGAATTTTGTTCATCTGGGTCTTTTGGAAAAGAACTAATACCAGTATTTGTTGGGTTTTTTTTTTTTTTTTTTTTTTGTTTTTGTTTTTGTTTTTTTTCCTAGATAGAATGTGATGATAGGAGTTAGCTGCCACTTATGCCTTTGTAATTATCATGTAAACTTGTAGATGAGGTGTTAACATATATTAAGGTGCATATAATACTTGTTTTCGTGCATGGTGCTTTTCATCAATAAATTTGAAAGTGATTAATTACAAGTTACCATCCTCCTGATGTATGGAGAAAGCAACACTAAGAATGCAAGAAATTTGGCTAACAGTTTTCCCAGTAGGCTGGTAAAAGAATGCAGGGTTTGGCTCTGGCCCTGTCTGTTGTCCTGTGTGTTGGATTGCATTTCTAACAGTCCTGCAAGGACCACATTGCTACAATAAACAAGGGGTAGGTTTGCTCCTTGTAATAATTTGGAGGATGTTTTTATTTAATGGAATTAGTGAAAAGGTCTCGTGTGATCTCTGTCCGTGGACCTTGGGGATATTTGTTGCTTTACAATGGCAGAGTATGTCTGAAGTCCACGAGAGAAGGTGGTGTACCTTTCTTTGCTACCTCCTTTCTCTCATCTAGCTAAGGTGCTGTCACTGCTGAAGTCAGGTGAGAGCCAGAGAACTGGGAGTGGCTGTGAAGCTGTCTCATGGACTGGATCTAGGAGACCTCTTGTTCCAGTATTACTAGATCTAGGTAAATTGGGGAATACCAGGAGGCATGGTACACTTGCAGAAACACTAAATAAGTGGATCCTAGACATAGGAGGAATTAATCTTTAAATAGACCTACTTTGACAGGTTTTTTTAATACTGTTGCAGAGCTAGCACAACACTGTAATGAAGGATTAAGTAAACAAATAACCCCTTTGCTGCACCCAGTCCTGTAGTGCTGGCAGGGAGATTCCTTCTGAGTGAAACTGACAGGCCTCACACCACAGCGTAAGTAGTGCTAAGTGGTCTGTTCATTCCAGCTAGCTGTTAGGAGGATGAGCAGAACATGGAAAACTGGTGCTGGTGAAAGTAGGGCTGCTGGGACCAGACCACGCCAGCAAATATTGTTGCTGACCTTTCACAAGTTCACACTGACAAACTGAGACAGTCACTGAGCAGAGCTGTTTTCAGCAGCTTACTTCTAACCTCTGTACTGGTTTCTTGTGTGTGCTCCTGGAATGGTGTTAGCTCCCAGGTAAAAATGGCTGAGCCCTTGAAGAATCATAGAGCTGTTACAGTTGAAAGGGACCTTTAAAGGTCGTCTGGTCTAACCCCTCTGCAACAAACAGGGATGTCTACATCTTGACCAGGTGCTCAGAGCCCCCTCTAGCCTGACCTTGAATGTCTCCAGGAACGGGACATCCATCACCTCTCTGGACAGCCTGTTCCAGTGCTTCTAGAACAGTGTTCTGGTATTCTACCCTTACTGTTTAAAACAAACAAACAAACCTTTTTCCTTATATTTGGTTGTTTGTTTTTTTTTCAATGTGAGAATATCACACTCATTGCATAGGTCTCCCTGGAGCCTTTTCTTCTCCAGGATGAACAGCCCCAGCTCTCTCGTCCTGTACTTGCAGGGGAGGCGTTCCATCCCTTGGATCATTTTTGTGGCCCTTTTCTGGATAGGCTCCAATGGGTCTGTGTCTCTCCTGCACTGAAGACTCCCGATCTGTATGCAGTACTCCAAGTGAGGGCAGAGCAGAGGGGCAGGACCGCCTCCCTCGCCCTGCTGGCCACGCTGCTTTTGATGCAGCCCAGGATACGGTTGGCTTTTGTTTACAGGGGCACACTGCTGGCTCATGTCCAACTCACCATCCACCGATACCCCCAGGTCCTTATATGGTGACCTTGTTCAGATGTCAGTTGCAGTGCAGCTGCTGTCATGTACGCACTGTGAGGAAGTGCATGATGAAGCTGCCTTGAGAGGCACACTCAGTGCCTCGGCAGTGAAATGGCTGCAGATCAGCCTTTCTTTTTAGGTCGGTGTAGCACAGCTCAAAATCTGAACTGGCATGCTGATTCTTGATTATGTGCAGTGGTCTTTTAAACAGAAAAGCTTCTCATCCTGCAGAAATGCTGCCTCATGGTATTTGTGTTACAGCCTGAAGTACTAGGAATTATTGCTGCTGCCAAATAGTGGAAAATTAAGCAATGTTTTGAAAAAGAGTGCGCTGCAAAGTTCCTTGTAGTATATAAAATATTTAAGGTAAAAGTAAGAAAAGCAGTTATCTTGCCTTATTTTGAGTAGTTAATTCCCTAAACGCACCCTTTTTTTTCCTTCCTGTTCAGGAAGAAAACTCTCCAAAGTTTTAAGTTGAAGCCTCTGTTTGAGAACGTGAAAATGAAATTATTGTGTAATTTTGTGTGTTAAATGGCTCAGTGAGAATTACATACGTGCACATCAGAATATGATTTCTGCAATATTCAATAGGTGGCAGAGTTTGAAATGGAACTATGATGTGATTGAACCAATAAGCTGCTTTCCTTCATTAAAAGGAAAGAGACCCATTAATAGTTTTTATTATATGAATGGGCAAGCATTTGAATGGCAATATTAAACTGATGATTTATGTTCTGAGTATTACTGAGCAATGTAATAAGTGGTGAGGATCTTTTTGATATATACAAATAACACGCATATCCCACTGTTGTTTCATTTCTTTATTTTGCTGTTTCAGTACTACTAGACGTGCAGGTTTCTTTAAGTTTGCTCTTTGAATTTTTTTTAAGGCCTTCAGAACTGAACTATCTTAAATCTTCAGAGGGGTAACGCTTTTGGTTTCTTCTACTCATTCTTTAGTTGGTGAAAGCTCTTAAACTTTCTTAAGGTCTTTTCTTCCTGATGAAGCAACAACAGAAGAGATTCATTTTTCTCTCATCTAGACAGTGATTCTTATGAGTGTGTCTCAGTATGTGGCTTGATCTTTTATAGGATGATTGCTTTAACTACAGAGCTTTATTTTGAGGCTTTGGTTGATACCGTACCTATAACAAACTGTAACTGTTGGAAATGCCCCTGAAGGAAGGAGGGAACACCTCTGAAATTAACATGTACGCATGTTTTAGGATGTTCATACTGAAGATCTGATGGGTGTTTTAATACCACGTGGACATGTACTGACCCTTGTGCTGTGCGTAGGCATATTCTCCATAAGGGTTGGGTATCTCAGAGGTAAGAATAGGCTTTTAGCATGGACCCCGTTAGCCTAGTATAAGTGCATATATCTCCTGGTCTTTCTTTGAGAATGTGGCACAGTATGCTGTATTACCAGAATACCAGCACAGTATGCTGCATTGCCAGACTAGTTTGTCTGTATTTAACATCTTGTACCAGCAGTAGTATATTCTTACTCTGGAGATGTTTGTTGTGCGCATATAACTGTAAGAGCTAATGATGTATATATGATTTTTTCAGACTTAAACATTTGACTGATTGTACTTGCAAGGATAATTATTCCCTTGAGAGCATAACTCTTAAAACAAGAGGTGCTTTCTGGAGCTGCATGGTAGTGGAACTAAGGACTGCTTTTTACTATTAGAAATGCTATCAACTGTTTTGTTGAAGTGGCTTTGGGGTAGAGTCTTTGTGCGTGCAAACTTCAATTGAAAACACTCTCATTCATATTTCCACGTCCTATTATCCATTAATGACCTTTCTCTCACATATTCTTCTTCGGCATAAAACCCTCTCACTGAAATAAAAGCCCACCTGTACACTGTGGTAACATTTCACACATCAGCAAGAAGGAGAGCTAAGTTCCATCTCATTTGGAGTTGTGTGAAGGATGAAGAAAAGGAGGGATGGCTCCAACCTTAGCTGCTAGCTGCCATCTTCTAGAGTTTTGCATTAATGACTACAGAATCCATGCACGTATGCTGTATTTTGTGCAGTAGCCTATGGAAACGTTTGGAACCACTCACATAGCATTCTGAAAGCAAATACTGAGGTTGATGTTTAGGAGTACCTTTCTCTGGACGTAGGAATTTGTATGCATATGAAGTATTCTAAGAAGAGGACCTTTGCCCTCCCTGCTTATTGCAAATCATTGAACAAGATATGAACAAAGTTAGGTGGCTAGATGTTTTCAGTCCACTTACACTTCCAGGGTCTTCTGGAAATGCAATGTAAAATACATCATTACAGGAAAGAGAGCAGATAGACATAATGTGATCTTGTTGAAAGTCTGCCTGAAAGTAACTTCTAGGAGAGGCTTGGTATGTGTGAGACAGTGTTCCTGAAGTGCTGTTAAAGATGTAGGAGGCAAGACAGAAAAAGCACAGGGCAGTTAGTGGCAGAAGGGCAATGGAAAGAATTGGCATAAGAATTAACGTACTTTGGAAATTGCAGAAGAATACATTTTCATATAATATCCAGCTGTCATTCAGGAATGAGCAGGCACCTTGCATCTTTGGTAGGAGGAGAATTCTTATTTTAAAAGATGCTCTTTGCTCTTGGCTTTTTTTTTTTTTTTTCTTTTTGCTGTTGTTGTTGAAAGGAGAATTGGAGTAACAAAGCAGAAGTACCTTTGGTGGTGAACTTGGCAAGTGGGAGAAGAGTGGCAATTACTGGAAGAATTTTACACTGGTATATGTGGCTGCATAGGAAGTACCCTCTTTTATTTATTTATTTTTTAATTCATTCCTTAGGTTTGTTGGAAAAACTTATTCATAACAAATTTAGTTAGTCAGTAGACACCAAAGATTTGGTGGTCAGTAGTAATTACTGGTCATTTACTTTTAAGTAGCAACCTAGTAATGAAAGAGGGCATGTGCCAGAGTTGCACTTCTGCTGGACATCGCATCTTTTTCTCAGGCGTACTGAAACAACAGGATGTTTCCTTATTTGTCATAAGGAAATAGTAACTTGATTGTAAAAATATGTAGAACGCTCTGGGAGATGAGGAACTAGATTTGAAGTATGAAGAAACACAGAGTTTCCTCAGCGATAAATGATACTTCAACAGCAGTAACAAAAAAAACAAATACAAAACCGACTTCTGTAACAACAGTTGATGAAATGGGAACAGCACATGGATTCACTCGTCCCATAGAAGGACAAACAGTGAGATGCTTCACATTTTCTAAATGACATAAGTGAGATTAGGGATTCTGTTTTTTCTAAATTTTTTCTTTTTACTCGTCGTTTTCCATGCTAGAAAAATTAGGAGTGCATAGGCGGTAGTCAACTTGAGAAATACATTCCTGGTGGTACAGTCTATTATTACTATTATTTAAGTTTGTTTAGGCTAGAAAGTCATGAGAAATACCTATTTACAGGACTTTCTTTTTAACCTTTAATATAGGCTCTTACTCAAAAGAAAGTGGGATTTCTGTGAAGAACGAATAGTTTTCTTTGGTAATGTCAACAAAGAAGAATATTTGCTGTAACTGCACGTGCCAACTAGATCTACAAATGCTCCTATGAAGATTATTAAGACTTCTTTAAGTCTTTATGATAGCATCGCAATTGTCACACACTAGTTCTAAAACGTAGTGAGAGTTATCTTATTCATCGCCTGTTCTGTAGGAATGGAGAAGTCCCAGCCAAAACGAAGAGCTCTGCTGTGGCTGCAGTGTATGGACAAATAGTAAGAGAACACAGACTGCAATCTAAACAGGAGTGGCAGACAAAGAGCATATTATCCTGATTTTAGAGATGGGATGCTGAGGCACAGAAAAATCTAATCAAGGACATACAAGAATGTTGTTCTGGAGCCAGGAACTAAGCTCTCCTCCAGCCCAGTTGTACTGCCTTCAACCAGAGTTGCCCCTCTGCAGAAGATAATGCAGCTTCCCAGGCGTGAGCTGCGGTGCCAGTTGTGTCTTGCTGAGTGTTTATGAAGAAAATGCCAGTTGGAGGATTAAGGTCTGTTTCATGGCAGTCTGCATAGAAGAAATAGGAGGGAAGTATTTTCAGTCAAGGGATTTTCTCTTGGGGAATGATAGACTGTGGAGTGAATGTTGTTGGTGTGTTTTCTCAAGGAAATGGAAGAAGAAAACCTGCACTCCTTGTAGGATTTCACTATTGTCTGTCCAAATGATGCTTCTACTAAAATAATTCGTTACAAATTAACTGTATTTAATACTTCTTTTATTTTTCCTCCACATCTGCATTAAGAGCTACCAAATGTATTCAGCATTTCCTTAAGGAAAAGAAAAACCAACAGAAGTTAATAAATGTCAGAGAAGTTACTTTCTTGCCACTTTTTTTTTTTTCTAGGCCACCTAATTTATCATTTGATGTAAAATCATTAAAGCCACGGTTTTAACAAATGAGAAAAATAATGAAAAAAACACTCAGTGACTCACCGTGACCTACGATAAAGATGATGTGTGGTGCACTGGTTGTGTAATTTGGAGAGAGAGGTTATTATTATTTTATTTTGATTTCAAGTACTTTGACTCACACAAGAGGAAACTTGGGGCTTTGCACTAGGTACGTGTAGAAGTCCTGCTGATTCTAATTAAAGTAATAGCTTACCTACACCATTAGTAAATATTTATTGATTATAGTGAACTCCTAGGATTATTGTGCTGTGAAAAAGAACACAAACTGACAGTAGTTGATGCTGACTTCTCACTTCTTTGGCCAGCCATAATCAGAAATGACGTTCATGGTGAACTAAGAATACAATTCTCTGGTTGTTCTGGCTGTCTCTCAGCCCTAGTAACCTCCTAATAGCTTGTTACGCTCTTCATGGTGATTGGATAGCAATTGTTGCCAAAATTAACATCAGAAGTTATTTGTGAGATTTGGAGTAGAGAAGGACCTGCTTTTTTTCCAGAATTAAAATTGTATGAATTTCTATTTTCTTTGAAATCTTAACTGGTGCCCTGTAGGGAGGAAATAACTTTTATAGATGGAACGTTCTTAGTGTTGCTGTTGGTTCTGCTGCAGCAGTGCATACCCGTCAGATAGGAGATGAGTATTTCTTTTTGTAGAAAGTCAGGAAGGGATGGTAACAGTTGCAACTCTTCCTTCCATTTTCATGTCATAGCAGCAAGACTGTGCTTTGTGAATATCCTATCTGTTACAGCTTAACTCAAGGAAAACGTGAGCAACCTCAAACCTTCCTTCTTTCTCTCTTATTTCAACTGCTGTTATCACATTAGTCTATCTCCAAATGGGATCAAACCAAGTGCTCACCAAGAAGCTCGGAAAGGAAGTCAGCCTTGTAAAGAAAGGGACATAAAAATTCTGTAAGAGCACATTTCAAATTCTGCAGGTTTCACTTGTCAGGAACTGGAGAGCCTTTTTTCTACTCCCTAAACACCATTTGCCTTGCTGGCTGGCTTGGTGCCCACCTTGGCAGTCATGGAAATCACCTGTGTTTTGATGGATGCTGATCTGGCTATAGAGAAACAGAGAATACAGTCTGCATCACTGATGAAAGGGAAGAAGTCTCCTTCTCTGTTAGCATTCTTAGCCAAATTCCTAATGCCAAACTACCAGAAGGAGTCAGCTCTGTTATAGGAGTATTTGAGTGGCTCATCTTTCCTGAAACAAAAAATCCCCAATTGTCACTGGCACAGTTTTCAGCTTTGCCTATGGACAGACTAACATATTTAGCATGTCAAGACTCTCCTGACTTGCAGAAGTCTGATGCACCTTTCTGAAATGTGTTAATATCTCCGGCCCCACCAAACAGTGGTTCTCAGTAAAGGACAGCAAGACCAGGCTGTTGCCCTGTGGCAGTCATCAGCTGTTGTAAAAGAGAAAGCTGAGAAGTCCTCGGTACCTTCTTCATAGGTTGAGTACTTCTGTAGCTTAGAAATATTTGAAATACCAAGGAAAGCATTGAAAAAACATCAGACATTTAAACGGGCTCTAAAATATCTCTGCTTTTCACTCTACTAATTCTGCAGTAGCACTGTGTTCAGGTTGATTCCTTCCCTTCTCAGTGCTAGTGGTTCATCAGAGAGCTTTGGCATCTCCTGGCAGTACATCAAAACCTGAAACATTGTATTTTGGTCAGTTATTGTAGCCAACAGGCAGCCCTGAGATCTCTTCCTGTCCTCTGGACGCCAAGGTGTGCTGTCCCAGCAGAGAGGCTGGCAGATGTCTGAGTAAGCGTGTATGTGGTAAAACCCTGCAGCTGTGCTAAAGGTCATGCATCTAATTCTGGAGAGCCATACATCAATCTGAACTGAAATGTAGCCCCATCATCCATGAAGGATACTGTGGGTGCTGACAAGTCTCATTTGCAGCAAGCCCTCTCCTGATAGGTGTTCAAGAAGAAAGAATTGTTCTGTTGCCATGTAATGATTCATGGAGAATCTCCAGTTAGGTTGTATGACATTGACTTGGAGTTATGAGGGAAATGAAGATGATTCCCAGCCATTTCTCTCCTTACGGTTTTCAGAACTAAATGAACCCCAAGTGTAATGCAGTGACTGCATTTTGTCTCTCCTGTGTGTGCACAGCTGAGTGTGGACACACTCTCCAGTATTTTTGATAGTAATATAACTAAGCTTGTAAAAGAAATCCGCTCCTTCTGCAGGGTCAGGGCAGGGCTTCCATGCCTTATTCTCTGTGTGTAGGAGTCTGGGAGTTCTACATGTATGTTCTACACTTGGGATGTCATCTTTGCTTCTGGATGTGGATTGTGTAGTTTGGGTCTTTACAAGTAACATGTTTCTTAGCATCAGTGATTTAATTTTGGCTCTCTTCATAATGAAGTTACTGTCTTGGTGATTTCCAGACATAAGCAAGATGAAGTTTGTAGCTGGAGGTGATATCTTTAAGAAGACTAACTGTATCTGGTAGGGGAAACAGAAACATTTTTGGACATACCTCATCTCCGTGAAGCCCAGAAGCCAAATCTGTTTATCTGTATAATTGAAAGTACTGCCTATGTTTACATGGCTCTTCTAGCTTTCTTTTAAGCATACAAAAGTCTGTTTCTTCCCTATGCTTTGTTTACCTTAATTTTTGAGGTTAGTTTTCTAACTGATGGGTGAAAGGTTTGGTGCTTGGTTGTTTTGGTGGGTTTTTTGTTTTGTTTTTTTTGTCTTTGGATGTTAATATGCTGAACTGGCATCTACCTTACTGCATGACAACAAGGTTGTCTTTACTCATTCACTTCTGAGTTTTCACTTAATGCATTTTATAGTAGTAGGTCTTGTAAGCAGCTGTTCCAGTTACTGGCATGTGTTGTTATATGTTGGATGGAAGGCATCTCACAATCAAGGTATATGGTCCGTGAGATAATTTCCCTGCATTAAATAAAAAATTTTAACAACAGTTATAATTTTGTGGGCAATATTTTGATGTTATGAGATTAGCTAAAGTTGCTGCATGTTCTTATTGCACTTACCTAGTTAAAACTAAGCATCATGTAATTGAAATTGATAGAATTCATAAGATAGTAACTGTGCAGTTCATCTCTCAGTTCATCTGTCAGCAGTATTCCTGATTCCTTAGCATAGGTTTCATTGCCTGTCACCCTGCTGAACTCTTTTGCCCTTGCATTCCACCTGTGTCTTGCTCTCCCAGTTTTTCCCTGCAGATTTACAAGAGAACAGGCACTGCAGGGGAATTTCTGTCTCATCTCTCACTGCTCCCTCCCGGGACATCGCTCCACTCCAGCCCTGAGCTGCAGTGGCCAAGTGCACGTATACACTGGACTTGATCCATATTTTAGCAGCGTGAATGTTTGTGTTTACCCTGTGGTATAAAATCTCATCTAAAAAATTAACAGTAAGGCTTTAACAGGAATTCACGTTGACCAACCAAGCGAACCTCAGTGACCTGGGACCCTCTCTCAACATGCTATGGTTTCTTAGTATTATTACCAACACCCTTGGTCACTGAAGGACAGGCAGGAAGGCCAGGGTGTTCAGGAACAGAGAAGGTAAAAGTGAACCTGTTTGGTTACCTTACACTACATCATTGAAGAGTTAAATTGAAGAGTTAAATAGTGAAGTGGGAACTTGGTTTGAAAGATCATTTTAGTGTTAGAAACGTATAAAGAACTATGTAAAGCAGATGATGTGCTACTGAATGCTGGTGGCAGAAGGGAGGGGCAGGAGGACGAAAGGTGAAGGTGAAAAGGGCCATACCAGTGCCTAACTTTGATCAGTGTAAATTCCTGTGACACTGCTGCCTGATTTACAATTGAAACAGAGAATTGCAAAATAACGTTTATTTTGAGTGTCATACAGTGTTACACAAAGAAGATTCTTAGAGAAGAAATCAAATGCCTTTGCAAACACAAAGGAGTAGCTGGGTGCTTTACTGGTTTGTTCTGTGTCAGGGGCTGCACTTTATCTGCGTTGTACAGAGTGAAATAAAGACTCTGGGAGCAGAAGAGCTGTTTTCTGCCTGCCCCAGGAGGTAAGAACCTCCATAGGAACAAGTTCTCAGAAGTGGGGTTTTCAAGGAGGAAAAACTTGTATTAGCTGCTGTCCCATCACCTGCATTGTCTTAAGATGTGGAAAGCTGAGATTTCATGGTGCCGGAGTTGTGCAGCACTCTTTTTAACGTGTGAGTTTTATGTTGTCCAGTATTCTTGTGATGCATTATTTCTGTGGCAGCCCTGGCAAATCTGATCCTGTGCTGCCAACTTATCGTGGGCTGAAATTGTGAATAGCCTGCATAAATTTCATAAAATTCAGAATTCTGGAAGAAAAGCTTCTTTTTTTTTTCCTTTTTTTTCCCCTTCGTTATTCCTTTTTTGTTGTTGCGTAGTTTGTTATGCAAAATAACAATGTCAGCAAAGCTCCCTTTCTGATCTTTTCAAACAGATTGTTGTTCTGAAACAATTTTGAACATTTTCTTTCATTTGTTAGGAGTCTTTGGGAATAGAGGTCACCACTTCCATCTTTGGTAGAGTTTCAAACTGCCCGGGTAATACTGTGTAGTGCAAAGTCCTGCACTGTCATTGGGAGTGATATGTCCTGTATTAACTGTAATTAATGGAAAATTCCCAGTGTTGTTTAGGATTGCTGACATCCTCATGATTGCTCTAAGCTGGGATGCAATATACCATCCAAAGGTACTGGTCTTGCTTGAAGGTGTCACCACTGAGACTTCTTATTGCACTGACTTGTCAGTTCTATCTGCGAGGGGGGGAGGGTGTCCCTTCATTTTTTTCGTCTTGATCAGTGTTTTGTTTCACTTATAATTGCTAATGTTGAAAAGTCCAATATTTCTGTTTTCTTCTTATCAGTCACTTGGGTTTTAAGAGTACAGAGCCTTTGGTTCCCTGTAGTAACACCCAAAGCAGCTCGGTCAGGACTTAGGACAATTGCATTTGGTGCTATGTTAGTTGTGTCCTGAATATTTAATTTTACATTTTCCTCAATTTCATGGTTACTTCAGCCATGACTGCCTTTCCTTCATCAGAAAAGAAAGCTTGATCGTTACTTTGTGGTTCTGACCGTGAAGTTAGCCATGAACTGAGCACAGGCTTGGACTAAATGACATTCTGAGGTCTCTTTCACCTTAGATTATTCCGTGATTAATTGCAACTGTGACTTCAGCACTTCCAGGGGTAGAATGCAATTGACACTGGACAGCTAATTACTGAAGCAATTTGCCTTTTTTTTTTTTTTTTTTTTTTTTTGGCATTAAAAGGGGAAACCAAAGGAAAATCCTATGTGGGGGAGAATAAAGCTGATGCAAGGAACATTGTATTTATTGCTAAGATAAGACTACCCTGTCTATGCAAGCACGTTTACCTGCTGTTTGAATGATACCCCAAAGACTACTTTGTATTGTTTCAGATTTAAGTTTCTTTTCACTATTCAAATTACTTTGCTTATTAAGTAACCTCACATGTGAAAGTAATGGAATGCACTGAAAGATTTTTTGTTTCCCTCCGTTTCTGAATGCTGCGGAGATTTTTCAGCTCGAAAACGAGAAGGAAATATTGAGCAAATTGAGTGAAGAGTTTGAAAGTCTGTATCTCCACATGGGTTTGGGTTTTCTTTTCATTTCTTTTTTTTAAAGCTATTCTTTTGTTAGTTGTAAGCCACTGTGACTGCAGTATTCCTTCTCTCCTCTGTCCTCCCACCCTTCTTCCACATACGCATCACTAATAATTTTAAGCAGGCTTTGTGTGATTACTTAGCAAAGCAACTGATATATAAGAGAATATTAAAAGGGTGTATAATTTATAGCAAAAGTTCATCTTTAAAAATTTAATTTCCCACACGACATTGTGAGGTCTTGCTGTTCACAATAACCTTAATTCTGTAGGGGAAGAATGTTGTAGATTATTTCTAGCTTGTGTTTTATTATATGGCTGGATGTAAATGATTATGAATTATATAATAACAGAGAGGGAACTTCATGTAAGTCATCTGGCTTTGACTGTTACTAAAAATAATTCTTCTGCGTGTTATTGTAGAAGTTGAAAGTTGTATCTGACACCTGCATTTTTGTGTTCCTGCCACAGCTTGTAGAAGCAACGTTTTCTTTTGTTTCTATGGCGTTTGTGCTTTTTAATGCACATTTTAGCAAGCTGATGTCTTACAAAAGTGTGTCATGTGGCTACAGCTGTCTTTATAATTGCAAATGCTAGTAATACAAAAACTACAATCGGAATTGTATTCGTTTCCCAAGCACCACAGCAAAGTATCTACACGGTAATAGTTGGTTTAAGATTTTAATCTGAGAAAGCCAGGTTTCCTGCAGTCAGCATTCGCTGTCTCTGATTCCACCTGCCTTGCATATTTTGCACATGATCTGGGATGCTCCACATCCTGTTAGTCAGGTAGCTCACTTGCAAGCAAGACTTTTGTCCGTGTTTTGTATTAACAGACATGGAGTGCCTAAAGATTCCATTATGGGGGTCCAATGATTTGATGCTGCAAGGAGAAGGGCACTTAAAGGCAGCCATTCCACAAAGCCTGGCAGGGATATAAAATAAGTTACCTGTCCTTTCTTGCCATCAAAATCTGTTTTCAATCTGCTGAAAGCATTTTCAAATAAATGGAAGAATATGATAGGGCCCATGGGCGGCTTTTACTTTTTGGAAGTGATGTGCAGCTCTTCTGCCTTGAACTTGTGGTTGTCTGTATTAGCAGTTGGAAAACAAGAGGGTCACAGGCTCTGGTAGGGATCACTGTGCCAATGTGGGATGGGCGATGCCAGCTTCAGTCTCTCTTTGCCCTTTAGTGGAGCCCCGGTAGTGGCAGAAGATAAATGCTGATCACAGTCCTTCTCTCTTTGGTCCCTCCCTGTTCTTTCAGAGTTTAGTATTACTTGAGATTGAGATGATCTTTAAGGTCCCTTCCAAACAAAGCCATTCTGTGATTACTTGATAGTTGCTTACCTTATTTACAAATTACCTGATGTCTTCTTCTAAATTGTTACCTTTTTTCCTGAAGAGGTCTTTCCCGAGCTAACTTTGGGCAGAGCTGTTTTCTTCTCTGCAGCTAACCTCTCCTGAGGAACTTACTGCCAGTGCTTCCAGCTTACAGCCAGGGAGGTGCAGTGGTTGCCTCTAGAAGATAAATCTTTGTTTGGAGACACTGTTGTTTTTGCTGCAGATAAGAAGATCTAGATTGTCAAATGGCTGTAATCAGATCTAGGAACAGTTATGTTGTCCAAACAAACGCTTTGGTTCTGGTTGCTTTGGTTAGGACACATCAACACCTAACTGTTCTTATTAAAAACAAGAAAACATATGAGAACATATATATGCTTGCTTATATTGTCTGCTTCCTTTTTCATTTTGTACTGTCCTTGTTTCCTTGGTTCTAAATTAGCTGTGATACTGCATTTGTAATATTGTCATGCCTAATAAAGTAAGTCTCTGACTGGAATTTCTGGTGAGACAATACTAATGCTTGGTACAGCTTTTAATTAAAAAATAATTTTTATATAATGTGTGTGTGCTTACAAGTCATGAGTTTAATAAGGAAGATTGATTTCTGCCAGTCTTGTTAACATCAGTGAAACTACTAAGGTTAGTTGAACTAGCTTAGACTTGATGAATTTTTGCTCTTATAAATTCCTGCATAATGAGTTTTTAAGGACTCCCAATCTGAATGACACTGTTTATAAAAGTTTTGTAGGTACTGTGATTAAAGAACAACAATTTATTTCTGTAGTCTGATTCCTGCTTCTGACTTTCAACTTGTAGCCTTCAGTCCTTGGATTAGTTTAAGTGGGCTTTTGACAGATAACTGATAACATCAACTTGGTAACAGAAGGCTGATATTTACAGTGGAGGTTTGCACCTCCACCAGGGAGGTGCATCTGCCTTTCAGGATGCCCCTTACAGTGCATCTGTGCAGCACTCTGATGCTGTATCCCTCACAGCACTGTTTTGGTATGCTCTCTCGTATGTCTGTGCAGTATCTTTGCACCTCAGCTTCTGCCACCTCAGTATCACAAAAATCTGAGTGTTTGCTGTTTGCAGAGAGCTTGCAGGTACCAGAACTTGCCCTTCTGTCTACTTGACCATGTCTGGTGGGAAAAAGCAGATAATTTTGTGATCCTGTGAGCTAACCTGATTTCCTGTTCTGTGTCCTCAGATAGATTTCTGCTGTATTAAAACCATACGTGTTTCTATAAGTTATTCCCTGCAGCCAGACTCTATATGCTTCAGAGCTACGTATAATGAAATCTTGTATACAGAGCGGTGCAAACTAAATACAACTTAAAGAATTTACCATTGAAAAGGTTGCAACTTTTAAGTATCTTCTGTGTTTACAAAAGGCAAGTTCTGTGTCTTTTCATAGCAAGACTGTCACTGGATTATTCAAGCAAGAGGGGGGAAAAATATTTTATAAATGTAATGAAATGCTTGGGTTTGAGCTGGGAGTTTGTATCAAATTAGACCTTGAAGAAATACTGTTTCCATTGGTGTTTTTAAACCTGTTAGTGGGAATCTGTATGTTCTGATTGGAAATGAGGTTTTAGCTATTAAGAATTGCCAATGTAAAGTGATCTTTAAGATCACTAACTTATTGCATGAAAAGAAAGATATAAAGCAAACAGATCAATGTAGTTATACTTAGCTACTGCAGTCCTTCAAATTTACCTCGAATGTGTTATTTGTAGTCACCTGCTTGTGGTGCATTGAAAGCTTCAGGTAGTCCAGGCCTAGCGCTGCAAGGAGGTGACAGTGAGTCAACCTTTCAGCCAGGTGTCAGCCTGGTAAGAGCAGTAAGAGAAACAGGGCTTGGTTTTCAGGGGTAAAGGACAATATCTTTGGATTGGTAGTACTGGTGTGTGCCTAAGGAAGCCTGCTTGGATCTGCTCGTGGGGCTGCCTGAATAGCAAGAGGGGCTGCCCTGGTCCTGGGGAGCTCTCGCGGTCTGAAGATGCTTTCTGCTCTGTGGCTACAAGTACTAATGTAAGCAACCTGCACAGCAGTGCAGGCCAGCCTGAATCACTTAAAACATAATGCCAGGGACAAAATGTTTGCTTTTGGTAAGAACTAATGAAATAATGCACTTGCACTTTTTGAAAGAAATAGCTATTATTAAGTGAAAGTGTGAGTTGCACATCGAAAACCTCTTGGAGAAGTAATGGTTATCAATCACAGCTGCTGTTGTGCATGTTTATTGTCACTGAGGATCTTTGCGTTTCTCTTCCAGTTGAAGAAGTGCCTGCCTAAGAGATGCCAGGCCATTGCTTCAGTCTGGGTCAGAAGGCATTTTTACAAGTTCTGTAATGGATTTGGGATGCTGCTGAGTAACACTGGAATACCATTTTGTGACGTCTTCACTTAACGATGTGGCATATTTAACTAAATGACAGCAAGTAAAGGTGTTACTGGCACGTGTGGCCCAAACGAGACGCAGTTCCTAATGCAGTAATGCTTTTGTTGGCAGTGCTGGCTCTGGTGGCACAGTCATGGGACCAAACATGGCCAAAGTTACTGCCCTCAAAGCTGAAATGTGGCGGCTGAGCGCATGTGCTTGTTCTCAAATTATAGCAACACAGAGCAAAGTGTGTTAACTCACTGCTCTTATTGCTCTGAGGCCTTTGGTAGTAATTTAAGCCCATTTTACTCAGAGCTTGTAATGGCTTAAGAATGCATGTGTTGCATACTGTGTTTCAGCTGGGAGGGACAAGTGCCCATCATCGTGTGACTGTCCCATCATCGGATTCCATGCAATTCCTTGTGCTGTCACTGGGAAATACCTCATTAACCGTCGTTGTCTCTGCCCGGTTTTTTCGGGGAGCCAAACAGGAGAGCACTGAACAAGGAGGGAGATTTGCAGAGAACAAGGAATTTCATGTCATTACATCTGCTTCAAAACAGGGGTGGCATTCCTGACTGAGTGTGAAGCTGTTGTAGCATCCCTGTCCTTGGCTGCTATAACCAGCTTTTAAGCAGGGGACCTTCTGCAGCAATCTGTAATTGAGCTTGGAATATTGTAACGCGGAGCATATAATTCATGCACTGTGTTTTCTGAAAGAATCTTTTTGAAGAGATATGAAAAGACGTACTCTTCTGCTGTTTCTACAGCTGACCAGCACAGAAACGTTTAGTGCACTTCTTGGCAGTGAGCGCTGCTGCCTGCCTTCTGACTCAGACTGAGGGAATGTGACCACAGCTGTAGTATAGGACCTTGAAACCCTGAAGAGGAAAAATCTCTTAAACGTAGTAATAAACTGTTATGGAGCAGTGTATGAATTTGCATTCTGTAAGTTAATATAACAATAGTGGCCCTACAGTATTTATTTTTTTTTTCTTAACATTTATTTAAAGCATAATTTCTAATTCTTGTATATATTTTTAACTTTCCCACAGATATGCACTTATTTGGCCATTATCCAGCTCATGATGATTTCTATCTTGTAGTGTGCAATATCTGCAATCAGGTAGTCAAGCCACAGGTTTTCCAGTCGCACTGCGGTAAGTGAATGTTTTCTTTCCTGAATTACAGTGCCAAACCAACCTATGGTTCTCTTAAGAATCGTTGCATATGGTCATGACAGAAGCATTGCAGATACTTTTCCAGTTATCTTGTGTTCTTTCCACAGAAAATATGAGGAATGCCTTCAAATAAGCATGTTTCATGTAAAGAAGAAAGTTAAATCAGTTGTCCTAGAAGCTGGGCTCTTCAAGTTGAATTTGTTATACTAAATTAAGCTATTATAACAAATCCTGTTGGTTAGATACTAGCTAACCTAGAACTATGATGATGTTACATTGGATTGTCTTTTATTAAAGCAGCACAATTGTTAGCTAGAACTTGGATGTTGTGATGGGTTGTTTTCTGATGGGATTTATATGTCGGTGCTTATAGGGTTTATTTTATTTCTCATAGGGCTTAATTTTTAACATAACTGGCATGTTGCGTCACATTTGTTAAGATTCGCTTGAAAACTGTTTGAGAAACTGCAGAAATGTGGAGATACTTAATTCTTAATTAATATGATATGGTGATCATTTTTATTTCTAAGTAGAACAGCTTTGGTTAGAAAATTTTGTTATTGATTAACAAACTGCTATCAAATATTCTCTAAAAGCTTCATCCCAAGGTCTGGTTTATTTATTATTTATGTGGTCGTTTCTTTGTTATTTGTCCAGTGGTTTGTTTCTGGTTTCTTGTTGTTATAAAGGATTGCAAAGCATGACTGGAATGGCTCGCTTTGCATGAGGTTTTTGAAATTTTTCTTCTTAAAATTCAGTGTAACCAAACTAATTTGAAGGTGATTGCAAAATAACGAATGGTAGCTAGTGGTGGTATCAGTGAAGTACATCGAGAGAAGAACAAACAAACAAACAAACAAAAAAAACCACCAAGATTTTCCTTGCCTGTGTGCAACAAATAGGCTTCATAAATCCTGTGTCCCCTTCAGTCTTCTCAATGGCAAGGCACTTCAGTAAGTGGAAAATGTAAAAATGTATTTGCTTTGAAGGAGAGATTACCAAAATATTACCTTGGGCTCTTATGGATGGACTATTAACAGCCAAGCAGGAGCAATTGCATGCATGTTGAAAATAAAAATGGAATTTGTGCATTGTACAGAGGTATGTCATAAACCAGAAAATAAGTGCTGATGAATTCCCTGACTAATTCTTATCAAAAATGCACTGCTGTAGCCTTCTGTAGTTGTGCTGGACATGACCTTCTGGCCTGGGGAGCAGTATGAAGTTGGGCCTGTTTTCACACAGGAGCCATGTACAACTCTTACAAGAAGCGTAAAGTGATGTGCTAGATTAGTATTTTGAACTCTTTATCTGTCAAAATTTGCTACAGGATGATATAGTTAAAACAACCATTCTGTGAATACTTGTTATATAGAAGAGCAGAGGTGGTGGAATTTGTTGGTAATACGTCCTTTAAACAATATTGAGGATACTGAAAGGAACTGTGGAAGGGATAGCATAAAACTAAGAAGCTGGGCAAAATGTTTCTTATAGATGGGAGTGAAGTAATCCATGTTAGAATGAACTTTCTGAGCTTACTAGAATTGACCAATTAACATTTGTGTTAGTGTGTTTGTTGCCTGTGAACTGCTGAGACACTGTGAGTCACTGTCCCTTTTACCTTTTCTCCATTATTCTGTTATTTATGCAGTTCCTTTCACTTCATTCTCACAATCCTGTTACACTGAACAATTGAGAGTTAAATTATGGATTGCTTGATTTAAGACCCCAAGGTTAATAAAGACTTTTAAATCAAAAGTCTGCATTAAAAGAGATTGAGAATATTGAAAATAACTGACCAAAGGCTTTAGCCCTTGAAGATTATATTTAATGTACTTAATTACTTAATGTAGTCAGACTTATTTCAGGAAATGTATACAAAAATATGTCCGAAAAGCCTATATGAGAGCTTTAAATATATGCCTATGTTTTGTTTTAAAGGTGAAACAGAAAAAGTGATATACTAACCGTGTAGAGAAGAAGTTTTAGAAGAGGGAAATGTTCTTGGAGGTCTTAGTAATTCTTGTATAACGACAATGATATTTTTAAAGCATATTAATCTACTGCAAATACTGTGTGTTGTGTAACTGACATGCATTGGCTAACATACAACCATTTTGATAAGAAGTGGCTAAGATCTAAAGAATGCATCTTGTTAATCAGATTTTAATTAATTTGGTCATGCAGCAGTACATCTGTAAATTCAGTGATACTGAAGATCTCTGTCAGTAGACTTTGAGGTTATTTAAGCCCTTCCTATTCACTGTAAAACGCATTATTTCACATCTTGAAATGCAGCTTTAATGCTGAAACAAAGGCAATGAAAGGAGAGAGCATTAGAAGCCACCACTGTTCTTTTGGCTCTTGAAGGCTGCATCATGGGGAGTCTTTATTGCTACTGACAGGGACTGGTAGAGATTTATCCCAGAATCTCCTGCAAAGTGTGGTTTGTTACTAATATTCCTGGTAAGACACAGTGCGTATTCTCTCAGTAAGGATTTGGATCCATGCCAGACATGTGCTTTTTGTCTCTGAGTTCCCTGCATTGCAACCTAAAGGTCTTGGCTTTGGAGCTTGATTTGGAATGCTTAATTTAGTGAACATTTGGGTTCTTGTATACTTCTCTTGAGCCCATCGTGGCATGTGACTTTCTCCAGAGCATTAGAAGACCCAGTGCTGCATTTGTCTGTAATTTCAGACATGTGGCAGCCATCCTTGATGGCACTGGGAAGTTGTGAAGATTGAAGAAGCAGATGTTGTTGTTTAACTTTTAAGGGTTGGCTTTCTGGACTATCAAGCAAAAGAACAGAGAAATCTGGTTGTGGTTCTGGTTGTGGTTTTTAAATGGGGCCGGTACGTTGTACAACCTTGGACCAGCAGAAACTAGAAAAATAAAATAAGAGATCTGGCTAATTAGAGGACTGAATTGCTGAACTTGGGAGTCTGTAATGAACATAGCGTAAAGCCCAGTGTTTCGAAGTATTAGAGCTGTCCAAACCTCTAAGAGCAATGCTGAATTATTAAGAGCAATTTCAGGTCCTTATAACTGTGGAATAAACATTTGCATTCATTTGTAAGGATTAAACCATTCATATACATATGATACAGAGAAGCAACTTTGTTCCCCCCCCCTTTTTTTTTTTCAATGTGTGAACATGTATTTATTTCTCCAGCAAGGACTTTGAAATGAGACATCAGCCTAGTTAGATGGCTTGTAGCATATCTAAGTGTACTGGTATGTGGAGAATTTTAGTTTTGAGACTGTTTGTTCTCAAATGCTGACCTCAATGAAAATGTAGAACATTTGTGGGACACTGAAAGTGTAGTGCTTTACTATCCCTGAAGCACCATAATGTTCCTAGCATTTGCTTTTTGTTTGTTTGTTTTCTCCAATATGTGTGTTTTCTAGAAGATTTTTAGAGTAGCAGCCTGTGCTGAGCTGCCTGACGTATGACTTCTCTTATCTCAAGTTCTGTGGTAGTCTGTCTGTTGCTTGTTAAGACAGGGCCTGTACCATTTCCCAGGAGACGTTTCTCTTTTATTTTAGCCCCAGTCAGAGCAAAGCTTCATATTCCTATCCTGCAGTATCCTTTATTGGAACAAAAAGCGTCACATATGGATCTGGTTATTTTGTCAGAAAGGTTCCTTACTCTCATAGACTTGTTAACTTTGGTCTTTACCTGTTGAAAAGAAAATCTCTTACAAAAGGTAGCTTTGGGGTAGCAGAGAGCTTGTCAAAACATCTTAGCTTCTTCTATTAATGTGAAATGAAATAAGTTAATGAGGAGAAAGTAAAGGGGAAGAGGAGACACTGAATTACCAAGCTAAATAACGATGCTTGGTTAAACAATAACTGCACTATAACCATGAAAGAAAGTTTCCAAACATACTCTGGAACAGTTGCAAGAAATATGGAGGGTATTGTAATGAATGGAATCATTAAGATCCCAATTTGATGAAGTAGTAGCATATAGAGGAGAACAATTTTGCTTCATCAAGGAAAAGTGGCTACAAAGATCTCTTCCTCTGTTTATTTCTTTATTGGAGGTTCATTGCTATCTGTCCTTCCTGTTTCTAAGTTTGTTCAATTACAGTCTTCTAATTAAGAAGTCTTCTAATTCTTATTCCTTAAAAAAGAAAAAACTACCCTTGATTTTTGTTACTTGTGTTATAAATCCTTGGGTTGACGTACTCACGTCCTTATGAAAGTAGGAAAACTGTTACTTCCTTTCGATCTTTCAGTTTGGTCATATAAGCACCACTGAAAAGAAACAAGCTAGAAAGTAATGAAGTGCAGAAGAATATAAATAATTTTCCTAAGAGAAGTTATATATTTTGAATTACTCAGACTAGCTATTCTACGTTATTATATTTGTTTGTTACAATTTCATGAACCACAATTAAAGAAAAGAAGGCTGAGCTTGCAGTATGAATAGTAATGCTTGGCTTTTCTAACCCAAACAAGAACACTACCAGCAAGTATTTTTGTGTGTTTGTAAGGGTTTTGTCACGGGTATCACTGTCACATTCACTGGATTATTCTTCGTTTTGATATGATTTTCAATTATTCCTTGTCTTATTTTTTTTTTTTAAGTACACCTGTTTGGTTTGGTTTTTTTTTTTTTAATGGTAATATTTTATCCATTGCATTTGACCTTTTATCAGAGGAAGCGTTCTTGTGCCCTTCAATGGCAATGACATTTTGAGTGATTTTCATTCTGTTGCTGTGATTTTTTTCACAGCCTTGTCCAAACTTGTTCTGTGGTGTCTGTGTTTACCAAATAACTTTCTAGCTCTCCCATGGTTAGGTTTCACTACAGAAGAGAACTGAAATAATGAAAATTAGCCTCATTTCCCCCCTGCTTTTTGTTAAATGTAGCAACAGTTGTTTAATGTTAGCATCTGGACTGGCAAGAATCCAAGTATTCTTTTTTTCTTTTTAGGGGGTAGAGGAGAGAAGGAACTGAGTATTTTGCATGCATTTGTACATTTAACTTGACTTGTGTAATTGGCTGGGATACACTGATTTATTTTTTTTCCACAACTTTCATTTCTGTTACTTGAAATTGGAAACTCCTTGTAGCTGAAAGCATACAAAAATTCTCTTTAGCTTTACAGTCTATCAGAAATCTTGTTCTCCGGACCAAATTGCAGCCAATGGCATAACTCTCCGTTTCCTGTCTGGGGTGGAAATTTTAGCCATAGTGCCTGCAGCGGTGCGTGCCGGTGATGTAGGTCAGTTCTTTGTCCTTCAGAGCTCTGTGGGTCCAATGTGGCAGTGATCTCTGTGAAACTGAGGCCATAAGACATCTTCTGCACCATTCCCGTAGAACTTAAATAGTAGTACTGTGTTGTATGGACAATCCAGGTAGGGTGAATGCTACCCTTGCAAAGGCAAAACTAAAAGAGCTATTTTGAATTCATCTTTTTCCTAGGTATTCTTAGAGTGCTGTATTTTTAGACTGTCAGAGCGATACTTGGGATTCTGAATAGGTACAGAAATGCCAATTCTGTCTCGGAGAGAGCAGCTCTGTATCCTGACTGCTGATAGACCCTGTCCGGATTCAGAAAAGTGTTTAGATATGTAAAAGGTAAATGGAAATTTAAAGACTTAAGAATTTTTATTCATTGGTTCATTTGAATTCTTAGCTGCTTGTATGCATGAGACTGTTGGTCACCCCGATATTGGCTGTTGTACTCATTCGGAACAGCTTGGGGTTTGGTTTTTTTGGGGATATGCCCTAGAGAGAGCTTAGTGAAAGATACATTGGCAAGGCTATGTTCATTCAAGAAAAAGAAAACAAAACAAAATTCTACCTTCTCTGAGACAATTTGGCCAGGAAGCAAGGTATGTGGATTTAGTAGACTTACCTCCTAGTTTCTATTCTCCCATCTTCCACCTCCTAGGAGAGGAGAATGCTGTAACCATCAGACACACTATAAACCACAATGAAGCAATGCTTTTTGCATTGGGGGTATATCAGACACAGTGAATCTGAATGTAGAGATCAACATCCAGATCTGAGGGACAGAATGTGGCAGAGACTGGAAGAAGTGCAGCTGATATTCAGAGCAGCAGCAGCGTGGTGTGTCTTCGCCTTGTAGGTCACTGAGATCACCTTAAGGCTGGAAGGAGTTTGTTTTCTTTTCTCTGTCTAGCAAGTGAATTCAAGTCAGAGCTGCGTTCAGACTTGCTGACCTGATTGCTTAGAAGCAAATAATGCAGTATTTTATAGGTTTGGGTTTTTTTTTTTATTTTCTACTATAATCCCACTGCTTATACTGCTTTCTTGTTTATTGTTTTTAGTTAATGTTCACAGAGCTTAAAACAAAGAAGGTCAGATATAGAGGAGAGATAGAAGATCAGTGAGTAGTGTAAATGGAAAGCATGCAACTGCTGATAGAAAACTGCATTTCAAAAATTCACCCTTGCAACCTATATGGGTGGGGGGTTGGCCTCTTCTCCCACCTAAGTAGCAACAGGACAGGAGGGAATGACCTGAAGTTGCATTAGGGGAGGTTGAGGTCGGCCGTTAGGAAACATTTCTTCTCTGAGTGGTCAGGCTGGCACAGGCTGCCCAAGGAGGTGGTGGAGTCACCATCCCTGGAGGTGTTCAAGAAACATTTAAATGTTGTACTGAGAGACATGGGTTAGTGGGGAAATATTGGTGGTAGGTGGAGAGTTGGAGTCGATGATCTTGGAGGTCTTTACCAACCTTGGTGATTCTGTGATTCTGCATGCCAAAAACTGAAAATTTCTTGATTTGACAAATACTTCTAATGAGAAAGCAGGAACATTTTGGCAGTGCTGAACCCTCAATGGACTGTACATTGGAGAGCGTATATGAAAGAAGACAACATTCAACAGTGAACAGAATGCTATTCATGTGAGCAGTTTCTATTCAGCACAGTGACCTTCCCCCCCCCCCACCCTTCACCTATTTCTGGATCTACATATGAAATTAAAAAGTCTGAAACTAAAACAATTATGTGTTTTCCACAACTTACTCTATCGAGTTTTGGTTTTACAGTGTCTTGATTGTGCTGTAACTTTACAATCTTAAATAATTCTACAGAGGAAGTAGATTGTCAGAGTAATAATGGCACTGGGCTTCTAAATACACTGAAGGTGTATTGTTCATATTTACACCTAGAATAATTTATAGTGAGAGAAATTCTCTTTTTCATAATGTAATCATTGGTAATATTTCATTAGTGAACCCTTATGTATTTTTTTAAACTGCAGGTAAATTGTGTTAAATGATGCAGTACATACTTAAACTGGAGGGTGTTGTCATGGCATTGATGGAGATGCATATCGCTTGTAATTTCTTTCGGTCGAGATTTTAATAGAGATGTAGTTTTAAATAGTAACCAATGAGGATTTCTTTTAAGGAGCGTCCATTTATAGAACTCAGCTGTTGAAGGTTGACTGTAGCATTAGGCTTAAGTTTAATCTCCTACATACTATAATTTACAGGGCTGAGTTTAGTGCCTTGTTCTCCCAACTGATGCACTTGTGGAGGGGTGGGGGTGTGATAGTGAGGGAGATGGGAAAGGTACAGGGAAAATGTGCAGTCAGAGCCTGTAAAAACCTGCCAGAATTAAAAGCAGAGCTATTTGGGCTGAAGTTTTCCATAGTATGTTTTTCCCAGGCTAAAGAAAGTGGATGTCTTCCATCTTAGAGAAGGAATGTGTTGGTGGTGTTTGTTTCTCTTAATGCAAAAAATCAACCAGACTCCACAGTCCTGTTCCTAGGTGAAGTTCAAATTAAGAGCTTTTTGAATTCACTGTTCAGAAGTGTTTTGGTGAGCTAAACTTAAGCAAGAATAAGTCTATTTTATATCACATGATGTTGCACTGTTCTGAAGGTACATTTGATATGGAATCTGGGTTTGCCAAAGGCCCAGACAGAAAGTCATTGCTTCTTCAGCGTATTCCAAAGTCTGGAGAGCAAGGCTCCTCTCTGTTGTTCTCTGTTGATCCAGCCCAAGATCAGACAAGGAAGATGTGGTGGGTTTATTTGGGTGGGGTTGTTTTTGAAAGTTGATGCATTCAGATGTGTTTTTGTGTTACAGAAGGTAATTAGCATCTGGATTAGTCACAACCCAGTGGTGTTCCATTTCAGTTCTGTAGAAGTTTTGTCTGTGTAGAAGCCTGCCCAATGACAATGATTTCTAGCAGTTCTCTGACCATTTTCGGTCCAGTTAGTTTTCCAACTGTTACATGCAATTTCTCATATACTAACATTAGAAATTTCTTGCAAAGCAGGCTCTAGGCCTGGCAGTGCAGGCCCTCATGGCTGCCCAGGTCAGGCTGCCTCAGTTCGTCCCATTTTAACCAGCACGTTATACTGTAAAACTGTGGTACCTGACTAGTGCCACATCTATTCAAAACATTCTGTTTGCATGCATAAAACACTGTACTTAAAATTCTCATCATTTCAGCTATAACTGAAGCTCTTCTGAGTGTTTCCCATTTCCCAGTCCTGTAGTGATTCATGTAATTATCTTAACAGTTTAATGCTATTCTATTTAACTAGTGGTATTAGTGTAATAATTGTCATATTAAAATCTAAAAATATTGAATTAGACATTCTAAAATATATTTTGTCATTACAGATATAAGTTCTAAAATAAAAATGCTGCATTTATCTGGATAGAGTAATGAATCAGATTTTACTGGACGTAATAAGAACTAATAAAAGTACATTAGGCAAACAATGAAGGGCAATTTATTCACCTCACTAGATGCATATTTTGATTAGAATTTAATTTCAAATGCCTGATTTAGCTTCCTGCACCAAAATCTACCAATTGTTAAGAAACATACATAAAAGTTAGGAAATTTGCCTCACTAGCTATTTATGTTTGTTAGACTACTGATGCTGCTAATGGGAAACATTTTGTTTGACTAGAGTTATGGGAAATGACAGACTTCTTTTTCTTCTTTTTTTAGGACAGGCTTCCTGTTTCTGAGAAAATAATCTTTTATCATGCTTAGTGTCCGCTCCGTATCTAGTGAAGTATAACTAATACCATACATAAAATACCAACCATTGCATATGAGAAGTATGTTTAAGACTAGTGTTAATCTACCATTATTTTGTACTGCTGCTTCCATTTTATTCCCAGTGAATAAATAATGTGTTGTACAGAGTTATTCTTTTCATGAGTACATCGTCAGTGTTGTGGATTACTAATTATGCAAATAGAAAATTTTATTTTAATATTGTTTTAGAAGCTTGAGATTGCTGACTGAAAACTGCTTATTTTTTTAATTCAGTCTGTTAGGAGAAGGATTGGCTGGGAAGAGTCTCATTTTTCCTTTTACCTCAAAATACTGAAGCAGGAATAGATCTGTGCAAGCTGAAATGTGGGCCAGTAACTGGCCAGCAATACTGAAGAGTTCTGTGTAGATTATACTTGTTCAGATTGATTTAGTTTGTGCTTGGTGATCAGACTATGAAAGATGCAGTCTGGTATATCCTTGCATGTTCTTGAAGCTTTCTCACCCTGGCAGTACCACTGTGTATGCTCGGATGAGTCTGAAGACAAACACATCTCGTTCTGTGACTTTGGGTCACTAAAAGCTGTAAGGTGACTGTAAAAATGGTGCTCTTGAAGTTGGTTAGGACAACAAAGAATTAGTTTGCTGTTTAAGTAAACCTTTTTGTTACTGTCTAATGCCAGATGCATTCAGTAGGAATGCTGAAATGAGCAGTAAAGCTTTTCAGCAGTTTTGCCTGGGCAGGAAAGGTGTGGTGGGACACTTAAATCTGCAGAGAGCAGGACAGTGTGTTTTCAATCCTAGGGTTGTGGGGTTTTTTTGTTCTCCATTAACTAAAAACTGGTATGAAGCCATTACAGCCTCAATGCAGGAAATTAGCTGCAATACAAGAGAAGATTGTACTCAAATGAAAATAATTCTGCGCGTGTTCAACACCTGCAGTTCTATATCAGCGTAGATCATTTGGGTCTAAATCACTGCATAACAGGGCAGGCTTTTGTTGGGTAGCCTGGCACACAGCATACTTTTCCATTAGGTGAAAATGCAGCAGAAGGTCTGTAGCAAAAAGAAAAAAAAAAAAATTGAACTTTGAGAAGAAAGGTCTGGTGTCTGTCATTGGGCTACTGAACAGTCTGGTTGACCCATTGCTTTTTGAACTTAATGGAAATTTAACAGCTACGGTCCTGCAAGAGGATTCTCAAAACACAGCTGTAGACAGTGTGAAGAAATAGCTCTCCTTTTGTTTTGAACCTGCTGCCCATCAGCAGTCACTTCCTGTCCACCTTCATTATAAATGTGTATCATAACCCTGCTCTGTCATCGCTTTTCTAGTTTGACAAGTCCACATCTGTTTAATTGTCACTCTGGTAGAGACTGTCCGTGTCCTTGCCACGTCTTTGTATCTGACTCAGCCCTCCTAAACCATTTTTGAAAGGAGGGAAGCAGTGGTATCACATGCCATATTTCTTCACTAACATTTGACCACTACAGAACACTGAGATGATAATTACAAGACCGGTATCTCATTACTCTGTAATAATAAAGAGACCATCATTTTGTATATAAAATTAAGAATTTTTTCTTCCATGTCTTCCATTTTTTTCTGCCATGACACTTCACATTTCTCTACATTGGACTTCTTTTACTATTTCATTACACCATTCAGCAGCATTAGGTCTTTCTGCAATCTGCTGGTTTTTATCTTTCGTTCTCTGAGTAATTATATACTGAAGATCTTGTTCTCTGGCTAACTGCCTTCTTTTTTTGAACTGCTTCTGAGTATGTTGGATAGTTCTGGCCCTAATGCAGACCCTTGCTGCGTGCCCCTGGTGAAACTCTTCAAGAAAACCAACCATCTTCACCTCTTCTTGCCTAGTAGGTATTTAGCTAGCCTTCATGGGATGGGGCTGGAGTCCTCCTTCCCCTTCCTTGGCAGCTACCTTTCCTCTAAGAAACATGAATACAGTTTCATTTCACTTGGAAATTTAAGTAGACAGCATTTAGTGGATTTCTCATGTCCGCACGTTCATTTATGCCTTTCAGAATATTTGTGACTCATAACTACATTGACGTTTTCCCAGTATATCATAATACGTTTACTAATTTGGTTCCTTCGTATATGGTTTCTACCACCCTGACCTGGGTACATTTCAGACTTGCTGCTGTTCATTTATCTGTGCTCTCCCAAAGGTGGATGTTATCTTCTGAACTTTGATACAAGAGGCTTTTTAGTGAGAGGCTTTGCTTGCAGGTTGGAAGCTCAATAAATGTGTTTGCGAGTTCTGGGAGCTCCTGGACAAATGGAATTGGTTTGTGCTTGCCAGCCTGCTTTGCAGCCACTCTGTCAGTCCTTTAGTTAAAGATGAAATCTCAGCATTACTGTTGTATTCCATAAAACAACCCCAAACCTTCTGAGCCATCAAAGTCTTTTGTCAGGGCTAGAAAACAAGCAAATTCTATTTTTGTGTGTATTTGTGCATGCGTACATTTCTGTGTGGATATTTATATATTAACTGTTAAAGCTGTTGCACTCTGACTGCAACAGTAGCCTTAATTCTGGAATAACTACTAGGGAGCAATTTATTATCACTGCCTGCATAAATGAGATGGAAAAAATGGAGCTTGCTGAAGAAGAAAACGGAGGTCTTTCATGTGAAGGAAGTGGCTTGAATGTAACTAATTTTCCTCTCCTTTCATGAGAATTTCATGCTGGTAGAGGCAAAGTGTTCCATTTGGCCTGAGCTGAAATCTCTTTTACAAGACTGAAGTAAAAACAGAGGAAATGAAGGGAATAGGTTTACAAAATGATTTGTGTCCTGGTACCCACTAGTTTGGAGATCGGTACAGTTATGTGTGATGTGGGACATCCAATTTACCCTTTTTGTCCCAAATCTGAGGGGGTCTTAGAGAAAAATAAAGCCAGTTACAGAATCCTCAGAGAACTATAAATGGATACTTGGAAAAAAGAATCTATAGTAGTATCAACTCTGTATTATTGGATCAGTGGTAACCACTGCCATGTCCTGAATATAAAGTAACTTTGAGGACAATCAGGATGCTCAGACAGCAGTTATCAGTGTTGGGTTGGTTGACAAAGACTCACCATTCCCTTATGGTTCATTCTGTGTCATTGCAGCGCAGCTGATGTCCAGTCAGCCTGTTGGGTGGAGATCCACGGCCTATTATATACATGCACTGAGTTAAATATTCTCTTGCACATGACACGATAATACCCCACTTGTCCAGTAATATTTGTCCTATCAGGGTCAGGTGGGTTTTTTTTTTGCCAAAAGGCAAAAAAAGAATAATAATAATAATAAATAATAATTTAAAAAGAATTTTTTTTTTTTTAAGTGAAAAGCAGAGGAAGGGCATACACAAGAATGTAACACACAGCCCCATTGGCACAGTCACATTTCCTCACTTGGACTTCGGTAAGTGGTGAAAACTTCACCTAGGGTCTGCCTGTCAGACCTGGGAAGATGTGGAATATTTTTGGTTTCCTTCTCTTCCTTGGCCCGTGTCCCTGCTACTTCAGTCAGCCTTACCTGGCCTGTTGGAACCAGTCAGATCAAAACCAGCCTGTCTGTAATTGGGAAAGGGTGAGAATGAGAGGTCAACAAAAATACTGAAGTGGGGAACGTACTTAGCAGAGCTTTTTGCTCTGTTTTGTTTTGTTTCCTTCCTTAAGGAAACTAGGCAGAGAGGTCCCTTGGGATGTTCTTTGTATCCAGTCTATGTTGTGTTGACTTCTTCACTTGTATCCAACATCATTTTCACAACATTAAGAAAGAAATTCAGAAATACTAGCCTGCAATGTCTCACACACATTATAGTTTTGAGATCACTGCAGTATCTAAGTATCATTCCCCAATTAAGGAGTTCTTGGAAACAGATGAAAGCTTCAGAAAACTTTTATCTTGCAGCTGACATGGGCCAAGCAATGATCTGCCTGTGCACGATCTGCAGCCATTCCTCCTCGCCACAGAGTGGGTCGGGATTGTCAGAACCCTCATAGCAAACCGCTGTGGGCAGGCAGGAGCAGACAGAGCTGAGTTGTTACTCATGCCCTCTTTTAAGGATGCCTGGTTGTTGTGATCCCATGAGCGACCGTTTCATTCTTCCTATGATGAAAAGTCAAAAGGTGAAGGCAGATTTTGGAAGTGCGGGCAGTGAGGTGAAATGCCTTCCTTCCACGCATTTCTGAAGCCTGTGCCACCAAAACCTGGCAAGGTTGGCGTCAGTCTCTTCTGCTCTTCCATCCACAGACAGAGATTCAAGTTACTCAGTAGCCCACGTGCTAAGACTCCTTTATTTCCAGTTGCTTATCACATGATGCAGTTATGTGAAGAAACGACAAAGTTGTTACCAGCATTTACACCAGAAGCAATGTTTAAGCAGACAGCTTGTTTTGTCTTTGTGTTTTGAACTCACAGTCTGGATGTGGCAATTCTAGCTAGATAGTATCAGGTAAAATGAAGTTCAAATAACAGATAACTTGAGAATAAAGCATAATGGTTTCATGAGAGCTACAGAAACAAATATATTCCACTCCACACTTCACACATTCAGCTTGCTAAATGCAAGGCTTCGCTACAGCCATCAGCTATTCACTGAGTATTGTATGCCTCTTCATTTTCATTTCAGTTCAGTTCCCGGGGTTTGGTTCCATAGTTCCATTTTATAAAACAAATCTTTCCAGTTCTTAAACTGAATCTTAGTTTAATGTCACTTCAGTAGAATTGCCTTGCATCTTGTTTTTGTTTCATAAAGTTTGACATTTAATGTAGGATTAGATTGATTTTATTTCATTTTTTTCTAGACACATACATCACAAAAGAGAAAACACAATGCAAGTATTTTATTTCATCTTAAAGGAAAGTTAGAGTATCTATTGGAAAGTCATGTTTAATGACAAAAGGGATATACATACAACAGCTACATCTCTGAAGTCAGAATTGCACAATATCAGTTGAAAAGCGAGTATAACAGGTGACACTTTTGCCTGTTGATGACTGAACAAAACTGTCATCCCTGCTGCTTCGTTGTATCACACCTTTCTTTTGCCAATTTCCCTTCTCAGCTTCAGCAAATACCAAATATACTTCACTCCAGTCTTCCCCAACATGATTTTGAGGAGTCCACCACTACATATCTCGTTTCATTTTGTTTTCCAGTTTATGAGAAAATCTGTTTGAAAATGCACCATAGCCTCGTTTTAGATTAATTAACATAATCATCTGAATCTTTCTTATGTGTCTGTGTTAACACTCAGCTAACTGAAGGTCTCACTTGGGCTTTCGGTGTCTGTAAAGGGAGTTGCTCCATAGCAAAGCTTTGCTTAACTCCATTTTGTAAAGCACATTTATGGAGTTACGTGAGATGCAAAGGTAGCTTTTTCTTTTATGGTAGATTTTAGAGCCGTAATTTTGCATTCTGCAAAATGCTATACAACTTCTGCTCACAAAAAAAAGAATAAAGAAAAGCTCACATTCAGTTAAGTCATGCATATAAGTTATAGGGTATTTCATCACAAATGATCTTAGTGGGCAGCCCAGGCAGCAAAAAGCTGGATGTCTCATTCAGATGTACCTTCTCTAAAGCTGGATGTACGTAATTCCAGTATGGTGTGTTTAATGCACGCATGCCTGTGCTGCTTGTGGTGTTGGTGATGGTGCTGCTGCCAGCAGCATGCGCAGAAGGAAGCATGGAGTTGTGACAGAGGAAGGGCTCGCAGCCTTGCTTCACTCGCAGAGGAAGCTGCTCACTGCTGGCATTTGTATTGCAGTTCATGCTGGGTTTTTAAGGCAGTATTTCTCCCTGCCTGGGCCTGTTTCTTTTTGTCTTTTCCTTCTTTTGTTATGCTGGAATTCTTAGTGCATTTCACATAATGCACGTAACACGTTTACGCAGTGCATTTCAGTGGATGAGACAGCAGCAGCGCTGCCTTATGCTGGTTATGCCTGTTAAGCTTTGCTGTTCTTGTTTATATCATATGATTTTCTTTAAAGCTCAATTTCAGCTGCACCGCACTGATCAGTCACCAGCTGGTCTTTACAGTGTTCCAATTACCTGGTAGTTTGGAAGAGGTCTGTTTTTCCTTAAGTAATGGCCATCCCATAGATCCCATGATCTAACGCCCTCCAGGCTGAAGGAGGACCACGGGTACACTGCAGGCATGCTGTGCACAGCTGGCTCCCTTGGGATGCCTTCAGTCAGCGAGGTTTGGTTTGGTTTGGGAGAAATGGTTTTAGGATCTGAGTCTGAAAGTGTTCTGTCAAGAACTTCACTCAGGTTTCCTAAGTGCTGACAAAGCTGAGTGGCTGCAGCACTAAGCCAGCACCACTCCTATCCTGCCCAGGGGCTGGAGCCTGCTCAGCTTCATGGGGGTGGTGCTGTAGCAACACCCTGAGACTGCAGCACGTGTTACGTTTCTGGTTTGCGTCACTGAAAGGTGGGATTCTTCAGGAACTTGTGAAGCATCGTGTATTTTGGTTGTTTAGGAAATAAAGTGCACCTTATTACAAAAACTAAACTCTGCTTTTCGCTAGGAGCAATACATTTAATTGAGATCATCTAGAAATATGCATAAGAAGTGTTGCCGGATGAACCTGTGGTAATTAATAACTTGTTTAATTGGAAGAATTACAGTACTGATTATTGTATATAGAACCATGCTATGGCTTAAAATACCTTTTTTTTTTTTTTTCTGTAGATTGCTCTGTCCAATGGAAGAATGTTGAAATACCAAGTATCAGTACTATTGCAAAAAATAAGACTATTTATCGTGTGGGCTTTCCACACACCATCACACAGTGCAGGTGTGGAAATGCAGGCTTACCTGTGCTGAGGTGGGATGTGTCAACACCCGTACGTGAGGAAGTCATTCAGTACTTGCTTTAAATGAGTGAAGGCAAAGGGGATTCTCATCTAATTGCACTGATGCTCGCCCTACAAGAGGAAGGGGTGAGCTGCTGATCTCTTCCACTGCCTCTCATGTTCAGCAGAGGTAGAAGTGTGCCCATTCCACCTCCAGAGCGAACGTTTCCTGGCAGAGGCCTGGCGGGCTGTGTGGGGCCATGCAGGCCCTGAGCCGCCCCTCTGCTCAGCTCTGACTTCTGTGGTGATCTCTGCTGGGAGGTGATTCTTTCAGAGCTGTTGCTCAGCGTTCTTTTTTTTTTCTTTTGAGATAATTTTGTACTGTGTCACTGCAGCAGTGCCTTCCTGTAAACAGGGACCAGACCTCAGGCACTGCAGGGAAAGCAGTTGTGAATAGAATGAGAAGATACCTTACAATTAAATCACTATTTCCTTTAATTGAGCGTCAAAACTCTTTGACTTCTGCCATTCAAACAGATATTCCATTCATGTGTTGGGGAAACGTTTGGAGGCATATGCAGGATTGTACTTCTCCCGGGGTTATTTTTCTTGGAACTTAATGTCGTTAACTTCCAGCAATGTCTGCAGCTGGCTGCCTAATAAAAATATCTTGCATTCCTAGAAACAGTAGAAATTGTACGGATGACCAGAATGACCAAACAATTTTAAAATGCAACCCACATGGTTACATTAAAATGTGTTTTGTTTTACTCAGTATGAATCTAAACTAAAAGATTAGCTGCAGCGATGTCTAGCAGTGATCTTCTTTATGGGGATCATCCATCCACAGAAAAGTTCTCCAAGTACTGTAGCAGTTCACTTTTGTCACTTTGGGTGCATTCCATCTTATTTCAAAGCTACTGAAGGCATCCTGATTTCTGTTGCTTTAGTGATCTGGCCTTCCTTCTTGTGTAGAATACTCATGTAGGGTTGAAAGAAATAAAATACTGATGTTCTTGTGGTACAAATGAATTTTCACACCTAACAGTGTTGCACTGTCTTTCATACTCTTTTTTTTATTATTATTATTTATTTTGCAATGCCAGATTCTTAGTTTAAAGTAGTAAAACTTTGCTCTTTGTAGAACTTCAGTTTAAGGCAGTGACAATGTGTTGAACCTAGAACTGAATGAAAGGCATGGCTTTTAGTTAGCAAAGAGAACAAATGGTGCACTGACGTATTTCTAATTCATCTCCTATTTGAGGACGCAAATTAAAAATGTAAAACGTTTTGTTGTTTTAAGTTAAGATTTGGGAGAATTTTCAGTGGCAGGGCTGGATTTTTTTTTGTCATGAAGCAGCTGAGTGTCACAAGCAAGGTACTAATAGTGTGACAGCACCGAGTCGCAAGTCTGGCAAAGCGCGCTGGGTGCAGAAGCGCTGTAGCAAATGGCTGTTAGGTGGCTGTCCCCGGGCGCGCCGAGTCGCCCACGAAGCAGGTCTGCTGTACAAAGCTCTGCAGCAATCGTTTGTTCCAGGGCGTCGTTCTTGAAAATGAAGAAGGCTGTTTCTTATTGATGTATATAGGTAGTGAACAAAGAGCTTGTCTCCTTTTGTGACCAGTTCTTTACAGACTCCTGATTATGTTTCTGAAAATAGTCTATGAAGAGGTACCCATTCTTACCACATTTACTGCATCCTCTTTACTGGGTGAAGCTGTGACGAAGAGTGCAGGGTGAGCTGCAGCCAGCAGCGTGGTGCAGAGTATCAGAGGTAGAAACCAGACTGTCAAACCTCATCATCTCTCCAGGATGCTTTTTCTGTCGGTGATGTCGGCGCGGCTGTGACTGGGCCAGGCTGTGTCTTGCTGGGCACCTGATGGGGCTCAAATCGCCCTGTGGCATGCTGTGCAGAGGGACAGCACCCGCTCTGCTCATCTCACCTGTCTGTCCCTGCTCACATCTCCATCTTCCTTGCCCATAGTGCTTCTGCAGCTCACCTCACCTTTAGGGAGACTATTCAACTCCCTATCAAAAATAGGAGAAAACTATGCACTTGGATTTGGTGTTCATGTTGGGGGTTTTTTTTGTTTGGGTTTTTTCTTTGGTGGCTTCACACCTTTCCTCCTTTCATTTGTTAGTTTTCAGCTGATTTAGCAAGCAAAGCTGGTGAATACCAGAGGCAGTGCAAAGAAAAAGGGAGAGTACGTGGTCCAGTGGGAACAGCAGCAACAATTATTAAATCAGCTTGGCCTGTCTTATGTAAACTACAATTGTAAAAGCATAACTTTTGGAAAGGACGCCTTTCCTTGAAGATGAAAGATTTGCTGTTTGCATTAACCTAGAAGTGGTGTTTTTCTGGGCTATACCAGTTCAGATTTGAGTATTGTTGTGGTAGTTGGTATGTACGGATTGATGGTATCTCCAGGTATTAGTGGCAGTGTGATACTTCCCCCTGAAAGGTGTGCTCATCTCTAACAGGAATTCAGAGCCCCAAAGGGATGTGCTAAGGAGAAAGCTTTAATGTATGGAGTCATTTAATGTTAATGTTATCAAAAACCACAGAAAATTGACAGGGGATGACTGCACAACTAAAATTCCATATCCGTTGACTGAATAGGATTAAAGTAAAAGTTGTAAATCGTAGAAAATGAGACTCAGAAGAAAACAAAAGTGGTGAGGTTTGCCAGACTGCATATGCAGAATATTGGCTTCTGCAGCACTGCATTCAGAAGGGAAGAGGTAGAAGACTGAATTGGAGACTCTGCAAATACTTCTTGAACTTACCTAGGGATGGCTTTTACTGTATGTTATCTGTGTTTAGTGCAGTGGCACTGTTACAGTTTCTTAAAGGCTAGAGATCAGAACAAAATAGGTAAGGAACTTTCTATGTTTTAAACATTTTTACTGTTTTTATAATCTTAGGATTTTCTATTATTAATTCTGTGAGTGGAAAATACACCTGGAAGGCTGATAGCGGTACGTGCAGCCTAAAAACAGTGGAAAAAAATGGTGTGTAATTCAGGAGTAAAGAAAGGTAGGAATAATACCTGCATTTCTCCCGTGCATCCAGGTGACCTGTAAGATACATTTTCTAATTGTACTTCTGTACATAAAAGAAGTACAAGTATGCTTCTGTATGTTTCGATAAATACACTCTGGTCTATTTTCTGCATACCCACCACAAGCAATTAAATACCAGTTTGACAGTTTGAGTCGACTTTTTTGCGACTTAGAATATATTTTTGCAATACTGTCAAAATGTGTACATCCATACACGAAAACAGTGGTGTGAATATACATTAAATTGCTAGTTCTAATGCAGTACTAAGAGGCTGGCTGAAACAAAGCCGTTATTAGTAGTTCCAATTAAGTCAGCAAGAGATCCCAATATTACCCGGGATTCTGGAATCTCTAAAAAGAAAAGAAATGCAACTTTGGGGTGCTCATGAACATTATATAGCATTGCACAGGTGAAGCAACAAAGATCACTGAATCACAGAATCACAGGGGTTGGAAGAGACCTCAGGAGATCATTGAGTCCAACCTCCTGCTAAAGTAGGGCCCTTACAGTAGGTCGCACAGGTAGGTGTCCCAACAGGTCTTGAACATCTCCATAGAAGGAGACTCCACAACCTGTCTGGACAACCTGTTCCAGTGCTCTGTCACCTTTACCATGAAGAAGTTCTTCTGCGTGTTTGAATGGAACTTGCTATGTTAAGTTTTAGGTCACTGCTCCTTGTCCTGTTGCTACACACCACTGAGAAAAGCCTGGCCTCATGCATTTGCTTCCCACCTCCCTTTAGATAACTACAACCATTAACCAGATCCCCCCTCAGTCTTCCTTTCCTCAGACTAAACAGACCCAGGTTACTCATCCTTTCGTGATGCTCTTGTTTCCTCTAACTTGGTTAACATTTGAGACTTTTCCCATCTAACGCATTAAGGAAGCAATGTGCATACAAGGAAACTTAGGAAAGCACTACATTGTCCAGCAGCATCGCCGCCACAAGAAACACTATTTCTGTGTATTTTTACTTGTGCCTTCATTCTTTATGTATCGTTTAACATGAATCTTTTTAAAAACATTCAGAAGCTTTCAGGGTGCTAGCACAGTAGAAAGGGTTGTACAAGAGGAGCGCGGAAGGGTTTGTTGTTTCTGAGCATGCACAAAGAACTGCAGATTTGAGCGTTGGAGGAGCGTTATTCCTCTTTGGGTTAGCTTCATCTGTTACTCTAGATGCATGTAAGTGTTATTCCACACCCAGAGTGGTACTGCTGAGCTCCATGGCACTTGCGAGGTGCCCAAGTGTTGAGATCATCGTTTGTAAGTAACTGAGAGCAAAGTCTGGTTTTTATGTGATTGTACAGAATTAAGTGTAGCTATGTTTTGGGAAGACAATGTGATCGTCTCTTGTTATTTCAGCTTGCTTAGACAATTTAGGTTGGAAGTTGTACAGCAAGAAATCCTTGTTCAGCTCAAAATGGGGGGGAAAAAATGCTTTTAATTTTGTTGTTATGGTGTTTCATTTTTAAGAAAAGAAACTTATCTCTAAAGACCCCCTCTGGACTACGGCCAAGAAGGAGAAACACAGTAAAAAGGAACTTTCTTAGGAAAGCAGAGACAGTAGGCTGTCTTTTCTTTTGCTGTTAAAGTACTTGAAGCTATTTTAAAAATATCCCTTGAATTCCTCTAGAATGCCAGGCCTTTCTGGAGGAGCAGCTCTGAAAATTTGGGACTGCTGAGGCATCAGCCTGATCTGTAAGATAACGTGAGCATAACTGAATGTCTGTCAAGCAGCACTTGCTAGTCAAGGATTTGTACTTTTTCTCAGTACAGTAACAGTTGTTTGATTTGTTTATGATGTATCAGGAGTGTTTTATAGGCTGCAAACATAGCTTTGGTAGAGCGCCTGTCCGAAAACGGATGAGATGGTTGATGTGGTGGAGTTGTCGAGTCGGGACACTGGGAATTCATAGAAATCTGTTCCCTGCTAAATATGGTTTAGATTGGTGACAGTTTTTTCCAGGAGCCTGCGCACATGATCGGCTAGAGCTTTAGGGATTTGTCTGAGATGATCTCTGCAGATAAAATCAGCGGAATTTTGGCTTTCCCCAATGTTCTGACCTACACTGCTCTGAGCTCCTCTTCCCTCCACCGGTGCAGAAATATCCATGGCCCTGAAACATTTGAAAGTGGGCTTCAGAGTGAGATTAATACGTCATTACAGAAAGCCTTCTTGAAACAGTTAATACAGCTGCTGCTCAGATATATGAGCTGGTATTTCAATTCTGTGTTGGGTTTATTTTTTTGCCTGAAGTCAGCTCTGTTGTTTTTGCCAGTGCTGGGTTGCTGAAGCTGTAGCCTTGTTTCTAGGTGGAAAAAAAAAAAAAAAAAAAAAAGAAGCCTGCCTGTTGACCTACCTAGCACTATGAGGAAATAAAATTAATTCTGTCACTATTTTAGGCCCGCGGAACTTGAGCAAGAAGCACACATAACTCCCAACAGATTGGACTCTTATTTCTGCATTTTAAAGTTCTAGTCCCACAACGCACTGCAGACTGGCAGTGTCCATATATTAGGTGCTAAAGAGGCTTCTTATTTTTAAAATTCAGGTCCTTCTATTGAAAATTGCATGGGAATACTCTTTTGTTGCGCAGCATCGAAAGAAGTAAAGTAGCTCCAGGTGGTGTTGGCGTGATGCCCTTTCTGAACAGGGACAAACCCAGCTCCACCGGTCCAAACCCAGCAACAGAAGTGAGATTTTCTTTTCAAAACAGTCTTAAAAGCACCCATGTCTACTGCTAAATGGGCAGTCTCCTTCATGTTCTTACGGAGCAGTACTCTTACCTGAGCCACACTCAACCGTGCAGGCTGCAAGGGAATCACTTTCTGTTGCTCTTTGTTTCTCAGCCACTCAATTAAGGCTCGTGAGATTGTGAGATGAGCGCAGAGTGTCATCTTGAAAAAAATAAAATCCTTTTTATTATCTACAGTGAATTGTATTTCTCACTCTTGGCTTCTTTTGTTTTCAACCTCCTTAAAGGTTCTGGGTTCTGTAGCTGGAACTTCTGCACTAAGATTCTAGGAAAAAGGTTACATTGTAGTGCTTTGTGAATAACTGAGTATATACTTGTCCATCATTAGCAGAAGCTGTCTCTCCTAGTATAGCGTTGTATAAGGAAAAATATTTACAGGAAGTTCACCTATAAGGGAAATGTCTGGGGTCTTCATCTCAACTGAAGAAGTTCTCTCACATTTAAGTAAGAGTTTTGATATTGTTGTTAGATTCCCCTTTTTAGACTGAAAACGAAAGCGTTGGATATCACTTCCCGGAGCACTGGTTCAGGCAGTCTCTTGATGGATCACTTAAGGCACTTTATTTTAAGATATGGAAAAGGGGCAACCCCCTGGATGTACCTTAGACAAAAGCTAACATCAGCCTTGCTTGTCAGATAGTGCCTTTTTATTTTCAGGTGGTGAAAGCATCGTTTTAAACTGACAAGGCTGTTTGTATGGTTACTACGCATCTTCCTGCTCCCCAAAAAATTGGCATTGGAGGGTTATTTTGTTTTCTCCGTGGGAGTTGACTCTTCCTTAACGTTACCAGCTGCTAGAATTTAAACATTCAGAACGGTGCTGTGACTTGCCATTCAAGAACCGGGATCTTATTTATTTTATTCTGTCTCATTAATCTTTGGCTTCTGTAATCCTCTCTTCTGTGAGGGATGTGCACCCATAGTGAATGCTTCCCATTCAGAAATCCCAGAAGCATTACTGTGCTCAGGTAGGCTCATGCCCCAAATGCAGTTTGTTGTGGGGTTTGGTTTTTGTTTGTTTGTATGTTTTTCCTTCAAGCCCCACACCGAAATGAAACGAGAGGGGGGAAAAAAGCCACCACCACAGGTTATGCACCTTCAAAGACGCACTGGCTCCACCTGCACAGTCTGGGCTCTGTTTTGGGCCCAGAGGCTCAGGAGCCCTCATATCCAGGTCTGTCTTCTCAACTGGAGCTGCGCCAGGCGCTGCAGCACCCCCACTGAGCCCATCTTTGGGAGGGCTGCTTTGTCTGCTCGCGCTGCCCAGCCCCTGCCTCATCCACAGGGGTCTCTGGCAGTGTTCTGTGAGTCAGAGAGGTGCAGGTAAATAGGGGCCGTTCCCTCGCTGCCCTTTGGGACCCTGCAGAGGTGGGATGGTGACCAGCTGGGGAACACAGGGCCATCTCTGAGCTGAACAAGAGGGAGCAGAGCTCCACATGTGCGCAAATGTATACATGCTAAGTTGTAAGGCAGCTGTAAGTGCCTTACGAGTTGAGCTTGTGTTTGTCACTGCACTTCATGTTGGCCACAGCTGTGAGAATAGATCTGCGTTAAGCTGAGGTCCCATGCTGGCACGTTGCAGTGGAAGTTCTGGGCTGGCTTTCTGGATGCGGCTTCTCTGCCGCAGGTGGTTGGGCGTTGGGCTCGGTGAGCCCCGGGGGTCCCGCACAGCTCGGGATATTCTGTAATTCCGTACAGTTGACAGCTGTTCAGAAGGACTCGGAAACGTTGGCACTTCTGCGCCGGTTCCGGGCCGTTCGCCGTTCGGGACCTTCCTGGCTGTCAGCGGGAGCACGGAGGCTGAAGAACGCGGCGCAGGCCTTCGGCAGGGAGCATGCGCCGGGCCGCCTGTTTACAGCGCGCTGCCCCGGGCTGCTGCCGCCGGCGGCCGCTCCGGCAGGGGGCGCTCACGGCGCCGGGCGTGCCTGAAGCGGAGCCGCGCGGGGTGCGGCCGTTCCGCGGCGTGGGGCTGCGCGCCGGCAGTACCTCCGGGCGGCGGCCGCTCCGTCCCCCGGCGCCTCCCGGAGCGGGGCTGCGGCGGCGGACGGGGCGGGGCGGGGCGGCGGTACGGCGGCGTGCCCAAATCGGGAAGCGCCGCCGCCGGGCTCCCGGCGGGACTTTGGCCCCGGCCTTATCTGCGCCGTGATTTCTTTTTTTTTTTTTTTTTCCAACCGTATCGGCGTAGCGCTGTGCAAATAACGAGCGCTCGTGCTGCCTGCGGACTCGGAATCTCACGTACTCTGCGATGGTCGCTTTTGCTCCGGCGCTCCGGAGTCCGAGCGCTGATGCCGAGTTCCGGCGCGGGCCGTGTCGCTGCCCCTCACAGGGGTACAGAGAGACTGAGAAACCTCCGCCAGAGCCGCGTGCAGACGGGTTGCCGGGATTTCGCCCTTTTTCATAGTATGTATTCCTGTGCCCTCAGCTCTGCGCTGTCACGTTGGCTTCACGTGGCTCCGTGTGGCACGACGCAGTGCACGCTGTGCTGCTGGTGCTGGCAGTAGGCGGTGGCTCAGCAATAACGCCTCTCGTACCTTTGATTGAATGATGACGTGACAGTGGTACCGAGGCAGCTTAAACACGGTTGGGAAATTGCTGATTCCTGAGCCAGCAGCTGTCAGCTTCGTAGTGGAGTCCTTCGTGTAAATTCCATAGAGCTTTTTAAATAAAGAGCAGGGGAGTTACTGAGCATTTGCTTTTGGAGCTTTGATATGATTTGAACTGTAGAAGTTAAATTAAAGTGAATGTTTTCATGGTACCGAATTCTTCTCTACGTATTTGTGGTTTCTCTCGGGTTGAAGTTCTCGGGAGGACGAGGGTTACCTGCGGGCTGTCAGGGCTGTGCGTGTCAGTGTTGGCATTACTGCTTCTGCTCTGCTGCGACATGGACTGCAGCTCCGTTATTTGCTGGACATCGACTGCAGCCTTCCACTATGTGCTTTAATACGTTTAGTAGGAGAAAGAAGTTTTCTATCTCTGTTACATTGTTTCTAAGTGGTTATAATTGCCCAGAGAGGCTGTGGATGCCCCATCCCTGGAGGTGTTCAAGGCCAGGTTGGATGGGGCCCTGGGCAGCTTGGTCTAGTATTAAATGTTGGAGGTTGGTGGCCCGGCCTGTGGCAGGGGATTGGAGCTTCATGATCCTTGAGGTCCCTTCCAGCCCGAGCCACTCCGTGATCACTATCAAGTCTAGGTGACACTTGTATGGGTTTTTCCAGCAGGAGACAGGATCCTCCTGGCTCACCTGAGACCGGTGTCAGCCAATGGAGGTGGCATCTATCCACAAGTGTGGAAGCCCATGACTGCTAAATGAGCTTTTTGTGTAGAGCCTGAAATGTTCTGAGGTCTCTGATGAGTATTGCACTGTAGGACGATGAAGCTGTGAAGGGTCTGGAGCACAGGAACTCACGGGGAGCGACTGAGGGAGCTAGGGTGGTTCAATCTGCAGAAGAGGAGGCTCAGGGGAAGCCTTACCGCTCTCTACATCTGTCTGAAAGGATATTGGTGTGGTGAGGTGGGGGTCGGCCTCTGCTTACAGGTAACAGCTATAGGACGAGGGGGAATGGCCCTTGGTTGTGCCAGAGAGAGTTCAGGACGGATATTAAGAAACATTTATTCTCAGGAAGACTGATGAGTTGTTGGAACCAAGTGACCAGAAAGAGGGGTAAGAATTGCTTGTAAGATTTGTGACTGGCAGATGGGCATGGAATGGTGAAGCAGAGTGAGGTCCCTGGGGTGGGATGTGTCCAGATGACAGGGCAGCCCCCAGGTGTACCCCAGGACAGCAGGGCCCAGCAGCAGCATCTGAGGAGCGCTCGCTGAAGGACTCGAGGTTAAGTGACGTGGCTTGCCTGCTCTCCATTCCTACACCTAATGCAGTCCCATATTAAAATAATACAAAGTCGAAAACGAAGATGATCCAGAAGTGTTTTTAAGAAGAGGTAGAGCAGGTGCAGAAGTTGCTTCTCTTGATTGCAGTACAACTGTGGCAGCATGCATGAAGCCCGGTGCCAGCCTCCGTGCTTCTCCCCAGGGCCTTCAGGTCATAACATGTCACTGTCCTTCAATATGTGCTTCCTTGGAGGTTCTTTGAAAGCCTTTCACACGCTGCTAATCGCGTTCCTGGCTAGAACTGTTATCTTGTGGTGGGGGGAGCAGCAACAGAGCAGAAAATTTAATTAAGCGCAGTTTGTGTGTGTGTGCTTGACAGATAAACAGCTGGTTTACCTGGAAGCTACTGGCTGAAGTTTTCTGTGCTGGGAGCCCACACGAAGGGGAAATACCTTTGGTGTACTTCCTTAAACCTCGCAGCAGTTGAGACTTTTCAGTGCAGTGGTTTAACGCCGTAGGCTTTGCATTTCTGGTCCTTCCTAGTTCAATGGCATTTGGCAGCAGGGAGGTGGAGAGTGTTGGCCTTTACCTTCTTACAGTAAATAAGAGGCGAAAACTTTTAAGCCTTCCGCTGATATGAGTCACTGAACATACAGCAAAGTCTGTTGCTCCCAGTTGTTTATCAGTAGTTGAGTCCATTCCTTTCTAGCACGTGTGGTGCTCTCATCATTAGTAAATACTCCCAAAAAACCACGGTATGTAAGACCTGCAAATAATGTACAGCAGGAAGCGTTTTCCATTGTTGTTGTCTGAATGTTATACCATCCAAAATACATGTACTAGTTCCTAATAATGAGAATAAATTTTATGTCCTAAGATAAAACAGTAAAGGACAATAAACCTTCTGTAACTTCCACTGCTGTCAGCTTTCGGGTGTTGAAATCTAAGGAGATAAAACAACTAAGTCTTCCAGAATTCTCTGACAAGTAACAGTAGTCTGAATTTTGGTTTTGAACTGTTGTTTTTCTTGAATTATTTCTGTTTCAGACTTTAAACAACCTGGAAGGTCAAGACACTTGGTACGAGGGAGAAAGAAGGGAGGGGTAATAATGTTTTAGATGTAGGACTCTAGATTCCCAAAAGTGTTACAGTGATATTCTGAAGAGATAGATAACTCTTGTTCTCTGTCTCGTCCTGTACTCCATGACCCTTTGTCTTTTGCTACCATATGAAACTGCTTAAGCAGCTCTGTGCTATACATTGTTGTCTTCAGGCCTAAGTAAATATTTTCCTTAGAATCATAGAGCCATAGAATGGCCTGGGTTGAAAAGGACCCAATGATCATCTAGTTTCAACCCCCCTCCTGTGTGCAGGGTCACCAACCACCAGACCAGGCTGCCCAGAGCCACATCCAGCCTGGCCTTGAATGCCTCCAGGGATGGGGCATCCACAGCCTCCTTGGGCAACCTGTTCCAGTGTGTCACCACCCTCTGGGTGAAAAAATTCCTCCTAATATCTAACCTAAACCTCCCCTGTCTCAGTGTAAGACCATTCCACCTTGCTCTTAGTAAGACAAGGTTAATTGCTCAGGCATGGATACTTCTGGTTCATGTGTTGGCCATTGCTGGTTAAATCTGCTGTACTCTCTAGCTACCATTTGGCAGACACAGCAGTAATTGGTCTGTGATCAATTTGCCAAATAAAGAGTTTAGTTCCTCCTCTGTAATCAGGCTGGAGTCAGCTGAGATTTTTCATGCCAATATTCTGCGTGTTGTCCTTTCCCCGTCTCTTTGGTCAAGTTGCTTCCATGGCTGAGGGAAAAAAAAAAGAAAAGATTTGTAAACTCTTCCAATTCCTGCAGTTTAAATACTTTTTGTCACCTCTAAGTAGTAGGGTTTCTTTCAGCTGTAGAACCATCACTTTGATGAGGAGGGACAACTTCCGAAAGGATCTAAGGAGCGTAAGGCCTCTTTGGACTTTTTTGTCTTCTGATGAGCGGGAGAGGACTCGGCCCTGTAGCACGAGCACAGATTGTCTGGTTCAGAGGAAGCAATTGGCAGGTAGGAAGTCATGTTGCTGGGTTTTTTCCATTTCGTTCCATAGCTACCTTTTTATTTCACTGTCAATTACACTTTTGGCATTGTGGCCAGGAAAACAGCTTCAATCTGGATTGGTACCATCCGTTGCTTTGGTTTTCCTACAGTTAAGAAAGCGCTTGTATTTTAACTTTTCCCTTATTGAGAATATCGGGTTTAAACGACCTGGCTTTAAGTCACGATCTTAAGTAATCTCACAGCTTGATCCCTCTGCACAGAGGCCATCCCAGCTGCGTTAGCGTTTGCTGTGCTGGCTGCTGCCTGCTCCCGTGTTGTCACAAGTGTACTGCGCTCGTCTGCACTGCGCTCCCCAGCTTCGCACAGCCCTGATGCAGGCTGGCAGGAATGCACACAGCCAGCTCTGCCTTGATGCTGTGCCTGCGCTAGTAGAAGTTATTGGGACTGGGAGCACAGGGCTGATGCTGCAAAGTAGTGGCTTCACCTGGGTGTGAGGTAGTGGCTTCATCTGGAGTCTCTGCCATTTCTGCCAATGTTCTTGCCTTTGGAAATGCCATACCGACACCCAGAGTACCTCAGTTTAGATCAATAAGGACTTCAGTCTTTTACCGGAGAAAAAGTTTTTGTGACGTTTTCAGACACGTGCCAACCCAGAAGCATAGGAATGTCTACACAGAGCTGCATGTAGGCTAATGAGCACAACTGGAGCTGGTTTGTTTCTGCATCTCTGGTACAGATAATCTGACCGCGGGTAATTGAGTGTTGACTCTATAAATAACTCATCTGTACACATTGCAGTCCTGCCCTTTAAAATGTTTTCTCTTCTTCCTGTTGGCTCCCAAGCTTACTCCCCTCGTAATTGTTTTTTGACTGACCAAAGGCTGCTTTCCTCTCTTGGCAAAGGGTTGTGCTCTTCATTCTTCCCTGGTGTGACATTACACCTGGCATGGATGAAGCCAACTCAACCCCTGTAGGAAAGTCATCCCAGAATGTTTTACCTGTGCTCCACTTGACTCAGGTGGTTTAAAAAAACAACAACTGGTACATGTCAAACATACGATACCTTGGAAAGATGTTTATTGTGTGCTTGTTCTCTGAGACCTCCTGTGACATTTAAAATCATAGACGTGTATCATTCTCTTCCATTCAGGGCAGCAATGGGAAGGTTGGTACATCATTTGTCCAAAGCATGGCATTAGTTAGTTGCAATGAGGAATGGTTTGGACACACAGTCAGAGGTAGAACACAAAGTGCATTTCACTTGGATTCTCTTAAGCCAATTTACATCTCCTTATGTGCTCTTAGGGATGAGTTTCTTTAGTTTACTCTGCTAGACATCATAAATGATATGAGTTGAATCTGAAACCATCTTTCTTAGATCTTAACTTGCAAATAAGAGTAATACTGAAGAGGTTCTGAAGGAAAAGGAGCAGCTACCAAACTGCCTTTACAGAGACCTCTCCGTGGTTCGGGTATGTCTGTAGTATTGTTTTCTTGCAGTTTTCTTCTGTAGAAGGCTGAGGGTTTGGATGTTTGTAAATGCAATTGTATGTACTGAGAGAAACACGAATAAGTGACCTCTCCGGGAATTATTTTGGACTTCCCTTTGGAGGCTGTGAATGTGGGGTTATAACCCATGGATATCCCTGCAGTGTTCTAAAGAATAGGTTTTGTTATTTGTGGCACATAATCTGCCTGAAAGATGAAGGAGCTGATTTATCTAAAACATGGGGAATGAGAAAATACTCTGCACTGACACTTATCAAACCTGCTGTAAAGGCAATGAAATACAGAATGAAACTGAAATACACGCTCATTAAAATTTCAAAACAAACCTGTAGTCCCCAGTTGGGCAGATGTGTTTGGTTAACTGGATTTTCAAAAGCTGTCAGAATATCTGAAGGGGATTCATTTGAGGCTGGGGAATATCCACGAGGAGTGACAAACACAGAAAAACAAGTAAAATTACCGTGTAAAAATGTAAACTTGAGTTTCCTGAAAAATAAATATAATAGCAACGAGGCTCATCCAATTACACTGATTTTTTTCCCTCGGAATTTTTAACTCCCTACCAGCGTGGCATTAAAGATGCATAGTTTCAGTGATTCTTTGAAAATCAGCAACTGTAAAGAGACACCTTCATTAACGTGCCCCCAGAGAGCAGTGTTTCGTGTGGCAGCAGCGCTCGTGCTTTGACAGTTGTCGCGCTGTGGACCGGGCATTGCTCAGACTGTCTCTCAAGGGCGGGGGGAACACGAAGGGCGCTGGGTGTGGGGTGAGATGGCAGCGGTGCTGCGGGGCAGGGCAGCTCAGGGCGATCGAGGTGGGCACGTGGAGGGAGCAATGCCATGGATTTTTAGAAAAACGTTTTTCACTTTTTTTCTGCTAATGGAACAGCTTGTTCTTAGTACAGAGAGAAAATGTATATGTACCTTGTATCGTAAAAGTGCTGGCTTGGGATTCCAAAAGCCAGAACATTTAAGTAGTAAATTACATCCAAGCACTGCAAGGCTGTTATTCTCAGCTAATTCAGCAGTGCTACCACTTCTGTACGCGATTATTCTAAGGAACGCTGAAATAAGTTATCTGGTTATTGAGTAAACTCTGGCATGATGCTAAGCATATAAACCAATCATGAACATAGGTCTCCTAAGGATGATATGTTGCTTCCTCTGAGTTATATAGCACAGTGTTGTTGTTGGGCTTTTTCTGCCGGAGTCCTGAAATACGTGTATGCTGGTTAAACATGGCCCATCTTGCTCTAATGTTTGCTTTACTCTTTTATCTGTACAGCAGTCATTTTTAACTGCTGGAAATCTGACTGTTAGTAATATCCGTAATGTGGTTTATACCGTTAGCTCAGTTACCTGAAAAGCCGTTGTGATTGCATTCGGTGTTGTAGGAGGAGCTGAATACCATTCATCCCATTAGTTTTGATCTGAGTATGGAGAAAACATGACATCTAGTGCTGAGCTCACTGTGAGTCCCGCCAGCCACCTCCGTTGTCCATCAGCTTCTCTTAGCTCTGAAAAGAAATGCTGTTCTATCTCTGTTTAGATTAAGTAAAACATTGAAGAAATACCCTTTTTCTCTAATAGTCTTTTCATAGATAAGGGAAAACATCCGACGAGTTCCTAAAACGTTAATATTTCTACATTGCTTTATTTTGTAAATATCACTGAAGATGGGGATTGAGATGCAATGGCATATTTTACCTGAGAAATACATGTAAATAAATAAGATGACCCTGGATGGGAAGGATCTGCCCCAGGCACGGTGAAAGGGCTCTGTTACTCAGTAAGAAGCATGAGGGATGGTTGTACCAAATTTTCCACTGTTTCCAGCAGCGTGTCTGAAGCAAAAGGATTTAAGTCCTGCGCTTGGGGGAGTGAATAGATGAGTTGCTTGGAAATTTGTGTATCTAATAAACTACACCGCTGCTCCTCGTGTTTTATTTCAGTGCTAAACAGAATATTTTGTTACGTCCAACAGATCCTCTAATTAAGGATTTCTCTTCACATACAGCCACAAAGTCATCCACAAAATTCTTACTTGTCTGCGACGCTGCCGTTGCATGAAGGAAGCGTCATAGCTTGACTGCCAGAGAACCTTGTAGGTTAGGGCAGGTAGTGCAGGTAATGGAACACCCCTGCAGAAGGCAGGTGAGGGCTGTCCTTGCGGGATGAGCGCAGGGTGTAGGATGGCATTAACCCTGCACCCTCCAGGCAGTTCAGAATGTCTCACCTGTTTTATGTTGGGCTATCAGAGTTAGTTGGGCTTCCAGCACGGCTGGAAATTTCCGTGCCAAAGCTCTCCTCACCCTTCTGTGGGAGAGTGTCACTCAGAAAACCAAAAACTTTTACCAGTGATTCATTTGCTTTGCTATGTCTGTTTTGCCCAGGGATTCCTGGTCTTGCTGAGCTGAGAAAAGCTGTGAGTTCCAGTAGCCAGCCGGGCGGTTTTGCCGTGGTAGCATTGCGCCGGGGGGCAAATACCCATTACACATATAAAATTGTGTCCTTATGAGAAACGATGACTTCCTACCCACATCTCCAACTCCTTTTTTTAAGCAAGTTAATACCATGCGTTGTTAATATCCCATTTTATAGCTGAAGAAGTAGGCCTTGTCACCGGCGTTACATCCAGCCCTCCTGCTGCCGCCACGCGAGGCGTGACGTTGGCAGCAGGACAGGGCATCTGCCCTGCCATCGTCCTCTTGACTCTGCTACACTGGGGTGCCTCCGTGCTGCAGGTCTCGGAGCGCTCGCAGAAGGAGCAAGCCAGCAGCCAGCAGCCAGCAGCTCCGCTTCGCGTTTGGCGCGGTTACTCCACGATTGGAAGCAGTTTTGTGCTGTGGTGGAGCTCTGCTTGACCCTTCCTTTTTTTTACACTTCCTACTGAATAGAAATAAGTGTTCTGGGAAACGCTGAGTGTTTTTTATGGAAATTGGCCATTTTTAAGAGATTTGGCCACTTAAGAGTAATTTAGTGGTATTCCAGAGATTATTCCTGCTGTCTCGTGTGTAATTACCCTGGCTGTTATCGAGTTATCCCACAGATGAAGGATGTTTCAGGGAAGCAGCAGGCTTGTCCTGCTCGTTGGACACAAACACCCCCACTTTCCCGAATCAAGAAAGACAAAAAAAAACAACAAAGCCACACAAAACCAGGGTGTCTTCCTCTCAGTAGGCACCCGCGGGTTTGCCGCTTTCCATTCGTTTTACACTTCGGTTTAACTGCGCTTAACTTCGAGTTGTACCAACAGTCCAAAAAAAAAAAGAAAAAAAGAAAAAAAAAAGCCCCCGAAAAACCCAACCCAGCCCACAGCTGCGTTCTTGGCGCGGGCCCCGCTCTGGTGTCCGGCTGGTAGGAGCTGAGGGGCTGAAGCTCTGCGCTCAGCGCCCGGAGTCAAAACAGGCGGCGCGCGCGGGCCGGCGGTGTGGCAGCGCGGGCCGTCCTCTGCCGGCAGCGCGTGCGGAATGCCGCGCTCCTCTGACGGCATCTGCGGCAGCGTGAATCATCGCGCGTTCCGAAAGTGCGCGTTTACCGCCGTCGTAGAATCAGATTAAGTTGGCAGCCCGCTCCTCGCCGTAAGTGGCTCGGTTTACGTCGCTTCTCCCCGCGGGATGTTTTGCATAAGTTTGCCGACCCTTCGCGCTCGCAGGCTTTGCGAAACGGAGAGTCGCGTCGGTGGGTGGGTGGGTGTCAGGGAGCGGAGCTCGCGTTTGTCGTAAATAAACGCGGGCAGAAGGGCGGCTATTTTAGCGCTTGATAATTTCCCGCTTATGTCATTTGACCTGGATTGAAGCTGCGATCGCTGAGCTGCGCCCCGCGCAGCGCGTCGGCTCCGGAGTTGAGCTGGCGGTGCGTTTCCTTTGTCGGTTTACAAGAAGTATCAAAATGAAACTGGCTGCGCCGTTTCCTTCTGCGGGGAGGAGGAGCGCCTCGCGGGCACGGCTTCCTCACTGGTGCGGCCGCGCTCCGGGCAGCGTTCTGCCCAGAAAGCTGGTAAAGTTGTCCTTCGCCCTCACGACGTTGTGCTGCAGTCGGTTTGCACCGAGCCTGTGTTTATTTTTAGCGAGCCGCACGTCCTGCCTTTTGTTAGGTTGTTGTTTTGGGGGTTTGGGGTTTTTTTGTTTTTTTTTTTTGCAGACCGCGGTTGCAAAATGAAAGTGCTTACAAGGTGTTTATGAACTCTTGTTACGAAGCAGCTGCCAGTTGCTGCGGGATGACACATTGCTGGGTGTGCTGTGTGCTGTGCTGTGCTGTGCTGTGCTGTGTGCTGGCTCTCGCTTCTCAGCCATGTGCCGTTTTCTTCCTGGTTCGGTTTGATTAGAACGAACGCCGAGTGCAGTTTGAAACTTTGAACTGGGATAAGTACCAGGTGGAAGGTTTCCCTTTTCTGTTTGCTGAAATTGTAAGTACGCGTTGCTCAACTCCGCGCCGTGTAACACAACACCTCGGGATATGCTGTAAATAGAAAACCTGTAATTGGTGCATAGGTGTTGGATGGCGTTACTATAAGTAACGGGCTCATAACACGCCGGGCTCCGTTGTGAAACGGAGTCACTGGTGGCCGAGATACGAAATGGCATTAATGTCTGCTTAAATATTGTATGCGGGGAACGATGAGCGGTGTTCATATCATGTACGGGAGGTCTGGTTAGTCTATGCTATTTTAAATAAAAGGGCTACAAACGTGAGTGTTGTGGTGATCGTAAGCTTGAAAGGAATGGTGTTACGCCGTTTCTGTTTATGAACAGCAAATAACATTCTTACGTGTCTGGGTTTTAGCAGTTGTGTCTTGCCCGAGTCTTCCAAACGTGGGCCTGAGCCGCAGTCCCTCAGGCTGCTCGTGGAGCTGCTCGTGGCCCAGCTTTGCTCCGGGCCTGCTGCGCGTGGGAAGCAGGGCCGTGCTCAGCAAGAGCTGTGTTTCACAATGGCTGTTGCTGACAGAGTTCTGGCACGTCTCTTCCAACAACGTTAGAGGGATTTGTTGTTGGAACTACCTACAAGCTGTACCGAAAGACCAAAGGCACATCTTCCTCTGCGCCCCAGCTGTCCCGTGACTCCTTCCTGTGCAGCCTTCTGAGTCTCACCAGCGGAGGGGACGCTGACTGTCAGCTAAAGCTGTTCCCTCGATTGGGTGAATTTTAAGTAGAGCAGGCGGGGTAAGAAGGGATGCAGATGGGATGTACTGCAAGTGGTGTTGGAGTGTAGTCCAAGTGAGAGATGTCTGTGGTTTCAGTATCGTGTAAAGATCTTTTCTGGGTGCAAAACGACTGCAGTCCACCTATCAGCACGTGGTTGGCATGAAGTACTGGCAGTGTGCTTAGTGCTGAGGTGTTGCATTTAAGGCTTGCTGTGAGCTAAGCGGGCGTTCGATCTGATGTTAGAGCCGAGGCAAAAGCTAGAGAAGATTCTTTCTACTTCAGAATGTGTTTTTACCCCTTTTCCCACACACTGTTTGTGGATCTGGAGATTATGTTGCTTTTCTATTGCTTTGCTTTTTCGCGTGTGATTAGAAGGAGATGTGGCGTTTCCTGCAAAACAGCTGCTAGTATTCCCCCGTGGCCAGTCACAGAGGATACCATGAAGTTAAAGATTCAGAGGCAGACCTAGAGGACTTGGGCAGCTGCAGCTGAGGCTGGGGACAGGTAGGGGACTGCATCGTGTGGGACCCGGGAGGGAGGAGGAGAAAGGGAGCATGAGAGCAGCCCCGGAGACTGGGGGACTGTTAAGTCTCTGACAGCATAAGGACTTCACATCTAGCAACAACAATTCGGATTTGGCTGAGAAAGTTGGACGGTATCCATGTTTCCATAGGACATGGAGAATCTCCTGGAAAAGTTTAAGATCGCATGCAATGCTACCAATGCTTGAAATGTGCGTTAGGACAGTACGTAGCGCTGAGCTTCTCCACTCTGAAACAGAAAGAAACAAAAAATTGCTCTGAAATAGATTCTTTGGGAAGCACAATTGGTTCAGTGCAAGTGTGCTAAACTTCTCTCCGAGATTCGTGTCATTAATACATTAACTGTTTGACAGCAGCAGTCACATGTTGCTCGTCAGTTGCCACAGGGGCTGTGCTGAGACAGCTGAGAGGTCGCAGGAGGATTAGTGTGGAGCAGAGGACTGGAACTTTGATCGTGCCCTCTCTGTTCTTGGATTTGACAGCAACAGCTATTTGGGGAAGAAAAACAGAAAACACGTTGTTGTTTTTGTGGAGTGAGCGTCTATTCGGATGTATTCAGAAAGTTCTCTCATGTTTTAAACGAGTGCGCATTCGTAGCACTGCACTCCTCTGAAGCAGTGGGAGCGGGGGTTACGTTTAGGCTGTTACTTTGTGAGCGGTGACCGGATTTGCACTTGTCTCACACTTCTTTTTTTGTGGGGCAAAAACTTTCAGTCTGCTTTGGGTTGGTGTCTGTGAGGTGACTGTGCCGTTCGCTCATGCAAGCAGGGACAGCTATGGCCACAGCTGTGGGTGCATGAGCTCAGCTGCCCCACTGCGTGCCATTTGTCTGTGCATCAACTGCAGAGGGGTGTCTGGGTTCTTACGTGGATGGCAGCAGACCAATAACGTAACAAGTAAAATGTTAATAGGCAAATTAGTAGAATTCTGTAAGGAGGCGGCGTGACCAGGAAGTTTATTTTGACAGGGAAGCACAGCCACCCTGCACACACAGAAGGAAAAGGAGAAACAAGAGCCAAACACGATAGCTTGTGCAGAGGAATTCAGCAATATTTACTTACAATTTGTGACCCCCCCCCCCCCGCAGTGTGGCTCTGTCAGTGTGCTTTCCCACCTTGGCTGTCCGGCCTCCCGCTGCAGGGCCTGCCCTGCTCTGTGTGCCCGCCCAGGAGCGGCTCTCCCTGCAGCTCTGCGAAGGTGCTGCTGCCGTCAGCTCCTGCTCCTGCTGCAGTGATGTTACCTCACGTGAGCAAACACATTGATTTTCCCTGCTGCAGCAGTGCCCGATGCCATCGAGGACCGTGCAGCACCAGCTGTTCACGTTCTTCCTTCTGCATAACTTTGTAGCGGTCGCAGTTTCCATTCTGCACTTAGGAGGTTTCAAGAGAAGCTGAGTAAGGCTGGTAGTGCCCAGATAAGTGTCAGAAGTGTGCAGGACTTTCTGTAGCTGTGTATTGGGCAGTTTGGAGATGAAAGGAAGCGCCAAGTGCAGCAGTCTGTCCTGATTGCAAAACTGACCACCGATCTGACACATAGAGATAAAATAAATAATCTTGTGATCTTTTCCTTCCCTATCTTCTAAGTAAACATTTATTTTAAAGAGGGGGGTATGTATTATTGTAATGCCACGTTACTGCTGCGCTTCTCCTATCATTTTGTGTGTTACGTTGAAAAAAGAAAAGCCACCGAAGTCAACGCACTGTTTTGCTCTCGGGAATTAATGAACTGGAAAAGTCGTCTTGGGAAAATCTCAGAGCGTTTAGCTGACCAAAAATCCAGTGTAAGGTGACTCTTAAAATACCCTGCTATGGCCTGTGATGCTTAGATGACTTTAAAATATAATTCTGTGTGGCCCGTATCTTGAATGTCTGCGTTTCCGGAAGATTAATGTTAATAACACAGCAGTGTATTTCACTTCCAAATATTTCCTTAGGGACGGTATCAAACATATGGTTTACCAGAGGACGGTCGGTCTGCAGAACACCAGGAGCTATAGCGAAGATCTGAGTGGTTAACCCTGAATTTGCATGATTTGTATATGAGAAGCATGTTTGTTCCAGGTTTCACTTTATACGTGGCTTGGTTTTATTGGTTAAGCAGCAGTTGCCTTTTCATCACCCCTCAAGTGATTAATGGTAAAATCACACATTTCTATTAAGCTAGTTTCAATTGATTAAATAGCTGCTGGGAAGGTTGGTTAAAACAATAGCTATTATTTGACTAAACAAACGTTCTATGAATAAAATTCCACGTTTCAGGGACAGATGCATAGCTTCTCTGGGCGTTACACCAATGAGTGTATATTAATTGCATCCCGCAAAGGAATTCTGGAGGTAGGGTCTGTGTGCTGAGGTCTGTGGCAGGGTGAAAACCAACACATGATGGCAGGGTGAGAATGAGCACTTGGGGGTGAGAGGAGCTTCTTTTTGCATTGAAAATGAATAAGAATGTTTGGCTCTTCAATTACGAGAGAATCTTGAGTGAATTTCTGCAATTGTAGTTGAAGCTTGGATATGAGGGTATGAAAGTGCCTAGTCTTTAATGGAAAACACCCTTATTTAGTCACTGGAGATGTAAAAAGAACAGTTGAAAATATTATTCATATGTATTTTAAGCATTTCTCTTTGTTCTTGAGGTATTTGCCTATTGCAAATCAATCGTGGATGAATCCCTATTCTCCTGGCATGTTTTTACCCACAAAAATGCCAGACAAATTGCCATGTTTTGATTCTCCGTGAGAAAATTTGTCTTAGTTATCCTTAAAATATCAAACCAGGGCGCATGCAGTTTGTGATGTGGATATAACACTTGTCCCTGGAGCTGCAGGTTGCCATTGCTGCCTTGTGTCTCTCCTGGCTGACGGGGTGATGCCGGGCAGGCCCAGAGAGCAGCGCCCAGCCACAGCGCTTTCAGTGCGGGAGGCTTTAGAGCAGGGCAGTTTGCTTTGTGTTGGCAAAGTTCTTGGTCTGTTACCACACTGTTTGGAATCATAGAATTATTAAGGTTGGAAAGGCCACTAAGATCGTGTGGTACAACCATCAGCCCATGCCTGCTCTAGACCGTGTCACTCCCTGTGACATCCACCCTTTTCAACTAGAATAGAGAGGGAAAATTTCCTCTTCCCTGACCTTTATCTTTTTTTCTTCTAGCCTATGAAATATTAAAGCTTATTATTTTTCCATTACAGAACGAAGACACGGTTCAATGTGCAAACCTTCCCCTTCTCCAGCTTCTCCAGCTTGCAATTCCAGGACATCCCTAGTACAGATGAAACCGAAATCCTGTATCAGCGGCCATAACCCTGTCAGCAGCAACTCAAAGCCATTCAAAACGCCCAAAGACAATCTACTTACCTCCAGTAGCAAACAGCACACAGTCTTTCCTTCAAAAGTTTCGAGGGATAAACCATGGTAAGTACAGGAGAACAGTTACCTGAGCTGCTGGTGTTCAAAAATAAGTACCTATGTGCAGTTCGTGATCACAATAAAAAAAGAAGTCTGTTATCTCTTCTAAAGTTTACTGTTTAAGCCCCTACATTTCCTAGGGGAGGAAAATAAGATGTTTTTTAAACATAATTTTTGGTTTTTTTATATATATATACATGTATACATATATGTATATATGCGTACACATGCATAAAGGTGATGTATGTATACGTATATTTGAAAAGGAAAAATGAACTGATTTATTCTTCTGATGTTCCTTCAAATGTTGGCTTTTATGAGATGTGTGTACCAAGTGCTGGTTTTGGCCAGTTTGCTATCTTCAAGGTCCATCTGCCTTCACAATATCGGCCCTTAAAACTGATGCTTTTAATCAGCCACATAATTTGTGTAGAGTTCTTAATATTGACTTAGCTCGGGTTCACAAAAACTTGCTGCTTCCAGTCATTTATCTTCAACGGCAGCTGCTCTTGGAGCTCTTGCTGTATTTTGATAACGTGTGCTGCTTTATAAGACAGAAGAAAATTTCGGCTGCGAAAATCACTATTTTGTGGGAGTCTTACATCATGTACTGCAACAGATACCCACATACGGGCTGGAGACAGCCCGCCTCATCCTCCCATGACTGTGATGGTAGCAGCGGAGTTGCAAAAACGTAAAGGAGTGCAGAACTGGGTCACTGTTTTATCCCTTGATAAACTAGTAATTCTGTACTTATCTGCAGGAAAGGTGCTTTGTGATTCGGTCACTAGATCGGTGACTTAGGAGATCTGGGTTTGGTTCCTGCTTCTGCACAGGCTGCTGTAATAGCTTCGTCTCCTCAGCCTCAGTTCTGTGCCTGTGAACTTCAGATAATCAGACTTTCTTTCTCTTTTCATCAAGTTTTATCTAATTGCTATGCAGTGTCTAGCATAAGAGGGTCATGATTTTAGACTGCCTGAAAGCAGTAAATAATCTCACACAAACCATTCGCCAATGACACCAAGCATAAACTCATATTATGTTAAAATAATAGCTCCTGTTTTCTGCTGTAAATATACTCCCTTCAGTATGATTTCGAAGACAGCACCGTCTGCCTAGACACAGAATTTACCCTGCACTGGAATAAATCTCATCTTCCTTTAAATCTGAACCCACCATTCCTGTACCTCTGGTGAACATTGCGGACAGTTATTTCATTTAATCTGAAAATAGAGATTCTGGATGTTTTGGTTACTCACACAGATGAGGTATGGGCTATTTTAGTTAACATGTAAGGGCTTCGTTTACTATTAAAAATATTCTTGCTTGAATAATGACCTTTCATTGTGGATGTCAAAGAGAGGATATTTATACAAGAGCATGTTTTTTAAACTAATTAAAAGAAATACAGAAGGCTCTTCAGAGCATTAATGCTACTGACTATAAACCTGTTCCCAGTTTCAGACAACAACTTCCATATCTATTTCAGCATCTGAGTGAAGCTGTAAGCAACATCTTCTGTTTTGGCAACAGATGGCATTCTGTCAGTCAATGAAAGCCAAAAGGGAACAAAATAACTAGCATCTTCACCAGTCATTTTCCCATTGTTAGGAACATCCCAAACATTTATGGATGATTAAGAAGGTAGATTGAGTTGTTTAAAACTGTTGTAATGGTTTATTAATTATTTGGCAATTAATATGTCATTAGATCTAGTCATAAATTACAGAATTCTAGCAGCTCTGTGAGGATTATGAGGATTCTAGCATTACTCTGTTCCGTTTACCAGTGGGGAAAATAAAGTATGTACTGCTTAAAGATACTGTAATCTTAACATAACAAATCTCTAGCAGTCCAAATTGGAGATCGATAAAATTGTCTTTCAAAATGTAGTGTTAAGTGCCTGGCTTCTTACATGGCTTTTTAGAGGATAAAATCAGTCTGATAACTGTCACAGTTCATAGCGAGCTGATATCAGCTAACGAAGAAGGAGTTTTCCTGCCCCATTAGCAGACTATCATCTTCATTTAGGATTCTATAAAATATTCAGTAGGTCTGATTTCTCAAATAAATTTTATTCATAAATATAATTCTTTTTCATGATGAGGTTGTGTCTTCCATTCACCTGTCTGTTCAGTCTGTCAAATTTCACTTCCTTATCTTTTAGAAAGAAATACTGGCAAATACTTTGGTCTCAAAAGTACCACCATGTATTCATGTGTTATAGTTTGTCATCCTCAGAAACTTCCAGTTATTCACTGAATTTGTCCGTTTCAATGTAGTAATTGCCACAGATACTTACTTTACATAGGTTAGCTTAGTTCAGGGACTGTATTGCTTGTAATGATTGCTTTCCAGACCTGGAGTAACCTTTGTTGCACTTACCTGATTCTTTAGCATTTTACTCAACATCTCTTAAATTTTAGGTGCTGGGATTAGCAGTGATGTAGAAGCTGTCATTAGTATAATTAGTAGCAGTGGCCTCTGCAACACCATGGCGTGGTACATCCATTGTCACACCTGCCTGCATGTAGACCCAGCTCTTCTGGTGTTTAAGTCACCAATGATTTGCTTGACTCATCATCATAAACCTTGCCCCAGCAGCTTGTTCTCTTCTTTGCATCCTTCTTGTCCTGAGACGTACTGCAGTGGTTCAAATGGCTCCTCAGCCAATGCTTTAAAAACTGTGATCAGAATGCTCAGCTGGAAGAGATCTGGAATTGCTTTGGTTTTGTCTCTGCTGTCTTAATCCTTCCCTAGCTGGAGTATGGAAGAATGTTGTGAATACGTTACCTGGAAATACCTCTCAGTTCTTTCTTCCTGTGTCTCTCTAGCATCATTACTGTTAATGCAGAGGCTAGAAGAGTGCTGGAGCACGACTGCAGTGTGCACAAAGCAGGCGTAAACCAGTGTTTCTGCAGCTTGCATTCGAGGTTGTAGGAGGTACAGCAAAACGGTAGAAAATAGAAAAAGGTAAAGAATAAGATGATTGTTAGTAAGAATAATAATGAATAAGAGTTCATCGTTAATAAGAACGGCCCAGGTACCATTTGTAAAAGGCATTCTGGTGCCACTCGTCTCTCCAGCCTGTTCCTTTCTCAGAGGGCTGCTGCCCTGGGGCCCACGGGCTCTGGCTGCCCTGGCTGGAGCTGTCCTGGCTCCAACCTGTGTGCCCGAAGGACACAGCTTTGTTTTCTGCACTCCCTGCAGGATCTGGGTGCCCTGATGCTACAGGGCATCCACTTCTTCACACCGCGGTCCTGAGGCACTGTAGAACTGGGATAAAGGGCTAGATGATCCTGTAGGTCTTTTCTAACCTCAGTGATTCTGTCATTCTAAGCCGAAGCAAGTCTCCTTGACCTTCCTCTGCAAGGTTTAGCTGCTGCCTGCCAGACATTCAGAAAATGAGGGAAATGAGATGGAAATTTCATGGTTTTCATCAAGCGCAGTCTTTTTGTAATAGGATCACAGAGGTATACCTGTGGGTAATCATTTACAATTTGTAGTGTCTCTCACGAGGACCTTTTTAATCATTCCTTAGTCTTTATTTCTTTGTGTTTAGGAAATACCATTATTCATACAAAAGCTGAGAAAGTGAAGCTTGTCAAGATTTAAGGATATTCCTAACGCAACAAAATTCAGAAGAGTTAACTTGGGCCACATATTCATTACATCTTAGAAGCACTTCCAGATTGCAGACTAGAACAGTGTTTTACAGTTTTTAATGCTTGTGAATTTTCTTAAGAATCTTTAAAAATGAGTTGAAGAGGTGGTGAGACTTTAGAATGCTTATAGTAATAAGTGACTACCCCAGTCCAGCAAAATTACATTAGAAGAAGGAAAAGAAATGTGTAATAAAGCCTGAAGAAGGGAAAGTGTGGGTAAGGAGGAGACACAAGTATTGTGGCATACTGTAACTCTTTTCCTTGCTTAGGAATGACATGAGAAGCAATGCCTTTGAACTGAAAGAAGTTATCATAGGTTACTGAGGAGTGGAATACATCCTTGTTTGAGGAGTTTGTCACGGGCTCTACTGAAGGAGCTTTTATTTAATGTGTATTTAAGAATATGAGAAACCAGAAGGAAATCAGTTATCTAAAAAAAGAGAGTGAACTTTTGAAGCCCAGCATGATGAAGTACTTTCTGTAGGCCTCAGATAGATCTGTAGCCTTTTTCTGGTTCCTTTCTAATTCATGGATGTCAGTTTTGAATACTGGTCAACAAAACTAGTAATCACATTCCAGTATCAGTATAACCAAGGGTACGTGAAAAGCAAATCTGCTTCTTAATCTTATTTGCGATATCCTTTTCTTTCAATATGAGCACAAAGTCCAATAAAAGCTCATATTGTTATTCACCATGACCACTAAATAGTTTTGTCCTTATTTTCCAGTATGTTTTTTCCAGTGTTTTCCCTGTTTTTTGATGTAACTTTATATTTGAGGGCATGTATTTCTTTGATTGAATGCACGTTACCAAACAATCCGTGCTACTTTCTATAACTGCCTTTTGTCTTTTCACTACTCACATTTCCCTCAATCCTGATGCCATCAGCAAATGTTACTAATGTTACTAATTTGGTGTTTATTTCTAAAAGCCATTGAAGTTTTCAGATTGAGTGATGGTGGCTGATCATCCCACTAGCAGACAGCCTCACTGAAGTCCCCAGAAACTAATTTTCAGTTGTTTAACATTTGCTTTTGAAGTGCTTTTATTTGTGTTTTATAATGCCTTCTGAGAGTTGGAACAATTTCCTCGTTGTCTTTGTCAGCTTCACAGGTAACCTCACCAGAAATTGCAAGCAGAGTCCTTTTACTAAAATTTGCTTTTCAGTACAACCATGTGAACAGATTGTTTATTGATTTATTTTTATTCCTTTTTCCATTATTACTTCCGAGATATTCTCACATAGGTTTTCAGTGCGAACGCAACAGCAGCGCTCAGCCGTCGTCTCCAGGTTGTCACATATTCCAATATTCAGTTAGAAATTGACGTGCAAAGACCAGAAGGTCTCTCCTCAGCTCTTTGGGAACTCATGGCCACATTGCCCAACTTTTTTTTCTGATTTTTCCAGTCAGCATTTTACAGTTATTGTATCAAAAAACACCTTTATCCAAGCGAAGTGCATTATCTTAATTCCTTCTTAGAACAGGAGAAACACCGAACACACTGATGATGACTTTTAATACTGCTGTTGCTGTTAGGATTTCTCGTGTAAAAGGGGAAAAAACACAACTGAGTACAGATTAATACAGATCTTTTCACGTGTCTTTGGCAGTCTTCCATACCTTCATTTCTCTCATTTTTATGGATTACCATGTGCCCTTCCTCTGTTTTTGTTGTATTTTACTTTTCTGACTGTTCCTTGCAGCCAATGTCTTTACTAACTCTGAACAAACTCTGTATGCAAAAATTGTTTTTTTAATATGGTAAAAAATGGACTTTTTGAAATATCCTCGCTTTTCAGTCAAAGATACCTGGTTTGGAAGAGGAACTCTCTTGAGCAATGAAGTATAAATCTGAGTGTTTGTGACTTATTTACCTTTTTAGTCACTGGTAGTCAATCACAGTTACTGTGTCCTAAGCAGCTTCCAGTTTACAGTTCAGTTACTGATTCATCTTTATTTGTGCTGATATGAAACGGGAGTTCTTTAGTGTTGTGTTGCCCGCTTACTTTAAGAGAGAGTAGTTATCATTTGTATCTTCCAAAATCTGAAATAATTTACTGCAGGCTGGATGGAGTCATGCAGAATGTCTGTCTTAAAATATCAAAATATTTAATTTTTTTCTTCCACGTTGCAGTGAAATGCATAAGGAGTAATTCCACCTGTTTCTGAGGTTGACTTGCTGGTCTGTAGCAAAAGCAAAGCAAAGCATTGCTCCCTTGGGCTTGACTCGCTTTTAGTGATCAGCCCACGTGTGTTGTAGGACTTGCTCTAAGTTCTGTGCACTGCAAAACAGATAAAGCTTCCTTTGCAATACCCAAACAGTGCTGCAGATCTGCTTGTTCTTTTCACTGTGTTACCAGCATTTGAATTAAGACAAGCATTATAAACTGATGGCGAAGATACATTTAGCTCTAGTTTATGTATAGTTTCTATGTAGTAAAACTACTTGATCTAGAGAAAAAAAGATAAATTCTCCTATTTTTAACAAATTTATTTGTCATCTGTTTAAAAGCAAAGCAAAGTCCTTCTGCAGTGCTCATTTTATGAGTAAGTTCAGTTGTTTCCATACTGACCCCAGCGCCTTACATCTTCCTGTAGGCAGCTCTGTGTTCTGACCAGCTGACTTCTGCACTTACAACACAACTGAGTATAGAAGTTTTCTATAATTCCAGCTGCAAATTTGCTACCATACTGAGAGCATAACTTGTGTTAGTGTCACAAGTGTACTGCTGCAGTAGTTAAGTGAGGCAAAGATATTCATAAGTTCACAGATTTGATTAAAATTCATTTTAGTAATTGTTCACTTCATTAAGGATTATGTTACTTTTTAAGGGGTTGCTACTAAGACTTCCATGCTCAGGACCTCTTTTCTCCTTGTTTCCAGACCTTTTATGCCATTCTGAGCAAATGAATTGTTTTTATTTTAAACTATTGGCATTGTTAGCACTCCACTTCATTATCGTGGTGAATGTATTGCCAGCCTGCTTGTGTTAATGGCATGAGTGTATCCCTAAGGGGACATATGTTACTGGCACCAAAGAATTACTTTGTTTATGAGTAGTGGGGAAATATATTCTTAAAAAAAAAATAATAACAACTTTGCATAATTCTTTTCATTGCCAGGCTTTACAAATGGCAGCTTTGTAAAGGTTTGATTGAACAAAAGTAGTGAGTAATGGTATTAAGTATTCCATTTTGGTCTGAAGATGCTGTTTCACTTGCATCAAATTCTTTTTATCTATGGAAAGGAATTAATGAAGTGTGCATCTGTGATACACAAAATGCAACGTGAACATTTTTCTTTGGTTTTGCAGTGTTCCTGTTCCAGTAGTCAGTCTAGAGAAAATTCCTAACCTAGTGAAGGCAGATGGTGCCAATGTTAAAATGAATTCTGCAACCACTACCACCATCACCTCCTCCTCAGCCTCTTCATCCACCATACCTGCTCCAACCTTGGTTAAATCTGGTTTGACATCCAAGTCAGTGCCGCCATCGCCAGAAAAGATTCTGAACGGCAAAGGAATTATAGCTCCATCAATAGACAAGAAACACCAAAATGGCACTAAAAGCAGTAATAAGCCTTACAAAAGACTTTCAGGTGAGTAATGTCATAGTTCACCTTTTGATATAGTCCACCTGTCTTTACTAGTATTCCTATAGCTCAGAAATAATATACTGCTAAAATGCCGTGGCCTGTTTTTGTTCTGATCTTTCTGCTGGAAGATGCCAGTTTACACGTAAGAAAAGGAAAGCTTTCAAACTTGTGTCATGTGAGCTGTTTTTGAAATACTCATTCCATTTAGCTTGAATGTAGAGTGCTTCGTGCATTTCTCAATTGGCCAACTGGTCAAGTGTAAAATTTTAAGGAAGTAAAATCATTAAAGCGGAAAGATGGAAGGCTTCTTCAGTCTGTTGTGTAATACCGGTTTATTTACAACAAAAAAAAATATTTATAGACCAAGTGACTTCAGTACAACCATGACCAAGTTGCACAGTTTGAGCTTTAGGACATGGAGTTATCCACCAAGTCATAATTTTCTTTAACTGGAAAATTCTAGGAAGATACTGGAGATTTTGGGGGAGTAAGGAAGGTCATAATTTGCCTCCTCTCCTTCTTCCTCTGCAATTCACGTATGAGAGGAGTAAGAAGATGGCAGTGTGGGGCCTCTGTGCTTTTCGGGAGGGGCGGATGGCGGGATTGAGGGGCTGCCATTAGAGGTGGAAAAGCCCCGGGTGGCCTTAGGCAGTGTGGCAATGAGGGCATTGGGCCCTGTGCAAATTGTCACCATGCGCAGAACAGCCCCACGTGGGAGGGCCGAGGGGCGGTTAGAAAGGTTGCCGTGCTTTGGAGGAAGATGTTTTTCCATGGAGCTCCCCAGTGGCGACCTGTGGCCATTCTTGGGCCTCAAAAGCTGAAAACATATTTTTGTTTTGAATCAAAAGAGGAAAAAAAAGTGTTTTGATGCTTTTATGGTTTGGGTTTTTGTTGGGGTTGTTGTTGTTGTTGTTTTTTAAGCAAAAGTAACTGACCTAAGTTTACTGCTTTAAAAGCTGCGCAGGGTCTATTCATCTGCTGGCAGTACTTTGTGATTTGGGCAGGAGCTGCCTGTGTGTACTGAAAGGCTAATTTGGCTAATGGCAGCATGAGCCGCCTTAGATCGTCCGCTTGGCAGAGTTAGTTCAAATGATTTCTAAATGTGCACCGGTTATGAACCAAGTATAAGTGTGCAAGATAAATGCTTTCATTTCCAGTTAATGAGTGTGTCCTATTTTTGACTGAATATCACTTCTATTTTATTTTTTTCATTTTCTCAAATTTGGCAGTGAGCTTCGTGGTACTGCTACCATGGCTCGGATCCAGAGCAGAGAGAAGTATTTGCTAGGGCTGCGTGTGGTATGGAAGGATGCCATCGCCTTCAGGATCCAACACTGATTGCTTTCTTAACTAGTTAAAGGTGGCATATGAGAAAACAGAGCAGTTGTTCATGATAGCATTCCAAAAACTAAAAAAATATTAAGAAAAAAGGAACTGGTTAGGCTTTTATACCACATTTCAATTGCGAAGATCCAATATTCCAATAAAAACTCCATGTAATGTATTTTGCAGTTAATTTAAAACATTGGTTTCTTCTTAACCATTATTTCCTTTAATGTTCCATAAGCTTGATTTAGCTAATCGATTACAGCTTCTTCTGTGGGCCGTTGAAAGCGATACTGATGTTCCTCACATCTCCATGTGCCACTGCAGCACTGTAGGAGACACCGTACCTTTGTTGTACAAGTGCTTGCTGCAGTATGCTCATAAAGGAGAACCATTTCTGTAGGCCCCTCCTTCAGCTTGCTTGCCTTGTTCCTTGGAGGTGGCTGTGTCATTAGTCTGTCTCTGAGCTTATCACTCTCTGATTTCTCTATGAAACCAGTGCTGGAAATTTCCAGTCAGCCTGGGACTCTGCACAGGACCACTTGAGCACTCTGATGGGCCTCAGTTTCCTTTCATACGATGAAAAAGAAATTTTTTAATTGATATTGTTTATAAACTCCTCTCTCATTAGCAGATTTGGAATCCATTAAATCTTGCTTCTGCTGCCTCACGCGCAGCAAGGCGATAAATTAGTGATGATGCAAATAACAGAAGTTCTGTGAGCACTGTAAATTAATTGCCTGTAGATTGTGTGTCATTATGATGGATTCCACTCCATTATTATACTGAACTGTGCAGAGGCTGAGAAAAAGATCTTGGAAGGTCAAGGAGACGATTATTTTAGCTTTACTATAAATTTCATCCATTTTGCATTAAAAGAATGAGGAGCTGGCTGGGGATTTAGGTTTTGCTCCATCCTTCACTGTGCAAGTGTACAGCTGTTAATTTGTGAAGGTCTGACCGGCTTACATCTGTTTTCTTTCCTTTTAGCAGCCTCCATTTTCTCTCGTACCATTTCCCTGGCTGTGGCTGAAGGGGGTTTCTGGTTGTTGGTTTTTTTGTTGGTGATGGTTGGTTTGTTATCTGGGTGGTTTTTTTAATCTTTGCTGAGACCTGGTGGTTGTTTAGATGAGGAATGCCCCTGCTGCTTTTTGTCTTTGGTGAGAGAGAGAGGAAAGCAGCACCCTGACCCCCAGCAGACAGTCTGTAGCTGCCAGGCGTAAGTGGAACACTGTTCTCTAGTAGCAATCTGGAAAAAAAGGTGTATTTTTTTTTAATATATCTTCAGTTCCTGTTCTCTTTGGGGTGAAGTTAAAAATACAGCTGCCCAGCTGAAACTAAAAATATCCTTCCACCACCTAGAGGAGGCCTACGAGAATGCTGGAGGGGACCTTTCTGCAAGGTCATGTAGTGATAGGACCAAGGGGTAATGGCTTCAAACTAAAAGAGGGGAAATTTAGATGAGCTGTATGGAAGAAATTCTTCACTCAGGGAGCAGTGAGGCCCTGGCACAGCTGCCCCTAGAGCTGTGGGTTCCCCATCCCTGGAGGCTCTCAGGGCCGGGTTGGATGGGGCCCTGGGCAGCCTGACCTGGTGGGGGGCAGCCAGCCCATGGCAGGGGTTGGGGCTGGTGGGCTTTGAGGTCTCCTCCAACCCAAACCATTCTGTGAGTCTCTATCTGTTGTGTCTCAAACAGGAGTTTGACTCTTCTTCCCTTCATGAGGTTGTAATAAAAAAACCAGCAACAGTTATCTCTTTTAGCTCATGAACATATGTTTTCATCCACTAAAAGTAAGAAAAAATGTTGTTGTTTTTTTAATGCTTGGTCATGCATTTTATTATTTCTGTTGAGCTGTAAAAGCCACAGAAACTACAACTGTGTGTGACAGATATCAGACCCTTGGTAGATTTTACCAAGAAGTAGTGCCAACTATTTTTTCCAAGCTCACTTTTTGATACATGTCTGCTAGTAGACCAGTAACGTACCCATGAATTGAACTTGGTCATGTTTAAGTCCATGCAGCAGATTACATATAACTGCTAATAATTTTTGTGTCTGGAAGGCAAGAGTTACTGCATGTAGGCTCCTTGGACTCCAGTTTTTCCTGTTGGCGCTGGCTGTGTTATTGTCCCAATGTTGTACTGTAGCTGTGAATTACTGTCTTCATCTTCAGCTCTGATTTTTTGTTGTTGTTTGTTTGTTTATAGTGAATGTTTAGGTCTTTACATTAGTTGTTGTATTTAGGTACAGGATGGTTATTTTTATCCAAATGTAACACAATTATATAGTGAAAAAAGACTTTGGCAAACAGTTATATTCCACGATCAAGCAGAAGCAAACCAGCCTGCCAACTAAAACATACCATGTCTACATGTGTAAAGATGATGGTAGATTTTTTTTGCATAAATTAATAACTCTACGTCCATGGTTTTGTTGCAGCTCTGTAGTGCAAAACCTAGAATTATATTAATTATAACGTAAAGGAGGTGATGCTATCTATGGTATACAAATACTGAAATATTAATGACAATGAAATATGCAAATATAGCACATTAAATATTAAATGCACTTCTAATGTTAATCATAAGTAGAACTCAAATGGGGCTTTATTTTCATGATCTCTTCAAACTTTAAATTCTGTGCTTCCGTGACTTAGGAAAATAAGAATTAACATACACTTTTCTTTATACTTCCTGAAGATGAGACAGATTAAATGAATTCTATTTTTTGGAATGTCACTTGTAATTTTGTGTTTGTGTTTTAGACAACACTGGTTGTTTTTCAGAGTTTCAGAGTATGTCACAGTAAGGCTGTATAAAGCACTGTGCTATTTAGTCTGTGTGTGTATTAAGTGTGCTCTGTAGTCAAATTCAGAGAATGGGTTTGCAGATGTGTTTCATGGCTTCAGAAGCACAGTAAGTGTTAGAATGTGAAATGGGAGGTGTCCCTGCCTATAGCAGGAGGTTAGAGCTTGATTTTCTTAAAGGTCCCTTCCAACCCAAACTGTTCTCTGATTCTGTGATTCTGTGAACTCCTCGGGATATGACTGGGTTATGTGTGTAGGCCACTCTGTTGAATACAATTTCATAAGCAGACTTACTCCTACAAAGTCTGTGACTAAATAGTTTGAAACACATATGGACAGAAAAAATGCACAAGTGGCTGAGTGTGATGCACATGGCACCATTGTGGAGCATTGGGGTTGGGAACAGAGTTCGGGTTGACTTGCATTAAGTATTGTCAGGCAAATATGGTGCTCTGGCTAAAATTCATGAAATAATCTACTTTTTTTTTCCTTTTTCCCCCCACCTTCGTCAAACAGAAAGAGAATTTGACCCAAATAAACACTGTGGAGTACTGGATCCTGAAACAAAGAAACCTTGCACAAGATCGCTCACCTGCAAGGTATTTTTCTTAGAAGATAAAATATCAGATGCTTTGTTATAGTTTAAATCCTACCACGGTAGTTTGAGAGGTCATACCTGCTCCTGTCTTACAGACAATGGGTATGGTATTCAGACGCTGTCTTCAGGTAATTCTTTTGAGTAATTCTGTTTCTTTGAATCAGAGCATCTGCGTTACTCTGCTGATTTTTCTAGAGAGATGCTTTTTTCTTGTCATTTTGTTATGCAGAAAGGATTAACGTTTCACGTAGAAGCACAAAAGTTATTTTTAATGCTCCCTTTTCAGCTCATTTGTGCAAAAATGCTGAAGTATAATCACTTGAGTAAAAATTTAACATGATTTTCATGTAAGAAATTACTTGGAGGCTGCTCTTCTGATAATGAAGGGTCTCATTAAAAAGTAGCACCAACGTAAGACATTTATAATGACCATTTGTATGTGTAGCTGGTGCCTGTTGGTAGAGGTGATCGGCTACATTTGCTTAAAATATATTCACATTTTTCAATCCAGTGAAATCAATTTCTCTTTGTAAGTTAAGAGCCACAATGACGTTACTTCTTAATATTTTAAAGTTATTGGAATTACACTTTCTGTCTTGGAAAAGGTAAGTCAATAGATTCTGTTATGAAAATTGTTGCAAGAGTAATTTCTTAAGAAATTATTTCATAAATTATCAAAGATAATGTGGAGTAGCAGCTTTATTTCCATAACCGTGGATGAAGTTGTTTGAAGTAGATTTTTATCTTTTAGAGTTGTGGTATATCGGAAGTATAGAGGACTCATAAACAATGTCATGCACACACAAATGCTTTTTAACCACCCTATTTTTAGACTCATTCACTTAATCATCGACGAGCAGTTCCAGGCCGTAAAAAACAGTTTGACATCCTTCTAGCTGAACACAAAGCTCGATCCAGGGAAAAAGAAGTCGCAAAAGACAAAGAGCATCCACCATCGGCAAGGGAAAGCTATCAGAGCCAGCCCACACCAGCACAAGACTCTCTGTCAGGATCTTCAGTGAACTCTGGGCAAGAATCTAAAGTAACATCTCCTGCAAAATCTAGACCACCAAATTCTGTACTTCCAAGGTAAGCAGTTCTCCAGCGTGAAGTGTTGCATCCTGGAATTGCTGTAAGAAAGGTGCTAGTCCTTTATACAGCTTATTTTATAAACATTTAGTGTTTGGGCTATTGCATGATAAAACAGACCTTCATGTAAAGAGTTCCCTTAGCAGTATAAAGTAGAGTACTCTTACATAAATGGAAACCCACCCGTGGTAGTCTGTGGTCTGGTTGGGACTGGGGTAAGGAGTGGTATCTGTCCTCTGCTTTGAAGCTCACACTAACAGCGTTTTTTGGCTAAGATGGTCGGTAGTAGTGAGGAAGGGTTATAACTGAGTCATTCTGACACATTTGGAAGTGAAAGTGTGCTTAGATGGATTGAGATACTGCTGGCAAAATTCTGTACAGTTGTATAGGAACGTTCTGTGCAGATACGTCACCAGCTACGTCAGTGGAGTGTCTCTTAAAGAAAGGTGTGCTTCCACGTAGATGACAGTGCAGGCAGCTGGGTCTTAAACCCATCTGTCTTAGACCGCCCATGGTGTGTCCTTCATCACTGTGGCAATTTTTCTTAGAAAGGACAAAATCAGAAAGACAATGTAAACTTCCAGAAATGCACCTTTAGAAGAACCACTACAAAGTATTGGAGCGACTAAATTCTACTTTACCCTCTGGGAAACTTCCCATTTGTTTCATTTTTGCTTTTGCAGTGCGTTTGCAGGTACTCCTATTTTTTTCTGGAGTGGATAGAGTTAAGCTGGTTGGCTTTGTTCATGTTAGCATTGTTTCATACGTCATGTCTTTGCAGAAGTCTTGGTCAGAATTAGGTACTCATTTTTGGTCATTTGTACAAAGTCTCTCTTTCAGAGTCTTATCTCCAGTTCTACAGACACCTGTTTCCATTTTTTTCTGTGCGTTCGTCAAGCCACTGGGAAATTGTATGCACTCAGTGGCAGAGGTGGATCTCACGGGGCTTTGGATGAATGAAAGAATAGGAAAATTGATGAGAATTCTACGTAATTTCTGTTAAAAGGGTGACCTTACACAGTGCCTACGTGCAGAGGAGCACAGAGGGACAGGCAGGCGTTAGTTTTAGTAGGTGTTACAGTCAAAAAAAAAAACAAAACTGAAATGTGGTTCAGTGGCAGCAGAAGAAATTGCAAAGAAAAGATAGTGGTACGCAAGGAGAAGGATTTTAGCAGTCATATGTTGTGTTGATACGATTTATACTTCTGTTTCTGCTGCAGTGTCTCTGTTCTGTCTTCTTTCCTGTTTTTGCAAGCAGCCGTGCCAGAGGAAAGCCTTGCTCCCTGCTGTGAGTTGGCATACAGCCCGTGGCTCTGCTGGCAGGGGTTATGTGGCTGCTGCCCGCTCCCCCAGGCAAAGTTTGCTGGTTGCCCTGAAGGTGACTTGGCCTCACCCGGCCGCCTCTTCCTCAAGGCTCAGGAGCACTCACACAATCTATTCTACGCACCAGCCAGCAGCTGCAGCAGTGATTTCCAGCTGGTGGACGTGGTTGAACAATCCCAGCTCAGTTCAGGAGAGGGCACTGTCCACAGTTCTAGTGGCTGATAGCCCAAATTCACTGGATGAGGAAGGCTAGTTGGAGAGCTTGTTTTTCATCTTGGGGTTTTACTCAGTGCAAATATCTCCTCCAGCCTCAGAGGTCCGCACCCTCCCCCCCCCCCAACACCCCTTCTCACTTGGTTTGCTTCCATACTCATTTGCCAGACGTCATTGTGCCCTGTGATGCAAAGGCATGGCCACCTTGTTTTATTGCATTTTATGCAAAGGTTAAAAAGAAAAAGCCCTACATGCTGTAGGGTCCTCCCAGTTACTGCACGTACTGAACTGGCTGTGGAGGGAATAAACTAAAAACTCCTGTTGTATTTAGTATGTGCATTTCAGTAAGAAATAAATGTAATAACTGTTCACTTGGGATTAACAAAGTAGTGGAGCAGTGATGCTTTGTGGGAAGATTTTACACGTTTAGTTTTGTTTGCGTATGTAATACATTTTGCATCTGTTGAGATTTTAAGCTGAACTCTGTGGTGGATTTAACATTTCAGGCAATACAAAGATACTTCTGGTAATGTCAACTTGGTGATAACTGTTATATTCTTGCAAGACCAAACGTCAGCTGCTCTTTATCCTTTACTGTCCTTCTTTCCATGATCATTTCTGGCATAATTTACTTCGAGGCTTGACTCAGGCAGGTGCCTTTGGAGGGCTGTTGAACACTGGTGATTTAAATGTATCTTCTCTTTCTAGACCGTCATCTGCAAATAGCATAAACAGCAACAGTTCTTCAAACCACAGTGGGTACGTACCAGAACTGCCACTGCCTTCCATGGGAGGAGATTTAACTAGTAGATTGTCCAGTGATGAAGGAGAAGTGGATGGAGCTGAAGAATCTGAGAAATTAGACTGTCATTTTTCTGGACACCATCCCAGACCTCTTGGGGTATGTGTCTCTCGCTGGCATGCCTTGCTGTTACTTTTAAGTGATTAGAGAGGGGAGGAAGGAGACGTGCTTTGGTAAAAATGTAAGGAATGGGGGACTATTCTGAGTTTATGTTACATTTGGCAGAAGACTTCGGTTTGAATGGGAGCAGGTAGGAAGAGAAGACTGGTCGCCGCATGCGGTAGCACAACATTACCAGGTTGTGGGATGGGATAAGCAGTAGAAAGTAAAGTTCTCCTTTTAGTTTTCTTCTCAGTAGTCTGAATCAAGTGTCGTTCTGCTAAACTGTAAAGTTGCAGTGTTTTAAATGTGACATGAACAGACAATTTGTTGTCATACATAGTTCTTATGAACCTTGCAATTGTTCATACGTCCTTCTTATGAAACCTTGCAATTGGTTATAGCTCTGAAAATCATATGGCAGCGAAGAGCTATTATGGCACTTGTTGATCTTTGTAGTATGCTATGAAGCAGTAATTAAATATCATTTATGTGAGTGTATGTGGACATAGAAGCTATTGCTTCATTGATCTAAAAATGGAAAGCAGAGCACAGCGTAGCCCATCTGCTCTGGCAGTGGCTTAAGAATGTGCTTCTCTGGCAGCTGTTTTTGTCTCTCTCCCATGCTAGTAGCAAACTTTACTGTAAGTAGTCAGAGAACCTTGTGTCACTGGATCTGCAGTGTGAATTTGTTTACTCTGTACAAACCAAGAAACAATGGGAGAACTCGCCAACACCTGAGCAGCTGTTTCTCACAAAGATCAAGCCAAGGAGTAAAATCAGTGAAGACTTCATTTATGTGTTTTCCTTATACAGAATAAAGCTAGCACTGTGATAACTGTAACGTTGTCTGTATTCCTTAGAGAAAAGGAGAACTTTTGTCAGACCCCAGTGTTAGCAGCCAGAATTGCTTCCTTAACAGTAGCTTGGCATTTGTATTCTTTCCTTGTGACACGTAGGTAGGTACCCCACAGTAAACTGAGTTGTTCGTGGAGTACAAAGTATACTTTAGGCAGAAACGTTACGTGTGTATTTCATACATCATGAAAAAGGTACTTATACTGCAGGTGGAGAGAAACGCCTTTTAAAGATATTTGCAATACAAATTACAAAGATGTTGCAGGATCGATGAGTGGTCGTTCTTTTATAGCATAAAAGCTTTTTTAATAAACAACATTGAACTGTCTTTTCTTTCAGTTCTGTTCGTATGGTAGTCGCTTAATGGGAAGAGGGTACTATGTCTTTGACAGAAGATGGGACCATTTTCGATTCGCACTAAACTCCATGGTAGAAAAACACTTGAATTCACAGATGTGGAAGTAAGTGGGAGTTTTACACCTGGGCATAGTTCAACATCTTTAATTCTGTGTAAGCACTAAATGAAACGCTCCATGGGATTTGTTTTTGAAATTACCTCTGTGTTAAGTCATGCCTGTAATGCAAATATGAGATTTCTCTTTTCCACTGAGGAATATGCAGCACAAGTGAGCAATCTCCTGTTCTGATGTGTGGTTCTGCCAGATTTAGAACTTTTCTGTAGTCCCTCCAAACATGGGGGGGAATAATTCTGTAGATTTGCTGAAGTGCATGAGAGCTCGCTGTTTTCTGGGCTTGGAGGTATGTCTTGATGTCATGCAGTTTTTTAACACAGGTTGCATTTGGCCTGGACTTTTATATCTATGTCACACAGCCATATCACCACTCAGACTTTTCTCAGTGAGACTCGTGTTGTGGGTAAGAAATTCAGTATATACGTGGGTCACTCTGAAAGTGATGCCTCCTATTTATTTCCATGGAAACTACAACAGATACCAGAAGCACAAGAACACCATTTCATAGAGCAAATTCTCAGCTACAAAACACTGTTTTTCAACACAGTCACCACCATTTGCCAGGTTGCATGGATGAGCTGATAGAGACGCTCTTCATTTCATGGTGTGACAGGTGTGCACCACCATCTGTAATGTCTTTCACAACACTGTTGCCACTGCTGAAACACACCATCCGCTGCCTCACTGTGCTCACGTCCACTGGTTGGTCTCCATCAACATTCAGCAAGTGTCAGTGAATGTCAATGGGTGCCATTTTTTCCACATGACACACCTTTGCTTCATCCACACTTCGGTGTAAGACCCCATTCTGTCAGACTGCCCCTCTGCTGCCATCTGTCACACAGCAACAACACGTAATGGGATATTGGTGGGAAGGTTCAGCCTCTACTGCCATACCACCAAAATCGACCTCTGCTGTCATGAGCCAACGTAATAAAATAGAAGGCATTACTTTCAGAGCAGTCCTCATATTTGCTAATGTGTAAAGGAATGTGGAATTTTTTAGTCCACAGTGCCTTCTAGACTCACCAGCATTAGAGGTCTTAAATGTCTGTTTATGACTCAGTACTGAAGCACCTCTGTGTGACATGTGCAGGTTGCAATCACTGTATGCTTAGGTTACATAGGAACATTAAAACAGACTGCTCTACAGAAAAAAAGAATTTTTTTTAATATATGTATTTTGAAAAGGCTCATAGGATCTGCAGGCGTGATTGTTTTTATTATTTCTTTTTAATTCTGCAATGGAACATGCATTCTTCTCCCAGTGTAATTACTCTGAAGTGCAGTGTTTCACATCACTGTTTATTATCAGGACTGTATTATATTCATTGGATGCCAGCCATTAGATGAACAACGTTTGATTTTTATTTATATAAATTATTGAAGTACTAAACTGGCTTGTCTGACTGACCTGGTAACTGGGTGATGACAGTGCTGCTGTGCTTGGAGACATCACTTAGAAATGGATGGGTTTGCCATAGAAGGACCACTTACATCTCTGTTTAGAGACAGATTGCACTTGGTCCAGAAGGGGTTCCTCTCTTCTACTTCACAATTTTGGCTGTTAACCACTGTCTGCCACCTTCTACAAATAAAACTAATCTTGCTTCTATAAATAGGAGAAGTAAAACTTGTTATCTGTTGGCTTTGTGTGTCAGGTGAAAAGACATTCAGGCATCTGAGGAAGTGTCACCAAGTATCGTTCCTTTCATGAAGACCTGAAATAACTTCTGTGGTAGTTGTGTGATACAAGAAACAAACAGGCCTCGTCCTGCTCCCACTAAATCCAATTGTAAATGTTTTCCCCAATTCTAGCTCTCAGTGCAGTCTCTAATATTTTAATGGATTCCATCCATACTTACTTGTCTGTGTAACACAGGAAGCTGACAGAACTTAATCCTTTTTGTATCTCACTGTTGTCCTCCATCCTCTGGACTGATCCTTTCCTGTCTTCCCCAAGCAGGGCTGTGCATAAAGCTGTTATGTTCTAATGGAGCTAGTCCAGCCCTAGCTGTGGCTTGTCCAGCTGAGCCAAAGGGTAAAGGGGATGTAAGGCCGTATTGTGAGAACAATAACAATGTCTACAAAGTGCTTTTTACCCCTAGTTCTCAGTGTGTTTTACAAAGGTGGGTAAGAATTGTTGGCTTTTCTTTAATAGTAGACTGAGGAACAGGCCTGATAATTGCTTTGTTCATAGCCCCGTGGAAGTCACAGGCAGTAGGACTTTGCTTATTTCTGCGAGCACGGTCAGGGTGTAAACCCTTACTCTTTTCTGTCACAAACAGTGCCCTGTCTGAAAGTCTCTACAGGAAGAATACCAGGAGAGAACCCTGTTAATTAGGATTTGATTTATGGTAAAACAGCAGAGGATTAATTTTGTCATAAACCGTACCCTGTGCTGTTTTATTGTACTTCACTGAGGGCAGGCGTGAGTCTCTTCAAACTGAAGAGATGTCAGTACTGGGGATTAACAGGGGCAGAATTATGGTGCTCTGTGGGTTCTTAACAAAGAGGAATAGGATTAATAGTCTAAATAATGAGAAAAACTCACATGATAATTTTCCAAGAGACATTATGGAAGACTTTTTTTGTTAACATTGGACTCAATAAAGTAATAGGTGATGTTCTGTTGGTGGTGGAATAGAAAGGAACTTAAGTACATTCTACTGATTTCACAGGTAATATCATTAAATTTTATTCTCTGAGTAGTATTCAACTAGTCATACAGTTCATCAAGTGTTGTTTCAGGCTCTGTCAGTCTTTCAATATTGGTGAAATGAATAACTTAACTAGTTAATCCTGTCTAACCAGCTCTCACGTGAGCCCTTGGAAATGGTACTGCACTGAGGCAAGGATGAGCAATTGACCCATTACCTCCTTCTCCTCTTTAAGCTCAGTGATAAGTAATTCACAGACCCCCAAACTGACTCATTTATTGACCCCTTGGGTCTGACCTGTGAGCTCACATTAATGTTGAAACTGTTCTACAGCTTTACCTTCCAGGCAAAACTTATGCAGTGAATGAAGCATATTGTTTAATGTGTTCATAGACTCCACTGACAGGCATTTCAGATGTCTTATCTTCCCTTCTTTTCTTTTCTTTTCTTTTCTTTTCTTTTCTTTTCTTTTCTTTTCTTTTCTTTTCTTTTCTTTTCTTTTCTTTTCTTTTCTTTTCTTTTCTTTTCTTTTCTTTTCTTTTCTTTTCTTTTCTTTTCTTTTCTTTTCTTTTCTTTTCTTTTCTTTTCTTTTCTTTTTCTTCTCTTTTTCTTCTCTTTTCTTTTTCTTTTCTTTTTCTTTTCTTTTTCTTCTCTTCTCTTCTCTTCTCTTCTCTTTTTGTAAAATAGATTAAAAATGAGATTAAATTTGTAAGAAAGTATTTGATTGTAATGCCATATATGTAATTGCTACATGGAACATTTGTGCAGAAGCTCAGCTCAGCTCTGGTTTAATAGTGGAACTGCACAGTTCAGGGGTGATGTCCCATGCACAAAACACTGTGCTGCATAGATCTTCACCTGAACTTCTTTTGTTAAATCTCCAGTGCCTTCATGAAATGAGTGTGCCTCATTTGAAAATGCATTTCTAGGGAAACACAATCTGCTGTTTTCCTGAATTCTCAGAACATCAAAACACACAAAGTTTGTGACTGGCTTTTGAAGTTTAGAAAGAAAAAAAATCAGGAGCGAAAGTATTTTTAAGCCGTTACAGGATGTGCAACTTATTTCAAACTGTGAATATTAAAATATGTCTGGTTGGTGGAATAGGAAGCAAAACTAAAATGAACCAGGTTTACCTTTTTTTTTTTCCTTTTTTTAATAGGTTGGTCTTTTCCAGGAATCATTTCTTATCTGAATTGTTCAGATAGAAGTGTTTTATGCATCTAAATCTCTTTTATTCTTTCCCGTTCAGGAAAATCCCTCCTGCGGCAGACAGCCCCATGCCTTCTCCAGCAGCACACGTCTCCACTCCCTTTCCAGCCTCCGTCTTACAACCCTTCAGCAACCCCAGTGCAGTGTATATTCCTTCAACACCTATCAGCTCAAGAATCACTTCTTCTTACATAATGACATCAGCCATGTTATCAAACGCAGCCTTTGTGACGACATCAGATACAAATTCCATTATGTCACACACTACAGCTTTTCCTCACGTGGCTGCAAGCCTAAGTATCATGGACTCAACCTTCAAGGCGCCATCAGCTGTGTCACCAGTGCCAGCAGTCATCCCTTCCCCATCCCACAAGCCATCCAAAACAAAAACCAGCAAATCCTCAAAAGTAAAAGACTTGTCATCTCGCAGCGACGAGTCTTCAAGTAACAAAAAGAAGAAGCCGCAGTCGTCGTCATCCTCGCTATCTTTGCAGACATCTTCCTCGTCTTCATTTTCAGGGTCCCACAAAAAGAACTGTGTCCTGAACACCAGTTCGACTTTGAACTCCTATCAGGCTACATCTTCCTATAACAGTATGTCTGTGCACAATACAAACAATGGAACAAGCCCACTCAGTGCCAAATTGGAGCCCTCAGGACGGACTTCATTATCAAGTAGTTCAACAGACTCAGTGAAACACATGAGCATGGTAGTAAGCAGTATTGACTCTTCTAATCTGTCTGTACCTTCTCTTGTGCACCACTCAGGGGACCACTCCCTGGGAGCACATAATGCAGTGTCTTCTCTACCCCTTTCTTTCGACAAATCAGAAGGAAAAAAACGTAAAAACTCTAGTTCTAGTAGCAAAGCCTGTAAAATCACTAAAATGCCTGGTATGAATAGTGTTCATAGAAAGAGCACTGCCAACCTTATTTCTGCGGTGCCAGATCCAACAAGCAGCTCCATCTCTCGGCAGGTAAGGGACCCTTCCAGTTATTTTTTTGCAGGTCATGTTTGACTTACTTGAAGTAGTTCATGCATTATGAACAAGAAAATTCAGTGCTTGCTTCGGGTTGTTTTTCATCAAACAGCTGATTTTTTGGGTTCATACAGAAATGTATTTGTATTTGTTTTGTACAAATCGTAGAAACGTGCTGGGGGGGGCGGGGGAAGGAGGGGGGGAGGGGTTTTTTACTGTCTTGAAATATTTTAATGAGAATTTTTATTCAATTAATAAAGTAGTCATTTGTAAATTTGAAAGTAAAGCTAAATGTGAAGAAGGGATAAATCATTCTTAGAAATCAATTTCCAATCTTAATCCTCATCTCTCTGAAATAAATGGTGTGTCATTAAAGCCGGGAGATAAGAGTCAACATTTCTGTTTTTCCCGTATTCGTTGCTGATTCGTTGTTTAATGTTAATGTTAAACCTCATTTCATTTGTTCAGAGTGCTTACGTTTGCCTTTTCCTGTGGGGGAGGTCTGAGACACGTGACCTCAGATGCCGTTTCCTGTTTGAAACCGGGAGAATTAAGAAATTAAGATCTTAACGAGAACACCTTTAATTGACGTTTGGTTATCTTTTAGTGTGAACGCCTTCAGAATATTGAAGTCGCTGCAGCAGATGAGGTTCTCCCTCATCACTGGCAATAGAGCTTTGGCTCTTCTTTCAGTGATTCTGTATATGGACAACAGTACATGTGAATTAAATTTTGCTGAAAAAACTGCCAGTGCTATCTTTAGTATGATCTTCTGGTTAATTCTGCCGCTGTGTCCGATGCGGTGCCGTGCGCAGAAAACAAAGCTTGCCCTGGCCTGTGGGAGACAGAAGCACAGAGAACAGAAAACATCAGAAAATACAGAGAAAGTAGCTTAGGACAGGTTTGTTTGTTACTGAGCTATTGTGAAACTCTCCTTTCACAGGGATGTTGTGCGTAAAGTGGAGTTTAGAAATGGGGAGGGTAGTGTCTGGGGCGAGGCAGTCCATGGGTGACAGCAGGCAGCGGTGGGGGTGGAAGGAAGGAATGAAGAAATGCTAAATGCGGTGTAGCAGGCAGAAGGAAGGCCTCAGAGAATGGCTTAAGATGTCTGTTTTCTCCTCCCTACTTTCAGTAGAGGTGCAGCTGAGATTATTGATGTGGCATTTAAAAATGGGCTGCGGTGTTGTCTTTCTGTTTAAATCCTTTTATAATAGCCCTTTATCATTCTAAATGTGTCTTGCGATCGGAATTAATCTTTAAGACACTGAAATCAGTGGAGAATGCTGTAAATTCATCGTTCTGTTACGTATCTGATGTTTGAAATACCTGTGTGCCTAAAAAGGTGAACTTACCCTGAGATACAATATCTCAAATGGGAAGAAAAAGTAAGTACAGGCTGTTACTTTGGTACAAATACTGGCAGGAGAAAATGGATTGCATTGTCCATTTTCACGTTGTGTAAACATATCTGTTGCTGTTGTAGTCTGGAGAAGTCTTAGAAGTACATGCAGTGCATGTAGTATATGCGATATATGCATATGAATGGAGGTCCCAGGTTCACATTCTGAGTCCCTTAATGATTGGATATGTGCCTGTAGGACACTCCTGTGCTGGTGTGTGATATATTTTAGCAACTCGCACAGTAATGCCAGTAAATGAACCATCAAGGATCAGTCAGAGCCTTTGTTAATATGTGATTAATTCACGCTATAGTGTTCCCTTAAGGAAAATGGTAGATATGTGTAATGATGAACAGTAGACACAGATATATGTGTGCATATACATATGTCTATGTAGAAGTCATCCGTTGCTCACGTAGCTGCCCTTGGAGCTGCACTAGCTGTCCAGTATAGGAGCGAAGTGAAGCTGACCGTTTCAGGTGCGTGGCTCGCAGCTTTGTGACAAGGATGCTGAATTCCTGCTGTTTATTTGTGCCATAAACAACTGAAATTTGCACCTGCTCAAGTCTGTGGGTCTTACAATAGTATGTCCTGTCCGTGGGAATACCAAAGGCCTAGAGGATGCAGCATTTGCAGTCAGCTTTAAGCTGTACTGTTCTGACTTGCTGCATGCTAGAAGTGCACCCTCAGTAAAGATTCCACAAAAAATTACTTAAAATCTTGTTCCTGCTCCCCGATGTAATAAGGAAAATTAAATTAAGGAAATAAGAATGCAGGAAAAAGCTCAAGTGACTGCTGATAAGTCCTGGATTTTTTTTCTGATTTAATTCAGGTCTCCTTGATAGGTAGCAACTGAAAGTGCTAAGCGCTGAGTTTTGCAGTGGAGTTTATTTTTAAAAGGAGGAAGGGATGAGACCTGTGGCCTCAGCCTCCCGCGTTAGAAATGCTGTGTGAGTTGAGGCCCCGGCACAGCTGGCGCTGCCTTTGTGCTCTTCACAGTGACTGCGGCTGCTCGGCCTTCACGCGGCCCTTCTGCTGAGCAGCGCAGCCCGGCAGCCCGCGGGCCCTCAGCCCTTCGTTGGGGCAGCACAGCGGGCGGCTCTGGGAGCTGGGCTGTGTTCCCCACGCGATTCCAGGACCTCTGCTTGTCCATTCCTCACTGAGTGTTTTTCACATTTAAAAGACGGAGCACCTCTCCTGTGAGGAAAGGTTGAGGGAACTGGGCTTGTTTAGTTTGGAGAAGAGAAGGCTCCGGGGAGACCTCATTGTGGCCTTCCAGTACTTGAAGGGAGCGTATAAACAGGAGGGGGAACGGTTGTTTGTGAGGGTGGATAGTGATAGGACAAGGGGGAATGGTTTTAAACTGAGACAGGGGAGGTTTAGGTTGGATATTAGGAGGAAGTTTTTCACCCAGAGGGTGGTGACGCACTGGAACAGGTTGCCCAAGGAAGCTGTGGATGCCCCATCCCTGGAGGCATTCAAGGCCAGGCTGGATGTGGCTCTGGGCAGCCTGGTCTGGTGGTTGGTGACCCTGCACATAGCAGAGGGGTTGAAACTCATCATTGTGGTCTTTTCAACCCAGGCCATTCTATGGTTCCATTCTATGTATTTGCACTGTATTGTGCAAAGATTCTATGAATCCTGTCACGGTAGACATAGGGAGGAAAGGTCTGCAAGTTTGCCACAGTGTTCGGAGTAGCCAGGAAAGATTTTACAGGGCTGTGTATCTGTTCAGGATTTGCATATTGAAGGAAAGCTGAATGTGATGCACCTCTATCTGGAGAATAAGAGCTGTGACATTCAGAACAGGCTGAGGGGGAGCTGGGTGGGCAGGGGCTGCCCCCCTTCAGTCTTTGTGCCGTTGGTTGGAACTGCTGTAGGAGTCGGCTGTACACAAAAGCACTGCCCATTTCTGCTGGGTAGGGAGTGAACAGAGAAAACTGCTGAGCAGTCGTCATGAGATGGGGCAGGGGTGTACAGGGAGTCGTAGGCTGCTTTTCAGTGTATGTGTGGAATGGAAAATAACAAATGATGCTGCAGAAGGGAAGGAGAAAACTGATGTTGGTGAAAACTCTTTCGGCCACTGCCTGAGTCCCATCTATTCAGTGAGAAACTTGCAGCTGCAGCTCTCACTGCATTCAGATGATGGATCCTCATTACCTCTCCGTCAGACAATTAAAGTTGCCATTACTTCAAGTCCATCATTGATGTGGATAACTGCTCATATCTGGTCACTTGCCCTTTGTGAGCAGGTGTCCCTGGTCAGTTTTGGTCAGGCTCATAACCCCTTTGATTCCGTAGCTCTCTTCCCTCTTGTGCAGCAACAGAAATATCCACCATGTGTTTATGGGTCGCTGCAAAAAGGTCTAAAACAGACTGCTCCTGCAGAGTGCTGTCATCTTTCAAGGATTTAAATACACAGATTGAATTTTGCAGTATTTTATTTAAGCACTTTAAAAATGTATCTACACGTACTAATAATGTGCACTTACTCCCAAAGAAATTCTGTGTTGCAGTAACGAGGGGCAATTGCATGTTCAAACCTCTGGAGTTTGATTCTGCTGTTTAATATGTGCTTCTTTGAGCAATGCTAAACGAAGACCACGTGGAAGAAGATGCAGTAAGGCAGGGCACGCCTTGGTGCTCAGCCAGCTGCTCTAAAGCCATGCGCCCCAAGGAGTGGGCAGGGGCCACGGGAGGAGGGCTCTGAGCACTGTGCTGTCATGTGCTGGCCTGCTGACAAAGAGAGTGTGGTGAGCACACAAACCAGTGCTCCTGGCCACGGAGGTGGGATTTTACAACCTGAATTCCACCGAGAACCATTTCTTAATGTTGTTTTCTGATCTGTGGTAGTATTGACGTGCCTTCTAAGAGTTTATGTAGAATACTGGCTCTGGGAGATAATTGTGACTCTGAAAAAGTATTTTTTTTGTAATAGCAAAATACCTGTGTTCCAAATGCAAATCAATTAGTGCCACTTCGCTCAGGAAAAGGAAAGCCATTACCAACGTCTGCATTCAACTGACAAATATGTCTCTCACTGCTGCTCAATTAATGTCTTTCAGATTGGAAAAAATAGCAGTGTAGCTTTGTCACAATCCAGTCCTTCGAGTACATCAAACCCAGTACACAACAGACAAGTAAGTTGTTTTTTTAAAAGTGCACTTAAATAGTTTGTAAGTGGTGATTAAATATTTTCTATCGCGAAGCCTTAAAATACATTTTCTTTGTAAATGCAATTATTTACAGAAGCTTTCTTTCGGTGAACTAACATTAGATTTTTTTTTTCCTCTTGCTTAGTGTTCTTCCAGCTATTTTTCCCTCTGGGATTTATGAATAACAAGTTCTCTGCTTGTTTTCCACCACCTATAATATGCCTCACGTTGGCTTATCCGATGCCCACTGGCTGTTGCTTTGGTGATACAAAAGCAGCAGCAGCAGCAACGTGTCTCTGTAGGATCCAGCTAAGCTAGCGTGTCTTTTCCATCCCGCTTCCCCTGCTGGGCTGGATGGCACAGCAGAGTCCCAGGCTGGCACAGAAGGGACAGTGTTGAAAAAGAGGCAGAAATGGAAATGGACAAAGGGAGGGCAGAAACAGGACAGGGAGGGCAGAGGACTTGATTGTTCGGAGAAACTAATCTGAAAGCATAGCCTGCATTCTTCTCGGACTGTGAGAAATCCCTAGCACTCCCACCGGGCCTGTTTGTCACACAGACTGCTGGTCAGGTAATTGTAGTAAACTCTGGAGGTCAGCTCTTCTGCGTTTGGCACTCCAAATTGAGTAATCTATCAAGAATTCGTTATCGAGATCCTCGTTGTGAAAAAGGTTTCCACCTCAGTAAGATGTAACCACAAGTAAACAGAAATGCCAGCTCATTTCTCTGTTTGACCGCTCAGCATTTTAGAATCCCATATGCGTTTTGAGTACACCACACCATAGTTGTTCCAGATGGTGATGCTGCTTAGTTTCTGCTCTGTAGGTGCAGCACGACAAAAGTAATTATTGTGGTGGTGATAACCCACAGCAGTCTCACCATTAAAACATGTTCTGAGTCATTCACATCCCGAGATGAACTGTCAGAAGGTAAAGCAGTTCCACCCCCTGCACCCCTGGTACTGAATGCAAAGCAGTGTACGTGTGACAGCACTGCACTGAAGGGAAGTAAGTGGAGGCTGTCTTCGTACCACAGCACTCGTAGGGATCAGCATGCTGCTGTGTGAGACTGTCATCCAGCTGCCAGTGACAAACATGGGATAAAGCTCATCTGAAGTGGAAAACTGGCTTTGTTTTAGCCCCGTGCTCCTGTATGAGTATAAAATGCACACTGCCCAAGCACACAGCGTGCTGGGATCTGTTGCCTGGATCCTGTGAGGAAAACCTTACTGGACAAAACATGACTTAATCAAAAATAGAAGTGTTTTCTTGTTCTCAGCCCCACAGACTGTTGGCTGTTTAAAAATACATTGCTGGCAGCTTAGGAGCTGAGTATGGAGTTCAGAATACAAATACGAAGGAAAATGAAGATCTCTTAGGCTTTATTAAACGTTTTGTTCCTGGTTTTGGTTTTTTTTTTCTGTGTTAGCTCTGACACAGGATGTCAGTGCTTGGAGCCATGACTGCCTGCCTCATGCTTCCCACTGCCACATCGGAGCTGCTTTGCTGACAGCTTTGATTCTCCAATCTGGTGAAGGAATAGCCTCTAAATAAAATTGTAGTCTGCAGCTGAGCTGCACTATTTCTTTATTAAAAGTGTTATTAATTAGGTAACATAAGTGGATCTGCAAATGTATTCTTTGGCAGCCAGTGTACCACTGGGGCCTGAGAGAGAGCTGGAGCTCTCTTGCTTTTAATATTAGTGCTGATGTAACCGTGATAATCAGAGTCCAAGTGATGCAATGTCAGTAGGCAGAGAGAACGTCAGTTACTACGCGGAGTTTTACAGCTGGAAAAAAACAGGCACGTTTTCCTGAGTGCAGGCCTGGAAAGCAGACAGACGGGGCGTGGTGTTCTCGGTGCTGCTGTGTGGGGCTGATGGGCACACGATGACTGCTGGGCCTGCTGGCTGTCTTCCACTGCGTTAAACTCGAGTTCAGCTCACACGGGTTGTTCTCAATTTATGTTTACTTTGAACCTTCCTGCATCTATCTGAGAACTGAACGGGGGCTTGTATAAATAAGTGTGCCTGGTTTTCCAGCTGTTGCTGCTTTAATAAAAAGTACTGCTTTTCCTTAAAAATGTTCATCATTTTTAGTAAATGTTAATGGAGTTACAGTTTTACAGTCAAATTCTTTGTGCCTGTAGATACAGACTATATGTTTAAGGCTTGTTTTATCGTTCTAAGACTATAATTAATCAGTCTTTTTTTCTTCATAGTGCTGCCTACCACCACCATACCACTGCCACCACCATAGTGGTGCCTGCACGTGTTAATATTTCAGAGACCTCAATATGCAGTGGTTTTTAAATACTGAGTAGCTAGCTGTATTTTTGTGAAGGGAAGGTGCCAGTGTGTGTGCTGGATGGGGTTTCCTCAGGCATGAAAATGTGCTGTGCGGGAGAAACAATTCTTCAAAGTTACTGTCTGATTGCTGCTCTAATTTCTAATGATACACTGAATTAATGAACGTAAGATTCACCAAAGCTTACTAAAATCAGGTAGCCTCAAAAGGAAATACCCAATGTATTCAAAGCAGTTCCTTTTCTTAAAGGTCTGATGCAATCAGTAAATAGGGGTGGACGTGATATAAGTTCCTGGTTTGAATTCTCTCAGATGCAGATGTTGTTAAAGCATTATGTACCAAAAGATGTTTTCTGAATCTGAACTTGGTTTCTCTTCTAGAAGACATCAAACCGGACTGGTAGAATAAGGACTCTTCCATAACACGGAACAGGAACCAGCCTATAATCTCTAGCTCTCAGCAGCCCTACTCCACAGGGTTTTTCTTTTCTATGACCTGCAGATGGATTTAACCTTTTATGAATTTGTGGTTTTAAAGAGAATCAAATTTACAGAAAACTGTAATAGTGATTTGTTCGGTTTTTCACTTGTATTTGCCACTGATCCGTGCGTTCTGCTTGGTTATGTTTCATGCCTTTTCAAGCTGTTAGCGTTGCAATGCTCCCTTTGTTTCCTTACCTGAATACGGTGGACATTCCAAAAACAAAGCAAATCAAAAAGATCACGATTCGAATTTATTTATAGGATCTCCAAATTTTTTCGTAGAGTAAAAATTACAGTAATTCTGTATTTCAGCTTGTCCCGTGGATAACTATTGAGTGCATTTCTTCGTGACTCGCAAACAGCTGGGGCACTGCAACCTTAGGGACTAACCCTGCCTGGTGCTCTCTACCTACAGCATTTAATGATTTCAGTGGGAACTCCGAGCGTTCGGCATCTTCCGGGATCGACGGAAGCGCAGAGGATTTTTGCACCAAACTGTAATGGATGTTATCAAAGGCTCAACACGTGAAATCCCCTTGGAGGAATTCTAGACCCTTAAGATAACAGAACTCGATAACTTCAGTAAACAGTTTGGGTGTGCGAGGACAGGCGTTGAGCAGATTGGCTTGCGTTAATAGAATTGCACTGACAGTGTTTCTTATAGGATTACTGAATAATTTTTTAATAAAACGCAGATTTTATAATCGGGAAGCCAATGCTAGGTACTGGAACAATAGTACGGAGGAGTTGATTTTTATTTCTACAGTGTTAAAAGTGCACTTATATGCTGGTTTATTTACATCTTGGGGAAAGGCGAGAGACTGCAAATAGGGAGATTATTACTACTTTCTTTTTTAAAAAAAGAAGGCTTAAGGTAAATTTTAAGACTAAAAATGTTTAAGCAATTATAAGCAAGGCTAGACCCTTTGAAAACAAAGTTTAGAAATATTCTTAAAATAAATTTTTATAGTGTTAATTTTGTAATAATTTATGTTTTGCTATACTTCAGAGCTAACTGACCGTATAGTTTCAGAAACAGTATGAAACTTAGGAAAGTTTAAGCAATGTTTATATTTTTAAGATGTTCTTTGAATTATGTTTTTATTGTACATTTCTTCAGACTGAAAAATGTGTACATATCTTTGTTATTTTTGCACAATTTTTGTCTCGTTCAGTTTTAGGAGCAGTACTATGTTGGGTTTTGTTTCTTTTTTTAATTTATTTTGAGTTATAAAGCGCAGGAGTTTATCAATCTCAGTAACACAGTCATCCTCTGTAACCAACGAGCGGCTGTTTCTGGTTGTTGAGGGAAGAGAGTGGTTGTGAGGTGCGGCGGTGATGGCTTCCAAGAGGCAGCGCTCAGCCGTGGGTGAAGGAGCGCTGTGGGGGTGTTTGGAAGCTTTAAGCTCTTCCCACGCCTCTTGGAATTGGAAAGCTGGAACACGGAGCCTGTCCTTCGAATGCTGCTTAATTGTTTTGTTTCAACCAGCTTACACCTGACAACGCTGGGGAAAGTAAAGCACCGAGTAAAATCCCACAGTCTTTCATCGTCAAATAGTCATTATTTAATTACAAGTATCGAAAATTTCAGCCTGAAAAGTGAAATGGAAGTAAACATTTGAATAAAGTGGATATAAACTGGACCAGCCTATAATGCATTCTTAGTGTAGCATTCACTCGGTAGTTCTTTTTTGTTACCCTTTGCCTGAAAATCTTGTGATTTGTTTCCAGCAATAGAGGCTCAGAAGCTTTGGTTGTTACACATACGCAATGCATAGGCCCGTCAGCCATAAAAAGCGACTTGGATAACTTGTATGCCTTCTTTTGTATCGATGTAACAATTGTAAATAGTGCTGATCGACCTTTGTAGAGAATAGTTTATACAGCATATTCTATTATTGCTGATTCTCAGTGAACTATTGTTTTAAAAAAAAAGAAGAAAAAAAGAAATTTTTCTATTTACACCTTATATTTTGTTATGCTGTCGACCCATGGCACTTTAACAAAACTCTGTGGGTTTTGCATAGCTGGTCAGTCATGGGGTATATTAAATAACTGTTGTTGCACAGAAATGAATTTGCACCTGCTATATTGTGCTTTCCTACTACAGATTTTAGAACCTTTTCCAGAAGACTTTTGAAGAAAGCATGTCCAATCATTCTAAGAAAGAAATGCCATACTTGTACAGCCAATTTCTTTTCTACAATCCATATTTTGTAACACTAAGTATTTTCATTCTTTGTCCTGCACCTTTATGTATTAGCAGTATCAAATAGAATCCATTCCATGCTTGTGATAATTGTAAGCGGAATAAATGTCTAAAGTAGGTGTAAATAGTAAATTCTATGGCTTACAGTTTAAAAAAGGAAAACCAGAACAAACATGTATCTGATTGATACTGCCATGGTTCAACACCGGGCCTGGAGATATTCTCTAGTGAGCGATTGTATTTTTGTTTTTTTTTGCTTTATTATTATTATTATTTTTGTTTTTTTTTTTTTTTGTAACATGGCTTTGTAAATAAAATAATTTATATGTTTGTAAGAAACAGATGAGCTTTGTCATTATTTATCTTTGCAGAGCAGAAGCGATATGCGTTGCAGGGCTGCCCCTTTCCTTTGCCAGGGCTGACATACAGAGCGCAGATGTGTGGCCGGCACTGAGAGGTTGTGCCGGAGGTCCGCCCCACTCCCTCTGCAGGGCTGAGCTGATCTGGAAATACTTTTGGCACTCATGTCTAAAATATTCCTGCGCTTACACATCAGGACATGTATCCTCAGAGGCTGAGGGGTTCATACCCATCAGTCATGTTTAGGTTCCTTTGCTTAGCTGAATGTGTTTTCTTACTTCTTGTTGGTGTAAGAATTAACCTCGCCAGAGCTGCTGGATTTAGGAATTCTGACTTCAACGAGCAGTGCAAATATATAACCAGTCTTTTTTACCGTTGTTAATTCTAAAAATGCAACTTTTATCTCTGAGTGCTACGATCCTTGTTCTGTGTGAAAGCCTGCTGCACTCACAGCTCAAATGAGACTTACACCATTCAGTGCCTTGTCAGCTTTGCGCAGAGCGTTGCTGGTTTTTCTCTCGGCAAACCTCTTCTGCAGGTCTGGGGAACATGTGCCCTTCGTGTCGTTCCTCTTAGGAACAACAATTTTGGAGATGCTGTCGGCAAGAAACATCATTGCAGCATGGTCCCGAAAGCAAGAAATCAAACTGCAAGCTGGGGCTGTGCCTGCATACATTTAGAACAGGCAGAGGAGATAGCAAGCTGCCCCGCGTTACACGAAACAGAAATAGGAAGAAGACTTTACCTTCCAGCTGAACGGCTTTCTGTGTAATGTCTTGCTTGTTCTTGATGCCTGTGGCAAAAGCTAATCCTGAACTTCCTCTTTACCACACAGTACGTTTGGGCTGCTTATATTTTGATGTTTCTTTTTAGTCTTGAGTTTATCCTTTTCAGTATGCTGTAGAGAAACAAACACCATTTGGTCACAGTAAATGTCGAAGTTTCATCTGACAGGGAGCGATCTCCAGGTCTCCTCTGAAGATAGCTGAAGAGACATTGTGTTTGTAAGATGGTATTTCTTACAGACATTAGAAATCAAGGCTACAACAGAGAAAAGAGATTATTGCAGCCACGAGTTACGGATTGCTCGCCATCATCGGTCACAGCCAGCAGAGGTCAAGGACCCTACATTTATTTTCCAAATATGACTGAGTCATTTATTAGCGCTTGCAGCTTTGCTGTCCTGCTTTACAAGCTGTTCTCTGTTTGGTTTCCCACACCCTTTTGGGTTATGCAACAAGTATTTTGCTCGCAACAGTGTTCTCCTATTATCTAACACGCTCTAAATGCCACCAGTTGCAGAGGTAAGCAAATCACGCCAGAACTTTTTTTATTTATTGCACTCTAGTTCTTAGGCTTCTGTTTTTACCGGGGAAATATTTGTTTTAGAAGAAAGTCATTGCTGTCTGCAACCAGGATCTGTTTTACTCATCCAAATCTGTCAGGACTGACAATTGGAAGCCACGCCAAGTAGTGGTTCCAGAAATGTTTGGAGGAGATTCATGCAGCAGATTCAGACTTCTTGAACGCTGTGTTTATTTCATGCAGCTTTTTCTGCTGTTTTTCTCCATGAATCCCTCCTGAAAGTTATGACTCCAAACAAGTACAGACCTCTTCTAAGACTTAATTTCCTAAGCTGAAGGCAGATGCAGCTGGTAACTCAGCAGCAGGCCCTGGTTTGACTCTTGAGCTGCAGAATGCACGGTAGATGGCATGCATGCTCTCCTGTTCTCATTTCGTAACGCATCACAAATTACATGGGCTGGATTCTCTTTTTTGGGGGGTGGGGGGGAGGTGCCTTTTTTAGTGGTTAGGGCTGACCTGCAGTAACATGAAGATGTAGTATGAAGATCTAGTCTGTGAGCAGCTCTCTCCACAGAAGGGAGAAAGGAGGAATTCCAAAAGCTTTCCCCATTTCAAGGGAAGCTTGCCAGAAATCCTCAGGACCCAGGAGAGGCTCATTTTGAAGGTAAAGACACCAGAAGGGATTCCATGTGGTGCCGAACGTTCCGCTGCCCCTCTGTGTATTTTCCAAACCTGTCAGGTTTGGTTCCAAAATGAAAGCAGGGTTCGGTTAATTCAGAGCAGTTAAAGATTAACATGACACCACACAGGGTTTGTTTTTCAGAAAAGCTGTTTGTCACAAACAAAGTAAGTGTACAGAATGCTACAGGTGTAAGGGCCTGCTGGTGTAAATGCAGTAACTGGCCAATAAACTAGCAAGTCCCGTGTGTCTGCAGCTGGGCCTGGACCGAGCCAGAGAGGGGAATGGTGACAAAGCATCACTGCAGAAGAGGAACCATCCTCCCTTCCCAGCAGCAAATTTACTCAGTGCTGATTTGGAGTGCTGTGTCACAGGTGAGCACACGTGGCCTGGAAAGGATTACTCAGGTTCAACCCGTCCCTACCACAGATGCAGAACACATCAGCCCACAGTCCTTAAGATTCTCTCAACAGCATATGCACAAAGCTTTCCTTTCTGGTCAGCTCCACTCTTAAATTGCAGCTATTTGCTTTTACTTATCCCATGACTTCCAGTACTGATCTTCCAATCCCCAACTCCTTTCACCCAGACTGGCCCAAGATTGCTCATGAGGTCACCAAGAGAGAAGAGAAAAAGGAAAAAGGAAACACAAAGTGGATGAGCACCGTAATGAAGCTCTGGCTCCATCCACCTTGTCACTTGCCCTGACTTAGGGGACGCAGCAGCAGCCTGCCAGAACCCACAAGGAGGTCAGAGCCAGGCTCAGCTGTGCTACGTGGTGGGATGGCAAGAGGCAATGGGCATAAGCTGACACAAGGGGTGTTCAGGCTGGGTAGACAGAAAGACCTTTCCACCATGGAGACTGTAGTGTATCAGCACTGACTGCTTCAGTCTGTGCAGTCTCCAACTTTTGAAGCTTTTCAGGTTCAAACTGGATAAAGCCCTGAGCAATGCCATCTGACCTCAGCTCTGAACCCTGCTCAGAGCAGGAAGCTGGACTATAGATCTCCTGTCCTACGATCCAAATGTGAAGGAAGCAGTGGTGATGATTTACATCCTCCCTCAGGGGCTCATCTAGCAGAGTCACTTTTGAAGAAGTGCTCCTTGGGGTATTCCCCTAATACCAAACCCTCCTCACTACTTGGTCTGTCTGTTACTCATTAGCTAGCTTTTTCAGTAGCTGTCATTCTCACTTGGTGACACTCAAAGCCTTACCATTCCGCTTCTCATTCAATTGGACTTTTTCCTGAATCTCTCCCTAGAGATATGCTGTGGCATTTCCTTTCACTTCACCTGCTTTGTCTGAGGCTGCACAGGCCGAGGCTGTACTACTATCTACTCCAACAAGTCTTGTCTTCCTGCGTTCACAGAGCCAAGCACTTTAGATATTACCTGTGAATGTGAGTCTTTGTTTCTGAAGAAGCACAGTCACCCTTCCACGAAGGGTGTCTGTGTCACAGACTAGATGGCATTATAGACAGTCAGAGAATCATAGAACGGCTTGGGCTGGAAGGGACCTCAAGGATCATGAAGCTCCAACCCCCCTGCCGCATGCTGGGCCGCCAACCTCCATATCTAATACTAGACCAGGCTGCCCAGGGCCCATCCAAGCTGGCCTTGAACACCTGCAGGGACGGGGCATCCATAACCTCTCTGGGCAGCCTGTTCCAGCACCTCACCACTCTCTCTGTAAAGAACTTGTGGTGCACAACAGAAGACACAACAGAAGTAAGGTACAGCAAGGGGAACTAGACACAATCTTTGTAATGCGGTCAAACTCCAGAACAGGGAACAGCAGCTGTTGTGGAATTAGCATCCTGGAGATAGTAAAACCATGACAGGACAGTGCTACCAACTACCTGATCTCGCCTTTGAAGCCAGCCCCATTTTGGCTGGGGTGAGGGGAGGTGTTGACCAGAAGTCCATTCCAACCAAAATTATTCTGCCATTCCATATGGCAGCCCTAGGCACCTCTCCAGCTCCTTTCCTATTGCTGCCGTCTCTTCCCACAGCCCTGCACTTCAGTCTTCTACCCTCTGAGTTGGGCAAATGCCCATCTGCCCGTTCTCCCCTGCCAGCCGAATACTGCTGCAGCTGGCAGCATGGCTGCCTGCAGGCCCTGCTCCTCTTCGTCCCACTCTTTAGGACTGCTGGTAGTCTATGTAGTCCTCTGTAATGAGATAAAAGGCTGAAGTTATGCATTGTATCCTACAAGAGGCTCATCTCCCGCCACAGCAGATAGATAGTAAGGAAGTCTTTCACCAAAATTCGATTTCAAACAAATAACCAAGGCACATTAAACACACAAAAATAGAAATGATTCCTGTGGTTGTGATTAAAACTCGATTAGCAGCATTGCTGTGATGGAACCAGAAATCATTCAGATGATTTTGCCAAATCCTGTTTTTCCTCATTGCCAGAAATGCAGTTCCTCTCGTGTCAGCCCAGTGAGCACCTCGGAGCTTACCCTGGTGCAGCTGGTGCTGTGCTATGAGCCGAGGACAACAAGTGCCCTACACGGTGCGTTATCAGAACGTTTTTCGAGGAAATAAATTGTGCTTTCTTAACAAAGAAATGAAATTGTGTGTGTGTGTGTGTGTGTGTGTGTTCCTGTGGAGGTCTGCTCTGCTTGGTGATTCTTGGAACCGTTCCTCACAGAAGCACGCTGACTTCAGCCTGCGGTTGCTGTGCGCGCACACCGCAAGTGCCATCTTTTAGAGCCGTGTTTCGTGCTGGTTACCGTTGCCGCCCGCTAAAGGAGAACCGCGCCGTACCACACGCCGTTTCCCCGCCCCCAGCCCTCACCCGCCGCCCCCTCCCGGCCCCGAGGGCCGCCCCGCTCCGCCCGCCCTCCTCTGGCGCCTCTGGGTTGCGGCGGCCCCGAGGGCCGCGACGGCTGTGAGGGGCGGCGCCGCGGCGGCTGTGGCGGCGCGGTCTCCTTAGCAACGCGCCATGGCGGCGGGCGAGCAGCAGAGCCGCGAGTACCTGGAGCGGCACGGGCTGCCCGCGCTGCTGCACCGCCTCGCCGCGCTGCTGCTGTACCACCGGCCCGGTGCGGCGCCCCGGGGGAGGGGCTGAGGGGAAACGAGGGGTCGGGGGCGTTTATCGCCGCGCTCCGGAGGGAGAGGGGTTCCGTCAGAACCGGCGGGGAAGGAGGCCCTCGGGGTGGACGCGGGGAGGGGCAGAAGAACGGGCGCGGAGGGCCCGCGGCAGCCCCGGCTTCGCTCCGTTGCAGAGCGGCCGCGGCAGTTCCTGATCCAGGTGCTGGAAGCGGTGCGCGCCGCGCGGCGCGGGGAGGCGGCGATGCCCGGAGTGCTGGACGAGGCGGATGTGGAGGCCGTGTTCCGGATGTTGGACGCCGCGGGGCGCGGCTTCGTGACGGGCAGGCAGTGCCGGGCAGGTCGGTCCGCGGGAGCGCCGTCTCCGCGCGTTTGCGGCTTTGTCAGAAAGCTTTCAGATAGCCCGGTCGCGTTCTGCTGTGAAGTTAATCTTTCGAAGGCTTGCTCAGGAACCTCTTTCCGTCCCCTTAGCTCTTAAGACGCTGGGACTGAGCACAGCAGAGCTGCGCGTCGGCGATGAGGAGGAGATCAGACTGCCCGCGTTCAAAGAAGAAGTGTAAGTGCCGCCGGGAGGGTCGCGCAGCGGCTCCTCCTTGAAGGTTACCCACCCTGCACCGCAGGGCTTAAGACAGTCGATGCCGTACGGCACGGTTGGGCTGCTGAGCTTTCGGGATCCCTGCAAAGCAGCCCTCTCCCATTCCCTCCCCCACAAACCAGGCAGCATCAGGCAACCCTGCAGGCCAGAGCAGCATAGAAGGGCTTGGGTTGGAAGGGACCCCGAGGATCACGAGTTCCAACTCCCTGGCACGGGCAGTGCCACCAAACCCAGCTCCGGTACGGGAGCGGGCTGCCCAGCGCCCCACAGGCGAGTCGCTGCTCTGGCAACGCTGCGTGTTCAACCGCAGCAGAGACAGTAATGGGGATGAAGCGAGCTCCACATTGCACTCGTTGCTGATGGTTATAGGATACTTCGAGGGACGTCGTTTTGGTAACTGACAGCCACTGTAAAAAACCAAACCAGTTTCCCTAACTTACCTAACCAGATGTTCTCTTCTGTCCTAGGATGAAAACGTTGCTGGAAGGATGGACTGTGTAGTAATTTGAACAGTGGTCTGCTCTGTATATTAAAAATAGGTATTTTGCTCCATCCATTTACTTACTATAGTGTGTCAAGACGATTTTAAGCAGTGCACTTATTTTTTCCCCCATCCATTTTAGTTATGGGCTAAAGGGAACAAATGACAAAAACATGTTTCTGCTTACCAGGCACTAGAAATGTATTAATTAAGATAATGAGATGGCCTGATTAAGTAGAAATCCCTTTTACAAATCAAAAATAAGTGTTTTGGCATTTCCTCCTTCAAATGGGGCCTTTCAGCACCGGTACAAAAAACAGCATCAGCTTCAGCAACTTCAACATGTTGGTGTTTGGAGAAAGACAGCATTGCCAAATAACACAGCTTTTAAAAAGCTCAAGAATAAAGGAAGTCCTATTCAAAAAATAGAGGGCACTTTGGGACAGCAAAAACAAAATAAAATTGAAATTTGAGTTAGTATTGATAAATAAAACAGCGATATATTCCTTCACTCCATGCTGAGTCCTGCCGTGCGCATTTTAATACAGAACACCCCTTACACTGCGGATGCAGAAGTAGAAAACATCTGTGCTTAGGTGAGAGCGGAGCAGTTGCCCATACCGTATGTAGCTGCACTTGCATACATGCATCAGCTGTGTATTCATTACAGCAATGTGACAGCACGGCCACTCAACAAGGCAGACCACCAAAAGACAAATAACACATTCAGTAGAAGCTCCCGGGCTCTTCATTACTAAGCGTGAAGACGAAGTAGTGATGGAAAACAAAGTAAGATCTGTGCAGTTAGAAGACACAACCGTAGCATCTTGAAGTTATTTTTTGGAACTGTACGTAATAAAAAGATTAGGTCAAACCAGTGACACAGCTTTCTGCTTATTTTGTTTGAAAAAGAGCAATCTAGATTAAGTTTTAACCACTTCTGAAGAAAGTCTTTATTTGCCTGTATTTGGCCAAATAGCTCTCAAATTGAGAAGAATCTCAACATCCTGTTGTGCTAATTTGTAAACTCCCAGTTCATTTAGTGCTGCTGTTGCTGATGGCTGGTTTGGCTGTAATGGTGCTTCGCTTTCTGAGGCTGACTGCAGTACTTCCTTCAGAAGCAAGGCAGAACCAACATTCAGATTCAGGATAATGCAGGCTTCTTTGATGCTACATGAGGGAAAAAGGTGCATATGGATTAGTAAAAGAAGCAACCATGGGATATTTAACTTTGTGTGCCCAGCAACTAAGAAAAAAAGCTCCCACTGACTTCTGAAAAGGACCAGAAGTACTGTACTGGAAAGTACTGCTTAAACCATGACAAATGTGAGGGTGAATAGTGATAGGATAAAACCATTCCTCATTAAACTGAGACAGGGGAGGTTTAGGTTGGATATTAGGAAGAAGTTTTTCACACAGAAGGTGGTGACACGCTGGAAGAGGTTGCCCAAGGAGGCTGTGGATGCCCCATCCCTGGAGGCATTCAAGGCCAGGCTGGATGTGGCTCTTGAGCAGCCTGGTTTGCAACCCTGCAAACAGCAGGGGGGGCTGAAACTAAATGATCATTGTGGTCCTCTTCAACCCAGGCCATTCTATGATCCTATGATTCATTCTATGAAATAGCATATTTATTCTTCCTAAGTATTCTCTGTTATAAATGTCAACACTGTGCCTCCCTAGGAGCACAGATGATCCACATGATTTCTTTCTTCCCCTCTCAAACTGTGAAAAAACCCTTGATATGTAGAACATGCATCTGGACATTCTCTTTTGCAATACTGACAGATGAGATTTCCTACTTACTGCTTGAAGTAGTTTTCTGGCCTCTTACAGTAGTGTGAAAACAAAGGAAAAAGATTTCTGCTCATGTCAAACTGAAGCTGTGCTGCTCCTCCTTCATTGAAATGATTCGCCATAATTATCTGCCAACAGAAAAGGGTGTATCTTCTGTTCAGGCCAGCCACCATCACACCTATGCTGTACCGCATGTATTTGGTGAACACCTACCTCCTGATATATGTAAGTGTCCACTTTCTCTGCGAGCATTTGCCAGAATATTTTAAACAGAGAGTGACAGAGCTGCTGTTCTAGTTGCAGCAGGCGGTCCCGTAGAGTCAGCAACATTGGGCAAGCTGTGCTTGATAAAGACATTACTGCCTGCTCTGCTTGAGATGGTAAAGATAACCACCTGAAAGAAATTATCACACTGAAATCATTACAGTGAAATTATTTGTATTACAACAGCTGAAGTTAAAACATCACTGAAACAAATCTTAGCTGTTTTCAATGGCGCACAGTTTTCTCCCTTTCCATTTCAAAGCTAAAAGTAATCACTGAGCTGTTGTGTTTGTTTACTGAAGTATTTTAGGAACTCCTCATCAACCAGTCAAGAAACCTTGTGACTCTGTGAAGACAGAAGCAGTCGCTACATGCCACCTCTAATACTACTTTGAAGAGAACAATTCTCATCTAAATTATACTTACCCAGAATTCTTCCTTGTTTTTTTAAGGCAATGTGCCCACTTATTGCAGAAGTGCTTTAGAAAACATAATGTTAAATAGGCTTGAAGTAAGCATAAAAAAAACCTTCAAATGCTTGCTACTCTGAGCCCTTCCTATTCAGAAAACTGATTTTTCTTATTTTTCTATTCTTGCCTTTATTTGCCTCAGCGTTTTTCACAGAAAAAAAATTCTGCAATATGAGAAGAGAGCAAGCAGATAGAATCACCTCTCTTTTTTGTACAGCTTTGCAGCATCTGTGACCTCTTTGAAGACATGGTACACTTGACGACTCAACATATCGTGTTTCAGGCGTTCCAGGAGGTTGATCATTTCATCAAAGACAGAACTCTCCATTGAGGCCAGCTGCCCTAGCTGCAGCTGGCTGACAGCATTGCTTTCTGCACAAACCTCCAGTTCAGCCTGCTGTAGCTGCAAGAAGAACTAGAGAAAGACAATCAGATATAAGTACTACCAAAAATGATCTTATTATTTGAACTTTTTGTTTGTACTTTAACAGGTAGGTTCTAGAAAACACTCTTCTGATGCCTTCATAATCTCACAATTTTAAGATTATAAAAACAATTTCCACGTGGTCCCCGTTTGTAAAAACAAAGCACTGTGTTTTAATCCTAACAGTGTAACTGATAGGGGTTTCAAATGCAACAGCAGATAGGTCAAAGGAACAGAGTCAGAGAAATGCTAAGTAGGCGCATTAAGACAGCAGAACGCTTTAAAACAGTCACAGTCACCTGCCCCTGCCCCATCCCATCTGCAGCAATATACTAGAATTTAACATTTGTTTTTGAATTAATGTCTTATATCATAAGTTTGCTGGTATGCCAACAGCAAGGAAATGGACTGAGTTCAACATAACAGCAGTAATGGTCTCCACTTTGCTCCCAAGAACATCAAGGTGTTGATGCAGATGCAGCTACGTAACATGAAGGCTGCTCTCCCCTCAAATCAAGATCATCTCCTAGAGCCACGGTTTCCTCTGAAGGTAAAAAGAATGTGGAGGCTGCCCATCCCACACACAGTGCCTGTTCCTACGTCTCTTACGTGTGACAGTTGGATGACCTTGTATTGCAATAGTCACAGAAGAGCTGAGTAACCACTGGGCTATTACACAGCAAAATAATTCACACCCCGTAACCAGTTATCAATGAGTGGTGTTTCTGCACACCTGATCTGAGCCGTAATGCAGGTACCCACACCAAATCCAATTAAGCTAACTTAGCACAGGAATTCAAGAAACGTGTGTGTGCTACTGCTCTCCATACACTCCAACTAGCAATGGCTCAGATCTCCAAAATCAACTTGCTTACTTTTACAATATGGAGCACATAAAGAGACCACCTTTATGGCTATTCAGACTATTCCATTCCTCAGGCCCTCTTTGCATATCTCTACCAACTTTATTGTTAATACAGCTTAGACATCAAATAGTAATCTACCAAATATCTTTTTTATTCAAGCTGAATTCATATCTAGTTCTACTTTTTTCCATAATTAATTCTTCTGAATACATTTAAATAAACAATGCTGAAAATAACACGTTTTATTATGAAACAAACAAAACTATTCAATATTTCAAATAAAATAATTACTTACTACATTGTCAGCCCAGTCTGCCAGCACAGTTGCTATGTAGTTAACAGCATTGAGGATCGCACAGTATCGGAAGCCTAAAGAATCTCTACTCTCTTCCTTCATTACTTGAGTTAATCGTATCCTAAAGTCATCAACTAATTCCTTCTGTAGCCCCAGGAACTGCAGTTTTCTGGAGGCCGTTGGAAGATTCTTATACCTGTCTGGGAATTTATATAATGTTTTATATTTTCCAGCACTGAAGAAAAAGGTTTTAAACAAGAAACATTACTGGCAGTTTACTATATATCCTTACTACTATAAAGGCATCATACAGCATTTAGCTTCCAAACACCTGACTCACAACAGTATCAAGGAAACTAATGGCTGCAAAAGCTAAATATGTAAGGAAACAACGTATCTGGGATTTCTCTCCCATCATGGTTCCACATATTGTATTCTAACCCTTTAAGTAATGTTACCATAGCATCTAGCAATATCATGGGGCCCCTGAAGCCAGATGCAGAGTAAGACAAAGTCAGTGAGTGTGCAAACAAGGGCCTCCAGACTTGCTCTTGTTTTAAACAGGTGTTAAGTAACATCTGCTTCTTAAGTTCCCAAACTGAAAAGGAGTAGTAACATATTTTTATTGCTGCACTGTAACAAGTTATAATATATCTAGTAATAGGGTGGTAAACATCAAATGTAAATTTTAGTTGTTACTTCCTAGATGTGCCACTAGCTCAAGATTCTTTGTCCCAACATTTGTGTCCAAAACAGAAGATGAACAGGAAAACTTTATTTTAAGCATCACAACACTGCAACAATTTTACTTGGTGATTGTTGCTGACACAGTGAATCTTCAGTAAGGGAATCAATTGGCTGCCATTTTTCTGCTATTCATTATACACAACAGGAATGGCCATAGGTTAGCAGTTACCTGTTATAACTAACAACAGAGTCATAAAAGTTTCCGCACAGTCTGGGACTTTCATCTCATCCACATCACTGATATCTTTGTACTGCGATACCCACGCAGCCTCTGATGAAAGCATAGAGTCCATTTTCTGAAGAGCAACTGAGATGCAAAAGAATTGTAAATGTTAGTACTTATAATAATAATAAAAAAACAATTATCTAAAACCCCCAAAATCATAAACATAAAAATCTTTATCTCCAGTAAGTTGAATTTTATGTTTTCATGTAAAGAAAAACTACTGATGACTGGTTTTAGATAGAACCAGCTCCAGTAACAGCATTGCAGACACAGATGTAACATCAGGATTGACTGTGGTATTTTAAATAGTTGATTGGTTCCTTTCCAGTATACTTCCTCTCTATTTCCTCAAAAATTCATACCTTCCCTTCATTTCAATTTCCAGTCTGTCTTTGCACAAATAAATATAACACTGTTTAAAAATAAACAGACTAGATCCCATACAGCTTAGAGGCAACAGTCCTATAAACTTCAGGAGCACTACTGCAACCAAACCTATTTTTAGTCAGAATAACCACAGAATACTGAAGTGTCACAGAATGGTTGGGGTTGGCAGGGACCTGGGTCTGTATGGCCAAACTCCTGCTTAAGGAAAGGCACCTATAACAGGGTGACCAGGGCCACATCCAGGCAGCTTCTGAAGATCTCCAAGGAGGAGACTCCACAGCCTACGGCAATGCTCAGCTACCCACACATCACAGAAGTGCTTCCTGGTGTTCAGATGGAACCTCCTGTCTTCCAGTTTGTGCGCACTGCCTCTTGTCCTGGCACTGAACATCACTGAAAAGAGTCTGGCTCTGTCCACTTTGCACCTTTCCTTTGGGTACAGAATCATAGAATCACAGAATGGTTTGCGTTGAAATGGATCTTAAAGCCTACCCAGCCCCGACCGCTGCCGTGGGCTGGCTGCCCCTTACCTGCTCAGGCTGCCCAGGGCCCCATCCAACCCGGCCCTGAGCACCTCCAGGGATGGGGCACCCACAGCTCCATGGGCAGCTGTGCCAGGGTCTCATCACCCTCTCAGTAGAGAACTTCTTTGTAATATTTAATCTAAGTTTCCTGCCTTTTAGTATAAAACCATTTCCCCTTGTTGTATCACTATCAGCAAATGAATAAAGTTAGTGTCTCTCCTGTTAACAACTCCCTTTAACTACCAGAAGGCCACAATGAGGTCTCCCCAGAGCCTTCTCTTCTCCAGGCTGACAAATCCCAGCTGCCTCATCCTCTTTTTCATAGGAGAGGTGCCACAGCCCTCTGGTCATCTTCATGGCCCTCTGGTCCTGCATCAACAGCTCCCCATAACTCTGGTGCTGGGGGCCCATGGCCTGGAAGCAGTACTCCATGCGGGGCCTCACAAGGGCAGAGTAGAGGGGAAAAGCACAGTGATGAGATCTCCTGGAGCCCTCTCTTCTCCAGGCAGAACAGCACCAGCTCTCAGCCTATCCTCACAATGGAGGTGCTCCAGTCCCTTCAACATCCTGATGGCCCTACACCGGACTCTTTCCAATATGTCCATGTCTCCCCACATACTGGTAGTGGGAGAAGAACTGGACACAGTACTACTGCAGGAGCAGTCTCACCAATACTGAGCGTAGAGGGAAGGAAGGACCTCTCTTTAACTGCTGGCAATACTCTGCCTAATGCAGGATACCATTAGCCTCCAGGACAGCAAGAGCACATTGCTGGCTCATGTTCAACTCAGTGTCTATCAGGACTTCCACATCCCTTTCAGCAGGGCAGCTTCCCAGCTGGGTGGCCCCCAGTATGTCCTTGTGCTGGCAGTTGTTTCTCACCATACCCACCTCTCCTACCTGTCAACAGCCCTCTGGATAGCAGCACAGCCCTCTGGTGACTCAGCCACTTCCCCCAGTTCTGCGTCATCTGCAAATTTCTTGAGGGTGCACTCTACCTCACCGCCCAGATCAATACAGATGTTAAACAGGACTGAACCCAGTACTGACCCCTGGGCGTTGTATTCACTGCTGACCTCAAGAACACGTCTTTTGTAGAAGCCTTGTTCAAGTGGCTTATCCTACTTGAGGAGTATATATTGCCCAATCAGAATGAAAACATATACAGACCGACAAAATTCCTTCCAAGTCTTACATTTCTTTTCCACTGTTAGCCATCTCTGGAAGCAGGACTCTTCTGAGAGAATATGCATGCAACTGGGAAAGCTGCTGAGATAACCGTGAACACTGTACAGCTCTCTCTCAAACAGAAGTACCTCATCCACAAGGTGACAAAAGAGAGTGTCATCATATAACAGGAATGGAATATCAGCAGCCAGCTTCTCCAAAATCAGCATTACAAGAGCACGAGAGAATTCGAGCTTTTAAAAGAAAAAGGAAGTGAACAACAAAAAAAGAAAAATCAGAGGTAGATACGTATAAACACGTGCAAATGTATTTAACTTTTAAAAATGTTATTGGACTGTGTTAAGTCCCACTGCACAGTAAGTAAAATCAGCAGAGGAGTGCTTGCACCAGCTGACTGTGTAGGCATTCATACATACACCAAACCACTGAAGTGCTTACCCCAGCATTCACTGGTGATCCTGCCTTGTCCAATATTGGCTGGATTTTGTCATCAAGGAACCTTGCGTGATTTCCAATCCACATAAGCACTTGTGTTAAATACCACTCAGGCTTATTTAAAAAATAAAATAAAATTAATAAACTCACTAATATACATAACACTATTAAAAAATACACTGTAGTAGAAACTGTCCAGAGTGCAAACACACTTAGATTTGCCCAAGACTGTCAATACGAACACACAGACTTGTACATCTGGACTCTTACAGAATGGCTCCAAAATCCTGTTGCAGAAGCATTACAGCAGTGCTAACGTTTTGCTTGTAAGAAACCTGCTTAAATGACAATTCTTGGATGAAAAGACTCAGCCTTTGAAGATAACTTATACAAAAAGTCAATTTCCAACTAGTAAGCTGCACATATGTCAAATAAAATTATACCCATTATATACCAGCAGCTGAATCCAGTATTTTCAGTTACATGAATGTTGCAGAACACAGTGACAAAAATCAAAGCCATAGCCTCATACAATCTTTGAGTTGAAGCACTACTGAGTGTTGCAAAACGATTTGCAAGGACAAAGATGAAATTAATCTGTGCTTCTGAAATGATGGGAGTGAATCTAAGGTTGCAGTAATGATCTCAAAAAGATTTAGGCGAGAGAAAAATATTGCCTATCCCAGAAAAGACATTAATCCTCTCAAAGGTCTCCGAGCACTGCCTTGATGCCTGTCCACATTTCAGTAGATACCAGTACCACATATTTTAAGAAACTGAATTTCCAAAATGAAAGTGTGAAAGCTATATAATTTAATGTTACTAAGAACAGTAGTAATAAAATTAAACTGTTTTCTTCCATACCTTGCTTAAAACATTGGTTGGTTTATTTCCAGTGAAATGATACCGGAATCTTTTCTGAAGAGGATTCAGCATGATCTGTATTGGAAGGATGATAGGTGGTGATGGGGGTAAGGCGTACTTTTCTGGCAGTTGTTTAGGTTTGGTTAACAGTTCATCTCTAAGTTTGACAGTCAAGGACAAATACAAGCACTGAATTCCTCCAAAAGCATGATTTAAATAAAATGGGCTTACAAAAACAAATCCATTTTATCTCTACCTCATTGACTGAAGGCAGTATTACACGAGGTATAAAATTCCTCAAATTTGTACAATACTCAAAATGTTTCAGTTTTATAAAATATTTACCATAACTCTGGCCACTAAGAATTATTTATTCTATGACAGTACAAGTCACTGAAGTCAGTATGATTTAGGAAATCAGTATAACGAAACAAAACAAAACCCCATCATCACTCTCAAACCTGTATCCAAGAGACACATGGATTCGTGTTTCTTAAAGGAGCATCAGAGATTCATGAAAATAATATGTGCAATATGTGATTTCCCACCTTTAAGCAAGTGATTTAAATGCTCTAGTGTAACTGACCAGAATTGTTACCAGCACCACACTGTGTAGAACGACCACGTTTATTCCTATTCCAGTACTGTTTTGGGGTTTTGTTTGTTGAAACCACTCCAGGAAAAAAAAAAAAAAAAGCTTGACACTTCCTTCCAATGTGGTGTCATCTGCAAATTTACTGAGGGTGCACTCAATGTCCTCATCCAGGTCATCAATAAAGCAATTGAACAGGATGTGTTCCAATACCAACCCCTGGGGAATACCACTTGTGATCTCTCACCAGCTGGATTTAGCTCCATTCACCACCACTCTCTGGACCCAGTCCTCCAGCCACTTCTTTACTCGTAGAATTATAGAATCGCTAAGGTTGGAAAAGACCCACAGGATCATCCAGTTCAACCATTCGCCCTTCACCAATGGTTCTCGCTAAACCATGTCTCTCAGCACAACATCCAAACACTCTTTGAACACCACCAGGGTCGGCGACTCCACTTCTCTGGGCAGCCCATTCCAGTGCCTGACCACCCTTTCAGAGAAGTAGTATTTCCTAACGTCCAGCCTGAACCTTCCCTGGCGCAGCTTGAAGCCATTCCCTCTAGTCCTATCACTAGTCACACGAGAGAAGAGGCTGACCTCCAGCTCACTACAACCTCCCTTCAAGTAGTTATAGAGAGCAATAAGGTCTCCCCTGAGCCTTCTCTTCTCTAGACTGAACAATCCCAGCTCCTTCAATGGCTCCTCATAAGGCCTGTGCTCCAGACCCCTCACCAGCTTTGTTGCCCTCAGCAGAGTATATCTGTCCAAGCCATGTCCTGACAGTTTCTCCAGGAGAATACTGCGGGAGACAGCGCCGAAGGCTTTGCTGAAGTCTAGGCAGACTGTCAGCAGCCTTTCCCTCATCTACCAGGAAGATCATTCAATCACAGAAGGAGATCCTATTGCTGCTCAATGAAAATCATTCTGTTTTTTATAAGTTTCCTTCTGAGACACACATACATTTTCAACTCTCTCTCCCTTCTAGGATGGGACATATTAAAGTGATTAATACTTTTTTGAATTCTAGCTCTGTTCACTTATCTCCTATATGAAAAAGCACATTCTAATGTTAATACAAAGTAGAGAACAGTTTTACCGCTTTCCATAAGAATGTGCACCTTTGACATTCATTGCCCTCATAATACAAGAATTTTTAAAGGATACGATGTTTGCAGTTTCAGAAGCTGACAGAACAACGTCTCCAAGTTGTTGTAAACATCAGAAGCATTGGCTGGTGCAGTAAGGCCAAACGCCTGAGACTGTGGTGGCCCCACAAACGGCCAGCGAAGCTGGGTCAGCACTTCTTCAAAGTCACTGCAACACAGAACACACACTTTACCACAAAGCTACAGCACAACATGAGATGAGGGAGTGATGAGACATCCCATACCTTGACAACTTGTCCTTAAGAATTTTATGCCAAAATTTAACAGTGGATCTCACAAATGAAAGAAGATGAGAACAAGATGACTCCTGAAGTTTAATATCCAGTTCTGCCATAGATGCTAGAGTACTGGCTGCCTCTGGAACATTGTTGGTCATCAGATACTGCTGAATGTTATCACTATAAAACACAAGAGGAGTTGAGACGAAAATTCACTAAAGATAACACAGAGGAATCATTTGTGTATTGAGAAGTTGACACACAGCTTGCTCAATCTGAAATATTTTAATGAGACAAACTAGGTTACCACTCCCATCACATATGCGCAGTACTCAGCAAGGATTTATGAACCATGCTCTTTGTGTGAAGTTCCTGAAGTGGCTGTGAGCCTGTCACAGAGACCTGAAGGCAGAGCTGCTGAAGGAAAGAAGGGAGGCTCAAAGTTCTCTGAAGCACTGCTCTTTAAGTAACTTGTTCAAAGAACTGCTTTTTCTCTTGCTTTCCAGGAGGAAAACTGGAAGGAAGTTTCAGACTGCAGCAGACCTGTCACGTTTTCATAGCTTAGACCAAGTTGTTTCATAACTTAAGTCTCTATACAAAATTTGACCCAAAGGTACCTTTCAATTTCTGACATTCTTTACAAGCATTACACAAAGTTTTCCACTGAAAGAAGCCACAAATCACATGAAGTAAGATGGCACCGTGCATTCCCATTAAGATAAAAATCAGAATGAAAACTCAGAATTACAAAGTCTGAAGTGTAACATTTCTGCTCAAGATATTCAAGTATTATTTTAGTTCTTACACTGTAATTTACAGCGGGCGAAAAGGTTCTATCCACATAGCACCATTGAGAGTTACTGCTCCCTTCCTTAGACTGGAGCAGTAATTTCCAGTTCTCACCAGAGAACACAAAACAGTTTACGCAAACAGATGACAAACTGCTGTTCCCATGTACTTCTTGCATTTGTTTATGTAACACTGAATCTTCGAAAAAGCTGTGTGGTATCACTAGTAAGAATTCTCCATAAGTACATCAGCTTTACCTTAACTCTTCTATCCGGGAAATCCACTTAAGATAGGACAGGTGACGCTCGATCTCCTCTACCTGGCTGATCAGCACACCGAGATCCTCCATCCACGGCTCAGCTTTCTCTAAGTGGCTGCTGATGGAATCAGACAGGAGAGTTTCTTCCTCTAGAAGCCGATTCAGAGATTTTTTAGAGTCCTCTGCATTCTTTAAGGCATTCTGAATTCTTTTAGGGACTTCGGATGAAACCGTAAGTACCTGCATTTACAGACAAGCATTAAAGCCTCACACAGAAACACTGCCCCGAGGAAGAGTAAAGACACTTACCTGTTCTTCCAACTGCTTTTTGTTTTCAGACAGCTTTTCAATGAGGCTGCCCAGCTTCTTCAGAGAATCGTAGTCATTGCCAACTTCTCTTTCCACGAATTCCGAAACGTAGTACGGGATATCGCAGCCATCTGGATCTCTAGCGACTTCTTTCTTCGTCACATTAACGGCTGCCATGTCTCCTTTCTCCACAATGTTATTTACGTAATTTCTATTTGGTTACCACTCAGGCAGCGCTACCGACTACTGACCTACTGAGGACACAGAGCTCCGAGAACCGCAGGGCGATTCCCCTTAACCTGAACGTTAAAGGAGGCCTTTGATAGCAATACAGGCTTCAGTGAGACAGGACAGCGCAGGACAAGACAGGACAGAGCAACGCTGCTCCGCCAGAACCGGGCCCGGCCGCCCGGCCCGGCAGCACCGCGCTCACCTGCACCGCCCCCGCCGCGTCAGCACGGCGCGGCCCGAGGATGCAGCAGCTGAGGCGCGCGCAGCACAGCCTGGGCGGGGCCAGAGGCGCATGCGCGACCGCCTCCTCCCCCGCCATCCCTACCGCCGCGACCGCCTCCTCCTCTCCCCTCCCCGCTACCGCCGGAGGGCGGCACCGTGCGAACGGCGGTCCTGAGGGAGCGCCGCGGCCGGGCCCTGCGGCGGCCTCCGTGCCGGGCAGCTCTGCGGAAGCTGATGGCGCTCCCACCGTGAAACTGCCCCGCCGGTTCAGGAGCCGGCAGCCGCCGGGCGCTGTGTGGCCGGACCGGACCCATACCCCCGTCCTCAGAGCGCACGGAGCCGGGACCACTTTCCGTTCACGGGATTTTATTCACACAAGCAGCAGGAATTCCCGATTTGGTTTAGAATCGTTGAAAATGCAGCGTGGCTGCCGCTGTGGAACAGCCTCGTTCTGCCTCCCAGCAGCAGCCTGGCTCAGCCAGGGACAGAGCGGACTGACACACCGTCCTTTTTGGTTAACGTATTCCCAGTACCTTTTCTTGGCACAGGTAGTGGCAAGGCTGAAAATACAAACGTTTTCCCCAGAAGACCTTGGCTAATTAAAACAGCCGTGCCTTGTGACAGCACACAGCCAGCCTGGCTGACCGCAGCAGCTTCTTGGAAGCAAACAGCCATCAGTACCTTCATTCAGCTCTAACTAATTTTCCTAAAACTGTAATTTAATACAGAGACTTCAAGCTGTGCTGAATTGATCAAAACATCCCCTGCTCACTGAAAAAGAGCAAGACAAACATCAGTCCAGGTCAGAAGCTATAAGCCTGCTTCTCAGAGATGCAGCAACACAGCTCAAGCAACCTCATGGTCCATTCATTAAAAAGCACCAGTCACTAAGGCCCGTATTACATTACAACCAGCATCTTGCTAATAACTACTTAATTTAAATGCTTGCACTAATAAAAACTTAAAAAAATACAAATCTCTTACTACCACCCTTTAAAGATTTGTACAGAACGTAAGTAGGAAAACAGTTTGTACATGTTACAGTCTAGGCCGTGCTAGCAGTCCATTCAGCGTAACCAGGTAGTGTTCAGCTGCGTTTGGTTTTTGATGCTTGTGTCCATTTTCAAAACTTCCCGAATTGCCATAGTAGCGTAAGTGGACGGGGGAAGGGAGAACTCCATCTTCAGCGCCCGGAATTTACCATCTATCATAAGAGGAGAGACAAAGCAAAAAGAAAGGACATAAGTAATGTTTATTCTGAGTGCCATCCAAAGCGGACCGAAGTTTTCCACCACCATCCCTGACCCCATACAACGGCCTTTACCACCACACCCCAGTCTACAATCCATAGCGTAAAGCAGAATTTTGTAAACCATCTTCTATTTAACATTTTCTTTCAGCAGGAAGTGATATTCTAAGCGCTCATCAAAAACTAGATGGGCAGATTTGTCAGACTGAATTCCTACCCACTCTTCTTTTTGTCTGGTAACTACTGTTGAAAGACTTTGTGACCAAAGTTACTTGAAAGATTTACAGTGAGTGGTCTGTTATGCTCAGCACAGATAAACACTCCAGCATGGCAATAATTTGTGGCTCACTTCCACTTTTTCTTTACACATTCCATAGAGATTTATTGCCAGATGTTTATTTGATTGTACAGATGTCTGTAAGAACAAGTAGCAACCAATACAGATTGCTGGAATAATTGCTCACACTATTGAGAAATAAGGGTCCTTACTTACACACCTAATTTGGATATTTTCAATACCATTGTTAAGCAGTCTCGTTAAGTGAAGCTCTTTTAAAGAGCTTTCAACATGTAGCAGTTTAAAGCAACAGCCAGATCAACTTTCAGTTTGCAAAGATCAGCAAATACACCCATTTACCTGTAGGAAGAACTGGTAAAGGTTTTCCTTCCAGCTTATCCAAATCCGTAGTAAATAATGGGATTCTAGGATCATCATATGCAACGACTTCCCTATGTAACATACACAGGATTTATTATTATTATTATTCAAATTTGGCAGTCACAAAATAACAACTGAGATGGAATTATTGTCTATTAAATTAGATAAGACGGTATTTATCTTGCAATAACTGGTAAAGCTTTATGTACAAAACGTGCCTCTGTTCTCATGTGGATTATAAAATAATGAACTAGTGAGTCATTTCATAATTCATCTCGTTCCTCCCATGGAATATCATCAACTCTGAGAATACTCGAAGGCTTTCTTTTTCTTTTCATTTTGAAGAAACCTCTCTAAACCTTTAGAATATGTCCTTAAGCATTTTTAATGTATTCATATAGTAAAAACTATTCAATATGCAGTGACTAGGCTGAAAAAGCAACTACGAAGAAGGTAAGCTTTAAATATCAGTAATAATTAAAGTAAAATTCAAATAGTTGAATTTTGTCTCCCTTCCAAACCCCCTATTTTTTTTTCCAATGTATTAGTGATAAGTTTCTCTGTACATTTGTACAGTCACCTGTTTAAAAGGTATTTATTCAGTTGCTATGTGGCAGCTAGGTGGTGTCACTAATAGCAGTGATGTAGTATATTTATGAGATAGAAATCTTTCTGACTGACACTGTTGATTGGACACCAACTTTCTCATATCAGGATTACAAAAAATAACTCTTTGAATATCATCTATCATGCTTTCACCATCAACCTGAGTAATTATGGAGTGTTTAGACAAGCCCTTGCAAAGGAGGGTAGCAACTAGACAGATGTCTTGACACTAATACATTACAAAGGGACCAGAGAGAAATAATACTATGATTTAACTTCAACTGTGTGAAAAATGTGAGGAAAAAATGCACAAAGATTTCTCCCTACCTATACTTCATTATACATGTGTATGCTGTAGGTCAATCTAATGGTTCTTAGTCATCCCACACGTTACTCTATTCACATCCAAGTTCCTTTGTCCTCCTACTTACCAACTGACATTCTGAGGTCGAATGATAATCTTTCTGTATGCTCCAGAAAGTGAATAGTCTCTGATCTTATGCCTCATGTTGTTGATGTCAAGATTGTCAGCTACTAGCATTTCCTTGTAGGCTTCTCCAACTGGAAGAGAAGATATTTAATCAGAGATTGTAGTGTGGCTGGAGCACTCCTTCCTTTATGCACACTTTAATAGTTGTCAGTGTATATGGGTTAAATGTTAGACAAAAACTTAAAATTATTTACTAAAAACTGTATTAACTACAGTATTTTCTTATGCAAATTGATTAATAGAGGCAAGTAACCAAGAAAGAATCATAGAATCACAAGGTTGGAAAGGACCAACAAGATCTTCTAGTCCAACTGTCCTCCAATTACCGTTGCTACCACAAGCTACTAAACAATCTTTCTTAACAAATCAAAATTGAAGCTGAAAGCAAAACTCAGAAAAGAATTTACTAACATTTAATTAGCATCTTACATACATTTCTCAATTATCTAAACTTTAGAAAACTCATCTCAGATACATGGAGTTTTAAAAAGAAAGGCCAAACTACTGCTTGTTTTGTCTTTTGAAAAAGCAGAGACTAAAAAGAGTTAGGAAAGCCATCTGAAGAGCTTAACAAAAGGTACCATTAATTGGCTCTGACACTGCCAAAGCAATGAGTAACTATTATAGTCACATATCCCCAAGTCAGGGTGTGTGTGTATACATCTGGGAAAGATTGGGAGGCAATGGAAACAGAAGAATACATTGCAGCTGAAATGCTGTAGTTTACAGCATAATTGCCAGCATAACCAGGGAAAGCTGAAACAATAAATTAGCCTTCTTGTGGGAAGGAGGAGCTGGAATTCACCCCCTGCCACGTTTGTGGACGAGATCAAGCTAAGGGAGCAGTCAGCACACTCAAGGACAGGACTGTCATTCAGAAGGACCCAGGCAGAGGCTAGATGATTGAGCCAAGACAAACTTATGACATTTGTTAAGGATAAAGTCCTTGTACCACAGAATCACAGAATTGTAGGGGTTGGAAGAAACCTCAAGAGATCACCAAGTCCAACCTTCCTGCTAAAGAAGATACCCTACCAGTAGATCACACAGGTCGGTGTCCAGACAGTTCTTGAATATCTCCACAGAAGGAGACTCCACAATCTCTCTGGGCAGTGTCCCCCAGTGCTCTGTCACCCGTACTGTAAAGTTCTTCTGCATGTTTCTATGGAACTTCCTATGCTCCAAGTTTTAGGCCATTGCTCCTCATCCTATCACTACACACCACTGAGAAGAGCCTGGCCTCATGCATTTGTCTCCCACCTCCTTTTAGATAACTATAAACATTAACCAGATAGCCTCTCAGTCTTCTTTTCCTCAGACTGAGCAGACCAAGGTTACTCAGTCCTTCCTCATACAGGAGATGTTTCAGGCCCCTCATCATCTTTGTGGCCCTATGGTGGACTCCTTCTAGGAGATTCCTGTCTTTTTTTAACTGGGTAGCCCAGAGCTGGAAACACAGTACTCCAGATGTGGCCTCACCAGGGCAGAGCAGAGGGGGAGGATCACCTCTCTCAACCCAGGCCATTCTATGATTCTGATTTTATGGTTCTGTGACCTGCTGGACACACTCTTTTTAGTGGCCCAGGAGAGCATCTAGGAACACTCAACTCCTCGTGATGCTAAAAGACTAGAGAGCAACTTTACTGAGAGTTACTTGAAAGTTCCAGTGGAAAGGAGACTGGCAGCAAAAAATCCAATGGCATACTAGGCTGTGTCAACAGGAATGTAGCCTGTAGTTACACCAAGAAAAACAATTACTGCCCCTTACTGGGCTTTTATTAAGTTTCACTTGGAACAGTGTGTCCAGTTGCAGGTATGAGCACAAAGTAGGTTCTAATGAACTAGAATGAGTCTGAGAGCTACTCCAATGGTCACGAGTTGTAGCACATACCTTGTATAAAGAATCTGAAAGAACAGGGCTTCTTTAGCTTAGAGAAGATTCGGGGACCTGAGACACTATTTGCCCTTGGAATCAGCCCTGACAGGACAAAGACCTGAAGAAGTTGGCCTGAATACCAGATGGCCTCCTGAGGTCATAGAAATCAATCACAGAAATGATTGTCTGACTACCCCCCCTTAGTAACAACACAGTTTTCCAAATGGATCGCTGAATTTATTCAATTAAAAACAATTTTGATGCAATACACTTTCTATACAAGACATGAAAGATGAAAACGTGTTAACATTTAATTAAACCAGATCTGTTTCTTTTCTTCCCAACTTCAAGTTTTTTGGGTTACATATTCTATAAATTTGGCTTGTTTCCTACTTTTAAAAAACCAAATGCATACACTCTTTAATGAGACTTTCACTACTTTTTTTTCCCCCTTGTGCCATAATAAATCATTTTGCCTCAGTAGAAGTCTTCAGGAAAAGCTATTTGTTAAATTGAAATATGAAACATTTATATTAAATGAAACAAATTACCATGTAAGCTATTATCAAAGTGGGAGAGGCTGACAGTAGCACATCTAGTACTAGAGCACAGCTCTGAAACAGTCAAGTTTTAACAGTCAGGAAGGCTGTGTAGATCTCATCTTCCTTTTAAGAGCCATCTTAAAGCAGATCTACAGTTTCAGAGTTATTGTGTAAGTTAACAGACTTAGACTTACTTTTATGCTTTGGATAAATAACATCAAATCCAGGTAATGGCATCACTACATCATGAATGGTGTAGTTATGAACATCTCCTTCTTCAATGTGTACAGCTGTGGCTACAGTCAGGACAGAAAAGGAAAAGAGATTCTAGTTACAGTTAGATTAGCCAAATTTACAATGAATCAGTTGATTGAAACAAGCTTACTTTGGGGAGGGTAACCACTGTGTTTTTATCTCCACTTAAGAGACAACATATCCAAGAAAATAAATACGTTTTCAAGGCTGTTATTAGCAGAATCACAGCCTAGCTTCCAAGGACTTTTAAAGCTGAATGACATAAAGACTGCTAGATGATGTCTCCTAGCCAGACATCTGGCTTACATGAAGGAGAAATACTGTGTATGCTCTCACTGCATCAAAATGCCAGTGAAAATCCAAGTAAACAAAGCTTTGATTGAGTCTCTACTTTACTAGATGCTATCAAAGAATGGCTTGGGTTGGAGGGCACCTTAAAGACCACCTAGTTCTAACCTCCTTGCCATGCGCAGGGTTGCCAGCCACTAGGTCAGGCTGCTCAGGATCCCATCCAACCAGGTCCTGAATGCCTCAAGACGGGCATGGGCATGCCCAGAGTCTTTCTGGGCAACCTGTTCTAGCACCTCACTATCCTCTGAGTAAAAAATTTCTCCCTAACATCTAACCTAAATCCACCCTCTTTTGGTTTAAAACTGTCCTATTGCTATCAGACTGTATAAAAAGTCAGTCCCCCCCTTCTGCTTTTTAGCTCCTTTCAAGTACTGGAAGGCCGCAATGAGGTCTCCCCAGGGCCTTCTCTTCTCCAAGCCAAACCATTTCAGTTCCCTCAACCCTTCTGCATAGGAGAGGTGCTCCAGCCCTTCAAATATCTTATTGGCCCTCCTCTGGACCTGCTCCAACAGTTCCACATTGTTCCTGTACTGGGGGTTCCAGGCTTGAACACATTTACCAATGTAAATTCCAATGTAATTTCCTGTGACTTTCACATTCACAACATCCTCCTTTACCTCCTTTAAGTGTGAGATCTCCTGGTACAGCTTTAAGCCCATATTCTTCTATTCTCTTGCTCACCATATTGTTCCACACATAACTCTGGTAGCTATGAATATACATTAAACGATTATTCCTTGGTATCTGGAGGTTAAAAAGAAAAGTGAAAGATTAGAAATATGTACTTGTAGGACTCTCTCATAATCATAGCCCAAAATGCACATGTTTGAAGCATTACCTTTTCCAGCAACAGACTTAGCAAAACAATTTCTTGGTATACAGACTTCTTAAAAAAACTTATCTGTGATTTGGAAAAAGGGTATATAAAGAAGTAATGCTTTTGTACATTTGAAATCCATACACACACACACAAAAAGGGTTTAAATTAAAAATGAGAAGCTACTTTTTTTTTTTAATTGAACAGCTCGAAGACACAAAGCTGTTATAAAACACTGAATTCATACTCAAGCTCCTGAAATGCTTAAGTAAACTTTGCAGATGTTAAAGCACAGTGTTAGCCTGATTGTCTTCATCATAAACAAAAAAATAATTCTCAGTTCCTATGCTGGGCCCAACAATTTGCTGGTTATGACATATTTTCTCCAAAGACTTCATCTTAATTACAGTACTTAAGTGACAGAATCCACCACCTCTATACAGTGCTGCCTCATGAGCACAGTCAGTTAGACTTACACTTTTAAACCAACAGGAAAAACTGATTTTCTGCACCATTCTCAGATCCATATTATGCACAGCTACTAAATATAACTGTATGGCTTCCAACTTAAAGAGACTGTGGTATAAATGGGAGAGCTCATTATGCATACACTAATTACAGATGTCACGCACTACTATGCAGCAGTAGTTCAAGCAAAAAAGGTAGGATAAATGTAAAGATTTTACACAAATTTAGACTAACAGAAGCCTGATGAGTGTATTTCAAATTCACTGTGATACCATAAAAATAATGTTTATTCCAGTAAGCACCCCACAGCACTTTTACACTCACTATGCCAAATGCAGAGATTATGTTCTTCATTCCATACTTTAACAGTCCGCGGAGAAGCTGTCCTTCCACGCACCTTTTTACAGGTAGTTTTTTGAGAGCTGCTGCTGGATCTTTTGTCTTTGCCCATTCTTCTCTGCATTTTACTAAGTATCCCTTCTCAGCTAGAACAAGCATGCAAAATAAAAATATGTTAACCACACACACAAAAATCCATCCATTCTTTTATTAAAAGAGTTGAAAAATTAGCATTTCAGTCATGGTAACTGCAGAGATCAACAGAATCACAGAATGTTTGAGATTGGAGTGCTCCAAGTGCAGTCCAAACAGACTGTGTATTAGTATTCAGATCCCCTTCCACGTGCACTGCAAGAAACTGCACGGTAAGCCAAAGGAAACAGAAAGACTGAGAACCTGAAGACTCCTTCTCACTTGCTAAACTGGCTGAGGTTTAAATTTCAGAAGCTGTACAAAGTTGTCCTCCCAAATGCCCTTTCAAAAGGGCATTCAAAAGAATGAAAATCTAGGAGTGGTTATCGGAGTACAATTCTTTGGGGAGGAGGCAAAAGAACACTTCATGTATTTCTCAGTCCTTACCTCCTGGTCGTGGTTTTAGTATCAAATCCATTACTTCATTCCAGTTGTTCTGTAGAATAGCTCTAAGATCCAAACAGGAAAGTGTATTAAGAATTTACTAAATATATTTTATGATTTAGTAAATTTAAACAAAGTAAGCATTGTGTTTATGCAATATTAAAAGTAGCGGCATTATGCGAAATAGCTGCTGAAGCAAGTTCAAAACAAGTTCCTTCATGAAGCTAAAATTAAAACTGGTACATGCAATAGGATAGAAAAGCCTTCCCAAGAAATAAATTAAAAGTTAGCAATTAAGAGGAAAAAGAGAAGAGGATGAAAACAACACCTACCTGCCAATCTGATACGTAGGAACAGCTGTGGTTCCAAATCTTTGCATTCCATAGTAATTAATGAATCCTATTTCCCTGAGAGAGTTCATTGCTTGCTCTATCTGGTCATCTGTTCCTGTTATATTTCTAGCATTAAACAAACAAACAAACAAATAAAACTTGTCTATAAATTTTCTTAACCTTTTTAAAGGGCTTAGAGTATTTTAAGGTCCCCAAAATAATAAAGCTCAATATTAACATTATCCAATTCTTATCAAATTCAGTAACTTCCATCCCAATGGGACCTTTCTTCTTTGTTGTAAAACCAGATGACTGACGTCCCTGTCCTGTTTGAGGGGAAAAGAAAAACAAAAAAACCCCACACCACTCTAACAGAACTGTCTAAATACTAACATATTACCTGAGAACAACAGTGAAATGGTTCCCTTGCAGTTCTCCTAATTTCAGTGGATGATTCTTGTAACTGAAATTTCCTAATTTAAAGTTCATCAAGCATTTATTCAAATGAGCAAGTCTTTGTGCAGTGATTCTAAAAGAAGAAAAAAAGAAAGAAACAGACCAACAGTGACCATCTTCTGTTTAGAAAAGCAAGTAAGTTAAATAAATATAAAAATGCCATCATTTTGAAACAAAAAGCAGTGAGTTGTGTCTCACCGCTCTTCTGCTCCTCTATTCAAAGAATTTTTAGGTAACATCTAAAAGAAAAGAAAATTCTGAAGACCTGTTTATTCACAACAAAACATATACTGTGACAAAACCATTCACACTGCCTTCGTGTTTATGTTAGCGTATGCACTCAAAAAATAGAAGTTGTAATGCTAAAGTATAACATGCCCTACACCACAAGTGTAACTCTTCTTTACACTGAGAATGTACTCAAGAAAGCACAATCTTAAACAGACTTAAGTAATTAGCTACTGTGTAAGCTTAATGGAAAGAAAGGAGCATGAAGTCAAACCTGTCACTGATCTCAGTCTCTTTTCTCACTAGCATTCTGAGAAATATGTCCTGTTCTTTGCATCACAGAGCTGGTTCTTTGGCACTTCTACTAAAACTTAGGCCAAAATAGAGAACTTTATCAAACAGTATGGCCAGTGTACTCGGCTCAGAGTGGGTTGATGATCAGTAAGCTCTCCTTCCCTACACCACCTCTCTTCAGTGCTCTACAGGAGAGTCTGGTACTGAACTCTACTGAACACTACCAGAATCAGCAGGTTCCTCCCTGGTAGGCTGTCAGTGCTTACAACAGGCTGAGGAAAAAAAAACAAAACAACAGAACAGCACCTGAGATGGCTACACCACAAGCTCAGTTAACTGCCCATCAACTGGTAAACTTGTTATCAGGAATTAAAGTATGAGGCTTCTTACATAAAGGGAATTATTAATTTGTGAGTCATATGTGCAAGTGTATGCACATGCAAACCACTGGGAGAAAAAACTACCAGCAATTAAGCAGTGAATGCCTTCCCTTTAAGAAGGACTTGATCAAGTTTCCAGCTTTTAAAGCTCAGAAATCCTCCACTTGAGGAGAATGGTTTTCAAAGAGCTGTAAAAAGCAATAGGGGCAGAATATTCCAGCAGCTAAACAGATACTGTAATACATGGCTGCAAGACATCCTCAGTTACTGACGTAGCACTAACTTCAAGTGCCTAGGAACCATGTATTTATCCTAGATTATGCCAAGATAAATTTTATTATGGGAACAGATTAAGGCAGGAAAAATTTCTTGTTTTTTTCCTTACCCCTCTGGCTACTCACAGATGGGAAAAGGCAGTGGTTAGCCTTCTCTGGAGCTGTTCAGAAAGTTCAGTAAGAAAGGAAACAGGATTCCAACTGGAGGAAGGGGGAAACAAAGGCCAGGATGGAAATGAAGCAGAATTTCCACCACGTCATTCTGCTTTGCTGCTGCTGCATGAGGGTCATGTAGCGTGGGAGCACACAGAACCAAGTTGGGCCACTGTTTCATCCACATACATGCATTCACATGTGCCCAGCCTCTGACTCAGGACACTACTGATGGAAAATATCAGCAATCACCATAGAATAAAAAAAGGGATTATAGTATTTTTATTAATATGTGGCTCTGGTATTTAGCAAGATCAGGACATGAATCTGCCACTCATTACGTGCATACTGAGTGAGGATTACAGTGAGGTAGTGAAGTCACCGTGGTAGGAGTGCAAACATTCCAGTGTATTTTTACTTACCTAAGAACAGCAATTTCTTGAACTGTTATAGCCCTTTTATCTTTAGTTCCCATGTAAGAAAATATGTTTGGCTTCACTCTTAAAGACAATAATGAAATATATGTTACAACTATGAAAGCAGACACAGATTTGACATAGTTTTCAGCATAATTACCTAGTGATATTATTTTATATGAAAAATATGAATTTTACATTAAAAATAGAACATACACATATATATGTAGATGCAGCCTGGTTCTGGGAAAGAAAATGCAATTTGACACTCCTGAATGTGTGTGGCATTATCTAAGTTATCTCTGTGTACAACACAAGGAAACCTTTCAGACCAATTCACTTCTAGCACAACTATGCTTTTGAACTACAAGCCTTCAAATACTTACTTACATAAATGCACTCAGTTCACAAAGGTGCAGTAATGACTAAAAAAATAAATAAATATTTCACAACACATTCATTTCTCTCTTAAACTTCAAATAGCATGTCTGCTTGAATAACATGCCTGCATATTATATGAGAATATGGGAAGTTAATTTAAAGCTTGTTCCATTTCTATCCCCAAGAAGAAAATTTCCTTTCCTTTCCTGTGTTTCCAGTTACTCCATAAATGGGCACCAGATGGTATCAGGATTGCCACTACATACATATTTCCATCAAACTATGCCCCCAACAGTCTCTTCTCATATAGAAATACCAATATGGCATGGGACAGAGCACAGATATTTACTCTGGGACAGAAACAATGAAGAGAAATGGAAAAGCAGGCAATAGATCACTGAATTGACCCAATTTAAAGATAATCTTTTATCTGTAATTCATTATGTTCACATCATGCCTTTCACCAATCTTTTTGTTGCTGCACCTGATGGGGTGAAAGGAACTCAGACTGTGTTTGCCTGGAGAAATTAACACATAGAACTACAGATTATCAATCAGCGCTTAGGAACAAATTAACATACCATCACAACAGTATGCGTCATACACATGCTCATAACATACTTTCATACATATGCACACACTTGAAACAAATAGCTTTTAATTTATGTTATTTTCATTGAGGCTATGGGCTGCCTCACCTTTCTCCAATCAGCCCATTTGAATTGTGGACTTCAGCCATTGAAATAACAGGGTACAGTCTTTTAAATTACTTGAAATCACTTGGCCCTCTCCTTCTGAGACTTAAAGTTTGATATTCTATCTATTTGATATTCTAAAAAAAACCTTTTTATTTCTTTTTTTAAAGAAAAAAAACCTTGGCTAAAGATTAGGCAACAGTAACGACTTGGGTTGCATTGGGGTAAGTTGAGGTTGGATATCAGGAAAAACTTCTTTACAGAAAGGGCTGTTAAGCCCTGGAATAGGCTCCCCAGGGAGGTGGTTGAGTCACCATCCCTGGATGCGTTTAAAAACCTTTTGGATGTGGTGCTCAGGGACACATGATTTAGAGGAGGGTTGTTAGAGTTTGGTTAGAGTACTTTGGTTAGGACTTGATGATCTTTAAGGTCTTCTTCAACCTGAGCAATTCTATGATTCTATGATTACCCTGAGGCATTACCTTTACTTTAACATGAAACAGGCAGAGGGAAATCTGGATGCTAGACAAGTTGACAGAAACAACAGCCTTACCTTAAAAATTTTGATAGGACATTAATGGCATCCATAGTATCTTTGTTCTCCTTGTACAGTACAAAATGGCAGTAGCTTCCCCTGGATTTTGGCCAAGAGTGTTTTCTTGGATCTTTAAAAACAAAAGGTTAAAATGTTAAAGCGACTCTTTTTAATTATTTCAATGAATATGGTTGCCATTGCAGCTTCATTTAAAACAAATACACAATAGTCAGTTTCTGGTTATTTCCATCTGCTTAAAAAAATAATAATAATTAAATATTGACAGTAAAAGCCACAGAGCACATTGAAAAGTACATTCTACCCTTTCACTGCAAATTGTAAATGTAAATTTGTTTAATCAATCCTGTCACCTAGAAAGGCTCAAATAAAATGGTGAGCTCCTTTGTCACAAAACCAGCTAAAATAGATCCCCATGTCACTTGGCTGCCATCTCATTGGATTAAGCTTTTCAAAAACTTTATCACTGTACTGACTTTCAGCCAGTAAAGTAAAAGCCACTCTAAATTTCAACTAGTGTCTGCTCTAATTAATGGATGAGGACCACTGGAGCACTGTTTTTAAGAAGACTAAAGTATTAATTATTATTATTTAGTATGCAGACAGTAAATAAGTTTAAGCTTTATTCAACTTTTTACTAAAGGACAGCTCTTCTCGTCTTCTTCAGCAAAATCTTGCATTTAGCTTGAAGAGCAAGATATCTCCATGAAGAACTCATTCATAAAACAGAAGAGAGGAAAACAGAGCAATTCATGAGGAAAGTCTTCTCCATCCAAAACAGTTCTTCTGATTTAACCAATCCATCTTGCACACAGTCATTGTCACACCCTCCAAGAAAGGAACCCTTATCAGGGCTAAATTAACAGTTCTCTACACAATACACCAAGAGTCTCCCCAGCTCTGGGCACGACAGCCACAGTGTGCCTGTCCCCACACTGCCCATCATGCTAAGTACTGGAAGGCTGCAGCTATAATCCCAGTGTTTAACCATTCCTCACTCAATATATCATGGTATTCAATCAGGCAGATGGGCTGGAGGGGCAGCCTGTATTCCTGATTTCTATTTTCCAGAGTCACGTTACATATTTCACAGTAAAATCATATTTCCAAGCCTTTTTCCAAATCTTTTCCTGCAACTTGAAGGCCAGAAGCTCTTTGTTAAGATCAGGATGTATGATACATAAAGTTATATAAATCTGGAAATTGGGTTTTGAAATAGAAGACGGAAGGGTAAAGTTTAGGCTTAATGAAATCAATGGGAAATTTACAATAGATTTCAAACAGTATCATCAATCCTGATAATTCAACATTACTTATCACTGGCAGACCTTTTCTGCACTGAATGGCTACTGACTATCCTGCACTAGCAAAAAAAGTGGTAGCACAAGCCCAATTCTTGGCTGTTTCTGGGAATTTTAAACACTACTTTTGTGTAGATTGTTTTGGGTTTAACTGAGTTTTGTTTTAGAAATGTTACTAGTTTGGCCAGTCTTATCACAATTTAGGAGGTCATAATGGTTGGCATTTCATTTTGTTAGCATGAAATGTCAACATCTCTTACCTGTTGCAGTTCTGACCTCTGTCCCAATGCATAGCATAAAGAGCACAAAAGAGTAGCATTTAATTTTTAGACTGTCAAAGGGTTTTTAAAGGTGAACATGCAGGTTTATGGTTATGGGATTGTTTATGCTTTAGAGCATCCAACAGTTAGGTGGTGGATGACAGCAATTTAGACAGTTATGCAATGGAATCGTGCAGAGGCAAACGGTGAATATATGGAAAGCTTCAGTCGGAGACGCAACAAACTTTGTTTGTGGACAATGATGACACAGCAATTTACTGACAATTTAAAGTATTTTGGGTGTGAACTTACTATAGACACAAAGTATCTTCTCATTTTAAGATTTTAGGAAGCTATTTTTGCTAACTGTTTACGTTATGAACAAAAGTAATCAGATATCTCTCAGCTAAGCATTGCACACTTGTGAAGTGTTTCTTGCCTGGGGAGCCCACTCAGGACTGAGAAGTGTTGGTGGCTACATAAACATGGAAGATGTAATCCTGACTAAAAGCAACTTGCAGTCAAAACTTGCATTCATTAGCACTTACACACACCCACTGAAACTGCACTCATCTCCACCAACTTGCACAGGTGGCTGTAGCATCACAACTTAAGAGGCCAAGTTTAAATAGATGATGCTCCTCTGCCTCACAAGATGGTGCTCCAGATAATATTTTAATCCTAGAGATATATCACTAAGTTCTCTTCAATGAATTCCAAATACTTGAGTTCTTCAATACAGTATTTGTCAAATCAGACTGGCTGAATGAATAAACTCAGCTGTAACAATGGTTAAAGAATATATGCAAGCAGAAGGGAAAGGTGGAGGTAAAAACATTACAAACTGACAGAGAACAAAACTGGCTGAGGAGAATTTTGTGCTGGTAAGTATACATATCCACACACAGTGCATGCAAATATACATGTTTTCTAAATGATTAAACAAGATATGCAACATGTTATAATTTGTACCAATAAACATACAACGTTCCCGTACTCACTTAATAAAAGCCTTAGAAGTAATAACTAAATTGAATGTGGAAATGGTCTTATTTCAAAATGTAAATTATCCTATTTCCTTGTCTTTTCCTTTCTCCACCTCCTTCATCTTTAAAATGAAAGGGCTAGGTTTACATATTGTATCACTTGCAAAAGGTTGAAATAAAATAGTAATCAATCAGCTTAAATCAAATCTTAATAATAGTTAAGTATCTTAATAATAATTAAGTGTCCAAAATGGCATTTAGACAATTCTCCCAACTTACAGGAGAAGCAAAGTAGTAGTAACATTTAAAAAATAAAAATAAAAAATGTGGGACATATGAATACATCTCCTATAAATAAGACAAGATTTGCTAAGACTGAAGTGGATAATACCGCATTTTGAAAATCTTTCATTACTTTTACTACTCCAAAATAGTGACTATAATCAGTATAGTCAATCCTCTGAAAATAAAATGAGCCTCGAAAGCAGAAGCAGACTTTAACTGAAACTATCTTAAGGGTCACAGTAAATACTCGCAATTTATGTCTATATAAACTGTAACTCTGAGAAAACAAAACATCTCTAATCAAGTCATTAAGAACTTTGTCATGAATTTTCAAGACAGGCAGGATTACACTGTGTACATTTCAGCTACAACCACAATGCACACTTACATTTCCAGGCAGGTTTATGAAAGTCCACTTCAACCAATACACAGAATAAAGCCCCTATTTTGCCCATTTCCATTCTAATAGCAAAAGATCCTCTTGCTTCTAACATAATTATACTTGATCAATGATTTGGAAAGAAAAGGAGTAAAAAAATTAAACTGTAGACACAATTTGTGTTTCCAGTTATTTTAGATGCACAATATCACTGCAAAAAAACAACAAGCCAGACTACGTTAGGATATACAACCCATGTGAAGTACTTTCTAATGATGTAATTTTTTGTTTTTTTTTAATTTTCAGATTAATTTTAGCATTTACTTTACCCAACTGCTGTGATACTGAAACTCACTTGCCAATGCTTTCTTCCCAGCAGCATGATAGGCAATAATGTATTTTTTTCCATCTCGATCTTCTGTTTTAGTCTCCAGCCCAGGAAACAAGGACTTAACAGCTTGGTGGATAACTGTTCTTTTTTCTTTAGTGTCTTCAATGACCTGTGTTGAAACACAGGCGTGCACAAACAAAATCAAATAACACAAAAGGAAAAGGACTCCCCTGGATTTAAAGTTTTGCATGCTTAAAAAACAAACTGTGGAGCTCACCTAGCCTAAGACTACCTAGCCTGGAGAAGAGAACCTCCAAGAGGACCTTCCAGCAACCTTCCAGCACCTGAAGAGGACCTACAGGAAAGCTGGGGAGGGACTTTTCATAAGGACATATAGCAACAGGACAAGGGGAAATGGCTTTAAGCTAGAAGAGGGCAGATTTAGACTAGATATTAGGAAGAAGTTCTTTACTGTCAGGGTGAAGACACAATGGAACAGGTCGCCTGGTGAGGCTGTGGATGCCCCTGCCCTGGAAGCTGGATGGAGCTGTGAGCAACCTGGTCTAGAGGGAAGTGTCCCTGCCTATAGCAGGGGGTTGGAACTACATGATCTTAAAGGTCCCTTCCAATCCAAACCATTCTATAATTCTGTGATTATTTAATATGTTAATACTTCTTTGAAATTATCAGACCTAAGCCTGTTCTACTGTCTAACAAAAATTCAACAGCTGTTCTTCAAAAATACAGAATATCGGACTATTCAGAAATACAAAGCTTATTTTGTACATTGTTTATATTTCTTGTCACAGAAGACCATTTTTAGCCCCTTTTCTATTAAGTTACTTAACACTGACCTTTGAAATAATCTTTTTATCAGGATGGATGTTTATTTAATACTTCTCAAATAAATATCTTATAAAACACTACTAGACAGAGAACCAAAACATCGCAAGAACATTTTAACACTGCAGAAACTAAGATGTGTTTGAGTTCAGGTGTCCCACTGAAATCTGAATAACTACTCCTGTGCATAAATTTAAGTGTTTGTAATGCTTTACACAATTGCATCCTACGTTAGCAACATTTCAGCATTAGCTGCTGCAACATCATGTACAAGCTGCTCTCATATCTGACATGCATTAGAAAGCTCATAATTTCCACTCACTTATTCCCTCCCCACCAATTTCATACTACTTATTCATTGTACCTCTATGGCCACACTAGTTTCCTTATTCTTAAGAAGCTGGAGCTCCTCTAAACGCTGCTTGTCTTCATCTGACAAAACAGTGAATGTTTCTTCCGATGGATCCTGAAACATATTTAAGGGGGAAAAACAAACATCCAATAACCCGCATAAAACAATTTTCATTCTCTTAATGTTTTTGCTGTTACCAAACCTTTACCTCAAAATTTACCTCATCATCCACTGGGACAGTGAAGTCATCCAGATGGCTCACACGTCCATCTTTGCCTATTTCATGAACAACGAAGTCCGAGTATCTGATGGGGAAAAAAGCACATAAAAACTGTAATTAAAAGAAGAAATCCCACATCACAAAGTGCTTTCCTAAGAAGATGTTTGTCTGTAGAAGTCATTCAAGGGAGAGCAAAAGAAACTTCAGCTTTGATATAACTGTACCTATTCTCACCCCTCAAAATATACCAAGAAAACAAAGCAGAAAAATGTAAGAATTAAACAAAGACGTTTGCAGATACCCAAGCAGGTCCTGGAGTTACCTGCTAACAATTAAGACTCTATTACTTTGCTACAACTTCAACACACATGCATTAACTGTAGCTTCCAACAACCTGCAGGACAAAATACCTGTTAGCCATTCTCTATGGAAAGTTGAACAAATACAGTTCTGTTTCATATGTTCAGCTGTAGAGAACACCTTCCAAAATAAGCAGTTCTGCATCCTCTGTCACAGCAACAACAAAACGGACCACAATGTTTTGGATTGAGTCACTATGCCCAACAATGAAACATCCTAACTTTAAGGGAGTTGAGACAGTTTATGCTGCACTTGCTACGTTCTTTTTAAGTAGCAATCACTTCCAGAGAAAATAAACAAATCTTCAGTTTATAATTGCATGAATGTTGAAAGATTAATAAAACACTTCATCATGGGAATATTTCTATAGCACCCTCCAAGCCTGTGTTACTACATGTGCCATGCTATTGTGGAGCCATACCTGTTATTGGCAGAACTCCTTGCTTAAAAGTGTTCTGTATCCTCTCTCTCATTAACTGTAGCTGTCTAGACATGCCAGTGATGGTTACCATAAGATTGCTGGGATTAAGTTAATTATAGGTGTTATAAACTGACATCAAAGTAAAACCGTCAGTCCACAAACATTTCTACCACACAGCTACCTCTGGCCACCTCAGTTTGAAAACTGGCACATTTCCCAAAAGGCATTTCAGCACAGATTGTGCTCACCAGAGAAGGCTCATGCTAGCTGTTCAGTGCTGCATGGAAAGATTAAATATATCACAAGTACATTTCGTTTTATATCATATTACATATTTTATTATGCAAAATGATCTGTATGTGAAGTTAGTACCTAAAAACAAGGACTTGGTGGTGCATAAAACAAAAGCACCTTGCTAAGGTAGGACAACAATGATTTTCACTTCAGAGTTTTTGTATTTGCACTCAGAGTTTTACTCAAAGGTGTTTAACTTAAGAACTGGGATTTTTATGGGGAAAAAAGCTATTGGTAGTCAAACATAATATAAAATATATACTTAAGACCCATACCCCACATTACAATGTTCCCTTTTATGTTTTGTAAATGTTGTTACAACTGACCAGAGTATATTTGAAAGCCTATTGGACAACCTGCCACTATACACGTGTAACTACTGCAGCACAGAAGTCAAGGAAAAGCAAGGGAGAACTGGAGAGGGACAGCTTCAGTATTAGCATCATATATTGCACCTCATATCAGTTCTGAAGAGCTGTATGGAAGGTAGCCGTATCACACAAAGCTTCATGCTGCATGCTGCTGCCACAGAGTAAGATAAATGGCAAAGATCAGCATAATCATCTACCTCTATAACCACACTGAGCTTCCCTCTCATTTGACAGGAAAGAAAAATAAACCAGAACCAATCCAGAAAAATGCTAAATTAAACATTTCTTTCAATCTCAGCATCAGCAAAAGAAAGTGATGAACCTCCCAAATGGCCGCACATAATCGAGTTGCATCCTGTGAGTTAGAAAAGGAAAACAGAGAACAGCTGCTAACATGGGGAATTAACATACATGACAAGACCAAGAGTTACCTCTCTTTTAAGATTCCAGAAAATCCTTTATGACAGCTAACAAATTTAGTTATGCCAACATCGCTTTCTGTCAGCCCGTGCTTCATCATGTCTGCAAAGCTCTCTGGATCTCCATCTTCATCGCTGTCCTCCAGTTCCTCATCTTCCTGCTCCTCACCTTCCTCACCGGGAATTATTTCATTTTTCGTGTCCTCAAGCAGAGATTTGTCAGGTTGTTCTGTTACAGTCTGAACACCCTGCTCAGAGTTGCTTCCTGTCTTAGAGTTCTCTGAGATCTTCTGTCTTTTAATTTCATCCGCATTAGCCGCATCATCCTCAGAATGAGGACGTTTCAAGGACACACTATTCATTTCTACAGTTTCCATGTTTAAGGCACAGTGTAGGATAGAAAGCCCTGAGAAGCAAGAATGGCTTACTTCCTTGTCTGCTTAAAAGCAATATCAATACATAGCCTCTTCACTCCGAGGACCGTGCAGCCTGCAACAGTTCAAGAAAACCATAAACTTTCTGCATTTTTTTTTAGTTAAACATCAAGTAAGGGTTTTTTACAGCTCCAACAACATGACTTGGAAAGAAAGAAAGAAAGAAGCTGTTAAAGGCACTTAATACCCACCCAAAGGCAGAATGCACATTCGACTGTAGAAGAACAGAATTCGACACTACACAATCCCTTTACCACCACCAGTTTTGCCACCAGAGCTGCAGCCAGCCCTGTCCATGTAGGCTGTGCTATCAACAGTAATTTAGTGCCTATCAAGTTTGCCGTTCCCAAGTCTTCTGCTAAACACAACTACTCTCAATTACTTCTCATTCTACCAAGACTTCATCTTGCAAGGTCTGAGAGAGGATGGCCTGATTCACCTTGCAAGGACTGGGAGAGGATGGCCTGATTTTCCTAAGCCTAAAACCTCATCTGCCTCTTTTCTACATTCATCTGCTGTAACACACACAATTCCATACAGATCTCAAGATGGCAATAATTCAGATCAAAAGGTAATGGGAAAGATGTCAAAATCCTTGAATGGGGGGGACAAAAAAAAAAACACAAGCAAGTGAAATGATCTACGAGAACACAGCATGACTACTCACACTGGTGGAGCAGACCCTTCACAGGCAACTTCAGCCACCACCTTTCCGTCAGCAGAACCCAAACATCAAGGCCTGAAAAATGGAAGAAAACTCTCTGAGAAGACTTGGGGGGAGGAGGAAACAAAAAAAGCAAGCAAACAAAAGACAACCTACCAAAACAAACAAAAAATTAACGTTGCAAGGATATCGTCAACTACCCTGTGGCTGTTATAGTTGCTTCCAGCTATCTCCACAATGGATGAAACCCACTCCCATCTTCAGAAGTGCTGGTGCATATTGAAGAAAGGGAGCAGACAGCACAGCTGGAGGTACAAAAGGAGGTGTGTAAGGATACGGGGAGAGATGTGAAGGAGACACTGCTAAGGATGGCTGAAGATGCACTCCTGGAAGAAGGCACACCATTCCAGAGCAGGGACACCTTGCAGGGACCACAGCCTGTGAAGGGGCCCACGTGGCAGCAAGGTACATCGTCCTGTATTATTCATCCAAATGCTAGAAAGAATTTCGTTTAATTTTAAAGAATATGATGTTTCTAAAGGAGGGCTCATGACTAAATCATTGATCACCCTGTGCTGAGTTGTTAACTGATTGCTACTGCTAGCCACAGCTCATCTCATTGTTGGGACTTCCCACTGTACAGCTGACATAAATGTAGGGTAAATTGAGAGAAAATGCCCGTCCTAGGAATATGTGCAATGCTTTGCTTCAAATGAAGGACTGAAAAAGGAAGCTAGAGAAAAGAATGGATGAAAAGAAAATGCAGAGACTTATAAACTGTGATTCAAGGGGTGACAAAACATGCAGAAGAAAGTAAAACTATCTGCAAAGCAATGTACCTTCAAGCAGGAAGCACTAACTTTAGTTTGTCCTCAAATAAAATCCTTCTCTTAAAAGTAAGGTAATTGTATCCAAGAGAAGCAATTCAGCAGCATTTCCATATTCTTCCCGTATCTTCTTAAATACACAGAGCCCTGCTGTAAAGCACCAGTGGGGACAAGGCTTCTAGATGGCTCCTGAGACCCTCTGCATGGCGAATGAAATCAAAGCGAGCACACTGAAATCTCCTGAAACACCTGCCGAGGAGGTAATGATAAATCTGATGTCTGTAAAATAGTTCATAAACGATAGCAAATGGTTACAAGAACTCAGCGTCGGCCACGGATGTCGCAGTGTTGCAGGACACTGCCCGCGTTCACAACAGGCTCAGTTCTACACCTGATGGCCGCCAGGGCCGCGATCTGAGGGCCGTGACTGGAAGCAACGTGCAATGCCCGCAGGGGATGGGCACTGCAGGAAAGGCCTGGCCTCCTGACAGCCGTGCAGCCGCCTCAGCCCCTTCCTTCGCAAACCGGGGTTTCCATAAAAGCCAGATTCAGCATACAGTGCGGCCGAGCAGCAGTTTCAGCAGGGACAGAGATGGATCTCCCGCGACACACACAGGGCTGCCTTTCTCCCCGGAGCAGCACGGAGCGGCCGCTCACAGCGGGGCCCGTCACACGGGGCGCTTCGGCGGCGGAGGCCAACGTCCCGCTGACAACGGATGAGCGCCGCTCCCTCACCGGCGTGGCGGCTCAGCGCGGCCAGCGGGAACACGCGGTGATGCGGCAGGGCCGGGCTGGGCCCAGCGGGACTCGGGGCCGGGGAGGCGGCCTCGGGGCGGGCGGTAGCACCAGGCCCCGGCACCGGCCCGGAAGCGGCAGCAGTTCCCCGGGGCAGCGCCGCCCGGGCGGCGGAGCAGGGCCGCGGCCCGCGGCAAGTTGGAGCCGGCGGCCACGCGGAGGCGACGGGCCGCCATAGAACCCCGCGGGGCGGCGGCGCCGAAGGAAGGCAGAGCTCCGCCCGCCGCCGGGCACGGGGCGCTACTTACCGCACGCGGGAGCGGGAGGCCGGGCCGGGCGCCGCGGGGAAAGCGGGAGGAGGCGCGGGGAGCGAGCCGTGCGGGCCCGCCCCAGCTCCGCTCCGCGTGTGTGAGGGCGGGCGTAGGAGGGAGGCCGGCCCCGGCACCGCCCGCGCCGCGGGGCGAGGTGAGGTGAGCGCCCGCTCCTGCCATGGCGGCGCTGCGGGACGTCTTTCGGCGGCCTTTCGGCGGCCCGCTCGCGGTGGGTTTCAGTTCCCCGGGCAGCGAGCCGACGGCAGCGGTGGTGTCCGTCAGCGCCTGTCCTGCGCCCCCGGCCTGCCGAAGATCCCTTTGGAAGCGAAAAAACTGCTTTGAAGCATCTAGGGGAAGCAGGCGGGAATTTACTATAAATTTCTCACAGGTACAGCAGCTCTACAGAAGCAGCTTAATTTCCCCCCGGCCGGCTGCAGGCAGTCAGCACAGCCACTCACCTCCGCGAGGCGCTGCCCCCCGAGCTCTGCTGCTGGCCGCGCTCGGTGCGGGACACGCGGTGCAGAAAGTGCCATTTAGGAGTCTGCGCCATACGGATCGCGGGGCCATTATAAAGCCGGGCTGTGTCTGTGCTGTGCATTCTCTGAGCTTGTTGGAGTGTGTTTGTTCACCTTTCTGTTTCGAGCGGTAGTGCGAAAATCATCGTTAACTTCAACACGCATAATTTGTGTTTCCTTTTCAGACCCTTTGTGGCGTATCATAATGCTGGCCAATCTCGTATTTTTTCTTTGCCTGGCTATTAATGCTGCTTCTTAGCTTCTTCTCATTCTCTAGTCATACACGATCCTGCCCCTCTGTGCTGTGGGGCCTCACCTGGAGTACTGCTTACAGATGTGGAGTCCTCAGTACAGGAGAGACACGGACCTGTTGGAGGGTGTCCAGAGGAGGGCCACAAAAATAATCCCAGGGATGGAACACCTCTCCTGTGAGGACAGGCTGGGAGAGCTGGGGCTGTTCAGCCTGGAGAAGGCACTGGGGAAACCTGAGAGTGGTCTTTCAGTATCTAAAGGGGGGCTGTAAGAAGGAAGGGGACAGACTTTTTAGTAGGGTCTGTTGTGAATTGGAATTTCACACTTGGAATTTCATCACCCCAATAGAAATCAGGAGAGGGAAATTGGTTTTGTGTGCCTCTGCAGATAGGTCAGCAGTGGACAGGACCCAGTGACAGACATAGAAGAGTTTGGTGCTTCTGACAACAGTGGAGCGTCGCTGAGGATCCCAGAGCTGTGACTGCAGTTTTCCAATTCGCAGGCTGTCTTGGCAGTAGAGGAAATGTGAAGAAGAGCTATGTGTCATTTGAATAGTGCTGTCATCTTACCAATTACTACTATAGCTGCTGTACACAGGTGTTGCAAGGTCATACCTTCACCCATCCGAGGCAAAGACATGATGTTATCTGCCTGAAAATATCTGTCTGGGCAATCCTTCAACGAGACTTCTCCCACACATCAATCCAACTTTCTTTTTTCTCCTGTAACTTCTTGCTTCTTTCATGTTGCACAAGAGGTTCCCTAAAACATTAATTTTTCCTCCTCCAGATTCCTACAGTAAGTACCACTTTGTCTACAAAATCCTTCTCAGTAATTAAGAAGCTCATATGTTACAACCTCTGCTTGGTATGATAATTACCCTACTGCTAGCTCTCCCTGTTGACTGTGTTCATCTTCCATCCATTACCATTAGCTTGAATTGAATAGAATTTGGAGTGGTATGAAGTGCCTCACACAGAGAAGAACCAGCATTTTGAAGGACCTGCAGGTGCTGCTACCTGAAGGTAAATAGCTAATAACATCATTTCTGTGCATTTCTCAAGTTTTCTAATATATTCAGCAAGTTTCATTACTCCTTTCTTAAAACCGGTAAGCAATCTCCAACTTATTAAAGAACTAATTGCCTGTGTTGGAGACTCTACAGGCAAAATCCTTGAGATTGACCTTCCTACAGCTTGGGGGCAGGAGGGAGGGAATCTCCAGTCCTGTTTCTGAGATAAAACAGAGCCATTATGACCAGTAGATAACGTCATGCCTTCAAAAAGGTATATTTGGTCATGTTCTGCTATGATGTGTCTGAGTGCAGGCAGGCAAAGAGCAGTATGTATCCATTACCACTTTCTCTTTCCCTTAAACATGTGCTCCTTTTTACGTAGGAAAGTGTAAGAAAATATGACTCTAACTTGATTTTTTTTTTCTTCAGGTTAGTTTAACAACTGAAAATACTCTATCGTGAATGGCCTCAATATATCATTCAGGTGGTATTCTTAAAATTATATTTTAATCTCAATTAAAATGTGAATATCAGTTATTTAATGCAACCTAAAGGAAGTTTGTTTTGTTGAAAAAAAAAAAAAAATGATGATCAGCCATAGTTCTGGCCTGTAATAAGTTCAAGTGTATGATGGCTTCCTGTGCTCAGGCTCACCAGGAAGGGGAATCAGGACAGCGCACGTTGGCAGGTGGGAGTGTAAATCCGGGTAGGAGGAGAACTCGTGTCAGGAGTGTGTCAAATCAATCTCTTCCAAGCGGGATCCTCAAAAACCTAAAGGTTCAAATTTGAAGTGTATTCCACTCTGTGGAAAAAAATAATAAATGAGAGCATCAATATCTGCACTCTTCAGCTTTAAGCCTCCCAGGGGTACAGGCAATCAGGCTGATAAGTTGTAATTTCACACCCTTTGCACCAGCTGCACTTAACTCATCTGATTTTTACCTATGTCACCAGTAGCACCGCAGGGAATTAGAATGAGAGAACTATTAAAAGCCTAATGTATTTTTTTGTATGTAGGTTGTTTGCATTTCTAATGCCTATTTTGAAGCCTTGTGTGAAGTCGAAAGTGGAGGTGATAATTCATTAGCAAGCAAAATCTAGAAGTAAGGTATTATGAAAAAAAAACCTTTTATGGAGGGAAGACGGAGAACTTAATGCTCAAGGTAAACAGTTTCAATTAGGAAGTTCTTTGAAGTATGATGAGAGCAGTCCAAAAAGAATCATACAGACTGCCAAAATAAAGACCGAAAAACATTGAAATTTATGGAGCTTTTAAGGGCCATTAACTTGAAGGCCGTTGCCTTTCTTTTTTCTTTCCCCCATTCTATTTTAAGAAATGAAAAGGTGTTTATTTTTCCCTTGGTCAATTAGTCTGCAATAGGAGAAAGGTAGAGAGACATATTTTGTAGATGCTCTGAGAATTTTAGGCAGAGAAAACTCTTCTTCTGACTGAGTTTCTCTCTTAAAAAAATAAAGTATATTAAGAGCTGTAAACAGTCAGGAATTGTGCTATACGGAGTAATTTTAGGTTAGGAATATATGTGTCTAGAATGTTAGGTAAAACTTTAATCACTGAATTTGTGGGGTAACTGTGGAATACATTTATACCTTTTGCTTCTCTGTTAGAAGTTTGGAAGTTAGATGTCCTGTTGATGGAAGCTGTTTAGAAGTTAGATGCCTGAAGCTTGGCAGCACTGCACACAAAACAGGATGTTGCTGCCCACAGGTCCAGTGTCTCTATCTTTGAGTGGCAGCATTTGATTTTTGCAGGGACAGTAAAGAGCAAGTGTTGCAGGGACTTGGTGTCTGAGCTGGGGGGATAATTACATATTTCTGCCCCCACCCATAATTATCTCAGGAGGCATTTCACCTCCAGGGTTTGGAAGACCTTTCTGTGTACTTGCGCTAGCACAGTGTGGATGGGAAGAGGAAAACAACCAAGGCAGCCTGCACACAGAGCCTGAATTATTACCTGCCAGTGGGGCCAGCAGCTCTCACTGCTCTCCCAAGGCTGCAGAGCAGCAGGGATGCTGCATGGTGCTGGGTGGGACCACCTCCTGCAGCACGGCTGCTGCCTCACATGGAGGGGGTAGGGGGGGGCGAAGCAGGACACTGCAAAGATGGAGGGAGAAAATGAGCTGTGCTGCTGCTGTGTGTGTGCCTGCCAGCCCTGGCCATGCCTGCTGTCACACTTGGTTTTCCGTAAAATTTGATTGTTTTTGATCACCGTTATTGGTGTGAAATGTTGTACCCTAATAAGCTACCAGCAAAATGCCTGTTGTCCTTAGCCCAACTGGATCTAGCCATTTAAAATGCTTTAGAAGTCACAGCATAAATATCAAATGTTGATAGACGCAAAGAAATAAACTCTGGCAATACCTGTGGTATGCCTTCAACCATAGTGGTGAATAACATTAAAATCTCACTGCCCAGCACTCGTACCAAAAATCAGGATGCCTGTGTTTGGCTCACTTGTAGGCTGTGGCAACATCATAGTGTTCCCTCTTCATGTGCCTAATTCTTCACATAGTTTGAGGACAATATGAACCAGAATACATGCAGTCCTTCACCTGTCTATCACTACCTTCTTTCCTGCTCTCGGGAGATACTGTTGATCCTTCTTTCTCTTACAGATTTGTCCAAACTTGTTAGCACTGGCAAAAGTAATCTCCATTTCCTCCTGGCTACTTGACAAAAGGAGGACAACAAACTTCTCTCTGCTGACTAGGAATACAGTAAACATTCATGATTTCAAGTATGGTGATAAGAGCGTATTGCACCACAGTGCCATCTCATAGCAGTTTGTTCAGCTGAGCATTCACTGGGCCAGCACATCACCACTGTCAGCATGCAAATAAGCTCTCCCATGCAGCTGAGAATGAAGGCCAGAAGCCTGAAAATAACCCAGCAAAGCATGCCTGTTGTAAGGAATGAGAGGTACTTGCCAACTTTTAATCACTGGGCTTAGTGACTGGCATGACAACATTTTTCTGATGGGGAAATTATTTACAGGCAGTTGGAAGGTCAGGAGGCTGTCTGAAACACTCAATGGCAAAATTAGAGTTAGCCTTTCAGTCAACCATGTTGCTCAGGTACCTGCTTGGTGTTCCAGTGTTAACGTGCAGTACATTCGAAGTGCAGCCACCTTCACTGTATGTTTCAGTGTACAAAATTACCTTCTAATTAAGAAATAAGTGCAGTGGTGGGGAGGATTCCACTTTGAGTCTCAGCTTGGCTGTGAGACTCAGTGCAAGCCGTGTAGTGGGCTGTTAGAGTGGCTTGCTTGATTCTGTTTCTTGTGTCAAACGTTTGTCAGTGGTGATGATGAATAGTAGGGAAAAATACTGAATAAGCCCTAAGTGATTAATTAGAATATTAGTTTAGTATTTCTGCTGCCAGACAGTCATGCAGTCCCTGGCATTACTGCATAAGGTTTAAAATGTTGAGAGAGGAAGAGGAATTTCAAATATGTTTATTCTTATCCAGATAATCTCTGAATTTAAACTCAATAAAGCTTTTCACCAGAGTGAGATGTTAACTAGCCAATACTTTATTCACACTTCAGTTAAACAACGTTTACCTCTGGTGAAAGGCACCCAAACTGTGCTACTCTGTGCTACCCTGTTTCTGTGGAAACTGTGTGTTGGAGTGGAATAGGAATAATGGTGGAGAAAAGGAGAGCAGTAGCGTTTTGGCTGAAGTCCTGTTGGCCAGCCCCCGTTTCAGCTGGGATAAGTCAGCCAAGCAAGGCCTCAGTGCTGGAGCCCCGACAGTTCTTTTTCCTCCTCCTCCTAACTTGTGCCGAGGGAGGAGTCTGCTTCACAGACACCATTCAAAAAGTGCTTGCTAAAGCAATTTATCTGTATTTTCCCCTGGTTTTTCATGCAACAAGAATTTTAGCCAGTCAGTAATGTTAGTCAATAGCTGCCTACACTGGTAGGGTAAGGTTTGTTCTGAAAAGAACTTCCATTGACGCGTATGTTGCTCAGCCACTGCTCTTCTAAAAAGCACCACTGTATTCTTGGAAAGAAACTCTCCCAAAACTGAAAAGACACATTTTTCATCATTCAGGGGTTTCCAAAATATGCATATGTTTGATGGATTGCCAGGAAAGACAGACAGCCTTGACCAGTAAACTCAGCTCTGTATTCTCTCTTCTCTGGTAGCTGTTTCACTGACATTCATGTTGTTTTCTCCTGGAATAAGGTATCTTTCTTAAAAATAAAATATGAATTAACAGAAAAATATATTTTATTGTTTTTTCTGTTGTTATGATTTCTGTTAATCAGTGATTGCCTGCTACCTGTGTGTGTGAGTCAGAGTGAAAAATCTAACGTGGTGAAGTTGTGATTGATGTCTTAATACTGTAGAAGTATCTGGTAGGGGTGGGGGTCTATTTCTTCCACATACACACAAAAAATGACTGGCTTCTGATTGTAGTCTGAGGCTCTGGACTGGAGGACCAGGGCATTTTGCTGCCTAGCCTCAGTATACACATATTGCTACAGAGGACCGAAAGGCATTGTGCAGCACTCATGGTAACCAACATTCTGTAAAGAATTCTAAATCACTGCAGGAGAGGAGACAACAGAAAAAGCCGTTTGCAAGAATGGAGAGTATGGGAGAAAATCAATTAAGGAAACAGCATTATCTTTTCAAATTCAGGTGTAAGTGTGTGCAGACCCAAGAATTTCAACAGTTTCTTACAGGTGGAAGCTAAAGGGAAGAGCCTAGATCATGGTGATGTTGGCTGTACATGTTCGTGCTTCTGTGTGGAATCAGGGACACCTGCTTCTTGGTCTGCTGCTGCTTCAGCTTCTTGGTGAGACGTTAAAATCTCTTCAAGTCTCTCTCTAGTCCCCTTTGTGTGCCAGAGTTGGCAGTAGAACATGAGGAACTTTAACTGCATCGGTTCAAGGAACCCTGTGGCCCTTTCCCATTGTGTGCCTGTAGTGCATTGTGCTATACATGAAAGAAGCAGGAAGGGAATAGAGAGAAAAGCAGGCAGTTGGTATCAGGCACTGGTGCTGCCTTTAGTCTTTTCTTTAGTAACGTTTCCATAAACTACAGCTGAGTTGCAGTTCAACCGAACTTTTAAGTTTTGTTTGATTTGTAACCCATTCTACATTTTTTAGAATAAGTGTTCATTGTTTCCACTTGGCAGATCTGATTGCCCCCCTCTTTAAGTTATTCAGGCTTTAAGTCTGAAGCTTAAGAAATATCTGTTTGTTGAAGTGCTTATTGATGCTCACCCATTTGTAAGGAATGGCAAGTTCAGGCCACTCAAAGACATTATTGATAAAGACAGGACACAATACACTGAAACAGCACTCCATTAACCCAATTTACCTAGTGCAGAAAATGATCACAGTTATATCAATATATGCTTAAAGACACAAATTAGCTTTTTATTCACTGTAATCCATAAAAGTAATCAGGCACAAAACTGAAGGCACTAATCAGCAGCTACTTGTCTTCACACTCCTCTTTACACATCTGGATCTGCCCTTTACAAATTGAGGAAATGTGAAAAACTCTCTCCAGAGCAGTGTGGAAGTCCCATTCCTTCAAAGCTGTGATACCCATAAGAAGGAAATGATCTTCACGGCAACACTGTGGCTCACCTCTGAACTGCAACATCACACAGCAGCGATAGGTGGCCAGTTTCTACAGTGACTCCTATGCGCAACATGCTCTTCTATGAGTAGACAATCCTTTGCTTAGGTCCAAAAACTGCTGACATGACAAGGGCACGCCACATGACTTGAGCTCCAAATTACCAACGTGCTCAGTAACGGCTTATGAGCAAAAGCACACTCAGTTTGTACATACTCAACATACAACTTGCCATTGAATATACTCAACAAACAACTTGCAATTGGAACAATGTGCCTTAAGCCAAGTTGCAACTCAGACTAGAAAACCATGGTTTGCTTTAAGGAAAATGACACTGAATTCAGAATCTCTACTGTGAAACTGGACAGATCACATAACTAACTGGAGAGTGTTTTACTTTAAGAACTAAAAATACTCACAAGAGAGACGGTTTTATTTGAATTCAGATGTATTTGAAACACATTGGTAATAATGTGAAGAGAATTTAGGTATTAGGAAGAATGCAGGTCAGCTAATGCACAAAAAAATAACTGGAAAGAATAGAATGTAGTGTGACTGAGAAAGTATTACCTTACAATCTTACTTAACCTTACAATCATTACTCTGCAATTTCTCTTATGTCCCTTAATCAGAATCAAAGTGTAAAGCTCAATACTCATTTTAAAACTATTCCTCTTTATAAATTGTATATTCCTAAGCTGAAAATAAATGTGATGACAACTGAACTAAATTCTTTCCGATTACTCAGCTTATCGAATTTGGAGGCCAGAACTCTGATTTGCAAAAAAAAAAACAACCCTATTTTCTCAAATTTAAAAAAGATACAGAAATCTCAAGAGTACAAATTACACAATCATTTATATCAATCTTTTTTAATTCTAAATATTGAGTCAACAGCTACATTTTAAGACAAAACTTACAACCCCCTGTCTGAAGTTTCACTTTCAAGCGATTTGGCAATTCAGGTGCAGACGGATTCCATTAAAAAGTGCTAAGAAGATTCTGACCTATCAAATCACGACCTTGTTTAATAAGGAGTAAAATTAATGACAGTTGTTTTTTGATTAACTGGTATCCTATATGCCCTACATCTTCCTACTGTTATACTATCAAAGTATTCTCCCAGTCTTCTTCCTCATTTCTTGCACTTCCTTCCAAGACCCTCAGCTATATTTCAGTTGCCTTCCCCAGTCTCGCAATACTCTAAGCTCATTTGTACATCCTTCTAGATACAACCTTTCCCCCCTGCTTGCTCTTTTTCAACTACTCGCCTGGTCCATAGTGGCAGAATGGGTTTCACTCACTGGTGAGGATGCAGCAACTCTGTCAAATAGGCGTTGGTGTTCTCCTTTCTTTTCTGTGAAAGGAAATATTAGCAGTGTCTATCCTTAGTATCTCTGTAGTAGCTTTGAGACTTCTAACCTTCTGCCAGATCAATGTGAAACTGGAAGATGAATAAAAAAATTACCAGATGGAGACTAACCCTTCATATGAGTCTTGTTTTCTTATAAAATAAGAAAAAACTAGTAAGTCCTATGAAAAAGATTCGGAGCAATGTAGTAATTAGAGGAGCTTTTGACATGCTTCACTTAGATATTTTAATTAATTTGGAGTATTACACTGCTTGCACTCAGTACAAATATGTAATTTTCCACTTCAGGAAAAACAAAAAAAAGTTTAAGATGATCATTTTGAGAGAGGTTGAGCAAGTTACAAAATGTGTAACTTATTCAGAGTTAAAACTTTTAGAACCTAAATAAAATCTGTGATATTTGCAAATGTTCCGTTGCTAGCGTTTGTTGCCATTTTAAAATGACTCCATTGCAAGCTGCAGTGTTCATTGCAGGGGAGTGCAATTTCATACATATTTCTATTTACATTCAGTATCTTTGGGTATACAAAAGGATGATTTTCCTACTTAATTAAGTAATGTTTGAATAAAAAACTGTGGCAAACTGCGTGCCTGAGTTAGTTAGCTGAGCACATTAATTACATGCTACTTGAAGAAAAGCAGGGACAGAATCTGAAATATTTATGATTTACCGTCTGCTGGGGAGGCATGATTAAGTAGTGTGGTTAAACTAGGAGAAAATTGGTTTTTATGCACACAGTATCCAATAAACTCATTATTAGTCTAATATAATCCAGACTGTCTTGATTCCTATCTGAAGTGCAGGACGGGTGTGCTGCACAAGGTCCCTACTCTGATCGCGCAGTTCTTCGGATGGCAGCCCAGACCAGAGCATGGCACAGCTGCTTTCCTGCCTCATGCCTGGTTCTCCTTAGAACCATTGAATAGAATCATAGAGTCACAGAATCATTATGTTTGGAAAAGACATCGAAGATCATCTAGTCCAACTGTCCACCTGCCAACAAAATTGCCCACTAAACCATGTTCCTTAGTACCACATTGACAAGTTTCTTGGACATCTCCAGGGACAGTGGCTCCACCACCTTCTTGCAGAGCCCATTCCAGTGCCTGGCCACTCTTCTGGAGAAGTTATTCCCTGTATCCAACCTGAACCTCCCCTTGTGCAACTTGAGGCCATTTCCTCTCATCCTATTGCTAATGGATCACTACAGATGAGATTACTTGCTAGCGAATGATTCTGAAGCTGTAAAATTTGATATACAATAATAAATATTCATGCATTTTCTAACAAATTCAGTGAAAGCAGAGATTGTTTTTATGATACTCCTTCCATGCATCCAAACCAGGCGCTGGGGAAGGTTGAGCATGGCTGGATTGCATTTCAGTGTACAGCTGAGAAATCAGCTCTGCTGATCCTGTGTAACTGCAGCTTGTGTTAACAAACTTCAGCTAACTTTAACTAGTTACCTTAGTTTCTCCAGCAGTGTAGCTTGCTAATTTTCTAGCTTGCTAACTCATTAATTCAGTAATATAGCCCACAGCAGTCAGAGGCTGCTGCTATTGAACCCAGGCTGGCTCATTCAAAGCTAACATAAACCTTCTTATGCAACTGACATCCATTTCCTTGTCTGCAGTGGATGTTTAAATATAATTTCAGGAACACAAGCTTGGCCCTGATGATAAAGGGTAAAATTGCTAGGCTATGGTGGAAAGCTATACCATGTCTTTGCAGAGATATGAAAGATTAAAAGTTACATAAGGCTACTGATGTATGAAAATGGGATGAAAGAGGAAGCGTGTCTCACACTTACATACCTTGTGATCTCGACCTGAAAAAGTCATATTAGGAAATATTCTTGAAGTCCTCTAAGTCCAGTCTTATCTGCATAGCCAAGGGGATAAATTAAAGTTAAGTTTTGCTTACTTGGTATCCATTCCATCCATTTTACAGTACATGAATTACAGCATGTGCACCTGGATATTACTCTGGGGCCCACGCAATTTAAGGCAAGTTCTATTTTTATCAGTCTACTTCTTCATTTCCATTTATCTCCTCAATATGAGGGACCGTACAGCAGTTTAAATTCCTGTCTTCACATGACTTTCTCAATTTCTGTATAGCTATTTCAAGCAATACAAAAAGATACTCTCAGCTGTGTTCCAGCATATGTGAACTAGATGGAGACTTGCACAACCTTCTAGTAGTCCTCTGGGGTAAGCTTGGTAAAGAAGGTAATTTTGGATGACACACACTTACAGATGATTACTTTTTGTAAGTTTGAGGAGGAGAGGATCAAGCAGGGAGTAATTCAATGCCAGAACAAGAAAATTAAAATCTGCAAATACATCTGCTGGAACAGTCATACTGGACAGCTTCTGTGGCAGAAGAATTTGTATCAGATTTTAGATGAGGGCAAAGAGGGGCTGCTACTGTAGGAAATTCCAGCAGCAGAGAATGTGAAGTGGTAGTCTAGGTATGGAGCAGACCTGGAAACAAGCAAATAGACAGATCATCTATACCATGATCAGCAATGGACTCAAATAAAAACAGAACTGATGACAGAGCCTTGTTCTTTTTTCTGGATAGAGTTACAGCATCACCAAATGCTGTAGCCAGTGGAGGTATTGCATAGCAGATGGTATAGTATGACCTTTTCTTTAGTCAAGAACAGAGGTGGCATTACTTCCCTGTCTCCTTCTCCCCTCAGGCCTTTTATTCTGGTGGTGTCTACACATAAATTCCAGCTGGGGAAAATGTACCTATGCAATTAACAATTTATTCTAGAGAGAATTTAACTGATGCCTATTAGATTTATTCAAAGCTGGGATTAGAAGCTTAGTAAGAACCAAGTGCATATCTCTTTATCTGTGACAACTGAATTCTGTGAGCATTACACTGATGCTAGCAGTGAAGCAGTGTTCCAGAGAGTGTGCATGGTGTGTCCCGCCTGTATCGAGTGAAGAAGTCATTTTGTGCTTGCTGTGGTCTCTTGTCACTTTTAGTTCACAGTATGCTTTGCAGCCAAAAAGATAAGAAGCACATTTATTTTTAGCTGGCCTTGGCATCCCAGCTTAGAATCCTGTTAATGTTCACCTACATGTTTTCCCTGTTGCTGCTTGATGAGTCTTACAAATAATAAAAATAGGAGAAAGTCACAGTGATCAATCAGTGAGATTGCCAGAGAGAGCCAACTTCCCAAGTCTGTTCCACAATTTATTAGCTCTCTCCAATTAGCAGTTTGCTAATTGGTCACCAGATTATAACAGTCTTCTGCCAGATGCCAGGAAAAATTGTTCCCTCTTCCAGTTTGGGACCTCCAGCGGATTAATGTATTCTCGTGGCACTGCTGTTTGAAACCATGACTGGTAAACAGCCCTTTTATCTGAAGGTCCCAGTCCCTCAACAAGAGCCTCCTTATCATCACAATTTCTGCATAAGAATACATTGATATGAAATACTACAAGCTCTGTAGACTGGCAGCATGCAGTGTAAATGTTTCTAAGCAGAAGAAAGAGATGAACTGACAACACTCTAAGCATATAAAATATTAATTTAAGGCTTAGTATGATACAAAACATAACAGGAGTGATGTTTTTTTCTTTCATTCTTTCTGTGGAAAAAATCAGATACTTTGTGAAAAGGACTCTGATTCAGCAAAGACACAAACCACTTAACAAAAGCAGAAAAAAAAAACCAACCAAAAACAGAGATTCCAGGATAGTCTGCTGCAGATCTAACTGTGTAACTTGGACACAGATCTAACATGAACCTTAAAGTGCAATAGAACAGGAACCTGGAATAAAGAAAAAGCGGTTCCCAATAATTTAGAGAGCAATTGGAAAGTTAGAGAACATATATTACAAAATATTGTCTTGAGTTGCTCTTTTCCATCATGTCCAGATTTCCATCAAGCTGCAGAACAGATCTTTGCCAGGCTGTATGTAATATGCAAGGGACACATTTCACTCCATCAGTATCCTTGGCTGCACGAGGCAAGGTGTTGCCAGAAGGACAAGGAGGTGATCCTTTCCCTGCACTCAGACCTGGTCACGTCTCCCCTGGAGTGCTGTGTCCAATTCTGGGCTCCCATCACAGGAGAGATATGGGCATACTTTCCAATACAGAGCCACCAGGATGAGTCAGGGACTGGAGCAGCTCTCCTGTGAGGGAGGCTGAGATCTGGGCCAGTTCAGCCCAGAGAAGAGGAGGCTTGGGGATCTCATCAGTGTCTATGAATACCTAAAAATAAGGTGCAAAGAGGAGCTCTTTTCTGTGGTGCCCAGTGCCAGGGCAAGAGGACATGGTCATAAAGTGGAACACAGAGGTGCCACCTGAGCACCAGGCTGCACTTCTGCACTGGGTGCCTGAGCACTGGCACAGGCTGCCCAGAGGCTGTGGGTCTCCTCACTGGAGGTATTCAGAAGCCACTTGGCCATGGCGCTGGGCACCCTGCTCTGGGTGTCCCTGCTGGGACAGGGGTGTGGATTTTCACATGAGTCTTTAAAATCACCACTGCCTGCTTATCTCTTGTTTAAACCTTGGGGATAGGAATCTGCAAGGTCAACACAAAGAGCAGCCGAAGGAGGAAGTCTTGTGGCAGCAGGATGGTCCTGTTTTGGCTTAAGGCTGTGGGAATAGGCAGATAATGTTTCAGCACAGAATCTTGAGGGCCACAATGCCTGAAGTGAGACCTTTTGCTTCATTAATCGTGAAATTAATATTAAAGTTAACACCCCTCTGTATGCTAATGAGCTCTCAGGAGAACATGCTGAACATACATAACTATGGTGCTCAACTCTCTTCTCAAATCATGCCAAACATCACCCCAGATAAGGGGCTAGGATATAAGGGAAAGTTTATCTCTGGAGGATTGGAAATGGGGAAGAGAAAGGAAGAGAGACTGAAAGAGAGAAGAGACACGGGAGATAAGAGATAGGAAGCTGCATTCCTCTTCCTCCACCAGGACAGGGACTCCTTCTTGGTAAGCAGTGCACCTCACCTCTTGGTGAAGAGCACCTGGGACAGCACACAGTCTGCTGGTGCCATTATCCTATGTTAGCACTGTTGCAGCTAGTGCATTCATCAACAGCAATCCCAAACCCATTATGTCTGTTGCTTCAATACATCATCCTTCTTTTTAGATGCTTGTGAATGTGTGCAATGAAAGTCTGGGCAAGGGGGAATGCTGGCAGACAGGCATTGCTGAAAATGTCCAGTGAAAATCCTGGGGGACTCTGGCAGAGAGGTATTTTGTCAGTCTGTTCAGTGAAAGCCCTTGGCAGGGGAGCTCTGGCAAGCAGTCAAACTGCTCTTGTTGTGACAGGGGTTGGACCAAATGGCTCCCTGGGGTCCCTTCCAATCTCAGCCATTCTGTGATTATGTGATCAGGTTCTTCAGCTGTATAAGGAATTCCAGAGTTTAAAGGGTGGCAGCTGACCATAAGTTCCTGAAAAGTGGAAGACCACTTAGACAGATGTATTTTTTTTCACATGAAAACAAGGCTGATTCTAGAAATAAAGAAGAGTAATATGCTGGCCATGCAGATTCCCATTACCACTGAGATTACTATTAATTTCACTGCAAACAGGATTAATGCATATTTTTCTTATTTACAGGTTTATAACTGAATGTTTGATCTATTATTCTGGAGAAAGAGAGAAGATCCAGGGAGCCTTGTTCAAGGCTTTAAACAGGGCAGACGTAGATGATATAACCACAGGAGTAATTAGATAAACTGGTTGGTAAAGTACTGAGTGCTCATGAATGTGAGTACAAATCCCAATACTTGCAAGTTAGATTACAAGTTACAAGATAGATTGACATATTGTGTGAACGTAATTTTACAGTGTAGTGATTTTAAAGGCCCAGGTCAAATAAATATTGCAACTAATGCGTAATCTTTAGCGACAATATTTACACTCTTAAAGTTTATTATAAAAGTTTGCAGCTCTGAAAGCAGAAACATGAATATTTCCTACCACAGTCATTTATGTGACTGTAATGTGGGTGTAAAACATGATTAAATCAAAGCAAAAAATAATCAAGCCCAATGAATTCATTTCCAAGGAACAATGCACAAGCCAAATTGCAGTGGATTAGTTCTCTGTGCTTCGAATGAAAACATAGCTGACTGTCTAGAATATTTTTACTGTTATTTGTTGTTATGCATATTATAGTAGGAGAGCAGGGAATTCTAAGCGGCTGGAGGTGGATGATTAGTCTTTATTCAATTCTTTGAATCTGACGAAGTTCATTCATGAGCGTTCTTTGTGGAGGATGGAAGGAAGTACTGGTTAGCTAACAAGCTAAGCCAGTTCAATTTTAATGATTAGCTGTGGCATTTTCTGCTTCTAAAAAATTAATGTTGCTGTTTTATGTGGTATAGATATGGCATAGGCATATCCAGACATAATGAAACTGAATGGTTAGTTCAGACATGTTATGCATCAGGCCAGCCATGCTAATAACTATTGAAACTGACAGTTCACTTTGTAAGATCCAGTTACTGTTAACTTTGTAAAATCTTAATCGTATGGGATGAAATATCCCATGCTGCATGATGGTATAATCCATGCATTTTAAGAAATGCTGTTTTGATCAGATTAAAAGAGACCTGAGATATTTCTTCAAAATGTCCCTCTAGCAGAGTAGTTTCTTGACTACTTTTTGTGTAATCAAGCCTAATTAAGCAAAAGCAGCACTGCTACATGCCTTAATGGTAACCAACACTGTACTGATAACTGTAGCTGTGGATGTACGTTGCCTGTGTAACAGAGACATTATTTACCAAACGGTTGCTTCCTACAAAACCGGGAAAGCATACTGTGCCATCTAGATAAAGTTCTCAACCTATATCCAGACAAACCAGCTTGACCAGTGCTTCTTTACTGGCAATTCCTATTGGCACTAATAGAAGTTCATTTCAGAAGGAGCCCTGTCCTTCCTGAGATGCAGCACAGCAGGGCAATGGTTATTCGTCTCCCAGAGGGGTGCTGGTAAGGGCATCGTAGCTCTGTCACACTGAAGGATGTGCTGAAGAGACATCTGAGGCACTACTGACACGACACGGTATCATCCTACTAGTCAGCTGGTGTCTTTTTTTTGGGGGGGGGAGGGCTGTGAAAATATATCAAGAAAAAGAACAGAGAAGGTTGTGGGGAAGAAAGAGTCTTTACTCTTCAAGAAAAAACGAGTCAATTGCTTCCTCTTATACCAAGTTTACAGTTTGTCCCTTGTTTTCATTGTGACTATTGTTTGTGTAGTCCAAGCCTAGTGCAAGGAAACTGGGTAATCCCTGCATCTAACAACTCACGCATTCTCATCTCACTGGTAGACAGTCCCTACCTTTGGGTAGGGAGCTGGGATTTCGTAGGGAGCTGGGATTTCTTAGAAAGAAGCCTTAGTATCAAAGATATGGCTTTGCAAGTCCTATGAAAATCTGACATTTATCCAAATTATGAGACTTTGTAGAATGGCATTTTATGTGTTTGATAGAGACACGTGAGACTTTGGAGTATCCCATGCTCAGATAAATCTCTCATGCATGACTAGACTGTGTAGATGCCATTTAGAGAGAAATAGTAGGCATGAACCCGAACTACACTGTTGAAGAATCTTCCCTGTGAAGAACCTTCCCTATCTTCCACAGCTTATGCTGTGTTTGGTAAGGAAGCTGAGAGCAGTCACTAATCTTTCAGTGATCCTCTCATCCCTTGCTGACATTTAATCAGCATGAAAGAAAAAAACATCTGATTTAAACAGGAAAAAAAAAAAAGGCAAGAGATTGGAGCAAGAAAATGAGGGAAGTTGAGATGGGAAGGGCAAGCTGGGTAAAGAGTGGGCAACCAGGAGGAGTGGGGGGTAATGAAAAAATTTAAGGCAGGAAACAGAAGTTTAACTGCAAGGGTGTTTGGGAACCTGCTTTAAGTAATGGAAGAAGAAAGGACTCATTGAGTCATGCCAGAAATCTGAGTATTTCAACACTAGATTGACTAAACATAAAATAGATATTATCATAAAATTATTGCTACAGTCTACTTTAATCCTATTTCAGGTCTGAGCTAAGTCATGCCAGTTCATGCCCTATTTTACACTAGTACAATACGTATCTGGGTTGAAACAGCTATTTCTGGGCGTACACAAGTCTGTAATTTGATGTCAAATTGGTGTTAAACTGGTCTGCTTTGAACTTATTTTTCTTCTTTCATTAATAATCCTGATATACTTGATAAACAAGAATTCTCTACCAGTGTTAACTCTGCAGCTGGCATACACTCTACCATTTTACAGGTGAAGAAAATCAGTCAGGTGAGTCAGGCAATTTGCTTTAGGGAGAGCGCAATGAATCAGTCAATGAGCCAGGAATGTAAATTCAGGAGTTTCTGACCTCTTGCTTTTTTTTCTAGAAATTCCAACACTTGCTTCCTGCTATATTTTATCCAGTTACAGTACAAAGATAACAAGCCTGCTTTTCTTGTTTAATGTGTTCATAGCTCCTACTGTTAATTGGAGTTATATTCAAGCTGTGATGAGTCAACAGTCCTCCCATCTTTAAGAGCAAACACAGCTTACTGGTTACTGTTGGTGAATACTTCTTATCTGTACATTTGTTTTCTGTGTTGCTCAAAACCATGCTAAGAATCATCCTCTTTGCTTTGTCTGCATCCTAGAGGGGGAAAAAAAAAAGAGCACATTGGCGCCAGAAAATTCTTAAAGTGAACAAAAGGACAGGCTCATTGTTAGTATGCACACACAAGTGCATCACACTTACAGAAATGTGGAATGGGGGTGGGAACTGTAGGAACAAGAGACAAACATGAAAGGCGAGAGGATGAGAAGGCTGGACTTGCATGTTAATAAGAACTCTCATTTAACTGGGAATTTCCTATCTCTACAGTGCTCTTTTTCCACCATGCATTGTTTTTTTCTCCCTTCGTCTTACATGTTATTTCTTATCTGTTCCATTCTGCCTAAAAGCAGCATACAATTAGTTAATATCCCGATTTCTGAGCAAGTGACAGCATGCTACCACACACTGGGAAAAGTAATGCTGAGAAGAACTGGTACAGTAATCAGGGCAAAAGCTTCCAACATCCTTCTGCTGAAGGAAGAGTTTTGAATTACTCTCAGAAAGCAGGCTATCATGTTTTCAGGATCGCTACTATTCCGCACAAATGCATTCCATTCATATCTGAGAAGTAAATGTTTTCTTGTGTAAGAGGGATATTTCAAAACTGAATGAAAAGGAAACAAACCAAACATCTGTGGGGTGTCAGACGTCTGATGCGAATAACATTAAAGAGGTGAAAACACCATTCCATAATTTAATATTTTTTCTTCCCACTCCCCACCCCCCCCCAACCCCCCCCCATACTTGCACCTAAGAGCACATAAATCTGTTGTTCTTCTTTTCTGGGTAGGTCATATCACCTAAATCTCATCTTGCCCTTCCCTACTGTGCATGAGGCCCACAGTAATCCTTGTAATAGAACAGACACCTGTTCCAATATTATGTTCAAAGAGAGACAGCCAGAAACAACGGCATCCTGCCCTAGATAACCATTCTTTACGTTGTTTATTGATTTTATAAATGCACTGTTTTACTTTTTAGTCTATATTCTCTCTTGATTCATCATTAATTTTTGACAAAGGTAAGTTACATACAATAAGAGGCATACTGAGATAAGGATGGAGAAAATCACAGAATTAATGGATTCAAATAAAGATAATTCAGTGTAGATCCACTTGTAACAACACATCTTGAATTCTTTCTGCAATTTTCTGCTCACAGCTTGGGTTGTCAGGGTGGTACATTCTCAAGAGTCTGAGGAATACTGTTTCTTTTCTTTATTTCTTCTTTCTTTTTTTCTGAAATACATTTAGCTTCTACTTAGTTTACTCTCCAATTTACTTAATTGCACATGGTAATCCTCTCAATATATACATACAGAGTCTCAGTGGATTTCTGCAGTCCTGCCTGAGCATTATCTGAGTGGCTTTTCAGAGTAAAAAAAAAATCACAACAAAAATCAGTAAGAATACAATCATAAAATATGTGCCCATTGAATAGAAAGAGATTGACTGTGTGGAATACACCCACCTGGTCCTACCATAATCCTTTCTCTGTGTGCTAACAGATTGTTCCCAAGCCCTGATTATGTTGCTGACATTATGCTCATGAGGGAAATTCCTTCCCGACTCCAGATTCGGTGAATTTTTAACCCTGCTGATGTAAGCAAAGCACACTGTAGTTATCTAAGACCCAATTTTCCAATCAGTTCTACGTACAAATCTCCTACTGAGGTAAACAGAATTGTACACGAGTAGATGAGAAAAAGATTGAGACCCTAATACGATTTCTGCTTTACAGCTAAACCTAAGAGATAACTTTAAGCCAGCATTGCTTAACATAATAAAACCAGTCTCACCATTTTCTCCATCATCAGCTGCTTGTTTCTACCATCGTCTGTACAGGCACAAGTATTCATGCAAAGGCACAGCCGAACCAATGGAGCTAAAATTAACCTAGAAACAAAGGGTAGATATATAACCTTCTTTCTAACATTCAACTACTATTAATTTTCATGCATCTATACTTTTTGAGTAGGAAGACTTCAAAATTTCAGTATAGTCTTCACTTGCTTTATCATCACACTGAACTATCACTAAAAGACTGACCACAGAAAGGAAAACGTGTCATGTACCAACATTGCACGGTAGCCAAGTAGTACATTATGTTGGAATATATTTTTTGTCTTTCCTTATGATGGAGGATGGAAAACAGATTTTTTTTTTTAAATTTAGAAACACAGCTGTGGTGCCTCGTGTTGGCAGCGGAGAGCTGAAGATTAGGACTTCATGGTCCTATTGTTTTCTGTTCACTGGGCTCTCCAGCCAGACAAAAAAAGCATTATATATTGTGGTCTGCCCTCTCTGAGCTCTCTAGCTTTGTATTTCTCTCCCTGTCCCATTCCTGCACTGAACTAACCGTTCGATTTTCTGTCTAGTTGAAATCTCTATGATCCAATTACTTAAGATGCCTGATTACTGCTTCCCTTCACTCTCACAAGACCTCGACTACAGCTCTTTTTAGATCTTCATCCTTGCGGACTCTTTGTTTTGGCGTTTAGGGAGGCAGCTCTCTTGAAATTTAGTGACTGCTCGCTGTTAGCGTTCGTTATCGTGCCTTTGAGTTCCAGTCCCACGTGAAGATAGGTGAGAAGACGCACAACCCTCATGCTCAGACTGAAGCTTTCAGCGTGACCCAAATCACATTCTGCATTAAGCATCATTACAAATTACGACTGCACCAAATTTCAAAGTCACAACAAGTGTCAAAAATCGAGCCCCGCAGAAATAAGTGCCAGCTTTCAACAGGGCAGATCTGAGCGGAACCTGGCATCGTCGGCACCACGATACTGCATTGCTGGCGTGGTCTGCGGGAAGAAATATCGCTGCAGAATTGTCTCTCGTGACAAATAACTTAGTGAGAATCAGAACGAAGGACACCTAACTTCCCTGGATTTGCCCTGAGGTTAATTGCTTCTGGCACCTGACCCCAGTCTCACCATAAGCCAAAGCCGACCGAGCTCCGGGCGCCTGCTGGGGGCGGGCGGACACCCGCACGGCCACCGGGCGCGGCGCCTCACTGCGCTGCCACAGCGGGCACTGCCGGGGGCGCCGCGGCGGGCGGGAGGAACGCCCAGCAGCCGCTCACCGAACCGACACAGCCGCCGCACGGCCACCCCAGCGGGCCCCTGGAGGAGGGTGAGGACTGCCCCAGGCCTGCTGCGATATGGAGCAGTTCCTGCCCTCCCTGCGTGCTTCGGGGGCCGTACAGAACGGGACTGGGAGCGTGCGCGGAGGCCACCACCCCTCAGAACAGAACCCCTTTGTGAAGTACACACAAAACAAGTTAAGCGAAGCTCAACAGTTCCTGCCGTGGGGCCGGTCCCTCTGCCAGGACAGCCGGCACCGCACGACGCACACGCCACCCCTCAGGTGCGCGCCCGCCACCTGCCACCGCCCCGCCCCGCTCCCGCCTTTCCGGCCTCAGCACCGCCACCAAAGCCGCGCCTGCGCACTGTGCGGCGGCGCGGAGCGGAGGTGCCGCTGCTGCCGGCCGGTGCCCGGCGCGCGGACGCGGCGCGGCAAGCGAGCAGGCGGGGCGGGGCAGAGCCGGGCCGGGCACGGCTGGGTTGGGCTGGGAGAGACGGGAGCGGCGCCGGCGCGGGCCCGGCGGGAGCGTGCGGCTCGATGAACTCGCGCAAAGGTACCGCGGCGGGATGTGGGGGGCGGGCGCGGGGGGCTGCGCGGCCACCCTAACGCCGGCTCCGGTTGTTCTCCTCTCGGCAGTGCTGGCCCTGCAGGCCCGCAGGCGGCGTCCGAAGCAGCCCGCGGCGGCCGGCAGGAGGGACAAGCACCCGCCGTCCCACAAAAAGTGAGTACGGAGCGTCCGGGCCGCCGGGACGGAGCCTCCCTGCCCCCGGCTGCTCCCCGCGCCCCTCCCGCTCCGCTTCCCGCCCCGTAACGTCCCGCCCGCACCGCTCGGGACCGCGCCCGGCGCAGGGCTCGGCACCCGCACGGCGCTGCCCCGCACGGCGCCGCTCCGCCGCCGCCCCCCTCCCGCCGCGCTCGGCGCTCCGCGGTCCGTCCCTCAGCTGGCCGCGCTGTCCGGCTGCGGGCGGCCCGCCGTGCCGGTGCCGCGGGACCTCTGTTGCCTGGGGGCGCGTCCTGCCCTGGAAATGGGACGTCGGCATCTTCAGACCCCGTTGGTTCCGTAGAAACGGGCACAAGTCTGTGTTTGCTTCCCTGCCTCCCTGTAACCCTTTACATTCCTGTCGTTCTCCACCTTTTCTCGTTCTCGGATACGGCTTTTACTGAGCGTTCAGGAGCGCTCCCACATCTCTGTAGTGCTCCGCTGCCCAGGATGCTGCCGCTCTAATCCCTGGTTTGTGTCTGCTCCCCGTAGGATCGCACACTTCTTTCTCTAGCTTTAACTGTACTTTGCTCAACGAGGCCCTATTGGTGACCCAGTATGTGTGCTCTCCTCTCTTGACTTTGCTTTTGTTTCATGGAGGTCCTGCTTTGCTTCCCAGTGTCCGTACGCCCCTCAGAACCGGGGAGCTGGATGTGATGGGTGGGCACGTGTGTGTGAGGGGGGTAAAGAAGTGGCCTTGTGGTGCAGTGTGTAATTCGGAGGGGGGCGCCTTTCCTTTTCTATTTCTGTGGGAAGAAAGAATAAGTTACCTCCGATCCGGGTGTTTGTTTCCTTAGAAATGCTCAGCAGTCTTTTTTATCTCCCTTTGAGATGGGTAAAACCCCCATAGGATGGAATTCCGTTACAGTGATCGTTGGCCTTTAATGGTTATCTGCCGCCTACATCCTGTTCTGCTGGTGCTTTTTTTGTCCAGTGGCGTGCAAAAGCCACGCTTTGCTTTCAGCTGTGTGAAGCTGGAATTGCTGCAATGGAAGTAAACCTTGTGCACAGGAGGCACGGTGTTGGGATTGGTTCCGTTGTTTCCCAATGCCTTTCGGAATGTCGGTCTGTAACATTATGTAGATTTGTTTTGCCATTTTGAAAACACAATTATCTCCTATTCTGTAGGAACCGTAGGTTCAGAATTGCATTTGCAGCCTTTGGATGAGCCTTAACCACAAGCTTCTTAATGTTTGTTCTAGTTAGATGATTGCATTTTTTTTTAACCAGAGCTGCCTTGGGATGCCTTGCTGAATGAGTTTGTCAAAAGTTTGCTTTAGCAGCCACGTTAGTAAGCACAGAACTGGTGCTCTTTTAGTTAGAAGAAGCTGGCTGCTGCTTCGTCATGGAGCACGGCCGGCTGCTGGCCGGCTGCCATCCTGAGTCGGCAGTTCCAGCTGCGGTGGCCCAGTCTGTTCAGTTGCCTCGGGAAACGGTGGTTTTGCTGTGGCAGACAGCGGAGCCGTTGCTTCTTTTCTGCTACGTTTCTCTTTTCTTCTTCAAACTGCTCTTGTACTATTGAGACCTACTCTGTTTTATGCTTCTTGGGAAATGTCTTGTGAGAATTCAAGCGTCGTATACGGCGAAATAGTTGAGGACCCCAAAGTGAAGTGAGGGGAAAAAAATGTTGACAGAAGTGTCAGGTTTGTTCAGTTCTTATCCTTGCTTTCAATGCAACGGCTGCTGCACGTACTGTTGTGCCGGAGCTGCAGTTATCCGATACGCATCAAATGCGTTGGAGCTGCAAATGAAAATGTTGTTTTGGGGGTGGAAATTCTGTAACGTACATTCCTTGTAGCAAATTACATAATTATGAATTACTCAGTTTCAAACCAAAAGCAGGGTTTTTTTTTTTCTTTTTTTTTCTGAACCGTAGTTCTTAGGCATGCCCTTCTGTTGAGTTGTAGCTTTATAGAGCGACTTCCATTGTTGCTGGTAACAATGTGCTTCAAAGGAGCTGCAGGATTCCTCCTCTAGAATTGGCAAGAGGAGCTACATCGCATTGTAACTTACTTGCAGGCTTTTGTTTGAATGGTATTAGGATGATGGCACAAGAAGTAAAAAAAACTGCAGTGCTCTTTGATGCTGAATGGCCTTTTGTCTGTTATGACCTTGATTGCCTTGGAGGGCTGTGAAATCAGTCCCGGGACTACTCAGTATCGACCCCTAAGTCAGTGGTGAGAGCTGGTGGAGATGAACCCAGATGCTTTTGTAATAGAGTGGAAAAAGTGAGAGTAGAAGGTAAATGACCTGTGTTTTGAAGAGAAATTTGTCTTGAATCAAGACTATACCTAAAACTAGGTGTAGTAATAGGAATTACAAATTAGACACCTGGGGAATCACCAACGACCCAAAGCTTAATGAGTGAGCACTGAGTTCTGCATGTGGGATGGAGCACCCCTGTCTCTAAGTACTGACTGGGGGATGAGAGGCAGGAGAGCAGCCCTATGGAAAGGGATCTGTGGGTTCTGGCTGATGGTAAGTTGAGCATGAGCCAAAGTGTGTTTTGGCAGCCTAAAGGGCTGATGATACCCTGGGGTGCACCAGGCCCAGCACTGCCTGAGGGTGAGGGCACAGCTTGTCCTGCTCTGCTCTGCACGGCCTCACCTCCTGCACTGGGTGCAGTGTGGGTGCCACAACATCAGAGGGACAGACAGCTATTAGACAGCGTCCAAAGGAGGGATATGAAGGGTGGGGAAGGGTCTGGAGAGGAAGACATATAAGAAGCAGCTGAGGTCCCTGTGCTTGCTCAGCCCAGAGCAGAGGAGCTGAGGGGAGGCCTCATGGTGGCTTAACCTTCCTGTTTCTATCAAATTTTCATAAGATTTCATTAAGCTACCTGTACCACAGGGCTGCACCTGTCTGTCAGTTGTGGTTACTTGTCCATTTAGCGTATGTAGGCTTTGGGTATTTAATGTTGTACTTTCTTGAAGAGAGCAGCATTCAGAAAGATCTGGCTGAAAGAAACAAAGTTGATATAGTTAGTTATCTAGTTATAATAGTTATCTAACTACAATACTAACATTTTTTTAAAGAGTAATTTCATAGATTGATTATAAAAACTTGAGTAGAAGATGCAATGTGTTTGAACTTGAGTAGCTGAGTCAGTCTAATGTTCACCTTTGTAATGTGATAATAAAACAGATACCAGACTTCTTGTGAAATCCAATCGAATCTGAAGTAGGTGTCAATGTAAACTAGCATGTGTGTATTACTAGACTAGGTATGTTCATTCATTTTTTGAACTCCTGGTGTAACATACAAAGAAAACATCTCACATCTCTAATAAATCTGATTTCTGAAATGGGAATGGCTCCAGAGTTTCTCATATGCTGAAAAGATCCATTTGCAGAGTTGTGTGCTAAAAGTAGTTATTGTCATATAAGCCTCAGCACATCCATTATCTTACAAATGTCAAGATTCGTGCCTTTTTGAATAAGCAGAGACTGTAGAACCTGAGGCTTTAATCTCATCTGTAGTACTTACATTTGATGAAATAACATTTCTATTGAATAGAAAGAGTGTAGTTCAGCACAAAACTATTAAACAAGAGTGCCTTAGTTGGGGAGGGAAAATGACTGCATTTTCTGCTTTGGATTGTACTGAGATGGGTGGTTAGGGTGTAATTTCATAACAAAGGACAGGGCCACTCCTTCTGCAGCTCGTTTTTGTTTTGTTTAACTTTTACTTACTGTAACTATAGAGTAGGATGGTAATAAATTTTATGGGCAAGTCCTGGTTGTGGATTTTGAAATAGAAAGTCTTCCTTTTTTTTTTTTTTTTTTTAGTTAAGATGAATACAGCCTGGAAGTTATTGTCATCTATTTTTAAACCAAGGTTTGTAGATATATGGCAATTTTTAGTGAATGAATGAGAATGTCAGATTGTATCGTAAGTTTAATTTTGTTTGACAAAAATAATATGATGGTGCAGTGTTTAGTTTTGGATAACCTAAATTCTTTCCTTTTTGTTAGTGTGCGAGAACTCATTCCTATTGTTTGGCTTCTTGATGGTGTCCTAAATATCCTCTGACCATTTTAATGATTTATTGTGTGGGGAGGGGAAAAATGGTTGGAGGATGCACAAACTATTCTTTCTGGTAGCCACAGATTGTCTTGACATAGGACAGAAGTAAAACTTGGAAAGAAACTTGTTCTCACAGCTGTGCTAGATATGCAGCTCTTTTGTTGCTGTCATACAGCATGATGTTTCTCAGTTAGAGTTCGTATTCAATCTCAGGCATTTTCTGCAATAGAAAGTGTAGTAGAAGTGTGCGTATCAAGCAAAGCTAGATATTCCATTCAAGTAGAAGTGAAAGCACTAAATGAAATCATTGCATCAGATCAAATGATCTCAGTTTCCTCACTTAGAGGAGAAATGCTGGTCCTGCCGAGGAGAGACAAGACATTTGTGTTATTAATTTATTCCTTAGGATTTTGTATTCAAAGCTGATTTTTGTTCAAAATTTCATTTATGTTTTTAACAAGTTGCTGTCTTCAGTATTGTGTTTTCAGAGAGCAAGCTAGAAGCGGTCTTAACCAATGGACCAAGGGGCAGCAGTGCAAACTACACATGCTGCTTGTAATCATACCTGTGCTTGGAGTGTATTCACTACATGCTGGTCTATTTGCCTTCGTAAGGCCTGCAGTAAAAGAGTAAATCTATATAAGAGTAAATCTACTGCAAACTGTTTTTCTTTGGTCTCTGGCTGTGATTGCCTAAGAGGAGGACAGTGAGCTGCAAAACCTACCTAGCTTCCTTTTCCTGCTTCCCCTTGAAAGTGAATATACTACTAGAAAATATTACTAGATCTTAAAATCATCTGCTGTTTGGACTCTGTATACACAAATGTGTACAAGATAATGTATGTAGAACTTTAAAACTATTTTAGTCCTTCTTTGAAGGAAGCCTGGGTCAAGATATGGATGAGGAAGACTAGATAGTTGGTGTCAGGAAGTTACCAAAGTTTTAGTGCTTCCTGAAATGTTTGTTTTGCTTAGACAAAATCATTGCTGTGACAACTAAGTTGTTTTTCTTAAGAGTATCATTTGTCAGATAGTTTCCGTGCACATAGGTGTTCGTTTGCTGGATGGGTTCTGTTAGCTGACCCAAGGCTCCCTGTATGCCTCTGAGGATTCCTGTAGGAGAATGACCATACGTTCTCAGAGTTGGAGGCAGTCTTGTATCTACCCCTCAGTTGAGATGTGTTCAGGGGCTGAGTGTAAATGGTGACTTAAAACATACTGTCAGGTACCCCTTTGTGCTTGTTGACACAAGCCTGCCCCAAAAAAGCTCTCACAAAGGAAACTTTTCCCTTGAAGAACACTTCTGTGTTGTACCTCACCATTTTTGTAGTGCTTTAAAGCTTTCTCAAGTTCAGAAATAGAACAGCGAATCCCTTCTATTGATAGAGGTGTCATCCCCTCTGAAGGATCTGAAACATGATTTTATGCTTTTCTTAAGCAGTGCACGTAGCTGTAGGTTCCTGAAAAAATTTCAGTGTGTAATGTACTTCTAACACAAGCTTGAGACAGACTTTTACATCCTGACGTGTTGAATTGTATTGAGAGAAATGCTGCTAAAGAGGGCTGGTCAATTAAAATCGGTTTTGGCTCTGTATGGTTCTCAGGGTGGTAGCTTTCTGTCCTGGATGGTGTGTTATAAAACCAAGACTATCATTTGGATTCAGAATTTGAGAGTGGGCCATGTATTTTTGTTTGTTTGTTTTGGGTCTCGGAATGGTTCAGCGAAGACTGTCAGAGATGGCAGTGTTCATTTTTAAGTTGCTTTTAAAGAGGACTAGGAAAGATTCAGAAGGATCGTACCCCAAGTTATGCCAATATCTAATGAAAGCAGGTGAGGTGATCTCAGTCCTGTACAGAAAGAAAAAATGTATAGGGTGGTTAATAGTGAAAACATAGTTCTATAGCAGTTGGATTCATAATCACTTCATTTTCTTAATGGGTACAGTTGTAATTCTGTCCAACTCGCACCTTTGTAATATAGCCTGCATTATAGTAAGCAATAACTTATTCTGTTATTGATTCTGTTTCACTGTGGAGAATTTGGTATTGGGGCCCTATTTTGTTAGGCAGTTAAAAAAAAAAAAGGAAAAGATTTGAAGCAAAAGAATTGTCTTTACACTTCCCAGTGTTCATATCTTTAAAATACCATTGGCTTTCCTGTATTTGAAATGATAATCCTCGCTTTCTGTTTTTTCTGTCTGTACTTTTTTGTTTTTATGACTCTCACCTTTGCTTTCTTATTTCTCCCTTTTTATTCAGCTGTCGTGTTGTAGCATGTTGTAAGCAGAACGGCCAGGTAGTATTCTTCCTCTTGTGCCCCCTTCTGTACATCAGTAACACATCCTTTAGGATGAACTCTGATGTTAGAAACTATTGTGTTTGGATGGTTTCCTGATCATATATATGGAGAACAGACTGGAAAGATAAACATAACGTAGTAAAGCACACATGACGGAGAGTATTTACAGCAATCTGTGTCTGTTGAAGTGGAAATTAACCATAGAGAAAGGTTTTGTATTTAACAGAAGACATTGTGAGTAAGTTTTGGGCTGAAAAGATGGTCAAGTAAATTTCAAAGTGAACCTCTGTCAATGTAGGAACTTTTTTGAGTTAACTGTGTACCATTTTTAGGTTAGTCTGTGTATTTGGCAATCCCGTGATTAAAAATATTGTGTAAGTTTAAATACTATGGTTTAGTTCTGTCCAGCAAATCAACTGGCATATTTTTAACTTCTGTCTGAAGTCCTGTGTAATGAAGTCATGTTCTGGGGAGTCCCTGGGTGTTAATGCTAAAGGAATGTTATCTTGGGTTTGTCGGTTAAAGACAAACCATAGAACTGACTCCTGTGGGATGTTTCTTGATAGTGTTGATGCCTTACTATTTTTCCTCAACTCTAAAGCTAGTCAATTCCAAGTCAATAATTCAAATGTAGGAGGCTAAAAGAATCAAGGGCTTCAATTGCCTTCAGCTATTGTCAATGCTTTGTTTGCAGTTTTTGAAAATGGAAGTGAGAATTCCATAGTTAAATGTCAATTATATTTTCCTATCCCTGAGGAAAAAGCTTTAATATTTCTATTGCTTTTTGCTGAGATGGAGGTCAGAACTGTCTAGGTGCAATATCTGTCTTAAATTCTGATATTAAATTCAGCTGTTACTAATTTTGAAACTGTTCTAAAACGACGCTGTTCTTGTATTCTTGGTTCTAAATAAAATTCTCTCCGGGGACGTGTTTGTTTTCTTTCTTCATTGATCTGTTTCTTCTATTTTCTCTCCTCCTTCTCCCCAGTTATTTCTCTACTTGATTGTTGTTCCCCCACTTGCTGTCCTCCTGCTGTTGTCACGTATGGGTGACATTATTCACTCTGGGACATCCGTGTTGGTTTGTATGAAGTAATAAGTGATCAGTTTTCTAGGTAGCTGCACTGAGTTTGCAGATGTTTGGCTGCGGTGCCCCTGTGACCGGCTGCCTGGGAGGTTGTGGTGAGAAGAGGAAATGCATAACTGAGCTGTGTCGGCAGGGCAGCGCATGCACTCAGCAGAACAGGATGCCTCCTTCCTCCTCTAGCCTGTGTAAGGAAGAAGCAGCTATTTGCTCTCCAGAGCTGCTTTTGGTTTGGGACTGGATAGCGATAGGACAAGGGGGAATGGTTTTAGACTGGGACAGGGGAGGTTTAGGTTAGATATCAGGAGGAAGTTATTCACACAGAGGGTGGTGATGCACTGGAACAGGTTGCCCAAGGAGGCTGTGGATGCCCCATCCCTGGAGGCATTCAAGGCCAGGCTGGATGTGGCTCTTGAGCAGCCTGGTCTGGTGGTTGGTGACCCTGCACATAGCAGGGGGGTTGAAACTAGATGATCTTTGAGGTCCTTTTCAACCCAGGCCATTCTATGACTTCTCTGCTTGAAATGTTTGTGAAAGATTCAGGTGTAAAGTTTTGAATTCTTTTTGGGCAGCTTCAAAAGCTTAGGCTGCGACCTGGGTTTGTCCTGCTGAGCTGCGGGCAATGAAGCAGGCTGAGTTTGTGCTGTTGAACAGCAGGGAGCTCTGGAACTACATGAAGACAACAAGTTTTATTTCTCTCTTATTTCACTCTTGGGAGTGACCAGTGATTGCTGACTGCCTTTGGGTATTTTGAGATCGTGTATCCTGCAGAAAGAAAACTCAATCCCTGAAGAAAATGAGGCATTACGATCCACGTAGAAAGTAATCAAAAGAATGCCTGTTAAGTGCAGCTGAGAGGGTAGGTTAGAGAGATACACAGCAAATCAACTATATTTAAACAAGACAAATCAGAGGAGCTATTATATAGTAAGACAAATGAACTTGTACTTCTGTTTGAAAAGGGGCTAGTGATACACAGCCTTGGAGGTGTGATGAACAGGAAGTGATGTTGGGAGCAAGCTTTGCAGTGCAGAGTACTGAAGTAGAAGAAGTGAGCTTTATCTTAAAACACAGAGTGAAACACGTCAAGCATGAGCTGCCTCAAAAAGTTGTCTTTATGGATTGAAATTCCATGGCTACTTGAAAGAAATATCGTGTTAGGGATCTTTCTGACCAACTGTGCAAGGGAAAGTTTAATAGAGCAAAATGTCTGATTCCAGATATAACTGTTGAAAAGCACTAATGTAAGAGCAGGCTAATTTTAAAACAGTGAAAGTGTAAAATGGTGGAGGCATTTAGGAACCATTTAAATACGCAAAGTAAGAAGCCTGAATAGAAGAGATTTGCACGACTTCTTTTCTTGCACAACTTTTAATATTTGAGAGCTAATTATAAATATTTTTAAACAAGTTATGTGACTGCTTAAATAGTTCTTGATATTTATGCTTATGTCACATGGTTCTCATCTTACCGTCTCAAGAATGGTGCAGTAGAACAATGAAATTGGTGAAAGGAGGAGATAGCAAAGGTGATCAAGGGGATTGGACAGCTTCATTTATGACTGGTGCTTTTCAGACACGTAAACGTGGTTAAGGGATGTCTTGTGGTTGTGCCTGAAAAGTTATAACTGGTATAGAATGTGGATTACATACAGCTTGTCAGTGATATCTGGAGAGTGACTTTCATGCGAAGATTTTAGTTTTTTCTAAATACAGCATGAACAGTAGAGTGACTCTTAGCCATATGCTGCAGAGGCCAAGCTGTAATGAGTGTAAGAAGGGGAGAACTGTAGGACCATCAGTAGTTCTTAGGTATACTGTAGTAGAGGTGCAGTCTGACTTTCCCAGCAGGTGTTTGCTGAAGCAGTCATGGAAGTTTTTTCTAACTTAAAGACACTTCTGCACTTATTTCTGAATAAGTTTCTGGCACCTAGCAGTATGATACTGGCCTGGATGGGCATTTGATCTGAATTAGTGTGGCAGCTCTTTGATTTGTAAGACCTCCTCAGAAGCTTACTTGCAACATCTGACAGCACCTGTGACCAGTATCCGTAAGTCCAGATGCAAAAAGGCTGGTGTTATCTAACATGCTGTTTCCATAAGGGGGGGAGAAGCTGTGAAACTGAAGTTAACTACTAACTCATATTCTGCATTGAATGAGTAGAATATATATATTTGAAAAGAGCATTTGTGAACCCCAGTAATCCAGGGTAAAGAAGAAGGAGCTGCAGGCATGCCTCCTTAGCCAAGGAGTACAACATGCTGAAGGAATGGGAGTGCTGGAAATGCTCCTTTTCTCATAGACTTCGATGCCATCTGCAGGTCTGAGTGTGATGGCGAGGTGAGGCTGGGGCTTCAAACCGTCAGTGTGTTTGCCTCTGTTGCTCTGAACAGCTAGCTCTGTTTTAAAGCTCTGGTTCTCATGGTTACACAGTGGCTCGGTAATTCACTCGCCTGAGAAACAGGAGTTAAGATGCCTGAGGAATTTCAATCTTGTTACTTCAGCCTTCCTTGTGTGTCAGTCACAGGATTACAGGCTGTGCTGGGCTTTGGGCTCTGGGAAGGACAATAGCTTTACATCTCTCCTGAATAAGCAAGAGCAAAAGACTGATGGAGGTAGAGGACAAGTGATTAAAAGGGAGGCTTTGCTCTTGAAGTTTTCTAATATACAGGCATCATTTTGCTGTCTGGTTGTGGCCATGGAACTCTGAGTTGCAAAATGAAGGTAATGATTTGGTCTGACTGAGTGTATTCAGATGGTTGAAGTCTTTTTTTTTTCTTATTAGCACAGCAGTTGTACTTCAGCATTTTATGAAACAGGGAGTCCTGAGGGGATCAGAAACTTACACTTCTTTCAGGTTCCCTTTTGTGGCGCCACAAGGCACAGTATGACAGATCCAAGAATCTCTTCCCAGATGGGAATGGTTTAAAAATCTTAGCAGTGTCAGGGAAACTTGAAAGGGAGCAGCAGCTTTGTGATACTGTTATGAGATCTAGGTCAAAGGAATAAGAATGATCTTTGCAGATAAGAGTAGCTAAAATCATTTTACCTCTGTTGTCTTGTCTTCTAAGGCAGTCCTGTTGCTTGAGGCTATGTGTGTTGTATATTAGCAGCACAGGTTGGTTTCTGCATCTCATGATGCCAGTCCTGGACTTCAATAGCATTCAACTAGAATTTGATTAAGAGCTTTGCTTCTTTTTTTTCTAATGTAAATTAGAGATTCTCATATACTTGGTGTTTCACAGAAATGCTTGCTCTGTATCAGCTTGTAAATCACGCAGTGTCAACAGTCTTGAGAAGATAACACAGCGGTTTTGGTAGGTGCTTCCAGCATTGTGTGTTTTATGGAGTCGCTCTTTAATCGGGGACTGGCAGTCTTGGGAACAGGGAGTTAAGTCACAGTCAAGGCTCTAAGCAAAGTTGGATGTGAAAGCACTGTGTGAATATCAAGTTGACTTAAGATGTGAGGCTGAGGCTGCCAAATTTTTAATTCACCAGATACTTGTTCAATAACTACTTTGATATTTAATATGGAATGATTACTTTTAAGTATTGCATTCTCACTGCTATTCCAAGTTGTGTTGCTCTTTAGTAAATCCAGCATCTATAAACTAGGTAAAAGCTGATATATTCAGTAGACTCGATTTCCCTCAATTGTCTAAAAACAAGTATTGGTGAGGATCGATGAGTTTATCTTAGAATGTTAAAGCAAAAGTAGAAAAATTCCTGCATATTCTACATGAAACACAGTGAAGAAAATCAAATGATTTTTCCTGTTATTAGTATTGAGAAATAGAATAACTGTGTTCTTTGATGCTTATTTTTGAGGCCAGAAATGCCTGTTGTGTATAATGAGAATGTTTATTGTAGGGGTGATGATCTCAAGGTAAACTAGAAGTACACCAGATTCCCTTCCCCTGCCCTTGTCTTGGACTGCTGTGTCTTAAACCTTGCCCTCCACTTTGCCAGGCTGGTGAAAAATCTGCTTTTAATAGTCGCAGTTGAAAAGAACTTTTTACAATAACTTACAGGTCGATATGTATATTGAAGAGAAAACATTGAGCTTTACTCTTAGACTTTTCTTTTTGTCATAGCTTTTCCCACATGTTAGGACTGATACGCAGAGTTCACATTGTAGACCACTGGTGATTAGAAGGGAATATGATTTGAATAGTAGAATTGGACAAGATCAGTGGACTGCATTTATTTTTAGGGATATTTGATTCAAGCAAATGCTTTGTTTTCATTTTGATTTCTTTGAAATATCTGTTCATGGAAAGTTCTATCTCAGTGTGTTTCATAGGAGAGAACAGGACGGTGTCAGGGGCACCAGATGTGATTGGCCTAGTTTTGAGATGCTTAGCCATTTAGCTGAAGGTGTCGTGTGAGACGCTCAGTATGAGTTGACGCTACTGGGTGAATGTGATAGAGCAGTTGGTAATTTTGATCTGTCATTCTTTCTGGTAAATTAGGGGTGTTTTCTCTTTATGCTAGCCCATGGGAATGCTTGGCCAGCAGTCCCACAGCTGGCCTGTGGGCTCTGTTGCTTCTCTTTTGCTGCCGTTTCAATGTCTTGATCTCCAGATGTAGCTGACTTCCCTTGCAAGGTGATCTTGAGCCTTCTGATTCATTCTGGTGTTTGTGTGTGGAACAGTCTGTGTCTGCTGCCAGCTTCTCTGACCTCACATCAGCTGGGAGCCCAGAGATGTGTGCCTGAGCTACTGCAGTTGCAGGAGAGCCAAAGAAAATGAGTGCTGGAAACAACTGCACGTAGAATCTGTTGCTTTGGAGTCCTGAAGCAACTGGAGAGTGCAGTGATAAAGCACTTGGTGCGACCAAAACTGAAAGCACTTCAGCACTTGCAACTTAAATAACAGACAGAGGGAGAGTGAGTGTGTTGAGGTAGTGAATTCAAAGGAGTTTAAGAAAAGGTTAAAAAAAAAACAAAATGGAACAAAAAACCAGCCAAACAGTGCCTTACATTTGTAATAGTTCCTATGTGTTCCAATATACCATAATGTGTTTGTTAGTTTTCTGATATATCTTGTTTTTGGGACAGCTTGCTAAATGCTAGCGTGGTGGTCTGATCGTAGGAAACATGTCAGTTAAACACCTTCTGATGTTGTAAGTGAATTCATTATGCTACAGCAAACCAAACACTTGAAGTATGTTAATGTTTTAGTGACTAGACCCTACTTCTTGCAAGAATTACCAAGCAGTTAAAAAAGCAGAACCAAAGCAGATAGTATGTCTGATATTTCACTCGTAGTATCAGAGTGTAGTGGAGGAAATGTGGGGAACTTGCCTGACTTGTTTGTTTATTCACAGGGTTTTTAAGACATAGTTCTATCCAAGGGCAATGGAACTGAATGTGTGCCAGCTTCTTCCTTAATATCTCATGCTGTGAACTCTAATAACTTGAACTGAAGCTGCACAACACTTAAATTAGTATGAACTCTGCATGGTGGAGCATTGGGATCTGGCATGTTTGATTTTGCAGTGATTGCTGTGGAGCAGGAAGGTGAGCTGATAGCTGGCTCTGAGAGGCTGCTTCCCAAAGCTGCTATTTCAGTCTTGTTCTGCAGCAATATTTCAGTTTGGTGCCATGAATTTTACATCAGTAATAAGGCATGTGTTTGAAAATAACGTCACATAATGGAAAAAAGGTTTGATTCTTTCTCAGTGTTTGTATCCTTAATTTTTTTTCCCACAATTGGTAATATGGAATCGACTTTGCCAACATTTTCATTGAGAGAAATGACCTTAATAAAAACAAATGGTTTATTTCATATTTTGTAGGCGATTGGTGTAGATAATAAATAGCGTGTATGTATATTTAAACAAAATACTGCCTTTACATAAGCAACTTCATTTGGGGATCTTTTAGTCTTAGACTGAGTTAAAACTATGTCTCTCACCCCTCTATGGAGGTAACGGTCCAATAGCAGGGATGAAGTTGGCAATCTGAGCATTTCAGTAACTGTGAATTAAAAAAAATTGATCCTCCCTCTTTTTTTTTGGACCTAATAATATTGCCTTTCTTTGTGGATTGGCTTCCTGAGGTGTACTCCTCAAAGCACGGCAGCATTGTAGGCAAGTATAAGGAAGCAAACTGCTTTGTTTCTGTTTAAGATGGTTCCCTTCAAACTGAATTATCGTAGATTGAGTAGAATTAAAACTTAATCAGGAATTAAAATCACCTTCATCCTATTTCCTGATATTAATGTCTGTTTTTTTTTATCAGCAGGGATGGAGAACAGCAAAGTTTGGATTTGCTGAAAATAAATGTATACCAAGAATAAAAGCAGCATGAATGCTGACATGTCCCAGTGACATATACAGTCAGCATACATGTGTATGTGTATGCATATTTAAAAAAAAAAAAAGCCATTCATTTTCTTAGCAATACACTGTTTAACCTCTTATTTAGAGGACAATAAATGAACTGTATTCTGAACTCTTTTCTTTATGGAGACTATGAGAGATGGAATCTGGTTAGGGCTTCTATATGCCACCTGTGTTCTCCTGACTCTGAGAGCCTCTTCTCACTGTGTTGTTGCATCCCAGTTTCACATAGGTTGCTTGAGCCTGTTACGCTCAAGGTTTTGTTAAGAACAGAAGAAGTGGTCACTGTTTGCAGAGTCAGGATGCTAGCAGTTTGTTCCTCTTGACTCTGAAAACTGCCTTGGTTGTGTTGTGTTCATGTGTTTGGCAATGCATTCCGCAATTGGTTCTTTCTTCACTTTCTTCACTGTCCTATTAATCCGTATGACAATCCAAGTTAATCCATGAGGATTCTTGTATAGTGGTGTGTGTTGTTTTCTTTGTTTTCCTTGTTACCTCTTTACCCAGCTCCTGGGCTGCAGTCCTTGGACCTGTTGCTGACCACAGGTGGGCTGTCAGTAGCTCTGGGCCTCTGTATCATCCTGTGACTGTTGTAGTCCTCTGCACTTTTTCACATCTTTACTGCTTTATACTGCTTTTTATTCCAGCATATTAAGTAGTTCATTTAACACAGAATAATTAATGTTTATTGCTATGTTAGTTTCAGATACACACAATAGTTGTTGCAACAAATAGTTATACAAAGCTAAGCTACAGCTGTATGTAGCAAGTGGTAGTCATTTGATCAGTAGACTTTTGCTGTTAAATACTCAAAACAAATCTCCAGGCAGGCTGAGACAAGTGCAGGCAAAGCTTGGTAAATCCCAGTGCCTGTGTTAGAACCTGAACACAAAGCCCATGACCAGTTACAAGCAAAGGCAGCACCATGTTTACTGGGCCACACTGGCTTACTTTGTGTGGTCTGTTGAGGAGTAACCATTGCTCTTTGTTCAGGTAACTTCAATGCAAATATACTGAATTCATAAAACTGCTGCCTTGCTCTGGACCTTCCTGATGCTCAGGTGATTTCCAGGCTTATTAGCGACAGCCAGGAAGTGACAAGGTGCAGATTTAGTGCTAATCTGGTGATGCCTCGATTAAATCACATTTTGTATCTTTTTCCACAAAAATAGATGACTTTGGAATTCAAAAGATGGGGCTTAGATCTGCATGTCTGAGGGGATGGATGCAAGTAGCTCTCCTACTGTGACAGCAGTGCATTTGGAGAAGGCAGCTCTTTCTGTCTAGTTGCACAACATTAAGGGGATTGGCTTGGAGTTAAAATTCAAATACTTTGTTTTTTATAGAGAGTCTGTAGGGCCTTTAACAATTTTATGAGCATTTTGTTAAATGTTCAGTGCTGAGAACAGCATTCTTAGATAACAAGAAACTTCTCATTTGCTACTTGTCTTCGTAAAGGTCTCTTCAGGTTAAATCTTTTTAAAGTAGTGTCTGCAATGTTGGTCTGCAGAGCAGCTTTTGGCTTTATTTGTTCAAGTGTTTATTCAACATTGCATTAGAAAGCTGTCATTTCTTCCTAAAAGAACCCTTATACCTGCACTCACCGATGAAGCTTTCTTAATATTTAAGTGGACACAGCTATGTAACATTGCATACTGAATAGAAATTTTAGCTGAAGTCATTGAAAAGGCTTTGATAGTGTTTGCAAGGTCTGGTCTGTCTTTGTTACAGAAATTCTCACTGTATTCTGTAGTAGATAAAAAAATATGCCAGGAAGGAGAGATCTTACAAATATTGTAGAGAAAGTATAATATATTTCAAGGTTAAAAAAAAAAAGTAATAAAAATTCTTTTTCTTTCCCGATGATGACATCAGTAGCATTTTTCTAAGACTTACAGGAAATAAAGTTACAATACCCATCTACTCCTTACATTTCTTTGTAAATATATAGCATATAAGTTATGTATGTATATAAGTTATGTATGTAAGTATGTAACTTATAGCTGGTTAATAATACCAGTTTGATTAAGGAGAGAGAAAAGAAAATGAATGCAAAGTAAATAATGAAGCACTATTACACATCTCAGTGCTGCACAGATTAAAGAGAAGTTGTATGAAAAATTTTGATTTTATGTTTCTGTAATCCTATATCACAGATTTCTTGCTACTATAGTAACCTTGGTTCTCTTTTGCCTTTGCTGTAGTTAGGCCTCTCTACTTGCCATCACAAATCCCAAGTACTTCCAGTTCTCTTCCTATGTCCGCTAACTTACATCTTAATACTTTTATTGTCTCCTGTTCTTCACTGGGCCCCCCTCAATTAATGCAGCTGTTCTTTTCTCTTAAGCTTTATGTACTGCAATGCTGACCCTCCCTTGCTGAACTCAGTTGCCATCTGTGTGAAGATCTGTGCTTCTCTTGCAGCTATCCCAGTGTTTGTGACCTGCTAGCTGGGCAGGCACTGCCTCCGAGGTCAGCCTGGTTGGCCAGCTCATGCCTGCCCCTCAGCAGCTGGGCAAGCCAGGTGGGAATTGAAAGAGCTGGGCTTGTCCTGGTTTTCCCTTAGTGAGGGACTAACAGGGATTTTTAATTCTTAGCTGCCGGCAGCAAACTGAGGCCCTCAGCCACTCCTCACACACCTTGCCCTGCAGACCCTTCCCTGTACTCATATCCCTCCTTTGGACGCTGTCTCATAGCTTTATGTCCCCCTGATGTTGTGGAGGAGGTGAGGCCGCACAGCACAGAGCAGAGCAGGACAAGCCCTCCCCTCACCCAGTGGCAGTGCTGGGCCCGGTGCACCTCAGGGTACAGTTGGTGATTGTTTATGAGAAAATAAATAAGTTATTATTGTTTACTGGAAGAAAAGTGGTTTTAGGAGCAAACTACTGCTTGGAAGTAATCATTCAAATTTGTTTCTGCGTGCTTGTTCTGTTTCCAAGAATACTAAAATAACTGCTACTATACAGTTTGAAAACAATATTGCGAATCTTTGATTAAAATGTAATTGATACATTCTTTGTCTTTTTTTGTCTCTAGCAATAGGGAGCAGAAGTGACAAAGTCTTGCTGATCAGTCATTACTAATGCTGCATAATAAAGAACTAGATTCCTGAGATGTAATCTGAATGAAGAACAGGGCTGTGTGTGAACATAGGACTGTGTTATGTGTAAATGTTGGTTTGGATCAGAAGGAAAAAGCACTGGGAAAGCTGCATTAACACTAAAAACTTATTTTCTTGTTTGTCTTTTTTTTTGTTCTTTTTCCAACTGCTAAGCCTAACTTAATAATAGGAATGATTGAAAATTGCTTTTTCTCTTACTAGATAAGATAGGATTTATTGTGCTAAATAAAATGCAGAACTAGGGTGCTTAGATCTTCTTGCCATATCAGCAATCCAACCATAAACCAAAGGCAAGGCAGATGGGATTATGCTCTTCTCCATTCAGTGTTCAAGAAAGTGAAAGGGATAACTTCTAAAAATCATGCTTAGTAAGTGTATTTTTTCCTCTGAAATTATGTATTTGAAACAGATTTGGAAAATTACTCAACATTGGATTATTACATAATGTAAAGCAAATTACTTGATGGTAGTGTCGTATTCTGTCCATAGAAATTATTTTGTTTTAAAAAGAATTTACTACTTTAGGCTTAGTTGTCCTTGACCATTCCCTTTGTTTTGGGTGGACAGGAATGTTAGGCTTTTCTATAGTGGGAAAAAAATGTACTCGATAGATTTCCCAACCTTGCTCAAATGTTGACATTTTCACGTTGCCTTTTGTGTATTCAGTCCTGTTGAAACAAACCACTAGGTGGCAACATCAATTAAACAAATTCTGAGAAGTGCAATTAAATTTGTCATCTGAAATGGGACGCTAAACAGTAGGTTTGGTTAAAGTGAAAGCATAAACTTCCTTGTATGTTAATTTATCCTGATCTGAGAAGAAGATGTTCTGCAAATAAGTGCTGGGGATGATTCTTAATTAAGGACAGTTAAGTGTGTACACTTGGATGCAGAAGAAATATTGTTTTCACTTTCTTATGTTTGCAGTATATGTTACGCATTTAGAAGAGTGCATTACAACCGTACTGCTTCTTGATGAAGCTTGTTTTAGCTTGCCAGTTAGAATAAATTAGGGGGTATCAGTGCTACTTGAAAACCAAATTCCTTTTGGTGTGCATGTAACACTGGTTGGAAACCAGTTAATAAAATCAGCCTGAATTTACTTACTGAGGATGAATTTAGGAGATACTGAATGTGCCTGTTACAAATTGACACCTCTTAGAGGATGTGCCAGTTGTATCTTTGTTGCTTTTGGTGCTACTGGTTCTGTAAGGTAGGATGGGTTTGTACTGAGACTTGCCATTAAATAGCTTGCAAATGCAGTCCCTTCTTGTGCAGCTTAGCACAAATAGAAACCATATCTGTATGTCAAAGTACCTGTCTTATCAAGGGTATCTTGTCCCTTTCTCTAGCTATGTATATTCAGATGCTGCCTGCTTAAGTTTAAGTTGATATCACAGCGTTCCTTTTGTTATTGGGAATACATGTAATGAAACTGATGGCACGCAAACAGTGGTGTTTCCACCTGAGTGTGGTTTTACTGAGCTCTTATCCACCTGCTCCACTGTGTCTGTACCATTCCATGTGTATTTTTTAAATATCTATGTAGGATGCTGATCGCTTGTTTATATTCAACTTGTGTGATAGCCTATCCCTCTCCCTGGGATCTTTATTTCTTAGGATTTATTCCAGATCCCTTGTGCTGTTACTAGTGGGTATGTTGCTGTTGTATTCCCGGATATTTTTGAGAAGGGAGTGGTTTCTTTTGCTTGAATTCTTGGACTTAATTTGGTCAGGTTTTGTAACCACTTTACCAGGCAGAGGCCAGAGGAGCTCATCTATCTTGGAGTTATTTGTTTTGCTTTACTGTGCATTTTTATAGGGAATAAACGTTTTCCTGTTAGCTGTGTATTGCAGTGGCTTGACCTCTCAGTCCTTGTGTTATACAACTTCTCCTGGAGTGTTTATGGTATGGGTGATGTAGCAGAGGCATTTCCTTACAGTACCATTTCTCAGGTGGTGTTGGAAGTTCTAGTGTGGTGCTCTTTGTGTCCAGTTGGCTCTGTCAGAAATCAGGTTGGACTGCTTTTTTGACAAATTGGGTGATGCTTCATAAAGTAAGGGGCAGTGTTCCCAGAAGTTCCTGTGTCTATGTATGTGAGGTTTAGGTGAATACAGATGATGCTTGTTTGTTTGTTTTCTGTTTTGCTGTTTTGTTTTTACAGGTTTGACCAACTCCTTCATCTATTTAAGGATAAGTAATTACGTCACGTATGGTATTGTTGTCAGTGTAACTTGATTCTGTGCGTGCGTTTCCCTCAGTGAATGTAGATGACTTATTCTTCCAGTGTTACAGTAGATGTTTAAGCACTACTGGGGCAGGTGGAGAAGATTTCAGAACTTTATTCTGCGGTAAGGTCAACTTCTGTGGAGTTCATTGCTGTTTAGATTTTATATAAAGTTTACTAATTCATAATTCATGTGGAGTGCCCTCAGAGGGCATGCAGAAAGTGCTTTGGGGGTGTGGGCAGTGGAGCCACGTCAGTGCTGTGTCTAGGAGAACTGAGTACGGAATGGGAACACGAAAATTCAGCTAGACAAAATGCGTTGGGAAATGCTGTGAAGACCCTCTGCTGACCAAGAGTACAGTGCTGACTTTCTCACTGTATTTTTCTTCTTCTTTGTATTTGTTGTCATGTTTTCCTGTAGGTGATGGATCTGCTTGTGTTTGAGGTGGTCTGTTAGTGCAGGGTGGCAACTTGCCTGCGTTATTTACTAGGATGTGGTTTCTGTCATCATATCTGAATTCTGATGGGTGTTTCTTCTTCTATTATAAAGAAATATCTGTGATTCTTTCAGCTGTTCTTTTTCCTAGAGCATATTGTAGCCAAAAATAATGCTGTGTCATTTCTCCGTAGCGGCTTTCCTTCCAGGTGTGGCACATACTTCACACAGCACGTGTCCGTGCCCTTGTCCTGTTCCTGCTCTGAACGGTTTGCTTTGTGTGCGTCTTCCAGAGCACTGGCAGGTTCGTGCTGTGAATATCACAGTGCCTGCATTACCACAGGCATACTGCGTCTGAGCCTTTCCAAATGTTTCTCCTTTAACACTTTCCTGCAGTTAGTACCTTGCTGTTGCTCCCCTACCTCTTCAGGCAGCTGCTGCCCAGCTGTACATGTAACACTGCAGAAAGACAGGCTGCATACCGAAAGTTCCTTGTCTTTCAGGTATCCATTGTGGTTTGCTTGTTATGGCTGGTTTTGTTCTGATGATTAAATGGCCTTTCAGTTTTCATTTTCTGGTAGGGGATCCCATAAAGACTCAATCCTGACTTCCACTGTTCCTGTAAAAGTAGGGTTATGTTGACTTTAGCTAGGTTACTCTCTAAACATGTCCCTGATCATAATTGCGTCTGTGAAAACATTTTTTTTCTCTGTAAAGGAGAATCCTTAATTAGGTAAAAGTGAACCAAAACCAACCAACCAAAAGCTGCAACGTGTGGATTGCTTTGAAGTGCTGCCTCAAGAAGTGCCCTGTCAGGCTGGTGCTGGCTTGATTTCCCCGCATTTTTGTCCAAAGCACATCAGAAAGTGGGAGGTTTCGTGGGATGTCTGTTCCCTTGTCTGCCTCACGTGCAGCAAATGTCAGCTCTGATTAACTCCTTCCATTTCATTTGATTTAATTCTTTTTTTTTTTCCCCCAATATTTTCCAACTTAAAGCCGAATTATTTACCCTTCTGTTTCTTGAAGACAGAGTGAATTCTGCTGATATGCACCTGGTTTCTGGCTTCCACTCTTCCAGAAGAACAGGACTTGGTTTGGGGACTGCAGGCCCCTTTTCTGGTAAGGGAGGTGAGGATGTCTGAATAGAAGACCTGATGGAGGAGATGGTCTAAGACAGTAGATAGAGGCTGAACACTCAGTACCCACTGTCTCTTTTGAAGTTCTTGTGGTAGTTTTACAGCTGCTTCTTGTTAACTTATTTTTTGGCATTGAGGAAGTGCTACCAGTATACATGTGATTGTAGGCCCTGGAAAACAAAAATTCTTTGAGAACGAATCACTCCGTTGCAGTGGTTCCTTAAGTATGACAGGCTGTGAAAAAATGATTTGCAGTGAGTTTGCAGAACTCCAAGAAATGAGGAGATGACAGAGAGGGCTGCTGGTGGTGGTCTGTCAAACTTTGAGGGATGTCAGTCGTCTTGGCTCCAAAATCTGGAGGGTCCATCTGTTACCTGTGTGGATTTTCATTCTTATTCACTGCTGCATGCTTTTGAGAAACAAGATCAGCAAAACTGGGCTCAATTTTTGGTAGCTGCGATACAAAAACATCCTTTGTGTGTAGTAGAGCTATTTTCCTTACTTGCTTTTCCTTTGAAAAAGAACAGCAAATGCGGTGCAGTTTGGCTGCAGGGAATTATATGACTCATTTAGTAAGTACTGAATACAAAGGCAAATAGTCTTTCTATTGTATTACAGTTTTCTCTTGTATGTTTCTATTCTCTCGGATTTTAATAGGGAAATCAGCCAAGTGGCCTAGTCTCAAAATGTTTTGAAAGATAACTGAGTCACATGCTACAAAATCTGGGTGCTCCCTTTAAACTGAAATTTCTTTCTATTTGTGCTCAAGTATTTGTTTGTGTTTGCAGGCTACGTGTTGAATTTTACTTCATTTCCACCATAGTAAAATGTGACTATTCTGTCAAAGGTGAAGTCTAAAATGTTAAGAGCTCTGTAAATGATAGAAATGTTAACTGGCAAAACAGTCGGCTATTTGTGTGCTATGAATAATGTCAGCATAAAGACAAACGTAGTAAGGGTCAGTTCTGCGCACTGCATCCCTCCCACCAGAGGAAAAAAAAAAGTGCATTTTTTTATAGTTCTCTTCAATGGATTTTTTTTTTAAACTATGAATTGATTTCGGCTAAACTTGCCACAGAGGCCTGGGAAACCCGTGGGAGTAAGCAGGATGCTGCCCATCACTTTGTGGTGCTTCCCTATTCTGTTTGTATTGCATGGTCAATAAAAAGTCACATACTCATTATTTAAGATGCTCAGTGGAAGCAGGCATTTGGTTGCTTATTATTAGGACTGTGGGAAGTGTATCAGAAAGGTGGCCATCCCTTTAACTGTCCTGATGTTGTAACCAGTGTGGTTTTCCTCACTTAGAGGGTGTGTCGTGTTAGCTGTTATCCTGCTGTGAGACTGCCATGAAGGATAGGAGCTGTTGAACTGTTGATATTGTCTGTGAGCACCATCCTCCTCTACAATAAGGTTTTCTTTGAATGAAACTTATCTTTTTGTTCTTTACTGGAACAGTGATGTTGTTTGGATGGATTTGAGGGAGCCCAGTAGCTGATGGTTTTGTCTAAAATAGTCTGTCAAGTAGAAAAGCTCATGTTTCTTCAGGTTATGGTGTGTGCAAAATTCTGTTCTTATTTGTTTTAAACTTGTTTTAACTGTATAGATAAATGAAACTCTCCATGATATCCACTAAGTATACAGATATGGCTGCATAAAGTGGAGCTACTTGGTTACTGCAAAACCAAGAGACCTTTGAGATCTTCCAGAGACCCAACAGACTTAGCAAGCAAATTTTCTTTTGACTTTGAGTCCTTAAAGGGAATCAGAAAATGATGGTGGAAGCATGTGGTGTGACTGCTGGACTGAGGTTTCTTGGAATTTTGTGGCCATCACCTTTCTCTAAATGTGAAGGCTGTTGTGTCCAGCTCTTTGTCTTGGATAACTGGCTTATGCTTAGCTTATGTGTCTTCTTAATTCATACCTTTTGGAGAAATTAGTATTTTTTCTTCTTCAACATTCAGTCTAAAGGGAATTCCAGTGGTGGCTCTGTTGGGCTGCATGATGCAGTAAAACTGGGGCTGACTTGTCAGACTTGAGATGCAGCCATTTGTTTGGCATTTGTTTGCTGTTTCATAAACTGAAACATTGTCTTACTAATATACCTATACTAATTGACAGTTTTGTTATGGCTCATTAATGGGCAATTGATTTTTATCAATAACAGTGGATCTGTCTGTCGGAGTGGAGCTTTTGCCCTGAAATTTTGTTCATTGCTGTCTGGTTGCAGTACTGCTTTGATCTGATGGTGCTGTAGATTTGCCCGGTGCTTGAAAGGGAGCTGCATTGCTGCAAAGATAATTCTTGTGTTGCACTTGAGATGCAAAGCTTTGGAAAAGGAGTGTCTGCTTTCTTCAAACATGGAGCTTCTGTTGAGCAGGGCGCTGGATCTGTGACTCACTGCTGGGCAACAGTAGGAGGCTGCAGAGGAAAAGCTGGTGGAAGCTCTCACTGCTGTCTCGTATATAACCAAATCTTAAAGCATATATTACTTCTACCGATGTACCGATGCTGCTTTATTTTGGGCTTCAGGCTGTGAGTACATGTGAATGTCTCAGTGTGTTGGCCAGAAGCATGATTTTACAGGCATTTCAGGACCACAGTGCATACTTTCTGACCCACTGAGGTTATCGTTTCCAACAAATAGCCATGGTTCAAAGGCTGCCACGGCACTCTTGTGAGCAGAGCAGTCCAAGCAGTACTCTTGCTACGTCATAGGAAAACACCAGAAAGTACAGTGAGTCACAGCTTGATTTTAATAACAGAAGACCAGGGAGAAGAAGCTAATTTTAATTTAAATAAATTAGATCACTGAGAAGGCTGATTGGGGATTATTTAGAAAAAGTAGTCATAGAAAATGGCATATTAAATTTTTCTAGGTCACATTTCGGGAATGAAGTTTTAAAAGAGACATTAGGGTTTTTATTCATACTATTTGTGAACATTTCCATGGGGATATAAAAACAAAGCATCTAGGAATACCTAGCTTCTTATTTAGGCACTTAGGGGAAAAATATCTCAGACTTGCAAAGATAAACCTTATGGTAGCTTATTGTGGGCTGAAGGATGCATAATTAAAATATTAAGTCACAGTGGATTATTCCAGCATGAATCTACATCTGAATTTGCTTAGTTATTTGATTATGATGCTGCTAGTGATGAACTGAAATGAAGACCTTTGATAATTTAATAAATCCAGTATAAGAAGATGAATATGATTAGTATCTAACTGTTGTACTGATTTTTAGGTACTTAGAGTAGTGGCATATGTTTGAATCAAGTGCTCTTGAGTCACTATTTTAAAGATATCAGTAAATCAGACTCTTACTGTTCATAAGACCTGCATTTAATTCTGTTTTGGGCACTTCAGGTTGTTTTTTTTTTTTTTTTTTGATGTTACGTGCAGCACGTGGATATTCTGAACTGAACTAAATTTGACAGACTGTCCCTCTGCTGCCATCTATCACATGGCAACAAAATGTAATGGAATATTGATCAGAAGGTTCAACCTCTACTGCCACACGACCAACATCTGCCTCTGATGTTGTGGACCACCATAGTAAAATAGTAAAAATTACTTACATTGGCCAGTGGTGTTGGAAGTGGATGTTGGTGGTGTGGCAGTAGAAGTTGAACCATTCCACCAGTATTCTGCTTGGAACAGGCTAACCAGAGGTGTAGTGGATGCCCCATCCCTGGAGACATTCAAGGTCAGGCTGAACCATGCTCTGAGCAACCTGATCTAGCTGTAGGTTCTCTGTGGAAAGGTACCCACTGACATTAATTGATGCTTGCTGAATCATAGAATCAAAGAATGGTCTGGGTTGAAAAGGACCTCAAAGATCATCTAGTTTCAACCCTCTGCCATGGGCAGGGTCACTAGTTGCTAGACCAGGCTACCCAGAGCCACATCCAGCCTGGCCTTGAATGCCCTCGAGGGATGGGGCATCAACAACCACTCTAGGCAACCTGTTCCAGTGAGCCACCCTCTGAGTGATATACTTTCTCCTAATATTTAACCTAAATCTCCCCTGTCTTAGTTTAAAGCCATTCCCCCTTGTCCTGTCACTATCAACCCATGTAAGCAGTCATTCCCCTCCTGCTTATATGCTCCCTTCAAGTACTGGAAGGACTTGGAAGGATGCTTATGGTGCCCAACCAGTGGATGTGAGCACAGCGAGGTGGTGGATGGTGCATTTCAGCAGTGGTGACAGAAATAACGGGTAACCTCCACTGGTGTAGATTTTACAAGTGTGGCATGCAGGCTCTTGTTCATTGCTGGTGGGGAAGAAAAAAAAAAAAAAGAAACAAAGCTAATGGTGGTATCTGTTGAAAAATGGAGTTTTGAAGGTAAGAGTTTGCAGTCTAGCAGTGTTGCGCTCTTTGTATCTGTTGTGGTTTAAATCAAATAGGAGGCATTACTTTTGGAACAACCTATGTAGATTATAAGCTCTGTAATTGTTTTCTGTAAGTAACACAGAATATTGTGATAGCTCACCATCTGCCAGCTCTCCAACAGAGATAAATGCATTGTAAGAGGGTAATTTAAGAGAATACAGGCTTTATGTTCTTTCACTTGCTTCCTCCTAGAAAGTAATTTCAGGCTGAGGGCTCTGGAGACCCTGTTGGGACCTTGCTCACCAGCCTCGTGAACTCCATCTATAACAACAAGTCTGAATTTTGCAATGTGAAAAATACCTCAACCACAAATCCAACTGTGATGATTGCTTGTGATGTCTTTCTTTGAAGAGAATCACAAATAAATCTTCTAAATTATTGTATATTTCAGTTAGAATGAATAAATGTACAGTAGTCCACGCACCATTGAGTAATTGGAGTAGGAACTGCTTTGAAAGCTGACTGCCTGGGATATCTCTCCTTTTTTTCAGTAGTGTGCCGCAAATATTAAAGCATTGTCCTATGAAACCTGTTCTAGAAGTTATATTTCTGCCCCTTCAGTTGCCTTCTCTGTTTTTAATGGGACATAATTTAAATGCACCACATTAAGTTAAAGAGCTCGTCAAAGAGGTGAGATGTTCTGTGATTCAGGCTTGTATTGAAACTGCATGCAAACATGAAGCCAACAGTCTACAGAAGCTTTTTGAAATAAATACTGCCTGGAGTACAGATGTCCCAAAAATTTGAAAATCTCTGGTGCTTAAAGCTCAGCAATTTAAATAATTTCATTCTCCCTTGTTTTTCTTACTTCCAGACTTGGTTTCATGGAATTTATTTTAATGGATTGCGTTGTTGCTAGAAAAGCAAGGAAATTGAACTGCATTGTCCTGATGCTAAGGAGAGTTGGAGCCATGTGTAAGAGTAGATGATTATTGCCACTGAACTCTTCAGAGACTCTTCTCAATGAGCAGGTAGTGATTACAACAGTGATAATGCAGTGAGATCATTACAATTCAATTATTTTAATTTGACTTAAAGTAGGGCTTTCTTTTCAATAATGAGAAGAGAAGCAATTGATTGACAAAAAGGTTTCATCTGGTTATTAGCTGGTGTTTGTTTATAGAAAATCATTTGGTGAATGCTTTTGAATTTTATATCTACAAAAAGCTGTTTAACCTTTTTCTTGCATGAATCAGCAGGCCACACGCAGTGAGAAATTTTGCATGCTACGTTTGCCCTTGAACTAAGTGGTGCTTAGAGCCCTCTTCTCTTAGGTGGAGTCTATTACAGCGCAGGCTGTGAAGAGAAGATTTAGAGTGAATGCTGTTGTGGGTAAAGGCTACTATCATTTCCTTAGTGTCATCACAGATTTGAGCGAAGAGATCCGTGGCCCATTTTTGGAGGGCTAGTTGTATAATTTAGTGTCTTTTGTGGTTTGGGGTCAATTGCAGAAAGGAAACGTTGACTGGTGGTGTGACATTGCTGATAATTACTACCAGTCAGTAATACAGTGCAGTTACTGATTTCCTGAAGCGGAAATGTGTGAATTAAGAAAGATACCAGAATATAAAGGTACTGCAGAGGTCTAAAATTGCTGCATGCATATGGACAGAAAGGAGATTCAGCTAACCTTAAATGTTCACAGCAGTGTTCTTAAGATAAACTGTGTTACTGATAACCTTGTAACCTTACTACTAAGCAATATAAAACAAATACAGAATTCAGCTAAGATGTAGAAGAATTGTACATTTAATTGAGAGGTAGATGTATCCTCATCCTAATGAGGTCGTTTAACAACTAAGAGGAAAGTATTTTAAATTATTTGATTGCAGGGTAATTTTTAAAGGCAAAGTCATTTAATAATACTTTCACATTCCTGCTGTCTGTCCTGTGAGGCAACACTGCAAGGAGATGATGGATTGCTTCTTCAAGGTTATGTATTTTGCATACTGTTAATCCACTATGCTCAAGATAACATCTTGCAGATGAAGCTGTATTGAACTATCAGATTGTTTTCTGTGAAGTTAGTTTTCAGTCATGAGAACTTTTTTTTTTAAAAGGTCTGAAGTACTTCGTGTGCTGTCGCGGAAGATTGAAATGCAAAAGAATCTCACTTGAGGCTTGGAGCAATAAAATGCATTGCCCTTCTAAAAGGTGACTTCTCAAGTGGGAAGATATAGTTAGAGAGGGAAAATATGTATGCTTCATCCACTGACGTGATTACTATAGGATCGTCCCTTCTAGTCGTTCCAAGAAGCATATGGAATGTATTCCATTTCTTGTTTTGACCAAATGATCCTTTAAAAATTTCTTCATTGACATTCCCCGTTACACTAATCCAGCTCATTCTGCCTTATCTGCACTTGCCCACAGTGTCCCTCCTTCATGTCCTCATCTGTCTCTTGCTGCCTGTCAATGTTACAAGCCTTGCCCACTCATTCCTTATTTCCTGAAAATGCTCCATTCTTTCTCTTGTGTTCCTTTTCCTATAAATACCCTCCAAGATGAACATGTAGTTGCCCCACTTTCTCAGTCTACTAAGCCATTTCTGCTCTCATACCCATAAAGAATTGAGGATATGATGGATATGGTTGGCAATCGCATTACTCTAATAATAAACACTGTGTGTGGAGATGCATTTATAAGTGCTTTTATCTTCCTATGCCTTCCTTCTCTCCCTCTGGTGTATTCCTCGCATTCTTAGACTGTAAACTCTTCAGGGAAGCAGTCTTGTCATTGTGCTTTATATGGAACAGTATGTTCTAACCCTAACTGAGGCTAGTGTAATGTAAACAGTGTATAAGAATATGTTATTATGTAAGATGTTCTGGCTGGTGTAGAGAGGAGCCTCAGCATTTGCTGGAAAGTCTGTGTTTGGTGGCAGTGTTAGAGCTGGAATATGTGAAATGGGTGTCTTAGGGAGGCTTTGAGGTCTGACACAAATGATCTGTGGCTATAATGCTGAAGGAGATAAAAATAAGGACTTAGAATGAAAGTGTATCTTAAAACAGCCTTAATACCATAACGGTGTGAAATGTGTGTAGAGTATGCTTAACCCAGCATTACTTTGCAGAGGTTCAATAAACACCTACAAACATACAAAGGAGAAAAGCTAAGTGATTTTAATGGAAAGATGATGTAACAATCCTAAAAAAAATTAATAATAATAAAAAAATGCATTTTGTGCTTCGGATGAACCTTTTCTGCAGTGCTTTGTCAATAAAACAAATGTATCTTGACACAGGGCCTGGTGTGTTTTAAAATGTTTGTTTTCCTACCTACTGCCTAATATTCATATACTGCTTTTCAAATTCTGTGGGTGCTGCTGATTTTTGAGCCATTGCAATGCTGTGATGTATCAAATCCATTTGAGAAAATGAGCACAGCCTGATAAAAGTTGCCATCTGAATAGGTAATATTTTCCCTGTTTTTAATCCATATTTATGATTTATCCATAGACTTACACTGCAGGCTGCTCTTCATCTCCCGTGCTCATGTATTCAGATTCTGGCAGAAGTGCCTCAATAATTTCATACTGCTGTCGCTACGTAACCTGTACTGTCAGGAAAGAAAACATTCTGTTAGAATTCTCATGTTAAGCACAGTATAAGGAAAGACAGTAGTCCAAAACACATTTTCTCTGAGCACGTTTTCTCTGAGTGGATCTCAAAAGATGTCAATATGCGGCTTAAAGCGTACAGATAATCTGTTCAGTGTACAAACTGGTCAGAGGATAAGGCCAAAAAGAAAAAAATACCAATCCTTGACGTGATTTAAGAACACGTACTTACGATTGAGTCAGGAGAGGCTGGGGAAGGCCTGCCGGAGGGCTGACTAATAACATGTGTAGTAATGTATGCGCATCACAGGCTTGTGTTGGAATGTGGCAGCAGCTGATGCTGTGCAGTGCGTTATCTCCCCTTGTATGGCCTATCTTCACTCTAGTTTCATAATGGTGTCAGTTTTAGCCTAGCCAAAAGATCTTTAACTGACAGAGGGGACCAAATCTTGGCTGTAAACTTTCAAAACCGTGTTAAAGCGAGATTTGTTAAACTAACAGCAATCTAGAAAATTTAGTTTTGGTGAGGAAGGAGCACAGAGGAAAGGTCTTTTAAAAAGCAGGCTTTAAGCGAAAGCGAGGGCTTTATGCATGAGCGTTATTGAGAACAGTTTTATCCAAAAACTCTTGCGTGAGGAGAGGCCTTAAGATGCAACGCTGCCCAGCTGCAGAAACCTCGCCTGTCTTTCAAACAAAAGAATTGATAAGGGGAACCTTCCTGGCAGAGGCAAAGGCACGCTCTGCCTGAGTTTCTTGCGTGCTGAAACTCTGTGAGTAGGGCCAAACGTCATGGTTAATACCCACATCGTTAAATTTTGAAGTATGTTGTACTTCCTATATATTTATGACCCTGCAATAATGACCAAGGATTCCATGTGTGTGTGGGCACGCTGCCATTCCAGGTACTTTTTTGGAATGCTGATATCCCCATCTGTGTTACTTCTCAAAACTGGGAATCTGATAATGAGAATGAATGAAGGAAATAGTGCTGAAATATTCTGTTTTTGTTGTTTTTTCTTCTTTCTGCTTAGATTTTTTAAAAATATTTTTTCTCTGCTGACATTTGTGTATTCTTATTTCAATATTATTTTTGTCTGACTTCTATAACTGCATTTATAACACTACTACTTCTGTTACCTGCCTGATTTGTTGTGCCTTTTCTTTCAACTTTGTTATATCCAAGTTATTTTCTTTTTCAAGGAGGAATTAATGTTAATATTTATGCCCCATCCCTGGAGATGCTCAAGGCTGGGTTGGATGGGACCCTGGGCAGCCTGAACTGGGGAGTGCAACCAGCCCACAGCAGGGTTTGGGGCTGGTGGACTTTAGGGTCCCCTCTGACCCAAGCTCTTCTGCAATTCATTCTGTGTGATTGATTACTTGCCTCTATATAGGAGAATTTATGTGTTAGCGTAGTAATATTAGTACAGCTCCGTGTTAGTTTATCACATGTGGATTGCAATGAATAACAGCAATTTTTAAAAGGTTGTTGAACACCTGAATGAATCCACTGTAAAAACAACAAGCCAAAAAAAAAAAAAAAAAAAAAACCCCAAAAACAAAAAACAACAACTTGAAAACAACAACAACAAATCCAAATCCATGACCTTCTGTTTCTACATAGGCACTACTTTTGGAGCAACCTCCTATTTATTTCAATGGGAAAACTACAACAGCTATAAAGAGTATGATAACAGTATTTGATAGAGCAAATTCAGTATTTTTGAACACAGTCACTGCTATTATTAGCCCTTTGTTTTTGTCAGTGATGAAGAAGAGCCCGTATGTCATGCTTGTAGCAATTTGCACCTGTGGAGGTAACCCACTGTTGCTGTCACCACTGCTGAAATGTAGCACGCACCATATCGCTGTGCTCACGTACGCTGTTCTGTCTCCATAAACATTCAGGAAGTGTCAATGTCAGCAGCTGCCATCTGTCACACAGCAGCAACATGTAAAGGAATATTGGTGGGATGGCAGTAGAGTCTGAATCTTCCCACCAATAATTGCCTCTGACTTCAGGATCCAACATAATAGAATAGGAGGCATTACTTTTGGATCAGGCCTTGTACTTTACGTGTTCATACACTCAAGATGAAAGATAGGGTGACATTAAGTGATATTTTCATACATTAAATCATTACAGGCATTGATGCTTAAATAGGTAAAGATTGAATGTATTGATACAGCTGCTGGTGCCTGTGTGGTAAAGATGGGATTCACTTGTCCTCATGTGGATGTCTACAGTGTCAGCACCTGCATGTGATACCCAGACTTATTAGAGGAGAGAAGCTGGCACTTGGTGTTGTTTATTCAGTTACATTAACTAGCTGGATGGGACAAATTCTGTCCTAACTTCCCATTTCCCTCTGTGGCAAAAGGAGCCTGTGCTAACTCAGGTTGAAAGTAAAAGGCAGAATTCGTTTCACCTGGTGTAAGCTGTCTAAAAGTGATCTGAAGTTGTCATCGTGCTTCTTCAGACAGTGGAACAAGTTACCATAGGAAGATGATTCCTTCTGTCCTTAAGAATAATTCTTTTATCTTCAGTAATCTCCGTACTGCTTTGTGGACTTATGTACTGCAGATGTGCTAGTGGCTGCAGTTAGAATCATAGAATATCCCAAGTTGGAAGGGACCTACAAGGATCATCAAGTCCAGCCCCTGACTCCACAAAGGACCGTGCAAATGCTCCTTCAACTGCGAGAGCTCAGGGCTGTGCCCACTGTCCTGGGCAGGCTGTTCCGTGCCCACCACCATCTGGTGCAGACCCTTTCCCTAACCCCTTTTCCTGCCCCTCCCCTGACACAGCTCCATGCTGTTCCCTCGGGCCCTGTCGCTGTCACAGGGAGCAGAGCTCAGCAGTGCCCCTCCATTCCCTGTGAGGAGCTGCAGCCACCATGAGGCCTCCCTTCAGCTCCTATGCTCTGGGCTGAGCAAACCCAGGGACCTCAGCCACTCCTCATGCACCTTACCCTCAGACTTGGGTACAGTTAGCCCTTTGGGCTGCCAGGGCGCACTGCTGACTCAGATTCAATTTGCTGCCAACCAGAATGCCCAGATCCATTCTTGTGGGGCTGCTCTTCAGCCCCTCACCCCCCAGTCTGTACACAGAGCCATGGCTGCCCTATCCCACAGGCCGAACCCAGCACTTGTTCTGCTTTGTGCAGATGTTGACCACCCTCAGATTTGTCAAGACCTTGGTGCAAGGCCTCTCTACCCTCAAGGGGTTCAACACTCTTCCTAGCTTAGCATTATCCACAAATTTACTTAATATAACTTCCAGATTGTTATTGGAATCAATGGTGAAAACATTAAAGAGAATTGGCCCTGAAACGGAGCCCCATTGAATCCCTCTGGTGACAAGCAGGGCAACTCTCAGGCCATAGCCTCCCCTCACCCAACACAGCCATGTTTTTGTCATCATGGGACATTCTTAGGGTTACACTGCTATGGCTTTCTGATGTCACAAGCCACCTCCCTGGTGACCGCTGTAAGTACTGGGACCCTGACAACAGAACACCAATTGCTAACCAACTTCTATCTGGGAAGCAAATGTGTAAGACAAGAAGCTCCTTAGATATACCCTTTCCTCTCATTGTGGGACTTTTGTGGAGGAGGATCCATCCTTCTCCACCGAAGAAGCTTTGGCTTGTAGAGAGCAGCAGCAAACCTGAGCCAACGAGCATAGACCCACCATAGAGCAACTTTGAGCCCATGGAGGTGGGCATACCTCCAGAGGACAAACCAATGGAGGTGGATCCATCTTCATCAGGGCCAGACAAGCACTATAATATCATGCTTGTCCAGAGACGTAGCTACATCTGTTGGTGGTGCACCAGGGGCTCTCAGTTTCCATCTCGGTGTTGAAGTGTCACCATCCACCAGAGAGCCCTTGGGCCAGCTGCTGCTCTCTATGACCCCTTCTTCTCTATCCCCCATTCTCATCCTTCTCCAAGATCTCTCACCTCTTCTTTCCTGAGCTCTGAGAAAAAGGGAAGGACTAGGCCAGGCCTAGTGTCCTCTGTGCTTTTCCACGGGGATAATGGGAGGAGTCCAGTGGGCAGCCCTGAACTCCCTGCGACCTCCAGGTGAGGCCTCAAGAAGAGGGCAAGACTGGGACTGGAGACCTCTGAACTTCTGTATCAGGACAGCAGGAGTCCAGCAGATGGCCCTGAGCTCCCTGCAGCTTTCAGGCAAGTCTTGAGGAAGAGGGCAGGACTGGAACTGGTGTTCTCTAAGCTGCTGTGGTGGGACAGTAGTAGTCTAGTGGATGGCCTTGAGGTGAGTCCTGGAGAAGAGGGTGGGACTGGGACAGATGTCCTCTGAGATGCTGTGCTGGGACAATGGGAACAGTCCAGTGGACAGCCCTAATCTCTCTGCGGCCTCCAGGCAGCTCTCTGGGCCTCCTGGGTCCCCTCTGCTCTCCCCAGAGGGAACAACTCTGGCCCACAGGGTGAGGGCCTACGTCAGGTCTCAGCTCTGGGGAGGGGTCCAGGCACACAGCAGCCCAGGGCAGGCTGCGGGGCTGGCCTTGGCTTGGTGCTGGGCACAGAGGGCCACAGAAGTACCCCCTCCTCTCGCTACAGGGTGGCACCAGGGGAAGGGAAAGGCCTCAGCAGCTCCCAGCACCCAGCGGTCAGCACACAGGTGGCAGTTAGTGCTGGAGGGTGTCTCGCTTCGATTGTCAGAGCAAGAGGGAAGATTCTTTGGTATGCCCAGAATGAGACTGAGACACAAGTAAGGTCAAACGTTGTCCGAGCAGTTTGTTATTGATTAAAGTGATGGGGAAGGGAAGGGCTAGTGATTATCATGAATTAGGGTGATGGGGAAGGGAAGGCAGGTGATAGGAATGGTAGGAAAAGAGCAAGAATTACGTAAAATATGCATAATGATCAGCTACAGCCAGTTGCAGGCTATATGCTGGTTCTTTGTAGACTTATTGCTCTATTAGTAGAGCAAATTTAAGTGCAACTCTGGTATGGTCAGATATGTGCAGTACAAGCAATTTAAGATATTACTGTCTGAGCTATCTCTCTTGGTATAACAGAACAGTCAAGTTTGGACCCGTGTACCTTGGGGTCAGCTGCCTTTCTGAGTACCTCGCTCAGTGATCAGGCAGAATGTTCTTTTATTCTCTGGAGGTCAGTAACTCCTGACAGAGAGCACAGTGGATGGCTGGGTTCGTTAGCTTTTGAAACTGTTCCAGCTTGGTTTCTGAAAGGACATTTGGATATAGTGAAGTGTAACACAAAGTAATTTATTCTGCACTTTCTTACATATTACTTCTGGATCTAGCCTGCCTCTTCTCTATCCAGTAATCTTATTTAGGAAAGGAACAAATTAAGGATGGGATTTCTTGGGGAATAAAGTAAGTCTGAATATTTTATCTCTTTCCGCCACCTTTCCTGTTTATATTTCAAAGTGAAAATAAAGCAGGGCACTGTTAAATCTTGTTGCCTTTTTGTTCTTGTTGGAGAAGGGGTTTAGTGACTTATGTCAGTTGGGAGTTTTTCCAACTTTAGCATAGCAATTGGGGGTGTTGCGTGTTTAATTCCTCTCCTTCCCCTCTCCTTCCCTCCCCCCCTACCCCCCCAAAAAAATCCCAACCCAACAAACAATACAAAAGTCTGAAGAAAACTCTGTTTTTGAGTTCACATTATGTTTTTTTGTGTTTGTGATGTTATTCTACTGCCTTAATCAATTTCTTTTTTAAATAAACCAAAGCTTAAATTTCTAATGTAAAAAAGCAGATGCAGCAGGTTCTCTAAATGTGCTTTGGGTTCTCAAAATAGGTACGAACTGTATTCAAGATACCGTACTGCTCAGTATGCACGTAACTCCACAACAAGGTTTTAAATATAAGATGCTGTGTACACCTCCTGGGCCTACTGCAGCCCCAGCTGCTGCGGTCCTTGCCTGGTTGCGGTTGGAGCAGCAGTGCTGGGGAGTAGCTGTGAGCTTATTGTCACAGCCCTGTTTTGAGAGGAAAGAAAGCAGGTTGTATTTTTCATTGCGTATTCTAGTGTGTCGTGTCGATGCTACATAGAAGAGCACGTGCCAGTCTTCCTTAAAATGTTGAAAGCGCTCTTGCATGCCTTCTCTTAAGCAGCCACACGTTGGCTCTATTAAGATGAGCACATTTGCTGCATTCACTGTCTTCCCTTGCAAGATATAGTCCTTTTTTTTTTTTTAGTTTGCTTTTCTTCCCACACTCTTCTGAGTGCTCTCATCCTTCTTTGCCCACTGTTTTCAGCTATTTTTGCCTTGGCAAAGTACCTTTTCACTGTCTCAATGTTCTTCTCTCGTCCTCCCAGAATTTTTTGCTGTTTTTCTCCTGTTACAATTTTTTCTCTGCACTGAATGAATTCTGATGATTTTATTTTGGTCCATGTTTCCCACCAGTACTTCTTTATCTCTTTTCCTTAATCTAGCCCTTAGTTAATATTTGAAGGTAAATTGTTGATTCTCGTGGCTTAACAAAACAACGGTGTTTGAAATAAGTTTGTAAGGATTGGTTCTTCTGATAATGCTCATTACTTCTTTTTTTTCCCTGTTTTCATGCATATAAAAAAGATCTCATTATGGGTTTAAACGCCAGGAGCAAATTATGATTATATACATCTATATTCATAGTATCATACAAAGGGGGTGAAGTAGTAGTTGTGTGTCAAAACGCATATAATCTCTGAAGCATATTTCCTTCACTGTGAGAAGAGCCAGGATGCTCATCAGTTGGCTTTGTTGGGGATAGACTCACCAGTCCTGTTGGAACTTGAATTATCTGATTTTCAAGCGTGTATCCTCTATGACTGTAAACTTGGATACATCGGAGAATGGTAAATAGGATAGTGAAACTGATAGAGAATTCAGGTGCTTTAACTTCCAGTGCTCTTTCATGAGGTCTTTAAATTTAACTTCTTTTTAATTTTTTTCCTACCTCTGTATTTCTGGGAAGGGAAATGCTGCTGTAAGTAGAGTATCAAGGGGGGATTTTTTTCTGAGAGCCTTCAGTGATTACCTGCAAGTCTGCTTTTCCTTCCTGCTTGGTTTTCATTTCTTTAGGACTCTCTATGTTGGTCTAGGTTTTTTTTGTGAAAGTCATAGTTGACTGTGATGGCACTGTGTTCAGCATTGTATGCTGCTTGAAGTGTTGCCCCACCAGCTGCCAAAATTAGGACTGTGTTGTTAAAAATCGTGATTTACAGAGGCTTCTTGCCAGTAGTGAAAGGAAGGCATTTTGCTCTGTTTATCACTGTGGAGGAGGACAGAAATGTGTAGGAGTTCTTACTTTGTGGCTTGGAGAAGGGGAGGCTGAGGCTGTATGGACGTGCATGAGGGACAGTAGTTGGTAGCTGTATGCTAGTTGTATGCTTTCAGAGGCATCACTCAACAAAAATTAGTTTGTGCCGTGTGGAAGGAGGATGATGAAGGATGGTATGATTAGCTACTGAGTGGTGTCACCACGCAGTTGCAGAGTGGATGGCAATGCTTTACCACCTACGTGAGTCCTCAGTGCCAAAATATTTGCAGCCAGCTTCTAGGCAAGACAGGTATCCCATGAAATTGCTTAATAAGTGATAGGGAAGTCAGATGGAGAAGGGCAGAGGGTGTTGGAAGAAAAAAGGCAGAGCTGGCTTGCAGAGCGCACTCTGAATTTTTCATCAGTAGCATCTGATTATGATATAATATAGATGAGGCATGGAAAAAAAAACCAAAACATTGGAGATGTAAATCACCTTACTGATGATAGGATGAGATCTCATGTCGAGACAGCCCTCTGCTTTCTATAAATTCCTTTATTGTTGTTACTTTGAACTCCCTTCTTTCCTATATAAATATTTTGTGTCTAGCTCCCAGAAGACTTTCACAGCACTTCCTTAATTGAGAGCACCCCATCTTTTTTCATTCCATTTTTGATTATAGCATATATATATATATATAGGATATATATATCCTATATATGCAACGATAGATAATCAATGCATATGTGTGTTATAACTACATTGAGATTTTAGGAAGCCTTCTGACAGTTATTTATGTTCCTTGCAGTAAAGAAAGTGTAAATTGAGAAACGTTTTGGCTGAAGACTAAATTAACAGAGTTACAGTGTTTAACATTTGTATCACTTTAAATAAATACCATCCTGTGTTACTACTCTGACCATTCAGAGTGTAAGGAGAAAAAAGAGATGAACTTTCCAGTGTCATTTCATGCAGCTGTATAAAACCAGGGCATCGGCAATTGGTGATTGGGAATGGTACATGTGGGAAGTGCACTTGCAATATAATTAGAAAGTCAATTAATATGTATCTTAAAATAAATAGATCTACTCAGTTTACTAGAGTTGTATTTTAAATCAATGAAGATGTTATATGGTTGGAGAGCCACCCTTGTGCTCAGAGATGGTCGTTCAGGCTTTGCTACTAGTTGTCTGTTACCATAGACTGATGCATTTTGCTGGTTTCATGGTGATGGTCGCAGGCTGCTCACTGTTGATCTGATAGGTCCCGGTGGAGAATTTCAGTGCCCTTGAAGAGTTTGTATTGGCCATCAGTTTATTTTTCCATGAGAAATTAGCTGGAAAGCATGTGCTGAAGGATGCCAGACTCTTCAGGTATGGAATGTTGAGGCTTGTTGTAATATTGCAAAGGCTGCTCTGAGGCAAAGCCTTCAGTGTCAGTGTTTCCCAGAATTTAGTCTACACAGCTGATGTGGACACAGACTAGCCTATTATACAGTAATCACACAGTGTTTCAGCCAAGGAACTGTAAGAAAACCCCTGAGTATTTGGGTGTTGCTCAATGTGTGGGGCACGGCTCAGTGCCTTGCTTTTGGCTGCTACTACCCACGGCTGCTCTGGACGCCTCTCTTCTCATCTTTCACATCTGCTTCTCCAGTTTTCCCTTGCTTTGTCCCACTTATGCAGCAAGGGGCATACTTAACCGGTGTGTTTGACAGAGCATCTTCCTGCTGAGCTGCGTTTCAGGCAGAACCAACAGTACAGCCCCACGTCCCACTGAGACAAGGTGGCTGCAGGCAAGGAGAGGGCTTGGCTTATGTTGTGCTCCGTGTGACACATACTTCATGATGGAACTTTTTCTCAGGTTTGATTGTCCTATTATATCAAGCCCAGAAAAAGCCAAGCAGGTCCTGTCTTGTTTCCTTCAGGAACAGAGCTGAGAACATCCTCTTTACCACAGACTGTAACAATCCAGTAAAGCTATTTGCTGGATAAGAAATGTGAAAATCTTGCAAGAGTATATGCAGAAAACAGTCATGTAGATACTGTGACTGTGAGCATAGTGTAAAACAGTGGCAGAACATACTAAAAACATCTAGTAAGCGTGCTGTAAAAGTATTTCCTTTTTTTTTTTTTTTTTTTTTTTCAACCAGGGGATTTGTAACAAGAAGTCAAAACTTAAAGGTGTTTAGAACACCAAATAATACCAATAATTTAGGCAAAGGAGAAATTTTAACCCAGAGTTTTAAGATGATAGCGTGTATCTAATAATTGTGGTCCAATGTAGTCCTTTTGGGGAGGTAGTGCAGCTTCATCTCCTGTATCTGCAGGTCTGGGTCGGCCTGTAAGTGAGGTTTTCTCAGCCCCTCAGTTAGTCCTTAGAAGAGAACGCGTGCTTTGACTCAGTCTGGATGAACAGAAAACTGTTTTGTTTGAGATTAGAATTTGGCTTGTTTTTCTACAACATGGGAGCAATTTAACTTTTGAAGAAGAATGCTAACACAGTAATGACTGTGCACTGGATCACAGAAGTGGTAGGTTAGAAATAGTTCAGGCTAGAAATCAGAGATTATCCATTTAAGTGGTAAAGACATTGAAGCGATCCAGTTTGAGTGTGACATTATCACGTCGGATGTGGCACTTCTTTCAGCTTTGTCAGAAAAGCAGACCCTGCACACTCAGTGAGCCGTCTCCCTCCCTTTAGCCAGCATCTGGAAAACGCTGCTGGCTGTTTGCTGTGGTAGCTGCAAGACTGATAACTTCTTAAATCACTCCCTAGCTTCGTTATTTAAAGCTGTTCCTGTATGATGCTTCAATGACAGTAAGAAGGAGCAACCAGCAGCTGATGTTAAAGGACAGGAGGAGATGTTTTTAAGATATTAAGTGAATGCCTTGCTGTGTTATTTAGTTATTTTTATGTTTTGCCCAGAATAGGTATCCTGCAGAAATAAACTTTCCCTCTCAGCACCTCTGAAATATGTTCTTAACTCCGTCCCCTCCAAACATAACCTTTCTCATAACACGGAAGGATAAATGCATGCAGATAGTTAGAAAACGAGCACAGTGATATTTGGGGTTAATAATGTTTTCCTTGGTTTGCTTTACTGGTATTTAATCTGACAAGCAGTTATGCAAAAAAGATGCTTGAATGTTGTGGTTTTTCCTTTGAAGAGTAGCTTCCTGTCCAACCACAGGTTTTCAAGCGAACACTGGGCAGAGTAGATACTGGCTCTTTGTTTTTAATTCCTCCTTATCCGCACTTAAAGATTTCTAAGCACCAGGGGAGGGGGAACTGGGGCACAAAGGGGCGGGAAGAGGGAGAGAACAGCAGCAGTTTGTGCTGGAGTGCAGCTGGGGCTGCCAGCATCGTCAGCCCGACGAGAACTGGGAGAATGAGCAGTTCCTCTTAATGCCATCTTTGTTTTTCCCAAAGCGTTTTAATGAGCAAATACTACAGCCTGGCAAAAGATCAAATGCCAGGTTGTGTCAACAAGACTTAGCTAAAGTTGCGTGGATGACTTAAAAATAATATTCAAATGCATAGTTTCACTCCACTGTTGTGCTTCTCCCCTGACTTGATAGCGGGTCATTTTTAGGCTAACTTCATTGTATCCTTAATGCATTTCTAATGCCTAATGCTTTCTCAGCTTTATCTTCAACCTTCAAAAAGTTCCATATACAAACATAAAAAATAAATTCAAGAATTTGACAGTGTTAAATTATTCAGAGGTATTAAGCATGAGGCTCGGGCTGTATATTTATTTGGGAACAGAATATTTCAACAGAATATTTCAATATTTCAAGGTAAAAGGCACATTCATCTCTGTATTTTATATGCTTTTCCCCTTTTTGAAGAGGCTTGGATGGTTCTGACGCTTTTGGTTTCCACCCTTATCTCCGTACAAGCAAGGCAGAAGCGACCACTGAAGACCTGTGCTGTCTTCTGATCATCTTTGGCTTCCCTTGGTGTTAATGGGGACAAAGCTGAACTCCTGGCAGCGTGCTGACACGAGGTGTCTGTCTGTAGGAGTTAGCCCTGATTTGTCACTGGCTGCAGGCAGGTGGTAGCAGCTGTTCTGAAAGAAGGCAGCTGTTCTTCAGAATTTTTTGTACAAGTACTATTTTTTCAATCTCGACTGAGGCTCAGGGAACACTCAATTTGAAAGGATACCAGTGATATTACTGTGGTTTCTTAAGAACGAAGAAAGGAAGAAAGACATGGCATTGTTAACATGAAGTAGGAAGAATGTACCCGTGACTCCTGAGTAAATGAATCTTTCTCCTGATGTAAGGGAAGGTGAAAGACTTGTCACATTTTTATCCTAACTTGTATATATGTGTACATAGAGGAGGGGGCCTGTGTTGTTAAAAACAAACTTATATGTTTACATTCTGAGCAGTAACTGCAACAGGACTGGTGCAGAAGTGTGCAGAACACAGCAACTCTGGCTTCTTGATACGCCTCATTAGAAAAGGAGGAAGTTAGCTTTATCAATTCTAAGTGAACAGTTTTTAAATCGGTGATTTTATCTCTTGAATATGCATAACCTTAAACGTTCTGCTGTAATTTCTTCATGCCGTGAGCGTGGGTAGGGTACTGAATAGGAATAAAACTGAAAATATTAGTGTAATCTCCGAACAGGAGATTGCAAACAGCAGGTTTCTATCGCTCGTCCCTTATTTAGGAAGTCACTGTCTGGTGTATCAGTATTACTGCAAACTTCTGTGTACCAGACCTGAAAAAGTCTATATAGCTACCATGTTATTTTCCAGTGTTAAACTGATAGGAGAACTGCTATTTCTGCTGATGAAAGAAGGCAACATTTGAGCTTTTTTGGGATGCCTGGGCAACCTCTGTATTCCTTTCAGCGTGTATCTTCTAGATATCTTGGAAGCCAAAATATCTGTGAATGTGCATGAACCTGATGACCCACATGATACTTTATGACATGATTGCTGTGGCTATGCAAATCAGGAACCTCTTCTGCAGAAGGAACACAGAGAATTGTCTGCTGCAGAGGACTCTTCTGTTCCGCTCGTAAGATCAGAAAATACCAAGCAAAAAATCACTGAAGACTGCATGGATTTCACACCTTTAAGAAAGTAACAAACAAATTTGGTGTTTGCTTCTCAGAGTCTGCTGGATGACACTGTTGGCACCTGGCTTCAGTCCCATTGTACTCACTGCCACTTCTGACTGGTTTTTACATTCCAAAGGTTGCTTAGGAATTTCAGTTACGGTCTTGAAATTCCATGTGAAGTAATCTTCCCAGTGTTTGTAAAGACACAAGAAGGAAAGATGGCTGCTTTATACTTGTCATAGCAGTATGAAAGCATGGAGGCCATCCCTCTAATTCTTGCTGGCCGTGTCACGCTGTTGGAAGAGCAGAAGTCTCATCACAGAGCAGCGCCACCAGAGGTCTGATGTCTATTTGTGATCTGCTGCTGGACTTCACCTGAGCATCACCAGCACTGCACTGGGACACATGCACGATTTTGTTCCTCATTTTGAAAGCTTAGCAACACCCGGAAGAAGGATTTGTTCGTGGGTCATTATAATTGTTCTTCTGCACTACTCCATTTTCTAGTTCATCACTCATTGGTCAAATGTAGGCTTGATCTGAGGTTGTGCTGTCTTCCAAAGAAGCTCCTGGTATTCAAGCAGTTCACTATATAGAACTGTATCTTATTCTGAAAGTACCTTATCTTAGCGAGGTCAAGGAGCAAATCTCTCAAGCTGTGTTTAGACCTGTGCTTTGTCCTGCTAACTGGTGTCTCAGCAGGACAATTCTAGTTTATCACCACTGTGTGAACTGTTTAATGCATCACTTGTACGATAGCCACAGCTCAAAACAGGGATATGCCTGCATAAAATCAGGTTAGTAACATTAAAGTTCCTAATGCATTTCATTGGCTTCAAGATTGAAAATTTACTTAGAGTGTGTTGTCTGATTTGTTTTGCATAATATTTTCAGGTCTGTTCTTATGGGATGGGAAGTGGGATTGTTTACTTTAGCACTAACATTGGAAAGACAGTCAAATTACAGAAGGATGAGAGTTTTCATATGCAAAATGTAGGATTCAAGCTGCTGTACTTCTAACATGACTGAAAGAAGCAAAAGACAGCAGAGAATAGATGAGGACACAGATATTGGTGGTGAATGAGATATTTAAAGATACCTTGGAAGGAAAGCTAAAAGCATCTTCAGCTCGTGTCCTATTGTACGTGCTGTGCAGAAATGGAAAGAAAAGCATTGAAGTTGTTATTTTTTGATTAGAGTAGATTAACAGAATGTGACTGAGTCTACTTATTAATTAACAGCTGGGTATATTTTTATTGCTTACTTTGTTTTCTCCTCCACGCATGTTATAGAAATAAGTAGCTTCATTTCTTTAGCTTGTTGGGAAGATTTCTTCCATGATTCTTTCTGACATTGTTCCAGATTCCTTGGGCAAACTTTGTTTAGGTTTCTCTCTTCGTTCTTGCAGCCTTTGGTTTGATGCTTTCCTAGAAATCCCTCTTGAGTTTAAAAACTCTGGCAGCACTTCTTTGTAGAGTCTACCCCTCCAAGCTTCTGGTCTTCTCTTTTTTGACAGAGAGCTGACTGCTCACAAAAAGGAAATCCCTTCCCATTTTGGCATTAGCTGATGCTTTTCGCTGGTCTAATGCATGACCTACACCTGAGCATCTCGGAGGAGGTAAAAAAAGGTTGTACATAGCTTTGCTTTGGTTAATAAATATGAAAAGTAAATAAAAGGAGATGATTATGAAACCATTTGAGGCAGAGCCTTTTTGTTTTCATTCAATCGAAGTTTGAATAGTATGGCTTTAGAGACTTAGTATATCTGCTTTGCTCAGGTTTTGGATGTGAGCCAGTTGTCTGACACCTGATCTCTACACAATGTAAGGTTACTCAGAGTGAGCTGATAAAGTGTGTGGAGCAACCGAGGAGTTAGCTGCAGTGCTGCTGGTTTCCCTACCTGAACTGTTATATTGTGGCTTCATTCTATTATCTGCTGCTTTTGGATTTGCTGGCACTAATTTTCATTAACTTTTCTTTTTCTATTCTTCTTCTTTTTTTTTTTTTTTTTTTTAAGCCACACTATTATGGTCTGTTCTTCTGGATGTGTTTCTACTTACAGTGCTACCTCTGAAATTAAGACAGTCCAGGGTACGTCAGTGAGAACATATGTGCTTGCTCATTAAGCAGAGGTACAGAAGAATCTTTGCAGTCTGTCTCTGCACTGATCAGTAGTTATCTAATTAACTCATAAAAAGACATTTACGGTGATGTTTTTTCAATCCATACCTGGTACTGGTCCTGAATAGCCCAGTGTTTGTCTCTGGTGCCACAGCAGATGGGATTAAACCAAAAGTTGGAGTGTTGGCTCTGCATGAAGTTGGAGAGGCTGGAGCCAAGAGCCTTGAAGGAAGAGCTGCTCAATTGGAGGACTCTTCCTCTTTCGTTTTCTTTCTTTTTTTTTTTTTAGCTTGAAATTTCCCAAATGTCACTATAATTCACATTCTTCTGGCTGTGAAGGCTGGCTGAGTAGGTGGTAGAGACCACCGTTTCAAGGATTTTTTTTACTGGGACTTGGGATACAATTTGTATGTTCTAATAAATTCTGTAAAAGAGCTCAGATTTCTGGGTATGTAATGTAGAAATAATCAAAATAAAGAAGTGATAACACTGATATTTCTGCAGCCATCTTTTTCTCATGGTTTAGAAGGCACTTTTTTGGAAATAAAACTCAGATAGATTTCCATCTGTCTTATCTTGATGCTATCATCTCCATGCTCAGCTTTGTATTTGGAGTCATAGTTGTGTTGTCAGCATCACCTCAGGGGTGTGGTGCGCTTGTGCAAAGATACAGATTTGCTGTTAGACACGGGGGAATGGTTCCCTTGCAAAAATCTCAAATAGCAGAGACGTAAAATAGGCAAATCCCATCTCAAATTCATGAGAGAGGGGCAGAGATGGAGAAGGAAAAAGAATCACTAAATTTAAATAATGTTGTGATGGGAATGTTATTGACTGGTGAGTGGGACCCCTCATTTAATGACCCTAGAAATTATTCTTACTGTGAAGTCTCATCTGATGTAAATTCTCCTTATCGCTGTATGAAATAAATTTTAGTTACCACTGAATAGAAGTGAAATTAAAACGATGGTGCAGAAAAATGTTGTTGTGTAACTCTTAGAGCATTCAGGGACTTGAAATCTGCAGCAAAGGAGCTTGCATCTTGGATTTTTTTTTTTTTTTTTAATATCTTGTAGAGTGTTGGTAGCAATAAGACATTAATATAATAATCCATTCTATGTGAAGATTATATGGAGGATTGCTTATGTAATCAATCAGCTTATCATTTTATTCCAAGCTCTTTGAATTTTGTTTTGCCACAGAGTCCCAGTCTTTATGATATCTGTTTATATCATTGATTTTAATTTTTACGAGGATTAAACAAATTCAAAAGCAATACAAAATCATGTTGGATTATGGAGGTGTGTTCTTAGTCTGAGATCAGTGGTAGGGGAAGTGAGCTTCAGCTCACGCCTCTGTGTCGTCAGCTTTATCTCTGTCCAGAAAGGCATTAAGAAGCTGATGGAGCTTCCCTCAAAGTACTGAGCTCTCAACTGTTCCATTCATACTGGGAAATAAGAAAGTACGACATAGCAACGCCGTGAGATTTCTCCAACAAAGCTGTCTGAAACTTTCATCTTCTTCTCACAGAAGTAGCTATTAGCTTTAAGAGCTGACAACACCGGTCTGTTACAAAATGTGTAATGAGGCATCCAGTTCTCTTTGAATGATACTGGATCAGAACAGAAGGAGAGTCGGTTGGGAATGGTGACTATGCTGGTCCTTAAGAGAAGAGGCCACGTGAAGCTGAAGTTAGCAGCTGTGTGGATCAGGTCATAGTGAAATGCAGTGCAGATCTGCAAACCTTGATATGCCCAGTGTTGAAGGGAAGCAAAATTCACACTCTGAATGCAGGTGGGCTCTCACTGTGCGCTTGGCTGTGTTCAGGAATAAGGATTCCTGGCCTGGGGGATGCTCAGAGTAGAGGAGACGTGTAGGAGGGAGGGCCTCCTGCCTTTTGTGGAGCAGGTATGAGTCACTGCATATATGTGTTTTATAGCAGCACACGTTAGAAATGCCTTTCAGTAGTTTTGGCAGATACTTGAGAACTCACAGACATTCTCCTTCAGTCACAAAGGTCGTGGTGCTGTGCTGGGGCTGGGGCTGGCCCCAGGTCTGGCAGGTGGCACAGTGAGTTCTGCACCACGGCTGCCACAAGAATGCCACGTGCATATATGGTCACAGTGGGGTGCTGTGGGAAAATACGGTGGTGTAGACTTTATTTTAACCTGGGTAATACAAAATAGACTATATTTAGAGACTTCTCAGAGCCATTTTTTGCCTCAACTATCTATACAGCTTTAATCTTAAAGGCAGTCTCTCAATATTCAGGCTGAAACTCAGTGGAGTAACTGTTCGTTTACACTGCACTTTGTATTGTAGTGCATGTAAATATTTTTCAGTGAATTTGAGCCCTGTAATAAATGTTTTTGATTGACCCTACCACAACTGTGTGATCTATTTCATCTTTTGCACTGCAGTTTAAACACAAAGATGCTGGAAAACGTCCTGTTACAGTAACCCTACGATAACGGAGTCTTCCTTCCTTCATTTCTTTAGAACAACCTTTAAAATAATTATCAGAGTATCCAGTGCATTGTATAATGTGTATGGTGAATAGCAGTGGCAAAAGTTGTACTAAAAATCTGTTTTAAAATATCGGTATAATTGTATAGCTGAAAATTAGGAGGTGTTAAAGATTTCTGTGGAGTCTTTATTCAGTACAACGTAGTTCTTAGTGATTTGTTAGAATTATTGGGGTGCAGAGCAAATATGCACGTGGCCTAAATAGGAGCTACTCAGGCCTTTAGGTGCTGGGGCCTGGAGGTGGGTCTGGCCGGCTCCTGCTCCAGTGGGATGCAGAGCTGTTGGAGCAGGTCCAGAGGAGAAAGTGCTCAGAGGGCTGCAGTACCTCTCCTGTGAAGACAGGTTGAGGGAACAGGGCTTGTTCGCTCTGGAGAAGAGAAGGCTCCAGGAAGACCTCACTGTGGCCTTACAATACTTGATAGGACAAGGGAGAACAGGCTTAAGCTAAAATAGGTGAGATTTAGATTAGATGTCAAGGAGATATTTTTCACTGAGAGGGCAGAGAGGCCTTGGCACAGCTACCCATAGATCTGTGGGTGCCCCATTCCTGGAGGTGCTCAGGGCAGGGTTGGATGAGGCCCTGGGCAGCCTGAGCTGGTGGGGGGCACCCAGCCCATGGCAGGGGTCAGGAATAGGTGGGCTTTGAGGTCCTTTCCGACCCAAACCATTATATGACAAGAGAACTGAGGTCATTTGTGGTGGCCTTTCCAGTCTGTGTGTTTTGGGGAGAAGCAGTGGTGTGCACTTAGACCAGATGCTGATCGTTGCTGCCCTGCAGCCCTCCCAGCAGGGCATGTGAATGCTGACCCTACCCAGCACTACAAATTTTTTTTTTAATGTAGGTTTAAAAAAAGTATCTCCAGTTTCTCTTTTCTGTTTTCAGAGAATTCAGAGACTTTGTGTCTGTAACATTTATAAAGAAAGGAAGAAAGAAAAGCCATGTTGAAACCTTCCCATCACAGAATGGTTAATCCTAAATAATAGAAATTTACTCAACTTGTGAGCAACCGAACTTGGTCATAATGTTGCCCAGGACTTTCCCCTTTTCTCTATAGGTGATACCACTATTTCTCTATCTTCTAGGGTCTTAAAATGATGCTCACATTTGTGGCATTATTCTTTGAGGTTGTTCTGGTTGCAGACATCTTAACCATACTGCATCTCGTAATTCATTTGTCAGCTGTCTCTGTACGTTGTTTCAGGAAGATCCCATGGAAGGAGCCACAGATGGCACAGGAGTGCCTTCCCCATGGCCAGAGCTGAGCTGCTCCACGTGCTGCAGTGCTGGAGAGGCAGCGGGTGGCTCTCTTATGGCAATAGCATACACCAGGTTTTGTAGTGGATGTTTCTGCTCTTTTGTTATTAGTGCTGCAGTGGTCATTAATAGATTAAAAAAAGAACAAACAGGAAAAAAAAAAAAAAAAGGAAATTTAACTACTGCTTTGGAAAGTGATTTGAAGGAAATTTAACTCAGAGCACTAAGAAAAGAAATCTCAGTGTGTGGAGTGTTTTCCCTTTATGATTTCTACCCCGTGTGTTAAAGTACTGATTTAATACTTCATTCTTTGTGACAAAAATGATTCAAAGAGCCATATTTTTCAGGGCTTTTGAAATGGATGTTTCTGAGGGTGTCGATCAACATTTAGGCAATTAAGGGGAGAAATACTGCGTGCCATAAATCATCAGGTCCTCTTTTTCTCCCCAGAAACTGGAATTTGTGCCACAATTTGTAAGCGTTGCGATAAGAATCACATCGTGCATGTGTCAGCTCCGCCTGAAGAAAGGCAACACCCCTCTGCCTAAAGAAATGGTTCCTCCTGCTTTCATAAACAGTCATGTGCAGAGTTCGGCAGGGCCTGATGCCCCCGGAGCTCGTTCCTTCCCAGCCCGATTGAATCGGTCTTCACAGAAGTGCTGCGAATCTTGTGGCCTCGTTTGAAACAAAAGGGGTTAGGAAAAAAAGCTCCTTCGGTTATAAGACTTTGGAAAGCGAGGGCAGGCAATCTCGGCTGTGAATATTTTCTGATTTTTCCAGAAATCAAGCAGAAGATTGAGCTGCTGATGTCAGTTAACTCTGAGAAGTCGTCCTCTTCAGAAAGGTACAGCCACATCTTTTGCATGAACAATTAATGGTGTAGCATTGCAAGCAGCAGCACAGGGCTTTTTTTTTTTTTCTTTCCCTTTCCCATGTCGAGTTTGCTCGTATCGTTCCTGTATTGCATGCCGGTGACTGTGTGTTAATCGAGCCTCTGGTTTTGGTTAAGCTTTGTGCATTTTTGCAAAGATTTATTGATTGCTTTTTTTAATGAAGTCTACTCGGCTGCAGCATGCAAATGGCAATAGAGCAAGCAGGCTGCTGGTTGTGTGCTGGGGTTGCGGACCTCCTTCTTTTTCACTTCTGTGCAAACGGCGTCGCGATTTCTGAATTCATTTTAAAGGTTCAGCGTTTGTGTTGTGTTACAGGAGACCGTACTCCACTTACAAAGGGTTCTTTTGAATTCGGATTAACAGAAAATGTAACTCGATGAGGCATTTAATGTCCTGTTATGGGGAAAGGGAGTGCCCTTTGCAAAGTAGCTCAGGAATCACAAATTCCCAAATTAGTCACATTCTGTGAGATAGATGTGATCCTTGTTCAAGTCTGTGCTAGGAAATGGAGCAGTCACTGCATGCAGTAATGGTTCATGCCTGCAGGTAAGGACAAAATGACTCAGAAGTGTTTTTAAAGCAATTATTCTATCTGTCAATCAGATGATTATGATTTTAAGTAGCTGCTTCATTTTAAAGAAATATTTGGAGGCGCTGAATGCACTTTGAGTTTTCTGACACAAAATAACCTCCTTGTCATTATTTTGTTGCTTTTAAATTATCCAGTCTGTTTGTTACTGTTTCGCTTGCGACTGGATTTCAAGGTGAATTTTGATTGTGGGAATTGCTTAAACCTGGAACAGAATAATATTTTCATCAAGTTATTTACAGCAGTCATTTCGGCTGTGTGCAGAGGACCATCCAGATGCTATATTTTGCCATTTTGATATTGGGCATTGGCATTAAAAAAAAAAAAAAGGTTATTAATTTTATGTACTCGAGCTATATGGTTAGCTGAATTTATTACCTAAAGCATATTTTATTGAATGTTTCAGCATATAAAGACACGATCTTATATTGAATGCTATCTGAAGGAAGCACACTGAAAGATAAACCTTTCAAAATGAGCGAGTACTGTATGGCATGCATGATTCTAGAAGATCAAAACGAGCAGTGTGGTGTGGTTTATAAGCGTATTTCTGCTAAGGCACGTACAAGCAAGCGGAATTGCCTTTCAGTAGCTGTGGTATAACAAAATACCAGCAGTGAGAAATCCAGAAAATGGTGGGGGGAGTGGGTTGTTAAGTCACCTTTCCAAAATGGAGAGATGTAAGAAGAGCTTTGAGATGTATTTTATTTGGTTATTCAAAACGATGAGTCAGAAGAGAAAATATTAATGTTTATCTGTTTGCTTCTCTCTGACCGTGATGCCTACGGTTTTTAAATGCAAGGCTAATAAAATGGTGGTGATAACAGAGAGGATGATGGGGTGAAAGCAGTAAAGGAAACAGGTGTTAACTTGATTTTTGGAAAGGTCTTTCTGTGGAGTTGGCATTGCTGAGGGGGATTTCAGCACACAATTACACATGAATGTATTTAGAAATGGGAATTTGATGCAGCGCCCTGAAAATGATGGGTCTCATTCTGAGCAAAACGTGCTCTTAGTTGAACCGATGGCAGTCCTGGATGAATTGGTCCCTGTAAAGGATTATTGCACATAATGAGAAATGGATGCGTGTCTGAGATTAATTTAGATACCATTCATTAAAAAGTAAGATTTCATAACAGCACGATGAATAATTTTGCAATAGAGATTCAAATGTGAATGCTCTGTATACACACAGACTTCTCTCTTTTGAGGATTTAATTATGTGGTACGGTTCACCTGGAGAGGGATTTGGCACATCAGCTGCACAATTTGCGTGGTCAGTTATAAGTAATAAAAACCAATTTCATGTGTTATCTGAGATTTTTTTAGAATAACCACATTCTTTTCCTGTACCTAAAAATAGACTGAATTCTTTTTGCAAGCTGTTATGAAACAGTGCTGTCGGTCCTATGAGCTTCCAGTTCCTTTCAGGGCCCTCTCCAAAATTGCTGTTTGTTTTGAAGAAATAAATATAGTACCATTGAGTGTCTGAACTGTAAAGCTGTCCTCGGTGTAGTGAAATTGCTGCGTGTGTTCATAGCTCACATGCACAAAAAACGCTTTTGACAAACACATTGGATTCACACTTGTGTATTTTTTTATTACCAATTTTTACCCTTCCTCATTGTGGTTGGTCTGTTTAAGAAGCTCGAGTTCTCTGAAATACCAGGTGGGAGACCTGGAAGAGAGCATGGCTTGTTTCTTGTTTCCCACACCAGCAGACTGCTAGACGTGCTCGCATGGCAGGAGGGGAAGGGAGAGGAGCTGCTTTGTGCTGTACAGAAACGGGAGGAAGGAGGGAGCCCGTCGCTGGCCTTCTGGTTTGTTTGCTTTGTGTTTTTACTGCAGAGTTGAGTGTTTGTAGCTTTTCCTGCTTGCTTGGCAAGTTCAGTATGTTACCCTATCCTGGAGGGAAAAAAAAACAACAAAATGGGTAGGAGGAAGCTGGGCTCTAATGGGTGGTTTGGCTGTTACAGGAGCTCAGAGCATGAGGAGTCCTGCAGCATTCTCAGGATAGTTGCTTGTTAGGTTTTTAAGAGGCTTTTAGGAGACATTAAGAGGAAAGTGAGATGGACCAATGTGCTGAGTATCCTCTGAGATGTTAAAGACAATACAGCCCTGAAAAGCAGATGAATGCAGATCAGAGATGTTTTTCTTAATGAGATTCCTCCTCCCTTTCCCCCCACATACTCCTAGAGAAACTTGGACTTGGGGGTGGCGTAGCACAGGGGGTTAAGGTAGCTGTATCTTGGTATTCTGTGGAGTATTGCATCGGGCAGATAGAATGAGCCAGCTCGTTTAATCCTAACACTGTGAGCAGTGAGCGCTGTGCACACCTGGCAGCAGCCCGAGCCAAGGAGTGCGGGTAGCTGGGAGTGAGGGCACGGCGGGGCTCACAGCCTGCCCTGACTCGTCACACCAACTCTGTTTGTTTGCAGAGCTGGGATCTGAAAAATACAGGGGGAAGCTTGGAGTACACTGGAAATGTTTTTGTCCAACGCAGAGCATACCTGGTTTATTTATTTAAGGAGCGGTGATGAACTCCAGGGGTCCTTGCGTGAAATTCCTTGCCCTTGCCTTGCAAATGCCATTAGCAAGCCAGCAGCAGGGTGGTCTTGGGAAAACCCTCAAAAAAAGCAAAACTGCCTTTATTTCTGTCGTGTCAGCTGTGCCCTCATCCCTTATACAATCTAGTTAGGCCTTTGAGCTGTACAGATTTTCTTTTTTGCCTTTTTTAAGGGCTTTGTAGAACTTCCGTTGTGTTTGTGTTCCGTTGTGAAAAATGCCAGCTCTTCCACCTGGATCACTTTCCTAATGTTTGAACTGCTCCTAATGTACAGAACAGTTTTCTGTGTCATGGGATAGGACAAAACACTTGGCGGTCTTTTTGCTTTGCCTTTTTAAGCTCTGATTCTGGATTCTAAATTTGTCAGTGATGCAGTTTTACCACAGGATGGTACTGCTGAAGGTTATTAGTAAGGCTGGTACGTCTGACCGACTCTCTTGCTGCCTTTCTGCAAAGGCTGCATACGCGTGTTGCTTTAAAATGGATTTCTGCTTCAGTGTTCTTCCACAACACTTGGAAAATAACAGAAACAAATGATGACAGCCAAGCACTCATGAGCAGTTTTCAAGTAGATAACCAGTGCTTTTATAATTCAATTTTTGTGATTTTGAGTGGTTTTATAAATGTCAGTAAAGGGAAAATATTTTAAAATGACAGCAAGACAGCCAAGTTTTTGTTGCACAGCGTGCAGAAGTATTTGGGGTGGGGCGGTGCAGCCAAGGTTTAAGGACAACTGTTCTTTGCTTTTATTTTTGTTTCTTCTGGTTGTTTTTTTTTTAGCCTTGAGCTATGTAAACCCCTCTCTCTTTGTAATTTATCTCTGTGGAGAGAATTAAATGCACGTCTTCGTGCTTTTACGTGGTTTCTTCATCAGGTCATCTCAAGAATGCAGTCGGGGAAAGCAAAGGAGGAATAAATCTCAAATAATGGTCTGGAGGAAAAAAAGGTGGAGGCTGAGTACTGTTTGCTTCTTTTCCTAAGAAGAGATCTAATGTTAGTTGATATAAGAGGCATCGTGAATCACTGTGATGTTGGAAGATTCCTTTGGGTGTAGGAACGTGTGTGTTTTGTTGTTTTTTTTTTTAACTTAATTGTGGATGCACTGCATCTCCTAAGGCAGAAGTGTCATTTGCACTGAATTACAGAAATAAAACATGTTCAGAAGTAGAAGAACCATCAGCTCACAACATCCAGTATGACCTGACATTGCTGTGTCAGATAAATGCTTTGGAATAATTACTCCGTTGTGGGGCATTATAAGATAATAATGTGTTGTTATTCTTGTAACTAACACTGAAACAAAAAATAATTATTAGAACAGTGGAACCATTTAATCAGTTCCACTAAGTTCTAAAAGTATGTTTAAAATGTCATTTTAGATGTCTTCCCTCTTTATAATTTTTTCAATATTACTTCCATTTCCAGGCATTTCTGTTTATTTCTAGTAGTTGTACAACTTGAATTTTTTGGTTTTGCTTATGATAATATTGAACAATGTATATTGGTTCCCCACTTCCAGATTTCCAGCTAGTTCTCCTATTTGTTGTAATTGATCTTAGAAGTAGGGAGGAAATGATCCTATCCAAATGTGGGACGGCAGCTATTTATCCAGGATGGCGTTTCCTTCACTGGAGGAATGGCTTTGGTGACAGTGTGCCTGTAGAGCCAGGCTTAACTCTAGGGGACTAACATTGGCCAAAACAAATCCTACCATGTGTGTATTTTTCGTATCAAAAGCTTCACATGCTCACTGTTTTCGTGTAACAGACTTTTAAGGGAAATATGAAAGGAATGTACAGACAGGGAGTGCTGCAGCTTGTCATTGTGCATGTGTGGAAAAAACAACCAGTAACATGTGTAGAAGCAGCCTTTTTCTTTCACAGTGATACTCTGAACTTTCTTTTAGAGCAGGTAGTGCCTGTATCAGCTCATCAGCAGGCTTTGAAAAAGTTTAGAATTGGAAGTGTATTTTAGTTTTGCATGTTGGACTTTGTTTATTCCTATCTCCGTATGGAATTTCTGCCCTATATAAGAAAATCACGTGTTGGTATTTGATCACAAGTGAAAAATATTGTTAGTATTCCTGTTATGCAGATTATCTCCCGTGTATGACTCCATCCTTGTTTATTTACTTCTGATCTTTAAGACATTTTCATCATGCAGGTATCGGTGAGATATTTATTACAGGAAAATTTTTAAAATACCTTCTGAAAACGTAAATGCTGATTGTTGGCACTGATGGTTGGTGTTCAGATGGGAGATCTTTGGGAAAGGGAGAGACCGATGGTGCTGGGTGGTTGCACGAGGTTTTCCTGTGTGAGAATTGTCCTTTGCTGGAAATGAATTCAAGCAAGCCAGTTGTGATTATAACACAATAAATGGTGAAAAAAAAGCATGTAAGAAATTGGAAATATACAATATACTTTCCCTTTCCAAGGTAAATGAATGTATCGAATTCTACTTCTACTTCTATCGAATTCTACTGGTAAAAAGCCAAATAAAAAAAGTAATGTATAGCTTTAAGCAAAGCCTTTCCTATTACACATTTAGTCCAGTTTTATGACTGGAGACTTTTTTGCCTATCACTGTCTTAATCATGACTTCACTACAATATCCACTCTGGGCCCGTGGACAGGTTGTATGGGTACACTGATAGATTGCACAGAACAGAATGTACCTATGCCTGATTACTGCTCTTCTGTTGTCAGTGCACTGTGTTACAGAGTAGATTAATTTGAGCTTTCTGCATGCTCTTGTTCTGTATTTGCAAATGAATAATAAAATGTTTAGATGTTATATAATTTCATAAATTTACTATGATGATATTTTTGCAGATTTTCATTGATACTGCAATTGATGCAGTTATCCTGAGGCACTAAGCAACAAGTTGACCAACTTTGTATTATTTAAACATTCCATTTTCTTGTGTATTTTGTGTATTATCAGGATAATTGTGGTGTCTTTTGGCATGTGAGCTCCTGTGAATGTTGCCATACAGAGGATATCTACCAGTCTTACTGTTTGGTTGAAGAATGCCTTTTCTGTCCAAGGGTTTTGTGGCCAGAAGGTCTGTCACTAGAAGCCCTTACAAATTCTACCCTCCTTTAGTTTCTCTCCCAGATGATTCTGTATTTTCTTCAAGACTCACTCTTAGGCTTGGGTAAGCTCTCTGACAAAATCCAAACTGTCAGTGTTGACCTAAAAAAAACATATGTGAAAGTCATTTCATCTAGGGCACCTACCAGAGGCATGCTGCTGATAGTGACTGGATGGATGGTGTGTTATTTCTCTTTCCTTTGCTTCTCTCTTCGTCTCTCTCTTTTTACTCTCTAAAACTCCAATTAGAAACGAACGCATGCAGCTCTAAGTTCTGCCCATTGTATATTTTACAAACAAAGGAGCCACTTCTCTACTAAGTTCCTCGACACAGTGACTTTTGTCCATCAGCCTGGTTGATCGCCTCTCTTTGTGACTGGACAATGCCCCACATCCCAAGCAGTTGTTCTATTTGGATGAAACTTTGGCTGTTCTGTTTATCAGGCTGTTCTAATAAATGTGTTCTAACTGTAGCTTTATCTCGATGTCTTCCAAAGCAGCAAATTGCTGTTATGTATGTTTCATACTGTAAACCATTCATGCATTTACTGAAAGATCATATTTCTTCTCTTGAAAGCTCATGAATGTGCATACTCCAACGCATTGCTAGCTAATATTAAAGACTTTTCCCCCAAAAAACTTGGGCACCGCAAGTCCATGGAAAGAAAGTTTTTAGAACTCCTTCTTTGGCAAAATGTCATTGGAGTAATGTGAAACATTTTTTAAAGTTCAGTACTTTGTTTTTCATGAAGTAACTTCTTAGCCCAAACAAAACCTGCTGGCATGTTTTCACAGCCTTCCAACAAAGGCAACAACCTCTTATTACTTCTGTTCCATGGTACTGCGGTAATGGGAATAGCTTGTATCTTTTGGGGGGTCATAGAAGGCCATACTAGTGTGGAAACTATTCCTAAGCTGCATGTTTTTACTGTGTTGTCAAAGCTAAAATACTAGAACAAGTTTTGGCAGAAACAGAACCGTTTTTGTCATTAATAATACTATAAAAACACAATGTAATTTTCTTTTGTAACCATTACTGCAGATAGTGTATCAAAATATCCGACAGTGATTTTTTTGTTGGAATGGAAAGAGACTCAAAAGTGCATGAAGTTTGTGGTGGACAGCCATTTTGGTATTTTCTATCCAGCATCAGGGCCTTGGATTCACAGAATCACAGAGTCGCAGGGGTTGGAAGGGACTTCAAGAGATCACCCAGTCCAATCCCCTGCTAAAGCAAGTACCCTACAATTGGTCACGCAGGTAGGCGTCCAGCTGGGTCTTGAATATCTCCCTAGAAGGAGATTGCACAACCTCTCTGGGCAACCTGTTCCAGTGCTCCATCACCCTTACTGTATCAAAGTTCTTCTACGTGTTTGTAAGGAACCTGCTATGTTTTAAGTTTTAGGCCATTACTCCTTGTCCTGTCATTACACACCACCGAGAAGAGTCTGGCCTCATCTATTTGTCTCCCACCTCCCTTTAGCTACTTATGAACATTTATCATATCCTTACTCAGTCTTCTTTTCCCCATGCTGAACAGACCCAGATTACTCAGCCTTTCCTCATACGGGAGATGCTCCAGGCCCTTAATCATCTTTGTGGCTCTCTGCTGGGCTCCTTCTAGGAGATTCCTGTCTTTTTTTAACTGGAGAACTCAGAGCTGGACTCAGTAGTCTAAATGTGGCCTTACCAGGGTAGAGTAGAGGAGGAGGAAATCCTCCTTCGACCTATTGTCCACATTCTTTTTTATGCCCCCCCCAAGAAACCATTGGCCTTCTTGGCCACAAGGGCAAACTGCTGGCTGATGGCCAACCTGTTGTCCACCAGGACCCCCAGGTCCTTCTGCAGAGCCCATCTCCAGCAGATCATCCCTTAACCTTTACTGATGGATGCAGTTATTCCTCCCCGGGTGCAAGACTCTACGCTTGCTCTTGTTAGACTTCATCAGGTTCCTCCCTGCCCAACTCTCCAGTCTGTCCAGGTTTTGTTGAATGGTAGCACAGCCTTCTGGTGTGTCAGCACATCCTCCCAGCTTTGTATCATCAGCATTTGTATCATCTCATTGTCTCTCTTCTCCAGCTGCTATGGCTACTGTTCAGAAGCATTCAGTTCCTGCCATGCCCACATACCAAATGAACGTATCAACCTCTGTTTCCTCCATTCTGTAAACTAGAATTGAAGATGTTTGAAATTACCCCTATTCTATATGAATTCTTCTACAAAAGGATTACCTTTCCCATAGGAGAGCATGCGTAGTGGTCTTCTCCAAGTGGTACTTTTCCATCTTTGGTTGGACAGAGTGAAGTCTTTCTGATGGATTCTGATGCATATGGAATCAGGAATTTCTACTGCTGTTTGGTGGCTTAGCTCTGAGAGATCTCCGCTTCTGAGAACACTGTGATAGTACTTTTGACCAAGACTTCCCTAAGAGATAGGGGAGATGTGAATAAGCGCAGTGATTATGAAATAGAAGTTTATCAATTAAAACATTTAGTTCTAAAATAAGTAAGAATTTGAAGCCTTTGTATACTTGGTTTGAAGTCTCGCTTGGCTGCTTTACAGGTAATTTATGTTTGAGAGTGTTAATCTAGAAAGCCAAATAAAAAAGATGGTCTTCCTCAGAATGCTTGTATTTCACACTGAAAGAACACCTACAAGCAAGTTGTTGGTGCACAAGAAAATAAGTACTTTATTAAAGTTTATTAAATAAACTTACTTTCTTACAAGTACGTTTGAATGGGGGGATCTGGTGGATTTCTGAGGCTATTAATTAGTGTTGTCTTTTCTTTTGACATTGTAGGTACAGTATGCATGATCTTTCATGCAGAATACTTGAATTTAAAGATGCTGTTATTCTTTACAGAATGAGGTTTAAAAGTTTCTCCAGGGCATATACCTTTTAAATATGCTCCTGGAATTTAATGTACATCTACATTTAATGACAAAGTAGATACTTTGTCTTATCTTTTTGCTTTATTTGTGTTAGTCTTTCATTATAATGGTGTACAACTGAGTCCTGACTTCGTAAGAAAACAGGAAAGATGCAGTCACAGTTCCTTTTGAACGTGTTTAGCACACGGGAATTTCAAGGGCTTTTAAAAGATCCAGAGGACATTCAATCGAAGCTGAGTAGTGCCTCAAAATGCTAATATTTTTCTGCTATCATTTAGATACTGAATTGTTAACAAAATGTCGAAATGACAGATTTATGCTCTTCACCTTCAAATTGTTACTGATAGCTTTGCTAAGAAATTTGTGTCCTTTTAGCCATGTCAGTTGTTAGAAGTATCCAAATCTGGAGGGCTTTGGATCCCATGGGCATACCTCCCATCCCAGCTAAATAGCTAAATGCAAGACTGCTGCAGCTTTGTGTCCCCAGGGCCAGCCCCTAATGAGACTGAACGCTTATTCCCTTTAGGTGTGTGCACACACGTACTCACACACACATAAATGCATACATAGCTGGCCACATAGACCAGCAGAGACTCAGAACAGAGCTTTTAGTGGCACTCATACAAGCATACGTGGAGTGCTCAAACAGGATCTGCATGGCCAACCCAGTCCCGCTCCTCCTTTCCAGCTGCTCAGGTCTGATGTCGTAGTTGTTGGCCCACAGAACCTCTGAGGTTTATTCTTGTTCCAGTTGTTGGTGCTTGGACCTCTTATCTACCTGCTGGCTAATCGGCCTTAAGTTCAGTGGAGTTCCCACGCTTGAAATACAAAGTGCACCCACAGAGAACATAAAAACAGAGTTTAATGACACTGTAGGATAGACTGTCATGATCAAGGGCAAGGCTGTCAGACAAGCATTCTGAGCCATCTGCACTGGACCTGCCCCTTCCATCCTCTTTTCCTGCTCTTTTCCCATGCTTATCCACCTTTATCCCTGCCTTTCTCCACCTCTAGTGCCTTTCCCTAATTATTAATGTCTTGTGTATTTCCACAATCCTATGGCAAATTTTACCCAATCCCAAAGTACTATTCCTTCCCACATCCCATAAGTCTCGTATTCCTTAAGGCAGTAACCTTTAACATTCAAGGTGCTCCTGGGGAGAGAACTTCCTCCTTGCTCATCTTGGTGGGTTTCTCACTGGGAGACAATGGTGTAATTGATGGTGTTGGGAGGAGCTGATCCAGGAGCTCCCTTTTCACAGATTGGGTCGCTGGGATTTCTCTGCCCATGGTTTTTCTGCTGATTCTTGCTGGCTCTGTTTTTATAGTGATTGCCCTTTAATGAGATAATCTAACACCAGTCTTCCAGTCACACCTGTCAGAACTGGACTTGGGCCTGTTTGGATTTTTGACAATCTGACACTGACATTCAAATGAGTACAATCAGCTGAAGATACAAAATCATCAATTCCTTTGCTAAATTTCCAGTTTTATGGAAAATTTGAGTTGGAGAGTTTTGTCTGCTTAACTGCATTTTATAGACTTGCGTGTCTGGAAAGGAAAACAAGTGTCCTCTTACAAAGTGCATGACATATATCTATGCTTCAGACTTACACCTGCTGGAGTTGTTAGGCTTATATATCTAATGAAAGCTCAGTAATGACCACAAATGAGTAGAGCTACTTACTGCACCAAACTTGTCCTCTGTACTTGTTGCAAAACCCATTTAAGGTACGGTAGCATATGGACACACAATATAGTAAGTAAGGAGTTCTGGAGCATAACCCAGCTCACACTGGGCATCCTGCCTCTGCTCATTCTGGTCCAGAATATAAAAGAGCTGTCTCATGATGGCAATTAAAAGTAATTTTTTGTTTCAGTTAAAAAACAACACGCACACACACAAACAAAAACAACCAACCCCAAAGCAGTCATTTATCCTTGCTTAGAAGAGAAGTAGTATCTCTAAGGTGGACAGGAAGGCTGTCATTAATTTGACGTACAAGTACCAAGAGATTGCTCAATTCTGTTACAAGGTGGCTGTGCAGGCAGGAAAACAGCCCACAATGCTGGTTAGCCAATATTTGCCTATCTGACATCTGTATTTGGAAAACCTGGCAAGTAATGTTTCTAATGTAAGAGCCCAAGAGCTAACTAATACTTGAGGCTTTGCCAAGTTGCTTCTCTCAGGAAGAAAAATAGATTGTGATTTGAGGGTTGTGAGATTTTTGTGCCCGTATGTGTGTGTGCGGCCCTGTTTATTTACAAAGAATGTAAACAGAGCTCTGTTTGCAGGAGCGGAGCAGAAACACTGTGCAACAGGCTGCTATTTTGCTGATGTTTTCAAGTCTGCCTGTCTAGCCAGTACTGTGCTCAGGGAAAAAGGAAGAAAAAAGGAGAGAATGTGAAAAACCACACAACTCTCCTTCCTGAGATCACAGGCGCAGTGTTTCTTTCTGTTTTGTTTCTGCCTACTACATCGGGGCATCTGTAACTGCAAGTAATTTTTCCCAATTCCTTCAACTTTGTAATTGATGTTCATGAAATTCTTTAATCCACGCACCATAAACTCTGACAGGATTCAACGTGTCCGTGCATTGAACAGTCTTTTTCTACTTATTCATCTTGTTTATTTGCAATGTTGTATGAAAGAGCTGGTATGACTTTCTTTTTTCACTTGGACCAGAGGTGTTCAGCCCAGCAATCAGCCCCAGTGGCAGCCAGTGCTCAACTACTGAGAGCTCAGCGTGATCACAGACGTCAATTTTTAGGATAACGATGTCATAGTTGAAAGACAATTTCAGAAGCAGTTTCTGCGCAGCCTGCAGTACCTCTCTTTGCTTGCTGCTCTCCGTTCTCTCCCAGGTCACAGTGCCTGGCAGCTGAGGACTCCTGCCCTTTGCTCAAAATAGTTCTGCTTGGGACTTCCTTACAGACAGGTGTGAGCTGCTTTGGGCTCCGTCTTCCCAGGCATCTGCCAGCTCTTCCCTGTCCTGCTCTGGAGCAAGATTCTATAGATCTAGTCCGCTCTGCATTTTTGTTTTCCTTCTAGCTTGCTGCTTTCCTCTCACAGGCAGACTGGCCGTGGTTATCACATGGTACTTGGTTACTCCGCTCCGCTGGGCCGAGATGCTGTGGAGTCAGTGGAGTCTGACTGCCATGCAGGCCTGTTTCCTTCTGGAACTCCTGAAAGCTGCTGTGGTGCACTTAGCTTCCTGGTTCCCCAAACTTCTCTAAGATGCAGTTGTTCTGTCCACAGCTAGCAGTTTGTGTGCTGCTGCCCATGAGAGGAAATCTGAGAGTCGTTTGTAGTGCAGCTTTATCCCAGAGCTTTCCCTTCACCCCGCCCCAGGCCTTGTTTTGTTGTCCCCTCTGTGTGTTTAGATACCATCTGCTCACAGTCCTCTGCAATCACTTCTCTTTATTATCCCCTGCATTTGATTTGTTGCTGTTTTTTGGTGTTTTTTAGATTTGTTTTGGAGTAGTGGTGCAATGACGGAAAGATAGATTATACAAAGGGAAAGCTATAGACATGGAAGCATGGCAGTACTTAGTGTACTGCTGCATACGTGTGTTTTTGACAAAGGTTTTGTAATAATCCAGATATCAAAGAATCATGAAGGTTAGAAAAGGCCACTAAGGCCACCTAGTCCAACCATCAACTCCACCACCTCCCTGGGCAGCCTGTGTCAACACATCACCACTCTTTCAGAGAAGAAATTGTTCCTAACACCCAACCTGAGCCTCCCCTGTGCAATAGCAGGCTCCCTTAGTTTACAGTAGCTTGCAATAGCTAGAGTTCACAAGTGAAATAGTAACTTTCATTCTGATGTAGGAAAAAAAAGAGTCGTCCAAGTATGTATGGAAGGACAAAGTATTAGAGGCTTAAAAGATATTTAACATGTATTGAACATCAGCCGTCTCTTGTTTATTTTCACTTTAGCAAGAATTTTTACACTGTCAACCGTAATATCCTGATGGACAAACTGTTGAAGTATGGGCTTGGTAAGGGGGCAGTGAACTGGATTTAAATCTGACTGAACTTTTGAGGTGAAAGGGCTGAGGGCTGTCACCAGTGGCATGGTGTGCAGCTGGAGGCCTGTCAGTTTAACATCCAGGGAGGTGCAAAGTCCTGCACCTGAGTGGGAATAGCCCCAGGCACTGGGCTGGAGGCCCACCATCTGGTAAGCTGCAGAAAAGGACTTAGAGAACAGCAGGTCGATCATGAGCCAGCAATGCATGAGGCAGAGATGACAGCAGGTTGAGGGAGGCAATCCTTGCCTCTTCTCAGTGCTGGTGAGACATGTGGCAGTGCTGTGTTCAGGACCAGTCTCCCCAGAACGCAGGCATACTGGAGCGGGTCTGATGAAGGGTTGGGAATATCTGGTTTAAGAGGAGTGGCTGGGGGAGCTAGGGTTGTTCAGAATGGGGAAGAGGAGTCTCAGGAAGGATTGGTGTGTAGGAATTGATACCTCTGGCTGATCTCAGTGGTGCCCACCTATGGGAGGTGGGATCATGGTACTCAGTGAGGGAACTATTTGGTTGCCGTTTGCCATCTGTCCTGGGTATTTCAGAGCGATATATTACTATTGCATCTTAATTTCTGATGCTCGGAGTTATTCATAGTTAATTATGGTTTCCATCTATTAAACGTTCAGCAGATTCTAAAATAAGATTTTATGCTCTTTCTTTTTTTGCTTTGTGGTAAATTCATATCCACAATTGTTGCAGAGAAAGCTTTTTACTGAATTATATTAGCAATGTGATAATTTAACTCCTTCAAGCCATATGACTGATCTGCTTGTCATAAACCAAGTAATACAGAAATGTTCCTGTTCTTGGGAGATCTCATCTCAATTCACCAATAACAAAGGTGTTTAAACAACATTTTGGTTTCTATGGGAGCTGTTGTGAGGCAATAACTGGGCAAACTATAGCTGTTTCTTCATAATAAATGCCTAGAAAGCTGTTTTTGCCTATGACTTTTGTATTTTAGTCTGGTACCAGCTCATTCTAAGTAATCAGATGTAAACTGCAAATACTTAAAATTACAAAATGTATGCAACACTACTTGTTGAGTACACTTAGGGTCAGAATTTGGCAGTTATATATTTTTTGATAGAAAAGGAATATGTAGTTTATTGAAGTGTTTTATCCTGAAGTGAAATGAGAACAATTGTATTTTAATGTAAGCAAAGATGGCTAAAAACTGCCAGTTCTGAGTGCAATGCATTTGAATGTCTTCATGGATGATGGTGCACAAGGATTTACAAGGATTGTACAATACATTGTGCTGCATTTGTGTTAGATAGGCCCATTGTGATAATTAGTGGATGTAAACATGAGTGATTTACATTGTGCATATTGAAAGCACTGAATATGAAAGAATATGAAAGAATATGAAAGAACTGGAGCTCTTAGCCCCACCTGCATCTATTTTGTTCCTTGTGTCGGTTGGTGAAGGAGACCATGGGCTCCATGCCATCAAGTTGCAATGCAGCGATGTAGCTTTTCAAGTAGTGCTGATAATCTGCTCTAATATCTGAATAATGAAGAGTCAGGAGGCAATCAAGAAAGAAAATGATTCTTGCTAAGTGAAAAAGTGATTTATTTTTATTTTTATTTTTTGGAGGCAGGATTATGTGGTATTCATAGGGGAAGATATTGACAGGAATTTCATATTCAGTGTGCTGATCTGCAGAATTCAATCACACACTGCTTCTGTGATTACACAAAGTATTTCTTATTTTCACAGTGACAACATTTGTATTGTTTAAAGAGAGTTTGATGTGGTGAACTAAGAATTATATTCCGTATAATCCCTGTGCTCTGATCTTTTTTAAAGCCATGTGTAAATGGGTGACAGGTTTGATGAGTGGTTTGATGGTTGAGGGAGGAAAGTATTTGCTGTGTCTCATCTGGTGGTTTTTTTTCTCAAGTAATGTAGTTCTTTTTTAATCAACTCTTCTTGAGTTAGGAATCAAAGTTTTGTAATATAAAATTTAAGTGGAGTTTGAAAATCTTAAAGTTTCTTTTTGGGTAATCTTGGTATATTTGTTACTGTTGTTAGCATTCAATGATATAATTTCATCGTAATACAAAAGTCTGCTTTCAATTATGATTTTGTTCTATTGCATGCAATAGAAATCCATCAAAATACAGAACTGAGTTTCTTGGGGCAGACTAGAGTTCTTTGATTGCTGTTGTGTAGAGCTGTGTCATCAGAGTATCAGAGGAGATGATGATGTGTTGTGAGTGAATCACTGACTGTATGTTAAGAGGAAAATTTAAGAGCTTGTAAGATTTTTCATTTTTATTTGATATGTTAATTTCACTTCAAAATGCAAATTTTAAGAGAAGAGGCAATTTCTGTAAGTTACAAAATGTGCTGTTTATTTTAAACTTAAGGGCAAGAAATATTAGTTTTATGGGCTTCATGCTAGTTAAGTGTGGTGGCTACATTTATGTATTGATGATTACTGCTCTGGTGCTGCTGACATGACTGGTGTGTTTTTTGTAAAATCAGTTAACTACACCTTGTTTTGCTGAAGGCATATTGTGTATTCCTAAGGGTTTCTTGCTTTTATTTACTTATCTATTTATTGAACATCTTTGGCAGTTGTACCTTGTTAAGAACAGGGCTAGCTCGTGTTGAACTGGAATCTGTAAACTCATGAGTAAGATGGTGGTGCTGTTATGTAATCAGGATCAGTAAGGATATAAGCACAAACGGGAAATGTTTTGTTCACAGGAGATGCTGACCTCTCTTTCATTGTTCGATCGTCATTGGTTTGCTTAAAAGTTTCCCTTTAAGTGACTTTGTTCTTTAAAGATGGGGGTTCTCAGTGTGAAAGATGCATGTTTATATTTCTTCCAAATGAAGGTGACCGGTGAAGGGCAGGGGGTCTGTGCTGCGAGGAGGATTGCTTTTTTCAGTGTTAGCTTTTTTAGAAGGAACGAGACCTCAGTTTTAAGAAATGATGTTTAATGGCTTCCAGTAAAGCATAATAGCATATGTATGTGCAGTATCTTGAAATGTGCATTCCGCATAGCAATAACTACATGTAACATTTAACTTATTGAAGTATTCCTTTGCCTTTTTATTAACGCTGAATTTAAAAATTCACCTGGAGTTCTCCTGCACTTGTATGAAGTTAATCTTAACACTTCAGTGCTCTTTTCTAATTGTTTTTTATTGCAGTTCCCACTGTTGTTACAAGTGTGGTTAGCAAACGTTTAAGCTAAAGGAAATAGCTGTGGACTGAGGCTGGTAAAGCTCTGATTTTGATAAGCGGTGTCGATTTGTACCGACACTGACTGAAATACCCATCTTCACCTCCCGCTCCTTTTTCTGTCTTATTTTTACTTGTGCCGATGATTATAACATCCTTGCCCCAGGAAAGCTCGATGCGTCTCCCTCTAGGGCTCATCAATGCTGTATTTGAATTGTCCTCAGGGTTTTCAGCAGCACAGCAGAAGTCATTACTTTGCCTCAGGATCTGATTGTGCTGGGTCTGAAATGATCCCAGCCTATGGTAGGCAAAATGAAAGGGGCCCGTGTTCGATATCAAACCGTTTTACATTCACACTGCTTTCACTTCAAGGACATTGTGTTAATTCTTCAGACCAGTGTCATCTTTATTTCTCCATGTCTTGTGTGAGGTTGTGGATCGTGTAGGCGGGGAGGTTTCACGGTGGTCATTCTGTACTGGTTTTAATGTACTCCGCTTTACTTTCAATGCTGCTTGTACTCTCTTGGAATTGCTGGATGTCACAATGGGACATGGAAGTTGTTCTCGAGCCCTTGGCACATGCTTGCACAGAGCCATGGGGAAGAGCTGCCCGCAGGCAACAGGGCAGTGGTGCTGCTGTGTTGGGCTGCTGGGAATTAGTCTTCAGTCCCCCTGGATTGAAGAAAGGTGAATTCTGGGTGCAGTAAAGGTTGTCCATGTCTCTATTCTCTTCACTTTGCTGCCAGAGGATTCATTTCTGGCACAGAAACAAATATCTAGAGAGCCAGTGATACCTTAAGCTGTCCCAGCTGTCTCCTAGGTGGGTATTTCCCGGATTTGCAGATGTCAACTTCTGCAGCAGGATTTTGGTGCTGATGTCATGACAAGCTTACCCAGATTACTTATGCTTCTACTGAACGAAAGGGGAGGTGAAGAAGCTGTGTGAATGACTCCCATAGAAATTCTGACCTCAGCCTAGCAATTTGGCAACTGCAAGGTGTGATCGTGCCCCACCACTACATTTTGGCCTTGCACCAGATGTCCTGTCCCCTCTACACCACAAGTCAGTTCACTGAGGTGTCAGAAAATGCCAGAGCCTGTGTGATGGGCGTGATGGGCATGATGGGAGGGAGAAAAGGTGTGTGAAGGCAGTATTTGCATATTCATTGAGCCATTGAGGTTTTTTCATTCCTCCCTCCCCTCTTTTTATTTATTTATTTATTTATTTTAAGTAATAGTAATAACATTAATGCTTAGATCTTAAAAATTCTCCCAGGATTTACTTGCATTTGTTCCAAGTTGTTTTATGGATTTTTATTTTAACTGTGGTCCTCACTATTTCTATAACAGCAGTTTGCAATCTTTAACACATTAACCAAAAGAACATGTTGCATTTCAGCTCTTGAATTCAGCAAGAATTCTGGACAAAAAAAACAGTGTGTTAATCTAGATGAATGCTCATTTATTCTGTACAGTAAAAATATAGCTTGTATTCCAGGATATTTAATGACCAAATGCCCAGTGGAGTTTATGCATCACACCATATACCCAAGTTATGTACCCCAATCCCAGTAAGAATTGTGACTCTCATCTGCCAGTAACTTCTCCATAGGCATTTTTTCATCTTATTGAATGATTACTGAGGTTTTCAGACTGCCATAGTGCTTAGATATTTGGGGTTTAATATATATTAAAATGAAACAAGAATAGTAAGGAAAAGTCATCGAGTATTCCTGGTTATATGGTTCCCATTCAATAATTGCAAAGTCAGCTGCTGCTTGAGGGTTGAGGTGGAAGAGCTGAGCTGCAAAGCACAGGCTTGTTTGCACTTGTAGGGCCTTATCGCCCAGCTCCTTTCAGTTTGAGGGGATGAAGATTAAGGCTTGTTTTCTTTTTGCTGGATTCTGAATGTCTGCTAAAATGTTCAGGAGAAGAAATGATGTTCCCATCACCTCTTTCCAAAAATGATGGGCACAGCAGGTTATCCTAGCCTTGTAATGGTTTATTTTTTTTTCAGTCTCTCTCCATCATTAGTTAATCATTCTTACCTTCTATTTCACAGATCAGTGGCAGCTGTTGATCTGTGTGGTGTAAGGCGTTTAACTTACTGTCTCAGGAGTTCTTCTGAACAGCGGTGGAACTGTAAAGCTTTGATGAAACATTCTTGTTCTTTTTGACAATGGTTTGAGAGTGGAGGCATTGATAGGATTAAAAAAAAAGGAGAAAGTGGAAAGCACAGAAGTGCCATCCGTTTAGCGCAGATTTTGGGAGCTGTTATTAGAATCCTCCAGAGTAGGGACTTCATTCTTGAAAGGGGAAGTGGAGGAGGAAGGGTGATGTTAACAACATCTGTGGTCCCCTGGCTGTGGAATTCCAATCAGATTTTCATTAGTGATTTAATTTAGCTATAGACTTATAAGTAATGTAGTGTTTTCACCTTTGAACTTTGCATATATGGCACACCTTCTATGATACGTTGCCCACATGTTTCTAAAAATGAAAACACTGAGACAAGGCATTGGCAGTCCTATTAGAATGCATGTCAAGTAGCGATGTGCTCACAGTGTAACATCCTCCTTAGTTTGTCATGAATGGCAACAGATAGTTATTTGTGAAATGAGAAAAGGCCTTTTTATCTGTAATCAATATTAAAGCTTTTAGACAAATCTTGGAGAGTTCTTCTAACTATCAGCCTAGTTCAACGATAACACTGAAAATAACATTTTAAAAAAAGTTTTCTGAACTGAAAGAAAAAAAATACAACAAAAAAAGCCCTAGAAAACAATTCTTGGGAGTGTGTTTGCCCAATTCAGTGATCTGGGTACATCAGCTGGGAGCAGGAGATCTAAATACCATCAAAGACACATTTGAAAAATGAAAGCACCCATTATAGATCAAAACAAATGTTTTAAGTTCACTGTGCCCAAAATCCGGTATGTTTTTGTTACAGCAAAGGTGTTTAAGCTTTGAAGTTAGAACAGAACAGAACTGGATCGTGTTGTTGGGAAAAGTCATCTGATCTAAGGCTCGGTAAGCCCAGGCGGCAGTGTTGATAGGCCTGCTGGGATGCAGGAAAATGATATTTGCAATTCAGCAGGTCTTTGACAAGGCAAGTTGCTGGGGTGGGAGTGGCATTTGGTCTCTCTGGATTGTTTTAAAAGATAGAGGGATCTGAGAAAGTAAGGTTCAAGTATCAGTGAATAAAAATATTGCATGATTCAGTTCCTTTCTGAGAAGAAAAAGGCAACAACTGGCAAAGGAACCCTGTTTGTACAGTGCAACACAAGAGCTTTTTACCTTTGGCAGACTGTTCCAGCTCAAAATGGAAGTAATTCTCTTCATAAAATTTTCACTCATGGGTTGTCAACATTGTTAAAATCTACACTTGTTCAAAAATGCCTTGTTTCTTCTTTATGATAATTTACAGTATAGAATGTCAAGTTAATCAGGTCAGTGTTCTGTAGTTAAGATGATCTGAAGCCTAAGTAGAACACTAATGGTTTTCCAAGACAAGGCCACCTGTACTGCGCAGACTGAGTGTGGGAAGACGGTGATGTGTGTGTGTGTGTGTGTGTGTGTTTGTTTCAGTGTAACTACAGGAAAAATGTCAAGGGCCACTCACTTGCATTTATTGTAACCTCAGAATTTTGTTCCTTCTGAGAAGTCAGCAGTGAGCCCAATGAGCCACATGTATTAGTCTTCAAGCCGTTTGTGCTGTGTGTGTTACTACATCATTTTTGAGGTGTGGTATAAAGTTCAGCAGAAGAGATCCTTCCTACTGAAAATACAGTTTCACAGTTCACTTAAGTCCATGTTTAAGATCTCATCTTACCCCCCAACACTTCTGTGCTGGCACTGGTGTGCTTGATGCGCTCAGTTTGATCAGCCTGAAACCCCCCTCAGGGGAGCAGCAGGGGGCAGGTTTCCGCTCAGTTAGGGCTTATGTGGTGGCCCGGGCACAAATGCTGACAGAAGTGATGCCTGGGAACGTGTTGGACGTGAGCAGAAGGACACAGTCCCTCTCTGTGGAAGCAGACTGAAGCCCAGAATCACCCTCAGTTCCAGGGGGGAAAGAGGAAGGAGATGAGCTTCCTGCCACTAAAATAAGGAAAGAAGAAGGATGATGACTTATTCCTTCTGCTGCTGCAAATATTCATCTGCTGTTCTCTGTTCTCTGCCCTGTCTTGCCTCAGCAGTGTTGCTTGTGAGGTTCTTTTGCACAGTACTTTTAAATTTCAACCAGCTTGATTTGCTTTGGGAATTTTTTTTTTCCTGGATTTTTCTTCCCTCTAGCAGAAGGAGAGGTTGCAGTTGGAAGCAGGTGGGAAAAAAACAAAGTAGGAAGTATGGCCTCTTGCAGTTATAAGCTCAGCACTGATGATACTGACATGTTCTGGGTTGCAAAATGGAGGGTTACTGGAAAAAAATAATAAGGAAAACTCAAAGAGAGAGATACTGTGTGCATCAAAGTGTTACTAATATAAAATGAAGCTCACAGGGGAAAAATGTTTACATTTACTGGTGGTGTACAGTGCCATTAGTGTCAATATCGGAGAGGTACTGGCTTCATGAAAGTCACAACTCAGTGTTGTAATAGGACCATAAGCAGAAAGTTAGGGAAAAGAATAGTGACCAGTGTATCAATATCTAGCGTCCCATATATAAAATATTTCACTCTGTGCTGTGCTTACCATCTCAGAAACATTGTAATAAGGAAGGGATTGAGAGAAGTGGCATGGTTGTTGGAGGGTGAGACACAACTTCTGTACATGGAGGGGTGAAATAGGCTAGGACTTCACGCTGACATGGGAGTATCAATGAGGAGATAAAAATGTATAAAATTGTGACACAAAAGGAGTAAATAAGAAACAGTTTTTCACCGTTTCTTCCAGTACAGGAAGCTTGCAAACAGCTTCTGAACAAAAATAAAATAATAATAATAAAAAAAGGTAATCAATCAGTCTTCAAACGTGGGTAGTTCAGTGCATGGAAGTCCTTGCCACAGTGCTACATCTTCATCAGTTCAAGAGGTGATGGTTTAAGGTCTTCAGCTTCTTCACTGAAGACAGTTAAATACCGTGTGTGGCCTAAGAAGTCTGTATGGCAAATCATTGCAGATTGGACAAGTTATTTGGCTACTGCCATGTTTGCCTCATTTTGTACTCATCCATTTTGGGAAGATGGACCTTTCAGCCGCTGTCAGGAATAGGGTGATGGATGAGATGCAACTTTGGTCTGACCCGGAGTGGCTGTACATCTGCTAGCAGAGATTGATCTTGCTTTGTGTATAGACAAGGTACATTTTGTATTTTTGAGGTGGTTGATCTGTAATGTGAAAATGGCCCAAGTAGGTCCAGACTTTCTGTTACTGAGAACTAATGGACCTCACTTGGCACTAACCACTCTTGAACTGTTCAGTTAAGAAAAGTATTTTTAGTATGTTTTTTAGGATAATTACAACTGTTGATTTTTTTGTTGTTTTTCTGATTAACAGTTGTTTTGCTGTTTTGTAGTACAATTGCAGGATTTTGACTAGATCACGTATCTGAACATGGAGCCTCTCCAATTTCATGGAAGTTTTTGAAGAATTTAGGCCATGTAGATGAGTGAATAAAGCCTAACATTTCTAGATAAGATAAAATGGATATGTGCTGGTTTTGGAATTGGTCAGACAATACAATAAAATTAAAATACAAACTTGATATTCTCATTCTAGGAAATAGTTCTGTAATAGTCCTTCCTTGTTAAGAACATTCTAAAATGCCAAGTGGTAACTTGTTGAAGCCATTCCAGGGGATAAGCAAAAAGCTGTAACTGTTTTCTCCACAACTGATATTTTGAAAATACCACAAATAGAAGAAAGAAGAAATAAGCTTGTACCTTATTTTTGAAATGAATGCAGAAGTTACGAAGGTGTTCTGAACTCTTCCCCTCCTACTCTCCGAAATGTTTTTAATACTCTCATCCAGCTTTTTACATGTTTTAAATAGAATTTCAAGTCTGGTATCCCCTCTGTTTTGCTGGAGGTTTTTTTTTTTCTTTCTTTTTTTTCTTTTTGGATGAGTCAGATGTGCATTAGTAGTTCTCACTGTTTTAATTAAAGTGGCAGAGTGGTTGAATCCTTAACAAGCCAGACTACGGTAGGAGGGACAAAACAGAAAAAACCCCTCACATCTCATCTTAATTCTTAGGTTAATCATCCAGAGTCTCTCTAAAGTCATAATCACATAATTCTTTTAAACACCTACAGATTTTTCTACTGTAGACAGAAGTTTAACATCTGAAGTAAGAAGAAGCAAGAAAAATATTTAAAATTAAAAATGATAAGTTACAGGTTTTCAAACATAAGGAATTTGTGCAAGGGAAAGTATATAATTTTACATTTTCATGTTTTTATTTTTTATTTTAATTTAGGCATTAATTTGGCAAGCAGGTACAAGACAATTTTTGGTGTCTGTAATAAGGCAGTTACAGTGTATGTGTGGTAGATGTGAGGTGGTGGGCTTCACAAAAACTGGGCAAACCTTTTCAGTACTTACCTGTTCTGTGGTTGCTTTACATGTGCATGGCATGTGTCTTAAATATATCTTTATTGGAGCAGGTGAACTGGAAATCACATGCAGAATGAGTAAAGCTACAATACTGTTTTCAGATCCTTCTTTAATATGAAGTTAACCAAACCCAGACCTTCATCTTGTGAGAACAGTAACCATTCCTGGAAATTTTCAGTTCTGTTGTCATCCTTAATTGAACATTTACTGAATTAGGCTCAGGTCTCAGTGTTAATGCCTTAGGTTGCAATCCCCGTTTTGTGTTGTTCTAAAAATTAAAAGCGTTTAAGATTCATCAGTTCTTTTTTTTTAACCACACATTCAGTTATTTGCTTCTATAATATTTAAGTTTTAAGCTACCACATAGCCTATTTCTACAGATAAACAAGGCTTCAATTTTTATTTAAATAGATTCAACGGATGCCTTCCTGTTTACTTAACTGCTATGTAAATTGCATGTAAATTCCACTCTGGTACTTACATATGGCAGCTGGCATCACATCCGCCTTGTCATTTATGTATGTTTTGGATCTTCTTAGCAATTTTCCAGCTTAGTTTCTACCTCTCTCACAGCAATTCAACTTGAATTTTGCAGGTTAGCGTCAGCCTTTGTTTGCCATAGTACTGCCGTAAGTTCATTGTTTGCTCCTGCGTCATGGAGTTGCTTAGGTTGGAAAGACCAATAATATCATCTAGTCCAACCATCAGCCCATGCCTGTGATCACTGTAGATAGTGTTCCTCAGTGCCACATCCACCCCTTTCTTGAACACCTCCAGGGATGATGACTCCACCACCTCCCTGGGCAGCCTGTGCCAGTGCATCACCACTCGGAGCAAAAGTTTTTCCCAATATCCAACCTGAACGTTTGTTAGTTCTGACTATAAGAACCTTCTAGATAAAATCTTATGCAGAAGTATAGTGATCTTGTTCTTATATTAAATTGCAAGAGTTAGGTTACACACCAAGAAATCATTTAAAAAGTGGATTTTTTAAAAGCAAATGCTGGAAGCTGCAAGCCGTGCTCAGTGGTACTGTTTATTCAGAGCTTGAACAATATTTTCAAGTGCTGAAAATCACCTTTGTCTAACAGAAAGCTACACCTTCCTTTTCGTAGCAAGATGAGATAGCACTTTTGTAAGGTTAGTTGTGAACTTTCGACACCATTCTAATTAGTGACAATTTGGTTATAATTTCCACAGAAAATGCTGGTTTATTCTACACACTCATCTTTTCTGGAACTGCTCAAAAAATGCTTTACAAAACAGAAATGATTGATGTAAGCTTAAGGAAATCAAAGATTCCTTAAAAAAATCTTGTCAAGTTTTTAATACACGTGATACTTACTGTCTTAAAAAACAAACAGAAAACCCAAATGGTATTAATTCAACCCATTCTGAGGTTTGTCAAGGCAAAACTAATTTTTTTAAAAGTATATAATTGTAACTTCATGCTTCTTGAACCTGTTTGTTTGGGAAGCTAGGTTGAAAACATGGGTAGTTTTGGTGTGTTACTTTGAAAAGGCATGCAGTTGTGGAGGAGCACAATGAAGGTTTGCTTTGTGTTGTATCCATGACTTTGGGAATTCTGTGAATGCCAGCTATTGCTTGTTGTACTTTTTCTCCATGCTTAATAGAGGAATAGATTGTTCTTCCTTTGCTTACTCCCCTCTTGGAAAGCAAAGTGAAAGTATAGTAGTAGTGCAAAAATCTGCTGAAATTAGAAACTTGAAATAAATACCAAGGCAATAAGAGACTTGTATATCTCAAGTCTGGGTTTTTATGGATGCTCTTCATATGAACAGCTCCTTGTGGTCTGCCAAGAATGGAAGTTCTTGTCCAGCACAGTCTAAGTGCAGCACATGCTGCATCCTGAGTCTTGAAACCTGCTTATGAGTCCAATATTTTTACTTTTAAATCTGAATGGCAGTTCATGAACAGTGCTGGAGAGCCAGACCAGTCTGCAGTTTCAGAGGCAGGAGCTTTAACTTTGGGTGTAGGGTGTTGTGTAAGTTGTCTACATCAGGGGAACTGTAGTTTCTCCCTACTGTCAAAAGGGAGAGTAAGTCTTCATAAAAACATGGTTTAATTCATTGTGTTTTATTAGACACTTTTTTTTTTCCCCCACAAAATCCAAAGTTATTTTTGGAGTTGTTTTTCCACAGAGTTCTCTACAGCAGTGTTATAAAGAACCTCTTCTCTGTTAACTGCCAGGCCCTGCCAGTGATGCTCCATTTTAACAAGAACTCTTTTGATTTTGGAGAGCACAATATATTGGCAAGTGACTTAAGCTCCAGGCTTTGTTAGATATTAGTGGAGAGACATTCAGAAACTCCATCCATGTCTAGAAAATGCAGTGATCCTCTTCTTATAAGATTTTTTTTTTGTCTAATTACAGAATGAGAGTCTAAATTGTATGCTTCCATGTTATGTTTGAGTACTGTTTTGTGCCTTTCACTCTGTTCATTTCTTAAATTAAGAAAAGATCCAAAGCATAAGTAAGAAACGTAATATAATAAGACTTATATTAAGAAAAAGCTTTCAACTTTCTACATCCAAAGATCCATCCAAAAAAGAGCATCTCCCTTTTGTGCTAAAGCTCCCTGATTGTACTGACAAAGCTCCAAATATCAGTAATGTTGTGACCTTACTGTGAGGACAGAGGTGTCAGAAGACTTGAGGAGCAACTTAAAGCACTCCTTATGGTGCATTTGGTGCATAGCCCACATCCCACCAAGGAATGTGAGCAGGGAATGGAGCATGTGGTGAGCGGCTCACCCTCCATGTACTTCGCTCTGTGGGACAGGAGAGGACAGTGCTGAGCATATGGTGGCAAGAAACGTTCTATTAAAAGGTTACTGTTGTTCTTGGTTAGCCTTATTTCCTCTTATCTTTAACCTCTTCTGACTTTAGCAACACTATGGTGTGCTGGTCTTGAAAGACCTAAGTCCTATAACAAATGCTGGATGAATTTTTTTTGCATTTTGAGATTCGGCCATTCATTTGAAGTATCCATAAAGCAGTTATTTGTCCTACCATCCAGGGTAACCTGTCCTGTTTTCGCCAGCTGATATTTGACCTGTTTCCAAAGTATCATCATGCAGTGGAAACAGTAATGCAGAAAAGAGGTTAAGGGCTGTTTGTGTTACATTTTATTATTTATATAATAATGTATTATATAATAAAATGTATAATATATATATAATAATGTATAATATAATAAAATGTATGTAATACATTTATTATTTTAAACTGTTGGAGCGTGGCCTATTGTGTCTTTTGAGTTCACTTGTGAGAGGTGTTTGTTGAGGATTAGATCTCGTGTTCAGAGGTATTCTGACACAACCACAGCCCCTGTCCTGGAAGGATTGAGGGCATGTTCTGCTGGTTTGGATGCAAACTTGCAAAACTGTCACTTGCTGTTCTATTCATACACTCTTGGAGCAATAGTTCTTACATTTTGCTGTCCTTCTTCTGTGCTTATTTTAGGATGATAGTTTGCAAAATACAGCCTCCTTTATTTTGGAACAGAGACTGATGTGTAAATGTGGAATCTACAGAGCAGATTTTTAACAAAAGATTGTTTTTAATTAGTTTCTATTTTCCTTCCTCTTTCTTTTTTTTTTTTTTTGTATATATATTCCTCCAAAGACCTACATTCCAGATCTATTTTCAGGATTTTGATTTAGAAGGAAAATTCAGAAGAATGCTTTGTTTATTGCCACACTCTCCCTTTTTGACCTTAAGCATTTAACTTAATGCAGAAGCATTTGTCCAATCTTAGTGGTCATTTATGCAGCAATATATCCAGTATCATAATAATGGCACAATTATTTGGCTTGTAGAAGATGGAATTAATAGTCTGACTTCAGATCATGTCAGTGTACAGTAAAGAAGAAAAGTTTGAATAAAATTTCCATGAAGTTTTAAATTTAACTGCTTTATGTGGGTCATTTGGGTGTAGTTCCTCATCATTATTTGATAGATAGAAGAAAAAAGCTCACAGAACTGTTACTTTATTTTCAGCTGCAGTCTAAATAAAACCATAGTACAGTTAAATAGAAACTGCATTTCTATTACCTGCATCTTTTAGGTGGGATGCTTGGTAAACCTGAGCAGTTGTGTAAGAATTTTAGCTGTTTAGGCAGTCTATCTGTTTTAGAATTGGTCCTTCCCATGAGAGAATTACCTCCCATGAGTGCATTTTTCCACTCTCTTTCAAAAAGCAAAGCAATTTAACTGGGGGGTGAGGGGGGAAAAGGAGGGGAGGCGGGAAGCATCTGAGCATTGCAGGCCTGGTAGGGATTTCTGTAAGTCTATACCCATAAACCTTTTGTAGACATAGAGTTATAGCCTGTTATTTAGCTTTGCAGAACTGTTATAGGCTGGAAAAATTTTAAAAATAAATAAATCTACAAAATAATTTCATTATGTTGCTACAGTAGTATTCTTCTACATAAAGCAAAGCATGGCCTGACAGGTTTCATCCCTTCCCTCGTTTTCTGTCCTGTCTCCTCCATCTCTGTGAGTGATGGGCACCCTGTGTGTGCCTGCCTCTCAGGTGCGACCTCTGAGCAGGAGAATGTGTTGAGTCTGAGCATGAGCTGCCTTGGGCTCCTCTGTAGCATCACGCATATATGCATCTGGTTTCTTAGTACAGTGTGCTTTCAGGTTGTGTTGCATTTGTATGTGTACTTTTGCACATTTTCATTTCATTACAGCGCTCAGAATGATTCTGCATTCTGATCCTTGCTTTACATACTGCTGATGAAGCTTTTAGGAGCTATATTTTGCTAATTAATTTATTCAGGGTGGACGTTAGAAAATTCTTCTTTTGCAAGAGAGTGGTCAGGTGTGGAATGGGCTGCCCAGGGAGGTGGTGGAGTCACCGTCCCTGGAGGTGTTCAGTAAACATTTAGATGTTGTTCTCGGAGACATGGCTTAGTGGGAAGTATTGCTGATAGATGGATGGTTGGACTGCATGATCTCAGGGGTCTTTTCCAACCTTGGTGATTCCATGATTCCAGTTTTCCATAGGCTCCTGTTGCAGTAGATTCAGTGGATGTTGGAAATGTTTAGGAAATGTTTCCTGGAACATTTTATCCCTGTTTAGAGTTTACTAATTTTTCATTTAGAGTACTTTGAATCTAATATGTGCCATTTACCATTTTTATTTCTTTTTGGTTTGCATGCTCTGGTATAAATGCAAGAGCTGTCTCTAATAGGGTGTTTAGCTTAAGTAGTAAGGCACTAAATTAAGTGAAAGAAAAGTAGAAAATACAGTATGCCAAAGTGGAGATGCTTTGAAAGCCCACTCTCTAGTAATTAAATAACAGTATCACAGTATGATATGGAGAATCCATAGCGCTGTGGAGGATGCCAGAGGACAACTCTGCCTCTGGTGACAGAGGCTGTGGCTGATCTTATAGGTTTATAAATGTGTAAATTGCTGGAAGTAACTGCTGTGTTCTCTAGACTGCTTAGTCAAAATCTTCTTTAAGCTCCGAGCTGGCTGTCCTGCACTAGCTGAAATGATTCTGGACTGCTGTGAAGAGATAACAAGGCAGCCCATGCATCTGGTTTTAAAACTACTCCCATGTACCTTTACATTTTGTCACTATGCTATTTTTAGTGCCTTTTACCAGGGAAGTATTGGGCTTTTTTTGATCAAAGCATCATTCTGTAAAATGTTTGATTAATTTTAGTCATGTTCTGTGAATATGAACATTTTAGTTATCACTGGAATTTACAACTGGGAGTTGGTCGTATTTAATTTTGTCCTCTACCAATAAAAACCAAAATAATTTTAATACAATTAATTAATATTGCAGTAATCCTTCATTTGAAGTTAAATACTTGTCTTTTACTTACCTAGTGTTGAATTGCCCCTTCTTTCTGCCATTGCAGAGGGAATTTAGGACAACTAGGTTTCTACTAGGTTGCTCTATTGGGTAGGTGGCACTTTCTCTTCCTGACACATGGTTTCAGAAGTGTAATGATGAATCGTTTTCTCCATTTTCAGTCTGATCTGTAGTATCAAGGATTTTCATGTCAATACTTTCTTCCTGTTTTGTCAATGACAATTATTTCTTCTTTATATATGAGTCTACAGATATGACGGCTATTTTGAAGCCACAGGTTGTACTGATAAGCTGTCTGTGTTCTTCTCAAGCTCAGTGATGCCCGGATATTATCTTTGATGCAAACACAATTATCTTAAACAGCACGGCATCATTATTTTCCGAAGTATAAGTTCTGATACCTTCTGTTGCTAACTAAGAGCAGAGCAAGAGTCTTTGTGTATGACTTCAGTAAATATTTTTTAATTTCAAATATCTTTACAATTGTAAATCTCATTTCTTAAATCTAATGAGATACATAATTATTTTTATATAAAAGATTTTTTAAAAAGAAATGTCATTTCCTTTTAGAACTACTGATTAATCTACTTCTATTCAAAGAAGTGATAACTCATATAATAATCATGCTCTCATTAGAAAATAATTAGGCAGTTCTGGGGAGCCACAGTCTGTATGAGCTAGTCATAGATGTAGAATCTAAAGAACAAGCAAAAATTTGTAGTCAAAACTAGTTCCATGTTTTGCAGAAAATATGACAAAACTTATTTCGATTTTGTTACGATTTTATGTGGCAGCATTATGCATTTATCGTTTTCTTTTTTAGCACAATGATTCTTGGTCAAAAAATTGCATCAGGCTTAGTTCACTGTCTTGGTACTACCATTTTGGATGTCAAAATGACAAAATGAGATTCCATGTAGATAGATGCTAGTGATATTTTGTTGAAAAATAATCCTTATTTCTACCTATAAAATAATGGATTTGAGGGATTTATATCCCCAAATAATTAAATAATCATTTAGGGAACTGACACTGAAACAAGTGTTCCATGAATGTATCAGCTTTGCAAGTAGAAAATATCATTGTGCCATTATAAGCCCATCACACTGCCTGTGTTGCATACAAAGGGTACGACAGAAAAAGGTTTGGGAAGAGTGGAGGGGAGGATCTTGAAGGGGAGCAGCTTTCCTGTGAGGAAAGACAGAATTGAGTAGGATTCTTCAAGACTGAAAAACAGATGGCAGAGGGGGATACAGTAGATGTCTATTAAATTGTGAGCCAGGAAGAAGGTGACAGCAGAATGACTGTTCACAGACATTTTCTGTATAAGAATCAAGGAATGTCATTTGAAACTATGGGATGACAGCTGCAGAGCAAACAAAACAAGGTGATTCTTTGGGAAAGGTGTTGTTATGCTCTGGAGTTTCCTGCCATGTGGATACTGTAAGTTTCCATGTGCTCAAGGGGAAATTGGTTAGAATGGTGCAATAAAAACGAGCTATAAGTTGCTGAATGTATGGGAATCCCTTCTGGCAGTGTCAGAGGTGCCAATTTTTAGAGACCAGGAGACTACCTGGGGGAAGAAGGAACTTGTTGTCTTAGCTTGCTTTTACACTTTTCCTTGGATGTCTGAGAGTAGCTGTTTCTCAGATATGGGATACTGGTGTATGTGAGTCTATGATCTCTCCCATTAGAGCCCTTCTAATATAATTGCACTCGAGTTCTTGGATCTTCCATGGGATTTCTGTTTCAGGAAGCATAATTTGTTCTAGCTAATGTTTGCAACTTTAAGCATTTGGAAAAAAAGCTGTATAGATGAGAAAGAGTAAGACACCTCATTCTGGCAATAGACTTTGAGTATTGGCTTATGGTATAGGGCAGAACTACATGTGCTCAAACTAAAGCCTGTTTTTCAGATCATATGGCTCATTGACTTGAACCTGGCTTTGAGACTCTTCCCAGGCTGTGTAGGTGTAGTCTGTGTGTGGGTCCAGCTCCTCCTCTCATATTTCTAGTCAGAAATTCTTCCAGACAGAAAAAAAAAATACTTTAAAACTTTTTTTCAAAACATTTTACTGATGAAAAAGTGTCCAGAGAAAGTCTAACAGAGGTGAGGGAAATGCTTTTTTTCTTCTAAGCTTAAAAATATCCACAGCATTTACCAGCCACCTAAATAGACTCTGAGAGTAATTTCCATTCTAACTCTTGTTTACAGTAAGTTGTCTAATTGAGTTGGTTTGGTATTGTAAACATTTCTGGGACATTTACCATTCGTTGTGTTGTTAGGTCTGTGGAAGTTTGAGTATCGTGATCTCACACCTGATGATAAAAGCTGAGCACTGGCACAGCTGCCCGGAGGCTGCGGATCTCCTCACAGGAGATCTCCAGAAGCCGCCTGGCTGTGTCCCTGGGCACCCTGCTCTGCTCTGGGTGTGCCTGCTGGGGCAGGGTTGGGCAGGGGGACACAGAGGGCACTGCCAGCCTCAGCCTCTCTGAGGGTGGGCTACACGGCCTGTAGTCAGAAGAACCAGAACTGCAGAATTCCTGCAGTACTTGTGCCTGAAAGTTATTTGAAGGGGGGAGGCAGGAAGGGCAGGAGAAACATATCATGTCATCCTATTAAAACAAGGGGAATAATGAAAGTTATGTTGGCCTTCCTTTGTTTAAATTTTTTTTGTTACAAATAAAAGTCTTTGTAGTCATCTGTTGTGGCTTTTTGAGAGTAAGATATAGGAGCTGTCTCAGTTTAAGGAATAAATCTGAGTTTTTTCATGGTGCAGTGCAAGAACGCGTGGAGTTATTTGCTTAAAAAATAGGGGCCTGCCTGTCTCTTTGATTGAAATGAAGAGAAAAGGAGAATAGTGAATTCCACTTCCATTTATGTTTCCTATGATATAATTTTGGGGCTAGTCATATAAATAAATTCTGAATGTCTGAATGAAACAATCCAGGAATTCTTGAAGCCACTTTAACCACTCCGCAGGCCTCCAATGAAATCATAAACCTTGCATATATGGGCTCTGTTGCATATTATATAAATATGACTTAAGCTCTTTTCCTGCTCACACGGAGCCCATGTTGGCAGAGGAAAGCAGGGCCAGTTTCCATGGCGACGGCGAGGCACTGCGAGGAGGCCTGCGGTTGGTATTTTTATGCAGGCGAGGAGATGCAGACCTACATTTTCAGCTAGGAAATGTTTCAAACCACAAAAACGTTTAGCAATGGTTATAAACCTATTGAAGAGGTAGGTCTGCCTAACAGTGGAAACTCTTGTTTGCTTTTTTGCAATAGAAAGTTTATTTTCATTATGTTTCTCTGACGTTACAGAAGAGCATTGTTGAATATATACATGATTATTACTGATGCATTTGCATGGAAATCGGAAGGAATGTTCCGTACTTCAGGAGGTTTTGTGCTGTGGCAAAATAGGGACAAACAGGCTGATTTTTGGCCCATCATCCTAGCCTTTTCCATCCACTTTTTAACCCTCTCCACTCTTGTATTTGAGGACTTTGGGAAAAAATCTCATTCCTTATGCGATCTTATCTCTGTGTTTATTGTCTCTGGGTTTTTGGAAGATGATCCTTACTTGCTTGTTCTTTCAACCTTCTGTTATCTTTCAGTGGGACTTAATATATCTTTTTCTATTTTTAGCATGACCATAGGAGTGAGGAGAACTCTTACCCTTACTTCTTTATTTTCTTTTTCCCCCTGGCACTGAACATGGGAAGGATACCAGGCCCTCGGGCCCCTTATCAACTGAAGGCTACTGAGTACAGTTTTACACCGTTGCTCCTCTCCGTATGTTTTTGCCTGTCCTTTGTGTATTAGGTACTATCAGTATTTGTTTAAAAAAATGGTCGTAGCTGGTATGCAGATTCTTAAGTGGAGGTCAGATGAAACTGGAAGATTTAGGGATATCTGTTTTACAAAGTGTCTTCTGTGTACTTGTGAAAATGCTCACGAGTAGGCTGGGACATCACACAGAGGTAAAGGCAGTGAAGACAGTGTTTAAAACAGACAAAAAAGACTGCTTCCTCTGTCTTCCTAGAAGATATGTCTGTGAACACTTGAGGAGACCTTCAGGTAGTTATTTTCCACTGATATTAAAGGAAGTTAGGAGTAAGGAAACATGATAGAAAGGTATCAGGTAGCTTTCTAGAAATGTTGCATTTTCATTTGGTTACCAAATGAAGGAGTCTCTAAGGGAAAGGAGTTCTGTAGCCTGTTGTTTCTCTCTTATCTTGGAGTGGTCTGAGGTGAAGCTTTGCTCATCTCTTTGCATTTCTCTATGCCACCTACGCTGTAAAGTTCTACCTTGGTGAAGTGGGATGTTCTGGGAAGTCAGAAACTTCTGAGAAGATAAACCTGTCTGGAAGCAGTATTCTTCAGAAGTGTGAAAGGCTCCGTACATCTCAATGAATCATCTTTCTTCCCCAGCCCTAGCACTGTACAGCTAATCTGTATCTGGTATTCCCTAGCAGGAATTCATCAAATATCTAAAGGGAACTGATTTTCCCTAACTGAGACCATTGTGGAAATCCAAGTAGGCTAAATGAGGGGGAAACAGCCTCCTCTTTACCTCTCACACTCAATGCCAATTAGAATTAAACACGGAGGCATTTTACTGCTGCCCAAGGCTTGGCTGCATTGTCATGCTAATGATTTAAAGATGTGTTGCTTTATAGTGGAATATCCCCACCACATCTTGCATTCAGCTTCTGTTTCACCTTCTGAGAAGTTGAGCACTTTCAAGTTTTGCTATTAAATGAAAACCCATGCGCATACTGAATGCATATGTATCTTGATTCAGGAGCAGAAATATGTATTTGCCTCTGCAGTACATAAGGTGAGATGAGCCTGCTCAGTTCCTCTCTTGAAACAGTGATACAGCTCAGAGTTTCCTTCAGCTATTTTCCATCCATTGTTGCTGGTAGCCTACATAGTTTCTTGAAGACTTCACTGAGGCTTGTCAGATAACTGAGCCAATGCCAGAGTAGACTTTAGCTGACTTTGGCACTGACTCAGCTCAGTGAAACTCAATGCAGTACATTACAAACATATGTAGCATGTCTTAGTTTTAGCACCAGTCAGATCAGAAGCTGTGCCACCACCATAACATCTCAGTATTTCAATTTTTGTCAACAGTAAACTTAAAATGTTCCTTGAATCTCCGTTTCTGCTCTTCTAGTATACCGTGGATTTGACGATATAATAGCATCGTCCTTAATTGTCCTTAGGAGTTCAGCACCAATCCGTTTCTGTTTTGAATTGTGCCTTGCTGATTGTCTTGGACATTTGACTTTTGTGTGAAAGAGGTGAAATAGGGGTGATGGCTTTCCATTAAGTAATAGTTGCTATCCAATTCCTGTTGTAAATTGGGTTCAGAAGTTACCTTTGCTAGATGATCTTGCCTTTCCTGAGGCTTACAAATTGCTGATGTGGTGTGGGAAGCTTCAGTCACAGCACTCTGGTATCAGGACACCTGGCTGTGGAAGGATCTTATTCTGGGAGGCAGGCTCATCCTTACAGTTACATCTTTTTTACAAGAGCAAATGTCCATCTGGGGCACTGTGACAGCTGGGATTCCTTGAGTGTTTTTTCACCGTGGATTAGAATCTCTGTTATTGTTAGAAATAGGAGTGTGCTGATAAGTGAGTCATCCAGCATCCATGCTGTGAGGTAAAGCACACCAAGGGCAACTCTGATGGTTGGATAATCCTTGCTCTCAGACGTGCCGACACAAAAGAGATTCTAAAAACCTCGTAAGGACTTATCAGAGTTTTTGGTAACCAAAACTGCAAATTCAAGCCAGCTGAGCTGGCTGGACAGGGCTCTAAAATACTTCCCCAGTTTTCCCAAGGCAGCCACTGCTTGGTGAAGGTCCAACTAAAGGAACAGACCTTAAGCTGCAAGCTTCAGATAAATTGGAGAGCTTCAAAATGAGCCCTACAGCCCATAAGGTGAGTGGTTGATGGGAATGAGGACTTGAAAGGCATTTCCTGGTTACAGTTGAATAAGCAGAACAGCACAAGGAGGAGTAATGACCTCTGCACTGTAGGAATGTGTGACAAGATAGGACTCTGGATGCAGCTGCTTTTGGGAAGCATATGGTGTGACATTTGCATCAAATAAATAGAAGATACCATATTCTGTAAGAGACACAGATGGCGGTTGGGCAAGGGATCAGTTCTAACTTTGCATTAAAAAGTAAAAAAAAAACCAAGGTGGAAAATTTATTCTGAGAGCAAGGCACTTTAGAAGACCTATTTTTCTCAGAAACTAAAGCTATTGTTTTCTTCTGTATCAGTTTATCAAACAGTTATCCCAATAAATGGTGTTTCCATGTATCTGGGCAGTAGTAATTGCTACCACCTCTACAAACACAAGGAAATGAAAAGACTAAGTCATAAATGCCATGGTGCATTACTCAAGAAGAAAATGAAGAAAGCCTCATTGAGTCAGTCTTGCTACAGTGTGAAAATGCACATAGTGGGGATGAAAAGTCAGTCTCTAAATTTAACAGCCAGCATCATTTTAGTTGGTGTCACCGTTTTGGATTGTAACTCAAAGCTGAAGAGTGGTCATGGTCCCGTGTCCAGAAGAGTTTGCCAGCTGCCTTTCATTTCCACTGCTATGAGCTCTCTCTCAGATTTAGGAAAGCTCAGCTAGGTCAGTGCAGACTTACGCAGACCAGGAAGAAAATACCTTGTTTGTACTTACAGGCTGCTCATTTCTTGATCCTAGCTTATGCATAGTCAGTGTCCAGGTTTTAAAACTACTGCTATGGAAGAATGGATTATGAAAATTTTTCACCTCCAATTACAAATGCAGCCCTTAAAGTTTTTGATGCTGTATGTCAGGGAGAGTTGTGATAGGACAAGGGCTAATGGCTTTTAACTAAAAGAGGGGAGATTTAGCTTAGATGTTAGGAAGAAATCCTTCCCTCAGAGGGCAGAGAGGCCCTGGCACAGCCACCCATAGAGCTGTGGGTGCCCCATCCCTGGAGGTGCTCAGGGCTGGGTTGGATGGGGCCCTGGGCTGCCTGAGCTGGTGGGGGGCAGCCAGCCCACAGCAGGGAATTGGAACTAGAGGGTTCCTTTTAGGGTCCCTTTCAACACGAACTGTTGTGTGATTCTGTTAAAACCAGCCACTCTCTATTTGAATGAGTTGTCTTGAAACACATATGTCTGAAATTTGACCTTTTTCTCATTTTTGACTGATGTTGAACTTTGCAATTATTTCTTTTATGAATTTCTGTTATGAAAAAGAATACTTCAATCAATATGAATGAGTCGACATGCTCATTTATTGTGTTTGCCCACATATATTGTATCCAAAATGGAAGGATTTTAGCAGCTTTCAAAAACTGGCACCGTTTCTTTGAATGACAGACGTATTTGTAACTTGACTAATATTGAAGGTAAAAAGTTTTGAATTTTTTAGTTTGTTTCTATTATTTACTGGTACTACTTTGTATTTGCTACAGATAAAGGCTTTCCTCTGGTTGCTGGCTTAGTAGTGTAACCTAATTCCTTCAGGCTCTTATCTTTTTTTGTTTCCTGCCTTCCAATTGAGTTTCCCAGTATTTGTCCCAAAACAGTCATCTATTTACATTCATCTCCCTGCCCTATAGATTTAGGTTCCCAAACAGTAAGTAAGCATAGAGATGAAAAATGGTAGTGGGTTGTATTCTATTAATCTATTAATCTTTTTTACATCAAGATGATCATCTAAAATTGGGATCACATTTTCCTGGGGTGATACTGGGGGAGAAGAAAAGCAAAGGATGCTCTGCTGCTGACAGGGTTTGATAACAAGTGAAAAATGACAGTTTCACTGTTCTTATTAAATATTTTCTTCTAGGCTGTTGAGCAGGTAAAAAGGGCTCTGAACTGCTGTGTTTGTTGATTTATTCCTGCTCGATTTGGTTATCGCAGTTGCTTTCATTTAGTTTATAACACATGTATATTTAGTAATGCATGTATGTTTATATTGATTCTAAGGAAGTTGTTGGCTTTTATTGTTGGGTTGTTGGTTGGGGAGATGTTTTGATGCCAAATAAAGCTGGATCTACTGTGTTCCAAAGGGACAAATAGCAATCCGGGAGAGCAGAAGATGCTTCTCCAGCCTCCCCTCCACAACTTGCAAATTTGTTGCTAGTAGCAACTGTAAGATACTGAAACAACCAGCAGTAAGTTTTGTGATTGTATCTTATTAATAGACAGACTAGAAACACTATAATTATTGAGACAAAGTCAAAAATTAAATACTACAGTGTAGCATACCAAAAAAGAAAGTAAAAAGTTGATTTCCATTTGTATACTTGTGATTCATTCTGGTAAAAGTAACCATCAAAGAGCTTAACTGTAGCGATAGGGAAAAAGAAGTCCAAGCAAACAGTAGCCGTGACCTCAGCTGACTGCCAGTGCTTCCTTTAAGGGCCCTCAGGCAGTCAGAAGTTGAATGCTTTCACAGAGAGGTGGAGGGAGCAGCCAGGCAGCATGAGGAGGGACTCTGCTCACAGCAGAATTTGGAGAAGGTGAAGCTTCAGTGGAGGCTATGACACTGCTTTGTTTTTTTTTTTCACCAGGTTTTTAGTGCTTTTGTGGAGCAGTGACTTCCAATGGAGGTTTCATTTTGGCATCCATTAGGGTGCATATATACAAGGGCTGCTCTAGAAGTAATGACTCCTGTTTTATTATGTCGGCCTGTGGCATCAGAGGCGGATGTTGGTGGTATGGCAGTAGAGGTTGAACCTTCCCACCAATATTCTGCTATATTTTGTTGCCGTGTGCCAGATGGCAGCAGAGGGGCAGTCTGACAAAATGGTGTCTGACATGGCAGTACATATGGAGCAAAGGTGTGGAGTTGAATTCCCCCATGCGGAAAACATTGCAGCCATTGACATCCATCATCACTTGCTGATCGTTTGTGGAGACCGACCAGTGGATGTGAGCACAGTGAGGTGCTGGGTGCTGTGTTTCTGCAGTGGTGACAGCAACAGTAGGTCACCTCCCCTGGTGCAGATTGTTATGAGCGTGGCATGCAGGCTCTTCTTCATCACTGGTGAAAGTGCATAGCTAATGGGGGTGGCTATGTTGAAAAACAGTGTTTTGTAGCTGAGAATTTGCTCTATCAAATAGTTATTGTGCTCTTTGTTGTAGTTTTCACTGAAATAAATAGGGTGCATTGGTTTTGGAGTGACCTGCTTAAGAAACTCTTTATTTTCCATCGATCAGCCCATATCCCACAGATGTATTTCTCCTCTTTGGCTTTTAGAAATTGTGGTGCAATTTCTTTTTTTATAACTTTCTCAACCTTTGCAACACTTTACTGCAGGCTCAAACTATGGGCAGTTTATATACTGCTGAGTGCACTTCTAGGGATTTTCTTTTTATGTCCCCAAGTGATTCTGTGTTTTTCTGGACTGTTGGCTTTTTCCCTCTGCTCTTCTGTCATGGAGAACTGGTCTGGAAGGCAGAACTTTGCAAGAAACCATTATTTGAGGAGAACACATGATAACTTCAGTTAAGAGTGAGGCTGCCTGGGTAGATTTGGTGTATGTTTTGCTGTATGATTTGGTGTATGTAAGAAAATTTTCACATAATTGCAGCTGTTTGAGGGCACAATTTGGGGGGAGGCTTTTAGAGCTTGAAACCATTTGTTTCTGGAACCTAGGTGTTACTGTCTCAGAGGAAGTCCAGAAAAGCCACCTTCTCTGATGTACCAACCTGGCAGACCTCACTGTTTCATGTTAGATGTAATTTGTTATAATTTTAGGCTGCTGCTGCTTCCTTTCAGCTCTGCAGTGGGCTCCTACCGCTCGCATTGGCTCTGCTGATCTCATGGCTGCAGTGAGAAGTTCAGTTCATGGGTTTGTTATTCCTTGTGGCTATGTAATCTCCAGCCCTGAGGCAGGGGAGTGACTCCATGGCCAGGAGTGGAAAAAGATGTCTCGCAGTGCTGCCAGGCTGGGGTGGAAGCATGAGGAGTCTTGCAGCACTGACTGCTTGAAATTGTATTTATTTATAGTACTCACTGTTTGGAAAGGAAGGCAGAGTTCCTTGGCACTGTACTTCAGCTTTGGTGTACACTGAAGCCCAAGGTTGCCTCCAAAAGAGTGAAGGGAATGAAAAGTTACTTCTCTGTGTTGGTGTTTGGTTGAGGCTACAGAAGCCATTGTGTTTCAGCCTCCTTTGCTCCAGGAGGGGTTTCTGCTAGCACTGTGATGGATACTGTGATGTTAACAGTCCCAACAGGGATGATAGTTTTATTTGATAACAACCAGATGTGGAAACTGCTTCATGCGTGTGACACAGCAGCAGTCTGTTTTTTTGTTTGTTTTTTTAATGCGTGGATATTCTAAAATAGGAAACTGTAATATTGTTCAGCACGGGTATAAGAGCACAAATTGATCTTTTTACTCAAACAGGGGGCCTCAGGAAGTTTACTCAAACAACCTATTGGAGCTAGTTAAAAATGTGTCTCCTTATAATCTACTTCCTTCCAGATTTATCGTCTTTAATTGTAAAAACTGTAAGATAATCTCCGGTATAATTACAAATTATTGTAATACGGAATTACAAATAATGTATAATTATTATTAAAATTTAGAATTATTTGTAATTCTAACAAAACATTTAAGATCTTATTTGAATTTATTGTTTTGTTCCTTTAGCAAGAACTTAGGGGTTGTTTTGATCTCGTAAGTTTTTTCTGCTTGATCTATGCATGTATTTATTTAGAAGGCCTCCGTTTCAGTCTGTCTCACGTTCAAAGAGCTCACTGTTAGCAGTCACTTGTCTAATTAAGCTAAGTCTGCATTTGGGAAAAAGAATAGGCAAGAGTTCAACTAGTAAGGCAGACACCATTTGGACACGAGAGAAAGAGATCCAAATAATTGAGCCCCTGAGCAATTAGTAGTAGCTAGAAGAGACTTGTGTATAGAGATTTCAGACTTCAAGCTCGGCAGCACCTGGGAGTCCTGCCCTGAAGCATGAAAGCTTTTGCCTTCTGGAGCTGGAGGGAAACATCGCTGGAGCTCCTTCCAGATGGACCCACACCCACTCAGAGCTTTTGTAAAGCTCACGTCTCTGCATTAGGAGGCTTACAGAATGTTTCTTCTGGTCCTTAGCCTCCCCCCACCTCCTTGTTTTTCTCTTCAATTTGAAATTCCCCAAAGAGCCTCTGTAGACATGTCAGGAGATTCATAACATTGTTAGAATACTGTTGTTTCCAAATTTTATCTTATTAACTATATGAAGGAGTAATTTAACTTCTTTTTAATCTCATTTTCTATAAGCAAATAAACTTCCCTGGATTTGTGCATTTGAAAATCTTAAGGATGTTTTTTTCCCCCCTTAGGTTGAGGCAACACTTAGCTTACTCTCAGAAGTTTCTGGCTCCCCTCAACATTTTTGTCACATAGCTCTGTTTTCATTTTGAGACACTGCCCTTCTAAAGGCAAGAGAATCAAGTGCGGGCGTTAGCTGTGTTCAAGGTAAAGTTTTGTTACCGAAAAGTAGTCTTTAAATTAATAAATCCAGTAGTTCATCCTGCCTGCAGTGTTCACAGAGGTCTCCTCCTGGGTTAGGCCTTCCCACATGGAGAACACCATGCTGGCTTTTTGCATAATCTCACTGTATAGCAATCTTGCTTGCAGTGCATTCTTATTCACTGCTTGATAGTAACAGTAAAAGCATGTTTTTCATCTGCTGAGAGTTTTGTGTGAAGAGGCCTGAAGCCTGTTTTACACATTAGTCACGAATGATTCATCTGCTGAGGAAGACGTGTCTGAGGATGAGATGGCTGCCCTGGGTCAGCCCACGGTGTGGCCACATTCCCCCAACCAGGGCGACTGCCTCGGGAAGGGCGCAGGGCTGGGCCCCGGCCTGCTCAGCTCTCCAAATCCAGCAGCTTCTGGCTCTTGGCCTTCCCGAGTCAAAGGTGGTTTTGTGGGAGCCACCAGTAGGCTTTTCTGCCATGACTTCTACTGATCCTTACTTGAGTCAGGGTAAGCTTCTCTCATCTGTAGTTCCCTGCAGGAAAAAAAAAAAAAAAGTCAGCTTTAGCTTTTAAGACCATATTGCAGAAGTAAGTTACTTTTATGTAGTGTTTTTCTGAACTTGACTCGATTTGTGTAGGGTGTGGCAGTGAACAAACACTTCCTATTCATTCTTCTGTTCGTCTCAAGATTTTATGGATCTCTGCTGACTGTTTTCCTGACTGAGGAATGCTGGTAAGCTCAGATGCTTCCCATATGGAAGGCATTTCATGCTTTTAGCCACCCTCAGTGCTCTTGTTTTACCTTTTCCAAAATAGAAGCATAGCAAAACAACTCACTACAACAAAGCTGGACACCTCTTCCTGAACTTGTCGTGGTGCAGTTTATTCAACGTGTGCAGGTTTTCATGTTATGCTTATTGCATAACACTGGAGCAACGTAGTCCAACCATGATCTGTGGGGGAGAGTAAAATACGGTTTGAAGTCATTTTTTTTTATTTCTTAAAGTGGGTGACTGATTTTCCCTGAGACCCCTTTGAGCATTTAGCCATATTCAGCTTTGTGTTCGCTGTATGGCAGAAATGCTTCAGCTTTTCTTTTGTTAAATTAAGCAATACCCTCTAAGAGCCAGTTAAAAATAGAACTTCATTGTATTTTGTTTGGATTGTGGTGTGTTTAAAAAGGAGCAATTAAAAGACAAAAACATCCTGACTAGTGTTTGCTAATTGTTTGTTGTTGCTTAGTTTAATATACTTGTTATGTTTGTCATTGTAGCCTGTGGAGGTGGTCAGTCCTCTGCATGCCCACTGACAGAACATTGTGAATCTAGAAATAGTGTCTCATCTTCTTTTCATCAAGTATTTATGCTTGGATGATGATGAATAACCTAGTAGTGGTAGACCGCAAGTACCAAGTGATCACTGCAGAAACAAGAAGAATAGATTTAGTATATGCACGCGTGTGTTATATAATGCGTGTCAGTACATCCAACATTTTAGGAAATTAAGAGGAGTTATAACTCAAAATATTGCAACTGTTGAATAGCTTATGCTATGATAGGCTTTTTTTTTTTTTTTTTTTTGGCAATTACATTTCTGAAAAGGGAGTGGAGGGTAGCATGACTGTTTCTTACTCACAACTTTCCTGAAGTCTGAATTGTTCATGTCAAAGGTCTGTTAAAGTCCACTTCAATAGAAAATAAATTCAAATTTTAAGAAGTTCTATACTAAAAATGGGAAAGCTAGGCTGAGCAAAGTATATGTTCATGTCATACTTCACATGGGAAGATATTGTTGCAACATAGATAATATCTTATCTTTCCAATTCAAGGACTAAGAAATAACGAAACTGGAGATCTCTTGCAGATTGATGCCTCAACTCAATATTGTGAATTGTGTCAAGGCAGAAGAGCAAGCATCAGTGACAGTAGGATGAGCCGCTGAACTTGTAGGCAGAATTTAAGCAGCCAAAGCAGTGCCTTGACTTGATCTTCATCTGTACCTCAGAAATGTAACAGTGAACATAAACAAACAACGATGTCCCTTGCTAAGAATCCTAAACTAAAGCAAGCAGATGGCAAAAGAAGCCAGTGATACAGAATTAACAGTCAGGCTGATGTATCAGAGCAGCACTTCTTTCCATCACCCTTCTTCACACAGTGGCATTTAATTGCTTTAAAAGGTACAAGCAAAGCTAAAAGAACAAAGATCTTTCTCAGTTTAAATCAGTATTTTGTTACTCGCAGATAAAACCATATATCACCCCAGAAGGAAATAAAGTTATGTCCTTCCTTCCTGATGTGCGCAAAGGAAAATAGGAAAATGCTCCTGAATTGTGGGATACCGAGTGCAGCATGGATTGTAGACAGGAAAAAATAACCCTTTTCAAACCCAAATCAGATATGGTAGCTTGAGAAAGATGCAGAAGCAGCTCTGTTTTGCTATTTGGTTTCCCTAGAAATAAATTCCTTCCTCTTGTCTCTTGGAGGGAAATTCTTGCTATTCCTTGGCAGTTATTTCAACATTAGTGACAAAATGTGTGATGCTTCCAATTCTCTTTAAAGCGTTACTTTTATTATGTAAATAAACAGATCTCGTAGTTGTTTGCTTAAAGAACAAAATCAGTGCAGTTCCAGTCGATTTTTTGAATTATTACCTGCACCACATTGCCTCCGTCTACCCTTCACTTACTGATTCTGCTGCATTTGTGTTATTTTATGTGACCAAATTAATACAATTAAAATGTGACCCGGTAAAATGATGGTACCATCCAAAACTGTGGATCCAAGCATTGGAAAGTGTTTGAGATATATTAATATAAGTGCAGGCTGTTTTACTGTGTTTTTTTTAACTTCTTTTTTATTTTTAATATTTCGGTACTTTATATGATATGTGATCAGGGTATACAAAATGATACTGTGCCCATAAAATGGGGTTTCAAGGTTTGTAATGCAGAGCCTTTCACAGTGATTTGTTTTTAAGAGGATGAAAGCTTTCTGCCAACATGGACGATTGGTTTGCTGACCCCTTGAGACCAGACTGGTGGAAATGCATTAGCCTAAGGTGCAGGGAGATGAACGGTGGTCTGAGGATGCGCTGTACCTCCTTTTCTCTATGTCCATTTTTGTTTTTCTCATGTCTTACAAAATAGAGAGACCTGTTAGGAACAGAATAGGAATGATAAAGGCAAAAAAAAGGTAGAATTTTTGGAAGCAGGAGCACATGGAAGTATATTTGTTCTTTATCTTATGAATGGTTTCTTCTATTGCTTCCATTCTGTCCTAGACTTTACACAGTTAACAATTAAACGTATTTATGTACCTTGGATAGGTTTCTCACCATAACGTATTGTCCTGTATAACCATTGCATTTCATTAATAAATTAGTTTCAAGTGCTCTTTTTAAAATCTGACCATTTAGTGAAATAACAGAAGAATGTAATTTTCTGAAAGAAATATCAGGCAGAAAAATTTAGTGTGCGTGCAACTTCCAGTAATGTCCTTTACAGCAAAAGCATAATAGCAGCTGCTGTGCAGGCAGTGCATGCTGCCAGTGGAATTTATTTCTGACCAACTGTGTGCTCTTCTACTCCAAATGCTCTTTCTTAAACAATTGCAGTGTGTAAAAAGAAAAAAAAAAGTAGTGGTGGGCAATTATGAGAAGAATGAATAGAGGAGTATGGATAGACATAAATACATCTTTTACTTGTGATCAAGGAAATGCTTGATTCTAAGTTTTAGGAGATTAATAATTAGCAAACTGCAAGGGTTTTGTTCAGTTGTGGTTATTTGAATGATAAAGTACTGTTAATTTGTTTTTTGAGACAGCTTAGATCTGAAGGATAAATTTATATGCAAATTGTAGCAGATCATGGTGGCACATACACTTTAAGATGTTTTGCAAGCATATGATTTTGCAAGTACGTATTTTTATTTTGCGTGAAGTATGAGTATCAAAAATAACACAGCATCGGTACCTGAGATGCTGGAGAAGGTTTTCTTGATTATTTGACAAACAAGTGCGCTGCAACTCTGCGTTTCATTTTTAAGTGTACCAAAAATACATAGAATTTCTAAACGTGAGTAATTTGTAGATGTAGAAATACCTATAAACATAACAGGATATAAAACGCTTCAAGTAACAACTTTCATTTTCCTATATGTTTAGAACTGCAGATGAAAGACAGCTAGAAAACTACTTCTTGGTTGGTGTCGGCCTGGTTGTGTCCTTCAGTTGTGTTTTTTTTTTTCCATTTAGCGTATGCACAAGAGTGCTGTATGTACTCTTGAGCTAAATCGGAAGATTGATTTTTCTCTTTTTCACTAGTAGCAGTTTTTAGCATCTTGTGTACTGATGCAGCTTTTCATAGTCCTGACAGCAGCTACAGATAAGGAAAAGTGTATTAAGTTGCCCAGTTTATTTTGGCATCATTGAAAATGGCTTCTTAATGGGTATTGATGATATCTTTTCTCATTCAGATAGCAGGAAAGATATTTTAAATGACTTGATTTTCTTGGTATATTTTAAAAAATATTTCTTCTCAGTCATGCAAAGAACATAGGTCTCACATCTCAGTTGCTCATCAGGAATTCAAAATTCTGGTCCCTGTCAGGAACAGGCTGCCCAGGGAGGCGGTGGAGTCACCAGAAAAGGGTAAATGTGACACTGAGGGACATGGTTTAGTGAACATGGCGGTGATGGGTTGGTGGTTGGACCAGGTGATCTTAGTGGTCTTATCCAAACTTTATGATTCTTGTACTTGCCATGTCTTTTGCAAGCTATTCTAGTGAATAAGTCCAAATTCAATGGAAACTTGCTTTTTTGGCAATCAGGTGCCCTCCTGGGACATCACAAGATGATGGTAAAGATACCAGTGAGGACATGAGATTTCCTAAGGTGTTTTCCCTCTCCTCTGGACAGGCAGGCTACCTGCTGACCAGACCCTTCACTAAGCGTCATCTCTTTCACCTCCAGGCCAGAGCCTCAACAGAAAGCTCCCTCAGCACCTCCGCCCCCGCCGCCGCCCCCACCTCCACCCCTGCCAGAGCCCACCCCGCCAGAGCCAGAGGAGGAGATCCTCGGGTCTGACGATGAGGAGCAGGAGGATCCCGCGGATTATTGTAAAGGTGGGTGCAGTCCTGTGCTGTCCGTTTGGGCAATGGCCATATTGATTGTAAGAGAAACAAATATCCTAACTAAAACAAACATCCCCTCTATGTATTCTAAAATACCTTCATGCGTTTGACATCAAATAAATATATATTTGAGTGTGTATCTTCTCTTTCTCATGCCTGCACAGGTGTATGATACATGCTTCTTTTTGTACATTGTCTTTAACACACTTGTTCGATGTTCTCTGCATTTTTATTTTAGTTCCTGATTTCTTTAGCTTTTGTAGTTACTTACGTCATTATTAATACAGATTTTACCATAAGAGTAACAGATGAATGCAGATGGCTTTTTGCATAAAAACAGGACTGCAGTACAACAGTGTCAATGTTTTAATTTGGTGTAGTGTTACACCTAATGCTCCAAGTCTGTTCCCATTAGTGTAAAATGTACAATGTATTCAAGAATCGTCATGGATAAGAGATCTGTCAAAATTTACTTACTGCCTTGAATTAATTCTTTTAGTACAGCCAAAAGACACTGACAGACATTGACTTTATCTGTTATTCCACGTTCCTCAAATCAAGAAATATTTTCTATCGAGTGTGATGCTGTCTTAACTCTGAAGGTTCTCTGTAAGCCTGCAGATGTGCCATTTTAGGAATCCTTTCTCCCAGCTTGGAATAAGCTGTTCTGTATTTTTTTATCTAATAATTGGAAGTGACATTTTCATCTCAGTGTAAGAACTTACATTAATATGTGATATTTCAAGTGTTGAAAAGGGTTACAAATTCCAGTAGTGAAAACCAAAGGGTAAACTCAAACTAAATTTTGAAGTCTGCAGTAGAGAGAAGAAAAACTCGTAGGGAAAACATGTTTGTATTAAATTTTCTGTTATAACATGCTTATTCCTTATGATAACTCCTGGTATCTGTAACATCTTCCATCAGTGAGTAAGGATGGATTTGATGTTTAAACATCTGCTTACTTGTAAACATCTGTATCTACTTGAGATTAAGCATTTTTAGGCCCTGCTTAATTCTTCCCTGAAGTAAGGACTGCATTTGATTTCAAACAATCCATTGTTGTCTATGTTCCATTATCTTTTGCAAAATATCACCACCTGGAGTGGCTAGATCACAAAAAATAAAGAAACAAATAAAATCTAAATTTACAGTTTGCTTGTAAGTCACCTATTCTAGAGTCTCTGTAACTCCAGTCGGTTGTCAGTGAGGTACATGTCATGTTAAGAATACTTGCAGGTTTCTTCAGAAATTAAAGGGAGCGTCCATACACTGGATTATTATTCTGCATTCCTATAATCTCAAAGTTCTGAACGGATGGAAGTACATTTAAGATGGTTCAAGCTGTGGCTCAACTCTGATGTCATAATCATTTGTTTCTGTGAGAACAGTATTTTTGCTGCTCCAATGCATGTTTTCTCTAACTGTAACTTGCAGTAAGATTGATCAGAATGCTTCCTTTTCTAAATGTTGCTAAGGTTGAACTGTAGGGAAGGCCACCATGTTGTGTAAGAATCAGAATGGAATGGCCAGATTGGGAAGATCTGGAACCATACAGACTTTGTTTAATTTATCTGAGTACCAAATAAGTTAATTAGCAAAGAATTGCTGGGATGGCTTTTAGAAGTATTATTTCCAAATTTCTTTGAAAGACGTTTTATTCATGTGAGTATGTTTTACTGTCCTGGATAATGTTTATAAAGTAAGAGGTAAATATTTGGAGACCATCATAGGTTACCCAAGTCTCTCTTTTCTTTCTAATTTGATCTCCAAAGTAGCAATCTCCCAGGATTTTTGAGTGAGACGCAGAGCGTACTTCATCTATTCTCGACCCCAGTCTAAAATTTCACAGCAGGGCAATTTTGTTGAGGGTTTATGTTAAATATATAATACATATTTATAATATATATTTATAATATATAAATATGTACACATAAATAGTGTATATGTATATAAAATGAACATTTTACCTGCTAACAAAAATACTCAAGCGGTGATTGCTGTAGTTACTGATTATTATATATATATATATATACTTTAAAGAATATTTTACTATTAGCTGAGCTCCCATCTTCACCACATTACATGCTGGTTAGTAAATATTTCCCAGACATAATAGTATTTTTCATCAGGAAATTGGATTAGTTTGAATTATCACCTGATGCGAAAGAGAGAACTAACAGCCGTTTGTGTAAAGCAGACTAACCTTTGTTCCCCTGGACCTTCCTCCAGAGCCTGTTAAAATCTGTGACATGACCGCTACTGATGCCATTGAATTTAAATTAAATGCTTTTCAAATGGTTATTTGTTTTGTGAAATGGAAATATCAAAACTCCAACTACGTGATTTTTCAAGGGGCGCTTAGACAATGCAGCCCTGAAACACTTGGGGATTTTTTTTAAGAGTTTGTTATGTCATGGATGTAATTGGAATTCTTTGCTTCTCTGATCATCTTCTTTGCCCCCTGGAGATGTCTCCCATTCATCCAGTTCACAAAGGGAATAATTCCCTATACAAACATAGAACTAGCTAGCTACAATTACCAATACATTCAGGAGACATTTAGGAATAATGATCTCATTTTTTCTGACCCTCTTTCTTGAGTGCTTGTAGCTAGCTAGCTCTGTGAGAGACTTTTTTTTTGTGTGCTGTAGTGAATAGCACAACAGATTTTTTGTTACATTATCAGTACTACCACTTACACATCGTATACTTTCAAATGCCAGTGTTGTTTTTACAAAACTACATCATTTCTCTCAAACTTCTAGTTATGCTTTCTGGTTGTTAGTATTTGGAAATAACTTCTGTATCAGGAAGAACTTAAGTAATTGCATTTGTCTTAGGATTACACCGGTTTTTAAATTGCACTTAACTGTGTTGTTACCTGATTGTTCACAACCTGTGCACAGATCATACATTGCTGACGGCATCAGGAGGAGTCAAGGACTGACACATACGGGAACAGTAGTGGGTATTTCCAGAACTGCTCCTGTTGTGGTGTAGGACAGTAGAAAATATCTTATGAATTGTATATATACTCAATGAATACATACATATTGTTGTATTGTTATGATTAGTTATGTGTCCTGTAGTGGCCAAAATAACACGGCTTTAACATACATAGTTATTGTATAGTCATACTATAGTCATTATTCTTGCAATACATAGATTTTACTAAAATCACTCATCAACACCTTGTTTATTGACTTGAAGTCAGTGTCTTTGGTTTCTTCTGGAGTGTGTTCTCTCTTGTCTGTGCTGGGAAGAAACTACCACAAGTTCTCAATTGTGTTTGACCCTTTGAAGCCAATTATGCCAAAGGATATCTTCAGAGAAGCAGACTTAAATGGCACTTTTTAAATAAAACTGTTCATAGAAACATACATTTAACTCTGTCTGAATTCTTCATTGTTGAGTGCTAATGCTGTTACTTCGTCAAAAAAGTGAATTGTTTAGTTTAAAAATTACTTCTAGCCTTTTTTTTATGTGCTTAAAGGCCCGCTTATACCTTTCTTCCCATGCAAAGGGCTGCATAATTGATGTTGTGTTCCCATGGTCATCCGAAATTAGGGAAGGAAAAAAACCTCTCCTACTCCAATGTGTTGTTGGAAATCTGACATTCCCTTATTCCTCACAAAACGTACCAGATTCGATAAATTGAGCGCACGCTCCTGGAGTTCAGGTTCTATGTTTAAATAGTTAAAACTATGCCTTACATTGGTGTACATATTCATTCTTGTCCAGGAACTCATTAATACATGCTAATGTTCAGTGATCATACGACCACCTGCTTCCTCCCCTTTATTTCTCCTTCAGCTTCATCACAGTGACTTTTGGCCGACCTTTAGCTGTTTTTCCCCATTTGGCCAATTTCCATTGCCTGTTATGCCATAATAAGCAATTTTGTATCTTGGTGCACTATAACTCCAAACAATTTATGTGAAATTCAAGAAGAAGTCCTTGCACCTGGTGGATGCAAAGATAAAAGTACTCTGTTGTGAATTCAGTGCTTCTGTGAAGCCAGATCATTAAGAAAAAAAGGGCTGTTCACATACCAAGCAAAGCTCAAGTGGGTAGTTTTAGAACTAGTGCTCATTGATGCCTTTTACTAAACTAATATATTGGACCTTAAGCTAGTTTATTGATTTCTATTGCTAAGCCAACCTGTATCACCATATTCTCCTGAGTTCATGTAATTATGTTCAGGAATAATTGAATAGGACCATACGTTTAAGCAGATCGTAAAACACTTCAGAAATTTTTGTACTGTTTAATTTAAAATCTGTGTTGCAAACCATAGACAGGTTTTAAAACTAGGTGTTGTGTGCTTTTATGCAGGGGATGAAGCTTCATACTTTGTCACTGTTTTCTTGCAGTGATATATGCAGGACAAAAATCAGAAGAAATGATGCTGTGATACTGAATTGTGTGTGAAAGCTTTTTACATAATCCTTGCTGTCAGATCAGTAGGCTCGATGTGTTTTGCAGATGTAAACCTTTTCAGTAATAGAAAGGTAGAGTAATTTACTTCCTCTCTAGACTTGATCATCCTGAGTAGAGTTTTATGGAAAGAATTTATCAAAGAATACTATTTTTTTTTATATGTTTGTATTAAACCAGTTGGTAACTGTTCTAATGTAATCATATTCATCCAGATTTTGAAATATTTTAATCCTCAGCTGTTTCTGCAGGGATGGCCAAGTAGAAATTTAAATTAGTAGTTTTGTTTTGTTTTTAACGTTGCTTCATATCAGCAATATATTATCCGAGCTTTATAATTCTATGAAATATGTAATCTTCATAATTCTATCATGTAATTGTATTGAATTTATTAGTCTGCTCTGGAAGGCTTTGTGACAAGCTCAGCAATAAACTCCTGAACTTCTATCAAGACAAAAGATGCTACTAGCAAGGAAAGGATATAAATAAATTTAGATTTGATGCTGCTCTACCACAGATAAGAAAGAGATAAGAGCCCACTCCCTGTACTCAAATCCAAGGAATTAAGTAATAAATTGGCATGGTTGTTTGTGCTGGGCTCCAGTTCTGACAAGGTTTTCGGGAGATCTCAAAACAAATACAACAACTTAGGGGAAGTAGTCTTTTCCTAATTTGAAGTGGAATAATCAGTAGTGAAGGGTTCTGCCAAAGGCCAGTTGAGCGTGACATTCTGAAAGACCAGAAGGAGCCAAAGAGATAATTCCTTGACGCTTGGCGGATGGGCAACATCCTGGAGAGTTGTAGCTGTATTATTTTTAGCAATTTAATCAAAATTGTGAACATTTATTAGTGTGTTAGGTCCAAATAATAATCTTGTGTCATCAGCTCTCTTTCCCATGCTTAAGAATGCCTCTTAAAATAGAAAGGATATGAAAAAGCTTCACAGTGGAGCTATGGATGTCACCTCTACCTCTTACAGCCACTTCACACTGTGTTGAAACCTGAGTTCCAGCTGTGGGGTTGGCCTTTCTGACAGTGGGGCTTGGGGCATCAGTAGGGACTTTGGCGGTGTGGTTGAGTGGTTGGCCTGCAGACGGGTTAAAATGCGGTCTTGGGCGAAGCCTGCAGCTGCGCGCTCTCTCTGCTTCATCACTGTAAAAGCCTCAGACTTGAGAAAATGCACTGCTGCTGTGACTCAGGATCCAAGCAGAAGAGCATCAAGAAATTTGACGTTGTTCTTAGTATTTTCTGGTGAAGTATTTTATTGCTGCCTTTTTTAGTAGAAAGCAAATGGGAATTAAAACAGTCTCCGTTTTTGCAGTCATCCAAGAATATGTTGGCTGGAGAAAATTCAAATATGATAAAGAAATAATGTAGATCTTTCCTGTACTCTCTGTGAAGTAGAAGATAAGCCTGGGGAAATATGGAACAGATGGTAATGTTTCCACAAATGAAAGCCATAAAGGAGAAGGGCCAATAAACTCTATAGTATGTACAGGGCATGAGTATTTTCCCTCCAGACCAAGTAAGGCAGAGTTGTTAACATTAATGTTTCTTTTTAGATTTCCTATATATAGTACAGGACAATTTGAAAAGGAAAAAAATATACTACAAGGAAAATTTATTCTGCGAGATTTAAATGAAAAACTGAGAGGTATTGTTTGTTTCCTGACTAATGTTTTTCTGCTTGTTTTTTCATGAAAGGTGGCTATCATCCAGTGAAAATTGGAGATCTCTTCAATGGCCGGTATCATGTTATTAGAAAGCTAGGATGGGGACACTTCTCTACGGTCTGGCTATGCTGGGATATGCAGTAAGTGAACTACTTATTTCCATGCACTTGATTTTGTTTGCAGTAACCTTTTTTTTTCTTTTCTTTGGCACGTGATAAAGTTATGTAAATGTATGCAATCTTTTTCTGCAGAAAGGTGTCTGCGTTATTATTTTGCTCTTGGTTAAGGCTACAGTTTATAAAACTTCTCAGAAATGTGTACATATTTTATTTGACAGATTAGCTTTGCTTTTTGAGATTACATGTTGTCTTGAACACGTGAGAGTAAGATAACATTTTTATTTCTGTTGCATCTTTAATGAAAAAATATAATTACTATGATACCTCTTTTAAATTCATTTGCTTCAAGGAGATAAAATATTTAATAAGCCAGACAGCTAACAGAATCTAGCTAGAAGTTGCTTTTGCATGTAGTTTCAGCTCTATAGTATTCTAGCAGACTACATTAGGTAATGAAATATTGTATTTAAAATTTCCAAACCTTCAAAATGTCTCTTTTAGCTTAAAGCACTTGTTGAAAATGTTTTTGGTTTTGTTTTTTTTTTCTAGGGGAAAAAGATTTGTTGCAATGAAAGTCGTAAAAAGTGCCCAGCATTACACAGAGACAGCCTTGGATGAAATAAAGTTACTCAAATGTGTACGTATCACTCATGCAGTACAGTGTTCAATATCAGCCATAACAGTAATAACAAATAAAAAATGTAGTGGGATGTATTGTTTAAACTTTTTTTTTTTCTGAATTGCTTATTTGTGATGTTACTGTGACTTCTAAGGCTCCCAAATATTAACTTCGGACAGAAAGCAAATGACTCAGCGTTCTCATGTGAGTTGTTTCCTGAAATGTCTGTGTTTACACTCTTGGTTTAGGTGCGTGAAAGTGACCCTAATGATCCCAACAAAGACATGGTTGTGCAACTAATCGATGACTTCAAAATTTCTGGAATGAATGGAATACGTATCCTTTTGAAAACATTGCATCTTCATTAATAGTGATCTGCAGAGATAAGTAAGCTCCTTCATTCTGGCTATTTTTAGGTAGTCTTAGTTTAAAACCGTAGTGCAGAAACATCAACCTAAGTGTACAGGGAAGGAATAGTCCAATATGTGATACACTCACTGGAGTGAAAGAGCTTAGATTTTTAAAATACAGTGCAAAATAAAAAATAATAAAAGACATAAATCCTGTCATAGCCTATTAGAACTACAAAGAGTAAGATTGTTTAGAAACAGCAGTTTTATTGAAAAGGTTTGTCATAGGTGAAGCTTACAGTATGTATGTTCTGCTCTACACTACTAAGGAGAAAGAAAGAGTTAGTGTCATGAAGAAGCTTGTTTCTATGTTCTTCTGTGAAGTGTGAGGATGTGGAAAAATTTTCATATTATGTATCTTTTTTGGTCTCATGACCTTGGTGGTTTTTGGCCAAGATTTTAAAGATTTTTGTCCTAGTGCTGTGAGAGAGGGAGAAGGAGATAGAGAAAGAGGTAGTAATATGTGACTGAGCATTGTTCTTAGGGAAAAGTTGTGGCCTATGAATATATTTTTATATTTGAACTAAAGTGAGTTATCCTTGCTAATTGTATTATGTATTTTAGCAGCTTATTATGTTACTATTCTTTCATTTACACCTACAATGGGTATTTATTTGTATGCTTGTTGTGTCTTGGAGGGCTAATAGCCATCCTCATTGTTCATACTACTCAACCAAGAGAGTTCCTCCTCTATTGAGCTTCAGATTTTGGTGATGTGCCATCAGACTTCAGAAGATTAGGTTAAGATACTCCTCACTGTCTCTGGCCCTCCAGGAGAGGAATCTAGGAGATGGCTGCCAGTGAATTTGAAAGCATCCTCCCAGGAAGGAATGTTCGGTTTTTGTTCCACCCATCTGTATGCTGACATTAGTTATGAAGCCTTAGAGTTTGTAATAAGTGAGAAGGGAGAGTATGGGCACATGTATTCTCATTTGCAGAGCAGGATCATAACTGCTTTCTCTCATTTTGTTTGGTGCCTGATTGCTTCATTGGTTATCTACCATGCTAGAAAGCTGCTTAAATGTCAGTGAAGCCAGTGTAATCTGCTTTTTTTGTAGGTTTTATCATCAAATTGCCATGAATTAAAATAAACTATACAGTTGCTTGCAGTCATTTCAACTTGTTTATAAATGATTTGTGGCCAAGGAACTTGTTAATGCAATGGGGCCAACAATCCTAAAATCTCAGTGCTGTTGGACTACAAAAAATATCTTTGAGCTGAAATGCTTCCTGAGAAGTACTGTATAAATGTCTCTATTGTCTGTGTTCACTAAAAAAATAATGTCACCAAAGCACTTCAGCTCTTAAGACAACTGTTCTGGTGAAAACTAATTGAAGTTATTTTTAGAAATCAGAGATTTTAACTTGCTGTTCTCACTGTAGAACAGTAATATGAAGAGGGGAATAAGAAAATGTATTTATACCTATGTGTAGAAATAACTTTCATTGGTTTAATGAAGTAGTTTCTTGGAAACATTCTTAAATTATTGATGAGATACACGTGTTAAAGATAAAAGCTATTTCTGAAGAAGATTATGAAGAGTAAATTTTGTTAATAATAGTGTCCTGAAAGTGTACCCGACTATAGCATTTATGTTGACAAAGTCAAAGGAGACTATTGGTGAAAAATAAGGACTCAGGTAACTTTGCATCAGCAGATTAAAATTGGACAGCTGATAGTGATTTATTCTATTTCAGTTTTAACTTCGTGCTGAAAATCCTGGCAGTTCAGAAGTTGTTTTATATGGAAGGCAAATGTTTTAATTACTGGGAGAGAAAGGTATAATAGTCACCAGTGCAAATACGATAGCAAGTATCTTCTGTTATGAGTTGTCTCGTAAGCAGTTTGTTCATTCTGAGTAGTGTGACCTATTTGATCAAAATTTGGCTCTGTTGGTTATTTGATTAAGTCTTTTTGGACTTGTAGGGAAAAAAATCCTTGATGCATGTTCTTTTGGAAGGGAGCGGGTAACTGTTTTTAACATTTTGCTGCTACTGGATTTCATTAATTAAAAAAAAAAAGGGGGCTATTTTAGTGCTGTGTTAGTGTTATTGGGATGAACAGGCTGAGAGACAGACTATTTCATGCTGTGTTGTTTCTGGCATCCCCTGGGACAATCATGAAATATCTGTTCTTTGACTGTAAATTAAAACAACGTATGCATCACAGATGTTTGACTGTTGGTTACGGAGTACCTTCAAAAGTCAAAGAAAGACAGGGGAGAGGTGCGTGAATCCTTTAGGTGGCCAACATCACAAAATGTAATAGGGACTCCAAACAGGGAAGCTTGTCAAGAACGGTGTGGCACAGGGCTGTGAATATGCAGAGCCATTGGCCTGGGCTGTGCGTCTGGAAACAATCACCCTTCTCCTAGGAGCTGTAAGACGTGTTTATATACATGTGGATTTTAACAAGTATGCTATGCTACACTAGACTGATAATTTTTTTTAGCTACTTTTACATTTTAAAAATACTACAGTGTTATATGTTTTATTCAGGAAATACGATTTCTGAATGTGGGCACTGTAATGTTTTCAGTAAGTGTAGATTATGAATTTTATTTACACTGGATGTTCATTAGAACCTTAATAAATGATTGAGCATTTTTTTAATAAGAGGTTCTGATAATCACGTAATGAAACAAGTGTCTGGAGAGACAAGTGAGAAAGTGAAGAAGGAAATGATCATGTGTTACAATAATTCTGTGATTCTGTAATTGTAATAAATTTATCTTCAAAGAATAAACAGCGCTAATTAAATGCCATAGGGCCTCAGTGCTGCTTTACACAAAAGCATCTGAGATACATCCAGAAATACATCCACTCTGTGTTGGTACCAGAGTTTTGTTGTTTGTTTTAACTAGTCTGGAAGCCTCGTCAGATTTCTAAATATTCCTGTAATACATTTGTAGATAAGTAGATAGTTGCATGCGAGATTTCAGTCAAGAAATAACAGTTTTAATTACTTAAAGCTGTAAGCTGATAAATGTTACGTTAATTCTCTCTTGTTTTCACTGTTCTGCTAAGTTTCCCTCTTTCAGACATTCCCCAGACTTTGCTTCAAAGAACATTTCATAAGGGATGTGTGTACAGTGTGGGCTTTGGGTTTCTTTTTTCTGGAGGGTTTTTTGGACATACGTATTTCAGGCAGCTTACAAGGCTGAATTCCTGCTAATGAGTGCACAACTTTCCTCACTGTTGTCTTTGTGGACAGTTAACTGGCTCACAGTTAACATTCTTCAGGTCAGGACAAAGAATCAGACAGCAGTCACATTTTAACATATCTATTGTAAACATAGAGTCTTTCCGCCATCCCATTTTCCTGCCCAGTACTGGGCCTGCTGTGGGTTTATCAGAGTCGTCATGGCAAATGCTGCAATCTTTCTGAGACAGATGTCACTCCTCCTGCAGCTCTCCCTCTCTTTGCTTGCCTCTGCCATCCCTCCTTGCATCTTCTTTCTCTGTATCCTGTCCTTCCTTGCCTCTCAGCCATTCAATTCCCAGCATCCCTTCCTAATCTGTTTAATGACAAGGCATAGCACTCTAATATGTGCAAAGAATAGCAGGAATCTGCACTGGAGTGTCTGCTGCAGCAGTGGTCTGAAGGACTGTGGGCAGGTGTCCTAAATTTCATTTCTTAATGCTGCAGTGTCTTGCCTTTCTGGAATAAGTGCTGCTGTTTTCCTGTAACTTTGCAACTTCATTGTCTGGGCTAAACTGATAAGCCCTGTAGAGCTAATGTGCTGTGTTCCTCCTCTCTGATGACCATGTGCTGTACTAGTTAGTTCTGTTCATTGGATGGTTGTATAGTAAAGTAAACAAGGCTGTTTCTTCTTCTGAATTGAACGGAGTTTTATAATATTTTAAGTAGACTGTTCATGGTCTCTCCTAATATGGGAGTTGAGGAACATCAACTAAGCTGAGCAGGTAGCAGCAATCAGAACAGTACAATTATTCTCAAAGTGCTTTGACCAGTCTTGAGACGTCTTATCTTTCAGTCTAATTCCAGTTTAAGGATGTAGATTATAAAACTTACATAGCTTTATTCATATGGGTAGGTGCTTGAGAAGAATGTAAATGGTAGACCAGTAGACAAGGTATGCATCATTTTTACTCAAGACAGTGACACTAAGATCATCATCAAGATACTAGGTATTAAAACTTCAATAAGTCAGGTAAGATTTCTCCCCTAACACTGTTTCCCTGTGAATGGTCTCTGAGATAGAGAGGATCTGATTTCCATCCACTGAGATTTTCCTGAAGTAACCATCAATTCATTCATTTTCTGTCGTTTGAATTACATTATTCTGTGCAAAGTTATAGTATTGTGTAGTTAAGATTTTAACATTCTTTTTGGTTGCCAGCAATGTTAAGATTATTCTCAGAGCATACATACCTGAAGATTAAGTTGGTGTAGTATATAATTTCTTGCTATTTACTATTACTTGGAATATTAGAATATTTTCTCAATAAGAAAATAGTCTACTCAGATATATGAAACAGAATTTCTAACTCAGGATGTCTCTGAACCATAAGTCACTGGAAGTATCTACATCTTGCTCTCTTCCAATATACTTCACTGGTTATCTGCTATTGGAAAGATCCCGAGTCAAATTGAACTTTCTGGCACTGTTGTTTTTGCATATTGCTTTTTCTTCTGCTCCTGAGTTCTTTGGTGATTGCCATTATTCTTTGCAGTTAAAACTGTATGAAGAGATCCATTCTCTTTCTACTTCAGTCTTTATTTTCAAGTGTTTCTCAATTGAGCCTAATCAGAAAGATGTTTAGAGTAGTTCTTTTTCTAAGACACTATAGCTGTAGTCTGCTGTTGTTAAAACCTTCTATCTTTTATAATTTATTAGAAATTAGAGATAATAGGACAAATCAGTACTTTGAACTATTTCAAAGAAAACAAAAATCAATTACTTATTTGCTATTTAATTACTCACCCTAAAACTGTTTTTACCTTTAGAAATAAAGGACAAGAATTGCACCAGTAAAATGTTTTATTTTAATTTGTTCTGTTTGGGCATGGTTTTTTTTTTCCTGTTTATATATTATTGAAATGTAGTAACTGTGTTTTGATCAGTTAAGGGGGAACTGTGATTACCCGATGATGATTGCTTTAGCCAACAAGCGAGCGAACGTTTGTGGTTCATCTTATTAACAAGCTTGTTTGGAAATTGTCCTTAATTAAGTCCCAGATGTTTGTATGGTCTTTGAAGTACTTGGACACCATCTCCTAAAATGGATAATCAAGTCCAATTATCAAGGCCTTCCCATCCGTTGTGTAAAAAGTATAATTCGACAGGTAAGATTTGCTAATGTTTTAATTAGCTTTTTCCACCATTGTTAACATTTTGAAGGTTGGAATGGTGACATTTCAGCTTAATTCTTACTAATTATTATCTAAGATAAGATAATTTTATTGGTAACCCCAGGGATCTGGGGGGTTTGTAGGAACCTCTTCTCAGGTAGCCTGCATTTCTGCATACTGTATTGTTGTTATCAAGATATCCCACTGATAAGGGAGTTTTCAGTACTGTTTTGGTGAATAAAAAGCTGAAACAATGGGTCTTATCCATAGATGATTTGTATTCAATTCCATGCTTCTTAATAAGCTTATCTGTCTCTGAAAAAAAAAACTGATTCAAAAGGAAAAAAAAAAACCTGTTATTTGAAAATTGCTATTTACCTATTTTTAAGTGCTTGTAGAGTCAGATACACAACCAAATGAAACCAGGACAACTTACAGGGAAATGTTCTCTCAGAATATGTTCTCCTGCCTGTATTGTGGAAACCAAATTGCTGAGAGGTCATCTTAAAGAGAAGTATTGTCTCAACATGGAAAAATCATGTATATCTCTGTGATTTTGTGTACACTATTAATCCATGCGCAGTTAATACTTAACCAATACATAAATATTTTCAGATTGCCATTTGAGTAACTTGTATTGTCTTTCAGCAACATTACCTCTGTTGTATTAATAACCTGTCTATTGAAGTAGGTATTTTCTTGGAAATCTTTATTGTATGTCATCTGATGAATCTCAGCCTATGGGCTTTTTAATCGGATTTAACTGAATACTCTGATGCAGCTGTAAGTAAGTAGTTGAAATTGTAGGTCCACTAATTTCTATACAGCCAGGTGGCTCACATACCCAAAATAAGAAGCTGTACTAATGCAGTGCTGCAGCTCAACAAAGCGGTCTGCTGTGGAACAGGAATGTGTCTATTTGTATTAGTATGTGTCTATAAATATCCACGGTTTCCCGTAAGCATTGTCATTTTTTTTTTTGTTTGGAATGTTTTCACTTTGGTTGCACCATTGTCCTGGAGGTTGGCCAAGGTATGGGGATTTACAGTGTACTTTCTTTATACACTGGCTTTAGCAACAAACAAGTTTTTGGAGCTCCCTGCTATGATTTACATACATTACAATGGCTGTTTGCAGATACAGAGCGTAAACCAGACCACTGAATGGATCTGAGCTAAAAACAATCTCTTTTTGGAAGGAATCTGGGAACTTCTGAACACAGCTTCACAGTGGCTTTGCCTGTAACCTTGCAAAGGAGAACTTTGAAGTGGGGTCTTCAGGGATGGTAACAAAAACCAAACAGAAGTGGGGTTAGCAAGGAGCTGCCTTAAGAATGGGATTATATGGGAAGCTCTCCATTTTTCTTCAGAGAGTCAGGCTGGGGATCTGTCTTGAGTGGCTTTATACAAATGCATACTGCATGGGAAACAATGAGCTGGAACTAAAAATCCATCACAGTTGCAGTTATGACTTCATTGAGAGCACAGAGGGTTGGTGAGATACCTCAGATGCCTGGAGTGCAGCAATAAGCAGGTAAAGAGAACTTCAGAAGGGATGGACGGGGAAGACAGATGGACAGGTTGAGCTCCATGCAAAGGAGCAGCCTAAGTGCTTGAATCTTTGCTGTGGAATGGGTCAGAGTCAGTGGGGAGACCACTAAGTAAGGGTGGCATATGCTATGGGCTGCCAATTTCAGAAGATAAGCAGCACCTTCTTTAAACAGCTGGAATAAGCTTATCATGTCAAGCCCTGGTTCTCAGGGGGGACTTTTAACCACATTGATATCTGCTGTGGTGGAGATTTCTAGAGAGTGGTGCGGACAGTTTCTTGGCATGGGATGAGCCATGTCTTAGCAAGGGGAGTGGTTGGAGATGCACCCTGCTGTACTTGCTGTACTTGGTATTACCAAGAGATATGGCAAAAGGCAATTCACATGAGTTGCAAAAAGAGAAATTCTCATTATATATTAGGAAGAAATTCTTTGCAGTGAGAGTGATCAGGCACTGGAATAAGTTGTCTTCAGCATTATGCAGCCTGAATCTTGGGACACAGTCGGAAGTGAGCAGGATCTGATCTGAAGTTAGATCCAGCTTTGAAGCAGCTGTTACTTAGGCATGACGGAGAGGTTTTGAATAACATGTTCTTCTTCCAGATGCAATCAGAAAACTGGTGCCATGTGGGTTCTGAAAACTTATTTATGAAACTTGAATACGAAACAGTTCAGTTATTGCAGTGGTGCTCAGCAATTTGTTGTTTCAAAAAAGTATTTTGTTTCAAAAAAGTATTATAGCTGAATGCCATAATGAAAAAGAATTTTTTTATATATTATATAAGATAGGGAATTTTTTTCCCCACTTTTGTAGTATTTTTGAGCATTGGAGCGAAATTAAGGTTTAGTTGAAAATGCAACTGAGAGCTGAGTTTCTTAATAAGACTCTCATACTCATTTCAATTTTAAGCAGTACTTCTTCCCTTGGGGGAGAGTTATATGAAATGTCATGCAAGAGATGCCTCTGTAGAATTGAAAAAGGGCTGGTTGCCACAGTTTCTTTTGTGTGAGAACGAAGGTGGAAGTTAGAAGTGTGCATTTACTTAATTCTAGAATCCTTATTTTGAGTTCTAAAATATATAGCATCGGTCTATTTTAAAGGAATCCTGTTCTGAAACTGCATTTATTAAAACCAGTATTGTGTATCGGAGCAATGAAAATTTTCACTTTTGCTTTTCACCTACAGTACAGCAAGTAGTCTGTTTAATGTGTCAGTACGATGCAGCTCCCTGAATGCAAAAGGAAGAAAAGAAAAGGGATTCTTAATTAGATACTGCGAACGACGGTGGCATTTCTTGATGTGAAACTAACTATTTGACTTCTACAAGGAAGAAAATACAGTTTTGTAATTTACGTTTGCAAGAACAGGACCTGTTCTGATTTTTCAGACTTGCACTACGTTGTGCATGTAATTTTTTTTTCCAGTAGAGAAACAAATGAAAAGAAGAATTATATTCCCCATTGTCCATCATCTTAGACTATGATGCAAAAAAAAGTACATGCAGCATGCATTTTATTACTGGCATGGTGGTATAGTATGCTTGCAGTTTTTAGGATAAAGCAGTCTGATCTACATTTTAGGATTGCTAAGAGCATTCTTTCTCATTATAAAATCCTAGCAGTAAGGTCCTTATGGTAAGTCATAGAATCATAGAAGGACCTGGGCTGAAAAGGACCTCAAAGATCATCTAGTTTCAATCCCCCTGCCACGGGCAGGGCCACCAACCTCTAGACCAGGCTGCCCAGAGCCCAGTCATGGGACTGTTGGTGATTTTAGATAAAATAAATCTATTTTCTGTTTTTCTAAAAAATAATACTCAGCCAAAATGAAAGAGAAAGCTGTCCCACTAAAACTGTTATTTGAACAGGGGAAAGGCCATCTTCCTAAAGTGGGTAACAGCAAATGTAGTTTCTTATTAATGCCATTTCTGCATATCACAGTGGAACAGATACTTTTTCTTCTGAATGTTTTTGCCTTTCTGTGTGCTCCAGAATTTTTTATCCTGGCCTCGATTTACACGTATTTGATGTTAATGTCATCTATAGTGGTGGAAGAAAGAGGTTATTGAGATCAATCTTTGTGTTGCTTTTGCTAAGGTTGTCTTTTCTAGATTTTCCAGCCACTAAATAGTAGCCAATCTTCCTTTAACATTTCTCAATTTGTGATACACTGTATGTTATTTTGATTGACTTGGCACGTACTCAAGCATATGTTGGATTTGTAAGAAAAATCCAGATTATTAAGAACACAGCAGTTTTTAGATGCACCATTCACACTGATTTTGAGCTTTAATCGAGTGAACACGCAGCTTTTACGTGCTCATGATAGAAAGCTTTTCAGAAGGTTGCTGTTTGAGGCTAGCTCCAGAACAGGGGAAGGCAAAGCAAAGCACTTGAGATGTTTCTAGGGTGCATTAGCCTGAGTGTAAACATCAAACACATGCAACTGCTATTCTCTTATCTGAGCTCCCAGGCATGCGGGATGAACATGCCAGTCTGGTACTAGCTCAGTACTGGGTGGTGGGCTGATGTCTCTGTGTTCTGTTACTACTATTTGGAACCAACATGCTTTGTTTTCAAGGCTACCCATTGCTGGTTATGTCTTCAGGGATCCTCGGAGCACAGAAGTTAGCTGTGTACTAGTTTACTTATAAAATACCTAGAATGGCACAGTGTTCCTGTAGGTGAAGCTCAGGAGTCTGGAGGTCTATTCTATAAAAATTGAAAGAAGTCTTTTAATTGGGGTCACCTCGGTTTCTTTTTCTTTTTCTTGCTAATATATTTTTTACAGTGTTTATGAAACTTACGTTAGCAATAGTTTGATTTTTACACCCTTTCATTATCCTGTACTAATTAATTGGGGCAGTTGACATTCCAGTTTATACCTGAGTCTGACCGGACGTACTTCTGAAACCACACCAGCTGTTGTGTTTCTGTGCTAGTCAGAATCAGAGAAAGCTTTGTCATTATGTTTTTATTTTAGTCCCAGAAGACATTTTCAAGAATTTGGATATGCAAGTTTCATATGGTCTTGCAGAATTCAGTCTGCAAAGAATATGAAGGACTAGAGGAAAAACACAAGTAACAAATACAGGTAGACTGTTCCTTATGTGACGTCTTGGTCACGTTAAAAGCTGAATTACTGTTGCAATTGTAAGGAAAATTTAAGTTAGCATTTCATCCACTGCTTCCCTTCTTGCCTTCTTTTCCGAAGGAAGATCTGTCGAGTTTTTTCACACGTGTGCAGATCAGCTGAAGAATGGTTGGGAAGTGGAAGTCTGAGATCAGGTTGCTGTCACCAAAACAGTTCAGCCTGCCAGTGTCTAACTTGTCAATGTCTCTAGAACTGGGTTTATGAGCTAAGTACATTAGGCCACGTATGGACGTTAGGCAATAGGTCGAACTTCTTTTTCTATACTACTAATAAACACATTTAGCTTGCTCTGGCTAACAGAAAACAAAAATAAATTTCAAAAAATTCCTTTTTCAATTAGGTTCTTCAAGGTCTAGATTATCTACACAGCAAGTGCAAGATCATTCATACGGATATTAAGCCAGAAAACATTCTGATGTGTGTGGACGATGCCTACGTTCGTAGAATGGCTGCTGAAGCTACTGAATGGCAGAAAGCTGGAGCTCCTCCTCCTTCTGGCTCAGCAGGTATGATAGTATGTTTAAATGCAATGTAGTAAATTTGTATCTGTAAATTAATGCTAACAATGTTTTATTTAATGCATATTAACATTTTAAGTAATCACATGTAAAAAAAAGTATGTCCACTGAACTCTTATTGATACTCTGGAGACCTAAAAAGGAATGTTGCCTTCCCAGTTTTTCATGTTCAGGTTTTTGGAGTCCCTGATTTATTGGAACACAGTCCCACCCTGCAAGCTGTAATTATTTGCATCTTTAATACTGGCAGTAATTAATAGTCATATGTAACTTTTGTGTCTAATTCCATTACAGTATCATCAGTGTTCTTTTGAAATTATCTGTCTCCTCACCAGCTGTAACTTATTCTCAAGATGTAGTGACAAGTCTTGCAGTCCATAGCTTTCCATTCTTGAAAACAGCATTTATTGTACTTGACTGCATACACAATAAGCCCTTCCCAGCACAGAACGTGAAACATTTTGTTACGCTTGCCAAGATCTTAGATGGGTACTGCACGTTATATGTTTAGCTAGGAGGAACCAAAGTGAAGGAGCTCACAGCTATCAGTGAAGACAAGCCAGAAGGAAATATGGCTTTTTGAGAGACTTTTTGTGCATGGTTACTATTTTATTTTGTAATCCAACATATCAGCTACAAGCAGTGGAGAAACAAAGCATTTAAAGCTTTTGTAATGTTATCAGAAAGATATAGTACAAATGCCTGCTATATCAGGAGCAATCATTGTGGCCTAAATCATAAATATTTCCATGGTGGGATGTTATTTTCAGACTCTTTGCATTTCCTAAAGCTCTTTCTTTTCAACATCATTTTTTGAACTCAGTCTATGAATATGAGTGTTTTGTTTTTGTTTTTTTTGTTGAGCTAACAGTGATCATGCTGTTTTACAATATTATTTATGTTGACATGCAGAATCTTATAAATGGTTAGTATATTGTGTTGAATTTTACATAATGGGTAATCACATAGCTAAAGGCTGTATGTTGCCTGTGTGGGAAGCAGATTTGACATCGCTTCCTGACATTAAAATAAGTGTTGTGTTAAGGAATGCATTGATGGAATTCTTATCACACTTTGTTCTTGGCAATTTGTAATTAAATATATGGCATTCCACACAGGAACTGAAGATGTGTTTTTGTTACAGCATTTTAAGAATAGGTTCTGCATAATTGCATTTTTTAGAGGCGATGATACTCAGATTTAAGAACCCTTGAGAAAGCAGTGCCCTTTCAGGGGCACAAATGCAGTTTTCCTCACCTGTGGTGGTGATGATGGTGTTTCTATGTGTGGCATTTTTTTTGTTGCTGTTGTCATTGTTCTATGCATTTTCACAGCGACTCTTGTAATTGCAGCAAGCCAATCATTGATGGTATCTGTCTGGGACATGTGTAGGAAGGGGTGCATGCTGGAGACACTTTTCCTGTGGTGTAGTGCTTTTTGCCATAGGCACTTCATGTCTGCAGTCTTATAAGACTATTCTGCTTCAGAAGGAAGGAAGTGTGAATATTTGACTTTTCTGTTCAGTCCAACACAACAGTCATCTGTGTTGATGCTGCCTGAACTATTTAAAATCGGTCTGCGTCTGATCAGTCAGCTGACTGCATCATTTCATCTATGACATCTCTGAAGTCAGCTAATGGTTTCTGTCTACTCACGACTGTTTTGGGGTTCCCTATCTGACTTTGATCAACTCTCCACTAGCCACAGCAGAGAGAACAGAAATTAATGATAAATCCTTCTAATTCCAGACTGTCTACTGGACACATTGTATGATTTCAGGCAGGAGGCATTTGTAAAGAGTTAAAATGCTGGCTAAAAATAAGATTTTAAATCACTGCTTTATAATTTGTAGAGTTATTCTTGTAAAAATGTATATTGAAAACTTTCTTTTTCTTTGCAGTGAGTACAGCTCCACAGCAAAAGCCTGTAAGTATTGTTACATAATTCAGATCAACTCTCTTACTTTCTGTGTTTCTGGAGGTATTAGTAATTATTAGACTGTTAGTAGTATTTACACTTTTTTAAAGCTTCCTTTGAATGACACTTCTATGTTTCGGAGAACATTTTTCTTTTAATGTCTTTGGCCTGACCAGTTTTAAACACAGTATTTCTCTGATGGAAATTATCATAGAAATACTATAGCTATATCAAAGAAAGTTAAGCATTGCCATTGTAATCTCTCATGGAATAATCCATCCAGTTTATATCCTGATGGGAATGCATGCATGCGCCAAATATCATGCATTGCAGATAGCTGCAGAAGTTCAATGCCTTAATCAGCAAGATCAGAAAAGATAGCTTTTTTTCATGAGGTCTTAAATATCTTTTTGCTATGTGCTAGTAGCAAAGAGCCTCTGATAGCAGAGCTGTTTAGTAGTTGAATCTACTAAGGCTGAACCCTTTCTGCATTCAGAATCTGTATATAGTTTAAGTAAGCATACAGCATGTATGGAAGTTACTGGTTTTGGCTGTCATGTAGCTTGTTTTGAAGATGATGGAATGTAGGGACAAACCTTTGAGAAAAGAATATTTCTCATTGTTCATAGCACTTCATTTTTGAATTGTATGAGGATATCTTATTGCGGTATATGAACAATGAATGAAAATTGGATTACGCTAATTTACTTACTAGTAAAATTAGAAGTCAGAATTCAATTAAAATATAATAAATTGTTTAAGTCTTAGCAAGAATCTGGTCGGGTTTTTTTTTTCCCTTGTTGTTATACCTGGATTTTTCAATCCTTATGTTATGTAAAATGCAAAACGTTTAATGATCACCATCTGTTCTTTGTGATTCATATGTTTTGGACCAGAAATAATAAAACTGCTTTCTTTTCACAGGGAAATAACTGAACAGCAAAGGACTTACTTCAAATTCTTTAGTATTTTCAGTCTTTTTGAATTTCTTGTATAATTTTTCTCGGCATATTTTTGATGAGCATTACCTGCATCGTACAGAGAGAGAAATGGTGTATGTAGTTTATACATAGATAAATAGGTATGATAGCAGAACATCTTCCACATACAATAGTATCATCTGCTGATCTAGATTAAAATTATTGTTCTAGTTTAGGTTACAGGAATTTTGGAGTGCCATCTCAGTTGTATTTTGTTCTTGGGTCTAATACACAGCAATACAAAAGCATATACAACCATCTAAGATTTTTTACTTTTATTTGATACACATAACCCTAGGTTGTACTTCATTTGAAGTAAAATAGAATCAACAGTCTATTTACTATATTAATTACTACCCAGTACTTTCAAATAAAAAGGAGCCATACTGCATGTTTTTGGTGTAAGATGCCTTGAGGAGAATTGTTCAGGGTTTTGTTTGGTTTGTTTCTATTACTATTTCAGGTTGGGAAAATATCCAAAAACAAAAAGAAAAAACTGAAGAAAAAACAGAAGAGGCAAGCAGAGCTGTTAGAAAAACGCCTGCAGGAAATAGAAGAACTAGAGCGAGAAGCTGAAAGGAAAAAAATAGAAGAAAATGTAACCTCAGCTGTACCATCAAATGAACAAGAAGATGAGTACCACCCAGAGGTGAAACTAAAAACAGCTGATCTCGAGGAGGTCGTAGATGAAGAACCTGGAAATGATGATGGTTAGTGTCATCTGCATTTATTGACCTTGAATCTACTGTTTCAGAAGGGAAAGTAATCGCAGCTTATTCACAAAAACATTTTATGTTAAAATTCTTTCTTAACTTCGGTGGTTTGGAGCATAGTTGTTAAGGTCCAACTCCTTTCTTGTTTCTATTGCTTTCTTATAAACTATTTCAGTTTTGATAGAAATTTTATACTTTTGTGTTTGGGTTTTTTTTTTTTTTTGTTCTACTCAAACTATAAATATTCCAGCCTCTATGGTGAATCCCTGTTTGACGTTGATTGAGTTAGTAGGGCTTGCTTTCAAACCTGTTTATAGATTTTATGCATAACATTCTTATCTTGTATTGTTTCCTCTACTATTACACTATCCTGAACCGCTCTCCATTGCTTTCCCCCAACCCCCTGTCCCCCCCAACCCTGTTAGTTACCTTTCTTGCCCTTAACTTAGATTTTAAAGTCTCTGCATGTTCTGGTGATACTCAGTGTTTCCTTGTGTGCTGTGTTGGAAGTCAGGTACTTACTGAAGAGTTATTTTGTGAATGTTTTCTTTAAGATGGTATGTTGATGTATGATCTAATATGTTGCTCATGAAAATTTTTCAGGTGAAGCAGAAGATCAGGATGAAAAAGAAGACACAGAGAAAGAAAACACTGAAAAAGATGATGATGTTGAGCAGGAACTTGTCAGCAATGACCCTACAGACCCTAAGTGGATAGAATCTCCTAAAACAAATGGCCATATTGTGAATGGCCCATTTCTATTGGAACAACAGATTGAAGATGAAGATGACGAAGAGGAAGAATGTCCAAATCCAGAGGAATATAATCTTGATGAGCCAAATGCAAAAAGTGATTACTCTTATAGCAGCTCTTATGAACAGTTTAATGGTGAATTGCCAAATGGACGTCATAAAATTCCTGAGTCACAGTTCTCTGAATTTTCAGCGTCAGTGTTCTCTGGGGCTCTAGAGTCTGTAGCTTGTGGTTCTGCTGTTTCTGAAGGATCAACTGTAACAGAAAGAGAGGAGAGCAGCCCATCTCATGACAGGAGCAGAACGGTTTCAGCTTCAAGCACTGGGGATTTGCCAAAAAGTAAGTATTACTCGTGTTGGTATGTGCCATCCATACCTGAAGTCTCTCAGAGTTGTAGGTGATGTCTTATTGTGGAATGATTGCTGGAATTAAACCTTATTATATGTTCTATCTTTGTTCATTGACGTTTGCATGCAAATGGCATGGTTTTTTTCACTTGAAAATTCAGTACCAAGTCTATGGAGTAAGCTGTCACATACTTTCTTCGGTAGCATGAAAGCATCTTTCAGTAATAGAGGAGGACTCTATTGCACCATTTCTTTTACTATGATTGAGCAGTAGAACTAGAACTCTGTGATGTTACCTTTTCTTCACTTTCAGCTGAAGTTTTAAATATTTTCACTTTCTGAGTTAGTGCCAAACCTGCTTATGTTCTGGCCTACTCCCTGCTTGACTCTGAAGGGTGCCCACTAAAAGATGGTGCCCACGTGCCAGCCTCTGAAAACTGCTCCTGTGCAGTGTGTGGATGGCTCCCAAATCCTTGCTTTCCTAGGCGCTGCCCAGACTTGGGCATAAAGTGGGATATGAGGTCAGACTAGTCATAGCTAGGACTGGTTCACAGCTGCAACCCACTACTGAGAGCCATTTTTTTCATTGCTCACTGATTTAATCTTCTTGGCTTTGCCTGCAGTGGACATCTTACTCGTTGAATATTACATAATCTGAGTGCAAAATCTCAGTCATGATTATTTAAAATTTACTGTTTCATCTTTGAAGAATGGAAAAAACCGCAAAGCTGATGTCTAGAAATGGAGACTTTTCAGTTATTTTGGTGCCAGTACGTTCCGGTTAACTTTGACCTCCTATAACCAAGTTTCAAGGAAAAGCAAATGTGTTCGTTTTTAATGACTTCATAAAATGTAAGATAAAGAACTGTTTGAATTGATGCGAGTCTTTTGCCTAGCACCATGGGCATTGATTATATTAAAAAAAAAGAGAAGACTAAATGAGTAGAATAGAAAGACAGAGATTATGTTAAGAAACAATTGTAATAGTGTCCTTAAAGGCAGTGTCTCTGCTAGGCATGCTTTAAATGAATTGGATGCTTATTCATACATTCCAGTGTGAGCGTTTGATCAATACAACTTGGAACACAAAACAAAAGCAATCTTGTTCTGTTAAAATAAATCTACCATCTTAAATTTTAAGAGGAAAGCAAAACTGTGATTTGTTTTCCGCTTTAGAACTTGTTCTAAAGTATATTAAATAAGTTTCTGTTGTAAAATATTTGCATTAACAGGTCATCTACACAGGAAAGAGAGAAAGAAGGTGACATATGCAAATATGCTTTATTCACATAGCTTAAAGCCAGAGGTGTTGTGAGATTGTTTAACCTGGCTTCCTTCTAACAGCAGGATTTTTGCCATTGAATTGAATAGCTCCAGAGTATTACCCATAGGTTTTATTTATAGTGTCATTGGCTAAAAGATAAATACATGAGTTTCAGCTTCAATAATGAAAATATTGAAAGACTAAATCTGTAAGCGAACAGAAGAAAATGAGATAGCTGAGGAGAAAATCAGAGAGCCTGCGTGAACATCGTCCTGGATGAAGCTACTGAATTTAAACAGAACTGTAGTGAAAAATATGGTAGAGTGTATTTCCTCATTTTTAGAGTTTTGAAGAGTGTTTCACACAGTTTATTATAGAATCTACATAAAGTAATCTGCAAATAGACAAGGAATATGCAATAAAATACAATTGAGTAGAGCGGAATTTCTGCAAGGTGTAAAGATTCAAGCTAGTAAGTCTTCCAGTCCATCTTCTTATATTCTGTTATCCCTTAAACAGTGGCTCCTCAATGCTTTGTAGCCTCCTAGAATCATATAACCACAAAATATCTCAAGCAGGAAGGGTCCTACAGGGATTATTGAGTCCAGCTTCTGGCTTCTCACAGCACCACCCAAAATTCAAACCCTACGTCTGAGAGTATTATCCAAACACTCCTTGAACTCTGGCAGCTCGGAGCTGTGCCCACTGCCCTGGGCAGCCCGTTCCGTGCCCACTGCCCTCTGGCGCAGACCCTTTCCCTAACCCCTTTTGCCGCCCCTCCCCTGACACAGCTCCATGCCGTTCCCTCGGGCCCTGTCGCTGTCACACAGAGCAGAGCTCAGCGCTGCCCCTCCGCTCCCTGTGAGGAGCTGCAGCCGCCATGAGGCCTCCCCTCAGCTCCTCTGCTCTGCGCTGAGCAAACCCGGGGACCTCAGCTGCTTCTGATGTGTCTTCCTCTCCAGCCCCTTCCCCATCTCCATATCCCTTCTTTGGACGCTGTCTAATAGCGTTATGTCCCCCTGATGTTGTGGCACCCACACTGCACCCAGTGCAGGAGGTGAGGCCGCGCAGCACAGGACAAAGCAGGACAAGCCCTCCCCTCACCCTCTGGCGGTGCTGGCCCTGGTGCACCCCAGGGTGCAGTTGGTGCTTTGGGCCGCCTGGGCACACTTCTGTCTCTTGCTCAACTTGCCATCAGCCAGAACCCCCTCTTCCGTTTCACTGCTGGCAATATATAGGCAGAAGGCCTCTTCTGCCATTTTCCTGGGGCGATGTGTAAAATCCTCATGCTTTCAGAGAGTAAAGCTGGTATTGTCATCAAGAGAGCAGCTTATCTCCACAGCTGGAGAAATCAACACCTCATCAGGAGCAGTATACAATCCTTGTGTGCAAAGAAAGTAAAATGACCGTAAATTCAGCTGTAGCTCACCTCTTCCTCAGAAGGAGGAAAAGCTTAATGTTGTTCATCTGAACAGCACCGATCATGGGTTTAAACAGTAATAAGACAAATTAAACTCCATTTGAATGAAGAAAGGTCTCACAGTTGCAGGCCATTCAATATTTCAAATGGTGCTACTTTTTCACTCTATCTTTAGTGCTCCTTTCATGTATAGATGTGGACTTCATTTGCTTGTCTCCATGTAGTCATTGCTATATGTTCTTACGTAACATGGTCTCACTAGTGTACAGGCTGATCCGCATTCAGTGGATGAGCAACTATTTTTTGTCAAGTTTTACCTTTATTTAATTCTTTGTCAAGCATATACTGTGTGACCAAAGGCTCTTAGGGACAGATTTATTAATTTCATCATGAATTTCCTCCTCATTCTAGTGTTTGAATGTTTACTAAGTATATTGTCATGGTGTGACTGTGAGAAGAGGAGGTGATACTTCTCAGTTTTACAAAAGTAGGACACACAGAAGTGAAAATTAGAAATGCTCACTAAGTTTGCCCTCAGGTTGAGTACCATAGGGTGCTTTTTAAGAGTACTTGCTAAGAAGTACAGTCTTTTTGACTTCACAGTTGTGAATTATCAGTGTTCGTCAAAATCAGAATCCGAGGTGTCTCATTCATCTCTCAGAAAATACAGGACACAAACTCACTGAGTTCATGAGAAAAACACAAAGATGTAGACACTTGCCTGTTACCTTTGTCTGTTCCCTGTGTTAAAGGGAGGTTGCAAAATACTTTCTAATGTCATTTTCAGATATCTTACTAATGAGGCCTCTTTTTCCCTCTTCATTCTCCTGCTTTATTTACTGCAGTCCTTCACCTTCAACAAGATGTATGGGAAGGATTTATTCCAGCAATAGCAAGGCTACTGAATTGACTCTTGTTATTTCATGAATAATTCATGGATTTGTGTTTAAAAAAATTTTGACTGTGCTGTGCTGCATGGTCTTAAGGGAAGACTTTAAGTAGTTCCTGTCTTTTCAGGGCTGGAATGCAACCTTAATACTCTCTCAGTGTATTTTACTTTTATGCTCTGTGTTGGTGCTTTTTTTAAACTTGAGTCTTGCGCTCAATTACAGCTCTTTTAGAGGACTGTTTTGTTGAGGTCACTGCCTGTTCTGTCTTCTGCCATTTAGTGTTTTCTTTTCTTCCCTGGTAAGTTCTGCCACTTTCTTTTCCAGATGGCCATTATTTAGTGCTGTGCTTGCCCATTTGCACTTGCTGCCCTAGTAGTTCAAGATCTGCATCTCATTTCAGTCAATCCTAACTAATACTGCTAAACTTCCTCTTTTTTTCCTCCTTGTCTCATGTGTAATGTATTTTCTTTTTCTAATATACTTATGCAAGTTTAACTGATCATTATATCCCCATTGGATTCCCAGATGCCTTTCAGATCTGGTATCTCTTTCATGTCTCACCATCAGTTTCTGGTTGAGTTTTTGTAGCTTTGAGATGAAGAAACTGATGGTCCCTCTGCTGTCGTCTTACTTGTGATACTTGGTTCTCTTTCCACATTTAAGGCAGCTTGCTTTCTTTCCCACACGTATTAGGAGTCAGCAGGTGGTATGTAAAAACAACAACAACAACAACAAAAAAAAAGCATTGTCCTCAAGCATTGTATGTTAGAACCTCCAGTGTCTCAGGAGAATATAAAGATTGCTGAATTAATTGGATCACAGTTTTGCAATTTTACTTTGAATCATGTTCACTGCAAACAGATCTTTCAGAGAACTTTGATTCAACGTTGAGTTTTCTGTGAAATGGGTAACAGTCTCCCGGGCTCTGAAATCATCCAAGTTTTGATCATTCCTTTTCCAGTGGGGCAGATCTAAAAACAAAAAGAACAACAACAACAACAACAATGAAACAACAGCCAAACTCCACGTACCTTAACCAAGAATGAAAGTGATGCGTTCATTTTCTCAACCAAACTGTTCAAAGGATGTCTTTCGTTTGGAGTTTTGAGTTTTAACATTTTTTGTCATGGAAACATGCTTCAGTTTTACTTAGACGCTCTGCCACATATTTTAATACTAGGTACATGGCAGTTTGTTAAAAAATGTGCTTGCTGTGTGTGAGGATGCTTAGAAATTGACATAAGAAATCCTGTTTATGTTGCTTTAATTTCTCCTAATGTTCAGCAAAGTGACTTATAGAGAATGTGTAGTATGTTCTGAATACTCTTCTGCTTTTTGTTTGTGTTAGCAAAAACTCGTGCTGCTGACTTACTGGTGAATCCACTGGACCCAAGAAATGCAGATAAAATTAGAGTTAAAATTGCTGATCTGGGAAATGCCTGCTGGGTGGTAAGTGTAACTACATCAATTCAACTCCCTAGTTTTCACTATTTAGAACAAACCTTTTTATTGCTCATTTTTGCCATTAATGTGATTCTTTCTGTTTTAGCATAAGCACTTCACAGAAGACATCCAGACAAGACAATATAGATCCATAGAGGTTTTAATAGGAGCAGGTTACAGTACACCTGCTGATATCTGGAGTACAGCGTGTATGGTAAGAACTACACAATATGCATTTTTCAAGAAAAAAATCCTAAAAATAGTTGTTTACTGAGGGAAGGAATCTGAAGAGGATGATTCTGATATTTTGACACAAATGTAATACTATAAATTATATACTATCAGATAGCAGCTGATTATTGTTCCCTCTTATTTCAGTATTTTAAGCATCTTTAATCAGCAGGAAGTGTTATGGAGAAATGTTCCAGTTTTCATTTCAGGCATTTTAAACTCGCAGTTAAAAATATGTAAGTTTGAAGGGAAAGATGGGTATATTTTAAATGTCACAATCTAATTGAAATAGTATGACTGCATATTTTGTTCCTATCTTAGACTATGCAAGCCTGTTCTGTTTCCTTTTTCTTGCATAAAGTAGTGAAAACCTGAAATACTTCACATTTTGCCAACTTCAGTGAAAGCGTTCATCAGATTAGGTTTGCAGATCACAGCTTTAGACTCTAATCTTGAAGGGAAGGAATTTATTCTATTACAAAAAGATGTGGTAATGTTCTGTTGAATTTGCTTTAACACGGTAAAACTGCAGTGATCTATTTTTTAGAAGCTTTGGAGTGTAGGAAGAATGAAAGCCTAATTCTTGCACTTTCTGAAACATTGATTCTGTTTGCAGTCTCACTTTCAGGACAAGTAAGCTACATGCATTTTCTCATTAAAGATAGATTTGGAAATACATTTAGAAGTACCTTTGTCTATTTAAAAAGTGAAAACTTATTCAAGTCATTACATTTTACAAATATGTGTCTGAAAAGAGTAAGTGTGCGATGAGGAGGAGAGCACTTAAATACTAGACACAGTTTGCAGGCGTGGGTGATGAGAAGAATTGCAGAACTCGGAGAGGAGGAGGACTGAAAGGAACATAAAATCCTACAGATATTATAAGCTCAGCAAGCCATGTGTTGGAAGTAACTGACTATAAGGAAATCTGCAAGTATGTATTCTCTGGAGTTCAGTACTAGTTTTTGTTTCAGTAGATGGAAAAGAACATCCATTTCTAAATTTACTCTTCCATTTTGAGGCAAAATGTAGAATTTTTCTATTAAATTGAAAACAAAGCATAGAAAATCTTCCACAGTTTTGATCCTGAATTCTTTATTTATTCTTCCCGTAATTAGCTATAAGCTTACTATGGAAACTTTTCATTCCTTATATCTGATATTTTGCTAACCTCTATTGTACTTGATACCTTGTTACAGTATTGAATGCTCTATATTACTGTGTAGTCTTCAAGGTTGTACTGGTTCAGCCTACATCCTGCTAATTGATGCTTGGTGGGAGTTGTAAAATACTTTCTTGTTCCTTTTAAATAGAGAAAACGCCTTTGAAGGGTGGGATCTGTGACACGATGCATGAGTTCTTATATTGCAAGATCTTTTACCTGAATATAAGTATCTGTAGCAACTAGATGGGTTTTGAAAGCACTGTATGGTATAAGGGGGGATGAGGAACGTGCAAGGAAATATTGGGCATTCTGCATTCATTTTCATGTTACATAAGCTCTGTTGCATTCTTCATGCAAATCCTTTTTAAGCTCAAGAAAACAAACCCAAAACCTAAAGAATCCCTCCCACTGATGGTGTCTTAATTCAGATTCATAATTACTTATGAACTTTCATTATTTTCATGGGAAAAAAATAATTCTGCTTTTTTTTAATATGTAAGCTTTAAATGTAGTAAGGCATTGGAGGCAGAAATAATGGACTTCTCTTTCATCTTTGGCCACAAACATTATATTTTTGCCCTTAAAAACACTAGAAGTACTGATCTTACAGCAGTGACATGCAACTGTTGAACGCAGTTGTCTTCTGTAGAAGTGCAGTCATGTAAAAGATTGAGATCACCTCAAAAATTCATAGTTTTACAACTCCTCAGGATCTGCTTTCATTCCTGTGTGGTTAGGAAATGGGTCATGGCAGTATAAGTGCTCATCCCGTAGCAGAGGGAGTACTGCTCTGAGGTGGGTATTAACTGTACAGACCTTAATAGTCTTTCTGCAGAGAGTTTTTGACAGAGATTAACAGCCAGAGAAACATGACTGGTGTGGAAATGCAAACTCCTGATTAACTTATCTAGGCCATTTTTAGAAGTCGTGATTTGATTCTCTCCAGTCCCTAAAGCATCCAAGAAGTGAGGTTCTGAAGCACTGTGATGCCATGACAGTCTCACTTGTTTCCTCAGGTTTGGATTCTTCGTTGTACTTAGGTGTGATTCAGAAAACATCCTTCTAGGTTACTTTGTTCTTGTTTCCATATTTATGTCAATTTATTCTGTAGTGTTTACACCTATGTTTTCAAAGGGGACTGTCTGCTGAAGCTGGAGGCGTTGTTTATTTTGCTCTGACTAACTGAAAATACAGCTCAGGTATTCTGTGAGCTGTGTTAAGACAGATTCAATGGAGAGGAAGGTGATTCTCCACCTCTTCGAATTCTTGCTTTGCATATATGACAGGTCCACCGTTATTGAGAACACTTTTGGAAGCTGTCCTCTGTAAGATGGGTGATTCAGCAGCATTGCTGTTACTTTATTCTCTGCAAGCATCCATCCTTCTTTACTTCATATGCATACATATATATACAAAATACAGAAATACAATATCACTGAGCACACATAATATCTGCCAACTCACCCCTGTGCTAACTGCATTTGGTATTTCTCCTTAATTGCTTAAAAAAGGGGAGAGGGGCAAGTTGTTAAGGGCCAGTGATATGTTAACAAGTGACTGAATTCGAGGTTGTGTTCAGGGTAATTCCTCTAGTCATATCTCCCTGTCAGAAGTAGTGGTGAATAGTATTGAATGCTTGTCCAGAAAGGGTGACATTCGGCTTTGCACTGGGATCTGTGATATAATTACAGATCCAATCCTTCATTCTGATAATGGCTTTGATTTTGGATAAGCTTTCTTGTCTCAATGTATCTATTGAATGCTAATGCACACCTTGCAGACATCTGTGCCTAATATGTGTGATACGAAGTAAGGTGAGTGCAAAATAAGATTTTGAGTTTTTGAGCAAAGATGAGACATTAGGCTTCTAAAACAGTTGCTCAAAACTCTGAATCGTTGTTCTCTGATCCTGAACAGAAAGTTGAAAATATTTTTATCTCACAAGGATGGAATTGCATGGCAGATGGAATTGCATGTGTCTGATAGACGTTTGCATATCCAGGACCCTCAAATCAGAGATTTCTGACCAGTGTCTTCACAGAGACTGATCTAGGTGAGCTCCTCACTCCTCTGTCTGTGTAGCTCTTTCTGGCAGAAGAGTTCCTACTTCAAAGCCATAGGCAAGTTGTTCAATTTCCACAACATGGCTACCAAACCCTCCTGGAAGGGCTGCTTCCCAAACAGTCAGAGCGCTGCTTAACAGTACAACTTGTGCATGAGGACTGCTTGCCTTGCAGAATAGAAGGGAATTTGCCATCTGCTATATATCCATTAGCGTGTCAGATATTCTGTTGAAAACACCTCGAGCTCTTCCTACCTCTTGGTTTGTAGATTTTGTGAAGTACTATCTGGAGTGCATTGGGACCAGGCTCCACATGGTGTCTTAACTTGATTTTGTGCTTTATGGATCTCCTTTTGAGCCTGAGGTCTTTCCTTGCCTTTTGCTTGTTAATGAAACAATTTTGTTCATTGGGAGTAGCGCTGATTGTGTGAGTAGGAGAACTATTGGCTCCTGTGTTGGCTTGTATGTGTGGCACGAAGAATTACTGTCAAGCACAGAGGTCATGGTGTACAGTGGCAGCAAACTCTGTTTTTTCTTAATGCCATTTGTTGAGCAGTTTTTCTTGCTCTTTAGTAATGAGCATGATGATGCTTTTAACAAAAGCCTCGAATGATGGTGCCCCGAGCATGCATAGGGTCTGTGTTTATGTGTGCACAGCATCTTTCAGAATACCCCCCTTAATCTGGCTTTTAGGACATGGTATGTTGTGTCTGCATGGGTTGCTGTCCTTAGGTGGGCTCTGCTCGTATGGGTTGGCTTCATCGAGCCATCAACCCCACGATTTTGGCACAGCATCCTAAGAGGGGGTGGAATTGTAGCATTTGTATTATCTTTAGTGTGGAGATGGTCAGAGATTCTCATCAGGATTAAGTGTACTGGAAATCAACATAAAAAGAGTCATGTAAGGACTCTACCTACCTGAATGCCTTATAATATAACTGAAGCAAGATAAGAGAGGGAGAAATAACTCAGCACTAGAAACCTTGTAGTTCCCTTTCATTTGGTGTTATGTCAGTGAATAAGTACTGTTGTAAGCCAGCAGCCTGTGGGCTGAATCTTCTAAATATAGATGATTCAGCACAGCCCTGTTCTTGTACCCCAAACAAGAAAAGTACATTTTGAAACCAGACTTAGGGGATGAAAGAAGGTATTCTCAGGCCAGTACCAGGCCACTGCTCAGGTAATATGAATTTTAGAGTCTTAAGAAAAAAAAAAAAAGGAAAAATGCAGAATGATGTGCAGCTTTGGAGGCTTAGAATCACTGCATGCATGATGTGCTCTGGAGCTAATGGAGTTAGGTGCCAGTAGGGCTTTCAGGGCTATGGCAGACAAGTGGGTTACTTGTTCTCTGCTCAGCAAAAAATGATACAAAATGTAACTGATTTTTTTTCCACTTTGATGGACTGGGCCTGAGTGATTGTTACAGTCATGTGCTGGACATTAGCACGTTTTGCTAAGGAAATTGCACGGTGCCCTTCTTCTTTCACCAGCATTTAAGTGGTATACGGAACTGCTCTCATCCAAAGTGAGACACTGGGAATCTCCTCACAGTATATTCTACAAAATCCTGCGTTCCCTCACTGTACAAAATCCTGCGTTCCCTCACTGTACTAAATCCTGTTTTAATTATGCCAACAAGGAAGAAATATTCCTCATTTTCACCCCCCAAAAAAGAGGTCTGGAGCCAGCAGTGCCTTTAGCTGAGTTGAAACCGCCCCTGGATCAGGCTGAATTTCTGCATTTGCATTATTGAGAGGGTCACTTTCTGCAGAGCATAAACTGAAGAGACACTGAATGATTTAGCATTTCCTGAATCTCAAAAGCCATGGAACAGAGCACTCTACTGCTGCTGCCAAGAATTGTTGGCAGGATGAGGGAGCTAGCATTGGCTGGGGGCATCCCTTCGTATTGCTCCTGGAAATGACTGCGAGCACCGTGATTCCACTGCTCCTCTTTATTTATGCTCTTTGGGCTGGAGGCAGGAAAAGCACCTGAAATGATGAGTGTCATCATCTGACTTCTGTTGCTCGCTATGTACAGCCTTGTTTTAGCTGTGGGGAGGAGATGACTGTATCACAAGCTAGAACATTAACAAGACAATGTGTTTTTAAAACACGTCTGAGGTGGCTTTTGTGGTGAGTTGTGATTCCTGAAATATCCTGTTTTTATAATGAGAAGCAGCTAATAGGTCATAGTTGCAGACAGGCAGGAAGTCAGAGAAGGAGAGAATTGTATTTGCTGTTTTTTTCTATCCAAAGAGAATACAAATGATTAAAGGAAATACTACCAGGGTGAGATGAAGAAGAGGGCAGGAAAACAGCTTTCATAACGAGAGAATACTATTACAGCTTGTGGTACCAGGCAGGCAGGCTTACAGGTTGGTTGTTTCGTTGTTGTTTTTTTTTGTTGTGAGCCATTCTATTCAAATGAGAGAGCTCCGAGGGACAGAAGGAAGAATGAGCAGAGCATGATGTGAAGCAGGCTTATGACGTTACACTTAAATGCTTGTTGTTCAGCCCCTTGCTTAATTCTTTGTGCTGTGGCCTCTGACTGTGGGGTGTGGAGGGAGCTGTGCTTACCTGCTCTTTGTATTGCGTTGTCAGCGGGAGGAATCAGCCACATCTCCATAGGACCACGAGTACCACTGCACTCATACGTGTGAGCGGCGCAGTGCTGAAGGTGTGATGGCATGCGGCGGTCTGCGCAGAAGCAGTATTGTGAGGAAAAATGGAAAACAAAAAATGCCAGAGATAAGAAAAGCTTCAAGTCACTATGCACATATTTTTCAGTAGGCAGATACAGTACAAAATGCTGTTATTAATCACTGCACACCCTTTTGCTTTGAAGGTGGTGGGTGGACAACCTGAAACATTCAGAAGAAAGTGGTTTTTCAAAGGAACTGACTTTCCAGAGCAGCCACTCAGCATTTGCATGGTTCTGACACTGGAGTTTTATCAAAGAACAGAAAACTATTTCCTTTTTAAGCATCCCTTGCATGTCTGTGTTTTGTGTGTCTGGCCTTTCTTATCAAGCAGCAACCATGCAAAATCCCTTGTATATTTTTTCACTGCCTGGATCTTCAGAATAAGATATTCGTGGGAGAACAAACTGTTACCTGGTGTGCTTATCTCAAAAAGCTTGTTGCTCTTTTTTTCTTTGTTTGTTTGTTTCATTTTGTTTCCATGCTCCCACATACCTGTGGAACAGCATTTTTAAATCTAAGCCTGTTTTTAAAGCAGTAAGTCTTCTCATTCACAGCTCTTCATTTCAGCTGAAACTCTGTCCAAGAGCTGGATCTTGTCTGTAATAATCCTGGCCTATAGTTTGTTGTCCTTTTTCAGCTGGGGCTTCGTAAGAGGAGTTCAGGGAGCCTGATGAAAGCCAAGTGAATTATTCTTCTAGTCCTCTCCCAGACATCTTTCCCGAGGCATGCAGCCATTTTCAATCACCAGATTGAGTACACAGCTGTCATACACTGAAAATGTAGCTATTTCCAATTGTGTGATTAGACATGGATCCATAATGTATGATAGCAGTGCCAACAATTCGGTATTGTGGTGGGTTCATGTACAGCCACATGGCAGGGAAGGAATCGTAGCCACTCCAGAGCCTACAAAAGCAGCAGGGTGACCATTTATCTGAAATGTTCTCCATCTGCAGATGGTGAGAAACAGTCTAGACTGTTTTTCTGTGATAACCTTAGAAAAGTGGTGAGCAGCGATTGCCAATGCAGTCAGCAAGGAGGGCTGATTGCCTTGGGCTTTTGTGCCATATGTTAAGTATGCTTTGTCTCATTTGTTATCTGTGTACAATAGTCGCAGTGCTGATTTCTGTTGAGGTAAATGTCAACATTAAGAAAGAAAGGATGATAATTCAAAGTCTTGAGTTTTTGTCAAAAAATGTAGTTTTAAAAAATGAATATTTTGAAAAGGAAAGTAATTACGTAAGTATGGCTAGCTTGAATTTGCAGGACCATAGAAAGAATAGACATATTTTGATTAGAAGGGATCTCCTGAGGTTCAGTGGTCTGCTTGCCTCCTGCTTGAACCATGCTGAATGTCAAGGCTACATCAGGTTGTTCAGGGCCTCATCCCATGGAGTGTCACGTACCTGGCCAGATGGCATTTCCACAGCCTTTCTAGGCATCCCATCCCAGTGCTCCGCCAGTCTCTTCAAAGGACATTTCCGTGTGTCCTGTTGGAATTTCCCACATTGCCACCTGTTTCCATTCCCTGTTGTCCTTTCACTGTACTCTTCTGAAGACAGTGTATCTCTGTCTCTTCAATTATTGCCTTTCAGGAAGTGGAGTACAACAAGTAAATCCCCCCTATGCCTTCCATGTCAGAAGTCCTCCCTGATCTTTCTGCAGTTTCCTGGATCCTCTCCTGTGCTGGTGTTCCCAGGCTGGTCACAGGTCTCCAGTTGTGGCTGTGAGTGCTGAGAAGAGAGGTATAATCCCTTCTGCCCTGTGCTGGTAGTGTGCTTCTTACTGCAGCACTGCACATGCTCAGCCTGCAGCATCGCCCTCTGAGCCCTTCTTACCATCTGCCACGTCTCTGGGTCCTGATTTTATCACAGATTGCCACCCAGTTATGAATTGGGTGGTTTTCTGTACCTACTGTTGGGTGTAAAGTACTGAAAAGTGCTGAGTGCGTACAGAGCACCTGAGTATTGCCAGAGTTGGAGTTCTGAATCCCAGCTGCTCTTTGGGTGGCACTTAGTAATTGCACACACTGCTGGGTGCACCCGCCTGTGGACATGAGCTTAAAAAAGGGAACTCTGTTACCACCCAAAGGTTTCGTTTTCCTTTCAGCTGTTTGCCTGCTTGACAACATGCTTTTCATGCTGACTCTTTACCATAAAGTAACCGAAACAAACCTTGGTCAAGGATTTATTCTTTTTTAAATGAAATCTTGGGAATGCCATTTATCTTAGGTTAACTGACCGTTGCCCTGCAGGGCTCTGGGAACCAATTGCACCGTGGTTCCAGATGAATTTGTGAGGCGTTTTCCTGCACAAATGCAAAGAGTGTTGTTGCAGGTATTTATTGCAGCACCCAGAGGGCAAGGCTGTCTCTGGGCTGTCCCTGCGTGCATCTAACTCGGGAGTTGTTATGGTTTTGGTGCAGAGGCCTGTAAGGAGAGTCACGAACTTAAATATCTGAGGTGCTACCGTTCCGCCCATCCCGGACATGGAGTCAAAGCTGTACAACAACAGAAAAAGGGGAACAGCATCACAATTTTGAAAAGCTTTAGTTTCTCTTTGGTAGGAGAGTGGTATAAATATCCTAAATCTGTGAGGGCTTGCAGCTCTCATTAAATACCATCTGATCTAAAATCCTGCGTGCCGCTGTGGAATGCTTGCGTCTTGTGCTTCTCTCTGAAAGGTTTTTACAGTTTTTCCAATTTAATCTTTTTAATCCCACGCAGACATTTTGAGCTAATTAATACTTCATTTTTGGGGACAGAAGCAGTATTCCTTTGCAGTTTACCTTTGTGACTAAATTCGGCTACATTTCCTTTGTTCTCTAGGAATCTGTGTTAAAGAGAGAGAAGTTTCTTAATGCCCTCAGAAATCAGCTCCTTCAGCACGTGTTCTAAGAAAGTTAGCTCTGGTTTTTAAATGGACGTATTTCCCGTGGGTGCAGAGGGCACCCTTGTGGCTTCTCAGTCTCATCTTGAGAGAGTAGCAATGTTGGGTTGGCCGTGTTGGGTTGGCCGTGTGTAGTTCCTTGCCATCCTAAAATTTTCTTCAGTTTAAATAGCTGATAATAATTTATGAAGTCTCTCAGGTTATGTTTTTTTTAAGCTGTAAAATAAAAACTCCCAATCTTGGACTCAGAGTAGAATAAGAAAAGATACGAATGACTGTTTGTGAGTGATGATGCATTCAGAAATGAAAGACATTTATAGGATCAACAAAAATGTCAGCAAAGGGTATTTTTGCTTTCTCAACCACTATGTGAGATTGCAGTGAATTGTTCTGGCTGTAGCCCACTTGGATCACTCTGCAGTTCACAGCTTGAAAAAGTCAAGTGCCCATAAATAGGTTAAATTTACAGGTGATTCAACAACTCCAGATTATGGATTGGAACAGAAGAGTGTGTATTTTCAGGAAACAAGTATTTTATAGTAAATGTTCTGACGGAGTGACATTCCCTTCTAAAGCTGTGCCAGCAAGCCCTGTCTGATTTTTGGAATGGTTTTGCTGGTCTTGGAGATGGAAAGCAGCTTGATGCTTACACCACCTGGAAAGAATTAGATTCCTGTGGCTGCCTGGGTAATTGGTGATCCTGAGCAGAAAGAGAATTGCTTGACAAATCAGATCCATATTTGTACACAAGTATAGGTTCCCATAATTATTTTATTCCTTGGAGGCTTTTAATACGCATTACATCTGAAAGGAGAAACTCTGCTCAGAAGTAGAAATGCTGCCCATAAGTTTTGTCTTGACCTATTGCAGGGTTTGCATCCCATGGGAGCACCGCAGTGCCCCAAGGGGATCAATCTGTTCTGATTTCCTTCATCAATCTGAGCCTCGGTATTTTATTTACCCCACCACTTCAGTATTTACTTTGATGACTTCAGAATCATCAAAAAGACTTTTTTAGAAACTGTAGATTTAGAGTCAACAAGGAAGGTTACCCTGTTTGATAATTTGAAGTAATTAATTATAGTTAGCAATGAATTTTATTTCTTACGCAGACCTTTTTATTTCAGTCCTCAGCATTTGATCTCTGACAGATAATTAGCCCTCAGATACAAGCATAGCTCCTTCCCCTGTGTTTAGAAGAACCTGTCTCATCTTTGTTAACTTGCATGCATTTAACACAACTAAGGCCCAGGATGGCTGGCTGGGCTGTGGTCCTACGCTCCTTGCCCAGCTCCTCCATTCATGCCAGTTGTGCAGGCAGATACCCATGTTGGGGTACGCTGCTGGGGTGGTTGGTGGTGAGCACGGGGCTCCCTCCAGAGCCTGGGTTTGTGCTGTCCTGCACCGCAGGACCCGTGGTTCCCAGGTGAGTAGCCCTTGCAGAGCCTCGGGTCCCACTGCAGGCCTTTGGCTTGAAGCATTGGTTCCCTCTTTGTGCCGATCGATGTATTGCTGACATTTTAAGATTAAAAGCTTTATTTCTGAAATACCCATAAAAAATGTCTGTTATGTTATGTTACATTATAGGCATTTGAGCTAGCAACTGGAGATTATTTGTTCGAACCACATTCTGGTGAAGACTATTCCAGGGATGAAGGTATGAACCCTTTGAGATACTGCGTGTTTCTGTATATTTCCACCTTCTTCTTAAATTTCTAGCAAGCTTACAGTGGGCTTAATTTTTGTTGTTGAGTGAACTGTTCATACACATTGTTTTCAGAACATAAATACATTTTTTTTCTTTTTAGTTGTAAGTTCCATCAGTAGCAGTGGGTGGGCAAAAAGTCCCTTCTGCAGATATTCATCTACTTAGCAACTGCCTGAAGGAATTAAACTGCCCCTCTTGTAAGACTGCATTTGTGTGGAAACCTGACTGAGAATAACAACATCTTAGTTTAGAAAAGAAGTGTAGAATTTGAACTTTGTAGTATTTTCTAAGATTGGCACTGGAATAATGTTTACATTGTATATTTTTATCTGAATTAGACATTTACTAATTTTTTTTTAAATGAGAATTAACTCCTGCTTCCATCTGTATACCTGTCCATTTTCATGCTTGTTTGCTTGTAAGTGCCCTTTGCAGTGGTAACGTGGGCATCATTCATTGTTCCTAAGTGCTACTAATGATGCCAGAGCTCTGCTGATCCTGGAAACCTCTGCATGGATTTGCTGCAAACATTGTTGATTTGAAACTATTTCTGATTTTTTACTAATTCCAGTTTCTTTCCTCTTCTTTTATCCCATCCTTTCCCTGCCCCTTCCACTCCCGTATCCTTTTTTTTCTCTCCCTCATAGACCACATAGCACACATCATAGAGCTGCTAGGCAATATCCCAAGGCACTTTGCTCTATCTGGAAAATATTCTCGGGAATTCTTCAATCGCAGAGGTAGTACCTCTTCTTTTTGGAAGGTGCCGTGATGCAGACAGAAGTGGAATTGCTGTTGCTGGTGGTAGCGCGTCCCGCTGAGGAGCGTTCTCTGAAATGGTGCAGCAACAATTTATTTTTGAAAAGCAGAACGTGCAGAAATCTGTGACAAGCTGATTTTTTTATTTTGTTTTCTAAAACCAAAACCTCCTGACAAATAACAATTTGCTACGTCTTAAAGTATGCAGCAGAACCTGCTCGTGGCGGCCGATACTCAGATGTGGTTCTGAGAAAGAGGCTTTGCTGAAAGCATCTTTCCGAACAACCACAGGGCGCCGCGTGCCTTTTTGCCAGGCTCAATCTATTTCTGTCTGTACCGGGCCATGTTAGTGTGTGCATGCACCGTACTGATTAAACTGTTGTATGTTTCTGTTTTGCTGGCAATGTTCTCCAATGCAGACCACATAGCATTGATCATTGAACTGCTGGGAAAAATCCCTCGAAAATACGCTATGTTGGGGAAATATTCCAAGGAGTTTTTCACCAAAAAAGGTAACGGTATTTATGCAACACTAATTTAAAGCATAATACTATCCAAAAGGAGAGGGTGTGCATTTATGAGTACTGGAGACATATTCCATTTAATGGAGAGCTCTTCTTAGGGAATTATTCTGGTGTGAACTTGGCTTTTCGAGGAAAGTGAAAATTTGCAGTACTCGTTTCGGTATTTCATTTAAAATTCCTTTTGGGACATACTCAGCAACGTGTGAGCATTACAAATGTCTGTGTGAATCTGTCGTCAGATGTCCGTGTAAATGTCAGCTGTGCACAGCTGTGAGCTGCTGGAACGGAGCTGTGCTCTCCTCTGTCGGTGTGTGCTGCTGGCACCCACTGACAGGGGACGCACAGGGAGGGCTGCGGGCTGCAGGCATGGGGTGTGCAACAGGGCACAGAGCCGTGCACGGGGACCTCCTCTGCAGGAGGATGGATGGGGACAAATCACTGTGGCAGCTCTGCACTGTCTCACTGTGAGTGCCACCACTGCCGTGGGCCACAGCTGAGCTGTGCGTCACTGCACACAGGAACAGAATTAACCCCAGCAAATACGCTATCCTGTTAGCACCTGGTACTTTCCCAGGCTGCTCTGTAAGACACGCTTCTTACACAGGAGGGCATGTGCAGTTCTCCGTGTGTTCTTCCCCTCCTCTCCCTGCCAGGTGCTGGGGCAGCACCATGTCGTGCCCTGCTGGCACTGGGCCGCGAGGCTGTGTGGGGTTGGGGTAATGGAGGCAGAGTGGCAGCAGCTGCCTTACTGGGGAGTCTGAAAGCCCAGGACTTCAGTGTAGAGGGGAGGAGGCTGCTGGGTGTTTACAGAGTGGTGACAGCAGTGGCTAAGCTGGAAACAGCAGTTGTACAGCAGTGTGAGTGCCAGGGAAATGCAGCTGTGGGTGTACAGCAGCACTTCCCACCTGTGGGCAGTGAGTTCGAGGAGCTGCTTCTACCTGGGATAGGCAAATCAAGGACAGCAGGTGCAGGAACATGCAAAACAGTGAAATGACGGGGCAGGAACAGATCCTCCAGCATCCCCAGTGTGGAACTGAAGTGTTCATTTAAAGTCTGCACCACACAGACTGCTGTTACTGCATCCCATCTTCTTAAGCACTTCTACAGCCTTCACAGAACTGAGAGGAAGCTCCCACCCGTGGTGCTGACACGGCCCTGTGGTGCGCCGTGCTGCCCAGGCACACTGGTCCCAGCTTCATGGGTGTTCTGAATTCAACCCCCATGTTACAAAATAAGATGAAGTATGCAAAGAGCATGACCTCAGGTGTCACAGTGACAGCGACCAAACACCAGCATCCCAGTGTGCAGTCATGTGCACTTCATGCCACCGGAGCATGGAAAGAAGAAAACACGGGAGTGCCTGGGGGAGAATTCCCGTGGCATACATTTTGTTCACAAAGTGGATGGTGACGTTGGATTTCCAGGCCTTCTGTTGTGTTTGGGTTTTTCCTTGAGAATAGAGTGCCTAAAACAACATAATTTAAATACAAGGATGAAGACGGGGCTTTTTTCTTTATTTTTTTTGTGTGACGCAGTATTACTCATGGGACACACTGCTACTGGAACTATCCCCATGTGAACCGCCAGAGGACACTCTGCTCTCCCTCCTCTGTCTCTGTTCCCTCCTTCCCTACTGGACAGAAAGGAAGGAGGGCACCAGCATGCCATGGGCAGCACGTCCCACTTTCTGTTGCCAGTAGCAAGCTTCTCTTTCTCTTTGCCAGGGATTGACCATTTGCAGTCTTACTGTGTTGGAGCCCTCATCACAGTGCCTGGAGAGCTGCTTTTCAGGTGGCACCATGAGGAGAGCCTTCTGCTGTGCTGAGGTGGCAGACGTGCCCTGCTGGGCGCGTGGCACTGCCAAGTAGTTGGCTCAGGCTCCCAGAGGCAGGCTGGGGGCACGGCTGTCTTCGGCTGCCCTAGAACTTCCACAGCCACAGGGATGTAAGGAGACTCAGAGCCAACGTCACGTAGCCTGTGATGGGCAGCAGGTTGCAGGTGGCTGATGTCAACTGCAGACAGCAATCGGGTTGCCAAACCACTTTGCTTAAAATAGTGTGACTTGCGTGCCCCGTGCAGGATGACACAGCATGTCTGTGTGTGGATGAGTCGTGTTCAGCCTCCAGTGTTGGCTGAGAATCCACCAGCAGCCCCAGCGGTTTGGGGATGGTGCAGGATCACGACGAAGGTAAAAGTGCCCGCAGAGCTGTTTCTGTAGCATTGCACAGAGGCTGAGGCCCAGATATGTGCCTGGGAGGCAGGGAGGTGGCAGCGGAGGAGGAGCAGCCAGAAAAGCCTTTCTTTCCCGTCAGTCCTGACAGCCTGCAGATACACGTGGCTGTGTTGCCAAGCCTGATGGCAGAAGAGCTGTCACATCCTTCGTTTGGTCTGAATCACGCTGCCAGGTTGGCCACGTGCCTCCTCTTTCGTGGAGCTCAATGCTCTGGCGGGTTTGAAGATGATACGGACAGCACCGGGGGCCGCATTCTGCGGGAGCAGTCAGGCCGGGCCTCCTCAGAGATGGAGCAGAGCCGTCACTGCCAGACCTTTGTGTTTGGCTTGGTTGTGTTTGCAGCTAGTTGGTATTGAGACTTGTGCATTGAGGTTGGAGCAGTTTCTGTGAGATTCAGGGGTGTTGGCTGACGAGAAAGCAGAGGCCTTCAGTATTCCTGCTGACTGAGCATGTGATGGAGTTCTTTTGTGTAGAGGGAACAGAAAGAAGGCCTGCAGCTCCTCACAGGGAGCGGAGGGGCAGCGCTGAGCTCTGCTCTGTGTGACAGCGACAGGGCCCGAGGGAACGGCATGGAGCTGTGTCAGGGGAGGGGCGGGAAAAGGGCTTAGGGAAAGGGTCTGCGCCAGAGGGCGGTGGGCACCGCCTCGAGCTGTTGGAGTTCAGGGAGCGTTTGGACACCGCTCTCAGACATAGGGTTTGAATTTTGGGCGGTGCTGTGTGGAGCCAGGAGCTGGATCGATGATCCTTGTGGTGCCTTCCCTCTCTGAGATGTTCTGTGATTCCAAGACAACGGGAAAAAGCAGACCAGCCACAGTGTTGTCTGGGCGTAAGGCGCAGTTTGCTTTAGGGACGCTCCCTTGGTTTCACTGCCAGCTGTACTCATTGTGAGGACCTCAAGCAGGCGTGCAGTGCGCTCATCTTCATAAATAGTGCTTCTCGGAGAACTAAACAAGGATTGGTCAGTACCGGGTAAAGGGGTATTTTTCTAATAGCAGCAATGTGTGTGTTTGCAGGAGAACTCCGGCACATTACGAAGCTGAAGCCTTGGAGTCTTTTCGATGTGCTTGTGGAGAAGTACGGCTGGCCTCATGAAGACGCCGCGCAGTTTACAGATTTCCTGATCCCCATGCTAGAAATGGTCCCAGAGAAACGTGCTTCAGCTGGAGAATGCCTTAGGCATCCGTGGCTGAATTCTTAGCAGAATTTCTCAGCTATAAAACAAGCCAGCAACCACTTTTCAATGCATCGGACCTAAATGGTGACTGTGACAAATCCTCTAGCAGGATCACACGTGAGCTGGCTTCAATCCTCAGACCTTTATTTTGCTTGAGGTACTGTTTGACATTTTGCTTTTCGTGCACTGTGTTCTTGGGGAAGGGTAGTCTTTTCGTCCTCAGCTAGTAGTTTACTCACCCACTTTCTTCAGAAAACACTTAACGTGTCTTTAAGCATTGTTTCTTGTGTTGTGTGGCATTCAGATGTCAGATTTTTGAACAAAAGAAACTTCCTCCCATGTGTTTTGGCAAGTTTTGTAACTATTTATGAAAGAACTATTTTAGCTGATGCATATTATATAATTTACAAGCGTAAGAAATTTATGAAGTCAGAAGTGAGTTACGGCAAGGAATTGTACAATTTTATCTTCTGGCAAAGGGACGTCATTCTTGTATTATAGTGTATGTAAATGCACCCTGTAAATGTTTATTTCCATTTAAATATGGGCCCGGGGACTCAATTTCAGAGTAAAGCTACTAAGTTTTAGAGAGCTTTATAGCAAACCAATTGCATGTAGTGGACTTCAAACTGCTTTAAGGAATTGTGTAAACTTTCTATTCTGCAGCAGTTCCCATTCATTGGATTTTAAACAAAGTGGCTCTGGTTTACAGGATTTCATTCCCCAAATGGCACTTTAAAGGAAGGCTAGACTTCTTTCTAATAAAGTATGCATTATCATTTAGCACTCCCTTTTAGAACTTTTGCCTATTTTAAGTGCTTTTAAGGAAAGAAAATAGCAATTTCCCTTACAATGTGATAGTGAAGACATGGTACCATATGGTGTTGCCTTTTTCTAAGCACTGTAAGTTGTACTATACCTTAAGAAACAAATTAAAGGTCGAGCATGAGAACCACTCTGTGTAGAATTACTGATCTTTTATAATAAAAGTGTGCGCTTGAGTCAGTGAAGGGAGGACAGCTGCAAATATTTACAGTGCAGTGGGTAAAATGCAAGAAGCGAGATCATGCTCATCCCATTCATAGCTTTACATGTTTCTAAAACAAATTGCACTAGCTTTATTTTTTCCCATAACTAGACATACGGTTCTTCTTTGTACGTTGCACGCAAAACTACGTTTCCTAGGAAAAAAGCTACATAGACTGAGGCTTATAGGCAATACAGATCTTAGAATGTACAATACGGAGGTGTGTTTTGGCCTCTTTTAGAAGTCAGTGGGATGAATGTAAGCTTACTTCTGATTTTCATGTAACTATGGTGCCACTTTTTATTGACTTTGTCCATATGAAATTTATTCACATGCCTTTGCAATAACTAGATTGTGAGACGATAGCCCCATGCTGTAACAATAACCAGTTGTTTGAGGTGCTTGCAGTTGTCTAATTAAAGTGTTTTGTTTTTTCAGACAGTGTGCTGTCATTGGCATCTTTGATAGCCCTGAGCCCACTGTTGGCTACAATGACGCGCCGTGCTGGCGGTGGGTGGGGGTGAGCCGGGCTGAAGTGCAGCTTTCTGTTCAGCTGTAACCAACATCGTACGGGATAAATCTGGTCCATCTGAAGGGTAACGGGGAATTGTGGGCTGCAGTTGTATGGTGCTAACTGAAATGAGTCCAAACTGAGCCGTGTTTCATTCAAGGTGTTTAACTTCGCATAAGCAAGCAGCCGCTTACCCCCCTCCCTCCCTGCTACACCCGTACACACCTCATCCAAAAAGAGACCCGGGGGCCACCAAGGAGTGCACCACCAACGCTACGGGCTGCAGAAACTCATCCTGTGCTGTGGCCCTGCACCAGTGGGGTGTCAGCACCGGGTGCCTCTGCCTGCTGCTTCCCTCTTCTCACAGGAGCTGCTTTTAAAGGCCTCAAGGATGACACTGGTGAGAAGAAACAAAAGGCTACAAAGGAATCCAGAGAGGTAAAACGTTATACTTCACACCTGGCCATGCTGTCGGTAGTGTCTGGATGCTGCAACTGATTTCAGGGCTGTTCTTAAATACACAGAGAATATCAGCGTTTGCCTGGGTTTAAACGCAAGTCGAGTAAGGGGACTCACCGCTGCTGCACTCCTTTCCCTTTGGCTGACCACGGAGACAGAACAAAGCTTAGGTAGATAGGGCCTGTTCTGCTGCCCCCCTGGTCACAAGGTAACCGCAGTGCAAAGCGCTAACAGTTAACAGACCATAGATGGAGGTGGCTCTGGTTAACCAGCTGTGAACTGTGGCCATGGATTTCTCAGGAGTGTGTTGGGTTTTTTCTTTTTTCTGCTGCTTTGGTTGGTGGCTGGGCAATGTGATTCTACTGCACAGAACACAGCATATTCCATATCGTGTTTGTGTGTTTTGCAGAGTCAATGACTGTTCAGGGAAGCACTTAAAGTACTTTTCTGATCATTATGAGCAAATAATTTTAAGTAAACCCAGTACTGTCTATATTCGAAGAATTACCACTTTTTCTCAGTGAGTAGGAATTGCCATTTCCCATCCTGTCCAGCGGCAGGTTTTCTAGCAGCCAGAGCAAAGGAAGGTGCACGCTGGTTTTCTTCTCTGGGTTCTGAAAGAGAGCCAGCAAGCATTTGTTCTGTTACATGAATAGAATTCAGCACACTCACTGATGAGCTGCAGGATGCTCTCATACACCACAGTTATGCTATAAAGGTCTCACTCCCACCATACTGCAGTAAGAGCTCCAACAGAAGCAGGAAGGCACGTACTGACCTGTGCAGGTGGTGCTGTGGTTTGTAACTAAGAACAGAATGTCATCTGATAGAGCTTTACTGCACCACCGTGCTGGCGTATGTTAGACACAATGCATCGGTATGCACGGCTTAACATTAAATGAACTGACATACTCAATAAACATACCCAGCATTACCTGACAGCAGACCTTGCCTGAATCAAAACAATTTTTCCTCACCTCTAAGCTCAGCAAGGGACCAAAGATCCCTGTCCTGCACTCACTTCTAGAGCCAGCTGTGCTATGACAGGAGGGCCGCTAGCGGACACCACACAGGAGGAACAGCCACACAGCTCCATGCGGGCAGGGCAGCTCTATGCACAGCCCTCAACACACAGCACCCCTTCCGGACAAGTGGTTAAAACTGACATAATTGTGATTTATTAACATGAATTAAAATGCCCAACCAGTGCTGCAATGTGACAGTATATTAAAAAAAATTAAAGATCATATACTGTACTACTTTCACAAAGATCACACTTGTTTTTTTTGCAAAAGAGACTTATTATGTACAATACTCTATCAAATGAAAGTAGCTTTAAGCAATTTTACAAGCAAAAGAAATACAGTATTTACAGCACTCAGACATTAGAAACGGTCTATACATTAAATTACATTTTCTGCAAAGAACTGATGAAACAAAAAGCCATGTCCACACCAAAACTATAAAAATTTGTATTGCATTGTTTTCTATCTCTATGCACACAAAACCGTCGACAGAAGAAAATGGAAAAAAAAAGTTGTTAGTGCCATCACTTAGCCTGTGTACTTACTTAATTACATATGTATAAAAGTAATATAGAAAACATTCACTAAATGAATTTAACTGCAACGATAAAACTTTAAAGATTATGCAGCATCAAACCTACTGCCAGAAAAAACAGCTGGAATGTTCACTTACAAAATAAAAAGGAATACCTAATACTGGCTGAACAGCACGTTTCTGGGAATTTTAAAAAGCAAAAAATGGAAAGATACAATGAGAGAGCACTGGTGTTTGCTTTTATACAAAGTATCATGTACAAGCTTTAAAAAGTACCTCCCGTAGGTACATATGAAATATACACAGTTTATATTACAGAACATTTAAAAAATGTTTAGGATTAAGGGGATCCGTTTTAATGCCACCCTGAACCATGGTAATTGTTCTGAAAGGTGGGCGGCACCTGTGCTCTGTGAATGGGGATCTGTCCGGGCACCGGTGACGCCTGCTGCGGTCCTTGCACTGCGTGCGGGAGCGTTACCGAGCCAGGGTGCGGGCAGAACCCTGAAGCAGTGGGGGTTGCAATACTGTTTGGTCCTTGAGGTTGGATGTGGGGACCCTGACCGGGGAGCTGACAATGAGGCCCTGTTCCAGCAGGCTGATGTTGAGGTCCGGGTCCTAACGTCGTGTGGTGGGGGGCTTGCGAGGAATAGGAGGGCACGCTCGTGTGAGCGCCTGAGGGAAAATGGGGAGGTCCTTGATGCGATGGGTGGTGTAACCCTTGTGCCGATGCCGGGTGGTGCCCCGAGCCTATAACGTTGGATGGGGGAGGCGGAGGGGGAGGAGGAGCAGAGTTTACAACGTGCTGGTGTTGTGCTTGCAAACCTTGGTGTCCGGCCGGAGGATGAGGAGGCTGGTGGTGGGGCATGGGGCCCGGCGGTGGAGGTGGCGGTGGCAGGTGGTGACCGGCAGCTTGAGAGTGCATGTGAGATCCAGGAGCCACCGCCACAGCGTGAACCGGGCCGACGACGTGTGCTACAGAATGCTGCTGATGGGTGCTCTGCTGCTGAACCAGGTGAGGGCCCGGAGCAGGAGGCGGCGGCGGCGGAGGAGGAGCAGCAGACGCTGAAGCCTGGTGATGAATACTGGGGTTCTGAGAGGGCAAGAAATGCCCTGCAGTTACGTGGTGTCCCGGCACCGTCTGCTGACCTGCAGAGCCGGGAAGTGCTTGATTTGGTCCGGATGAAAACACAGTCTGTTGGGGGATGCTACCCTTCAGCTGACTGTAACTCTGAAAGTTTCCAGAGGGCTGCTGGTTCTGATAGTAGGTGGAAGAAGGGGGTGGAGGAGGTGGGGGAGGTGGCGCATTGCTGTTCAAATTCTGTTGGTTGAACTGGCTGTAAGAAGCCGAGGATTGTCCTGAAGCTGTCTGAGCGAACAGCGGCCCGCTGGCCTGCTGCTGATTACTGGGCTGAAGGGTTGGCGCTGTGGGATAGAAACCACGGTGTGTTTCCCTCTGGGGTGTTCCGACTTGAGGTGACTGTGGATGATGAGGTCTGTACGGAGATCCCAACTGCTGCGAGTGAGGCTTTGGTGAGAGATAACCGTGCTGCACGGGCGCGTGGGGGGTTGATGGCTTCGGGGGATTTTCTACGTGAGGTGAAGGGGGACAGTGGAGCTTCAAAGGTGCAGAAGGCAACTTCTGTGAATGTGAAAGTTGCTCAGCAGAACTGCGCAGATGTGATTGAGATGGATGAGTTTTTGAAAGTGCTTGGACGTTATTTGTCAGCTGTTTTTGTTGCAGCTCTGATTTCGGATGATTCACACCTTCGGCCTCTGGTGCAGCAGCTGCAGTGTCCCAGTGTGAATCCGGCTTCGTGGGTGTTTTTCCCAGTGATGGCGCTGAAACTACGGGACTCGGCGAGGAGGGCTAGAACAAAAAGAGTCAGGGCAAAGCATTCAGAACATTTAGTTATGAAAGCGTTAAAGCGAGAAGAAGCTTCTCAGAATGGTGCCCTCTGATGGTGGCAGAAAAACATTTGATATATGAAAACCTGTGACAGGAAGAAGCTTAAACTTAGCACAGGCATCATTTCTAGCAGGTGCATACAAACTATGCTCTAAAATCAAAGACCAGCAGTGCATTTGGAAGTGGTAACAGATATACGGCCTGCTGGGGCAAAGTCAGAATCTGCTACTTGTTAGCTTCACGTTTCCAAGTCTGAAAGCAATAATTACTACTAAAACAAAGTATTTTTCAGAGTGATTTAGCATTCTAGAACTGGCAGAACATGAGCAAACAGACTGGTCATTACAACCTGAACTACTGCATTTCATAGTGTACATGGAACTCCTCAATGGCTTTCTTCATATTGCTGCCTCTACTGAGAAGCAGCACTTCAGTCATTTTACTGCTGTCAGTTCTTCAGCATTCCACCTGCAGAACTGCAATACTGAATTCCACTGACAAAACCTCTTCTGCGTCTACAGAATGCAAGACCATAGAGAAGCAGATATGGCTACTGGAAGAACAGAACACAAACTTTTTAGCGTGCTGGAAGTTCTGCAAATGTTCTAACAGATGTGTACCCACGTTAGGTAATTTAACAGAAATATCACATACGTGTTCATCTAAATAGTAAAGCAGGATGGTGACCTTTTAAAAATAAACTGGAGATGTGTACATATGGTTACAACGCACACCAAGTGCACGGGCACCTGCACACAGTGTATTACCTTGCTTGCTTTTGAAGGACTCCTGCATGTCTTCTGTGAAGTATCTGGGGATGGACATTCAGAAGGCGGCTCTGGATTTTCAGCATCAGGTTCTACAGACATAAATTAAAGATTAATGTTAAAGTGAGGGAAAAAAGTATCTTGCAAAGAATACAAAGCACTTCGTTTTTGACTTTAACAGAGCTACTTGTAGTTGTTTAGGAGATCATTCAAATATGTCAAGTGTCATACAAGGTCATCTGCTTACTGACCTTCCATATATTCAGTGAAAGAATGGACCTTAAGTTGCAACTGGGAAATGAGATTTGAATGAGATGAAGGTGGGAGACTGAACATGGGATGGTGAGCATGGACTACAGGGTGACTCTCCCCCTACAGATGAAGCAGACCCAAACACAGCATTAGAACGATTAAGGGCTATCACGGAGGAATTGGTTAGAGGTATCTACCTTCAACGTAATAAATGAACTCACCACAGTCCTTGTCTTTCCTATGATCACTGAGAAGCAAAGCTCTATGATAACTTCGTTCTCTCACTTGTTCCACAGAGGTTGATGCAGTCCTGGAAGAGGGAAGCGTATTCTAATTTAAGATGATACACTCTCATGGACCAAATTTCAGACTGTATATATGCCAATACTGGGGCACGGAAAGTTTACATGGTTGACTGCACATAAGAGCCAAATAACTCATCCTACTGAAGAAATGCCAGTTAAGCATTTTAAGTTTATTTTCTCACATTTTAAATACACTGATTTCCTGCAACCCTATTACATAAGAAATGTCAATTCCTTTCTTCCACAGGTGTGTGGAGTTGTTTAATTCTCATCTGTCAAGCCAAAAACCACATTTTAAAAAATACAGGTAGGGAGTACTGCTTCATACTCCCCCCATTTGGAGAAAGCAGCCTTCAAAATTCCTATCTTTACTATAAAATAACTTGCTCTTTAATAATGGATCCACAACTGTAAATACTGCACAACTACAGATGTAAACTATTTAAGCATCCCGATTTATCTTGCTAGATAGTAAGTGAAATGACAGCTATGCCTCTCATGATCAGTTACACAGTCACAATATGATTGAGAACAGTAATGACAGCACTCTGTAACTACAAACTCAATTATTCTTTTAGGCAATAACATATGGCAATACTCTACAACACTGCTGCAACTGAAATAAATGTTAGGGTTCAGCCTATTCCCCACATTCCTTCCATGACATACAGTACGTTGCCCTCTGTGTAATGAACTTCATCTACTTTTCAGTGAAATACCAAAGACTGCACTTATGTTGTCCCTTCAGTTGGCTCTACAAAATCCTTCTATTCTGGAGCAGCTGGAGCATCTAAGCAGAGTGGTACTCAACACTCGCAGGCCTTCACTACAGCATAAAGAACTGCAGTGCTTATTTTGTTCCTGTAATGTTTTGGAGACAGAGCTGGCAGAATGACTAGCTATTTTCAGGCTACCAAAGAATGCAGTGGGAAAAGCTGCACAAATTGAAGCCATCCTATGTCATCCTCCTTCACACTGCATCTGCTTTTAAGGCTGCTGGAATATCTGGTGTGGAGCACAATACAGCATATGGTTTGCACACAGGGGAGCCATCCAGCCACCATAAGCAACCATATATGCAAGTATCTCCACACTCCTCATAGAAGGAACTGTTAGGTGAACTGCATGCAAGTCTGTACGCCGTAACAGCAAATGAGAAATGCATTCCAACTACATCACTGAAAAACAAACGTCCTGTAGTCTTCTAGAAGCTTTTGCTCATCATCACAGATTATTCCTTCCCTTCTTCCCTATGGTATTTTTGGAAAGCTTTTGAGATGTAAGAGAACAAATCTTCAGCCACAGATGAAGCAGTGGCAACACAAGGAAGCTAAACGCAAAACTGAGGCCATGCTGAAAAGCATGAAAAGCAGACTCTGCTCTCTCACAGCCCTCACAGCACCCTATCCACCCAGCTCCCACCTCCACACATCTTACCAAGAACACAACGCGGGGTCTGTGCAACCGTGGAAGGAATGCAATGCCATTTCTTCATGATTCACAACTGCCCTTAAGTGACACCACTTTATACCCTACAGAACTTGGTGACCTGTCTTGTTGAAGCTAACCTTTTTTTTTGCTCTTAAAAAAAAAAAACCTGAATAAAAATAAGTTGACATATTTTACAGATAATTTTCTATATATTCTCTTCTTCGTGAGGTATCTGCTATATTGCTGAGGTAAGAGGTCAGACAACTGTTCTAATCTGAAAAAGGGCTTTCTGGTCAGTAATCCGTCACTGAACACTTATTAACAAAAAACAGATTGCAAATAGAAGGGACACAGAATTAAGTAAATAATGTTTCAGAACTTTTGTCCTACCAATTTGTAACTTACCACTGAACCTCAGGCTCGTTCTTCTCATTGGAAGAAGTTTCCTTGTTTGCACCGTTGTTGCCCACGTCTTCTGGAGCTGCATTATAAACAGCAGTTGGCAGTGGTACAGGCTGGCTCGCAGCGTTATCAGTTTGTTCCCCATTTTCACCACTGTTGTTAAATCCATCATTAGCACCGCTGTTACTACTTATGTTTCCTCCACCAGCAGCATGAGGAGATACAGTAACAAGGGGAAAGTTTTCTGTCTTTGAGCCACTTTTTCTAGCTTCTCGTTGTCTCTTACGGTATTCTAGCAAGGATACCTATAGAGAAAAGATCAGAAGAAAGTTTACTTGTTTCCTTCTTGACATTTTCAGTTGAATACATCCGCTCAGTAAGATACCATCTACTTGGTTCTAAAAGAAAATGCACAGAGCTTAACAGAAGATGCTTCATCACATTTGGAGCAAATCTATAGTGCACCAAGGTAGTAATGAGTACAAAGAAGACGCAAAGAGCTTCTGCCAAGAGAAGGAGGTGTGCATTTTGCCCAGGGAAGAGGCAGAAGTTGATGCCTGTCAGAAAAGGTTTGCTGCTGATTTCATACTGTTGGCAGAAGAATTTGCCTCATGACATTCTTTTCACAATTTATTTTAAATCAGTGTCTTTTCTGTACTCTACAGTATCAATTCAGAAAGTATTTCAGTGATCAATTTCAAATAAAAAGTTTATTACCAAAACCAATGACACATGATGAGATGAGCAGACCTACTTTACATCTGTCTGCGTGTATACTTTATACGTATTCATGTGTATATACATACACACACGTACACACAAGTTCTTATATAAATTAGAACACAGAAACTTCCATAGATTAAAATTCCAGAATAGATTACTTCCGCTGAGAAAAATAGATTTTCAAATGCTTTCATTACATATCTTCACAATCTGATGCAGAATGCTGAAATGCTGACAGTCAGACTTTTTTTTCTCCGGGAAATCTGTGTTGTGGAAGTTTCATTTCATGTCTTTCCTCCCATGTATCAGAGAACTCACTTAGCCCTCACTAAAAGCAGACATCCGCTTCTACTCAGAGCGAGAAAGCACGAAGGCTGCTCTGTCCACAGCCCCACGTGGTTGTTTTCTATCCATTAAAAACTCATCTGTATGGCAGCATAAGAAGTCAAAACCACTTAATTTTTCCTAGGAGAAAGTCTAGGTTTAGAACTGATCTTACTCTGAAATACTTTATACTTCCCACATCACAGGAGTGGGATCCTGTGAAGATTAAAGTAAAGCTTAAATGTTAAGAACAGATGAAATCTGTGATTTGTGCCCACCATGTACAGAGCCCTATTGAAATGGGATAAACTTGTACAGTGCTGAGAGAAGGAAACATCCATAGAGATGCTGAGATACAGAAACCTCTCCTTTAATAACTGCATAGGGACATGCATATCTCACTGGTTCATGGGCTTCTACTGTTATTCTACAAAAACCCTAAATTCTCCCCTCACCTTAAGTGAAATTTGCCTCCCTCCTCTTAGACTGCAAAGTGTACATGAATGTGTGTGTGCATCCCTATAAAACCAGAAAACCATTCTCTCAGAGGTACAATTTCCTGTGGTTGTTTCCTCGAACCAAGATGTTAGACAGGAATTCTGAGCACACGCGGGGGAGGCAGAGGGAGAACCACAAGTTTTCCATTTGTGCATTAGTGTGGTGCAAGCACTGAGCAGTAACAATCAGGAAAAAAATGCCTGCCAGTATGAGAACAGGGTGCTACCGATGCACCCATTGGGTGCTGCCGCCATTTGAGAAGAAATTCACCTTCACATAAAAGAAGCAGCTAAAGAAATTTTAACAACTATGTTCAGCTGGCTTTGCAAAAGCAGCAGGGATACAGTAATAAGAACGGGAACTACAGAACTTCTCAGGGTCAGGACCAGGTGAGAACACAGCTACTACCTTGTTACAGTTATGTTGTTTGGGTACAAAGAGAGGTAAAGCAACTTGTGATGCCACAGTCATGGTCACTCCCTTGTAGGATGTCCCCCGAGAAGTGCAACAGGACATGATGGGACCAAAACACCCCACTGGGCATGAATGTATGTACACACACAGACAACACTCACTCCAATCCCTCAACTACTACTTTCATGAAGAATATAAATCACTAAATTCTACAGACTGTTACGAGACAGACTCAGTAACTGCTGCATTGACAACCATGACTTTCAACATCTGCCAACCTTTCTGCACGGAGCCAAGGAGTTTTAACCTGACAGCAGTTAGGATATTCACACAGGCTAACTTCCAACTTTATTTCCAGCTGACCATGCTGAAAGCTATTACCTACAGGGGCTGCTTGAGGAGAACAGCAAAATTGGGTTGTGCTTGTCTACCGAAGCAAATGTTTTACAGAAGGAGAAATAAAGGACTTCTCGTACCTATGGATTTGTGTGTGCCTTTAACAGTGAAACAAAGATACTGTAAGTACATAAAAATTAGAGTTCTGAAGCATTATCATAATGCTTCAATGCTGAATCATAAACCTGCTAGTGCAACTTGTAATCATTCACAGAGATGTTCTTTGTACATGATTTAAGTTGGCACTATTTTGTCTAATAGAACATTTTAATACGTGGTAGCAGAAGCAACTGTTTTCAAACCTGAAATGTTATTTATTTTATATTTTATAATTTATATTATTTATTTATTGAGTAATTCATTTAAGACTTATATGAAATAACATGAAGTAAAAATAAAAATCATTATATTTTTATATATTACTTTGAAATTCTGAATTTCCTAATGGATGTATGCAACTTTCCTCTTTGCTCTTCTTGAGTACTCCTGAATAATATCTACATTAAATATAAATTAGCCAGAATTATTTTTTTAATTATTCTTCTTTCTGCTATAGAAAACTATGTAAGATATGTAGCCTATGTGAGAAAGACAAAATGATTCTTAAAATTATAACCTTTTTCTTCTGCGGAGGATTCTGGGGTGTGCAATTCCCATCCATCAAGTTGTCATTATTGACAGTCCTTCCAAAGCCAGATGCAATTCCATCTTCTGAAGTACAAAAAACAGATGCTTCCATGAACATGCCTCTAGCATCGTCTTGAATCAGGCACTTTGACTCGCTTATTCTGAATCCACCTCCTACCTCCAACTGATGTGAAGGGGTCAAGTCCCTCAAATTAGAATTCATTGAGAAATTTACGCCTGTCCTGTCGGGACTTTTTACCCAGGAAGAATAAATTGTGCCCCGTCCACAATGAGCAGTTTCTAATTGGCTGCTTGAATCAGTCCTATCATGTGTAGGGGCTTCCAGGTTTTTATGCAGTGTGCTTTGCTCAATTACTTCGAGTCCCAGCTGGAGGTCTGACACAGATTCCATTTCTCCTGTGCACTGCCGTGTCACATCAGTCCTATTTCTTGGACTGGAATATCCAATAGTCTTTATTTCCTGCAGGCCCATTTCTGTCAGGTTGGAATTTCTGAAAGAATTCAGTGCTAGAATTGATGCTCTGTCATATCCCTGCATGAAAAATAAAAGAAGAAAACGTAAATTATTTTTCCATATTGCAACTGTGGAGTAAAATCATTCTGACATCCATCTATGCCTCTCAGTGAGATTAAGGACTTTGCAGTACCACGAGTTTAAGAAATAGCTGTGTATCCAAATACATTTTTCTACTACTGTATTAAGAGGATTTTAAATTTAAAAAAATGTATTAACCCACATCAAAATAAACTTTCAGTACCAGTGTTTGCTTATGACTGGCAAAGGAAGAAGAGCTTCAATAGCAGCAAGTCCCTGGTTACAAAGGACTTGCTGAACTTAAACATAAAATGGATCCTTGGTGTCAAAACATTTACTTCAAGAAAAAAGAGTGGTGTGGAAGAAGCTTTTCCAGGACATTGAAGAATTTTAAGACTATATTAAATTATGGTTCTGTGAAGGAAAAAATATGAGAAGCTAAAGAAACTGACTTTAGTATTTCTTATAATTGTACAAACCATAAAAAACTCAGCACATGCCCAAGCCTAGAAGTATCCCTAACTAAACCAACCTGTTTTAAGGCTTTATAGTCCTTTTTCAATTGTTTCTTTTACAATACAAAATTCTTAAGTAAGGTTCCTCTTTTTGAGTCACCTAAATGCTGAAATAGTCAATTACATTAGTTTGAAAGCAGCTGCTGAACTCAATCAATTGCTATGACTGCATGAAAAAATTTTGTTTCAACATCTGTTAACATTTTGATCTAAAAATAAGTAAGTTTTCTGTATACATATGTACTTAGCCCACAGAAAAAAAGTATCTGGATCATTCGTTTGTACCAGAAGTGAAGCTCTCCAAAAATAACCACTTTTACTGCTAGTTTCTTTTACTTAGTTTTAGTTACTTTTCAGGTGCTATTAAGTTCACGGTTCAACAGTGTTACGTAAATTTGGTAGCTGTCACACAACTGAAGTTCTGTATCTACAGAACTTTCATCTTTCAGACAGAAACATCCCTGTAGTTCTCGTATCTATAAACCACGTCGCCCTCTAGTGGTTCGACCATACGGTTTGTTCCCATGGAATGGAGCACACCCTCATCCGGGGATACTCCGGGCACATGCCCATAGCACTCGCTGTACCTCAAATAATCCCACAAAACCATAATATTTATCCTTCTGTGCTCTCTCACTCTAAGCAAAATTAGGCTCAAGCATTTAAGAAACACTGATAAAAAGAAGAATGTTAATTTAAATCTAGATACAGCCAGAAAAGCCCAAATGTTGTTTTTCTGTACTTATCTGTTATGCTGCAGATACACAAATGAAATTAAGAAAACATTGAGAGGTTTCAGCATATATCCTTACCTCTTGACTGTAAGCTCGCCTTTTTATTTCTGGGGAACTGTCAGGTGAGGAAATATTCTAGATGAACAAGAAGAAATGGAAAGTCAATCTAACTGTTAGCGAAACACCCCCTTGCATTGGGGCTACAAATACTGATTTATACAATGATAAAGAATCTGAAATGCATTATAAATCTCACCTCAAAGTGCATGGTATTTCCATGGATACATGGAGTTACAGGAGTAACTGGTGAATAAATGGGTTTGTAACCATTTCTACAAGCTTCATCCTCTGTTTTTACCCTAGGCGGAGTAGCAAACATCAATGGCTCTGAGGCAGCGATATCAGCATGAGTTGGTGTGGCATATGGAGAAGGAGTAGGTGTAGAGGTTTCTGAGAATGCAGACTCCAACAGCTGGTACAGTCTTCGTTTTTTTAGAGGTGTTGTTAGATCTGCATTAAAAGTAGAAAAAAAAAAAGAAAGCTAGAGATATAGATACAGCAATCCCAATTAAATGCTTGATGCAATAAAATTATGAATTCCACACTCAAACGTTACTACGACAAATTGTGGGCAGAATTCCTGAACAACAATTAACAAGAATGAGAGATCACTCTTTTTTCTTTTTGTCTTTTTTTTTTTTTGCTAAGATAATGGGAAGAACTGTTTACATTTCCCAACAAATGTTCACCTAAGAAGTGGAAATTCAAGGGATCATCTAATATGTTCCATATCCTTAACAGAGTGTGTCTAGCTTCTAGTGTGTTTCCATTTCCCGTTATCCCCAAAAAGCTGACTAACTTTCCCACATGCAATGGGGCCACTGAATTTAAAAGTAAATCTAACCCTAACAGCATGATCAATTAATCTATAATCGTGATATTCATACTCAAAACCATTAGCCTTTTTCTTGACTGAATGTCCACATTTACTACGAGAAACGGTTGCTACTCATTTAGTATCAACTATACATTAAAGAAAAGGGGAAATAAAATCAACAATTATTTAACTGGTTTCCAACCACCATCCAAAAGGCAAAACATCAGGAAACAGGGCAAATATTGTTGGAATTTTCATTAACTCATTGCTTTAAGTAACTTCAGTCCTCCACATCTACCTACTCTGACATAACTTGGATGTATCTTATTAGTGAAATCTTCACCTGTTAAGGAACAGCTGTCGTTCAGTAATAAAGGGCTTTTATTTTCACCGTTGATGGCTGGACTTCTAGATCCCTCTAGCGATGGCGAATTAAATCTATCAATCACTGTTGAGTTTTCTTCTTCCAAAGCCTGCTTCAACCAACGCTGTAATAAAATAAGTTCAAATCAGTGACTTAACAATTTAAAGATACACACTGAAATATGTATTACAAATCATTGGCCAAGCAGCTTTTCTCTGCTGGAATTCATGCTAGCAAATGAAGACTTATTTTTAAGTAATAAGGCATGGGGAACCATAATGAAGAGAAGCATTACCTTTTTACAAGAACCAGTCACGTTTTCCACGGGTTCTTTTTTCCTCCTCTTTTCTGAAAGGAATGGTGAAGTAAAACGAATATAGTGCTTTGGAGTAGAGTATACATGTGGGCTGTAAGTGAGACCTGGTAGAGAATTCAGTTGAGTAGCCAGAACTTCAGGATCGGTGGTTATACGCAGAGGCCTTTCTGAAACACTGTCTGTAGGCTTCCCCGTCTTATCACTCTTTTCACTTAACCATTCATTTACCAAGTGCTACACAAGGAGAAAAAAAAAGCATTTTTTGAATGTTTTCATTAGTAGCTTTCAAACAGTTTTTAGTCTTATTATTCACCTAGTCATCCATTACACAAATCAGAAAACAATTAATTTCCAGGCTGCAAGTTTAAGAATACAAATATTCCTTGTGTATGAGACTGAGAACACAAACAAGGTTTTGGTGAAGTTAACTGGGCCATGGCAGGAATCAGTATAGAATTGTGCTACCTAACAGAGGTTTTGTCTTTCTAGTGTTTCTGAAAAACAGGGCAGCGTATCTTAGTTCCTATTAACAGGGAACAAGAACTAAAGCAAGTGAACTCAAATATGCATACAAGTACTTGAAATACGTAAGAGATCCACACTTAAATTCTTTATGTTTTCAAAATAAGCAGCTTTAATCATCCTCTGCAGTGCACAGACTGGAAGCTAAAAACTGCTTTCTTAGTTGTAAGATGGATGGTTTTAAGCTTTAATGAGCACTGCTAGTAGAGACATCTCAGAAATACTGAAAGCTCATTATTTCCTTTGAGATATTCTGTTTACTGCCACTAAGATACCTTATAAATCATATGATGAATAAAAGAAGGAAAGCTGACTAATGTTCTCCTCCTCCCCTTGAAATTAACAGTTTTACTTATGTTTTGTATATTTATACACACACAAAATCCAGTCCATTTTGAAAGCACTGTCCTTAGAACACATTTGTTCCAGAACTGTTCTGAAAGCTGTATGAGAACTCAACATCTAAATGGATGTAATGCAATATTTTTAAATTGTAATTAGTATCGGTGAGTGGCTGTGTAGTTTTTAAAGAAAATTAGAAAAATACATAGTTTAAGATACAGAGGCAGCTGCCTACAATCTTTTAAAAACTCTATTAAAGCCCATTCTCTTCTCCCCATCTCTTAAGAGACATACCTTCTTTGTTTTAGGATACTTAGTAGGACATTTATTAAGTGCTGGAGCTTCTGTTTCGGTAACCATTTCTGTAACAACAGTTTCTGTTTCTGGCTCAGCCACCAGTGCAGCATTCTCAGTTTCATTATGTTGTGACGTTACTTCCACATCAGGAGAAGATGGCTGAATATCTGAACACATGCTCACAGTTCTGTGCCGTCTACGCTGTTGTCCAATATGAGTTCTGCTTCGAGAGAAGCTTTTTCTCTGTTTAGCTCTATTAACCTTGGCTGGGGTAGGCTTAGTGACAGCTTCTTCCTTTGCTGGTTCCTGGTACAAAACACCAATCTAGTAAACAGATCTAATGCATATAGAGCTACATATCTTTTCTTAAAAGGAATGACCAGTTCCCTCTTAATATGTCTTTATTATATGCCTTTATATCATTTCTATTTTTACAACTACAATACTTCATCGTTATTATCTCTGTCTATCTTCAAAGCAGGCTGTTAGACTTCCCATACTTTCCTCCCAATGCTCTGGCAGTGGTACATCAGGTAATGCACACAGACCATTCACTGGTCAGATCACCACAGGTTTCTGTAACTACTGTATCACATTCATTCATCTGTGGGCTAGAAATCAGCAGCTTACATCAGAGTATCTTTCAATTCAATACAGTTTTTCTCATTTACAGTTGACTGATATAGTTTACTAATTTATAGTTTAGCACTGTCATAAGATAATTAACAGCAAAAACTGACAGTACAACCCAAACTGAGAACCTGTACGAACATCTGCAAGGGCAAAAGTATACTAGTAACCAGCAACAAGAGAGTAAAGAAGACCCGTTCTGAATAACCTACTGACAAAGCATGTCTTTTCCCAGTGATTACAGAAGGTGTCTAATGAAAACCATCTCCTGTGCCTAGAAAGAGCATCTGCTAACACTTCCCCAGAATCTTTACATGTGGTTCAATATCCAAACAGATAAACAGTGTCATGTTAAAAGCTAGCTTTAAAATAAGGTTTCAGATAATTACCTGAATAAATTCAGTGTCATTGAGAATCTGTGGTTCCTTGCATTCTGATTTAACCTCAGTTTTTGCTGTGCTGATCCTTTCCAAAGCCTGTTCTCTTCTTTTTTCTCTTTTTTCTAGTCTGGCAAAAGCTTGCAAGATAGCTTCCATTTTCCGTTCTTCTCTTGTCTGATGGATATAACAATAATCATCATCACATTTCAGTCATAATCTTTCACCTACGTAAATAACGTGACTTTTTCTTCTTCAGAACATGTACAATGTATGTTGACATGCAGATCAATTTCAGCAAAAGCCCAAAGGAAAGGGAGATGTCAGAGTAACTGCAATTACTGCTGACTTGTGAAGAAATGATTGTGTTCTCATCAACCCTGACAAACAGGAAGAGAGTCCTGCTTTGGATTTAAGAACGTGCTAGAAATAATTGTTTATTACTATATTGCTAGCCTATAAGCGTAAGATCATCACACATTATTGGCTCACTTACTTGCCTGTATAGTATTTAAAAAACAATGAGTCACTCATGACCAGAAAGATTAAATACCAATACACACACAGAACAAACAACAAAAAATTTCATTATCCTCTGACTCAATTTTCCAAGTGCCACAAACTGTATCAAAACCTGCAACCAGCATCCAGGAATCACTATTTCAAAGTAAGATAATGTGACATCACCCACGGAAATTACATTTTTTGTCAAACCATAATTCAAGTCCTTGTCCTTTTACAGAGGTAAATCTCTTATCTGAGCAGAGCACTGCTTAAGAAAGTACAGATGCTGTGGAATTCGGCTGCTTCTATTAAAAGCTTTAATTATTTTGAATGCCTGCAGCTCAACAGCAGCACACAGGAGAGCAACACGTGTCTGTTTCAAGGAAAGAATGCCCATAAGTATATTGCTCACTGAGTCAATGAGCTGCCCAGTTTTGTTTTTGCCACTTCTGTTTGACTGGTGGAACACAGGACAAATTTGCACTCATTCACAATCTTCACGATGGAGCTAGAAGAATAGTTACTATCTATAGTGCTATTTATAAAACAGCTATTAAAAATAATGTGCAATAACAAAGAGCGAAGAAAATAAAATCTAATTATTTCTACAGATGTATTTCTTTTTAAGGCAAAAAAAAGGTTATATATACACACATTTGAAGATAAAAGCAGATTTTTGTCAGAAAGCAATGATAAAGCCACATGAAGTTCTCTCACTCAAATAGCAAGCCTTGAATTTTTAAGCTGAAGTTCATGTAAGGATCTGTCTTCATATATACTTAGATCCTAGAAGCCTACAGAAAGCAGCAATTAGCATGGGAAGAGCAGGTGTCACTAAGCCTTAGTGACAACTTTAGGCAGCTACTTGCTTCCCAACTTACCATCTTCCTTTTCCTCTCTGCAATCTGCTCCTCTGATTCCATTTCTACTTCATTGCTAATGGGAGTTTTTTCTTCTATATCATCAATAAAATCTGGCTCCTGAAAGATGGAAATGACTGCTTTATAGAAGCTCCGCTACTCCTGCAAACTAGGGAAAACTACAAGCTACACAGAACTAAGAATCCTCAGATCACAACTTCAAAAGTAACCAAGCCAATAAATGAAGACAAAAATGTAAGAAAGCTAAGATCCACTTGTGCCTTTGCATAAACCTATAAACATAACCATCCGACTAAATCTTTTTCAATCTGAGCTTAGGACATCTATATCTTTTGTCTTAAGCATACTGATTTTAATTTTAGGGTCCCACGCCCACCCATCCACCCCCTGAACAAAATTATCCAAATTAAATCTCCAAACCAACAGAGACTTCTGGGCAATAACACCTGCCACTGACCTAGTCAGTTCTTAATCAGTTAAAGAATTAGGGAGCTTTACATTAAATATCCATTAGTGAAATGCAATGCATACTGTCATGCCAAAAGAGATGTTAACATAATTGCATAGCATTTTTTCCTCAGCTCAGAAGTGTATTCCCTTGAAGTGACATTCTTCATTCACAACCTTGCTACACTGCCTAATGACAGTGCCATGCCCTGGAGAAATATGTAAGTTAGCTAACTACTAATGGCCTCGTGGTTTCAGAAAAAACAAGCAGTAACTTTCAGAAGAGTCTTCGGTTCATTATTTCTACACACAATTTTATCTTTTGACAAAGTGATTACATAAAATTCTATAATATAAATACAGTTTTAACACAAATAATTTTCCCATATGCTTTCTTTTACCTTAACATTATATACTTCATCAGGGGAAAAAAAAATGTATTAATCGACTGGCTTCTATATTTAGATATGTTTAACAGCTTTATTCTTTTCACAACACTTACTGTTTTAAGTTCAGTTTGGAAAAACATTGATCTCCTGCAACTGCTCTGTATAGGCACTGTGTATTATCATAGAGGCCCAGGAGAAGGTTCCAAATACCAGTTATCATTTGTTTAAAAACAACAACAACAAAAAAATCATGCAAGACTGGAAGGTTTATATAGTGCCTTTGCAGACATTTCTTTTTTCTTTTCTTTTAACAGTCACATGCCATGCCTTCTGGACTGCCAAGCATATTAAAGCAATGTAAATATGCTCCTGTCACTGTTATTACCTTCACTCCTACTGGCATTAAAAAATAAAAGGTTCAAAGTGTGTCTCTCTTAGAACAAAAACTCTCTCCCTCTGTGCACATCATCATCACAAGCCACCACATTCAAAGAAAGTTTAAATTGTACTTTCTCTGTGAAAACAAAGGTAGTTACCAAGGTAACCATTTTCTCACATGAAGAATTTAACATCTGTTCTGCAAAACTTTATCACTTACTCGTTTTATGGATCTCTCTCAATAGTTCCTTCATACTGACAGATCTTAAAATTGCCTACCATGGTATTACCAGCTCGCTTTACCACACATACTTCAGAACACACCTTCCTCCCAGCCCTCCAAACTCTATTTAGATTTCTAACCAGCTTACAAGACAGAAGCAAAACTCAGTATTCTGAGCTGAAGTTTGATTTGTTCCAGAAGCAGCGCTATTTGCTGCTATGTTTAATAGACTGAATTTCTGAGAATGTGGCTTTTTGGTTAGCTGCACTTCAAGGATTGGGAGCTACCAAAAACATGACGTGAGTCTTTTACATTAGAGATCCATACAGAAATTAAGAAGAAAAAGTGTATAGTTATAACTGGATTAAAATATTTTGGTTCCCTCATCAATCAACCATTAAGGAAAACTGGAAACAGTATGAAAGCCCCAAACACTTCATTCATCATTTTCTGATAAATTCACATACCCCTTTTCCAGCTACTCATTAAAATTCCTACACTAACCACTAAAGAGTCTATTTGTGTTTAAAAGCTCTGTTTTGTTACCCTTTTTGTGTCCATACCTGGTTATTGGAAATGGACAGCCTGAGGGGAGAGAGTTTCCTCTGTTTATTATCTGCGATTTTCATTTTGGTGGCTGCTCCTTCACAGTCCAATGTGATGTTCTGATTTTGAGTCTCCTTTTCTCTTGAAACATCTTTCTCTTTCTTTCCCTTTTTCCTTCTGGTTTCATATCCAGTATTGATGTTTTCTGTGGGCTCAGAACGTCTGAGAACTGGACATTCAGGATTTTCTTTGAGGCAAGCGCAGTCCACTTTGTATTTACTACAATTAAAAAGAATGCAAGCAAGCATATTTTGATGAGGCTGTAAAGCAATGGTACTTTACAACGTTACGTCACGTAGGTGGTAAATTTCACATTAAACATGTGCTTTGATGTGAACTAAGCATATTAAGATCGGCTGACTCAAGCTTTCGCCAAGATATACTAGAAAGTTCTTTATTTCTGCAAAGACAGTAAGCAATTTACAAAATAAACACTGGGAAAACCCAGGCACGCATACTGTTCAGCCAAGCTGACTTATCAGCAGACCACAGAAAAGCGTTAGCTTTGTGCAGTAATATGTGAACTAAATGGACTGCTCCTGGACTTAAGTGCACATACAGAATTACTTGGAACACCCAAGTACAAAAATCACATTATTAAAGCATGCACTGAAATAAATAATATAAAAATCAAAGTCCCCCTGAATACATTACAACTTGATAAGCATTTTATGTATTTCAGAATGACATGCTCATATACTTACCAATTTCCATAATCAAAATCAAATGCTATTGTAATCTCTGCTCCTTTTGGAATGTTATGGATGGAGTAAATATAAAGATGAATCGTTCCATCTTCAATTACATGCCTCACCTATAGATAAGAGAATATTACTTTATTGCAATGAATTAAAAATAGATAAATAAACTGCATAAAAGTTATAGTAAGTGCTCAAATTATCAGTTGGGAAACTTCAAAAAGAAAAGAACACCTAAATAAACAAAAGCTAATTTAACATCACGTAAATGCTCACCTCCGCATTTGGTGTACATGAACGCCGGATGAATCGTGCTTCGTTTCCAAAAGTCCTTGCATCAACACACATTTCTAGCCCGTGAAACTTGGAATAAAATAAAACAAATGGGTATGGCCTAAAAAACAGACAAGAAAACCAGACTGTTACCCTTTTAAAAGACTGTAAATACAACCTACTTTTTACATTAGTTATTTTGGTATCATGACGTTGTCAAGATGCACTCAATTTGTGGATTAATCTGAGAACGATCCATTTGTATTTGAAGTTTCATTATTCTAACAGGCACATCCTCCAAATGGATTCTTGGAATGTTGGAAGTTTGAGTCACAGTCCTGAATGCAATCTTCTGCATAGGATTTAAAGGCAGGAATAGCAACAGAGCAAGAACTAAACATAGAGGACACAAAGTTAAGATTCTTCAGTGTTCTTAATGAACTTTTTTTTCTAACAAGTTCTAAATTGAAACTCCAGTAGAAATGTAGGTGCCTCACAGAGTTGTTTCCAAAAAAAAAAAAAAAAAAAGATGAAACAAAACCCTTCCCTGCCTAATTCCCATAGAACCACTTGGCACTCAACCTTCTTGAGGGAAGTGGCCACCTAAACGCTCTGCCAAGATGTATTTCTGCTACGGCAGATACCTCAGAAGCCTTCCACCTTTACTGAGCAAAAGATCTACAATTGCTCTTCTCCAGCAGGCCTCCTGCAACGTCTCGTTATCAGGATGTCCCTGCATTTAATGGTAGGGGTGAAAATAGTTCAGAAGAAGGAAGCAGCCATGCATTTGCATTTCTCTGTAACCCACAAACTAGAGAACCGTGGCAGTGAGAAGGGCCAAGCCGACCCATGTTCAGTTCCATCCTTGGCCTGACAGAATGACAATCTCTTTCTCAAAAGAAAACCTTTACCATTACCTTATGAATTATTTTAGGACAGCACAATCTGTCAACCTATGGTTTACGCTGCACAACTCCCAAATGAGAATACAAGAATCCTCTAAACAGCTAAGAAAAAAGAAAGAGGAAAATAACTCCTGAAAAAAGTTGTAATGATGCTCAGAGGAGAAGGGGGGAGGACCAAAGTCAGCTGCAATTATTTCTAATCAGACAACAGTAATATGCAAAACACCACAGGTAATTAAGATCCCTTGCATCTTTGGAACAAGTCTGGCACAACAGTGTTTTAGTAGTTATCTTATTGAAACATTTGGAATAAACAAACCTTTTAAAGAAATATCCATTAGCTTCAAATTGTTCTCTCAGCATGAACTTTCCTCTGTATTCAATAATAAGTGCATCAGGAGGCAAGTCTTTGGCAGCTTTTAAAATTTTCTTGTTTTTTTGCACGTAACTCTATAAAGACAGAAGTTAATTTATGAATTTCATTTTCTTTCATTTTTCCCATTATTATTATTAACAGCAGATTATACTTTCACAACTATTAAACAACGCTATACGAACAAAATACTTCCTTCTGGCTATTAAACCTGCAGATTAATTTGATCAGAATGTCCTGTTCCCCTACTAATGCAACTAATTACGAACTTCAAGGATTGTCATTGCCCTGGATTGTGGTATGGTGAGAAAACAACACACTGATGTTCTCACTTCAAGTCTTATAACCCTCAGTACACTTAGCTCTCAGTAGTACATGCTGAATTCCTGCATACTGCTTTCAAAGGGCTCCAACTCCTTCAATCAAAACAAAAACATGCAGATATACAAGGACATTCAATATTCATTCACGAAAAAAACAGAACAGGAAAATATCAAAATAATAAAGAAACCTAGAAAAGTTTGCAAATTTATTATACTTATTTCCATACCTTTAGATGAAAGGATGGCTTTTAATTAAAAACCAATACATACCCTGACAATTAGTGAACTCACACCTCTCAAAACTGTCACCGCCAATCAAAAAGGAAGTAGCCTCTATGTAGGAAAAAGGCTCTGTAAGCAGGGATATTCCTCTAAGGAGGCTGTCCCATATGCCATGATCGTCTTTGAGGAAAAGAAGCAAAGATGCTTCTATTAATCTGCTACAGTAACTACTCCTTGAGATTTCTGCTACAAAATGCTAAGGTCTATTACATGGCTCCAATTTTAAGCTGTTAAGTAACTGATGTCAAGGACACAAAAAGAAGACAATGCACAATCTCTTCATAAACTAGAAATTACATGATCACAAGAGTCAAACACCAGCTGTGATACCAATTACTGCCAGGCACATCTTTCATGAACTAGTAACTTATAATATAATCTGAACACCTAAAAATTCAGAACCAACTTACCACATCTTATGAAAAACATGGACTATTAACACGATGTACAGAGCAGAGAAAAAAAACAGCTCTGACACTTATTCCTACTCTGAGCATACCTGATAGTCCTCACGCATCAGAGAAGCAGGAGCAGAGAAGTTCACTGTGTTATGCTCTCCACAAAAAAAGTATTTTAAGTGACAATTCATGTTTCAGGCTTAATACAGCATCTTAACTATTTATGAAAATTGATATACAAATATAAATACAAGAGGCTGTCTTGGTCATGGCACAAATACAGAGCAAGCAATAACAAAACATGGCACAGCTCCTCACCTCTACTGGAGGTTTGAAAATCAGATTGCTGGTGCTGACTTCTTTCTTGTCATTTCCATTGCCTAATCTCAGAGCTATTTTTTGTGCCTCCCTCTGAACACCTTCACTGTACTGGTTATTATTCGCTTCTTCGTAACGATCCATCCATGCTTTGATTTTAGTTTCCCATCCAAAGTTTGAACTGTCAGTAGGATCAATCTCTGGAGCTGAGCCCTGTAAATTAAGTAAGCAATCACTTATTATAAGGGAAGAAGAAAATTTTTTTTTGAAAGACATGTTCCCACTAGTACGCTCAACAACATAAGTCTACAGCATGCTACAAAATGAAGAGTAAAGGTATGCCATTGATTTAAATTTGTTTATATGCAGCCTTGCTCTGTCTTTGTTGTTCCTATGAAAATTGAGACCTGTCAGAACTGTACTTCATATGCACGTTCTCCTTCGCTATACAAAGGGGAAGTACAGTTTGTAGGAAGTTCAGTTTAAAGTTCTGAATTACTTAAAAACATTTCACTGAATTCAATAGCATTGTATTTGCCCTTTAAAAACTGCATCATTTCATAAATATTGCCCAACTTCAGGAATACATTCCTCTTAAATAGGGATTCTAGTTTTTAGTGGGACGAGGATGAAGACTGACACTGACTCCTCCCGCAATTGCGCTGCAATATGAGTGCAGGAACTGAGATCAAATCTCTCTCTACTCAATTTCTATGAACATATGCAAACCAGCTTCCATTTCATTACACACAGATCTGATATCCCCCTTTCAGCTTCAAGGGTTATGCCACATTTTTCTGCTTCGCACTTAGCTAAACTTTACAAAACCTACTACTAATACATTAAGGTGCACAGACTAAACTAGCGTTAGAAACTTAGCACCAATCATTTTTCTCCCCTTATCTGTTCCTCACTAAACATTTTTTTTCCCCTGCAGCACTCTGGGTCCTTTCACTTTTAAAGAAAGTACCATTGTACCTCCAGACCTCACAAACAGCAGCCAGGCTGCAGCCAACCAGTGCTCCTTACGGACAGCAGCAGCCAACGCTCCCTTTTCTATCCACCTGAGCAGAGACACTATTAAACATTAATAAACAGCAAGTAGTTCAGCAGTTTAATTTACCTGTTACTGATTATATTTATTTTGTGCATTGAAGGAACCATACATATAAACAGCATAAAAAAAGTGATGCAAAAAAACTACGAAAAAAACAAAAGCAACAGAACCATACAAACACCACATTCAGAAACAAACAAAAAAAGATTTTTTCCTCTGATTTCCTGATTTTGTCTTGATATTTGCAAGTCACAGTCGTATCTCTGAAGCATCAGTTGTGCCCTACTTACTGATATTTATCTCAAGGAAGAATGAATCATGGAAAATACCTAGCTTTCACACTATGTACATTTTTTTCCCCACATAAAACTAAGAATGCTGTAACATTTAAATCTTAGAAAGCAGACATCCCAAACACCATTCCTTTAACTGCATCAGCCCTAGTGAGTAGTGTCCCACCAGATGGATACACCTGTGAATGACAGAGCAGAACTGCTAACTTAGCTCTCAGAGTTGGAGGTTCAGATGAGATGTACACTCAACTTTATTCCCTTCCATATGGCATAGATAAGCCCTAAATATTTCACTGATTCTTGAGAAACAAATATTCTCAGGAAAAAAAAGAAATTACACTACTTTGCTTAAATCTGTAGAACAAAAAGATGAGCTTTTCATCTCAGTTTAAAATTACCATGGTAATCATACAGTAACTTCATTCGAGTAGTCTAGTACTTAAGTATTATAAAGCATCACGAGTGCATCTGCAGTTATGCATTAATTAATGTACAATTAAGGTTTGAAACAGAACAAAACAATCACTAAATCACATTACCTTTACTCTTGAAGATTTTCTAGATCCTTCCCGAAATGCCTGAAAAAAGGTTATATGTTTATTTTCTTATGTGGCAATACACAATCTCTTAAGGAATTCAAAACCAATTAACTAATTAACTCCTTTCACTGCAGGCTATTCTCAGTAAAACATGCAAGAGAACAGACAAGTTACAATGAAACTGCAGAAAGGCAGCAGCTCATCTTCAATAAAACGTAACAAAAACTAAAATCAGCATTTCAAACTAAAAGTGCATCAGATTTTGGTTTCAGTAGGCCATGTGCCTACTCTGCCTGCCTCTCACATTACAGCATAACTTTCTACAATTTCACAATGCAACAAAGAGCAGCTCTAGAATTACCTATTGAACAGCTCCATGCTTAGCAGGAACGTGTGTAAATAGTCCAAATACTTCACTGCACTGCTAGTGGAAAGAGGTGAGCAGGAAGCAGCTGTCAGAGATAACCCATGAAACTAATTTTCCTTCTAAAATCTAATCTCATTCTTTAAATCATCTCATACTATTTTGGGAGATAAGAACAGAATAATATGTCACGGTAAGTCTGTGTTCAGAACCTTTCACTCAAAAGGAAACACGTACTTAAGATCCCCTAAAGGATACCAGTAACCATTTCTCACTTCTGAAGGACAGAATTCTCATCTAAGCCAGTGAAATTTAACCACAGAAAGCAATTTATCATTTTAGGAAATGTCATGTACTTTACTCCCTCACACAGAGAAAACGTTGCTCATATCTGAACAGTATTGTCTCGATACACTGTTTACCAAACTATTTTAGATAACACTGGCAGCACATTTCCACACAATTTCAACTCAAATAAACAGACCTAAGTCGCATCAGATAGAAAACATTTCTGAACATAAATCACCACAACTAAAGACTTTAGACACAGAATTCTTCTTTAGTTACCTGAAGGCTGCTCTGCCCCCCCCGGAGCTGTATTAAGTGGTGCAGCAAAATGCAATTCCTCCTTACAAACTCTGTCTCAATTATAAAATTCAACTGTCACAGCCAGTACATCTTACTTTGACTTCATGAGGGGAGAACAAGCAGGGAAGATTGTACCATGTACTGCAGTAGAGCATTACTTTTCAATGTAGACCCAGGTAGTAAAGTATTATTAGTAACAATGGCCTAAATTTTAAAACCAGTGTCTCTCAATAAGACATGTCACACAGCTGTAATTTGTAACAGCTACAAAAAGAGAAATCAGATTCACTTACTTTTTTACATTTTGCTATGTTCTGCTCTTTCTCCCCACTTTTTTTCCTCTTTTTATCATTGACCTTTGTAACTCTTGGAGAAGCTATTGTAAATGTAGTTGGTGTGTGCTGAAAAGCAGTATACAGTTCCACAGGAACTTCATCACCACTCTCTGTTGCGCTGGTATCCCCATCTTTAAAACAAAGAACAGTTCATAAGCAATCAGAAAGAACATTAACTAGTTACTCTACAACTTCTTTTATAAGCAAAAAGTGTGTACTGTCAAATGCTTCAAAGTACTTGTATGCAAAAATTTACCAACAGCTGTAACAGTATGGAAATGAATGACATGTGAGAAGTTGGTGATCAGCAGGCATTTGCCATGCCAGGTAAGAAAAAAATATCACACTAATTCAACTTTAATAGAATTAGTCTATGGTATTTCATTTTAAGCAACATCAGTATTGAACAACAACAACAACAAAAAAAGGCAAAAAATTATTTATCAACTCATTCATCTATATATACCTGGCCTGTACTTGTAATATGGCTCCAAGATTCTCTTGAATGATGTAGTCTAAAAGGGATGAAAATTATTACCTGCCCAGCATTTCTTTTAAAATCCTGTTAATCAGACACATCCAGATGAAATTTTTACTGTTAAGTGTCCTTTTCAAGGTAAGTATGTCAATGTGGCTGAAAGCCTCTTCTCTTAAAAAAAATCCCCTAACAGTAACACTCTGCTACTCCCCACAAGGAGAAATGGTATGTCTATTTTTCTTGTTAAAACAAGACTGTACACAAATTGATGCAAATTTTCATCACGCTGTTCACGAGACCTAAAAGCTAAAGAATGAAATTTAGCACACATCATCATTTATGTCAGGTAAACACATTTCCTGACCTTAAACAGGATTACCCTAGATCTGTCATGATGAAAAGCAATCAAGTGTGGAGAGGATTGGAAGAGCGATGGTACAGATAGGAGACTGCAAGTGCTTAATACAGACTTCTCACATGTTAGCAGCTTTTCAAATATTCAGCCTTCATTAAATACATTTCACACTGAGCAAGACTTTTTGAAGCTGCATAGAAGGCTTAACGAATACTTAATAAAAGAGCAGAGAAAACAGTCTTTCTGAGATTAAAGGGATGTTGCCTTAACCAGTACATTCGACAGCTCTGTAAAGAGATCCAGCTACTCAAGATTTTCTTGATCACAACATTCCTTAAACAGGATTACTCTCTGCACAATAGTAAGCAATCCAGTTTTACTATATCGGCTCTTCTTTTAAAGTCTGTTAGGCAAATAATTATACCTTACCTATAATAAGATGATATGGGAATAGTGATGTTTTAGAAGCTGATGATGTTTTCTTAACTTGTTTGCGTCTCTACTGGGACTATTTTATGAACTAGCATTAAAAAAAAATGCAGAAGAAAAGTCTAACCAAATAATAATTTTCATGTATAGTAGATTAAACAACAGTTAATAAATGAAAACTCAAGGCAACTTTGAAATCATCAATGTTGTATTCCAGACATGAATGCCCACAGCATCATTACATCAAAGGCAAATAAATAAGCAAACAAAAGCCCCTACAAAATACCACGTTCCCCAGAGACGTACAATGCTATTATTGTTAACTATCTATACTGTGCTCTAGCTTTCTGTAAAGAATAATTACCTCAATTGAACATATAATTACACAGAGTTGTTTTGACACGCTCCTTCCTAACCTACATAACCTGCTTTCACTTTGAAGAGCCTCAGCAGAGCACTCTAAGGGAAGATTTCATAGCATGGAAGACATGGTACAGACCCTCCAAAAGTTTCACAGAAAATTATGGGCCCAGACTCTTCCCCCATAAGCAGCAACTGGTATTATCAGCACCACTTTACAGACCAGGCAGTTTGAAGCAACATCGTTGAACAAGTAATAGATCTAGATACTCTATGTTTAAAAACTAAAAATATAACAAACTATCCTTGACGCAAACGACTAGGTAGTTAACACACATGCTCCACTCATCCACAGGAAGCAATCTAATCCACAGCAAGCTACATTATATGTTTATACCAGAATAACAAATTGAACACCACCACAAGCAACTGCAAGCACCAGAACTAGGGACCAGAAATGCTCCAAGGAAGAAAGGTGAGCACACCCCTAGGTATTGCACACAAGCGATACCCCTAAAACCTCTTTTCCTGAGCCATTTGAATCAATGCTTTTTTGCTCTTCCTACTTGGTATCATCCATTGAAACCGGCCATTTTCACTGGTCTCTAACGGTAAACTGTTCATACAAAGAATTACTTTAAGCCTGACTGAACCATGTACTATCAATGAACACAAGAAGTACATTTAGCCAATCTCTAATTATGTACTGTAAATTACAATTATCAGTAGCACACACTAAGTCACAGCCAAAACAGGATCAGAAGCATAGGGCTTACTCTGTTTAGATACTTAAGATTAACCACACAATTTTTTTTCCTATTAACTGCACAGAACAGATTTAAGACTGATCAGGACTAAGGATTAAGTCAAACACTAACTTCAGCTCCTATGTAAGATTCTGACTACCTCTATTCCTGCAAATGATCACAGTGTAACTACAAATCCTTAGAGATTACTTAAATAGTATAAACCATCAACTTCTACTGTACTGAACATGAATTCAAACTTATCTTCACAGTGCCATCACACCACTTAACATGTAACAAATGTACTTGTTTTACTCTTAAAAAAAGAATCAGCAAAAAACACATCCTGGAATCCTAAAAATAAATAAATTTGCCATACCTAGCATTTCAGTCAAAACTTTTATAAACTAAGTTCTGCTTTGTAAAAATTAAAGGAGGTAAAGCCAAAAATAATTGTGGTACTCTAAATAAGTTATTAACCTCTTTAACTGTCAAAAGCAGCTTGCACATCTTGCACATACCCCCCACACTTCAGTGATGGCATTTGGAAGTAAAACAAGTTACAGAACAGAGACCATCTCCTATGTTAGGGCTTTTCTAACAGCTTCAAAGTAATCACCTATCAACCATGCCACATTTTGGCAATAGCTGGACAGAGCTCCTAACAAGTTACATCAGTTACGCTTTAAAATTCCATAAAAGGAGAGCAAATTTCATAAAACAAAGAGATGGAAAAGGTACAACAACAATATAAAATTGTATTAATTTTTGTAATTGACAAAAACACAAATACACACAGCCAACAGATGAGAATTAGGATTCCTTCACAATTACTCTATATTATTTTAAAGCTTGTTTAGTTACTTTTTATCAGAGTCAGGAATGTTAGCAGCAGTAGAATGGATTTAAGATGTCAGTATTAGGATATAAGTCTATACTATTAAGGAAGAGATGATGAAGCTATAAAGTCATTTTCCCTTCAGAGAAAGCAAACCTAGTAAACCCCCTCCTATCCCAGAAGAAACCTCAAACCTTCCCACCTATTTTTAGTAGCTCACTCCAAGTATTCTTATCATTATAAAAGCTACATTCATTTTTATAGAATCTTAAAGCTCAGACTGAATTTCTCTGCAGCAGTCAGAAAAACAACAACAACAAAAAATCAACAGGGATTACATCTTTTAATGAAACACTTGGAACTTCAACTATTCTGATGCAACGTTCTTATGAACAGTAAAAAAATACAAGAATCTATAATCTATAAGAAGTAGATTTCCTGAACCTTACATGCTGAATGCAGTCAAAATTGCAGAGAACTATGTGCATACTCTTAAGCCCATGCAGTTGATAGTTATTTTAAAACCTTTAGTGAAGAAAAGCTTAAAGTTTTACCTACCTGACATATTTTCCCTTTTCCTCCGCTGCAATAGCACTGCCCTTTCCTTATCCAAGTTCCTGAAATTAAAGAAATAACTTTTACTCCATGCTTTACATTCATGTATCCATACATCCAAGAATTAAAACAGACTACTTCTTTGTTTCCGTTTTCCAGTGACCAATACAGAATAAACTGTATACCAACTGAAAGTTTAAATACTTATAAAAACGTGAATGTTGCACTGCTTCATTGCACTGTAATGCAAAGTAAACGACAGTATTCACATCACTTGAGAAACTGAAAATGCAGGTAGCTCAGATTGACAGTTGGCCCATGGATTACTATTAAGCAGGCATTAAACCATTATCTTGCAGATCAAAATAATCATTATGATATAAGATCCTAAGATGACAGGGTTCAAACATTTTGTCAGAAGAAAAAAATCATTTATTTGTAATTAAATGTGTTCTGAACACGACTTTTATTCACTGTGTAACTGACAATCTGCAATGTAACTAACAGGAAGCATTTTTTGCTGTATGTCCCAGGGCAACTATCATTAGTCAGGTACCGTCCACCTACCACACAAAAGAAAATGCCTTCCTATACTCATGTCATATGATTTCTAGTTTGAGAAGGAGGACAAAAGGTATCTATTTCAGAGCAAGAAATCTTTGAAGTGAGAACTGCAGCATTTTGGAACGATACTCAGAAATGTACTAAATACTGACAGATCAGTTAACAACCTGAAAGAACTGCTGTAAAGTATTCCCCATGTTTGACAGCAATGAAACAAAAGATAGAATGAGTTTTCTCAGGCTGGCCAATACACAAACAAAATCCAGAAGACGCTGCTATGGCAGTAGGTGTTTCAAGTGTTTATCACTGTCAGCTAGCAAGGTAAAAACAATGATCAGGGAGAACATGGAAATGGATATCAGTATGACCACCTGCAACAGTAACATAGCTCCACCCGTTTTGTTTGTTTGTTTTTGTTTTCTGAAATATTCTCCACTCCTTCTAGCTATCTGGAGTTCAAAACCATTGATTACTCACCTTGGTTGACAACGTTCACACAGATATATGTCAGGAATATGCTGTCTGTCAATTCCCATGCAGTCAATGTGCTGCCAGACACTAAAAAAACAAAGTCCCAGATTTTTAGTTATTTTAAGCAAAATTTTAGAAACTGTGTGTGTGCGTGGCACATGTATCTTTTTTTTCATCGTGATCTTAAAATAAGATTAAAAAATAAGACTTAAAATAAGAGTAAAGGTTACCAGAATTAAGGACCACTGAAAATGAACAAGCTCGTTACACATGCGGCCAGGTGAATGAGGCCCAAATTAATGTTATAATTAGCTGCAGCAATTATTTCAGAAATATGCAATGACTCTGTAATTAAGCAACATCAATTTGTTCATCAGAAGTCTCGAAGCTCAGTTTTCCAAAGTCCAGAAATCTCTTAGCACCCACTCACATTAGTATGCTCAAACAGGTACTTAAACATGAACACAGAAGTTTAAACATTTAACTTCAGCTTCCCAAATAAGAAATTGTTAGGTTTAAAGATTTCAGTAACTACAGAAAGACTAAGTCAACTCTTGTGATGATTAAGAGTTCTTCTCATAAAGATGATGCACACAGAAACTAATATTTGCGAGGTTTATGTCCAATCACCTTGTTTTCTCCAAGTTATTCAGTTAACACATACGTAATCTATCCAGATGTTTTATTATTACTTGGAACATACAGATTTTTACTTTGCCATAATAACAAATAACATGGAGAAAGAACCAGATACCTGTTTTAGGATAATAAAATCCTAACTGGAGTAACAATACACAAAAAAAAGGCATGAACAAGCTGACACGAATTGTTAAGACAGATAGGAATAAGGTGTGATAAACTCATTGGCCTTCATCAACTACTTTGACTACCAGAAAGCCATAAAACTTTCAAACAATGTTCTGATGAAGGAAATTTCTTCCATTTTATTAATCAACACAGTTAAACCACTATTTAATTGCACTTCATATTACAAAGCAGTTCTAAGTCATTTTTACCTTCTTGACACATTTAATATTCATTACCTGCATTTGTCACAACAGATCATATATCCATCATCATGTGTAAAGCCACAAATGCATCTGGTAATATCCGTTCCATAGCTTCCATCCTCTGATGTACTGATGGTAGTAGCACTGGAGGTTTCATCAAAGTTGGGAGTGGTAAATATGCCTACTTCATTCTTGCTTATAACTACTGATGGAGGAGGAGAAGCTGGAGGCGTTGGAGGAGGCCGAGCACCATAGTTATGGTCCTAGATTGTTTTTGAAAGGTAACTTGTAAGTATTCACACGCTCTGATGGTTGTTTAAGCCAAAGCAGAAGAATTAACTTCATTAAAAGTCTCTGAGCTCTATGCATTTGTAAATAACACTTTATACTTCTGTTTTTGTCACTGTCCATTCTTGGTTATCTAACTTCTCAGCTGCGAGGGTGGTGAGACACTGGAACAGGTTGCACAGAGAGGTTGTGAATGCCCCCTCCCTGGAAGCATTCAAGGCCAAGCTGGATGGGGCTGTGAGCAACCTGGTCTAGAGAGAGGTGTCCCTGCCTATAGGGGGTTGGAGCTACATGATCTCAAAAGGTCCCATTCTATGAATCTATATTTTACATGAAGTTAACTATGTTCTGTACTGAGCTTCCAATCAACCACTTTCAGTCAATTTACCCAGACCTCAATAAAATGCAGAACTCTAAGCAAGAATCAGCGTTTTTCTATTTTAGAACAGCAGACTTTACGTTATCTATTTTACATACAATATCTAGTGTGAAACTTACTGCATAGGGCAAACCAATGTAGCTGTGTGAATGCGAGCTGCTGGTATACAACTGGTGCGGATAACTGTTCGATTTTTCAACTACCACAGGGCTAGCTTCTACAGATTCTGGTCTGCAAAATCAAATGAGAAGAAGAATAAATACAGTTATACTAAAAAATGTAAATATTACAGCATGTAAAGTAACACTAATAAACTACATGCACTTGTTTCACAGCTGCTAAGTAATTACTTGCTCTTCCTGTTAAAAAGAAGCATACAAACAGGTATAGGGTAAAGTTGAGGGGAAAAAAAGAAAGGAAAAAACATTCAGCTCTGTATTTGTTTACCCCTTCAGAGAAAACAGACTTTCAGAGTTACAAAGAACTTAGGCCTCTGTAGTTACAAAATTTTCCTTGAAGGAAAAAGAAGTCCACATTAAATCACTTCATATAACCTACAAATTTGGCTTATGAAACAGAAAAGCATGTTATGCATTTTCTCAAGGATTCATCAGCCAGTATGCCTGGATCTATTAAGCTGTAATAAAAGCTAAATAAAGGAGTTTGGCTTAATGACAAAAGGAGGAAGCAGCAATTCACACAGAATTGCAAACTTACTGATATAGCTCCAGCAGCAGCTGCGATGCTACTACACTCTGCAGTGACACCTAGTGGTAGCACCAGTGCATGATACTCAACATTTACATGAACCAGCTCCAAAGCAGTGGAGTACTCTTTTTACCAACAGGAATCTTAAGTAAGGCAAATTTATTTATTAAAAACAAAACAAGAAACAGTTACCGAATTCTATCTAGCTAGAAAGAAAAAACTGAGAAAACTGCTAGATAATGCTTTGCAGTAAAAGGCTGTAATAGTCAACCCACTGCTCACATGTTCTAAACCATAACACAGAAGATGAGAAAGGTAAAGGAATACTAAAATAGGAACCTTTGAGTCCAAGAAATCACATCTTTTCTCAGCAGTTACATTTATGACAGCATCCTGAAGCTTTTATTTTTTTAAGCCATAAGACCTAAATATACTAGTACAAACTCCAAAGGAATGCAGCTACCTAGCTGCATTAAGAAATTATTTTTCACACTGAGACAGAACAAAATATCTGTACCTAAAAACTGAAACGGCTTTTGACTCACAATACAAATCGAGCCTCATTTGCTTTTCTAAATTTAGCTTTGTTATGCATCAAGTATATTTCCCATCACAAATACTTTAGTAATTTCTTGAATCGATGTTTAAAATAAGGATGGTCATCCTGAACACTGTTACTATGAAAATCTGTATATTTTTCTTCAGACTCTAGGATATTAAAGATGGGCTTTTTTTTGTTGTTATGGCATGAGGTGATACCAGACTGATGTACGAGAACACCACCAGCCCCCACCTGTTGCTAACATTTTTCTAAGAATATAATTATTCTTCCTGGAAACAATATAGAGCATTTTTATATCTACTTACAGGTGTCCTCCTAACATCTTCAGCAGCCTGCTTCTCATTAGCTTTTCCCTATGTGATACTACTACACAATAAAACAGCGTAAAAAGAAATATTTGTTAAAATTACCTGCGGGTTATATGGGAGAATGTTAGTTAATGCAAAGGGGAAAAAAGTCTTTTGAAAAATACTAATGTTTCTCACAGTCACCATGGAGGGTGGGAGAAAGAGGAGGATATTCATCAGGTTCATCAAACGATAAAGAAAAAAAGACACCAGTTGGAAAGACAACATTTTTCCAACAGATTTGCCTTTATACTATGACTATCCATATATCGATATGCAAAGCACCTATGCAGTAACTGTACACCATTAGTGTCATTTAGGCAATCCTTTTGATGATCTTGCCCATCTAAATGCCAGCGAATTAGAAGTTGACTTCTCATCCATGATGTCTAAAATATAAATTATCTTTTTTCCTCTCCAATTCAAGAGTTTCGATCACTGTATTGCTTCCATTGTTATTCTTCATCACTTACTGAATTGGAAAAGCAAAACCATGGTTCCATGCTTACCCACTATGGGTTCCAAGCTCAACCTAGACAGTTTTCTTGAGTGTATGGAAAATAAGAACTTCCATTTTCAGAGCAGGAGGGTTTACTCATACAGGCTAGGGGGGAATTCATCTACAGTTCATCCTTAAGCAGTACCATTTAGGAGATTTTTCTTCACTGAACATAAATAAATCCATCTTACCATGACCTAAATACCAGCTACTTCAACATGGGAGTGCTCAATGGAAATACCAGAATGGAAACGTATGTCCTAAAAAGTGAGGTCACGTGTATTTCATTAACTGACAACAAAACTGAAAAGGTACTCCTGCAAAATATAAAGCAAGACAGTACACCATACTCCTTGGGTGTACTGTAATACTGTATTAATGTAATAGTAAGCCTGTTTCTACCTAAACTAGCAAATTACAAACCACTGAAGAGTAGAGTCTTTAAAATTTAGATGAGAACAGTTGTGGAAAGCAGAAGTATTAAGCTTCTAAAAAGAAAATGCAGAAGACAAATGTAATCCATTATCTCCAAATATTCTAAGACCTGGATAACACAGAGCACAGAGCCAAAACCCAAAAGACCAACCTTCATTCAAGTCAGAATGTGCACTGATTAGCAATTCAAAACCATGCTGAATATTCAGAATTAAAGAAAAAACAAAAAAACCCAACAGCAAGGACTACTTCAAAAAAGCAAAGATTCTTCTGGTTCAAATTATTTAAAAACATTCCTGTAACTTGAAAAAAAGAGTTAAAAAAAAAGGTTAAGATGTCTCTCAACTTTTAACTCTGCAGATGAAGACTGTCACATTCACACCATTTGCTAGTGCTCATATATAGAAGTACAATGCAAACTGAAAAAAATATTCTGCATGTAGCCAGCAGATGGCATTAGTAAAAAATTAAATAACACATCAAACCAGACAGTTAAAATCAGACCCTACATTCACCTATATTAAGGGAATCAATTATAAGCCATCCTAAGCAATAGCAAATTCTTCTTGGAAAAGTTCCCCTTATTGCTTTCCAACACTGTTTTGTTTCTGACTGAGCAGAAATTACAAAAGAAGCGAGGGTGGATTTTGACCAACACTCAAAATCCAATCAGTCCTTCGCAACTGGGGCTATCAACCACCTTTGTAGAATTCCGGGTATTCAAACACAAAAGAATCTCAATAGAATTGAAGGTTTCATATCCTAAAGCTGAGCTACCCACCTACATTCGAAAGCTTAGCTAACAGTACTTCCTGAAAGCATTTGTTGAAACTCCAAATGAAATTTCTTGCTTCCAAGTATGCTTCAGTACCAAACTGCCATACATTAGTTTAACTGATCTAATTTTTATAGCATTTGGGTTTGTTTTCCCTTTGCACCAGCACACCTGAGCTATGCCTGGTTGAAGGTCAGCTAAGATAAAGGAGTGCAATATATTCTGTATGAGAAGCAGCTAACATTTTGTTTCAAGACACTTCATTTAGCCAAACTCATTTGATGTGCTTATCCAGAGAACAAACCATTCAGCACTACTTGTTTAATACAACCTTCCCACTTGGGAAAACCCCACAACTCACCACGACCACTATAAATACAATCTATACCCAACATAACCGCTGAAGAAAACACAAAAAGTACATTTAAAGCAGATAGATATCGACAGAAAAGGGTAAAAGTTGTGAAAGTTGTTAGGTTAGGGACACAGTTTTGCGTCACATTTCTTTAGACAATAAAGTGGTTTTCAGATCAAGATAAACTGATCATGCAACTACATATTTCAGCCTCTGCCAGAGATTACATTAATGAATCTAATTGCTACCAGTCACTTAACATCTGAAGAACAGCAGTAACTCATCAGGTCTTCATGTCACAGCACCAAGGAAACAACACAGTGAACTATCATGTTTGTACTGACAATTACATTTATTTACTCTAATTTCAGCACGGCTTGCTGCATCCGCAAGAAGTGTCAGTAACCTCAGGAATAGAGACCACCTCTTCTCTAAACATAGAAGAAATCCACACACACAAAATAACAGAAAGAGAGTGAACAGTTCAATGAATTACTTAACACAGACTTATAGAGTTTTCTGCACCAAGGAAGTTACTGTCCATGATATGAAATAGACATCAACAGAACAATTTTGAAAACTCAAATGCACCAATAAGTTTCAAAGTAAGAATTCTTGGTTTCCTTCAGATAAATGACTCCAATTGCCTAGGTTAGTGGAGTAAGCTCATATAACCGGAAACACAGGAAAGAAATAGGCATTTAAAAAGCCGTTTGAGAGCTCTTTAGTTTAACTGCCTAACAAATTTTCTTTGAAGTTTGGAAGAAAAGACATTCTCTTCTTAAATGGAGTAAGATTACTAGGACAGCACATACTCCAAAGCAAAGATTGTGCGTATGCTGCTTATATCAATACCAGCTACCCAATGTGTCCCTCCCTGGGAGGAGTTACCTATATAAAGCACCACCACGGCCTTCTATCTCTCACACTGTCCAAAATATTTTCTCATAATATTCAAGAACCAGATGGACACTACATATATGGAATGATGTTTATTTGACCAGACAAATCTCCACTAAGAGACTGAGTGCTTACTGCTGCTTTCTTGGAATTAAGTATACCAAAAGAAATTTTCCCCAACGTGGGAAATCAACATACATATATATATTTTAAATACACAGGTTAAAGAAACTGAAGTTGTTAAATATTTTGTATGAAAAGCAAACCAGGTAGTAACTGTATTTCTCAATCTGCTAAGCAATAAAAAAAACATACCTCTGTAGAACAGTTCACCTTCGCTCCTTCACTCTCCTCAAAAAGGAAAAAATGGACTTAAGAATACATTATTGCTTTGAGTTATTAAATATCCAATATAACTATGGAGACTCCCAAGTCTTCTCCAACTAAATGTATTAAAAAAAATCCTCAGTAGGAAAAAAAAAATAAGCAACTGACATCAGGAAACTTAATTAGTAAGTTAACATACTTACTCTGAGCCTGCAGCCATTTCCAAATATGAAGTATCTGCTGTGTCAACCCCCAGTGGGATCACTATGCTCATGACGTTCGTTTCTGATAAATTCGATTACTACAGAGTCCTATGCATTGGTATCCAAAACACTGGGGCATGCCAGCCACAGTGCTCATTGCAAACATCTAAGTGCATCCACAAACCCTGTGGAAAAAAAAAAACAACACAAAACAAAGCAGACGATTGAGTCAGGTCATTTTAAAACAGGCATTCTGTATCACATACACACCTGACACAGTAATTTAGTGTTATTTTACACAAGCAAAAAGAAGATAGAGAATTCAGTTTTCTTTTGATATCAAATACACCTACAAGCATGACGATCTTTAGACTCATAAATACTACAAACTAATGAAAATATTATCATTTAAATTGGTGATCACAAAAATTCATTCATCATACTCCATGACACAACAAAGACTCATTTTAAAGCATACATACTGAACATCAGGTACACTTCCTTACAGGTCCATTGTGTCAGAGCTCAGTTGCTTTAACTTTCAATAGTAATCTTGTAACAAACTCTTTTAATGCATTTCTCAGAAAGCATTCCTGACTTTTGCTAGAGGGTTGAAAAAAACCCCAAGCCTCCAATGCTTGCAACACAAACTGAAGGCCGTGAAAGAAAGCCAGAACTCCCATTCCGTATCTTTTAAAGCCAAAATAATTATGATGATTAACAAATAATTACATGAAATGACATTTTTGATCTCATTTTTATGGATTATTGTTGGAAGAGACACACATCAGAGGGACTTTTTTCAGAAGTGATTTTCTTAAGTGGCAAACAAACAAAAAAAATCAGTAGTAGTTTTTAGTTGTAGAGCAAGGATACAATTTAAAACCATTCACGCAAGTAAACAAAACCAATCCCACTTGTTATGGCAGTTATTACTGGTCACGCACTTCTCTTACAGAGTAGGGGGAATACCAGACTGAACACAGAAGAGCTGTGAACTAGCCCCTCTATTCACAGGTTAGTAAACAAATGTGATTTCACATCCTGATGTAGACATGTAAGCAGGTAATTGAAGCAAAACACCCTCATCTTCACTACTTGCTTACTGAAGAATTGTAAAGTCCTTCCCATGGCAGAACTGCAAGAATCTAGACTACTCAGCAATGAAACATATACAGTAAGTAACTTAATACATACAATTCTTCCTTCTGACATACACTTCGGCTAGGATGTAGCACTACAAAAGCCCAAGAATTCTGAGACCCAACATTTTAACACACTCCTCCTTGCCGAACACACGGTGCTGCCAAGGAAAAACTAAGCAGCCTCGTGGAAAATGGTGTACTTGTAAAAAGGACTTTTCAGAAAAGCACTGCGGACAAACTTGAATTTGCTTCTCTTGTTGATCAAGTCAGCATCTACAGGATGGTGAAGCAGCAGCTAAAAATAATGAACATCTCGAAGGGACAGACTGACAGCAAGTCTTCACCTAATACATTTGATCTCATTATTGAAGCCTGACACCTCAGTGTGCTTTTTAGTGTCTAAACCTCCAGTTTGCTGCTCCTCAGGAAAGACCGAGTTGCATCTCGGTCCCACTAAATGAGTCACCAAGTGCAATGGAGTAGAAAAGAATCAGGCCAACCAGCTGTTGCTTGAGCAAAGCCTCTTGCTTTCTCATAGTAAACACTAAGCATTTCCTTACCAAGTATCAAAAAACATCACACTGTATCACTAGCTATGCATAAAACTGAGGATCAAAACAGACTATTTTCAAGAATAATGAGCGAGAAAAAACTGGTAAACTAAAAGCAGGTATAGAGAAATAGCAGGCATAAAAGAAATCCCCAATCCCTCTCACTATTTCAGTGAGTGTTCATGGTGTTGCCACAGCTTACTCATAGGGCAGAAACCATGCCCTACAGAAACCTCATTTACAGCTTACACAAAACTTCAGTTTCCATTTAGTTCCCTTTTCCAGAAGAAAACAAGTCTGAATTAATTACTATCCGAAAGGAAATTATCAACTTGTTTGATCCAGGTAAATCAGCTACCACATGTTAAGACACGCTGATCCACTGTTATCTTCAGTTGCACCTACACTAACAAATCATTAGCATAATAGGGATTTTTACTTTGTGCCTGTAATTAGAACACTCTAAAAAACAACTTCAGTATGCTACAAAGTATATACATTTTATAAGGGCAGATAGTAACAGGACAAGGGAAATGGCTTTAAACTGGAAGAGGACAGATTTAGACTATATATTGGGAAGAAATTATTCCCTCTAAGGGTGGTGAACTGGAACAGGTTGCACAGAGAGGTTTGGAATACCCCCTCCCTGGAAGCATTCAAGACCAGGTGGGATGGGGCTGTGAGCAACCTGGTCTAGAGGGAGGTGTCCCTGCCTATAGCAGGGGGTTGGAACTCCATGATCTTAAAGGTCCACTCCAACCTAAGCCATTTTCTGATTCACTCTATGTCTAAAGGACACACAGGACACCATAGTCTGGGATCAAGATCTCACCTACTGTGAGCTTTCTCAAACTCAAAATAGCTTTTGGTGATGGTGGTTGTTTTTTTGGGTTTTCTAAACTTAATTTTCTTTTAAAAAAAAAAAAAAAATATATATATATATATATATATATTTTACTGGAGATACAATCATATAAACTATCCAACAATAAACAACACTGATGTCAGGTTTCAGATGAAGGAAAATTATTTTCTGTCATGTCACAATGAAAAGTATGGTCATGACATTAAAATATTCCCACTATTTTTCATGGATTATATCTGGACTACAAAATTTGGACAGTGCAGAACAGACAATAATGTAATCATTCGGGATCATTTTTCCTTATCCATCCTAAAAGGGATTATTTATCCTGTTAAGCTCGATACTTAAAAAATTCATAACATACTATCTGGTATCATAACATAGCACTTTTCAATTTCAGCATTTATTTCAAGTCCTTACTCGGCCAGAATTCTGGCACCCATGGCTATCTAAAGAAATTTTTATAGGTGCTTTTTACTGAAGTTGTTGGCAGGGAGGAGTTGAAAGAAGGGGGGTAGAGAAGAGCTCTTGCCATCAAGCAGACTATACACAACTTGCTGCTGAAAAGAAGTCTTTCTGCAAGTAGCACGTTAATTTGGAAGTTAGAAAGACCAAGGTGGTTTGTCCAGTAAATTTTAAAGTCACAGAGTTTAAAAAGCACTGCAGAAAAGCTTCTGGTCCGAAGTTGATTTATTAGCTCTTTCTAAGGTAAGGCCTAAAAAGGCCTTACCCAGTAATACGACTATCATAAAAAAGATGAATGCTTTTGTTTCACCTGGTTAAAACATCTAACTTGTGCACGGTCAACCTCTTGCAAAAAAAACTTAACCACACTTTTCCATTTTCACTTTATCGCAGTGGTTTACAACTTCTACAGCAATTCTTCTCTCTAGAGAGCAAACATGACTTTGCTGACTTAACTGCCTTATCAAATAAAAGATACTTGAAAATTCACCACTACTGCTCACAATTTATTTTGCTTATGATGCCAGAACCAGTATTTTTAAATGAATGGTGCTCTAACAGAGGAATTGTAAGAACACATTCCAGATTATTTCATCTGTGTGGCTTTATACAAAGAACATCATTTATGCGTTAAACAACAGAAAGTAAGTTACACGTTTTCCCTGAGGTATTGCACTTACACAATATTATTCTGTGGTTTAATGAAGACCACATGTTTCCTTTCTGCTTTGTCCTTCTAAGATCAATTATGTGACACAAGATGAAAAAAGTTTTCACTGGTATACGGAGGAGGAGGAGAAGAAAAAACACAACCACAAGTACAGAGGGTCTAACTCTTCAGCCACAAGTCAAATGGGTCATCTCCTGAAGTTACACCAATATTTTTGGACCTAATTCTAGAAGATTCAAATACTCAAAGCGCAGTTCTGATCAGCTGTTGGCTGAAGGGAACTACAGGCCTACTTGATCAGCATGTCTTCTCACCCCTTCCCCTTTCATTTGTTTCTTGTGGAACCACCAAAAGCTACACCAAATAGTTTCAGGAGACAAGCAGATGGCAGATCACCCTGACAGGGTGCACGTGAAAATTAAGGATTTGAAATCTAGCCAAACTGTCCCGATGACACCAACTAGGTTTCATAATCAGCTATCAACCAGCTACCAATCCTTTAAACATAAAGAGTCCAGACAATTAATTTCTTCTATGGTATTTTCTATGTAGGCTTTGTGTAGGTATTCTAGGTGCTGTTGTTCTGTTTTTTCTTCTTAATATATTTCATATATTCATATATTTTTATATGTAAGCTCTTTCAACATCATACAACCTTTTTCCAAGTCAAAGGAAACCAGATAATACTTGCTGTACCTGGAAAGGTACAATTCATACTAGTATCAGCTACATAAGGCAGCAGTGTGCTCTTGCAGCTCAGAAGGCCAATGGTATCCCGGGCTCCATCAGAAGAGGGGTGGCCAGCAGGGACAGGGAGGTGACTGTCCCTCGTTACTCCGCCTTCGTGAGACCCCATCTGGAGTACTGCATTCAGGTCTGAGGCCCCCAGCACAAGAAAGATGTGGAGCTGTTGGACAGGGTCCAGAGGAGGGCCACCTCCCCCGTGAAGACAGGCTGAGGGAGCTGGGCTTGTTCAGCCTGGAGAAGAGAAGGCTGCGAGGAGAACTCATGGAAGCCTTCCAGTATTTAAAAGGGGATTATAAAAAAAGGAGGGGAATGAACTTTTTACTTGCATAGGTAGGGACAGGACAAGAGGGAATGGTTTTAAGTTCAAGGATGGAAGGTTTAGACTGGATGTCAGGGAAGTTCTTCACAGAGAGTGTGGTGAGGTACTGGAACAGGCTGCCCAGACACAATGCTCAATCCCTGGAGGTGTTCAAGGCCAGGTTGGATGGAGCCCTGGGCAACCTGACCTGATCTGTAACTTGGTGGCCCTGCCTGTGGCAGGAGGGCTGGAACTTGATGATCCTTAGGGTGCACCTCCAGCCCAAGCTTTGATTCATTCTATCATTCTATGATACTTAGTAGCCCACCTCTGCATGACATTTCACCTTATTTGATAAGAGAAACATAACTAAGAAGCCTGCTAGAACCTACCCTGTAAGGACAAGCACACTAAAGCTCTCATTCAGGTGCAGAGAAGTAAAACTTCTATGAGAAGTTAAAGGTAAGAGGTGATGGTAGCACCAAGCGTATCATGGCAACCTCATGTACTTACCACAAATAGGTAACCAGGATAACCAAACAGGGGAAGAAGGGACAGGGAACAAACCCGCTTTTAACATTCTATTTGTTATATCAGAGTTTGTTCTTTAGTTGTTTTTGCTTGTTTTAAACAATGTCATTGTTGCTTGTGTTTCCTTTCCCATAAATAGGTTTCCATATCCTACCACAGCACGATAGATAACAAGGGAAAACACTTTTCAATTAGGAAAAAAAACACTATAAACTTTTCTAGTAGAATTGAAAAAGTTGCAATACAACATTTTTGAATTAATAAAGGAACATCGGTGAACTTATAAACTAAAGGTATCATTACATTTTTTTTTCCTACATCAGTCAGCATTACATGAATACATGGTCTCTTCGTGTTTCTGTTGGACTGTTTGCATGACTTCAATGGATGCATGAAGAACTTCGATACCATTTTCTACCAATTGTCCCTACCAGTCAACATTTGCCAAATAATGTCTACAAAGTGGAAAAAAAGAATGTAGTCATATTTTAGGTATCTCAAGACGTTGGGATTTCATCAAAGGGTACGACAGGGTCTCTGTTATTACCAGGATGTCTGTAAATGCAGGACAGAATTGTAAGGATGAAAAATCTAATCAGAATCCTGGCTATTTCAAGAGAGGAAACAGCACCAATTTAAGACAAATAATTTAGATTTTATATTGATGCACGCAAATTTACCTCAAAGTCTTGATTGAATGCCACTGCAAAGATTAACACTAATTACCATCTCTGTTTTGTCTGTTCTGCATCTTCACAAGGTCTGTATACAATACACACATAACTAGGGGGAAAAATAAATCATAACTTTCTAACCTAAACTCATGGTCCCACACTCTGTAACTACATGCAAAACATTAAGAAGGATTTCCTGGAGCAAGGTTTAGGTATCAGAATATAGGCAGTGCACACAGTACGACCCTTCTTTGAGTGGCACGTACAAATCTGAGGGAATTAAATTGAAGCTTACTGGAACCAGTGAAATTGCTGAGACAAAGTTACTTATCTGGACAATCAATTTTCTACCCTTTACGGGCCTAGGAACAGCAGGAAGGGTAGAGAAGAGTTATCACATTTACAGATAAAATTCAAACACAAACTACACAGACTAGTTGCATGATAGCCTTGAGTCAAGCCAGATCTTTCCGCTCAACTACCACATGATGCTGATCTGGTTATAACTTTACGTCAATTTGAATGTAAAAGCAAAATAACTATATTCATATACCATTAAACCTAATAACTCCAGCTTCTGCTCCCAAGAGAAAATTCATCTTACTATCTGTTCATCTTGGCTCCACACACAGTCGTACAGGATCAATCTGAACCTAACTACAGGTTTTCACAGCAATGGGGTTCTTGTAAACAAGACACAGAGACTGACAAGACAGTATTACTTTCATACCTCTAGTGACTAGTACTGACATCGGTGTCATTTGTTTACAGAAGACATCTCAGGTTAACAGAGACATGATCAAGAAATATTATTGTTTGATTTTTTTTTTAACCACATCAGGAAAAATAATCTGTATGGTATGCTGGTGCCTGCCTTCCCCTCAAAAATATTTTCTTTATAAGCGGAGGTGGATAAAAGCATTTTTGAAATGTTGGTACTCAATGTAACACTCAGAAACTCAGTTAAGTATCTTAAAATTGAGCCTACCGAACGTACTGCAAAAAGGCAAGTAGAAAGCACCAGAATTTAGAGGATAAGCATTCTGAAAAGTCTCCTATACATAAGTTATTATGAGTTTATTCAGTATGCAATTTGAACATTTTCCTCCCCCCTCAAGCCCAATTACATCATATGCTCATACGTGTTTTGCAATCATTAGCAAAAGCAATTCTTGTCATGCCTGCCTTCAGATTTACAGGCCAACAATTTAACCTGCAGTCATGGGAACCACCCTTCTCACTAAGAAGCCCACAAGAACATATCTAGAAAATGTCAATATACTATATACCTATGCTTCAACGTAATCTATATAGGAGAAATTTCTGAGTAACAATGCACCTATCATTAAAGTGTGTCACAGCCCACAAATTCAGTGTGGAAAACTTCTGTCCTGAACCGTCACACAGCCAACAGCTCAAAAACTTGAGTATCCCTCCCTGCTTCCCTGTCTGCAATCCACTTTTTAAAAATCCATTTTCTAATTGCAGGCATGGGGTGTGTTACATGGAAAAAACAAAACACTAAGAAAAGTTCATTAAAACAATTCCACGTTTTCCTGAATTTCAGCTTTTTATCATTGTTCTGAGCACTCTGACATTTTAATGGAATATGCTAGGTATGATTCAAATATATAACGAGAGTTAACTATAGCATGTGTACACATATATATATACACACATATAAACACATATGCATCTACACACACATACAGAGTAATCTGTAAGAAACACATGCAGCAGATTTATATACACAGATTAAATACAACCTATCAAATTAATTGGAATATTTATTTATTGCTGACTGCTTCCAAGGAGATAACACATCTTTATCCAGACCAAGAAGCAGAATAAATGAATAAATGACTAATCTTGCTCACAAGGAAGTTTCCCCCCCAACAAGCTTCACCATAGTACAGATTTTGCTAAGAGATTAGGAGGGATATCCAACTCCCAGGCATTCCATCACTGAAGCTGCAGTCAGAAGCAGTCATGCTCAGAAACTATGACTTCAAATTCAGACAAATGCTGACTGCTGCTCTCCATGGTAACCTGACAGAAAAGTTAGTCTATTTTAAATTTAGAATGAGACAAAAGAGGGTAAAAGATAGAAAAACCAAACAAAAAAAACCCCAGTAAGACACAGTAGGCACACTCAGATACAGTATAAACAACAGGGTACCATTAATGACCAACTCCTGTATACCACACAGGAGAAATGATTTGTTCTAGAATAATCTGATTTCCCATGCACTTGTAGTCTGTATCAAAACATTCTTGCAAGACCTCGTGCTCTCTCTATCTCATAGCAGTGTCCTCTTCCTTATCTTCCTCATCACAATGTGAGCTAGTCCTGGCCTTACCACAAGCCCCTCAGTTCCCTCCTGTGCCAGCCACACTGACCTACACACTGTCAGCAGTCAGGTCCACCTCAGCTCCTTCTCACATGTTGTCATGTAGCAAAAAACCAAAACATCCAAAAAAGGACCTCTGCGGTTAGTTTGGAGTTATACATATGACAGCTGCCAGCACACAGAACAAGTAATGGCCAATTATGCTGCTTTTCCTTGACTCCCCCAGGACAATGCTCACAGCTGTCCCTTCCCATTCCCTTCAGGATTTTCACTCAGTTTCAACAGTGATAAGTTACTAAGTGTATGAAATTGTATTTTAACGCTAGTCATCATTAAACCAACTTATTAAAGAATCAAGGCTGTTACAGTCAAACTACTAAAGGGTAAGGCTGCTCCGCCCACTTGGCTTTTAATCCAGCTCCCAAAACAGTCAAAGCATATTTATGAATATTATGATAGAACAAATGTAAAACTTTACACTCAAAGACCTTAGTCTTGTTTAGAATGACAAGCCAACTTCATAAACCGATCTTGGTTTTGGGATAGAGAACAAAGAAAACTGCCACCTCCACTGGATTCAAAATTCATGTAACAAAAACTTGGTTCTCCATCACTGAAGTATCAGTTCTACAGTATGCACATCATTACTTGCATTACATCAATTCTAGTCAGCGAAAATAAGGCTGTACTTTACAAACTCAGCATGAGTCCAAAAGCAGTCTGTCAGTCAAAGCTTCTGCCATATAACAAACCAGCTTCCAAGGGTTCTAGGCTCTCCCCCCACCTTCACCATCCCATTCAAGAGCGCTGTTCTTGTATATTCTTATAGAAGTGACAGTACTTATGCCAGTCCATTAAAACATATGTAAGACTTCCCCTTACCTCTTCTCTCTCTTCACTCCTTCTTTTCGTCTCTCAGTGGAAGTTAAACAAAATATGGGACTAGGAAGAGAAAAAGAATGAGTGGTAGAGGGGAAACAAAGGCAAATGCAGTTACAGAAAGAGTAAGAACTAATTTACTGAAATCTACGAAAGCAACTGCAATCAGAGGCATACAGAAAATAGCATGCTTGTAGACTTGTTCTTACATTTACAGAAAACCAATCCCCCAAATTAAAAATTAACTGCCAATCATCCAGTCTGCCTACTTACGTTCACTAAAAACTTGCCATACTTCTTAAAGTAAACCAGGCACAAAAAGGTCCACCCACTTTAGCATTAACAATTATTTGAAGAGGAGAATCAAGAAATTAAAATATACAAGTGCAGTGTATGAAGGAACTTGAGAAGACTACTTTTTGATAACAATATTGCTTATTGCCTTGGGAACCATACAGCAGCTTCAGCCATGCAACAGTCATATGTTGCGCTGTATCACCACAAGATATAAAAATCAAATATTAAGAAAACTAATAAATCAATTTCCCTGTTAAAATATCTCAGTTTTAAGTCATTATTTGCATCAGCTGTCTCCCTGCAAGCACTTTGCTCCATCTAATGTAAACTGGAAAATAACTGTTGATTAAACATGCAGGCTTTTTTTTTTTTTTTTTTTTTAAGTTACATGAGGATTCCTTGAGAAAGAAAACCACTTAAGTCTGTTCCCAGAAGTTATTCTTCATCATTTCCAAGTATAAAGTGTTTCTGCAAGTATGTACAGTCAATTTACCACACGCGTTCCCTGTCGGCAGTGTCTGTAAGGGCAACTAAACGTAACCATACAGATAAGGGCAGGTCAGCCCCTGGGAGGACTGAACTGTAAGGGCCACTATTTCTCACAAGAAAGAAGTCAGGCTTCTGGAGGGAGAGGGAACGTGAGGCTACAAATACATACACACAACAGTTAGTGGCTTAATCTTGGCATTTTGCTGGCTTCACAGCAGCAAGTAAAATAATTCATTTACGTTTCTCTGCTGCACAATAAGATTTGGAGGCCTACTGTAATTGTTAGATATCCACTATAGAATAAGTAAACTGTTAACAGTTTTTCAAAGTCTGACATTTCAGCCAAACTAATCACTATTTTGTTTTCACTGAGGTAGATTACAGAAAGAATAACAAAAAACAGTTCCTCTGCCTTATCGGTGACATTTGACTCACATGAACAGCACAACAGCGCTTCCATTTTTAATTCTGCAAATAGTTTATAGACATTCAACTGCCTGCTGCACTTGTGCCCAGGAACCTCAGCATAGGCCAGGCAAAGTAGCACTCTTCCAAACAAACCTTAATTCTTTCCAGTAGATAAAAAACCCTTTTTACACAATTTTAACCACAAGTCAACCTGGACTGTATTTCTTGGCACAAACCTGGTAATATTTTGATGTTCTTTACTAAGGTTTTGGGAGGGAGATGGCAAGGGAACAGAGAGGGAGGGGGGGGAAGTGGGGAAATGACTACATCATGTTCAAGGACAGCCACAAAAAACACCAAAGTTTAACATCAAAAATGAATAAAACCCAGTTCATTTTCAATTGCAAACACCTTGCAAAAGTATACTGACTGATTTGTGTTCAGCAGTTTAAAGATTCCACATTTGTACCCTCATAGATTTGTTTTCAAATAAGAGCTCAGTTTGTATTTTAATTGCAGCAACAAAGATAAGAAATACATAATCTCGGAATAAACACAGCAAAGAGATTCTGCCCAGCAATGGAAGCACAGAATACAGCTTTCACCTCTGAACACTACTGCCATATAGAGGAAAAAAGAAGATGCAGAGCTTCTTTTAATTGCTTCCAGGGAAGAGAATGTAAGTGACTGTAAAGAAGGAGAGAGCAGAGAACAGATGTCTGAATATCATGTATGTTTTTTTCTTTGTCTTTAAAGAATGATAGTAACATAATTTTTGGTAATGAGTATTAAGATTCTCATCAAGCCTTCCTACTCTGCTAAAAAACAAACAACAAAACCAACCAACCAACTTACTGCTTCGGTGAGACATCTGAAGGACTAACTTATCCTCACAGACAGGAAGATAGCTATTTTAATTTTTAAATCAATTCTGTATAAAATTAGTAGTAATTCCTTCACAGTTCTACAACACCTTCAGAAACCGAATGAGGTGTAATCTCAAACTTTCCCCCCAAAAACTTTAAATAAACTGTTATAATTCTCAAGCCTTCAGTTTCAGTTTAAGTAGTAATACCAAAAACATACTTCATTCAAGAAAGTTTCTTTAAACCAACAGTTAAGAGAGGATTAACTGTCTAGACTTGGAATATCAGCTGTCTTGTGATACTGAAACACAGTTCCATTATAACCATACTAATGAGGAGTTTGCGTCTTTGTCTACTCAAGGCAAAATAAGAGCATCACCTTCTGTGAAAGGAAAAAAAAAAACCAACAAACTATCTATAGACACAGTCCAATTAGAGCAGTTAAGAAATAATGAACACTGAATCAATTTAAATACTCAGAACTCTTCCAGTTAAAAGATCCAAACCTATATCCCATATACGCCTTTAATTCTCATTCTGGGAACAGAGGATGGTCCTTTAACCATTTTCCATATCATCTATTTGTAAAAAAATCAACAGTGCACAAGAGATTATAGGTCCTTCTTTAAAGCTGCAATCTAAACTACAATAACGTCATTAAAATCTACTCATGTAATACCCTCTTTGAACCTGACAGTATTTCTTTCAAAGATAAAGATATGAAAGTGAATGATTACCTAGATTATGGTGGCATAAAACAATACACAGAATGTGGCTAGAGATGAGAATAAACTTCTTAAAAATCTTATCTGAACCTGAAATGTTACATTTCAATCCAATACATCTTTCAAAAACTGTTAACCTAAAACTAGAATCTCTCTTATTTTGGCATTCAATCCTAGGCCTGATTTGCCAAACTGCTCGTCCCTTGCAAGCCTCATATAAGTTTTACAGCACTGCATGTTAATCTAAGCTGTGTATAAACTATCACATGAAAGGAGAGAGAGCACTCCTACAATAAAATATGCAAAACTACAACATTTCACTTGCACAGGATGCAATCTGCATGCTGCTGCCATTATCTTTCATTTGTGCTTTTGAAGCAAACAACTTCAGTGGACACCAATTTACCACAGGTCTTACAAATATTTTACTTTATGAAAAAATTAACAGAGAAAACATTCAAGTCAGATGTTAAAAAATACACTTTGTGCAACAAAACTCTCTTCAAAGGCTTACAGGCAGCCTCAATTACTACAATCTTCTAACAACCTACAGAGCTTAAAATCCTGCCAGTTTCATTAACACATTAAGATTCGCAAAAGGAAGTAAAAATAATCTCAGTATCTGCTAGCAAATATATGAAACCTTGACAAGGTTTCTCTTAAATAAGCTCTTTGTTATGCCTTAAAGGTAACAACCGTTTTGTCTTTGAACTCGATTATAGCAGGTTTTTTTTGTAGGTCACAAGCAGAATTTTGGATCCTGAAAGAGATTAGGTCAACTTTTAAGGGTGAAGTTCTTTTTAGTAAGCAGATGACTGTATGCAACATTCACCATGCACCCTTAAAAAGCTCTAGTTCACAATTAACATTGCAAATAATCCTTAACTTGAAAGAATAAGGAACAAAAAGTGTTTTTCTTTCCTTCCTTCACCCACATTCTACATGTGCTGAAGCAAGTAAGGCATCTCAGTTAAAAAAAAAAAAAAGCCTTATTTCATTCTTAGCAATAAATCTAAACTACTGTTTGCAGAGTGGAAACATGGGAACACAGTACCTGCTCCAGAAACACTGTCCAACAAAATTTGCTTTTGAGAGGAATTCACAAATGACCGTTTGTATGGAAGTCACAAGACCAGCAGCATAGCTGGACTTGCTTAGGATCACTCCGGAACTCTGAATCGGCTTTTATTTTATATCCACATCACTCGACTCAATTTCGTTACATTTTTATATGAAAATGGCAGAATACTTCCATTACACCTTCATTTATATTCATCTATTTAGAGCAATGGCATGATTCAATGGTTATATACATCGATCCTTAGCTAAATCCCACAAGCAGCCTTACTAAAATTAAGATCGTTCTTAAATCAAACCGGAATCGGCCTTCAACTGTACAGCCTCCATCCAGCATGACGCCCATTACTGTACTTCAGCAGAATTATTAACCCAGTTGTGTGCACTGAAACCTAACCAGAGATTTGAGGTAATGGAACTCCAAATAGTAATCTGAATTTTCGTACTAAAAGCAACTTCCCCTAAGTGCAGCTTCAAAAGCCAGTATTTTTTCCTCTTTGAAGCTTCTGAAATGGCAAAAAAGCTTACCCCGAATGCATAAAATTATGACAGTTGAGCAGATTTTTCCTGCAGATAGGAAAAACCCAAAGACAGTTGTAAAACCACTTGTGTGACCTCTGGATTATTTTAACGCATTAAAATTGCAATTGTAACAGAACATCTGCAAATCAGAAATCTCTTTCAAAAAATTCAGGTTGCAAACCTTCTCTTTCCAGAACTTTTGTTAGTTGGCGCTGGGGAAATATTTTTGATGAACAAATCAACACCAACGAAGTTCCAAAATAAAGCTGGAATTTCCTTTCTAATGTCTCCTTAAACAGGTCTGTTTTCAGATCGCAGATCTGTTTTGCAAATGGAGAAACTGAGTCACAAAGACAAAGTGACTCACTGTAACATATACAGGAAAATTGGAAGACCTCAAAATTCCCAAAAAGGCCTTAATGTATAAAAACTGTAATCCACAGCAATTGTGTTCAGGTATTCCAGTTTCTGAATTTCATTTTTCCCCCCAACAGTACTTTCTGTAGACTGTACAGAATGGTTTCTTTTAACGTTAATCTGGAATTGGACATCTGCCCGAGAACATGACTGAGGCCATGAAACAGCGGTGCAGCCCTCCAAGTTGTAGTGTTAAAAAAAGTAATCAAGAGCACACCTCGAAAGAGGAAATAAAAAAGGCAAATGTTTTTTCAAGAGGCTGGCACCTACAACTCTTCAGAACCATATCCGTGTCCTTTTTAATAAGCAAAGAGTAAGATGTAATTTAATATAAATAAATAAATACAATTTGTATAACATGAGGAAGGTATCATTGGGAGCACGCATTGTTGGCCCATTAACACCTCACTTGGTCGTTGAAATCACACAGCTTTTGGCCTCAAAGCACACGGAAAGGCAAGCGTTAACACCACCATAAGTCTTCCCACCTTAACATTCAACTTCAGGTGTATCTTCAACCACGCATCTGTGCCATGATATATATGACTAGTAGCTACATTAAAATCCTTCAGAGACTGAAGACAATTTTGCCATTTCAGTACTTCACTTCTGATTGTTTCAATCCAGAAGCTTCTAAAGCTATACTGGAATACAAACTCACATTTCATCAAACCAAGGGCAATATTAAAGACAAGCACACAAAAACAAAAGTGACAAACGTGCATCTTTTGTGTTGTTGCCGGTTGAACGTATACCTTGTAGTCCTTATAGTTTGTATTAAAGCACACCACACCAACCACCAAATCCTTGTGACTTCCCTTCCCCCCACCCAAACATATTTATAGTGGTGATACTAAAAGGTTCATATTTCATTTTGAAAAAAATTAAGAGGTTAGGAATTGCACTTTCACTCAGTATTTGTATGCGTATTCTCATACACATGTTTTATACAGGAATATACAAATTAAAGAAAAAGCCTAATATTAAGATTGCATGGTCGCAGGAGAAATTCTACGCCTTAATAGAGTAACAGGTTATAATCCTGCACACATTATTTCCCCAAGTATTAAGTTCTTTCAGCTTTCCCAAATCATGAAGGCAGGGGATTACCACCCCAACGTCCAGCAAAGGTATTTCCTGGAAGGTGAACATGACGTTCACAAATGTGATTCCACCTAGAATTTGGCTGACTGAATTAGTTATCTGGATTTCCTTAAGTTGGAAAATATTACTGCTTTTAGGTTGGTGAGAGGATGGACAGATACACGATACCTATTGCAAAGGCAGGAGCTTTTCCAAATTACTACACCGGCAGACGTACCACCTTACAGCAACCCATACACACCCCTCAGAGAAGCACTCCTGCCTCCTTCCACCCCCCGCTTCCCCGACAAGAGTGGTCTCGTTCACTTGCCTTTCACACACATAACCAATAAAATTAATCAGCTGGAACACAGCATTTTTAAATTGAAGTAAAGTCAAGAGATGTTTTGTGCGTTATTTGAAGGGAACAGTCTTTTCATTTTAACAGAGTAAGGCTGTAATACGCCGCAGACAAACGCGCTGCATGGGGTGTGGAGGACCCGAGCTGATTAGATTACCACAACATCAGCCTGAGGCCGCCATTTTTAGAATCTCTAAAGGACAAAAGAGGGAAATTAAAAAATTTACTCCACATTTTTTGAAAAGTAACTTTAAAAGTATGGTCATTGTAATCAATTAATTATGCATTTTAGCTACGACCGTGGATAAATCTCTCTTTTCTCCAAGCAAAGCCCTCAATAACTGCAACGTTTCATTATTATGCCTTCAATATAACGTAAATAAATAGATTAAAACATTCCTGAACCTAGCTGCAGCACTGAGCCCCTGCCCTCAAGCGACACCATGTTAGGGACCTCTGGGCTCCTGGCCACCGCGCGTCCCTAATGGTCGAGTATGGGGGGAATACAGGACCCTTATAATCAGACTATATTACGTTTCTCTACCCTATTAAGGACTGTACAGTGAACCGTTTGTTTCCCCTCCCCTATGTCTGTAGGGATAGGGGCTGCTCCGCCACTATTTATTTCCTTATGACTAAAATCCGCCAGCCTAGGAAGGCGAACGCTGGCTACAGGCACTGAAGCAAGAAAGGGATGCGCCAATATCACTACTCACAACCCCGAGAAAGGGGGTGGGGAGAACGATCCCCTTTTAAATTGGCACAGAAACTCCTGAGGACAGCTTCCCTGCACCAGGTTACCCAGGAGCAGAGATAAGAGCGGGGGGCAGAGGGGAGGCGGGGGTGTGGAAGGCAGGGAGATTAGGCCTACAACGACCATTTTAGTGTCACAAAGCACAAACATACAGGATGGAGGAAGAGGAGAGATCTCCCTGAGCTTCATACAACTCGATACGCAGTCCCAATAACACACAAACCCCTTCTTAAAATCCACCCGCCCGAAGAAGGTCTGTTTTCACGTAACAGCCTCTCCCGGCTCTTTTTCCAGGCATAATGCATAAATCTGGCAGAACTGCCAAAAAAATCTCCTCAGCTCCTCCAGCTACAGTAACCCGCCATATTCACAAGCTATAGCGACAGTCTGCCATTTTTTAGCCAAACCCCACAAAAGGAAAAACGAACGCAAGGCAACTCCAGCAGAACCTAAGCCCATTCCAAGGGCAGGCAGCCCCAGTCAGTGGGGCAGAGAGCCGTCCCTACGGCATTCACCCCCTGCTCCCAGCCCCCTCCCCCAGCACCCAGCAGAACGCGGTGGCAACGAGCACGGACTCACCTGGAATGGTGACAGGCCCACAGCAGCACCCCTCAGCCGGGCCCCCTCCTATCCCAGCCCGCTGCAGCCGCCCTACTGCGGAGAGCCCTACCCTGGGCAGGACCGACCCTCAGCACTCTGCTAAAAGAAAGAAAAGAACGGGGAGATCCCTCCTCCCCCAGCACCAGCTGAGTGCGCAGCGCCCGGCGGGGTCCGGCTGAGAAGCGCCTCTGCCTCGGGACCTGTGTACAAACCCCGCTGCCGCCCCTGCTCCCGTGTCTCCCTCCTTTCAGCCTCCTACGCTCCCTTCTATGTCACTGCCTCTCTCTGGGAAAATGGCGTCCGCACTCCCCTCCCTCCCCCTGCACGGGGCTCACCCGCCCCGCCTGGCAGGGGCAGGGTTACCAAGGCGAAGCCAAACAGCCGCCATTTTGCTTGTGGGCTGGAGCGCGGGCCGTGCCCGCCGAGCGCTCAGTGTCCATTTTACAAAAGCTCTTTGCGCCTTAGAAGCGAGCGGCGGGGGCCTGGGAGCGGCTGGGGGCTGACGGGGGCGCGTGGGGTGGGGGGGAACGGCGAGAGGGGTCCGGCGCGCGGCCCCGAACACCGGCGGGAGGATTGACTCAGAGGCGCGTTCTCTGGGGCACCGAACTCGGCCGCTCCCCCCACCCCAGCATCCTGCTGGCGGCCGGCATTACTCTCAGCTACGTCCGCTCGTCGCTAATCTCAAAGAGAGGGGTAAATTTTCCTCACGGAGCGCACGAAGAACCGCATGGAGGAGGAGCGGGGGGGGAGTGGGAGGTTTGAGCGGGCCCGCGTCAGGGCTGTGCGGGGCTCCGAGCGACTGCCAGGGGCTGAGGTGACAACGCTCTTTTCCTCAGAGCGTTCGGGAACTGCGCTCCTTCCCCTCAGCGCCGATCCCCGTTCTCCTCCAGGGAACGGCGCGGGGGAATGGTTCGGCTTTGTGCGGACCGGGCGGGCCGCTCGGCGCTGCCGCTCCCCCCACCACGTCCCCTCCCCGCTCTGCCCGGCCTCAGCCCCTCCGGCGCAGTGAGGGAGGGGAGGCGGCGGCTGGGGTTTCATTCGACGCCCACCAGGGGCTGAGCGAGCCTCCTTCAGTGCGCAAACGCGGGGCACCGGATAAAAGCGGGGCTGGCAGCCGCAGCCCTGCCTCGATGGAGCCGCCACATGCGGGTGACTGGAGAAGCCACTAGCGGCCGCGCCGTAGCCTAAGCGTCCCCCCGCCCCTCGGGCAGAGCTTGGGGCTCTAACGGGTGCTCTGCGGCAGGAGGGAGCCGAGGTGAAGGGATCCGCTCGGACGCAGCGGAGGCGGCTATGGCGGGGCAGTGAGCCTGAGGGAGGAGGGGGGCGATTAAACGTCTTGTGACATGGCGGAGTCTATGGGTATTTTTTCCTGTCTAACTCTCCTGTGCGTGTGTCTCTTGTTTCTCTCTCTCTTTCTCTCTCTCTCTCCTCAGGGTGCTTGGCCGGGGCTGCTCGCTCGGGTTCTCCCTGTTGTTGCGCGAAATGGCGGCCGGCGGCTCGGTGGGTTTGGTCGTCGGTTTTTTTGTGTAGGTTTTTTTTTTTTTTTTCTCCTTCCCCTCCTCTTCCCCTCCCCCAATCGAGCCTCGGCTGCGGCTCCGCAGCGAACCGCGGCGGTGACTGAGACGGGAGGGGGGGGGGGCGGGCTCTGCGCGCATCCAATCGGCGGCTCCGCCGGGTGGCACGGCGCGCCCCCATTGGCTGACGCTGACATCATCCTGCAGCAGGGGCCGCCGCAGCCGGGCAGGGTCGGCGCTGCCGGGGGAGGTTGGTGCAAAGGGAGAAAACGGGCGCCATGATCCCAGCGCGAGGGAGGACGGCGCGGGCGGGGGATCCCCGGCGAAAAGGAAAGCGGGAAACAGGCCTCGGCTTCTCTTTCTTTAGCGGGGCCGGGAGGAGAGGAGCGGGGGAAGAGAGAGAGAGAGCGAGCGAGAGAGAGAGGAGCGGCCTGCGCCTGCTTTTGTAACTGCGTCAGTCCAAGATGGCGCAGGGTCTCCCTGGAGAGGGAAGGGAGCCGCACGTCCGCCGGAGGTCATGTGACCGCGCTGCATTCCTGTGGGCTTTGGCTGCCGCCCAACGCGGCTGAGGCGGCGGCGGCGGCGCTCGGGAGAGTCCGTGCTTCCCCTCCCCCAGCGCTGCCGTTGCCGCGTCGCTTCCCCTTCCCTTCCCCCCCGTAACCCCGCGCGTGAGGGCGTAGCCGCCGCCGAGGAAGGTTCTCGTTGCTCTCCCTCTTCCCCGCCCCTCTCCCGGGTGTAGCTGCGCTCGGGGGAGGCCCTCCATCCGCCCTCCGCTGCCGTAGCGCCCTCCTCGGCCTCCCCTCCCCGATGTAAGTCAGGCTCCGAGTAACCGACCGGGCTCCGAGCCCCTACACAGGGTTCTGGGCCCTGTGAAGTGACCTCATTACAGTTGTGCGGCGTTGTGGCGGAGCGTGTGGCACTGGGGGGGGGCTGAGGGAAGGGCCGGAGCCTGCTCACATCTCTGCTCTGTGGGAACGGCGCTGCTGGGTGGGAAAGGCAGTGCCAGTGTTCTTTGTGTGCTGGTGGATCCTGACGGAGGAGCAGTGTGGCATGCGTTACTGTTAGGCCGAAGAGGGCCTGCACTGTTAGCACAGGGATTTAGATGCGTGTGCAGGGAAAACGGACCTGTGTCATGCAGGTACTGTGAGTGTCCCTTGTCTTGCTGCAGGAGGGTTGCTGGAGAAGGATCTGGTAGCACGAGTCTGGCCTGGGATTTCTGTAGCCTTAAAATATATTTTCTGGCTCTGTATTTTATCTCAGGATTCGGGGGGGGAGGGGAGGGTGAAAAATGTATGTTTTCCAATTCTAACACGTTTTTCTTCTCAAGGAGTGCGGCACATTGTACTGTTTGGGTGGGGTGCTCATGCGTTCAGAGCAGTTTGGTGCTGGTTCCCATATCTCTTTTTCATATGGTACAACGTAACGTGAGCCTCTGCACCTGACCCAGAAAGCAAACTTAACAGCTAAAATTGCTGAGGCGAATGATGGTGATCTGTTAAATTTAGAAATGTTTGGCAGCGCGTTTCCAGTCTTAATACGTTCACAGGTGTGGTTTGTTTCTTTTCTGTGCAGTGGCAACCTGGTGGGGCATGAAGCTTGAATTTCTGGTGGATGCGTTATGTTAAAACGACTGGAATGGAAGTTATTGAGTATGTGACTAATGTAGAAGAATCCTGTATAATAGACACTACTTAATGTGTTACATAAGTAACGTGAGGTGGAGCCTGGTTGCATAAGAAACAGCTGGGAATGGGGGAGCTGCTGTACGCAGTCCGTATTAGCTGCAATTAGAGCCTGCAGGTTATGTGTGCTGGGGAGGGGAGCAGTGGGCTTGGACATCTGATAGTGCTACATTTTTCCTTTGTACCAGGAAAGAAATAGAGAGAGTAATAAAGGATGACAGTGCAAAGCTTTTTGAAGTTTGGAATCTCATCTGAGCTTAACTTCTGTGATGTATGCTGCTTCCTGAAAGAAACCCCCCTTTTTTTGCATGTCAGATGGTGGCTGTCAGCTGAGCCTTGCAGCAGCCAGTTCTGTGCAGGGTACTGCAAAGAGCAGGATTCTTGATCCTAGAGGTTGTTAACGCTGTTCAGAAAAACGAAGCAGTGGAAGTAGTGTTAGGAGGAGGCCGTTGGTTTGTTGACCCAACATGTAAGTGACTGGATTATTGTTTCTTCCTGTATAGACATACTATAGCACAAGGTAAATAATCCCTTTGTAATAGAATCTTCTAGAGAAGCTTCTAGAGCGCAGCAATTCTTACGAGATAGAACAGATTTTATTTGGGACCTGACATGAATATTTCCTGGCTATGTACTTAGTGGAGAGTGTTAATGTGAACTGAAGATGACGAAAAACACGTTCTACTTCATTAGCACTTGCATTTAGGCTTGCAGTCCATGATTACAGAGTGGGGAGCAGTTGTCTCTCTCACTGTAAGGGAACAAACTGAATACTTACGTTCTTACATAAGTAGCTCATAGAATACTCAGAAATCAAAAGTTTCTATGTGGTAGAGAGCTTCAATTTGTAAAGAAGCCTTTTAGTCAGCACCTATTAATACCAGATTTAGTTTTAGGAATTAAGAGCTGAACTTTCTTAAAAGTTCTGTGTAATGGGTAGCTTGTCGCAGAAGCACTCGAACTGCAGAGTCCTTCTGTTCTTATGACACAACAGAAATGAAGGAATACTCTAATAATAATATTTTTGTTTGTTTCAGGGCAGACCTGTTAGCTGTTTTCAGGGAAGCACTGTCTTCTTTGAGAAGTGATAACTTTCGTGGTGGTGTAGCACAGTCTTGAAATTATGTCTGTGATGTATTCTGAAATTACTTCTGCTGCAGATGAATAACAGCAAATGCACATACTGCTTTGAGACAGAAACCTATGGGAAGGGGATTTGCTTGAAGGCCAGTCTGTAAGCTGTGCCTTTATCTGGAAGGTATGGGAAACAAAGGAAGCTGTAGGAGAGGGAGGTGTTTAAAAAGTAGTTCGTATTTATGGTAGCCAACCAGGGAGAGAAACAGTTTCTACTTAACTGTAATTCTTCCCTTTTACTGAAGGCATTTCAATTGGCTGTGTGTTCTCCAGCATTGAGACCTGTGGTCCTAACTTGCTGCGGTAGCCTGTCTGTGCATGTGTATATGGTTTGTGCTTTTGCTAAGACCTGTTATTTAAACAGTACTGTTTACAGTACTAGTCGTATGAAGACTGACAAGAGTTCAAGGGTACGTAGAGGAGAAGGGAGAGAGGGATACGAAGCGTAATAGATCCGAGTGTGCATTAATGCCATAGCTGAAGCAGTGCTCATACTGAAAGATGATCCTGTACCTCTTCCCAGCTGTTCATTCTTGCTTCTACGCTACTCCCCCCCCCCCTTTTTTTTTTTTTTGGAATGGCACAAGTGTTCATGTGGGAAGTGGCACAGGAGAACAGATTTAGTGTAAGCCTGATTAGAATGGATCATTTTTTAATGTGAAGGTTGGCTGCATGGCTTCACAAACAGTCCTGCTTGAACAGGAATAGGAAGAAGCAGCTGCAGGGAGAAAGAATGGAGATGTGCAAGTTTTACCTGTTTGGTTTTTTTTTTTCCCTTATTAAAGAGGCAATTCTTAAGGAATCGAAGTGGCAAATCCTAACGGCAGTTTTAGAGTCAGAATCACTATAATCCTTGCTTAAGGAGTTGGGCATATTTTTTTTAAAAATGTATGTAAGGTATTACTAGGTTGACCTACAGTTGTAGGAACAGCAGGTGGCAGGGTCATTTCAGATGCATTGATAGGATAACCTACAAAAATGTTCCGGCTAAAGCTGGGAAAGAACAGAATTCCAGTTAAGAGTTCACAGGACTTTTGAACTTAATGAGCTTATTTCATTGGAACAGCATGGAACTTGAGGGAGGCTTTCTTGCTCCTGAAGTGATTGGTAATGTAATAACTGAACCGCTTGGTGAAGAATTAGTTGTACTGGAAGAGTTCTAAGCTAATCTTTAAAAAAAAACTTGTCATCTCAGTGGGTCACAATGGTCTCTTGTCAAATTAGTATGTGTTGCTTGCACGTCCAGTGACTTTCTACTGAGCAGAAACCAATCAGTGTCAACAGATATTTCCACCTGGATTTGGAAGGACTGTTTGAAGAGCAGCAGGACAGGAGCATCCTTTGCGTGCAACTTGAGGGTTTGTGTTAGGATAAGCTTTAGTTGACTCAGAAGGAGTAGTAAGGGTTCTCTTGTGGTCAAGCGTGGAAGCACTGTTTGACAGCTTGTTAATGATGTACAAATATGCAGCATTCCTTTTTCAACAGTAAAGTGCAGCTGCAATGCAGCATTACTTAATGTTTCTAGAAAGGATTAACTTCAGAAGACTGCTGTAGTCCTGGTCAGTGTGGCCTATTCAAAAGTACACAATTAGGATGTCTAACTGCTGTATTCAGAGTGGGAAGCTTTCTGACTGGCTACAATCATGTTTCCTTCTTGCTAACCTCAGTAGGTTGACAACTAATGAAACATTGTGTTGGTGAAGCTTTGTACAATTCTTTGTACAATGATTAGTATATGTACTTCTTCTTGGTTGGTTGTCGTGTTCAGGTCTTTGGTAGCCACTGGGTGCAATGCTAATACACTTGCAATATACCAAACCCTTACGAGTCCAAGGCTAACTTGTGTGGCCAATCTGGGGTGTCACTGTCAAAACTAGTGGGGGGGACACAAGAAGAGGGAAGAGCTGTGTGGAAAATAAGTACTTGACATCTAGTTCTGTCTTGTTCCTGCCTCCCATGTTTCTGCCCTCCCCGATTAGATCACTGTCATGTGGTTCCCTAAATTTAAGTGAAAAATGAACTGGAGATTTATAGTTGTGCTGCTGTTAGTGTAACCTAAGCTGTAGCTTTGGTCCGGTCTTCTACCAGGATAATTCTCTTCTAAGTGCTGAACTGGGGTAGTTGTGCTGCTCCATTTTGGGCTGTAATGTTTGTACTGCTGTCTTATCTGAGACAGGAGGTGTCCCTCCAGGAAAAACAACGGGCCTTCTAATTAAAAGACTTATTGAGAGCATGTTTTTTAATACTGTTACTACCCCTGTACTGATTTCGAAGGCTGCTTTTTGATGAAATGAAACTGTTGCTTTTGTCAAGGTAGTACTGCACACTGAATTTGTCTCCAGAGCTGCGTGCCATCATCTCAGTGCTCATACACTGGAGCAGGCATATCGTAAGCTTATAAAGGCATGCTGGGCAGTTGTGAGATCCTATTTTTAAACTGCTTCTGAGAAACACTTCTGTCTACTGTCTCTGCACAAGCATAGGAAAGAATATACTTCATCTAGGAGCCACGGTGTCTGCGCTCAACTGACAGCAGTTTTTGAACTTGAAGTGTCTCCTCTTTAGAAGAGATAATACATTTGAATCTGTGCTGATTTCTTCTGGGGAGGGGAAATGACCGTAACGAAGAGGTAGTGGCAGTGGGCCTTTGAGTTCTTGACTTCACGTACCTGTAGCAAGAGATGGATTTGTGGTACCTGACAGAGTAACCAAATGTGAAGAGGAAGAAATTGGGTTGTTGAATCACCTGCTTTGCTGTGCTTAAAAATGCAGGAATGTTTTTGGTGGTACCTCTTGTGATGAGTCTGGGACATAGCAGGTTTTCTTAGCCTGCTGCTGACTTGTGAAAACTATTACTGTAATTCTGTAATACTACCATGTCATACCCTTAAATTTCCATTGACTTGAAAATTGCATAAAAATGCAGGTGGGTTTTATATGCAAGTAAAATAGTTTTTCAAGGTTTTTCTTCTCTTTCCCAGATCATCTACTTAAGGCTAAACTTTAAATATAAACACTGAATGTAGGTGTGCAGCATTCTTGCTGTAGCACTGAGGGACTCCTGAAATTGGAGGACTTTTTCAGGGTGTATATATAGTATGTTGTTTGGGGCAAAAATAGGGAATATAAAGGAAGCATTTAGATTGTTTTCTTTCTTTTAAATTTGGTGAGCAGGAATATTTCAGATGAGGCTAAGTACTATGAACAAGAAGAAAAAAACATGCTGCTGTCAGATGGATTATAGAGAGCAAATTCAACCTACTGAATTCTACATGTCTTAGAGCTTTTTCATCAGGTGACTCCTAAAACTACAGTTGGTAGTGTAGACCTAATTAATGGGAGGGAATGGTTGTCACAAGGTATTATTAGGACTGTGTCCTGAAGGCTGTAGTTAAGCCTGCACTATTTCTCAGAGTTGACTGTGCGTATTTCTGTTTCACTATTTTTTCTGGAACAGGCAAGCTGCTCTTCTACCATTTCCCCCCGGCTATTGTGCTGCAAGTACTATTGGTCTTGCAAGCAGCTGTTAGCTACGTTGGTTTATCTTTTAATTCAGTAGCATAACTCCTTGGTAATCCTGTTCAAGTAAATAGGAGTAGTTATCTGCTGTTCTTCTTGGTGTTGGTTATCCAGATTTTGCCTTCTAGGCCAAATGCTAGAACGTACTTGGAGAGCTTTTTGTTAAAGCTGTCATAACCCCATCCTACAGTTAGCAAAGCAAGGTGATCGTTTGGGGAGTATGACACTTTCTCCTGCTTACGTCACTTTACTTAAACATATCTTAATTTTAGTAATGCAGTGATACTGCAACAATGTTCCAGCAGCTCTACCCACTTTAGTAAGTTAGTGAGAATATTCAGGCAGCACTCAGGGCCTGTTCTGTTCACTTTAATGGCTCTGCTACCTAGTCTGATCAGAACTATAGGCCTACATCGCAAACTTTCCACTTGACTAATGCTCACATCCTTACAGTATATTTTGTAAGTAGCACAGCACAAAGTAAGCAGAGATCAAACTGTCTGTAGCTGCTCCTATCTAGATGTGACTTGCTGGAAGGTACTTCTGCTTGTCTTTAAGTGCTGCATAATGCATGGATTTGTCCAATAGGCAGCCTGTGTATTTGACAGGAAGTGTCTTATGCTTCTCCTTTTTGCTTGAATAGCGTTGAACAGCAATTATACACTGATTGTGCTCATTACAAGTAAATTCCACATCCTGTTTAGAATAGGATGTACATATGAACAAGTACAAAACATCTGTTGCATCTTCCTAGAAATAGCATCTTGCAAACTTAGATATTTCAGCTTCACAGCTGTTCAGAAGCTGTTCTGTATTTAAAATTCAAAGCCTTTAAAGGTTGTATGAAATAACAGTTTAAAATAAGTCGCTTTTTCTTTTTTTTTCCCCAGTATGATGTAAAAATACTGTTCTGGAGTTGATGCTTCCTGCCCTTCTGGGTCATCAGTCTGTTCAGTGGTGTTCTCCACTCCATACAGACTATCAGAGTTAAAAAACAAACAAACCTGGACTGGTTGTTGAAAAGTCCAGTAGATTTTTCTGTTTCTGCACCTTTCTAAAACCCTACATTGAGTCTGATTTTTGGATGTGCCCACTTGGCCTTGGAGCAAATAAGAGGTTTTACAACTGTTCAGAAACTCTTTTACTGTAGCTCTTAAGATGGAATCTTGCTCTACTTGTCATACGATAAATAATGAGATGCTTTGTTGAACTCAGTTGTTTTTCCTTTACATTTGTTTAACATGCGAGCATTGAGACTTAGGTTTTTTTGACAGTTCAGTTAAGCAAGAACATGTCTGACTTGTGTTATTTGTTACAAGCTCCCTTGATGTGGAATATTCCCTGTTCAGAGGAGACTCCTGGCCTTCTTGTCTTTTGCAGGAAAGAAAGGATGAAATGCATTCTCTTGCAAGCAGACTTTAAAAATGTCAGGTATCCATTAAATCTGGTTAAACAAACTGTTCTTCAGTGCATGAAAGATGAAAGGGTCAAAAGCCAGCATATCAATACATGTGGATGGCCGTGCTTACAAATATTTACAGACTACCGAAGGGAGGATGGTGAGTGAAGGCTTCTACAGGTTAAGGCATCTGTTTAGAGGAAAGAGTAAAAGTAGAGATGGGTTGAAGCAAAGAGTGTATTCCCAGTGCTAACTGGAGGTGTTTTTAAAAAACAAACAACAAAAAAGAGCACCTGAGTGAAATTTGTCTGTATTGGGCAGAAAATGAGCAGGCCTAACCTGTACTTCTTGAACAGCATACAACTTTTAAGTACCTTCAGGCTATGTCTAGAGTCAATTGTAGAATTGATTAGAACAGAGGTATTGTATGCAAGTGCAGAGTTTTAAATGACTGAAAGTTTGGAGGAGAATCTTCTCTGTATGGAAAACATCCCTATTTCAAACACTTGTGCTGCATTGTGCATCACATGATTGCTGGTTGTTGTGTAATAGGAAAGCATGGGTAGTTTTTTTGTTTTTTTGTTTCTTCCATTCATCTTAGGGAGCTTGTGAAGGGAAACATAGAGTGGGGTTGTTTTTAGCTATAATTTCCTTTCTTCTGGGAGCTCATATCTGAACTGTCATGGATTTCTAGCACTTAATCTGCCAGGTGGAATACCTTGGTTTCCTGCCTATATAGGCAATTTAAGTATGCTCTGGGGGTAGTGGGCAACTTGAAGCCCTCTTTCCATGAGGTGAGGAGAATGTTTATTGATGGTTTCCTTCCCTAGTTTTCTGCGTGGGTGCAGCTAGGTGTGCTTCGCTGTGCCATGGGGTTAGCACATAAGATCTACTTAAGCTCAAGTTTAAGGGCTCTTAATTTCAAAACTTAAGATAGTTTTGTTGGCATTTGAATGATAGTGTGAGTTATTTCTAAACATCAAAGGAAAGTAACCATGCTGGAGACTTAAGTTCGTCAAAGAGCTGCAATTTTACATCCAAATTCCCACTTGTCAGCCAGACTAATGCAAAATCAGCTTGCATATTTCCTGTGCAGTGAATGGATAGTGTGAAGTACATAAGCCTGGAAACCAGCTGAATGGAAAGGAGGAAGATTGGCCAAGAGTAAACAAAAAGAGGTGTTGAGTTGTATCTGTGTTTTACTTTGAGTGCTGTTTTGAAGCTAGATGTTCATACCAAACTCAACTTTGTCCAGCTTTTTGCAATGGCAGATGTTCTAACCAGATCAGTGGCCTTGTTACATGGAGATGGGATGATGAAGCCTCTAAGTAAGCCCTGAAATATTGTGCATGTTCTGCATCACCTAAAATTGTCTGTAGGATATAAGCAGTCACTTTTTCTTTACTAGTCACAGTTTGTAGGAATTTAGCTTATGCTTATGGGTAGAAGTCATGGAAAATGTGTTCAGCGGCAGCAAACTGTATGTGTTCTTTTCAGTCTTTTTCACTCACACTGTTTGCATTTACTTTGAGTTTTCTCTAGGATGTGGTACCCAGCATAAATACAAAGGTGTTTGTTTTCTTTCTCTTCCCATGTGGAATAGAAACTGTTAAAACTGCTGATTTTTTTCCCTTCAGTGCAAGAGGTGCCTGAAAGGTGAAAGTCAGTGCTTGATTCCACAAGTCCGAGTCCTGTCATCTGTACTTGCTGCTTAACTGACTTCTCAGATACGAACAGAAAAAAAGAGCTGTAGTTTAAAAATATAACAACAAGCTCATTTCTGCCCTCTGAAAGTAAACTTTCCTGGGACAACCTCCTGATCTGTTTGGAAAATGAGAAAAAGATTCTGGGCAAAAAGCAAGGCTTCTGTGATTGTTTGCCCGGAGTGTAAATATTTCATGCTTCTCTGAATGCTTGTGTGGCCTAAATCTTGCAGCACTGCCATCTCAGCTATTCTTAGGTTTGGGGACCAGGAGAAGTGCTCGTTTCCTGTCTTCCCCTCCCCCAGAATCTCAGTTACCTTGAACAAGGAGGAAAAACGCAACCCGCAGCTGCTTTATCAGTTCCAGCTGAAGAATGATGCCAGTCTGTCCTCACCTGTTGTGGAAGGAGTAGGACAGCATAGCAGTTACACTGCAGCACTCTACCTATTTTCTTTTCCAGGAATGCAAAGGCATTGCACTTCTCAACTAATATTAGAATGCAGCTTATCTGAGAGTTATACGTGGCTTCTCCAAAGTGTGGTTATTACAACTCATAACTAGATCTACTTCTCTGATTGCCGTCTTTGGAACTTTGATGCTGTGCACAGGCCTGAGCAACGTGAGAAATCAGTGAAACAGAGTGTCATAGTACCCCTTAGTGTAGTGTGAATGTATGTAGGTAACAGCCATTAGTGTCTGTCAGCTGCTGCTTCTCATCCATAGTTACAAATTACTTGTACACGTAGGAGCGATTTATAGGTACAGGTAGCAGCGCCTGTTTAGTCTCTGCAATGTCAAACTGCTTCCCTACTTAAAAAAACAGCACACAAACAAAAAAGCCTCCACCAACAACCATACAAATCTTAATTGCCAGCTTGAGCCATAGCAGTATGAGGAAGTCCATGGTAGCCCCTCTGGTTTTCTCCTAAGGGAGAAATTTAAAACAAAAGAAAACATATCCTCTGTCTGTAGTTGCTGTTTTGAAAAGTAAAATAGCATAACGACAGTTCTCTTGCTGCATACGTTTATTGGCAGTGGTACATGGGTGTTAAAAGTGGGGAGAGAAGAGTCTGGGGTATTGTGTTGATCTCGCATTTGCAGTCAAAGTGTATGTACCCTTGATATAAATAATCTCTCTTCCTGACAAATCGATCTGCAGCAATCCACCTAAGGTGTGAAGCTTCTTGGTGCTGCAGAATGTGTGCAGAAGTGGCCTGGAATCACTTGGGCAAGAGGCAGATAGATAGTAGCTTTGGCATGGAGAAGAGTCCCCGTGTGTGGAGCATAGCTGGAAGCAGGAGGCTTGTCCTAGCATGCTCCTCCTGCAGCTTCTGACTGTCACTAGTGGATATAAGGGATCTTTCATTTCAGTGTTAGGTGTATTTTGCACGGTGTACTTTCCTCTTACGTAGCAGTGGTGGTCATGCTCTATTTGCGGGTGTTGGTTTGCAGTTTCATTTGGGGTTTTGTTTCACTTAAAGTTTGGTTGTGAAAACTGGATAGATCTCAGCTGCTGGCTGTAATTCTTTCTGCTGAAGTAAAAACGTAATAATGCTAGCATTAGCTGCTTTAGCTATGAGAAGAGGATACAGACTGAGAAAATGTTGAACTTCAGGAGAAAAATGTCTGCTTCCAGAAAGACTTACAGCCTGTTGCATCACTGCTTAGGCACAGACAGTAAAGCCTTAATCCTCCGGTGTCTGATTCATGCTAATTCAGTGTTAAAGAGGCACAGCGCTGTGGTCACTTGGCTACTGAGATTCTTGAGCCGTTCTGCTTTGCTCAGATAAATTCCTAAATTGTGCATGAAAACCAAGAAGTTTGTTGCTAATTGAATGCTTTCTACAGGCTTGTGATTTTAGTTTGCAGTTTGTGCAAAGTAGTTTTAATGTCTTTATGGTAATGTTATAAGAAGTTAGTAATAAGGTAGCAACTGTGTGAACACCTATGAAGTGTGATGCGAGTATTGACTACCACTATTGAAAAGATATAAAGGAAACATTGAACAGTGCATGTGCTACAGCAGTAAATAAATCACCTGAAGGACAGTAACTTAAGTCAACATATGTTCCTTTTAAGCTGTAGGATCTGCTACTGCATGCGAGTCTGTGGGTACTGAAAGGTCTGTATGTAAGTGGAACTGGTAACACTACCCATGTTCTCAGCTTTTTAGCTTCCCAGAAATCTTAATGATGAAGTTACAGGTGCTGCGTTTTGTTCTCAAAGGCAGTAGAATCCGAGCAGGGGAAATCATGCTCCATTCTTGTTTACATGCTGTAGAATAAAGGCTCTTGCTTGTGAGAGCTTACCGAATGTTTTCCAGGCTGTGATCCTTTCATGGGAAAGGAGTGTATCTAAGTAGTGGGTGGGGTTTAAGAAGCTTTTGTTTCAAAATGAGCCTTTCACAATTCTTGATGCTGGTCAGATTATACATACCTCAGCTGTATGAAATAGATGCAACTTAGCCATGTGTAACAAAGCCTTTTCACACGTATCTCTTGCAGGCTGGGAATAGCATTAACTAGATCTAGAAGAGACTTGAGTGAATTCTTCATATAATGCGCGCTCAAGGCTACTCTAAGCTGAATGTATGAGTGTGTGCTGCTGCTGTTAATCGCCTCTAATTGCAGTAATGTTTAGGCAAGAAAAGAAGCCACTTGGTTCAAAGGAGCTTTTTGATGGAAGGTCAACAATAATAAGCAGGAAACTAAGTGGTGGGTTCACATATACGCATAACAAATAAGGGTGAAGGACTGCATTAATAAGGGAAGGAATTGGTGAGTTGATGATTTTGAACAGAGCTAATCTGGAAGTAGAGGGGTTGTTTGTGAAGAACTACCTTCAGCAACTGTGAGTGAAAAGTGAGTCCTGTGTGGGGACCTGCTGAAATGAAATGGTTGTCATCTAATGGCATCAAGAAGTCAGTGCAGAACTCTGGGCCTGGAACCACAGAATTGGCAAAAGATCACTAAGGTGCTTGATGGGATTGTTTGCTTGGCCTTGAGACTGGAGGCGTCATGGAGTGATGCTAGATGGAGGAAAGAAGTCTGTGTCGGTACAACAAAGTGTGGAGCGATAGCAGTAGGACCGAGCTGATGGTGACTGCAGGCTTGGCTTGGTGCTGGGATGCTGCCAGCTCTCTTAATGAGCTCCAACTGGGAAGTGGGGTGTCAGGACATGTTGTGGATGTGGGAGGCAATACTGGTTTATGGTGTTACCTAAGCTGCTCTTCTCTGCTCCTGTAGATTACTGTTCTGACATCAAAGCTCGGTGCTCCATCGCTGCAGTTGTGTTGATGGATGCTGAGCGCGCGCTCTGAGCAGGAGACCGCTCTGCTCAGTCAGTAGAGCACTCTTTCCCACACCTCAGTTTTTGAGACAGGGCCCAGTGCAGACCCGACTACGATCCTTCAAAATAGAAGGGAGCTGTTGTATGTTGTAGAACATAAACCTTCCAAGCCCATGTTGCTACAGAAACAGTTATTTTATTCACTTCTATTCCAACAGTGTAAGTGGGTTTTCACACGTCACATCAGTGCCTCACATCAAGGGCTTAAGTAACGAGAAACTAATCACAAGTTATTAATGAAAAAGGCTTCAGGAATTTCATCCTTTTGAAAATCTAAGGCACAGATAGGGGGCAAAATCTCAAAGGCATATTGTTAAACATTTACCGCAAGATGCTATTAGCTGTAGACTCATTAGCTTGTCACAATTTAACAAAACTATTTCTACAGCAAATATGAAGCAGGCTTTGTCCTTTGTTTACAACTTGACAAGGAAAAAATTAGGCAACAGCATGTGGCCTATAATTACAGACTTTGTTAAACAAGAGGTCTGGTTGTTCAGGCAGCCTGTTCTGATGCTTCTCAACTTCTTACTGTTTCATTTTGTAGAGTTACAATAGAGATGAGCTGAACTTGATTTTCTGCAAATGTTTCTTCTGAGCATCAAACATTTCTCACTTTCATTTCATGGGTCGAAACAATGCAATTAAAACAATGGGCTTAATGACAGAGCAAGTCTTGCTTCATCCCCCACTCCTTTCCGTGGTAGCTCCAGTACTTCACAAGTTACTCCTAATGCTGGCAGAGAAGCTGATGTTTACAGCTCAGTCTGACGCTTTTTGAATACAGTCTTCGGTCTTCTCTAGCAAATTAGAACCAGATGGGAACGGTAGGGAGCAGAATGGAATTCAATTCTGTTTTGTGGCTTGTGATGTTAACAAAACTCTTAGGTTTTTTGAATTGTTATTTTGGCAAGAAAATGGCTGGTAATCCTTCTGGTCCAGTCACTGTAATGTGCAGTTTCCTTCCAGTGCATTGGGCTGTATGCACTCACTGCGATGTGTTGCTTTGCTTCCACCAAAGTGGTGGACTGCGGTATGAGCATATTAGAGATTCTTTTTTTTCCAAGTAAAAGGATCAAAAAACAGTACATCCTGACAGGAAAGTGTTTTCTCTGCTCATCTGGCACTGCTAATTCTGAAGCAAAATGCCTTTTCCAGCTCTTTTGTCCTTTTCTCCCTACGCTGCCCTAACTGAAAGTACCTGAAGTAGTAGAGGAATACATAGTGGCGTTTGATGAGGGAGATGGACTAGGTCACGCCAAACTGAAATGGTCACGGGCTCTTCAGCACAAACAGGAAAAGGACTTTTTCATGTAGCTACTGCTGTGCTGCTTATGCTGGTTGGTGCACTCTCAGGAAGAGATGCAATCTGGTGAATCACAGAAATGACACTTCCTGTTGGGCTGTGGGGATTTTCTTACAGCTTTCCTGTGTAGCCACCGGAGCTGGTTTTGTGTAGCCTGTGTGCCCAGACAAGGGCTGCTCAGAGACAGAAGCCAAACAGTTATACATAGAGTGTAATAGTTTCTGACTCAAAGTGTGTGATAATTGCAAAAATATTGTAGGGTGTGGTAGGAAGTGCTGTGTCTAATATTGCTGAATAGCTGTCACTTCGTAATTTGCCTAAAAGAACACAGTATGCTAACTCTAATTAACGTACAGAGGTGGGGGAAAGCTTTGCTTTTCCCTCATCATATGGAACCTGTTAATGTGCAAGAAGTTGTTCCAATACGCTGGAGTTGTATTGATTTTTCTTCCAGTTGTTCAATCTTAAACTCCATTATTTCTGATTTCCTACAGAAAGAGAGTCTGCATGCAGGAGAGAAAGTTATAGCTTCAGAAAGGTTACTTGGGGCAGTGAGTATTGGAAGCAGTGGTAAAACCTCAAATTACTATCAGATTTCACTCGGAATTGAAAATATGTAATGAAAAAGCATAGTTTAAAATAGTCTGTATCAATTGACTATTGTGAAATACATAGCTGGTTTTAAACAGTTATTCTTAGAAATATTCCTAACAGTTTCTTACAATACTGTATTCCAGTGTCAAAAACAAGACTGATGCTGTTACCCAGCACACACTCGAGGAGAATTTATGTATATCCTGCTGCTTTGGTGATTTTCTTAATAAACTGAGTGTCACAACTTCAAGAGGTGGACAGACAGGAGAGAGGGTGGTCATGCTTTCAGGCAGATAACTTCAATGCATGAGATCTTCAAGAAGAACAAACATAACTGACACTATTTTTCATAGTAATCCACTCAATTAAATCTTGCACTTCTGTAAAGCAGTGGCATGCTCTGCAGTGCTTAGAAATATCAGCCTGCTGCTTTCTGGGAAGCATATTCCCCCGGGGCTTAAGTTCAGGGCTGAGTCTAAAGACTCTTAATGCCTTTATTGTGCTGTCTCTATGATACAACGCAGGCGTTTGTGATGGAAATATTTCTGTGGTCAAGTGGAAGTTCTTTTTTTTTTTTTTGGGTGGTCTGTTAGATAAATGGGAATGCTTTTGATACGAATACAGAAGCTTTCTGAATGTGGAATAATGAAATGATGCATTACTCCTGCATGCAATTTTGTTACTTCTTACCTGGTGTTGTCTTTTTACCCCAGTGCAAGGTGTGAGCTCTGGAAGAAGAATCCTTCCTCTCCCATGTTTTAACCTTTGCTGTACTTGCTCCAGTCCTTATACAGCAAACTGTTTATTGTGGTGGACTGTGTTCTGGTGCACCTTCGAGGAAGTGAAAGAGTTAATGCAGGATTTGGATTAGAGGACCGCCTAGATTTCTCAGTGTAGTATCTTACATTCAGCTTCCAAAAGAGACTGTTTCATAGGATAATCTGTGTTTCCCAGTGTTTTGAACCTAAGTGTTGCCACTGCCCTTTGAGTTGTCATTTCTGGGCTCAGGTGATCCTAAAACATGAGCTAGTATGTAAAGCTCTGCTTGAAATGCAGTCCTCACACCATTTTCAGTAAGCAGAACTAATGCTTCCATTCCTAAATGAAGTTCTTGTTTGGATAAAAAGGGCTATATGTTTTAATTAGATACAACTAAGGTCCATGTACCTCGTTTCAGATACTGAGATTTTTTTCACATATTTTTAAATGAAAATATTCCTTACTGCTGAATGACAGCCATGTAAACTGCTGCTAGACTGTGTGAGTATTTGTTCAAGGAAAAGCATGTTTTCAGAGTGTGGTTTTCGGACTTCCAGACTGATTACACAAGCTCAAGAAGGCCCACCCCACATCCTGTGTAGAAAGCCAGTTCACAGAAATGCCCATTGTTCATCAGGATTATAAGTCACTGTACTTTCTGCCCGGTCCCTTTTTCAAAGCACTATATAGAAAATCTTAATGTAAATGAACTCCAGCAGCTTAACAAGTGCTTGGTCCTGCCAGGTACTGAGCACTCTGCTCATACTGAAATGGAGGGAGGGGGGAATAAACACACTGGCCTCTCTGGCTAGAAAACAAAGGTGTTGTGTTGATTAAAAACAGCTGAGGATGTTCTATTCTGTGAATCAATTGATAATTTACGTACTTTGAGCCTGAAAGTTGCAGCAGCCATGCCGGTATTTACTTTCTTGGGGAGAAGAGAGGAGTTACAAGGAATGCAGTTTGCTGCAAGCCTGGTAAATTTGTCTTGGCAGTGCTTCCTCCCTGCTCACTTGCTAATGTAAAAGGAGGATGGGGTGTCTGGGTCTCATATCCCACAGTGCTGAGATCTGTGCTGTTCTACCTACGAGTTAACTGGGCCTACCCATGAAGAAGGAAGCTATTGAGTACTCACAGTACTCACTCAGCCTTTTTTTTTTTCCCTGCTTCCCCTAAGCTATCATCTTGGAGAATATATTTTTAAAAGGTGAGGTGCAGTTTGTCATGTAACATTTTCTAACAGGAAAAAGTGTTTCAAGATGAATTTTAAATCTTATTCAGTGTGTGTGTGTGTGTGTGTGTGTGTGTGTGTGTATACATACATATATATACACACTGAATAAAAACACCAAGCACTGATGTTGCTTGGTAGAGTTCAGTATGTGTTTAAGACCAAAATATCAGTTACAATGCTGTTGAGCACAGGCCTGCCAGGGGAATATTCAAGACTGTATTTTGCTTTACAGCGGTCCTCTGAAAGGAATCACCTCTCTCCAGTTGCTGCCAGTCTCCTGACTGTTCAGCATTCCCCAAACATGTGGCCCATAAAATGGGATTATAAGGGAAGGCATTCAAGTAAGCAGAAGTTCCCTCAGGACAAGATTTGCTTTCTCATGTGGAGCTGCTGCATGCTGCAGCCTGGCTGCTGCTGGCCCCATCCCTGGCCAGGGCCTGGCACTGCTCCTCCAAGTGAGCCAGCTCTGACGCTGGCAGGGTGTACAGCCTGCCCCTGTCCTGGGGTATACAGTGTTCTCCTGAATAGCTGGCACAGCAGACCCCCTTCGCTGTACTTTTGGAAGGGCTCACCTGATTACGAGTAAGGGGAACTCACCATTTCTGTGTCTTTTCTGTGTCTGCACGTAGTAGGAAATGACTGGTCCCGTGGCATGGAGCTAGCTGCCAAAAATCTGCAGTGGGCTATATCCAGCAGTGACTGTACAGTACTGCTGAAGTGGCCCAGTGTGTTCATGCAGTATGTTCCTGGATAAGTGGCTGGGTTTTTTTTACATGTGTTTCTTCGAACAGCAGTTATATTGGTGGGTAATAAGGTGATTATCTCAGTGATTGTGTGGTCCTGTCCAGCCTGTTTGTTGAAAGTGCTCATCCTCAACTTCAGTCTGTAGTTTGATCGCTCTCGGGTTCTCTGTTGAGTCAAAACATTACATCAGCCTCAGTGAGGAGCATTCCCAGTCCTGCTCCCTCATGGTCTGCAGCTGGTGCTGGCCCTGCCAATTCACTCTGTGGTTGCTGCTTAGCAGGATTATGCAGCATGAGATATATCAAGGTACAGAACCTTCAGACTTTGTTCCTTTCAGCGTATTTTCTTTCACATTTAAAAATAAAACCATGAATCTCAAGTGTCTTTTGTCCTTCTTTCTGGCCAGGGGATGTTAGTTGTCACCCCGGCAATGGTTCTGGTGGTAGAAGTCACCTTGTGCTGATAGCGAGACTTCAGAATCTGATGGCCTTGTGTCAGCTTCTAGAGGTACCACTTTGTACGACAGTGTGGAGACTTCAGTCCTCAGAGGCTACAGCCAGAAATGCTCCTTAAGACAATAGGAGTTCATCAGTTCACATACGTGTGCTCCAGGCTGGCTGGGGTCACGTTGCTGATGACCGTTAGTGGGGAGTGTTGATTTCATGGTCTGCGTAGGACAGAATGCAGACTCGTGCCTCGGAGACTCAGCGTGGTTATGTGTTTTTTCCATTACCTTTCTTCAGGGGTGACTCTGAAGAGAAACTGTTACACTCATTGCAGTTGGCCTTAGTGTGAAGCTTTGAACAAATTCAGCAGTAAGAATTCTGTTTTCTGAAGAAACCGAAGCCTGCAACTCTGCTTTCTCATTCTGTACTGAGCGGCCCTGTGAGCAGAGAAACCAGCCCAGTTCCTGCCCTGCTCAGAAGTGGTGATTTCATGCACCTGCGTACACCCTACATTAGTCTAAGCAAAGAATTATTTGAAGTTAAAAATAGCTGTTCCATTTTGCTTGTTGGTAGAATGGGTTAACTTCTTTCCAAAACATTCAGAATGCGTAATGCATTTATGAAATCAAAAGTGGTACATTCAGGGCCTATAACTCACACCACAGACGACTGTGGGGTTGCCAGGAGTGACCGCACTCAGGAGTAATGTCGGTGTCACAGGTGGGCAAAGCTCACGTATCTGGAGGGTCCCGTTTGCTACGCTGGTGGGTATGGGGTGCGTGAGAGAGCAGGCTGCCTTGGGTTATGCTAGTCTACAGATGGGACTACTGATTATTCTAGACCTTGAATTCTCTTCCAGGTTGGAACTTTTTTGGAAGGCCTGTGGCTTCTGGGTGTTCTGTACTGAAGTCTATTTAAAGCTGAGAGCTGCTTGTTTCTCATTGTATCTTCTATATAAACCAGTCACATATTCATTATATTTCAAATGTACGAGTGTTAAAAAACAGGATTGTTAGATCAGATTTTCCAAAGTTTGAGGAGATTAATTATATTTTTAATACATCCAGGTTTATAGGATCTGCTGAATTATGAGGGAGAGTAATGACACAATTACTGTATTTTCCAAACATGAGGTAGAACATATAGATCCAACATCAGGGAACTGAAAACGTCTTGTGAATAATAACAGCAACACCTGCTTGTATTTCACTTCATAATTTCTGTGTGGGGTCGTTCACGTTGTAGAAAATGAGGTTTTATGAACAAGCTTTTGAGGGCAATGGTACGTTGCTAAGGCTGCAGTGTTTTATGTTATGCTGAGTGGATTCTGTCTTGTAAATCAAAGGAGACACATATCCATGACCTCAGCTCCAAGTTCTGCAGTTAGCATTGATTTAAATTAACATGGTTTCTATGGGAAAGAGCTTTTTAGAAATCTTGGAAAATTGGAGGTGTATTCAGTGGAGGGCACGTGGCAGTGGAGCCCCGACTCTGGCTGCTGAGAGCTGCCCATTTGGCTTCAGCAGGTTGTGCACTATTAAACCTAACTGAAACCTGCAGATGGGGCATGCTGCTGAGTTAAGTGGAATCAACATAATTGCTTGGTAATAACGAGTTGTAAGCCAAGCAGATATCCTTACGGGAGTCTTTACCAATTCATTTCAACCTGTTCAGTAATGTAGTGCATCATTTAATGATTCAGCAAAGTCGATTGTGTTTCCCTGGTTAATGCAAGCTTCCTTTCCTCCCCAGTTCACCTAGATTGTGGCACTGGCAGTCAGGTGAGAGCGCTCAACTGAGCATGCTGATTAAGCAGAAAACTGATCACTTTCCTTATAGCAGCCAGTTGATGCTTTTTAGCTCTGAATTGGCTTCTCGTGGGGGTCACGTGAGTGCCAGGGCTAGTGCAAGTGAAGCAGGATGGGGAACCTGCTGCTTTGTCAGCAGTCAGTGGTCAGATTTTGTTTCACAGTTTTATTGCTAAGTTTTACACAGCTCTCTGGAAAGCTGAGGACGTTGAAGGCGTTGCCTCCCAGCAGCTGAGTGCTGTGCTCTTGTAGGTACTGCTGCTCAGTTTCTCAGCTGCTCGGCCCAAAGGAGGGAACAGGCAGGGAACACAAATGTGACTGATTTCTTGCTTCAGGGATCTGCCTAGAAATTTCTAGGGTTGATGTGGAGAAGTCTTACCAATCAAGTGTGGTGCAGATGATCCTATTTGTATGTTTTCATTCAGATGAGATGACACTGGTGCCACTTGTGTCTAGGCAAGTCTTGGTACAGGTTTGGACAGGTTTGTTTAGGCACACAAGCCATCCTGAAGGAGATTGGAGGCATTCAGTGCATTGCTCTGTAAAACAGAGTAGTAGTTAAAAATAAATAAATAAATAAAATGCAAAAAGTGCTGGTTAATATCAGTGGCAATGAACTAGTGTAACTCAGCATGCAAATCCCAGCCAGTTTTATCTGGGTCATTAGGCTGGTGTCAAAGTACTGAAATCAGTTTTTAGACTGAGTAAGACATTAGGAGGTCACCATCACCTTGGAAAAAACCTTCATTTTCCATGTGAAGTTGAAAGGCCCTGAGCACCCTCTCTGAGGACTGGATTTTACTGTTACAAGTGACACTAGAGATTACTAAAACTGGAAGAAGTCAGATGAACCAAACACTATTTCATTTTCTGTTTAGTGCAGTCGTTAGTGTTCTTGGCAGTGTTTCCTATGTATTCAGTTTCAGTGGGTTTTTATGCTTGGTTGTGCTTCCTGTCTTATATATTAGCATAATGATGTCATTCTTGTATACCGCTGTGGGGGAGCATGGTTGTATGTTCTTCCTCAACCTCTGCAGGAAAGGCCTGGCCCTCATGTGAGATGACTTTGGTTCTACTTGGATGTTTGAAATCCACGTGGGAGGGTCCCCTGTTTTGTGAGCCTCTGTATGGAAATGTGGAGCAGAGCAGGAGGAGCGGGCAACAGGATTTCATGCTTTCTTCTGTAGGAGAGACTTGTAGGATCGTCCATCTTCAACTCCTGTCAGTGAGCAGCTGGAACCTTTGTGACCCCGTGTTGAGCTGTGGAAAGGCAGGAATGGGCAGGGAAGCCACCTACCTCTGGAGCAAACAAAGCAATGCAACCTCAGAGCAGGAGCGTCAGCCACATCCTTGCTCCTTTGGCTGGGCACTGAGTGTGAGAGGAACCTACTGAGAAGGCCCCATCTGCATGGTGTTCTTTGGTGACCAGGAGAGCAGCAGGCACTGAGCAGAATGTGTGATTTGTTCTTCTGGCATGTCCTAAGGAGGCAGCAAGTGTGGGAGTGGTTTTTCCATGGGGATATCTCTGGGAGCAGGCAGGTCCCAGCACATCTGGGCAGGTAGGCTTGGGCCTGCTGCTCTTGCTGTGGCCTGAAGCGCACAGCATGCGCCAGCCTGGGCTGTACAACAGGAGCAGTCATTATGCAGAAAGCTTGAAATGATAGAAATCTGCATATTAAGATGACTTTGGAAACACTTCTGGAAGACTTTGTCCCTTTAAATCTCGTTGGAAGGGTCTCTTCCAGTGTGAGTCATTTGCAGCTGTAGAGGACCCCGGGCAGAGCCTTCCTCTTCTCTACTGAATAGGGTTGTCAGAGCTCCCAGGGTCAGCGTGGGGAGAAAAATACCCTGATTCATTTCCCAACCAGATATGCATAGGAGAACTCCCATAGGGCTGCTGCTGCGGGGGTTGTGGCTTTGGTTTTCCAGTCGCTCTGCTCTACATAAGCGACATGCAGCTCCAAGGTCCCACCCAGAGGACTGAAACACCCCAGAGCCCGTCCCCAGGCAGCACACAATGGTGTTGATATGACTCTTGCTACAGAGGAAGTGGCTTCTGTTATAACCAGAGAGCAATCTGCCAAAGTCCACAGTCTGGGCAGTTGCCAAGCTGAGTTTGACAAAAATATTTAACTTTGACTTTCATCTTAGCTTTTTCTCAAGATAATTCTCCTACTTCCTACCATTGAAATCTCACCTATGCTAGGATTTTTATTTTTACGTAAACTAATCTATGCTTTTACTCAGAGAAAGTAATATACAACAGATTAAAATCTTTAACAGATCATGAAAATAGTCTAAAATGTTGTCAGTACAATAACAAAACTGGTGTTAGGCTCTATGCAGCTCAGGGCGTTGCTCAGGGTTTTTTTGTGCCCTCTCCTGTTCCTGCTCAGAGCAGTCTGTTCTTGATCTGAATTAGACACTGGAAATACTACAGAGGTACTGTAGCAGAGAAGACAGGGTGTGAAAACCTTGGGATATTTGAGGCCTCAGGCGCCCCCTTGTGCCCTTTCTTTTTTGTGTTGCAGTGCCAGCAAATGCAAGGGACACAGGCTGCACAAAACAGCTGAGCCTCAGCTGCATCATTGCGTGGGGCCTGCGGGGTGCTCTGGCACTTGCATCGTGCTCAGTGATAGTTTGGATGTGTAGGAGTTGCTTGTTGATAAGTAACACAAAGTTCACCCCAACTATACAATGTGCTTATTGAGAAGTTTTGAACGTACAAAAGCTATTATTCTCTTCTAAAAGACAAGAGTAAGGTTTTGGATTCATTTAAAGATGGTAAGATTTGTGGGTTATAAATTTTGTCTGGTGGGCCTGATTTTAAGTTGGGTTTTGAACCTCCCTGATTCTTAAGAATACTATGCAAGCTTAGATTTCTTCCTGTCTACTCCATACTGTTTTCAGTCATCCATCTCAGGACACGGAGAAGATGGAGTTCTTGAACACCTTTGTTGCTACAGTCTTCTACACCTTAGGCTGCCCCTTGAAAATCTCAGGCCCTGGAGATAGGAAGGAGAGTGGGGAAAAGAATACTTCCCTTGATCAAGGAAGATCTGGTCAGGGATCATGTAGGCAAAATTGCTGCACACAAATCCACAGGCTCTGATGAGATGCACCCATGAATGCTGAGGGAGCTGGCAGAGGTGATTGCCAGGCTGCTCTCTATCAACTTGGAAAGGTCATGGCAAACAGGAGAGGTGCCTGTGAACTGGAGGAGTGCCATTGTCAGTCTGGATGTCATTTACAAACAAGTGAAAGAAGAGGAGGTTATCCAGAGTAGTCAGCTTGGATTCACCAAGGGCAGATCACACTTGACTAATTTGGTAGCCTTCTGTGATGTCATGGCTGGCAGGGTAGAGGTAGGGAGAGCAGTGAACATTATGAACCTTGACTTCAGCAAGGCTTTTGACACTGTCTTCCATAACGTCCCCGTGAGTTAGGTTAGCTTAGGAGATGTGGGATAGGTGAGTGGACAATGGAGTGAATTGAGAACTGTCTGACTGGCGGTGCCCAGAGGGTTGTGGTCAGTGGTACAGAGTCTGGTTGGAGGCCTGCAGTGTTCCCCAGGGGCCAGTACAGGATCTGTTCTTGTTCAACATCAGTGACCTAGATGAAGGGATAGAAGGCCTTCTCTGCAAGTTTGCAGATGATAGAAAGCTGGGAGGAGTGGCTGACACACCAGAATGCTGTGTTGCCATTCATTCAGCAAGACCTGAACAGGCTTGAGAGTTGGGTGGAGATGAACCTGATGAGGTTCAACAAGGGCAAGTGCAGAGACCTACACCTGAGGAGGAATAACCATATGCATGAGTACAGGCAAGGGGGTGACCTGCTGGAAAGGAGCTCTGTAGAGAAGGACCTGAGTGTCAGCAGGTTGTCCATGAGCCAGCAGTGTGCCCTTGTAGCCAAGAAGGCCAATGGTATCTGAAAAGAGTGTGGCCAGCAAGTTGAGGGAGGTGATCCTCCCCCTCTACTCTGCCCTGGTGAGTCCACATCTGAAGTACTGTGTCCAGTTCTGGGCTCCCCAGTTCAAGAAAGACGGGGAACTGCTGGAGAGAGTCCAGCAGAGGCCACAAAGATTATTGAGGGCCTGGAGCATCTGCTGTATGAGGAGAGGCTGAGAGACCTGGGGCTATTGAGCCAGGAGAAGAGAAGGCTAAAGAGGGATCTTGTCAATGCTTATGAATATTTAATAGACAGCAGTCAAGTGGATGGGGCCCAGTGGCAGAAGAAGGAGCAACTTGCAGATAATTTTATGATGCAAAAGCAACTGAGCATAATCGATACAGTGTGTTCTTTGGGGATTCAAGATGTTGCTTATTTCTGTTGGACTAACCCTGAGAAGTTTTAGACTGGGCCACCTGCCATTCTGTGGTGGCAATTCTAGCTAAAGAGCAGTTTCTATCAATGTACTTCTCCTGAGTTTGTTTCATGTAGCAGTAACTAGAATATAAAGCAATAGTGACCATGGTATACTTAGCCAGGTTCCATCTACTTCAGTATCCCATCTCCAGCAGACACTGTAACCTTAATAAAAGCCTAAGAACAGGTAAAATATAAATGTTTCTTTGTTCACTGTTCTCATAGCCTCTGACCATTTTCACTTCTCAAGCAGATTATGGGTTTTGTATATTTAGCAAACATTGGACAGATTGCTGTGCAAGATTGTCTAGTCTTCACAACATCTTTTGGCAAGGAGTTCAGGAAATCAGCTGACCCCTGGGGGAGGAGCCACCTCTTTTTCTTTGTGTTGAACTGCCTGTTATCTTCACTGGGTGTTACCTCAGCCTTCAATCGGAAGAAGAATGAACAGTGACCATCCAAGGTGCTCGGGATTTTACAGTCTTCTGTTATATCCTTCCAGTTGTCTCTTTTTTCAGTCTGAAAAGTCCTGTCTTATTTAATGGAAATTGTATCATATCTGTAAATAATACAATCTGTAAATCAAAAATAAAAATCCCGACAGTTGCTTTGAGTCTTGAATTTCTACTGGGGATTGAATTGATGCTTTAGGAACTTCCTATCATAACTTCAGTGTTTTACTTCTGAGTGCTAATGGTCAGCTCTGAATACATGCAGGAGCAGGTATGTGCAAAGTTAGAATTGCTTTTTCTGCCTATACATCATTTTACACTTACCTACATTGAATCCTACTTGCTATTTTATGACCAGTTAATTCCTGTTCAATCTGTTGCCCCTCATGCTCACCACACTGAATATCACTAAACTATCATAATCTTGTCCACCCCCTTTTCCTAGTATGCTGAACCTGACAGCTCTACCACAAGTCTGAGGAGCTGTGCTAGTGAACTTTGTCTACTGAGAGCACCTTGACCAGAAAGAAGAGACTTCAGACAGCTCTTCTACCCTGCAAGGACCTTTCCTTAAAAGCCTTGTTGAGGAACACGGTTGGAAGCTTGCTGGCAACTCAGCTATGTTTATCAACCAAACCATCCTCATCCATGGACCTTCTGAGCCCTTCAAAGAAGCTGGATTGGTACTTAATGCAGACAGTCTTGGTTCTTCCAAGGTGTCTCATGTTTAATAATAGATGTTTAATAATTTTATTCCTTGTTAAAGTTTATACTACTCGCTGATAGGTGAAGTACCAGAGATGATGAAAGAAACAGGTTTTTTGAGTAGTTAGACCTCTTGAGAAGTGCTGAGTGAAGCACTTTAAAAGGCAGTGCAATTTGAATGGTTTGCATAGCTGAGATAGCTAATGTAAATGGATTCGGTAACAAATCTTAGCAAAATCAGCCATTCCCCAGCACAGGCTGTTGTCACTAATAATTGGAGCAAAGTGTGTGGATATAATCGTTCTTTCATTGTTACCTACTGTAAAATAACAGCAAAAGGCTCCTTGTGGCTGCACAGTGTAACCACTTTGAAAACCTGACGGTGTCAAGTCTGATGCAGCTGTTGATAAGAGATCATTTGCAGATTTACTCCAGAATTGTCCAGTGAAAGACAAAATAAGAGGTGAAAAAATTCTCCAACAAATCCAGCAACTTGGAAATAATTACCTTCTTTATGTTACAAGTCATCAGAATTATTGCTCAGTGAATAATGCAGGGACAGTTTCCAGAAGAGTAGCAGGTTAACAGATGTTTCATAAAACATAAGAATGCGTTTATTAACAAAGGCCTGTTAGATCTGTGCATGCACGGCTTGTGTAAGAACTCACATTGGTGAGGTACAAGGGCTACACAGTTTGTAAACAAATTAATTCAAAATTGATGCATTGTACCTCATTCAGTGGTTGTTTTGCTTTGTGTGTGTGTGTATGCTTCTCTATACTACCCAGGAGTAAGTGTGACACAATTAAAAGCAGCATATCTTGCATTTACGGGAAGAAGGAAGAGTTGAGAGTGTGTACATAAATATTCCCTGCAGAGCTGCTGGTTTGTGGTAACTACTTTGTATGTCAGTCCTTATTCTGCATTGCAGTGGTTAACTCTTGCCTTTAAAAAAAGAAGACACATTTGAATTCATATACCTTCTAGATGTGTCCAGGGGCCAACTCTGAGCTCTGACTATTGCCACATTGTGCTGTTGCATGCAAGATTATCTTTCCAGATAAGCATGATAAGTGTTCAAATGAATCTATCAATAATCAGTGGAGAGGATGTTATAATACTAAGTCTGTTACTGTAAAAATGATAAAAGTCTTTGAAAACATGCTTGGAAAGGAATTGCTTTGTTTGTAATCTGGCTGCAGGTCTGGCAGCAGCAGCTCGTGAAGAGGTGTGGGGACGAGCTGAATAGATTCCCTGTTGGCCAACAGAGCTGGGAGGCTGCATCCTACTAATAGGAGACTGACTACTCATTTTTGAATCCCTTTGGTTAAAGGAAGGAAAATGGTTTTTGGCCTTTTTTTTTTTTCTTTTTTTTCCTAATGAAACATCAGGAGGTAAAAGCCATTCTTAAGAGGAAAGAACAGCCTACTGGAAATAAAAGTTCTTCAATGTCAGATGGAATACAGTGTCAGGAGATTTGTGATTTCTTTTGGTTTTTCTTAATCTCTTAGATTTGTTACAATAAATATAGCTAAGAGAAAAAGGCACGTAAACCAGGAGGTGGAGGACGGAAGAGATGCTGAAGATACAGAGCATGTTGTTGATTACTCAGTTCCCAATTCTCTGATTTGGATATGTAATTAAACTATTTTCAGTTGAGTTTTGGTTTGTAGCATTTGCTGCAATACAGTACGTGTGATACAGTGCTGAATCTAAGCAGGATGTGATCAGAAGTACTCACTTCATTTTCTCTGAATGCCACAGTCTCTCTCAGGACTCCCACCGTTATTGTCAGGCACATTTCTCAAAGTCTACTTTCTTACAGCTTCACTTAAATCACAGAATCACAGAATTGCAGGGGTTGGAAGGGACCTCAAGAGATCACTGAGTCCAACCCCCTGCTAAAGCAAGTACCCTACAATAGGTCACCCAGGTAAGCATCCAGACTGGTCTTGAATATCTCCATAGAAGAAGACTGCAACCTCTCTGGGCAACCTGTTCCAGTGCTCACCCTTACCATAAAGAAGTTCTTAATGCATGTTAGTACAGAACTTAGTCTGTTGAAGTTTTAGGCCATTACTCTTTGTCCTATTGCTGCAGTCTCTCACCCTACAGTACAAGCAGTCTTTCCAGCATTAATGATAAAAAGAAGGCTGACTTTTGACACTGGAAGCTGCTTTTGTTGTTTTTGTTTTGTTTTGTTTTGTTTTTTGTTCTTAGACAAAGAAAAAGTGAAACAACAAAGTCTGTTACTGAGTTTGGCTGATGCCTGTGAAAGATGTTATTTGATTATATAAAATCTTAGACATAAACCAGCTGAGAAAAGGAATGTCTTTTGTATATTCCAGAGTTAGTGTTGTTTCCACAGTCTCTCAAAAGCATCTCTCTTCAGTGCCCTGTTTTCTCTCCTGGATGTTGCTTTTTTGTATGTACAATCTGTGCAGCATATAACGTCTTTACTGCTTATCGTTCCCTGCCATCCTGGCATACGTGACCTACTTCATTGCACTGACTCTAGTGCTCATGTAGATGTTACTCTGTTCTGGTTGAACGTGAATCTTCTGTTTGCAGTGTTGTGTAATTTTTCAGCCAGATCTGTGGTTATAAACACCAGTGGTTATAAACACCAGTGGTTATAAACACTAGTGCTGCCAGAAGGAAGCAAGTATGTTTGGCTAGGGATGGATGAACTCCTTTCACCATCGCTTCTGTTTTAAATCTTGATTCTGAAGACACATCCTATTCAGTGATGTGATACAACACGAGTGAGTTAATGAGAATGTCACATTCTGTGGCATTTAGCTCAATAGAAAATCACTCACAAGCAGATACAAGCAAGACAAGGAGTACAAGAAGAAATAATAAAGACAGTGTTAATAAATTTGTGTGAATTATGAATAATTATCTAATAATGTGATCATTATTTACTGTATTTCCGGATTAGATACATACTCCCATTAACTACATCAAGCTAAATAACTCCTTTGTTTATTAGCGCTATTCCCCCATGCCATGTTTATGAGAGGATATGTCTCCTCCCATTCATGTCCTTTGCAAAACAGCCCCTTTGGCACAGCGTAGATCAACTAGTTTTTATGCATATATTCTCTTAAGAAAAACTAAAGGCGTAAACGAAATATTTGTTTTGACAAGATGCCTACTTTGATCATAAATGTTAAGGTCAGGCGATAGTAGTATGATATTATACTCACTTGCTGAATAATACAATCTTTCTCCAGTAATTTCATCATAAAGTCAGTAATTTCCCTTTGAAGTGAAGTCTGTATTTTAGGAAAATACCTTGTCTCGATAGTACAGGGCTGTGTTTAGCCGTAGAAGAATTTGTGCTGTCGTTTTGAAGTGTTATACATCAAGGAAGAATGGAGTTTCTGTACTAGCATTTGCAGCATTTGAGTGTGGATATCTTGTGCTCACAGTGCTTCCTTCTGGCATGAACACTTGGGCTTTCCTTTTTAGGAGAATAAACCCACGTATGAATTCATACATTTTTAGTGCCCCTCTGCATCTCTGAATGTTGTAGGAACACACAAACTGATTTTCTGTGATGATACCCAACCTTGCAACTCTGGCTCGGCTGTTGTTTCAGACTTCTACATCTGCTTCCTTTCTAGGCTGTAGCTAGAGCTGCATGCTTTCTGTCTGCTGGGCTGCTGCTTTTTTTTCCTTCTTTTTTTCCCAAAGCTCAAGCAGCGGTGTCCTGGCTCCTGCTACCACTGCAAATCTTTGTCCTACCTTGGGTCCTTGGGCGGTGACTTCTGATGTGTCCTACCACCTTTCTCCATAAAGTAACCTACCTGGCTTTCCACTTAGCTTAAGTGAAGGGTAGCTGTCAAGCTTGCTGCCCTGTGCCTCATCAGTCTGTGACTGATCAAAGACGTGTTTAATGTCTTGAGTTTCCCACAGTCTGACAGCCTCTGGGATTTACAGAAACAGCAGTGGAAGAAAACATTTTTAATATGGTTGCATGACTTGTTGTGAATACTTTCCATTCTTCCATGTCTTCTGAGCTGTGCAATAGATCTGTGAAGTAGTCTTTACTATCACAACACAGAGAACCTAGTATGATTATGGTGCCCATCTAGATGGCCCTTGCTTTCATTTCTCCACCTTTCCCATCCATGTTTACTGCCATCTTTTAACTGTTACTGCTGCACAAAGGGGTGCAGAATGGGCTCTGAGAAGTAATGGTCAAGCAAGAAAATGAAGCAAAGCATACCCTTCACTGGTAAGTTATTACACAGTTGTCAAGTTACTCTTGCTTAGTACCCTGAGTAAGACCTGAAAAACAAACGTATTCTGTAAGGACTTGGGGGATGGCTCTGAAGTTCTTCACTCTGGAAGTACTGTGAAAATCGTGTCAAGAAAATGTGCCTCCTTGTGAGAGATCTAGGAACTTTGAAAAGAAAGGTATTGGCTTCAGCTGAGCGGTCTGAGAATGCAGAAGTAAAGAAATTTCACAGCCCAAATAGATGTAGAATTATCATTACATCTCACTGATGAGAGGGAGTCTCCTGTCAGGCAACTCCACTGGCATCTTGGGACAGATGATCCAGCCCAGCAGTGGAGAATGTCCCCAGTGCTGCTTTCCTGGAAGCATCTTCACTTGCAGGTTTCTCATTGAAGAGTTAATTTGCTTATGGAAATGGATCCGTTGACAGAGCCTGGGGTGGCACAGCTACAGGCAGATTTCACTCTCACTGGTGAGGATGCAAAGCTGTAAGGAAACAAACCTAAGAAGATCTCTGATGAATTTTCCAGCGAAACCATACCAGTAGTTGTCAGGATCTGTTAAGTGAATAAAGGTTGGTTATTCTCAGTCCTGTCTTACTGTTGCACACGGTTGTAACCATCCTATCTTATCAGGAGTGAAATGTATGAGTCATATTAAAGGAGGCAGTGTTTGCTATTCACTGGTGATTTGTTACAAATAAAAGCTTTCAGAAATGGCACAAGACAGGTCTGGCAGCAGTCAACTGACCTGTAATTTTAAGATTGAGGCAATATTTAGAGAAAGAAAGCAGAGTGTAGCAGAACTCAGAGCCTGTTTCATTCCCATGAGCTTAAATGGAACTTGAACCTACTATCACATGTGCAAAGGAGATCTCAAGTATCTGAATCTGCTACTGAACTTCACCCTTCTGCAAAATAAGGGGCAAGCCTATTTCTGTCAGAAGTCTTTTTCCTACCATTACAAGAGACCAACCTTATCAATAGCACTGATACTAAGATCTCATTATTTATAGGCATTCTTTCAGCTCTTATTATTTTATTAAGGGTAATGTAGCTAGATAATTGTTGCAGGAAGTGGCCCTGCTATCAAGGTACCGTGGCCACATGCTTATCACCTGCACAGAAGTTCTGCCGAATTCTAGCAGCACAAACCAGTTTTAAGCCCGGTTTGAAATGGCTGGTGTTCCTAGAAGTCCTCTGGTTGCCTATGGCAGAGGGCTGTAAAGATGGCACCATCCCAATAGGTGCTAGAATGAGCCCAGCTGGCAACCACGATATAGGAGAAGCTGTCTGGAACCTGCACCTGGATGCTGACTTCACACGTGGAACAGGAATTTGTTGAGCGTCTGGAGCATCTGCTTTACTTGTCAGCCTTTCAGTCTCCTGAGCAAGAAGAACAGTGACACATCGAGTTTGTGGGTCCCTGTTCTGGCAGTTTGATCACTGTTCTGCATATGGGAGGGCGGAGTAGCAGAGTGATTAAGGGGTCCCCCTGTGCTGCCTGATGTGCAGGTTTATGTCTTAATTTGTTATTAGCCCCCATCCAACCCAGGTGAAAGTCGTCTTTTGGGACTAGTGAAGTTAATTGGAAGGAATCTAGACGGTATTTTAAACTCTTCCCGATAAGGGTGTGATCAACTGCAGAAAATGAAGTGTCTTAGCCACATCTACCTGATGGACTAGCAAGCTGGCAGACCTCTGAACTCTCTGGACTAGAGAATTACCAAACCTTTGAAACCTCTGGATTCAATGAAACTTCTGTGTTGGTTTAGAAAAATAGGTTTGGGCCCCTAGTATTAGGATGTTGCTTTATTGAGCATGTCTACAGTTTCAGAGTGAGACACAAACCCATAGTGATTTGCAAGTTGTGTGACTGCAAAAGGATGTTGTTTCTTGCTGGCTGCAGCACGTAGGCCTTGGAAAGTGTCAGATTTACACGTATGGTAAGGCATCAGTATGCACTGATTGAAGTATGTTTAGAAAAAAAGGTTTTAAATTGCTTTAAATAGGAAAGTTGCTTTTTCCTAAGAGAAATTTCAGCCCGTCCTTTTGAAATATCCCAGAGCTGCCTGGTTGCAAGAGTCATTTATTAGGAAGTCTTTAAAGTAGAATGAAAGTAAGAAATCCTATGAGAAAAAACTGTTTGTTACATTTTCTCCACCCTTCCCTTGCCCTGGTCTGCTCCGTATGCGTAAAAGGAAAATCTTTTCAAACCCTTTCAATCTAAAATATCATCAGATGGAGCAAAAGGAAAGCAGAACTTGCCCCAGAAGCGTTCCCACAACGGAATGTTTTAGATGCTCCAGCCCCAGAGCTTTGGCGACAGAAAAAGTATGAGCAGGGAGATGTTCAGGCTGTCTGTGGAGGGGTGGATCAGAGAGAGTCTCATGCCTCGGGCAATGTAGGGAACCGTCTGACAGAGCAGAACTCCTGCTGCACTGTGATGCTATGGGGACTTTGGTGGCAATACGAGCTCACAGACTTCTTGCTTATTCTCTCTCCCTGCTTGCCCACTTCCATGCCATGGCGCATCATAGTTGTGGCTGGGTGAATGCAGTTCTCTACAAACTTACTGAAGCCTAGATTATTTTGAGAGCAGGGTGGGGCTGTCCTTTAAAGCCAGGGAAGCCCAACACTGATTTTACTCACAGCAATTTATACTGCTTACCCTGAGGTGTTGCTGAAGGCTGTGGGTCGTGCAAGAAGACCAGAAGAGGAACATCTAGATACGATGTTCGTTGGGTTGTAGCTGCAGTTCAGTGTTGTCAAGACCAAGTGACTTGTATTAGAGTTCCTGGGAGATTTAATATCAGAAAATCTGGTGTCTCTGTGCTCCAGAGCAACTTGAGGGAGCTTAGGGGTATTCTAGATTCAGGTTGTTGGCTGAGCTCCATCAAAGCCGCTCAGTGGATGTGCTGTGTCACCTCTTCTCTTAGAATAATGTTGTCACAATGTTGTGTTCAGGAATGGGACTCTGAGGAATGTTTAAAGAAATATATATATTCTACTAAAAATCTCTAACTTTCTTATGTTGTCCTTGAGGACACAGAATGCATTCCAATTGCGCAGTGTAATTGGGTCTCACAATGACTAGGTGAGATAAAACTATCTCAAGTTTGTAGCACAAGTTTGAGTTTTAAACAGTTTGCTAAAAAAAAAAAAAGTTACCAAGTTACACTATTTTTCCTCTTACTCTAACAAGTCAAATGTGAGGAAAAATGATTACCTAAACGCTTGTTTTTATATGACATCATTAGAAAGAAAATGAGAGGAACTGCATGCCACATTTGTTGTAACTGCATTAGGATCCAGGTAGATCTAATTTATATGGGGAGTCTGTTTCCATGTTGAGGAGAAAATTAATTTCATCTGGCAGACAATTGAGTTACAAAGGCCTCGCATTCAAACTCTTCTCCAACAGAATGTAAACAGGACACATTGTTTAATAGGATCAAACAGATAATAAGGAGCTAAATTATGGCAGGACTCATCAGTCAGTGACACGTACTGCTAGACCTTCTCAAAGGATGCAAGTTAACATTCAGTAAAGCTGAGGGTTTAACTTAACCCTAATACCCCTGCCTGTCTGGAGAATGGAAAGAGGACTTATAGGAAGTAAATTTATAAACCTTAAAGGTAATACATCTTTGTGTGGCAAGTTACAAAGGCTTTAAGGTCTCTCAAAGACTTACAGATAATTTCCCTGCAGTGTTAGAATTCCACTGTAATAATAAAATCTTTCAATCTTGCATTAAAAAAAGAAAGAAAAATATACTGTAAACTAACATTTGAGACTTAAAATCTGTGCTCTGGGAACTGACTGAAACTGCACAAGCAGAATATTCATGTAGCAGAACGGTGAAAGGCCATCCCTTTTAAATGCCCCATGGAAAGTGCTAAGCAGACTGGAATAGTTCCAAAATTTGTAGGTGGGATTGCTTTTCACAATTCTGGGATTTACTCCATTATTGTCTGTGTGACTCAGCTAAAACTGTCCACAATATGCCAGACATATTTTACTGTCGATACGTTTTTGCCTGGCCTTTCTTTCCTGTGGCTACATGACCTTAATTCAACTAAATTTCTAAAATGGTAGGGTAAAGTGGTTCTGATAACAGCTCTGCACTTGTCCCTATCTAAATATGATGTAGGCTCATCTGTGTATTCAGGAAGGCAGTGTGCCACTGCCTTGTATCAATGTTTTCTTGGTTAATCTGCTGCCAAGAGAAAGATACCGCCTTCCCTGCTCTTGGACTGAGCTCTGTCTTCTATGCATGATGCTGCCAGTTGCTAAATGACCTTGAAGCATAGAAAAGAAACTACTGGAAGCCATGATGCTTAATTAAATCAACCAGTCAGTGAATCCTGTTTGCCTCTGTTTAGGGGAGCAAATGGGCCATTTTCATTCTAAGATAGATTAGGGCTAAGTGAGTTCTGCACGGATAAAAATTAAAGGTTTCCATGTGTGTATCTGTAGTCATCTGAAATCATCTGGCAAGATGATTTCTCCTGATGTTGTAGTCCACAACACTTTTTGACAGAAAACAGTTTGCGCTTCATGCCCTTTTATCTAGAATATTGCTTTTCTTAAATATTGAATGAGGGTTTATTTGTCCAACAAAATCACTGGAGTTCCTGTAATCTCATTGGAGATTAAAATCCAACGCAACATATGGAATTGCAGTATCTTGTTTTTAGAGCAGTCAGTACCAGCTGTTGCAGAATAAGATTGAAGATCTGTAGAGGCCAAATGTGAAATCATCTTGAATTCTGCCTCCGAGAATTTAGACAGGGACTGAGTGGTAAGGTATAGTGGTAATTTTTAAATCCTGTCTAAAAAATGTCAGATTTCCTCATTACCTGCTTACGTACCCAGTAATGTTTTGGATCCTGTAAGTCTCAACACTAACAACTGACAAGGAGTTTTTAGGTTAACTGAAGGTGTCACACTCCTCTGCTCTACCAAACCTGCCACTTGCAATTGTCTTGCTTCAATTTCATCATTTTTCACTTACTCAGTTGTCATACCCTCCTGTCCTAAACACCCTCCAGCTTCAGTTCTAGCCTCTTACCCCAGCAGTGGATGAGGTGCGTGTGTGCTAAATGTCCCCTGTCCTTCTTTCCTTGTTCCCCAGGGATTGAAATCCAGGCGCATTGGCCAAAAGGGAGTCACTTTGGCCAGGTACCATTTGGGTCAGAACACTCATTTCCCCTAAGTCAAGGCACAGCTCTGTTATCTTTTCTTTCTGTATTCCTTCTAGATAAAACTCTCTGTATGTAATATTATTTTCTTGTGTCTATCTCCATTTTAACTAATTCATTCTCATCTAGTTCATTATGCTCTTCAGGATGAAATAAAACATACCAGTGCTCTTTATTAAGTCTCCTTGGATCTTACAATGGCAAAACAGCTACTCTTTATGTTGGATGAGAGAAATGGAATATAAAAGCTATGTAAACACTTAATTCCTTAAAAACAAACAAACAAACAAACCAGTGGGATTTAGGCACAAAAACAACTCCAGAAGTCCTTGACCACTTTCATATGCACAGGCCCAAGTGTCTCCTTTCCAAAGGAAGTTTCCTGAAACTTGGTTGTTCAGTTGTGGATTTGCAAGACAAAATATGAGATTCCAATTTCTACCACCCAGCTCGAGGGTAAGAAAGGCACTCCCTGGGGCAGGTAGCCAAAAGTAACAGATAACACAGAAGAAAACATATAACTTGAACTCCACTTGTGCTAGCAAGACAAATTATAGGGACTATGGGGATTATGTGGGGCTGCAGGAAAGAAATGTGTGGCTGAATTTTGAGTTATAGAAGGAAATAAAGTTGAAGATCTCTGTTGCATAGGATACTGAGTGGCACAAGAGAACTATTGGACCTCAGGCTAGCACATTTCAAACTACTCATCTACTGACAGCATGTCATAACCAGACAAGAACAAGACTATAAATAACAGTAGGAAATGTAGCTACATCATGCCAAGACAATGAGTCAGTTAGTCACCTGGTGCTTTTTTTAATAATTGGGGATTTTGCCCAAATCCTACTGAAAATTACTCCTCTCCCCTTCTTTAATACCAGAGGGTATTTGGTTTATGTGTATTTTCTTAGATTTTATGCCATCAGTTTGCCTGCCCACAGCATTTAACAAACTTTTTAGCATCTTTATTAAAAATTAAATCTGTTTATTAAAATTATTTCCCTTAGAAGTTTTTCTGCAAAACATCTCAGCCCTATGCAAAGTAAAATTAGCACATAGGATAGAAAGCTACCCGGAGACGTGGGAGAACTTGTGTTGTTCCACCAGCCTTAATTCCTTTTGTCTTCAGACCTATGTAATAAATAATATAGAGAAGGATGCTTAATACTGATATGGCAGCATATGAAGATATGGTAGCAAAAGTATGCAATATACAAGACAGTGTAGACTTAGACTTTCTTATATTCTCTGACTTTTCATTTCAGGCTTTTAAAGCACTTCTTTTAGAACTCATACTATCAATATAAATAATAATTTAACCCGTAACTATTACTAAAAGCTTAAGTATTTCATTTTCTCAGCTCTTAGTGCTTTGAACATCTGTATCAGCATTAGAAGTAGAGTAGAAATAACTTGTTTAGAGGACTTTGCTGGAAGACCTACTCTGTGCCTGATTTCAAAGGACATCTCAGTTGAAAACACTTTCTTAATGGCTGACTGCTTTTAGCAGAGTTGATACCGCCTTTTCTGAAATCAAAGTCACACAGAGGACTACCAAATGTTCCCAGATGGAACGCAGGGCAAGAGGGACCAGTCTCTGATCTGCTGTGGCAGGTCCAAGTTCTCAGGGACTTCCTTCTGGAGAAACAAAATAAAGTGTATGTAAATAACATACACATTTCTGTGTCGGATGTTTGTCCCACACATGGAGAAAAACAGATGGGCTGTTTTATATACAAAGAAGTATCTTGTGGTAAGGTAAGTCTGGTCACACTGATAGATTAAACTGGACTTCTTAACTCACGTTGGTCTGAGTAATCCACAAATAACTTACTTCCATGGGAATATTTCCTCTGTGTTAAGGACAGTGAATTAACAGGGTCACCCCTCACTGAATTCAGGGTGAAATCTCATCTCTGTGGTCTTTGTAGTCCAGTAGAAAAGTAAATCTGGGTGGACAAATGTCCTGTGTCAACACTAGTAAACTAAATAGTTCTAGGGATTTTTCTTGGGTAGTAGAGCTAAACCTACTATACCAGCACAATGTTTCCTAGTCTTGTTTTGGCTTGAAGCACACATGATCTCCCAAGAAATGCTCAGGTATGATTTGGGAATTAGCATATGCCAGGCCCCAATCCCAGTGGGCAGCCTGGTGAAGCCACACTGCTTTGGAGACTAAGACTTCAATAGTAAGGGTGTGGGGCTTTCTGTGGCAGAGAATGGTCTCAGACAACTTTAATTTACTTTAATACGTTAATTTTAATTTGTATACACTGAGCTATGGAGTGTGGGTAAAACCTCTGGGGGGGAAGGGCATGCTGCTAGCTCAGCATTCCTCCTGCCTCAGAGGGATGCTCTTCTGGCTTTAGTTGTTTAATGCTCTGCTGCTGCACAGGAGCATCTCAAGCATCCAAACACCTCTCTGTGTCCTAGTTACATTGGCATAACAAGGTGGCAAAGGAGAAGGTGTGAAGAAGGATGACCACGGCAGGAATCATATCGATAGCAAAATGCAGAGACTATCAGTATTACCCTGCAGTGCTGGGTTTCCTATGGAAGCCTCTGCTACAGACAGCTCTTGGAGGGAAGGGAAACCTTCCAGAAAGAAACAGGGCCTCATGCAGACACCTGCTGTCCTGTCCATCTGTTGGTGGTGACAAGCTGGAAGTTGAGCATCAACAACTGATAAAGGGCACTTATTAAGCACATTTCTGTGTTAGCAGCAGCCAGTTGGATGGGTTGCATTTCAGCTTTATTCTGCATTGATACATCCATCAGTACTGACTTTCACAGGTTGGCATGATGGAAGAGATGGTGGCATGGCCTAGGTAAGCACCTATCTGCCAGGAGCAGAACCTCACAGCTGCACAGTGGCTGTTTTGAGACTGAGAACTCTGTTGAGGACTGGCATTTCTTGTGTAAACAAACCGTCTTGCAGGCAGGTACTGGGGCCCTGTTGGAAAGCAAGATAATTGAAAAGATAAGGTACCCGCACGGTCTTGAAAGAGTTGGGTTTATGAAGAATACACAGCTTCATTAAGGAGATGTGGGTTGGAGCATGTTTGAGCTGGTAACAACAAAAAGAGAGGTGGGCCCTGATGCCTGAGCAAACACCTGAGATCACTGTGCTCCTAAGGCAAGGTCTTGGAGCTAACAGTTCTGCAGCAGAGAGGCAGAACAGCAAGCTCTGCTCAAAATGCTTTAATTAAACCACAGAGGGAAGCGGGTGAAGACAGATGTTTCTCAGAAAGGTCTCACAGGACCTGGCTGAGGCATTCCAGTGGGCAGCGGTTCCTTCAGCCAGGAGCTCTCCCCTGAGTGCCAGCTGTTGGCACGTTCCTTCAAAGGAGAAGTCAAAATGCAAAAGTGTTGGGGGGGAAAAAAAAAAAAAAAGTACTTAAAACATGGAGCGAGGGTGGATTTACCACAGATGTTTCCCTCGGGCAGAATGCCCTGGTGAGCAGCTCACTGCCCAGGACACTTTGAAGGTCAGGAGGGAGCACGAGCCGGCTGCCTGCCCTCGCCTCCTCATGGCCCTCCCACCATGGCAGCCCACCATCAGCCCACCCTTACCTCCTCATGGCTCTCCCGCCATGGCAGCCCACCACCACCCTTACCTCAGCGCAGCCCTGGCCTCAGGGCCCCCATTCTGCCAGGGCAGAGAGCCCAGTCTGGCTGGGCAGGACATCTGCATGGCCTCTATTTTTCATACACTTATTATTTTTTAAGCATTAAATTGATTTAATGCGAACAGAGGCACAGAGAGCAAATGATTTTTCAGCAGAAATCCTCTGAGTTCCCCCTTGTTTCCAGCTGTTCCCTGCTGTGGGCAAAAGGGTGCCAGAAGATGCAAGAAGGAGGTTTTTGGAGCTAATTATTTACTGCTTTATAAACTTTCAGGAATTTCTGCCTGTCAGGTTTGATAAGAAAACCTGGCACTTCAATGAAAGCAATTAGCACAGCTTCTATGATGTGTTACTAAGTGATTCTGCAATTATTTATTTCCTGTAAAGTGACAGACCACTAAAAAGGGCTTTGTGTTTTCTGTTTGTAGATTATCAGGGTGGATGCAGTCACCAGGAGGATGGCAAGTATGTGTGGGAGCACTACAAATCCTTTTCCTACAACATTAAGAGACTTGTCTACTGTCCTCTACATTGTCCCTTGATTTTATTCAGCGATTATTAATCATGATGATGATACCTGGAACCAGGTTTGTATTGGTGTTAGCTCTTACCCCAGAGAGGGACAAGAATAACCTGGGTTAAAAGCATGGTGTCCTGGATAGACAAAGGGACAGAACATGGATGGACTCATGCATCTGCTCTATCAGGCAGACTTGCAGGTGGAGGTGTCTGTGTTCACTACTGACAACGGAAGAAATAGCAAGGCTCCATTTGCCTCCACTTAAGAAGTTTCCTTTCCAGCTTATATTGCTTCCTGCCAGGCATGAAATCAAACCCCTTTGTATGCAGGAATAATTCAGTCCACCTCGAACCAGTTCCAATCCACTCTGCAGATGAAATATGAGAACTACTAAAAATAATCACCAACAGGGCAAGAAATAAATAATCCACAACTTTGTCCAGCGAGAAATACTTACTGACTTGCTCATCAGAAAGTAATTATCCTTACTGAAACTGTCTACGAGGTTAACAGTGCATATCTGATCCTGTCTTTGGAAAACAGTGGGCAAGAGACTTTTTGAGGTCCTTTCTGGTCTGATTGTAAGGATAGCACTATAGAGACCAATATATATAGAGACTATCAAGACCAGCATCGAATTGTTACAACTCTTGGAAGCACTGTGAAAGAAAAAGGACAAAAGATAAAGAATGAACAGAAAGCAAATTTTCTAAAATGCTTTAGTCTAAGCAAGTACATAAAATCTTTGAGCCAGAAAATGAAGTAGAAAGGAAAACTGTGCATGCTAAATACTATTTAGCTTGAAATTGGAACAACTAGTGTTTTTGAGAATGAGCCACAACATTTGAATGAGGTTATTCCTTTGAAAGAATACCTGTTATGTAAGTGAAAAGAGGTGCTTTAAAGGTCTTGAGGAAATTATTTAAATTGTTATGAAAATCCAAATACATCCCAAGGACCTCTAGATGTGAAAAAAAAAAGGGGGGGGGGGGGGGGGGGGGGGGGGGAGGGAGAGAGAGAGAGAGAGAGAGAGAGAAACAACTCATAAGTCCTCTCAGGACAATGATAAAGTGAGGAAAATCTATACTGGTTAAAACAAGATTGCCACAGGCAGCACTGACCCTAAAGTCAATCTTGACACTTACTTATTCTTAGGATTTTAATGCAAGAGTTTCTTGAAGCTCAGGTGGAATGAATAGCAGAAAAGAAATAACAGATATGTATTTGCTGCATTCTTTCACTGTGTGAGCAACTGAACCTCAGCTGGGCTGATTCTTTGTAGCTGCTCAGGCAGAAAGCCAGACCTTTCAGGTGGTGAGTTACCGGCAGAACGGGAGATCTGGCATGCATGCAAACAGTGCACTGCTGGGCAGGGGAAAGCCCAGAAATTTACTATTAAAGTGCCCAATACCGCTCTTCCACGTGGGCTTTTTAAGCACCAAGATACCAAGCAACCAGCAGGAAGGTAGAATGTAGCAATGGGATTCCAAGAACCGTGAGAAGGGACAAAGAATGTGGCATGACCCCACTCTGCTCACCTGGAATACAGCTTTACCTATCTTACAGGATAGGTAAAAGAATAACGTAGGGAACTTTGATATGCGTGCACAGTAAAATTAGTATAGAGTTTTAATACCTCTTCTGCTCCATAGGCCTATCAATGTATGCCATTCCCCCATCCTCCCTCTCTCCTTTCCTCCCTCACGCTGACGAATCCTTTAATACTCTGAAGTTTGAGTTCTCCTCTCTGTAATTTTATTTTTTCTGTTTGAAAGTAGTTGGAGCCCTTCTGATTTCCTTGCTTTGTTAGTGCATGTCCCTTCAAGCAAATGTTCCCTGACAGAGCCAGGCTTTAGCACAGCCCCATCCCTTCCTCTAACAGATTCTGCTTCCCTACGGGACAGACCTTCTACTTCTGGACATCTGCTTAGGTGCCTGAGCTCACATGAGACCTGATGCTGTTGAAAGCTTCTTGTCCATGTAATTCATGCTTGCATATCAAGAAATCTCTGTTCATGAACACAATGTATATATCTAAGTAAACTAAGGTAACTTTTATTCTGTATGCCATCTTCAGTTTCCTGTCTCAAATGTGTAGAGGGTGCAGATGGGATGAATTCAGATTATATGAGAATGTTTGGTGCTCTCAAGTGAAAAACAACAACAACAACAAAAACCAAGCTAATAATAATAAAAAAAGCTAAGGTTCTTCCTCAAATATCCTCCCCAATATCCCAAACTGATATCATTATTTATACTCTGTGCTTTCGTGAGTCACATAAAAACTCCTGAAAATCTGAGCAGGCATGTGAAATTTAGAGAATCTGTGAAAGTCAGATTGAACAGAAAAACATTTCCACCTCAACTGCCACAGAGCTGCTGTTCTGGTGTTGCTTCCTGGGATTGAGCTGAGATAATGGCTCTCTCAATCTTTTACTTAACTGTGATGGCAACAAGTGAGTAACGCAAGCTCAAATGGGAATGCCATTCAGCTGGTGCTGGCCCATAACCAAACCCAGCCCTGCAGAAGGCCAGTTCCTTGCAGGAGGGTGGGGCTGCAGAGCAGGAAGGAGCTGTTGTTTCCTGTTCATTTTGCTAGTTGTTCAGTTCAGAGCGTCTGGCTAAAAAGAGAGAGTTTGGGAAACTGAAGGGTGATTTAGAAGGTTGCAAGTGCCTTTGTCTTCTTATTGCTTGTAAGGGCTGTATACTGGTGAGTTGCAGCAGGAGAAGTCCAGGCTTGCCTGTGCCATAGTAGGATGGGAGGTGTGGGGAGAAGGTTGGTGATCCCTGAGGGATCTGCTGGGGGAACCAAAATCTCAAAGAATTGTTTATGTAAGAAAAAGGCATCATCTAGTTCAGAAAAAAGGCATCAACTCAAATGTGTGTGCTGGTGGCTGTGGGAAAAGAATACGATTTGGTACTGGGAGGAGTCACTCCTCCGTTTTGAGAGACAGCTGAGAGAGAAGCAAATTATATTCCTTCACACGCTTGGAGCATTACACTTTACCCTTGTCGTGCAGGTGACCTGGAGATTTATCTTTGTACCATCGAGGTGGCCTGTCATCAGTCAAGATCTTTGTATTATTTCTTAAATGAAAGCAAAAAGCCTGTCCTTCTTTTACAGGAAGAACCGGCAGTGACTTCTTTCCCCAGCAGTAGGGCTAAATCCACCAGTCCGACAAGGCTGTGCTCAGCGGCGGGGAGGCAGCGTCTCCAGGCTCTGGCCCAGGGCCCCAGTTTGGAAAGGACCTCACTGGAAACTGTTCTACCGAAATCTGGTGCAACTCTGATAAAATGGCCCAGCCCATCCTGTAAAGACTGTTACTGAAAAATCTTGAAATAATCACAGGGGAAATGACAGGAACTCAGGCCTCCCTTCCCGCCCAGGCGAGACACTCCCTGTCTCTTTTTCCCTCCAGCCCATTAAGCACGCAAGGATCTGATGGAAAGGGCAAGAGTTTCAGCAGCAGGAAATCTGAGCCAGAGCCACAGCGGGGGCAGGCTGAGACGGAGCTGCCCCCGTGCCAGTTCCAAGGCAGGAGGGCAGCAGGCTGCTGAAGTGGGGTTGCAGCAGTGTGTTAAGAGTCTACACTAAACCTGTGGGAGTATGGAAATGTAGGATCAAGTTCAGGGATTGCAGTAGCAGAAAAAGGAGGAACAATTCCTTTGGCCCGAGTGACATTTCACTTATATGAGCTAGCTGTAAATCTTATCTGGAATCTTGAGAGGCTTTAATGTGGTTTTCCTCATTTACGTTTAAGAACACATCCAATTAACAGAAACACAGCAGCTGAAATGCCTGTTTTATAAGAGGGCAGGGCTGAGCAGGGTAAAAACGTATAGGACTGGAGTATACTAGTCCCTGTTAATGAGGCTTTCAGCTCTGCCGGCCCAATCCATGTATCTCATCTTTCATCAGTGGATTAGATGCAAAGGTACCACTCTCGCTATTTTCATCAAGGAGATGAAGCTGTTGTGTTTGATTTTTACCCTGTGGTTTCTAACAAGTCAGTTCCTGGTGAGAGAGTCTGAATCGGGCTCTTGTTTGACACCAAGAAGGTAATGAGGCATAAGCTGTACAAACTCTGCAGGCTCTTCTAGATGCGCATATATGGTGACAATGTGGGAAGCGAAGGTTTTAGGAGCTCTGCTCCTTGCTTCAGTAGATGCACCTGGGAAAAGCAAACAGAAAAACCTTTAATCTCTGGAATGATACAGTCCAGTGACAGGAGAATACAAATAGGAAGTCTGAGGAGATGAGGCACCCCCAGCAAGGCCGCTTCATGGCTTGGTGGCTGGCACGTACCCCTCCTCCAGGCGTCCTACTGGATGCTGGTGCCACCAGCTCCTGCCCTGCCAGCCCTACAGCCTCAGCCCTCATTCCAGGCAGCAGTGGGCAGTGGGGCTTGTGTGGGTTTGCCCCCTTTACCTCTGCATGGCTCTGAGATTCATAATAACATTCCAGACTCTTAAGAAAGCATCTAAAGCCTATTTAGCCTGTATGGAGGAGATGAAGTTGCCACAGGGCAGGGAAGGGACCACCAAGGGATCTGGACAGTCATGGGAAAAGCCATGGTGAGGAGGAGCGAGCAGGCCTTGCTCCAGTCTGTGGGAGCCTGCACTCACTCCTGGCCTGTAAATGACTTGTGGCAGGAACTGTCATCCCTTGTGAGACACAGTGGGTGGTGCCGGCCACATAAAATACATCTAAATCCCAGCTCAGTCCAGACTGTAAAACTGGCTTAAAGTGAAAACAGATGAGACCAAGGGACGGAGAGAGCTTCTTAGGCTGCATACAGCCACCATTTAGCAGCTCCCTCCAGGCCTGTGTCAGTGGGCCACCCTCGCTCCTGAGCCCCAGTTTGCTCCTTGCCCCGGTGCAGCGACGCAGCTCTTGTTTTAACTCAGGCAGTGATGGGCAGCTGCAACTGGGCCGGGAGCAGAGAGCTTTGCTGGCACCGCTCTGCGCAGTGCCACTGTGTGCAGCACTAGGCCAGAGCCTGATGGAGACGTTACCCCTTTTCAGCTGTTCGTTGCCGGTCCGATGCCAGGGATGCCCTCGGATCTGCTGTCAGATCAGGGCAGGCTCTGTGGGAACGCGCTAATCCCCTTCAGGAAAGTTCCCGTGGCTCAGTTCAAATACCCGGTTTGAACTGGTTAATCTGACCCGGTCGGTCTGTCTGGCGGAGCACCGACACGCTCTGCGCTGCCGCGGGTGAAGGTCGGCTCGCGCTCAAGGGCGGTGACGGAGAGCAGCTGGTTCTGCTGCTTCCAAGAGAGACATCTGCTCGCAGCCTTAACATCGTTTAGCCCAAATCCCGTGCAGTTCAGGGCTGTTTCCTGTGCAGCTTTTAGTGCTTTTTGTCCTTCCTTCGTTTAAAACAGGACTTCTATTGTTTGTCCGGTGAGGCTAGTAAAAGCTGGGAGGATATTCCTCTTAAATTACCCCTTTATATCTAATTCTACGCCTGGGTAGCCAAGTAGTTTGTCCTAAAGAAGCAGATGGGGTGAATATGGGAATGTGTCTGAATTCTGCAGTGCAACTCACAGATGCCATTTTCGGCACGAGCTGTTTTTGCTGCAGCACAGTTTTTTTCGCTCAGGAGAAATTTCAGGAAGTTGTGCAGAGCAGAAGGGTGCAGCTTGGCTTCTCGCTGTTTTCATTTCTCCTACCCTTCCATTACGCAGAAAAACAAGGGAAAAAATCCTCTCCCTGGGACTCATTCCCATGTTTCTCATGAACTCAGAGTTCCTCTGCCTGGAATCAAGCATCTATGAGATGAAAACTGAAGGAATGAAGAATGCACTGAGGAAAGACCGTGTTCAGTGCAGTGCACATTTTTCATGCTGGACTGAGGTTTATTTCTCCTAATTCCAAAACACTGAAGGAATCTCACTAACATTTATGCATAAATAACTTTCCATGACAAACAGTATCAAACTTTCGTGCTCGGGAAGATTCACCTAAAACGGTTTTCATATAAAACAAGTTAAACTTGGGAGTACGTTTTTCAGTCATCTAATGGTAAGTAACCTACATTCACATTTTATGCCACCTGAAAGGCGGCTGCTTTGTGAACTGTTTGGAGGGCACTGGCAAAGGAACTCTGTGTAGTCCCCTGCATTTGGTTTAAGTAACTTTTCCCCCGCTGTGACTCCTCTTTCCTCCTAGCTGCTCTGCTGGTTTATGTGCTCATAGGAATGATTAGACTGAACTCTTTCTGCCAGGTCCTGGGTGTACACACTTTTTAATTGACAGTGTATGACAGTCACTAGACTTCTCATGTGTTAGTGGTGAACTCCTTTCTGTCAGCCCCCTGATGGGCTTGGTAGCCCCTGGCAACGAGGTGGAGTGAAGAGCTAGGGGCAATAGTTCCCTATTCAGGACCTGGGAATACGTCTTGTGTTGGAGCACAGGTCTGATGGGGAGTGGCTGAGGGAACTGGGATGGTTCAGTCTGGAGGAGACTCATGGGAGATCATATCACTCTCTACAACTGCCTGAAAGGAGGTTGTGGTGAGGTGGGGGTCAGCCTCTTCTCCCAGGTAACAGTGATTGATAGGATGAGAGCGAATGGCCTTAAGTTGTGCCAAGGAAAGTTCAGGTTGGATATTAGGAGCAATTTATTCTCAGAAAGAGTGGTGAGGCACTGGCACAGGCTGCCCAGGGAGGTGATGGAGTCACCGTCCCTGGAGGTGTTCAAGAAACATGGAGATGTGGCACTGAGGGACATGGGTTAGTGGGCATGGTGGGGATGGGCTGATGGTTGGACTAAGTGGTCTTAGTGGTCTTTTCCAATCTTTATGATTCTATGATTCTATGTGGGGAGGTAAAGGCAGGAAATTTGGGATTCTGCAGACAGAAGTATGGGTGCAGTTATTGTTGCCCTAGCTAGAACTGAGCCTCCCATAGATAAACGAGCAATCCAGAGTCTGGGGAACAAATGAGCACATTTGGTATGTGCTGTGTAGGTGCCCAGAATCATCCTTTGCAGCCTGTGCATATTAGGTAGAATTAGTGGTCGCACTGAGATGGACTTGAGAGCATGTGCCCTTCAAGTGGGATGTGCTTGGAATGGTTTGGATTTACCACGCAAGTACTGGGTGAGTTCCATGCACAAGAAGTATCATCATGGGGTTGAGACGCACCAGAGTTCATATGTGCATGTGGTGCACGTTTCATGAACTAAATATGCCAGCCTACTGCAGGCTGCCCCCAAATTGGCACTCCTCAACACGCCATAGTACTGGTAGTAACCATGTGGCCACAGAGTGAGTTGAATCAGCTTGCTGGAACGGCTGACCATGCAGATAAATAAGTACTAGGACTGATAGAGGAGAGGTGATGGGAGCAGGCAAGATCGCTCCTTTGCACAGTAGCACATGCATAGCTAAATAACAGCCAGCCCCGACACCACGTGCTCAGTGATTTGGCAGGATTTTTAGCACATTATATAGCCCCGGCAAAATTATGTCTGGGGCTCATTCTTTCATGAAATTGCTGAAGAGTTGACATCATAGAGGACAAATTCCTCTACATCCATCTGGTAAAGAGGACCTAACTGTGATACTGGGGCTACTGCAGTTCTGGATAGGACTGGCTAGGGTGGACTAATCCCTGCATATGCAAGAGCCAGGATCACCGAGACTACACGGATGGGCATGCATGGAGATAGAAATTGCACCTGTATTGAGTAGTTCAGTTGCTTATCTTCTAGGTAAAAGTACTGTCCAGTCCCTGTAAAAGGATTATATTGATCTCTAATAGCTGCAGCTTACTGAGTAAATAAATGTTTCTAGTAACACATCTGCTGCTGTGCTTTACTGCTTACTCAGATAGTGAAGTCCTGGGTCTTGGAGCTTAATCCCTAATGATTTTCTGTCAATTCCTTCTGTGATGACCTCAAATCTTTAGTAAACTGTAGCAGATCAGTGTATTTGACTGTGATTGGCTCCCCTGGGGAACTTGGAGGCATCATTGGGCTTCTCATCTAGTTGCCACAATCTGCAAATGATGAGTGTTGGTCCGGGACTTTCTGTATGGGGATCTGGTTTGCTCTGTCTTCAGAAATACTTCTCCTTTAACCTTCTGGGATAATCATTCCATCCGTAAAGTCTTCCTTTGCTTCCTGTTGTATTCAATAAACTTCTTTGCTTTAAAGGTCTCTTGTTGATACTAACCATCTGTCTGAGGAGAAGACATAGGAAAGACAACTTAAGTAATGAATTGTGGGTCAGAAGTCTCATCTGTAAAATCCTAACATAGAAGCACACTGAAAAGGGAGAGAACAGGAGTAGGAACTGGGAAAACTTCTGCTTCAGGCATTTGTTTGCTGGCACAGTGCCCAGCAGGCACTGCATTAGGCAGCTTGGACTGACAGCTTGTTTTCACATCTGCACTGGTGCTTCATCTCCTGGCCTGGGACGACATCTGGCTGGCATGTTCTTCTCCACACCCCAGGAAAAGCACTCTTGTTAGCTGGTTACTGCCGTTCCCAGCATCAAAACATACTGAATCAGACTGCAAAGTAGCGTGAGACTGATTTAAAAATAATGGGATTTATGTATTGAGTTGAGCTTTGAGTTCTTTTTATTTGCTTTCTGGCTTGGAAACCTTTAGAATGTGTGATGGGTATATTTTTTGCTTTTCATCATGACTGTGAATGTTTTAAACACACACACACACACACACAAAGCAAGAAGACAGATGAAATAGACCCTTACTTTATAATTGAGAAATCCTGAATAAATGATTTGGGCTTTCACAATCACGTCTGTTGTCAGAAACTTGCAATAAAGAATAGAATAATTGGCAGTATTCTTGCCAAGAAGGGACAGGGAATACGGTGGGACAAGAAAAGTGGAGAAACTGGAGTAAAGTCTTCATGAGGCTGCTGAAGTCCAGGAAGAAACAGAGTGGTGTAATACTGATGGGTTCGTCTCCAGATTTTGATTACTTTCTCTGAGGTTGGAAAGATTCCCTCCAGCAGCAGAGACGGGGTACTGGATAAACAGAATTCATGGTCTGGAAATGGACGCCAAGGCTTAAATGGGATACATCCACTTCAGGCACAACAGGTGTATAACTCAATACCAGCAACAAGTTAGCACAACCAGTATATTAAAATTTGACCTCTGTGCACACGTCTAACAGGTACAGATCCCTTCCAACACGAGCGTTCCTGTCATGCTGTGACTCTGGGCCTCTCAGGCACAAGCCTTAGTTTTTGAGACTTTTGTCTGCATTCTCTGCATCCCTCACAGTACACTTTTGCTTATGGTTAACATATGAACGGTCTCCTGAGTCCCTGTTTTGTTCCTCTAGGAGGAGGGACTTTAACCAGTCCCAGCCTGCAGCCCAGCAATCCATAATCTCATCAGATTATGATATGCTTGGAGAGAACGCCATCTACGACGGCCTGAATCTGATGGCTTGGTCCTTTAGTGACCATCAGTTTTCATGTTTTGTAGCCTCTGAAGATGCTAATGAGTTTCCCATTGCATGACCAGTATCTTCTCATGGTTATTCTTCCATCAGCCTTATTAACCCCTGCTGTTCAAACAAGGACAGTCTGGAGGAATGCTGACTGGTTGCAGTTGTCTGGTACAGCAATTTGATGCAGGAGAAACTGAGAGAACAGGGACTGTGCATGCTAGAGAAGGAGATGGAGAGTAGGTATCATCAATGTCCACAAACATCTGAATGGAATGGGCAAAGAGGACAGAGCCAGGCTCTCTTCAGTGGTGCCCAATGCCAGGTCACAAACTGGAACACGGGAGGTTCCCTCTGAACACCAGGCAGCACTTCTGTGCTGTGTGGGTGGCTGAGCAATGGCACAGCTGCCCAGACGCTGTGGATCTCCTCCTTGGAGATCTTCAGAAGCTGCCTGGCTGTGTCCCTGGGCACCCTGCTCTGGGTGTCCCTGCTGGGGCAGGGGTTAAGCCAGATGGATCCAGAGCTTGCTGCCACCCTCAGCCACTCTGTGATCCTGTGATAAGCTGCCTGCTTTACCCATCCTTTCTGATGCTTGATATCTCTCTTCTATCCTTCCACCTCATACTCCTGAACTCCACTCAAAGCCTCATTGATGGGCCTCCTGTCCAGCTTCTACTACAGCTGAGAACCATTGTAAAAGACTGTGGATTTAGGAAGGACTTTAACACAGCAATACTTCTTCAGCTCTCCCATCAGTCTTCATTCCTCTCTCCTGTTACATCTCTGTACAAGTCACATTGCCCTGTGGGCAGCTCAACCCCTGAGCTCCTTACAGCTTTGCTACCTTGCCTGCTTCTCCAATCTTCACCCTGCTGAGACTGAGTGTTCCTTGAGCAGGGATCTGCCAGCCAAATTGTTCTGCTGCATAGAATATAAATCTTCAGGTGTGATTGACTGACAGATTCTTCCTTGCTAGCTGTCATGAAAGGCATCCCCTGGTGTTTCAGGTGATAGCAAGGCCTCCTGCCAGTTTCTTCATGTTGAGCTGTATGATCAGTGCAGACCACCTCTGTCCACTGACCAAGCTTGAAGTGCTGCATTATCTGGGTACAGGATTTAATGGATTGAACAAAACACAAATATGGAAATACTGAGAGAAGATGAGAGATTGGAAAGAAAACAGTGAAAATTAGCAACCATTGGGAAAAGAATCTAAGAATAAACTGAGCCCAAAAAGAATAGTTCTAGAATGATGGCATTCAGTCTAATGTATGGATTGTTATTAGGAAATCTACAGAAGATATATTCTACAAGGTCATGTTTATATCAAATTTAGAAAGATCTGGAAAAATTTTAGGGATCAGGAAAGTGGAAAAAATAGAAAGCTTTTAAAAATTCATTGATGAAATTACGGGGTAGATAATGGCAAGAAAAGGGGAAATGGTTTTAAGTTTAAGGAGGGAAGATTCAGGTTGGATATCAGAGGGCAGTTCTTTGCTATGAAAGTGATGAGGCACAGAGAGGCTGTGGATGCCCCATCCCTGGAGGTGTTCAAGGCCAGGTTGGATGGGGCCCTGGGCAGCCTGGTCTAGTATTAGGTATCTCCATCTCTAATGGTGGCCCTGCACGTGGCAGGGGTGTTGGAGCTTGATGATCCTTGAGGTCCCTTCCAAGCCAAGCTATTCTATTCTATGATTCTATGATTCTATTCTACAGTAAACTGAGAGAGAGCCCATATATTTTGTCACTGAGTACACTGCAAAGCCTGCCAAGTGCCAAGAGAGAAGAAAATGTCATCACTGACAATTGTTCCCTGAGAAGATAAATAGGAGGTTAGTGTCTGTGCCCCCGGGGAGTGCAGGAACCTGGCCCTGGGAGCGCTGTGCCCTGGGAAATGCTTTTCAAACGCTAGGTGAAGTTCTGGTCCACATTTACCCAGATGTCTCTGTACATTCAAATAAAGGTGTAGAAGTTCTCACACGGGTACGGCTCCCCGGTGGAAGTTAATACGCAGATTTTCCTCCAGCTTCGAAGAGAGACACAGGAGGTTACGCGCGCACTGCTTTTCTTCCCACCACCTCTGCAAACGCAAACCCGCCCCGCCCCGGCAGCGCCTCCCGCGCCCCCTCCCCGGGCTGCCGCTAGGGGGCAGCACGGCCCCGCGCAACGTGCCGGGCCGTCGCTTCTCGGCGCCCCCGGGACCTTCCGTCTTGCTGAAGAATTTGTAATTACTTCATGCAGAATTAATTAAAGAATGTAAACGAGAGATCTCGTCTTGTGTTCCAGCAGATGGAATGAAATAAAATCAAGCCGTGCTAGCACATATTAGCCTGGAACATCTCAGAATTTGGGAGTGGTTTCGTTCCGTACCCCGAAGTAGGCGAGTTCAGCAGTACTGAAGGGAACAGCTCCTTTCCGGGCGGCCGGCGGAGGCTGCTCGCCTCAACGCTCCCAGCGAGACGCCGCCACCCACCTCAGCTCCGGGCCTGAGAGCCGCAGTACTTCAGTCTTTCCTTCTGCCAGCTGAGAATCACAGCAGGTGCAGTAGAATCAGAGACTGGTTTGGGTTGGAAGGGACCTTTAAGTTCCAACCCCCTGCTATAGGCAGGGACGCCTCCCTCTAGACCGGGTTGCCCACAGCCCCATCCAGCCTGGCCTTGAATGCTTCCAGGGAGGGGGCATTCACAACCTTTCTGTGCAACCTGTTCCAGTGTCTCACCACCCTCAGAGCAAAGAATTTCTTCCTAATATCTAGTCTAAATATGCCCTCTTCCAGTTTAAAGCCATTTCTCCTTTTCCTGTCACTCTCTGCCCTGATAAAAAGTCCCTTTCCAGCTTTCCTGTTTTCCTTCATTTACTGGAAAGCCACTATAAGATTCCCCCAGAGCCTTCTCTCAGCCTGTCCTCGTAAGGGAGGTGCTCCAGCCCTCTGATCATCTTTGTGGCCCTCCTCTGGACCTGCTTTAACAGCTCCACGGCCTTCTTGTGTTGGGGGCTGCAGGACTGGATGCAGTACTCCAGATGGGGACTCACAAGAGCTGAGGGGCAGAATGACCTCCCTGGGCCTGCTGGTCACCCTTCTCTTGATGCAACTCGGGATGCAACTCGGGATACAACTCAGGATACAGTTGGTATTCTGGGCTGTAAGTGCACACTGCTGGGCTCATGTTGAGTTTTTCATCAGCTGGCATCTCCAAATTCTTCTCCTAAGGGCTGCTCTCAAGTCATTCTTCACCCAACCTGTATCTGTGCTTGGGATTGTCCTGACCCAGGTGCAGGACCTTGCACTTGGCATTGCTGAACTTCATGAGGTTGGCATGGACCCACCTCCCAAGCCTGTCCAGGTCCCTCTGGATGGGCTCCCTTCCCTCTAGCATGTCAGTAGGCACTTAGTGGAGCATAATGTCAGATAAAAGAGAACTGAGGTACTAACCATGTACCCTGATGGCTGACATTAGTTCTGTGCTTCACCTGGTGCCTGTGAGAAGGCTGTGCTTGGGGACTGTCAGCATAACGAGGTGCCCAGTCCTGTTTGCAACACCCTGAAACCAGAGCATAGCTTGGTGCTAAGAGCCTGTGGAAGAGTCCCAACAGGTAATGGCACCAATATTCTAGATCGTTGTCTGCTGTAAAATAGTGGAAGTATTTTTAAACATCTGGTAAAGAATCTTCCATTTAGCATATAGGATTAATTCAGTTTATTTCAGTTTTCTCCTTAATAAATAGCAAGGCAACAGACTACTTAGATGTTAATTACTATTAATACATAAACCATATTCATTGTAATTCTTGCAGCTCTATGAGAAGACGTGAGGAGCAGCTGAGGTGCCTGGGTTTGCTCAGCGCAGAGCAGAGCAGCTGAGGGGAGGCCTCATGGCGGCTGCAGCTCCTCACAGGGAGCGGAGGGGCAGCGCTGAGCTCTGCTCTGTGTGACAGCGACAGGGCCCGAGGGAACGGCATGGAGCTGTGTCAGGGGAGGGGCGGGAAAAGGAGTTAGGGAAAGGGTCTGCGCCAGAGGGCGGTGGGCACGGAACGGGCTGCCCAGGGCAGTGGGCACAACCCTGAGCTGCTGGCGTTCAAGGAGCGTTTGGACAACACTCAGACATAGGGTTTGAATTTTGGGTGGTGCTGTGTGCAGCCAGGAGCTGGGCTCGATGATCTTTGTGGGTCCCTTCCAGCTTTGGGCGCTCCATGATTCCATGGTGTTACGCTAATACAGAGCTAACTCGCACTTGACAGAATCAGGAGCAGCAGTCCATGCTGTGATGCTAATTTAAAACCGGTTCACGGAGTTAAAGGCAGGCATAGCTTCCAGATTTTTAGGGCATCTTCTGGACTGCTTTCTTGGTGACTGTGCTGAGTTTCACACCTGGAGGTGGTCCTGCACCCCTGGGCTCAGTAATTGGAGTGCAGCAGCTATGGGAACTGTGCCAGAGGGAGAGGATTTTTTGGTGTCTTATAGGCAATTAGGGGCCACAGCTCCTTCTGGGAGTTAATGAGCACAGTGTGCTGCTTATGCGTGATTTCCTGGAAATCTCTCTCTCCTGCACAGACATCACTTCCCTTGCCACACTGTCAAGTAGAAAAGCTATGTAACTGTATGCAGAGGTGTTATAGCACTCTGAAAGAAGCAGGGAGCGTATCAGTTCACTTCATAAAATGCGTCAGGCATTTCAGAATGCAATATGGGGTAACACTAAGAAAAATCTACCCGAGACACCTGGGGATTAGGAAGTGGCACTAAGGTATCTGGTTGCTGCAAGCACACAGGGCTGTGGCTTTGTGTACTTCTGCAGCACTGGGTGAGCATTGCTCAAAGTGAAGGGAAAAGCATGAGTGTTGAGGCTGCATACTCTACTCTCTGCAGAAGTTTTGTTCTTTTGTGAAAGTCGCTTGTCAAATTGCTGATATAACCCAGTGAGGATGACACCAGTCAGTGTGGTGTGGCTGCAGGCATGGCTCAATGTCTGACATGTGCAGGTGTGACTGCTGCTGCTCCAGCAACAGGCACAGCCAATCCCCCCTGCATAGAGCTCCCTAGGAAGGAGAAACTAGTAAAGCTATTGACTTCAGTGCATGAGGAAAAGGCCTTGTTCCTTTATGAGAACCAGCATGTATCTGGTTTTCAATGTATAAACTACTCAGTTTCTTTGTTGCTGTTTTTATTTTCTTTCTTTTTCCCTTTCCTTGTTTTTCCCTTTCTCCCTTTCTCTCTTTCTCTTTCTCTTTCTCTTTCTCTTTCTCTTTCTCTTCTCTTTCTCTTTCTCTTTCTCTTTCTCTTTCTCTTTCTCTTTCTCTTTCTCTTTCTCTTTCTCTTTCTCTTTCTCTTTCTCTTTCTCTTTCTCTTTCTCTTTCTCTTTCTCTCTTTCTCTCCCTTCCTTCCTTCCTTCCTTCCTTCCTTCCTTCCTTCCTTCCTTCCTTCCTTCCTTCCTTCCTTCCTTCCTTCCTTCCTTCCTTCCTTCCTTCCTTCCTTCCTTCCTTCCTTCCTTCCTTCCTTCCTTCCTTCCTTCCTTCCCTCTCTTTCTCTTTCTCTTTCTCTTTCTCTTTCTCTTTCTCTTTCTCTTTCTCTTTCTCTTTCTCTTTCTCTTTCTCTTTCTCTTTCTCTTTCTCTTTCTCTTTCTCTTTCTCTTTCTCTTTCTCTTTCTCTTTCTCTTTCTCTTTCTTTCAGTTTTGGCTGGTTAACTGTCTAGTTCTTTATATTGCTCAGAAACATACAGTCAGGCACCAACGGATGCAATTCATTTACCAACAGGGTGCTCTGCCCGTAAATTGGATGCATGCACAAAAATTCCTGAGCTCATTTAGGGAAAGAGGTTTGCTCAGACTTAGGAATCAATGTAGGTGCAGGCATGTGGGAGGTGGCCAGGCTTGTGTTCAGAAGGAGGACAGAAATCCCAACAACAGCAGCCGTTACCATAGATGAGCTGGAGAAAAGCACTATCACACTTTATTTTAGTATGCTACAAAATTCCTTGTTGAACTTTATTAGGTACTTTAATACCAAGCATACTTTAAAGTAACAAAAATTATTGTTGTTATTATTTTTTACAGAAAATCAGGTATTCCAACAGTTTTCTTTACAGTTTTTGTTGACTTAAAAAAAAAATTACAGTTGACAAGTTACAATGGAGTGTAATGGGAAAGCGGTTACATTTAAAAAGGTAAAACATACTATTCATACTGAACCAACATTTAGTGATGTATGTCCTTATAAGTCTCCTGTTTGTGTACAAATGGTACATTTTGGTGGAGCTGTCCTGGTTGGGCTGCAGGGTCTTGAGATGACACTTTTTGCAACTTTGTGTGTATTGAGAAAGGACTTTGTCTTCACACTGTCACCGTGATGCAAAACTTAGTGCTATATAACCAAATAAAATACGACAGAGAAACCCTGTTTCAGTGATTTCTGTCACAGCAAAAGTCCTGCGACTGCCATAATTTGGGGTAGAGGTAAACATAAGGAGCAAGAGGAGATGGTTATACAACAGCACACCCAATTAGCAGAGCTCCCACAGCCTTTTGAGATGAGTGCGTGTCTGTGGGCCAACAGGATCAGTGACTGAAGGTAGGCTTTGCTGAGACACCACTGAATGGGAACTCTTGAATGCACCCGGCCTTTGAGGCATTTCCCAGCTGCCACTGCTTGGACTGACCACAGATTTAAAAACTTTTTGGAATTGGGACCTCAGTGATTTCATACAGTCTCATGTACCTAGTATCTGTTTTTTCCTTTGCATGCACTTCAGCACAGCAGCAGGTGCTGGGATTACATTTACAGGGGTTGGTTGAGTTGGGTGGCATTTTTGACCAGCTCTAACACCAGTCCTGTAGAGGTCAGGGAGTCTCCTACACACATTTACAAGAGCAGATTTATGTTAAACAACATTTATTTATATCTATTTTTAAATGCTCCCCAGATTCACATATAAATTTATTTGCAGACATCCATCTACATCAGTGTTTGGTTTCTAAAATCATCAGTGGCACACTGGTACCTTGGTGGTGAAATAAGTTACCTAATTCCTTGAGTTTATTTGCTTGAAGATGATTTTTCAACCAAAGATGAAACTACTTTTCTGAGATCTACGCACTAAATTCTTGGATACTTTGTGTTGTGCAGCTAATCATTAAAAATCGGCTTTAACTCATGCTTTGCCATGTCTTCAATGTGTCATATCATTTAGGACTGACAATAACAACCAGTGGTGCTTTTAGCCATTTCCTCTGATGGCCAGACAGTGATGCAACAGGCAGTGTTGGTTTGGGGCTGGAGTTGGTGGTGATACTCAGGAGAGGGCAGGAGGAGTGCGGGCCTGCTGCCATATCATGAGGAGCTGCATGTGGCACTGGGTGCAATGAGCCCAGGCTGCTCTCTGCCTGGTGCTCAGACCCAGATCTTTCTCAGTACCCTGTGTCTCCATCTGTTTTCTGCTCTGGAAGGAGGGTGCCCATTGGGCAGCCCCTGCAGACAGGAGCCCTGGGCTCTGCACACCCGTATGGCACACAGCTGTCTGCAGTGGGCATTTGTTTGTGGTCTCTTCACTGACGTTTGGAGTTAAGGCCAGAAGAGAGATTTAATCACCGAGCCTGATTGGCAATAATGGGGCCAGAGTTCTTCCCCCGTAGTTGTGTGGCAGAACAGGGAAAAGAACAGAAATGCCTTTACAGCTATTTAGTACATTTAAAGGGTATATCACTTTTTCCTATGAAAAAAGAAATCAAATGCTTTTATTTTGTCACTTTAAATGCAAAAAATTCTATGTTGCTTGGGAAATTATAGCATGATGGTATTCAGTCAGACATATCTTATACTATATATGCTTCATAGAACTAGATTATAGGTCAGAAATAATTTCTCAGTCTTAAATTTGTTACAGACATAGATTAATTGGAACACATATGCCGTAAAAATTGAGAAGCATTACAGTTTTAGTCAACTTATTATACACTGAAGTAAATGAAGTGCAGAAATGTAGCATTAAAAGTTATGCTTTTCCACTAGATGATGGAGACATTCAGAGTCTATTTATAAATGCTTATTTAAGAGATGCCCTATCAGCTTCTTGGCTACTGGGATAGGAATAGTCTGGAGTTAACTGCCTCTCTACTGTGAAAGGTTTTAAAGCTTTTTGCTTTCTGTCTGAATAAAAAAAATGACATTTACAAACCTCCTCGATGCATATATTTTACATATGTTTGTCTAGCAACAACTACACCCCTTTTAATTTATTCCCCAAATGTGACTTTTCATGCATGTCTTCTGAATGCTGTATTCAGCAACAGTTTCTAATGAGCTGGTGTGTAATCCATGATTGCATTTCTCTTCCAGAAATCCCTTCCACGTCTGGCTGGTCTATGTTAGAAGGTAGCGTTTACCAATCAGGCGGTTTTGCTCTCGTCAGCGTTCTTCTCTCTCGGAGGCCCTTTCCCAAGCTTCTTCCCATTTTAATGTTGATGTACAAAAGCTGTTGTTCATTTTGTTTTGTGCTCATTCTAGTGAGGATTGGCTTAGAAGGACTGCGCAAAACAGAGAGAAGAGAAAAGTTGGTTTACTGCCAGCCAACATAAAGACGTTCACACTGCGTGCACTTGGCTCAAGCCAAACGTCTGAGCGGTATTTGCACACACTTCATTATTGGTATTTCCACTTAGCATGAAAAATGGCAAGTTCAATCTTCAAATATAGCGATGATTTGTAGTCTGGAAGCCTTAAAAACCAGTTTTCATCAGCAAATCAACACATGAGGTCAAAGTAGTGACATTGTTTCATTTAAATTTTGAACGATATGAAAATAAAGGCAAAATGTGTACGAGAACAGAATCAAATTTGCTGGAGGAGTACAGTGAATCATGTTATAATCCTGACATCCCTATTCTGTATCAATAAATTTTTCACTCCTCTGAGCACACAGTGCGCATTTGTAACCGTGATAAAGCAATACATGGTGATGCTGTAGGGAATGGCTGTGCTGTGCCGACCCTGTCAAGCCCTCAGGTGCTGCTGTGCAGGTGCTAGGGAGTGCCAAAATGCAACTGCTGGCATTTGGCTTTGACCAAAGAGTCCCAGTACAGGTGTAGCTGGCTGGTGCTCAGCCCAAGAGAGAGGAGCAGTGCCTTCATCATGACACCATTGGACTCACCCTAACACAGCGTCCACTGTGGGAGGCCGCTGGGATTTAGAACTTAGGGGAAGACATGGTTGCTTTCATAAAAATGAAAGAATTAATTTAACCATGGAATGACAGTGAATGAAGTGTTTCAGAACTAGAAGCTCTTAAACATATTGGAGCAAGAAAATAGATAATTGATTTCCCCTGAAGTTAATTCCCCCTGGCCGTGCACACTTGCTTCCTGCATCAACTTCCTACTGATGCTTGAATTGATGTCTTTCAAGCAAAGTTGGTCCTACCAGGAAAGTTCTGACTTCTTTTAGCCCACACGTGTTCAGCATTCATTTATAATCCAGATGTATTTTGCAAAAAAAGGACATTTGTAATTGATATTGCTGATGCTAGAAACTAGGAAATAAACTATCAAGAATTATAAGCATTGTTTCTTTTCTTATACAGTCCAAGGTTGGTGAAACAGAAAGGTGAGGAAAGCCGAAATTACATGGTGACGAACATGTCCTTATATTCCTACAAACAAAGTAAAACTAATAGAGCTGAAGGAACCATTTATTTCGCTTGTTTTTTAATCATAATATAGTGTGCCTATGTTATGCAAATCCTTAGCAGTGTTCTTTGGATTTCCAGCAATACTCAGTGTTTGGATTGTAGTAGTGTCTGGGTTGCTAAGCCCTTTATTTGTTCTTTTGAACAATTTTGCATACAGGTGTTACACACACGGAAATGACATTTGGTAACTACCAGAGGTGCCTAGCTGATAAAGCAGAAATAAGTCATTCACATCCAACCTCTCTCAGTCTGACTCGTATCACCCTGTGGGCTCTTGATTGACTCCTTGCTGCTGCCTAGAAATCAGGTAATGAAAGCCATCTTTGTGAAAGCCCCATTGCCCAAACCACCCAGGTACTCTGCTGTTAAATTCTCTATCTAAAGCTGTGAAGGGCTGCCTGTTGGGCTGACATCCTGACAGGGCGTTGTTACTCGTATTTGAGATGTTCTCTTAGGGAAGTCATTCCTGTTGATGGCAGATCTGGGTTACATTCACCCTGCGAGGGATTTACAGCATTTCAGCATTCATGTAAATATTCAGGGAGAAGACACTGCTATTTCTTTGTTTTGAAGATAAAAACAGACATTTAGGTTTTGCGGTTGCTTGCTCCCAAGGAGTAGAACACACTGGATTTCATGGAGTCAGTTACATGCTATTACCTTAAAGCCAGTTAGATAGTAGGTATATGGAGGAAGGTCAAAATACAATTTCTCTACAGCAGGCTTAACACTTCACCCCATTAATTATCATCAGCCACATTTAAACAGTCTTCTTGCTGTTTATTTGACTGGTACTCTAGAAAATAGCAACTTTCTGAGCATTAATCTTTTAATCTTTTATTGCTCTCTCCAAATGCACTCAATTACTGTGGTCCCCTGAGCTAATGAGCAGCTGGCATTCATGGCCATACCAAAATCAGTGCTATTCCAAAACCACATCATTTGGCAAGAGCCCACAGGTGAATGGACCAGAGGTTTCTCCCAGAGTTCCTCCAACCCAGGGAGAAACAGTTTCTACCTCTGGGAGGCTGGCATGGAATTTGGTGTCTGGTAGCAGATAGAAGAATCTTATCTTCTTTCTTTGAAGATAATCTCTTTAATGTACATGATAAAAGTTATTTGGGTGGCCTGAGAGAATGATTTTATTTTTCTAGTGTTGAAGAGGAATAAATAGATGTGTGTCCGCCTTGGTTTACCTGCTATGGGTGCCTTGTCCTGCACAATGCATGGAGCAGCCTTTGCCCTGGCTTCATTTCATGTTCCTGTGCATTACCCTGAGAGCCACCCTGGGGCAAATACCATGCTGTGAGTAAACAGACAGGCATCAGCTCAGGTCCTCTCCAAACTCATAGGAGTCCTGGTGTCAAAGCTGAAATCCTAACATGGGCTTTTTGGGGATGAATCCCATAGATAATCCTATCTAAACTTCCCACAGTGCTGTGGGAAATGGTTTCAGAAGCATTCAGGAATTTTCTAAATGCTCTGAATGAAAGAATACTCAATCTGTTCTGCTCACAGAAGACTCAGTTCATGGCTGCACAAGGGCCTTTCTAGCATCCAAGAAGAGAGTTTCAGGGCCACAGGGAGATGATTGTGGAAATGAACCACTAAACCAAAAGAATGTCATCTTATAAGAGACCCTTTCCCAGGAAGAAGTAGAAAAATGGATAAAGAGAATCCAGTCAGAATAATTTTGCTGACCTCTTGGTATCTGTGTACTACTTACAGCCATAAACAACTCATATGCTGTCAGTCACAAGGAGAAACCCTGTGCATTGTGGGCACACCACAGACCCTAAAGCTGCACTCCGTGCTCCCAGTGTCTGCCTTGTAGTTTCAAAATCCAATCTATTCTTACACCGCATTTTATTTTTCCTTTTTCTGCTGCTACGTGTAGAGAATGACACAGAGCAGGAGAAAAATGCTGTGGGTGCAGAGAGGCTGTTTGGTTGCAGGCAATGTGCTCAGTGTGCTATGGGGAGGGAGGGGAGAGAAGAGTGGGATATATTATTTTCTGGCTTTTTTAAATTTTGAAGGTTTTTTGTGTGTTTTGAAGCTGTTATGCTAAGGAAAAAAGGTTTCAAGAAAAAAATGTGATTTTTAAAGAGAAATTCATTTGAAAAAAAGGAAAAAAAAAAAAAAAAGAAGAAGAATGGAACAATTAAGTCTGATCATCTTGTGCCAAAATGTGAAAGGAAAGAGATATTGGGAAGTTAGGTCTGGAGCCCAGGGTTCAACAGTTTCCCTGTTTGTATTCTTGATTTCTTCAAGCTCATTTCCTTTTCCAGATGGAAGAGTTGAGGAAGGTGAGGAGCGTGTTTGGGAGGAGAGAGGAGATGGAAGACAGGGGAAGATAGGAGGTGGGAGGTAGGCTTGGAGTAATATCTCACATAACGTCAGCACTCAGAGTCAGGCATTTGGGCATGGGAAATTGATTCCATCCTCTGATGGTTAATAGCACTGGTGAGCACCTGTGGGCTCCTGCAGTGCTGTAGACCATGGGAGAAGACTGGAGTCCTATATCCGAGATGGACAGAGCGAGATGTGGGAATCCTGGATGATGGGATTTATTATTGTCCTATGTGGTGACTAACAGCATCCGTGGAAATGTGAAGAGAGAAACTACTGCCCACGCAGCGATGATCTTTATCCTGAAATATCAAATTATTAGGCAGCTGTGGATTAGTTGTTTGTAGCAGGTTGTCAGAGAACTCATGTCAGCACAGCTTGAAGGCTGGTATTTTTAGTCCTGTTGGGGCGTGAGGCTGACTCTCAGGGCTGCCTTCATAGAGCAAGAATGGCTTTGCCGGAGGTGAGCTTAAGGCTTCACCTCCACAACAGTTGGAATAGATGATTTTAGTGGTCTTTTCCAACTGTAGTGATTCTACATTTCTATGATCCTAGGAGGGCTGAATTCATAGGATGAGAAGCACAGCATAGGGGCTGGTGGGCCTGGTGCAGGGGTGCAGGAAGGGGGCTGGGCAGGTGAGACGTGAGTCAGCCTCACAGTAAAGAAATCTGTCCTCATATTTGTATGGAACTTATGTTCCAATTTGTGCCATTGCCCCTTGTTCTGTGGCTGGGCACCACTGAAAAGAGCGTGGTCCCATTCTCTTAACACATGCTCTTTACATATTTTTAAGTGTTGATAAGACCCCCTCAGTCTTCTCCAGGCTAAACAGTCCCAGGTCTCTCAGCCTTTCCTCATACATGAGATGGTCTAGGTCCTCAGTCATCTTCATGATCCTCCACTAGATTTTCTCCAGCAGTCTCCTGTCTTTCTTGAACTGAGGAGCCCAGGAGTGGACACAGCACTCCAGCTGTGGCCTCACCAGGGCAGAGCAGAGGGGGAGAATCACCTCCCTTGACCTGCTGGCCACACTCTTTTTAATGTGTCCCAGGAAACCATTGGCCTTCTTGGCTACAAGAGCACACTTCAGGCTCATGGCCATCCTGCTCTCCATCAGAACCCCCAAGTCCTTCTCCTCAGAGCTCCTCTGCAGCAGGTCAGCCCCTCACCTGAACCGATGCATGTGGTTATTCCTCCAAGGGTGCAGGACTGTACGCTTGCCCTTGTTGAAACTCATCAGGTTGCTCTCTGCCCAGCTCCCACGTCTGGGAAGAGGCATTTGACTGCACTTTTACAATGCCAGTGTTAGCTTAAAGAAAGCTAACACTTTCTAACTAAAAAAGAAGCTAACACATCAGAGCCTGACATTTTTTTTTTTCTTTTAACAGGATTCTTTTTCAAATGAACCTAGATAAAGCCAGATGGCAATGACAGGCTCTGAAGCCTCAAGAAGGGGCTGATTTCAAGCTTCCTCTGCCAACCTGCCTAATCCCTGGCTCAGGTGGCCTTCTGGTTTGAAAGTGGCTCCAAAAGTACAACATATGCGTGTGCATTGGTGAGAAAGGCAGGAGGAGAGTGACAAGCAGAGGGAAGAGAGACCTATCCAAGAATAGAGGAACATCTAAGTTGCCATCCCTGTCAGTTGTCAGTACCAGTCTGTGCTGATGGAAAAATCCTTGGGTGACAGCTCTTCTGCCTTGCCACCAGCAGCTCCTGGGTTCCCCAGTAGGGCAGGTGGGGGCCAGCACTGCCACTGCTCTGCTGCACAGCACTGAACAAGGCAGGAGGCTGTGTGCCAAGGTGGGTGTCGGGATGCTGGGATGTAGGGACCAGCTCCAGACAAACAGTGGAAAGTGTTTTCTTCCATTTCAATATTTGCTCTGTGCCTAGGGAGAAAAGGAAGATTTTTATCATAATGAACAAACCCAGCAAAAAAGCCTCCTATTCTTTCTCCCAGAGAGCTTTCTTTTACTGCAGAACAGAAATTGAAGAGGCATCAGAGAGATGCTCCTTCCTCCGGTGGTTCCTTTCCAGAAGGCTCATCAATTTGTCTTTTGTACTTGCTGATGTTGCTGGGGGTTTGGGATGGCAGCCACGTCTCAGGACAGGTTTGCTGGCATGGGGGATCTGGTCTGTTGATGGAGGGATGGAGAGGCTAAAATGCCTCCATCAATACCGCCTTTCACTTGAAGCAGCTTCCTGCTCCACAGAGTTGTAGTCTCAAGTCAAGCAGAATCAGTGACTTGTTGTTCATCTATTTTTATTTCCTCCGTGTGGTTTGCTGCAGTCTTTCTTTACCCAGATGGTCAAATAAATTGCTGTCACTGAACAGGAGTCCCTGAACAGCGATTCCTAAACTCTTCCTGTTCCTTAGCTGTTGAATGAGAAAACATTGTACTTTCTTTGTATTCTACACATTTGCTGGCATTGCTTTTTGATTTCTTTCTTGGAACCCAGAGGATCTGTAGGTATTTTTGTTTGTTTGGTAAGTTTTCAAGCTGCGTGATCAGACTGCTCAGAAAGCTCCGCATCAGCTTTATTTAAAAGCTGTTGGGACTTTGATCTGTACTTCTGTATTGAGAGCCATGCTGAGAGCCAGGCCGTGTCGGAGTAGTACCAGCCCTGAGCAGAGAGGCCTGAAAACGTCTGGATTGTCACTGTATATTTTTATGTTTTCCTCATTATAGACTCTCCTCATAATAGATTTGTGTTGAGCATTGCTAGTTCTGTATATTCCAGAAGTGTACTGGTGTTGCGCTGGACAGCATTAGAAGTTGATGTCAGCGTACCTTCTGTCTGGGAAAACAAATCTTGCTGATGTTGATGTTGATACAAAGCTCTACTTTTTCATGCTGAGAAATTAGAAAGAAGCTCAGAACCATCCTGTGGGGCTGTGAGCATGGCTGAGCTGCTCACCAGGATCAGCACTGTGCCCAGGCTTTGTGATGTTCCAGGCTCTGGTGAGGCCACAACTTAAGTGCTATGTTCAGTTTTGGGCCCCTCACTACAAGAAGGAATTTGAGGTCCTGGAGCATGTCCAGAGAAGGGCAACAGAGCTGGGAACGGTCTGGAGCACAGGTCTGATGGGGAGCAGCTGAGGGAACTGGGATGGTTCAGTCTGGAAGAGAAGAGGAAGATCAGGGGAGACCTTATTGCTCTCTACAACTGCCTGAAAGGAGATTGTGGCGAGGCGAGGGTCAGCCTCTGCTCCCATGTAACAGTGACAGGAAAAGAGGGAATGGCCTTAAGTTGCATCAGGGGAGGTTCAGTTTGGATATTAGGAAAGATTTCTTCTCATAAGGAGTGGTGAGGCATTGGAACAGGCTGCCCAAGGAGGTGGTGGAGTCACTGTCCTTGGAGATGTTCAAGAACCATGTGGATGTGGCACTGAGGGATGTGGTTTAGTAGTGTGGTGGTGATGGATTGACACTTGGACTGATGACATTAGTGATCTTTCCAACCTTAATGATTCTGTGATTCTATAGATTGTGCCTGATGTGTGTGTGGTGGGGTGGAGGAGTTCAGCCCTGAGGGAAAGCTGGGCCATTAGAGCAGGGCCATGGAGGTGCCAGCCAGCATCCCTGAGTAAGGAACTCAGCAAGGCGTGGCTGATTTTGTTGTGGCAGAAGAAACAGAGCTTGGCTTTGTTTCAAGAGATTGGATTTCCCCAAATAATTTCCCACTTCATATAATGAGTTTTTCCCCCATTAGAAAGAAGCAGAGCCATGACAATTTGCTGGCCATTCTGGCATGTTAAAAGGAAATTTTCTATGCATCAAATTTTCTGAAATAATTTGCTGACTATCAAATGTTATACTTCATTAAAACAACTACAAGAAGTTCAGCGTAAGCATCTTGGAAACCATAGCAAAGTGCTGGCAAATCTTTAATGCTGCAGAATAATAAAAGCTTTTAAACGGTCTTTTCTTTGTGTGAAATGAATTTTCCTCCTCCTTGGCCAGCACGATCTGGGAGCACTGCGCAGATCTGACCTGCAGGGACTGGTGCTGCAGCCTGCCCTACCTTTGTGTCTGCAGTACCAGGAGACATCACCACCCTAAAACTTGTGCTCTTGATTATGTCTCTTGATCTTTAGCATCTACCATCTACTGGGACAAAATGGAAGTTTCAGCAAGGATGAGTGTTTCAGTGAGTGTTTATTCATTCTGAAACACTGAGTGCAGCAGCTTTTTCCTGGTGCCTCTGTCTGCCATCAAGATTTATATGAAACAAACATGAGACAAGTATGCAAGGCTCGTCACAGGGCTGTGTTCCCACATGGAGCCACCGCTCCTCACAGCTGACGCAGTGCATGGTGTTTCCTCACCCAGGATACCTCCTGCCCATCCATGTGGAGAAAACAAACACTGAACTAGGGCTGCAGGAACCTGGGGTCTGCATCCCAACCCCACTAATGAGCTGCTAACATCGATCCTCTTCCTGCCCTGGCAAGAGGTAGTTGCCAAGCTGCGTGTTTGTGGGAAGCAGGAAGTTAATGATCTGGAGAAGCTTTAGTCCTAGGCTCAAAACTGCAGCTTAATGGTTAGTTAAAGGCTTATTTGAGAATGAGAATGTTAATTAACTATCTATATATTCTTTGAAAAAAGAGGGAATATTTGGGGCCATGCATAATAATCATGTAACCCAAAGCTATGTGGTTACGTGTAAAACTCCTCCTTACCTGAAATTACCCTAAAATATCTCCATGAGGCTCAGTGAAATTCAGCTAGGTTTGGGGATGGCAAAGCGAGGATCTAAAGAGAAGGAGAGCATTCTGGTGACCACCATCAGCCATAGAGAACTGCCTGGCAGGCAGCAAGGAGCACCTGAGCCCTCCTGTGTCCTGAGGGAACTCCTGGCAGCATCATTTCCTTCATCTTCCCTTTCAAGCTGTCCTGCAGGATTGCTGCAGAACTGATTTGCGAAGGCTTTGGACAATATATCAGGATATGTATCAGGATATATCATAATTATTATTTTATATTATTCCCTTAAACATTTTTTTTTTTTAGTTGCCATAGGAGTTCTAAGTGCACTCTTGCAAAAGAAAAGAAGATTCCCTCTCCAACGAGCTTTCAGCTCAGAGGACAGTGCTCAGCAGTGCAGAGACAGAAATCCTGCACAGAGAAGGAAGGGAGGGCTGTGCTGGGAAACTGCAGAAGAGAATGCAGGATGGCTGTCAGGTTTGCTGCAGCCCTGAATGGCGTCTTGAAGCCTCTCTGTAAGAAGATAAGAATACAGAAGCTTAACTGTTTGAACTTCACAGCAGGGTGGAGTCATAAAACCACCAGCCTGACTGGAAAGACTGATGAGGAGAGGAAACACCTCACTCACCACCTCAAACCAACATCCAGTTGTATTGGGTTCCTCAGAACTCATTGATCAGTCACCCTTTCCTCAGTGATAGCTCAGCACTGCCCATTAGGTAAAGGTGACACTCATGTAGATTTACTCACAAATGAAAGTTATCAGTGAAAAAAGGTAGGATTTGGGGCAAAGACAAAATGAGCCCGGTCTGTGCTGTTATACACTCAGCAGCACTCCCTGAGGAGCAGTGAAACTGTGCCCCTCACAGCACTGTGAGCCCTCAGTGCGGGTGCTAATGCAGTACCCTGCTGTGCAGCTCTAGCAAAGCTCTCCTAAGGGCTTTCTACCCTAAATAAGTGATTTTTGTCCCTGGTTCCCTCTCATTTTCCTCTATCAGGGTATGGCACTGTGGGGAGTGCAGGGCCAGGCCTGTCCTCTCCCACAGCCAAAGCTCAGCTGTGCCAACTGCCAGCACAGGTGCCTCCTGCATTTGCTGTCTGCTTCCCACTGAGACACCTCATTGGAGCTTAAATCCTTATGATGGATTTCTGCTCTGGAGTGACGGCTTGTGATGTGAGGCTGGGTTAATACATGTCAGCTGTCATCGTCCTTGTCAGTCGCTGCTGTCAGTGAGCAGCGGATAAGTAAATCTGTGATGATGAATATCCCAGAGAGAGCAGGGTTTAAATATTTCATTGCTTCAGACACCGAAAATTCTCATTTGGAGTCCTTTTCTTATGTCCTCTGAGATCACTCTGGCCCTGGAGAAGAGCAAAGGCTGTGTGGGTCTCCTGAGAACTCAGCAGCTGTGGGGCATGGGGTGGCAAAGGCAAAATCCCCAGCACTTGGGGTGAGCTGAACTACTACTTCAGTCCCATCAAATGCAAAAACAAGCAGAAACTGAAGGAAAAAGGCAAATCTTTTTTTTTTTTTTCCTTTTCATCATCTTCCTTGCTTCCCCTCTGCTGCTGAGCAGGGTCAGGACTCCAAGCAGCCAGCTTAGGTCAAACACCTCTGATAGTGTGTTGGATCTCTCTGTGTGAGCAACACTATGGAAAGCTTCAGCCATGGTTACGATTTAGTAAGCATGCTTGTTCCCAAAGTTGTGGGTCTCCAGTCCCTGGAGATGGGCTTGGTGATTGTCTCTATGGCTTCTGCAGCACTCGGTGTTCCTTTGAGAATCATAGAATCATAGAATATCCCAAGTGGAAGGAACCCATAAGGATCATTGAATCCAACTCCTGTCCTCAGCATTTTAGATACAGCTCTTTCTCAAGCCTCACTCACTGAAAAGAAGTTCTCTGAACATGATGGCTGGAGTGGTGATGGGATGCACACTGAAGTGTAGAGATATCCTTGGAAATCCGTCCTACAAATGTATTTGAATAATATGGCCAACAGCCCAATGGCATAACCCTATCAGAACTACCCTAAATCATCTAAAGGATGACATCTTGCTATAAATCCAATTTGTGACTTCCTAATTAAGGATAAGATCTTCAAAAAGCAGAGTTAACGATCATCTCCTACTTGAGTTAATGCAAACTCAAATACTACAAAAACTCCAGACTTTTTGCAATATACACTGAAAAAAATTGCTAAGATGATTAACGCTTTATTGCTCTGAAGTATTCTCAATCACCTTCTGAGGGAACAGACGGTTAAAAACATGCAGGTTTCTACCAGACACTTAAGTGTGAATGCTGCATGTTTTTCCTTTTACACGTCTACCACTACTGCTGCTCACTCAACCAAAGCTTCCAGGAAGATGGGCATTTTCCTTAACTGTCTCCTCCTGTCACCCAACACCACTACAACAACAGAATATCCAAAAGAAGGAAGACGAGCTGCCTGGAGACGTGTTTGTTTTCCTCCTTCTCTGTAGCATCCCAGGAAACCCATTGATAGCAAAGTCTCATCACTGATTACTTGGAGGCAGAAAAAAGATGCAGTCATTCAGATTTTCAGTCTCCCAGGCTTCCCGGGTATTTTGCCCACAGGAGCTTTACAATAAAAGTATTCTCAGTGCAAAATACCAATTTGTTGAGACTGAAGTTTTCTCGGGTGCTTCTTTTTAATCACATCAAAGATGTTATTCTGGGAGGGATGTGGAAAATGAAAGGAAATGCTCTGATAAACAAGGTCTTAGCTTCTTTGGGAACTGGCTTTTTTTCCCACTAACTACCTACAGAACCAAATAAAAATGAAAACGTCTCCATTTTTGTTCCATGCCAGAAGAGAGAAGCACCATCCTGTCAACATTTCTCATGAAACAAAGTCTTTGTTTTCCAGAAGGCCTTAATGAGCCAAGAATCTCCCAAACAGAGGAGACCTACGAACACAAGCTTCTGAAAATCTAATTTCTTTCTTATTTACCTTGTGTTTCTTGAGGACAAGTTTTCTTGGCAATTATAAAAAATAGGAAGGGTTATTATTTGAGAACTGATATTCAAGTTCAACACAGGATTCACATGAAAAAAAAAGACCATGAGTATTTGCAACATTTCTTAACCTTTAGGAAACAGTACAGTCATTTCATCTTTATCCTTTCCTCCTTTTTATCTCATCTCATCTCCTCTGTTTGTTGTGCTTTTTTTCTTGGCCAACAGATAAGCAATATCTTCCATATGAGCATGTTTCTGTAAGTCTGTGGGTCCACCGTCTCTGGTATTTGAGGACTCAGCAGCTAGATCCCAGCAGAGGACAGGTAGTATGCGTTCGTGGGTGGAACTTGCTGCTTCCCTATTATATAAAGCACCCGAATCAGTATTCATCTGTGCATTAAGTAGCAGCATTCTGCTTTTTTCATGCAGGGAAAGTACAGTTTGTGCTGTCTTCTTATATAAAAACTGGAAATTTTATGAGATGCATTTCCCTCAGGACATGAGGGATAGAATTTGTTCCTTAATAACTAACCGATGGGTTTTAATTGCTTGCTGTAGACTATTACCTGTTAAATTTATCTGAAAGTGTGATGCTAGCAAAAAACTGTTTTACTTCCTCCTACTTTTCATCCATCATCTAACTTCAGCATCTAAGGATAAAACATGACAGATGACTCAAGTATGTGGCAGGTCATAAAATATTGACTCTTTATGTTATCTCCTGATGAAACATGTAACTGTGGTAAAATCTTCTTTAATTGGGATTCCTTGCTTCTGGTTATTAGAATCATGGCTTAGGCTGCAGTCTAGTATTCTGAAGTTTTGGGTTTGGACTCGAAATGTTGAAGCTGGAAATAAGGAAGCAGTTTTACTTTTCATGAACCAGTACTTCAAATCTAGGCTCCCAGCCCTATTTTCTGTTACAATATTGCCTCCTGTAAAACATTTTGGACCTTTATGATCCTTTTTGAATCAGTAGAGCCAATCCATTTCTTAGGATTGTCTGATAATTAGAAACACTGTAGCTCTATCAAGGAGCTTATCCCAAGATAAGAACCTCCGCTGGATTATTTATGAAATACATAATACACAGTGACTAGCTTATTTTTCAGAGCTTTTAAATTTGTCTGACAAAACTTTATTTTCAGACTTTGAATGTCAATTTCCAACTAGCAAAGATTCAGAGTGGGCTTTTTGTCTGTTCTTCCACGAGAATGGGGTCTTTTTGTATGAATTAAGACAAAGCTTGTTGAGTGGAGCTCAGTGTGTATAGCCTTGGGGCAGCAAGGAGATGCTGCCCTCCTTGCACCTTTCAACAAAATAACAAAATTCTGGAAAATAATGTTCGGCATTAGATCTACAACCTCTTGATCAGGAGTTATGACTTGTGCAAGATTTCTAATCGCAGCAGTGCTGGAAAATATTGTTCCTTGTCTGAGGGAGGGCGCTGCCAATGTGGCCAGGACTGACAGTAGGAGCCATGTGGATGATTCTGTTGGTGTGGCTCAACCTGGTGAATATGTGTCTGAGGATTTAGGGTCTACTTCTGTGGCCAAATTATGATTAGAACTGGCACAGTACTTCACTCAGCAACTAAAACAGACCTTGTATCACATCAGCCCCACCAGTAATGGGTGGAAGGTAAAAGTCCATTGAAAGAAATATTAGATAAACTGTCTAATGACGCACCTGTGTTCCACCTGTTTTCCATTTATTCAATCTATTATATATAATATATATAATTATTCAATTTTTAATGTAAATATACACCTATTTTCCATTTATATAAGACAATCTAGCAATAGAAATGAATAATTCCCGCAAACCTCGTGCTTAGTATTTACCACTGGGTCTACAATCTGAAGAGCATTCTCACAGCATTTAAGAAACGCTATGCAGATAAACTGCTATGAAAATCAATGCAAAACATGTTGGAGAAGCATAGTCTTGGGGTGGTGATCAGTGATTCACAGGCCAGCTGAAGAAATGCATTAACTGGAGTTTGATGAGAACCCCTCTTATGTCTGATATTGTTAAAATATTTTCATTAACCATTTGGATAAGGGAATAGAGGATCTCTTCTTCCATTAGGACAGCCCCCTGGGGCCACTGTCCCACAGAGGCTGTTAGGAAGCCAGGTGACAGGAGAGGGACAACTGCTCACAATTTCCCCAGCTAACAGAAGGGCTAACCTTCACGGGGGCATAGTGCTTTCTTCCCAGATGACTTACACAGAGGGCATTTCCACTGATCAGTGGAAGAAAGATTCCCCAGCCCTTATTTCTGTGTGCCAACTGCACTGTCTATTTTTAACAGCAGGCTCCCATTAGCATTTGTTTGCTAAAAATAAACATATTTCAAATGCAATTCATTATATAGCACATTAGGGTAAAGGCAATTTATGCTTCAGTCAAGAAGAAATATTTTTAAGAGACAAATTGGTTCATGCAAATATCTGTGGCTTGCACTTGGTCACGTGGTGCCAGCTGAGATGGTGCTCTGATTTCAGTGGGTTGATGGGGTGGATCACAAAATGGAGGAAGTTGCTGAGGAGATCAGTTCAGCGTCTTCTTTTAACTTAATTAAAACTGTGACCATAATTATGTAAAGAAAAACAAACACACAAAAAAGGATGGGGTGAGTAGGTAGAAACAGCACAGGTGTAACACATGGGTGGATGTGGGTTTTTTTTTGGTGGAAGAGAAGGTGTCTTTATTATACTGAACAGAACGGTGCCCTAAAACCTAAACTCTCAACATTGCTGCTTCTCACTTCCAGAACAGGAGAATATTACATAGGCACAAACTGAAGTCAGAAAATGCCAGTGCTGAGGATTTTGAAGTGGGTGTGGATGAACTGCTGAGCAAGGCACTGCAGCCAAAAGGTAATCTCTGTTGGATCTGTCCTTCATGAATCACCTACTTGCCTTTTGAGTTAAAAAAACATAATCACAGAATCGGAGAATCACAGAACTGTAGCAGTTGGAGGGATCTCTGGAGATCATCAAATCCAACCCCCTGCTAAAGCAGGGTCCCTGCAGCGGGTCACAAAGGAAGGCATCTGGGTGTGTCTTGAATACTTCCAGAGAAGAAGACTCCACAGTCTCTCTGGCTTCAGAAGTACTTTGTGAAAATAAGGTATTTTAAACAAAACTTGTTAGTCCTGGTGGCACTGTTAGTGGGAGGACTTCTGGGGTGTGTAGAGAATCCCTGCTCTGAACTGAGACACACACAGGAACTGAGCCTGAGCCTCGCACAACCCTCATAAGCGCCCCTCTCTCCTTCCTGTTATAGTTCAGAACTAAAATAACACAACATAAATAACTCACAAACCGTAAAAAGATGAAAACAACTCACAGTCTTTGGGATATGTGGGGATAAAAGCAAAGCTTTCATTTCCAGCCAGTGCTAACCAGCGGGATGCAGCAGGTCCTGCAACACTGGGCTGGGCAGCTTTCACCCACTAGAGGGGAGTGCTGTACCTACAGTTACCAGCTCCCTCATAGCAATACTGCTCATTTCAACCTAAGTGGCATTATTAAGAAAATTAATTGATGTTACTTGTAATTTAATTCAAAAAAATATAAAATTGGAATGTGCAAGAAAACGTTATTAAATGTTCCAAGTCCAAAAATAATAGCTTATCAGATTTAGGATCCTTCATTAAACACCATTTTGGGGTTAACAGACTTTTCTTCTTTTATAAAAAAATCTGTTTTATCTGAAAAATGTGTTGTCTTTTTTTCCCCTATGCTGCTTCACAATGCACAGATGAAATACTTTAAATTAAACCCCCTTTTGTTTAGCCTGAAGACTGTATATGTAAAATGCTCCTGATGGTTCGCAGTCATTAGTGTTAAACCTGCTAAAACCAGCACCTCGTTGTCCCAAAATAATGTGGTGTCAGGATTTCAGCTACTCACAGTCACCTGAAACAGAATGCAAAGGGGAAGGCAAGGGTCCAGGTGTGCTTCCCACTTGGGATGTGCTGCTGGGGGAAGGCCACCTCCCCAGGTGCAGGGCCTGGCATCTCCCTGTATGCAGCTGCACAGGCTCCCATTCCCCCATTTCTCCTGTTAAGATGCCCCTAATAGCATTGTCCACCACTCTCAGCTTTGTATCTGCCCCACCATCCAGGTCACCAATGCAGATGTGAAATGGCATTGGCCCCATTACCAGTGGTGGTGCTCTGGCAGTGACAGGCCTCCAGCCTCACACGGTGCCCCTGACCACAGCCCTTTAAGCCCAAGAGTTCAGCCAGATTTCAGTCCACCCCACTGACTGCTTATCTAGCTCACACTTTATCAGCTTGTCAATGGGGATGTAAAGGCAAACAGTGTCAGAATCCCTGCTCGAGTCAAGATAAGCAACGTATCCTGCTTTCCTTGTGCACTGAGCCAGGCGTGTCACCGTGCGAGGCTCCCAGCTCTGTCAGCCCACACTGATTGCTCTCGGTCGCCTTCTTGGCCTCGTATATGGAAATGGTTTCCATGATGATGGCTCCATCCTGTCCCCAGGGATAGAGATGTCTGCCACACCTACAGCTCCTCATGCACTCTGCCTTCCTGAAAACTGCAGTTGCACTTAATGCTTTGTTTCTGGTATGCCTAAAATACCAAAGATTTTTCGTTACTTTTTTTTTGGCTCAGTCATGGAATGGAACAACCATTTTTCATGGTTCTCTTCCCATTAAGGGGATGGCAACCTTTTCTAGTGCCCTAGAAAGCAAGGATTTTCCTCAGCTTCTCCCTCATCCCCCCTCCATTCCTGCAGTGGCCAGGGCCGGTGATCAGGACAGCAACCCAAGGCAGATGAGTCACAGAGGTGTTTCCAAACATGTGATCTGATGCACCACGGGCTCTAGGTGGCCACGTGGATTACACACCAGTGAAACACAGGCTTTGCCCTCTCAGAGCTCCTTTTCTTCCTTCTTCATCCGTCCCTGCAGCTCAGCTACCCCTGTTCCCTCTCCTCCCTCAGTTTCTCCCCTTGCTTTGCTCCCTATGCAGGCAGGCGTGCAGTTTTCTCTCATTATTGAGGCTTTTCTTTCCTATTTCCATCACAGGTTTCAAGCTCCTCTCTCCTCATCTGCTTTTCATTCTCTTATTTTTTATTCCAAGAGGAAAAAGCCAGAAGCACTGGCATCCCAATTATTTATATGTAAATATTTTCCCTAGTTTTGTCCTGATTTAGCAAAATTCGGAGTCCTGCAGGAGCCAACAACAGAGTCTCTTTTATTCCCATCAGGCATCCTTGCAGCTTTCTTCCTGGCCAGCAAAGCAGTTTACAAGACCGACAGAAAACTGACATTCTTTTATCCCTGCTGCAAAACATGTTTCATAATTCCTATTCTAAAATGTATATGCAGCCTTAATCCCCCTAATATGTAGGGTTTAATATGTATAAAACGCCTGCGATGTACATCAACTCAGTGCAGAATTTCAGTCGCTAGAAAGGCTGAGACCGAATTAAAGAGGAAGCACTGTGCATGGCAATGAGCTCATTCTGACGGGCTGAATTAATTTCAAATAATAAGGAAGTAATTTCCATCTCGCTAAATGTCTGCGTTTTCCTGCAAAAATAAAGCAGTGCAGTCAGAGAGGTACTCTGGAGAAATGAGCCTCATACAGAAAAGTAAACCAGATAGTAATTAAAAAAGTAAATAAGTCATAATTGCAATTGTAAAAGGTAGTAATAAGTATTAATGCACTTCAAGCCCGGTTGCTTTGATTGCTTTATTTCGTTAGCTTTATAATCTAAAAAATGTCATCATTTGAAGATCCGCAGATGTAAGTGCAGACAAATACCTACAGCAGCCGGATCTGGAGTAGTGAGGATGCAGTCACAATGGGCTGATGCAGCAGGAGACACCATGAGGAAAGGGAGCAAGGAGGATGTACAGGAACAGATCCCTGTGCACCAACAGTTGGAGGCTCGGAATGCAATTTTTCTCTGGACAGGCACATGTGGGACACGACTTTTTAATTCAGAAGCCTGACCAGGAGAAGTGGCGGTGCTCCCTATGAGAATGATACTACAACACTCATCCAGGACACTGAAATGATACAATTTCTTTAACAGAATCATAGAATAGAGTCACAGAATCGTTTGAGTTGAAAGGGACTCTTAAAGGCCATGTAGGCCAACTCCTCTGCAATGAGCAGGGACACCTACAGCTAGATCAGGTGCTCAGAGCCCATCCAGCCTGATCTTGAATGTATCCAGGCATGGGGCACCCACCACCTCTCTGTGAAACCTGTGCCAGTGCCTCCCCACGCTTACTGTAAAAAACCTTTTTCTTATGTCCCATCTAAATCTCTCCTCTTTTAGTTTGAAACCATTTTCCCTTGTCCTATCAACACAGACCCTGCTAAAGAGTCTGTCCCCTTCCGTCCTACAGCCCCCCTTTAGACACTGAAAGGCTGCTCTCAGGTCACCTTGCAGCTTCTCTTCTCCAGGCTGAACAGCCCCAGCTCTCTCAGCCTGTCCTCACAGGAGAGCTGTTCCATCCCTGGGATCATTTTTGTGGCCCTCCTCTGGACGCTCTCCAACAGGTCCGTGTCTCTCCTGTACTGAGGACTCCAATGACCTACACATGGCTGGATCTGTGACCGGCACCCTTGTGCCCTAGGGGAGGGCTATAATCTCTCATCACGCCCACATCTCTCCTTGAAAACTATTTTCCGGGGAGAATCTAGGCCATGCGTGTCCATGTCTGTGGAAAAACCTGCTCCCCTCTAGCATAGGTGGGCATCTGGCATTCTATGGGGTTTGGGCACAACATCCCCTTTTTATATGCAACAACCTGGTGGTTTTACCATGTGCCAGGAGCTGGAACAGCCTGGCTCAACTTTAATTCTTCCTCCAACTTCTTTACTGTAAAGTCCCCTGTGAAATGCAGCTTTCCCTGTCCTGTAGGTGAAACTGGGAGAAAGGGAATAAAAAAATGAGATCAAAGATGACATTGTAGCCTGGTGACAGGGGCACTAAGCTGTTGGAAAGGTGATCTGACTTCCACTCTCTGCTCCCATTAATATTTAATAGTCATTAAATTAAAAGTCAGGAATATGTAGGATTAACTACAGGTCAGCATCCCCATACTTATATCTGAATGAGTGAGATACTGTTCGTATGGCTGGAAATAAGCTATTAGCAGTGAGCACGCCAGGATGTCAGCATCAGACATAAATTTAAATGATTTAAACGCTGTCTCCACAACAAGGAAAACAATGAGATGACTGCTCCAGGACAGAACTGCACAAACCTAAGCCTGCTGAGTGCAGATACTCCCTGAGATCCAAAACTATTTGGCAAAAATCAGCCCTCAAAGCTACGATGAGGGTGGCACATAGAACAGTCATGAACAGCTTTTCATATAGTCAGAAGTAATGATCACAAAGCAACAACCTTTGAGAGGTGCCACAGCCAACCCTTGTGCCTCAGAAGAAGGATGCCCGGTGTGCCCACTCCCAGGCTGCTTTCTGCTTTGCAAACTTAAGTGACTCCTTGCTATAGGACTGCCTTGGGACATGCTGTGCCATGCCATGCTGTGCCACATGGTGACACTGAGCTCATCCCCTGGTCCCAAGGAGGATGGAGGTGGGTCAGTTTGAGGCCCGCTCCCTGGGCTCCCCACCAGCTCTCCTTATGCCTGCAGGCACAGCAGTGCAGCAGCAGTCCTCTTCAGGGATGCCAGTGGGCTTAGCCAGACATCTCACATTTCCAGTAGCTTCTTTTCCCATAGTTGCTAAGAGACCAAAGCAGTCCTCTCAGCTGCTAAAACAGATGTTTAGTGATTTCCTGCCCCTCCCCCCGCCCCCCATTCTAATTCTGGTAACGACAGCTCTGAGCCCATGAGGACTTTCCCTGTGTTCCAGGTGGGGATGAGCTGGGCAAACAGGGTACTGGGTGGGGGGTTTGACCCCAGCAGCATTTTGGGAGGGAGATAATGGCAAAGACTGCTTCCATGTGCAGTCATTGTGCTGCTTCCATGTGCTCTCCTTACTGGAGCACCCTCAGGGTGCCTACAGCTGGGAGCCAGTGAGGAGCAGCAATCCCACATGAGCTTAGAATCATACAGTCATAGAATCTTTAGGGTTGGAAAAGGCCTCTAAACCACATAGGCCAGCCATCAGCCCATCCCCACCATGCCCACTAACCACAGTCCCCAGTGCCACATCTCTACACTTCTTGAACACCTCCAGGGACAGTGACTCCACCACCTCCATGGGTAACCTGTTCCAGTGTCTCATCACTCTAAGAACAAATTTTTCCTACTATCCAACCTGATGCCCACAGGGAGCATTATGAGGAATAACATTCATCCCACACTGAGCTGCTGTACCTGAAATGAATGGGAAAATGGACTTGGGCAAAGGGCAGGGAGCTGATCCCCACGAGGCCTCTGGATCCAGTCTGTGCAATAGCTGCACAAGACGTTGGGCTCTGATTGGATGGGGATTGAATGCTGATAAAAACCCTCAGGGAATTCAGTGATGGGGATTGGAACTCAGCGATCTTTAGGGTCCCTTACAACATAAGCCATTCTTTAATTCTATGATTCTATGATCTCTGCACAAATGGAACCTCTCTTGTTATTTCTCTGTCATGTTAGGATTTTTCTAAGTTCAGCTGTGTGTTCACAATTAATAATGGGTCCAACTCAGTGGAGATTTGTTGTGTCTTGGAAATGCCACTAATCAAGATACACAAATGCAGCTAAAACAACAACAAAATGTTAAGTAGTGTGTGTGTTTGCTAACTGTGCTGTGCTGACTGCCAGGACTGGATGGCAGCTCCCAGCTCAATGCCTGTAAGTCCTGTTGGTTCCCTGTGGGCTTGGGTTGACTTTATTAAGTGGTTATGTGTCATGCTTCAAAACTTCTTCCCAATGGAGCTGTAGCTAAGAGAAAAAGTTACAGCTTCTCCTCTTGTAGCCTTGGTGAAAACTGTTAGTTGTATCACCTCATATATTTCCTAACTCTGGCAAATAACAGAAATAAATCTGGGCGCATTTATAAACCTGAGATTTCTCTGCTCAGGGCAGGACTGAGGGTGGTGAAGACTGAGTGTTTGAGCTGAGGGTGTTCTGCTCAGTCAGTGCCACTGTTCTGTGGTGAGATGTGAGTGATAGGGTGTGATTGTACTGACATGAATACTGGGCTGGTAGAGCACGAGGGCACAGAAGGGGACCAACCACATGCAGCAGTGCTCCCAGGTGAGCAGGCGTTCCCCAGGCAGCTGGGACACTGCTGTAATGGCCTTAGGATGAGAGGTAATGGCCTTAAGCTGTGCCAAGGAAAGTTCAGGTTGAATACTAGAAAAAACTTCTCAGAAAGAGTGGTGAGGCACTGGCACAGGCTGCCCAGGGAGGCGGTGGAGTCACTGTCCGTGGAGGTGTTCAAGAAATGTGGAGATGTAGCACTGAGGGACATGGCCAGTGGGCATGGTGGGATGGGTAGATGGTTGAACTAGATGACCTTAGTGGTCTTTTCCAACCTTAATTATTCCATGATCGTATGATTTCACACCTGAGGTCAGTTCAGAGGCCCTATCAGCCCATTCCTTTTCTTCTGGCAGTGGATGCCTAGGGCAGAGCAGGGAGATCTCTGGGGATGTGTTAGAATATTGTGCCACCCAGCAATTTGCCCGTTGGGCTTGTGGAGTCTACCATCAGGAGTCACTGACTGGAAGAACTTTGCTTGTCTTTCTTCTATGAATACATCCAGTAATTTTGTGAACTCTTTTAGCACATCTAGTCTCAGAGAGGGAAATAAGGGAAAGTGAAGTCCAGGTCGATAGGACATGGCTGCCTGGCCTCAGCCCGCAGCCTGAGGCACGGTGTCAACCTCCAGGCCATCTCACTCTCCTCAGGGCGAACTTGTGCTGACCTAACTTGCTCCTCAGCAGGCACCATTCACCCAGTCAGTCATTAATTTTTCAAGTGTGACATGAGGTTTCAGATTTAAAAGAAAAACAGGGCTGGTCCCCCAGCATGGGAGTTTTTGTGTGAGCCCCAAGCTGACAGAAGAGGAGACGTTTCTGCAGATCATGGAAACAGTTATGACAAGCACATTTGCTGCACCTTCTGGTGGTATAACTGATGGTGAGGAAAAATAGGAACACGAGGATTTCTGATTAGCTGGGTAAATAGCCAAGTTGCCTAATTGGATTCCTCCAGGCAGCTGCTATCCTTAGCAAGAAACATGACTATTATTCTATAATGGCACAAGCTTGGAAATCCTGCCAAATACATGACCCCTATTTTTCACTCCTCTGAGCAAAATATTTGTGGTTTTTCCAAGATGTGTCTGTCTATCAGACAGCGTTTAAAAACATATCTGACTGACTGAGTGAGTTTACTGAGCTCCCAAAAAAAGGCAGGAGTAAGTCCTCAGGATGCTCTGATTAGAAAAGGAACTCCTGTCCTGACAGGTAGTAACAGGAGAGTGTCATGCTCTGAGCAGCACTAGAATGACGTACATTTAACCAAACTGGATGATTTTCCACTTGGGAAGTGATGTTCACTATTTACTGAATTAATATTAATCACCGGACCAGCACTGCCAAGAGTTACTACCTGGTTCTTAGGGTTTTCAAGGAAGTCAGAGAGCAGCCTGTGCTTTTGTTCAAGTGGTAGTCTATAAACACTGCCTGTTACCTTTCATACAAAGTGCTCATCAAGGTTTATGTGAAGGAGGCAGCCTTTGTAGGACTCGGTAAACTTTACCACTGTGAGTGACAGAGATGCTTTTAAAGCAGATGAGAAGCTCTGCATTTTTATAAGTCTCTGGACCAAGATTGTGGAGAGAGATTTACTATTAGGGGCATGTAATCTACAAATTAATTAAATTCTAAGCATGTGAATGGAGCATCATAATATTTTATACAAGCTATATTTAATTAGACTTAGAGTGTACAAGCATTGCTGTTAAGTTATGACTTGCACATATTTTGCAACATTGAAAAGCTATTACAAATGATTTGACAATTTTTGCTGCAGGACATAATGTCCATCATGGCTGATATTGGTCAAATGGGATTAGCCCTTTCAAATGCTCTAATTTTGGATGTAATTTCTCTGGTATAATTATCCTGCCTATCCGGGCTCTAAAACCTTAACACTTAAGTTATGCACAGTGCTCAAAATCACCAACCACTGCAAGCATTGTGGGACACAGATCTGAATGAATTACTCCTATGCACTGCCTGCTTATATCATCAGTATAAAACAGAGAAAACAGTTGTGCTCTTTTTTGTTTATTAATTCTGATATGTAATCATGAAGTCTAATCTTCACTCTACAGTGATCCATTTAATCACAATTAATTCTTGTTACTTAAAAATCTTCATGGCATCTCTGATCTTTCTAATCTGTCATGAACACTGCCTTTAAGGAGACTCAAAATTCACTCCTCAATTACAAAGCTCTTCAGAGGCAAGTGACATCATGCAAAAATTGTTTGTAAATAACAGAGCTGAAATAAGAAGTTCAAGTAAATGATCTAGGTTACAGTAACTATTTCTAAGCCTCATATTCCAGCTTGAGCACCAAATGTAAGGCAGAGATACTTAAAGAACGAATGTCCTCTGGATGGTGGGCAGAAGGAGCAGTTATGTTCAATAAAAGTTAGTCAGACAGTAACACCTGTTCACACTGGTACTTCCATTCTTTTTCTACAGAAAAAAAAAAAAAAACCCAAAAAACCCACCAGAATTTCTGAATACATTCATTCTTATACATTTTCCCTCTTCAGATGTAATTCATAAATGCATCTAAATTTTCCAGAGGGATTTTTTTCCTCAGTATAATTCTAATACAATGCCAGGCGTATCACAGGCACTTAAAGAGCCCTCCATTCCTAATAACTTCTAATGCAGGCAGGAAACACTCAAAGGCTACAAAAGAGGGTATCTTCAGCTAAGGATGGGAGCTAGGTCCCTTGCTACAGAACAAATGGTAGAAGTAGACCAGCTCTGCCTTACTTTGAGGTAAGCTCAAGGCTAACTTGGGCAAGAGCAAGGCACTGACCTTTCTTCCAGCAAACCCACACGTACTGTGTCTCCATGGGGCACTGCAGTGAGAGGGCATGAGTCTGGTCATAGGGTAACACCTCAGTGCCAGAGGCAGTGGGAGACCAAGGAAAGACCTGAAAATAGTGTCGATGGGCCTGATTCTCTGAAAATGGCTCACATCTGTGGAAAACTTGAAAACAGATAGGATTTGAAGCTTATTGTTGGTGGCACTGTGAAAAGAGATTCTGTGTCACACTGGGAAGCCCTCATGCAGAAGGAGAAACGGGGAATCTGGAGTAAAGAGGGAGAGAAACAGGAAGGCCCAGAAGAGCGGTTTTATGGAAAATTTTGAAAGATTGGGCCATGAACTTGACAAAGAGGATGAAGGTGAAGAAGTGAAAGGATTTAGTGTGTTTTTTTGGAGAACTGAAGCAAGGAATCAATTTTAGCTGTGACATTTTGAGGGAAGGCAAGGTGAACATCAAGAGGGCCAGAACAGAGAAGGTCACGAAGACTGAGGATGTAGCTATCAGCCCTTAGTGAGGGAAAAAATAATAATGAATATTTGTGTGTGGCACTGCAGAGAGAATTTCAGTGGGCTTAAATGACAGCATCAGCCTGGAAAGAAGAAGAAGGATGGTGAGAATGCTGGAAATAAAACTGAGGTTGTGTGCTGCCTGGATGTGGAAGATAATAGTTTTACCAACTACAGTCAAACAAGATAGGTGTGTGAGGTAAGATAAGGGGTCACTTGTAGCTATAGCTGCATAGTTAAATGAAGTCATTTGACATTGCGGTCGTGGAGAAGTCTCCACAACCTCCCTACAGAGAAAGGATGCAGATATTTCTGAAAAAGGTACAGACAGAGATGCAGACCCCAGGACACTCGAGGTATTGTCCAGAAGCTGGCATTGCTCAGGAGGAACAGTTCGGAAGACGTTCCTACATCAAAACATGTGAGGAAAGAAGAGCAGAAAATAAAGAGTATGAAGGACAGATAGGAAAGGTGCAGGGAGTAGGAAAAGTTGGGATAGTTTTTAGTGGCATCTCTGAATAGCCATCCTGCTGTAGCTTCCTGTATGAGTACTCTTTCTCCTTTCAGCAATGAAATCTCAACAGCATTTGAGAGCTTTGGGGTATTTGCCCCCAGGGTTCAGTAGGTCAGGGGTGCACATGCACAGATCCATGTAGGGTGTAATATGTGCTCTGTAGACCCATGTTGCATCGCTTACCCATCCCTTGACTATGTGCCTGGGATGTGTCAGAGTCAGACACTTCAGGACCTGTGGACATGTGTGTGTACAGGAGAATCCAATCCCTCCTCTGCTGTCTTAGAGCGTGACTTTCCCACATGTCTGAGCAGAAGCAAATTTTACAGACTAAAGGGATTGTGTGCTGGATATTGCACATACAACAGATCGACACACATCTGCTGCCAGCAAGGAACAGTTTGACCCACTGGTTTTTGGGTGGTTGGGTTTATCATGTCCTTCAGTCAGGCGCACAGACTTTGTTCTACAGAGATCATACAGTATTCAGCTGGAGGTGAGTACACTCCCCACAGAGATGTGCTATTGATAGGGAGATGTAATGACTTAGATGAAATCATTACTTATCCTTCCAGTAAGTCATGTCCTGATTTAGTAACAAATTCCATTTGTAGATCATATTGTCTCTGGTGAGTCTGCTTTAGAGAGCAGTGCAAACAAATTAAACAAAGTTTTGATATGCTTTTATCAAAGATTTGTCCCTGGTGTCCTTTGATTTACTTCTTAAGTTCTCCTCTGGCACGGACTGGATGGAAGCAATATTTTCTCCCCTTCAAAGCCGATCTGAGCTCAAGCACCTCTGAGAATATATGAGCTCTGCTTTCAGAGCTGGCTTCAGGCATTCTGGAGAATGACTGCGCTCCCCTTAACATACAATAGGCTGAAGATAACTGTATGTCTCCCTTTCAGTCAAACTGCTTTTTTTCTGCATTTCCTTGGCATCCAGATGGTGGTGCTCTTTCTGGCCTGAGCCACTGCCAAAATCAGAACAACCTGCTGCCTTTTCTCACTGGTTGATACAGGGAGTCACAGAAGTGAATGTTCTCCTTGCCTTCAAACATCTTCCCCTCTCTAGTGAAGACCAAACTCATGCACAGATCTCACTTACAGGGAAAAATTCTTGCATTTTTCTATTTTTGTAGTTGCATTACTACAGAGGTTGGAGATGGGAAAAACCTTTTAATTACCCTACACATCGCTCAAAGTCTGTTGAAGTTGGTTGTCTATATCAGGAAGTATGGTTTCCAGTGAACATACAGAGAAGTGTGGAAAGGGAAAAGAACACCCTGTTCCAATGGAAGTAGCATGCAGTCTTTGTCTCTAGTTTTCCAGAAGAGCATTTTCTGCTGAAAGTGCTGTAACTAAGAGGTCTCATGGTGCTAACATGATTGCCAGTGGGACTACAAAATGGAAATATATTTTGAGACTATATTTTTTAAGACTATATTTGCCCAAGGAGGTTGTAGATGCCCCATCGCTGGAGGCATTCAAGACCAGGCTGGATGTGGCTCTGGGCAGCCTGGTCTGGTGGTTGGCAACCCTGCACATAGCAGGGGGGTTGAAACTCGATGATCACTGTGGTCCGTTTCAACCCAGTCCATTCTATGATTCTATTATTCGATGAATGCAACCCCCATGACAGCAGATGACTTCTGATCATTTGGCCAGATGTGGTGAGAGGTTCAGCTCTGGTTCCTATGTCCTGTGGTTCCTATAGGACTGACAGCATCCACCTGGCACAGGAATACCTGTGGCAGGACAAGCTTTGGAGCTGCAGGCATCAGCACAGCCAAGCCATGTGGACTTCAGATGTGAACCCAACCAAATTGTCTTTTATAGCGAGCGTGGGACAGGACCCTGCCCTTCTCTATAAACTACCTCAAGATCTTTGTACCACTATAGATCATCATGTCTTGTAGCCATTGGCCATAGGAAAAGGTGGGCATTCTGTGGACTCATGATGCAGAAAAGTTGTCCAGCCCTAATGATAGAGTGTAACAGTGCTTTGCTGCCTGAAGGAAGGTTTGAGGTCAGCTGAGCTTTACGCTGTCACTGATAAAGACCCTGCAATTTTCACACATCAGGCAGCTGGATAAGGCTTTGGGCAAGGAAGACGTAGGTATTCCACAGGGAAAATTTTGCTTTCCTAGCTGTCCCATATGCTTTTGGGAGCAATTTGGTCTGTGGCATCCAGCCAGCAAACCACTTAGACAGGAGCACCTCTTTATCCATGGATCATTCTGCTGAATTCGTTATGGCTCCTTACGTTCTTCCAGGAATGAATGTGCTTCACTGAGCTGAGTCCACCCTTTCTCTCATCCCCATGTAAAGCTCCGTCATGTCCCTTGAAACCATATTAGTATATTGGATAGGCTAAGATACTGACCAGGACTGTGCTGCTTGCTTTAGGCATAGCCACATTTTCAAAAATGAATGAGCAGAGCCGAGTTTAGCTTCAAGTTAAAAAGTAGCATTCTTTTTTTTAAGCTGTGAAGAATATGAAAATCAGGAAAAGGGGAGCTGTGCCTGTGCCCATGTACTCTTCCTTACTCCATGACTTGTGCTCACACAGGACTGGCAATGCTGTTGATATTGCTACAATGCAGATAAGAGCAGAGGAGGACAGGACGAGTTACCCTTTTTATTATTACTGGATCCCAGACCCTCAAAGGTGAGGGAGCAGCAGCCTGAACAAGCATGACCAGATGGATCAAGTGGAAATGTTGGGACAGAAGATCTTGTGGAGATGACAGAAGCCAACATAAATTCCAAGCAGAAAATGACTGCCAGGGGTTAGGGAAAGACATAAGAAATGTCCCGCTCAAAGCAAGCCTAGGTCCATGGTAAAGAGAATATCTAAACACACAGAACAGAGAAAGAAAAAAAGTAGGCAGGAGAGCTGCACAGCTAATGGTCACTGCTGCTGTTGGACACAGAAGGGAGCAGGGAAATGGTGTTGACATTCACTGTGGGGAGCTGTGTCTCTGCCTGGGAAGCCCAGAAAGTGTTGTGGGAAACCCCAGTGTATGTGTTTCTTTTACTGAAAGGTAATGGAGAGAGATGCTGGGAGCTAGACTCCTAATTTGATGTGGGCAGAGCTGCATACAGCTGAAGGTTGAATGAAATCATAGGGGGCAATTCTGATCAATGATGATATTCTGGGAATGACTTTCAGAGGAGTTAGGCTTCACATAAGGGATAAAACTGTGCTGCAGATAATAAAGAAAAACTATTCCTGTCATTTGCTCAGAATGATATAACTGGAGAAGATAACTGTACTGAGCACCTTGTGAAGGATGGGTTTTCTGAGGCTTGAAGGGAAACCAACCAAGGCAACAGGGTTTGCAGAAGAAGATGTGAGTGTGTGTTCTGGTGGGACTGGGGTATAATTCACTTGTGATTCTAAGTTGGAAACACCAGAAAAAGGGAGATACATTACCTATTACCTTCTGGTCTAAGGAGATGGCTGTCAAACACATGGATTATAGGTGTGAATAGGCAGAAGCATTGCATGCATTAGCAGTTATCTGCCTGGCACTGGTGCCTAAGAGTCAGCTGGTGGGAGCAATCCTGTAATGGGAGGCAAGGGCTGAGAGGAGGCAGTGGCAATCAGGGGGAACTAGCCCAGTTCAGCTAAAGTGTATTTTGAACCAAGAGAAGACTAGGGGAAGAAAATGAGAAGAAAAATGTTTATCTGAGTGCTATGGGAGGAGGGAGTATTTCTTGTCACAGGGGCACTGCGCAGCAAGACTTGAAGAGCTGCAGTGACTTCTTGGCTGGCAGTAGTAAGGGTCTACAGTGCTCCTGCATCGGTGTTGTAGCTGAGCTTCACAATCAGACTGCTTGTGGGAGCTCACCCAGGAAAGGGAGGCAGTGCAATCACAAAACAGCTATTGAGTCCTTGTTTTTCTGCAACACATCCCCAGCATTAACTGCATTTGAAAATACAGCTTCCAGGCCTCTTTTACAATTGTTTCAAAAAATAATCTTACCTCTGTAGAGTCTTATCTTGTGTGCTCTGCTTTTTCCCTAGGTTTTAGTTCACCATTGATGTTAATTAGGACTTCCTTAGCCTTGTTAGTCTGATGTTTTCCTCTGTTACTGAGGATAGAGAAGGTGACCTTGCTCACTAGGTGGATTTTCTCAGCTCTGACAGTCTAATCATTAGCGTCTTAAAGAATAGAGGTAGAGATCTTACGGGAGAAAATTGAGATAAACTATAAAAACATCACATAGACGGCTGTCAGTGTCATTTGCCACAGCTCCAATAATTCAAAAATAGATATATTTCTGGAAAGTCATTCTGTTCCCACACAACACCTGCTGTAACTCCACATGTTATAGTATAGTGTACAATGGAGTGAAGTGATGGTTTTCTGGCATGATAAGAAAACAAAGCAAATGCCTACGAGTGTAGCCTGATAGCAAGCAGCTGAACTGGGCACACTGAGAAAAATAACTGACATTTTATTATGCAGAAAAGTGGAACAGTGACCAGTGTACTGACCTCCAGTGATCTGGTTTCACATTATAACTTACAGTACAGTGAAAGCTATTTTGGTGGCTTTACTGTACTCTCCACCAATGCAGACATGAAATTATAAAAACACTGAAAAAATTAAGTTGAAAGGGATTTCTAGAGGTCAGGCCAGTGTAATCTGTTCAAGGAAAGTCCAACTATAGCAGGTTACTTAGGGTTGTGTTCAGTCAAGTTCTGAGTATCTCCAAGAATGGGGATGACACTACCTTGCTGGGTAACCTGGTCAGTATTTGATCATATTCATCATAAAAACACAGTGCACTGAAAATATGAGTGGCAATCCTGGGTGAACAGGAATCCAGACAAGGAATAACTGAGTTCTGCCTCTCACTACAAGACAGCACCAGAACACTCACATGAATAAAAGTATCTCAAGACACTGGTGTTACCTTCATAAGTGTTATAAACACTAAGATTAAAAGAAATATATAAACACGGGAGAATATAATCTTTAGAATCACAGAATCATGGAATGGTTTGGGTTGGAAGGGACCTTGAAGGCCACCCAGTTCCAGCCCCTTGTTGTGGGCTGGTTGCCACCCACTGGACCAGGTTGCCCAAAGCCCCATCCAACCTGGCCGTGAGTGCCTCCAGGGATGGGGTATCAGTAACTTCTCTTTGTCCATAGCAGTTTTTTTTTAAGAATACTGTGAAAATATAACATCCGTCATTCCAGTGTGGTACTTGTCTCGTGAAGTAAGATATTTTATAACAGAAGAGCTGTGACAAAGCATTCTCATTGCAAAGGCACAGATGTGCGAGGCAGAGCTGTATGCAGCAGGCAGCTGCACCAGTATCAGGCTTGAATTTTGGAGAAAGCAAACCAGGAGCTTCTGCTTCTCAGCGATAAGCACAGGAGCAATGTCGATACTGTTTCTGATCCATTTGGACTGAAAACTTAAATAATTCTGCAGCACGTTTCTGAACAGCCATAACCAATCAGGCCCTGATCCTTGCAGGTGTTTCTTAACGTTACTCAAGAATAACATACACGGCTTGCAGATTTGCCACTAAGCAGTTGCCACAAGCTACTGAAAAAGACAAATTATTACTATAAAAAAAAACAAAAACCAAAGCTGGGAATATAAAAATCAAATGAATGCTTAAACGTTGCTGAACATGCTGCCTAACATCAGAAACACGAGACAACAGCAGAAAGCCATGCAACGTATTTTGGCAGAAGCGCGCAAACACTCCACAGCTCGTCCCTTGGATGCCATGCTCACACTTACATTAGTCTGTGTCATACTACCTTAACTTGTTTTAAGCATTTCCATCATCTGTGAGGTAGGGAGGGAAAAACAGAACAGTTAAAGTATAATCAAATGATATTATGCACATCGTAGTATGATTTGTAAACAGCATTATTTGCTACAGTGGGGAGACTGGGGGTCATCCAGGTTTCTGCTGCTATTTAACCAGTTAAGGAACTTTCTGAGAGGCAGGAGTAATTCAGCGGGTTACTGAGGAGGTGGATGAAAAGGTAGGATTAACAGAGGAGAAGCAGTGACAGAACTTAAACACAAAACAGCAAAGTAATCCTAAGGTCTATTGTGTGTTGCTCATTTTTTTTGCTATCGTGTCAGAATCAAAACTCTGGGTAACGTCTTTTGATCAGTGGGCAATTTGAGGCACTATGTTAACCATGCCACTTCAGAAGTCTTTGAATAAAGGTATAAAGTTAAAAAAAAAAATCACAATTCAGAACCATGGAACAATTATTGAGATGAAAGTTAAAGACACATCAGTTACTCTGTCAGTAAATACAGATCTACAGAATTTTGTCTTCCGGATGAGAAGTTAAAGTAATAAAAGTACACTATCTGACTCATGGTGCACTGTTTGTCATTTCTGATTGTACTTCCAAAAACAATTGGCACTGTCCCAAAGAACCCAACCTACCTGATGTGCACAATGGCTTAGATCTGAAGGGCGGCTGTGCCTTGTGCTTTTAATTATGCACCCATGGAAGTACACTCTGATGAGGTCCTGCACACCTGATGCCCTGAGGAAGCCAACAGGGAACCTGAAGATACTTCAGGACTCAGAGGAGCATACCTTCAGTCACATACTCAGGTAAGTTCTTGTGAGTTTACAGCAATTTACACAGCCTTTTGTGCCCAGTGAGGAAACACACTGAAAGTCACCTACAAGGTAGAGGATTTACATTAAGAAAAGAGTGTGTGCCTGCATGTCTGGATACTACACTGCTGTACATCTGAAAATCTCTAACAAGCATGGGAGAAAGAAAAGAGGCTCTCCTGTGGGAACAGCAGAGCAATCAATTGGGCTTAACTTCTGCTGTTCCAGAGGGGCCTCAAAGGAGATGCTAAAATAGAGTCTCAGATCTTAAAGCAATCATTTATTAACTAAACACAGCCCGGTGGTTCCAATATCACCCCAAGATTGTTTGGAAAATAATTTAAGAATTTCAAACTGGACTTGATGTATGAATCACAAATAGACAACAAAAAATCAGACGTTTTCTAGCTGTTTCTAATGTAGAAAGAACTGTAAAATACACCGGTGAAGTTAGAAACAATAGCTGGAAGTATCTAAATGGAATGGTTAAACAACTGACACAGCCTTGGTGGAAATAATATTAACTTTTCTAAAGCTTCACAGCAGGCTGTAAGAATTTTATTTTTTTAAAACAAATCAGCAGGATTTCTGTCTTTCTTGGAAGCTGTGACTGTATGTATACTGGCACTGGACTGCCTCCTAGAACAAGGAGTTGGATTGGCTCCTATCTCTATTTGGGCAATGAAAGACAGAACAGAGACATGGAAGGATACACTCACTGGCTGAGTACTGAGGTATAAAGCAAAGCATCTATCTCATCTATTATACTGAAAAAAAAAAAAAGAGAGGGAAAATACTCTGGCCAATAAATGCTTTATAAAATGATTTTCAGCATTTTACTTTCACTGCTGTGTTAGTTTGCTCCTTCTGCACTGTGAGACCAACATGGAAGCATTTGTAGGCAGGTAATTGCACTTGGCTGGCTGCCTCCTTCCTAATCATCCTGGCCAGGTGGAGCTGATGTTTGGTGCAAGTTGGATGGCAGCTGTTACAAATCAGCAGCACCACAATGATTTGGTATATTGGGAAATGTCCTAGGAAAACCCAGAACCTATTCAAGCATGCATTGATGAAGGCCCCATCCTCCCTGTGCCCTGCCTTTCCCCAGACACGTGCGCTTTCCCCAGGAACCCAAGGATGTTCCTGCTCCTCTTTCTGCCCCCTGGGACACACCAGCTGTCCAGCCACACAATCCTATCTGTGACCACTATGGAGCAGGCCAAGGGGAGCCCAGACATTTATTGCCTAGGCTCAGGTTCACCATCCTTGTGGAGATGAAGGCTTAGTTATCTCCCAGTCAGCACAAATACATGCAAGGGGAGCCATTGGGTCCATTCCAGCCTCAGGAACTTCCAGCACACGCTTCCAGCCCCAGGCAGCTTCTCTCAGCAGGACACATTCCTGCCAACACTTTAATCAGGCTGAAGAACATTTCCCCTCTGTATGTACATAAGCAGCACATAGCGATACTAAGAATCATTTCTTTCCCTCAACTGACTTGCTTTGCTCAGATGGTAAAACTCTTGTCCTCCTTTTATCTCCTTCTTGGAGTTGGACTCAATGATCCTCACAGGTCCCTTCCAACTTGGGATATTCTGTGATTCTATAAGTAATATACTTCTCACTGTGCCACAATTCCTGCATCAGCCTATATCCCCAAATACCAGATTTTATGCAGTTAAGTGTATATGCTTGGTGACTGTCTCCTATGCAAACCCAGTCATAGGAACAATCCAGCATCTAGTGAACTGGGAAGACCAGTCCCGTTCTCTTTTCTTAGGTAAACCAGGATAATGTACATGAGATACTGGCAGGCCTGAGGTCATCTAGGGATATGCCCACGCTCATGTTCTGATTGGGATCAAGAGTATACTTCTGAGGTGAATTTCCCATCAACTATGCTTGTTTCAGCTGATAACTGGCTGATAACCACAGGAGCAAGAAGGAGGTTGGCTGAAATAATGACCTCCCTGCACCGTGCTGCTGGTGCAGACATGGGACCTCAAGCACGAGCTGCTCGCCCCACAGCGCTACTGCTAACACGGACACTGCCTGGGAGAATCCTGCTGGCTTGATTGATCTTATTTAAGTCAATGCAGTTGTTTGTGTGAATAAAGTAGACAGATCTGGCCCTAAGTGGCATTTACGCTACCCTATTATTTGGTGTACAAAGAGACGGTGGTAAATATTTTGTTACTATTGTGAATTCAGAAAAAATCTATTACAGTCACAGAAGAAAGTCCATACTTACACTGGCATTACCAATTTTAGCATTTGACTGTTTTTATTTGGATATGTAAAGTAGCCTTACTCTGGAGCAAGTGTAAGGAGAATCATTTGTCTTTTGGGATCGTTGAATATAGAGCTAGAGGAAGAAATAATCAATTCTGTTATAATCCCTTTCTTCTCAACTATCAAATTTTGCAGGTTACAAATCTGTATTGCTCTTTACATATTCTTTTAACTTTGTTAATGGTGACAGTAAAATTCTCCATGATGTATATAACAAGTAATAATTTGCATCTAGAAATACTGATGATGTCTTGCCCATGGCAACAAACACGTTTTAATACAACAGTAAAACGTGCCATGTCTTCCTAATTAGTCTCCATTGATTAAACATGCAGATTATTCACAAAAAGCCTGACACAACTGAAAGGAAGGATAACTAATGGAATGGTTGTATTCCCAGAATCACATGCAATTCATCTTTACTAAGCTATCTGAGCCCCTATAATCTTGAAGTATTTATGAAATAATAGGGGGAAAGCTTTAGGTCAAGCATATTTGGTATAAAATATGTTTTTTAATTTGTTTCTTAAGATGAAATTCTATTCTTGACAGAAAAAGAGAGAGTTCAATGTGTTAAAGCCACAGACATTTTGCAGTAAGACATAAGAAACATAGAACGCTACTGGAAGCAATCTTTACAATGCTGAGATTTTGTTCCATATAATTAAACATCTCAGTTCAGCCACAGAAACCTGTATCAACCTCGCCTGCCCTATTTCACACATCATAGCAATTAGAGAAGCACATATATATTTAGACAAAGACTTCATGGCAGGAGCTGGTGATATAGTGACTCAGCAAGGCATCATCAGAAGGTATTAGCGGCACTCAGGCTTTGTACACGCCTGGGAGGGCCAGACCTGTCAGATTAATACATGGGACTATTTTTGTATCACCCAGAAAGTTCCTGCCATACATCAAACTGCACTGGCTGCTTATTTTAGATGACAGCAATTCATACATTTTTCTCGAACAATAAAATCTTTAGCGTTTTTTTGGTTATGCACATCTCCTACAATGAATCTTTCCTTTGAAGCATTTTGCAGAGGAAAGGTTTCTAAATGGAGAGCAACAGAGACATTTTCATCAGACATTTCCAACGTACGAGTGAATTAACCACCCACGCACCAAAGGCAGGCAGCAGCTATGCTCACATGCTGATGTGGTACCAGGGAGTATGCTGGGCGCATACTTAGGGATGGACCAACATCTGGATGAGTGCCCTGCTCTGCTGTGCCCTGTTGGGGCTCGGCCCCACGCTGTGCCTCTTGGAGGAGTTTGGGCTCTTCAGCTGCTTGCAAAAGGAGCACAAATAACCTGGCATTGGGATGAGGCCCTTTGGTAGTAACAGAATAATGCTACTTGCTCTTAGCTTCAGATTTGATCAACAGCTTTGTTTTTATCCTCCATCATTTCTTTTCTTGATAATTCTTGAGAACTCTTTTAATTTCTATAAGCATTTTCCCTTTAAATTAGCTTTAAAAACGGCTGTAGCCATTATAAAGTCTGTAAATGCAGAATAATTAAATCTTGCTCCCTTTTCCTTCACTGCCTCTCTCTGTCTGCAGTGAAAGATCTTCTTCCCCGCTCACAGCCCCAGCACATCCCTGACAAAGCCCAGTTCTCCTCCCTCTCCATTTCCACACTCCAACAGGGACATCATCCTCCATCTCTTCCTCCTGCACTTCCACCACAATCTTTCCAAACCTGAGAACTGTTTTTTTTTTTTTTTTTTACTTTTCCTGTTCATTTCTTCTCATTGCAATGGCAATCTCATCCTTCTTCCCAACCACTTTGTTTTTATTCTTGAAAACAACTTGCCTGAAAACTGGTGTTTTGCTGCAGGTGTTGTTGTTGATGTTGGGTCATATGAATGGGTCATGCGATCCTGACTTGAGCAGCTTGGTGCTCAAGACAGGCTGTGCTCTGTCTTAATTGCCTGTAAACTTGCCTGTGGTATTGGAGGGTTAGCCTAAAGCTGAGTACTTCACCTCCTGCCTCCTTCCACATCCCTGCACTGGTGGGTCAGATCCCAGCTATGAACATGTGAAGCAATGGGAGACACCAGAGAGGTCTCAGTTGCTTCTTCATGGGTAGAATCAAGGACTTCAAACAACTTTGAGAGAGAGAATGGAAATTGCCACAGAAGCCAGGTAATTTCACCAAAAATCATTAATGTTCAGCTTTCACAATGTGTTCCTTGAGTAGGTCTCAGAAGGGTATTGTTACAGAGATCAGTTATTAACTCTAACAGTACAGTGAAGTCATTTGGAGAAAGTGACACTGGAGCCATAAATAAAATAGAAGTGAGCTTTTCTGAGTCAGAGGCTGACTCTTAGCCCTCTTAGTGCCTTATGCCTTGATGCCACTGGATGTCTGTCTCCCCTTTCCCATTGCCCTTCTGAGGTTCCATATCAGCTGCCCAACCTTGCTCACCAAAGCACTTACCAAAATGCCTTAATTGGAGTACACTCCCAGGTCACACTTGGTAAAACTTAGCTGTGTCTGCACATTGCTAAATGAGGATGGATTAACTGCATGCTTAAAAGCTTTGCTGGACGGACAGCTGCACTCTAAAGCCAGACCAACCTTCATTGCTTGAGCCTGGAGAGAGAAGGAAAAGGTGTTTTTCTCCTTCTCACACACTGCCTGAGAAAAGAGTGGACAGGAGAAGCTCTGACTCTGTTTCTGCATCAGAGCAGGTAGTACACAGCTGTTAGTGGTGCAGGCAGTGAAGTGTGAGGCTCTGAGCACCTGCCCACGTCCCAGAACACCCCCAGAGAGCTGCCAGTAAGGTTGGCTGACAAGTGCACCATATAGCACTGGGTCTGCCATGATTTTAATACAAACATTTGGAGAAAAGGACTCCCTGTTGGGAAAAAAAATCTCATAAAAATATCCGACATTTTTTGTGCAGGTAGTTATTAATAGTATCATAAAATCACAGAATCATTAAGGTCGGAAAAGACCTCTAAGATCATCTAATCAAACCATCCATCTACCACTAGTACTGTCCTCCAAAACATATTTTTAAGTACCACATCTACCCTTTCCTTAAGCACTTCCAGAGACGGTGTCTCTACCTCCTCCCTGGGCAGCCTGTTCCAATACCTCACCATTCTTTCTGAGAAGGAATACCCAATCTGAACCTCCCCTGGTGCAAATTGAGTCCATTCTCTCTGAGTAGTAGTATAGTAGTAGTAGTATAGTCTGAGTAGTAGTACACTAAGATAATTAGTAATAATAATAATAATTACTGGTATAAAAAGTATCGTCCTTTTAATGAGAAATGGGTATTAGTAATGCTTTTATTTAAGCAGCTCTTTTATGTGCAAAACATGTCAGGGACGGTGTCTAAGCCATGCAATGCAGGGGTGCTGGAGCTCCCACTACCTCAGCTACTAAACAGCCTTTGGAATAAAAGAACCACAGTGTGTCTGTTCATATAGGAACATAGAATAAATAAAACTTCTGATAAAACAGAAGACTGCATTTCTTACATCTTTTTTTCTGACCAAATCTTATTTCCAGAGAAACAACAAAGTTTAGACTTAATCTGTTTAATCACACCTTCTATTTTTATCCCTTTGTGTTGTTATCATCAGTGTGCAATACTTAAAAAATCTGTCCTCAAATTTCTTTCTCCGTTCACATGCATTATTTTTGTTTCTGAGTGATATGGTTTATCCTTACATAGTAAACTCACCTGTGGTACTGGGGACAAAGATCTCTCTGCTGAAACATTACAGATAACAGGAACTTCAATATTTATCTCTATGGCAGTTGGGTCAGGTCCCTTTTAGATCCTTTCCCTTTTAAGCTGTAGCTTTTGTTTCAGGTCTCCCTGGACTCCCAGTATCGCTCACTGCAGTGTGAGCACAGGGTCTCACTGCTGGAGCTGAAACAACCATTGGTTTTATTTTTAGTTCAGCAGCAAAACCAGAGGAAAAAAAAAAAAAAAAAGCTTTCTATCAGCCTTCTGGAATGAAATCCTGAAAATTTCAGATCAGCAAAACAACATGATTTGAGGGACAAGTTATAAAAGTAGAGGAAAAAAGCCTGGCAGCACAAAGTGGGGAAGTCAGATGGCAGCTATTCTTCCCTGACCTGGTACTCAAAGGAAGAAGCATTCACTGAGGTCAAAGACACGCTCTGCTCCATGCAGGGATTTGAGCCAAGGCTTTTCTTTTACTGAAGATGTTCCCTAACTCCAGCCAGAGGTCGCCTGAAATAAGATGTTCTCCAGCTCTCCTGTGGCGGCTATTTTACTTTTCATTGCAACAGCACAAACTCTCAGCAGTCGCAAGGGAAAGAGCACGTGTTAACAGTGACTGCAGTCTGGCGGGTAAGGTACCGCTGGGTTCGTGCCTGGTGGTGACGACTACTGCAGCCCCTATTAAACCACAGGGAAAGAATACATTTGGGGCAGTTTTCACCGTGTTTTCTGGCAGTGTGATGGATTAACGGGGACCTTCCCGAAGGGTGGACAGTGATGGGTCCTGTTTCGTGGAGAAGGGGAGGGCTGGAGCCCCATGTCCTGAACAATCAGCAGCACGCCTGGCAGAGAAGAGGGAAGCAAATACCAAGGTCCACATTATCAGATAAAACTATGCTAAATTTGACCCAAATCCATAAATAATTGTGTTATGACCCCACGTGGGATTTTTAATTAATAAAATTAAGAAAAACAAATGCTACTGTTAAACACTGCTCACTATTTCTGAACATCACATGCATTGAAATTACCACTTTCTGTGACATCCTATAGCCACACACAGGAGGGCTGCTGGTGAATACTGCTCTACCAGCATGGGGGTCAAGACAACATCACAATCTCAATTGCATCCCTATGATCTCCTCACCCCTCTTTGAGCCTGCCCAAACCTGAAGGACCTGCACACTGATGCTATGTCACAAATCCCACTATTTTAGGTTGGGAATTTCTGAGGCTGCATGTCAGCTCCATTGCACACATTATTATTTCTATATCTAAATCTTCTTTAAATATTGAGCAAGTTCTCTTCATAGCTGAGCAGTCACTCCAGCAAGTGTGGAGGTTGATTTACAGTTTGTACTTCGTACACTTTCTGTAGCAGAGCATAAAAATGAAAGGCTTACATCAAATTCATTCATACGTGAACACATTCAAGAATGAATTAATTTTAAAGCACTTACACAATATATAATGATTCTATGTCATACCTTACAAATCTATAAAGTAATTTATTATATAAAGTCTGCTTTAGAAGATGGCTGCAGTAGAACAGATATGAGGGCAATTTAGATCAAAAATATCCTGGTGCTGTATTCCCCCAGATATCTGCAATTCAGATCTGATCAGAATCATGAGTAATCAGTTTCTATACAGGGAAAGGCTCTCATTACAATACCCACTTGCAAAAACAGGTTATTCTAGGACAAATTAAGTTTTCTAACCATCATTGTGCAGCACACTAGATAAAGTGTGAGATTCAGATCTCAAATGAATCTAAATCAGGAATCATGGATATGTAGGACTAGAATAAACTCATTTAGATGAGTATTGGATAAATGTCATGTGTAACTTCAATATCAGAGCCATTATAATTAACTTGAAGAGAGTTTCCACCCCATCCATGAGATACTACGACCATGGTCCTTCTCTTCTGACCTGCACAGCCCACAGACGGCGCCTGTGCAGAGGATGAGCATCTTCTCTGCACCATCTGAGCATGGATCTCTTGGTGTCCCATCCAACGCCTTGTGTTTCTGGGGACCACCAGCTTCCTTCCACTTTCTTCAGCAGGATCTGGGAACTGCGAACACTTCTGAGCCCCAGCCACTCAAAGCAATATTGTGCTTGTAAATTCCCCCATGCTGAGCACTTGCCATTAGCAAATCACAGAATCATGGAGCGGTTTGAGATGGAAGAGACCTCTGAAGATCATCTAGTCCAACTCCTCTGCAACGAACAGGGACACTTACAGCTCAGAGCCCCATCCAGCCTGATCTTGAATGTTTCCAAGGATGGGGCATCCACCACCTTTCTGGGCAATCTGTGCCAGTGCCTCACCAACCTTACTGCAAAAAAAAAACATTTTCCTGGGGTAGGCAATCATCAAAAATGTTCAGAGACAAGTAGTGACGCAGACTCAACCCTAGGCTGATCAGCTACATCTTGCCTGAAGTTGCAGGCTGGCACAGGCAGGACGGAGTGCTGAGCATAACGAACTGGCAGCCAACTGGTGTCACAGCTCCTGCTCCCTCGCACCTGTGTTTTTTCAGGGAGCAGTCTTGCTGTCTCTTCAAGCAGCAATTTCATATACTGACAGTACAAGGAGTAAAATATACAGCATTGGCTGAGAATTTCTGCCATGCTCGTCTTCCCAGCACTCATCCAGCTTGGCTTGCACGAGGCATTGGGGTAGCTGACTCTCTAATTCAGACACAGTGCAATCCCTCATCTTCTCAAGAGAAAAAAAGACATAATTGAATTGAGGTGGCTTCTAAAAGGTGCATATTTCATAGGCAAAACTGGAACATAATGCTTTCATAAAATCCATCACCAAAGTATAATCTGTGCACAGAAGACTGAAGGAAAATGCTGTTCTTCACTACAGCCAATGTCTGACTGTTCCTACTTCTCACATCAGAGGGAGAAAGGCCTAGCTTAAGCTCCCCATACTGTGAATTCTGAGTTAGTTATAAAAAGTGGCATAACAAAAGTCAGCAGGCAACAGCCTGCACAGCCACGGTGACCTGGGGAGAAACCCCGGTGACGGAGTGCCAGAACCCTCCCTGCGGACACACCAGTCATGCAGGATGGAACAGCTGCTCCTCCATCAGGTTTCTCAAAAGCAATTAAGGGTATTGGATGCTTTCAAACTGAAATTGATTTTGTTGGACGTTTTCTTTATGGAAGCCTGTTCAAACTGCATCCCCCAAGTGCCAAAGGTCCTTAGGAACAGGTTGATCGTTGCCAGCCTTCTTGCAGCCCACAGCTGCCATGTTGCTGGTATGTGTGAAGGAGGAAAAGCCCTTCTTGCTCCAGCAGCAATGGATGAAGAAGAAAGAGCTGTTAGTCTGAAACACTGAAACGGAACAGGAGGCAGATTTCAAAGGAACCTGAAAAAAACTGGCATCCAGTTCAGTGGGAATGCCTCAGGTCCAGACTTCACCTATTTCTGTACAGAAAGCAAGCTAATGCTGCAACTTGCACAACTGCTTTAAACAAAAGAACTCCTAAAAGGAGATTTGTTATCAGAAGGTGATTGCCTGCAGCTGGGAAGCAGGAAGAAGCAGTGGGGTGCAGGAGGAGTCCCACTCTGCTCCTCTCAGCTGCTGCCCAGCGGCAGCTCTATTGAGGTGCATTCCGCTGTGCGCTTTGCTGAGCGTTTTGCACACTCCCCTTTGTGGTTGCTTATACATACCCATAGCCTTAATCATTTGGGCTGGAGTCCTCTGTGACTTCTTCCTGCCTCTGGTTGCATTTTTTTTCTTTAAAGTTTCAGTGTAACAGTATAACAGTTCAGCAGTTTTTGAGAATCTGTATGATTGCCTAAGGAGTTCCTGACTTTGAGAAAAGACAAAACTCATCAGTTTTACTGAGATTGTCACAGTAGTACTCAAATATTCAATAAAGGGTGTTTGGATGGAGTTTTTCTGATTTGTGATTGTGAAAACTAACCATAAAGATCTTGATAATTACATGTAAGTGTAGACATAGCCTACCATTGCACTACTATGGGGATCCAGAGTGCTGTGGGGCTGTTTGTGCCCAATCATGTCAAGATGATGTATCATCCACTTAGCAGGGTCTAAGCTGCCCCATCAAACATTCACAAACCAGGAAATAATAAGCAGCAGTCTGCAGTGTAAGGGAGAGACAGGTGCCTAAACATGGGATCCAGGAAAGTCAGTGCAACGCAGCAGGACCATCTATGCCTGAAGATAGAAAACAAAAAGCATGGAACACATTGGAAACATAAGCTTGTTGAGCTCTGCACAAAATGCAGAGGAAGTACTCTGGCCTTTCGTGGCTGCTGGAGAGCTGCTTCTGCCTGAGAGCATTTCTGTGCAAACTTGCTGCTTCCTACCCCTCTATTCTGGGAAGGTGGTTATTGTAAGTCTTCCCTTTTGTAGTATAAAGGCTCAGGGAAACCTCATCACAGTATTCCAGTACTTGAATGGTGACTACAAAGAGAACAGAAGCTCTCTTCAGAAAGAGTCACATGCCATCCAGAGGGACCTTGGCAAGCTTGAGAGCTGGGCTCATGTGAACTTCATGAAATTAACCAAGGCCAAGTGCATGGTCCTGCAACCTGGGTCAGGGAAATCCCAAACATGAATACAGGCTGCACAGTGAGTGGATTGAAGGCAGGCCTGCAGAGAAGGACTTAGTGGTGTTGATGGACAAAAAGCTTGCATGAGCCAGCAGTGCGCAATCGCAGCCCTGAAGGCCAGCAGTATCCTGGGCTTTATCAACAGAGGGGTGGCCAGCAGGAAGAGGGAGGTGATTGTCCCCCTCTGTCTGCCCTCATCAGGCCCCATCTGGAGTACTGCATCCAGGTTTGGGGCCCCCAGCACAGGAAAGATGTGGAGCTGTTGGACTGGGACCAGAGGAGGTCCACGATGATGCTCAGAGGGCTGCAGCACCTCTCCTATGAAGACAGGCTGAGAGAGATGGGTTTGTTTAGCTTGGAGAAGTGAGGACCCTGAGGAGACCTCACTGCAGCCTTCAAATATTTACAAGGGCATACAGGAAAGCTGGAGGACTCTTTATCAGAGAGTGTAGTGGTAGGACAAAGTGTAATGTTTTTAAACTAAGAGAAGAGACATTCAGATTAGATATAGGGAAGAAATTCTTTACTCAGAGGGTGGTGCACTGGCACAGAGAAGCTGTGGGTGCTCCATCTCTGAAAGTGCTCAAGTCCAGGTTGGATGGGGCACTGGGCAGCCTGATCTAGCGGAGGTGTCCCTGCCTAAGACAAGAGGATTGGAACTAATCATCTTTAAGGTCCTTTCCAAAGAAGCCATTCTCTGATTCCATGGAGAAGATGAGGGATGGTGGATACAAGTTGGAAGATGTTTTGTCTTGATAGAAAATATTTTTTTTACAGTTAGAACAATCTCTGGAACAGCCTCCCCAGGGACATGGTAAAATCCTCATCACTGGAGACTCTAGCCAAATTTGCTTTCTTTGGCCATGTAGATCTTCAGGTTAATAGCGCACTGTCTGCAACTTCAGGTAGGAGTGAAAGCTCCTTGGATATTGCCAAGTATCTCTCCCATGCCTAAGTAAAAATCTGCTACAGGTAGATCCTTGCTGTGTGTGGATAAGGTAATAATCATCAAGCAAATGCCTATGTTTGTACAGAAACATGCTTATTAACAAATTACATTTGTTTCTCAGTGTTAGCACTGTCATAACTTTCTTGGTGAATTGAAGTGGAGGTGTTTCTCTCTCTGGAACTGACTCTTTAATTGCACCACTAATGAGGTAAGTAGAGTACCAGGGTAAATAAATACACACAGTGGTTGCTACTGTTATGGCTGGAGATCGCCTCCACCTGCTGAGCTAACACAGTAATATTAAAGGCTGCAGGGTAGATAAACATTTTGCTATTGCCTCAGCTTCCAAATTAGCTTGCAAAAATATGGATTTATGTAATTAAAAAAGAATTTCAAGTTGTCTGACTTCATATTGCAGGGCATAACATTACCACTGTGTAGGTTTTAAAAACCCCATATGAAACAAAGATTACGAACTATTAAAAACTAAGTTCTCTGAGCACAACTTGATGATAAGCCACCATTATCAAACAGGTGTGTCTAGTAGGGGCAGGCAGAGATTGCTTCTAGGCCTAAAACTATTCATTAGCAGTAGATGCTACAGTAGGTCATGGATGATAAAATCTGTAGCTTACAGAAGAAATGTAAGTATGTAAACATGTAAAATAACAAAGAGAATGTAGCCATATGATCTGCCACTTGGTGATCTGGGTATGCTGTCTTTAAAAACAGCCAAACACAAAGTTAATCTCCAAGAGAGGGGATATAATGGCTGCTCTTTTTAGGTGCTATTTTTCCTGAAAGGATCAAGAGGACAAACAACAAGAGGATGAAAGCTCAAGCCCTATTGTAGCTGAGAAGGCTAATGAGACCTTGGGTGGATAGATATAGGTTGCTGGACAGAGGCAGCAGCTGGCTATCCTCTCCCTGGCAGTGTTAAGGCTAACGCGCATGCGTAGCTTATAGCCTTAGTACTTGTGTTTCATTTAGCATGCTGAAAAACTGGGAGAGACACAGAGAACTGCAAAAGTGGGCCAAGGACTGGAGAAGGTACCTAATGGGGAGAGAGAGATTTAGAAAGTACAATTTGTCTAGCTTATCAAAAAGAAGATTGAAAGATCTTGATTACAGTGAATAACTATCTTTATAGGAAGAAAAGAGCCCTTTAATCTAATGGGGAAGGATGAATGGCTGAAAGCTGAAATGAGATACATCTGAAGAGGAAATTAGGCAAAACATGTTAATAGTAAGGGTTGGAAACAAGCTGCTGAGGGAAGGCATCTGCAGTGCTTGAGGAAGATGGCATGATGATTTTTAAGATGGATAACTTTCACATATATGTGCTAGGCCTCAGCCTACCCCAAGACAGACAAAGCTAGGTAAGATTTAAAGAGCAATGATAAGCCCAGTTGTTTCAGTCAGCCCCCAGCTCTGTGGTCCCATATGAGCTGTTTGGAGCTGCTGGGTCTGTGCAGGGAGAAGGGGACCCTGGTTTCTCTCCCATTGCAGCAGGATAGTTGAACTGGGATTTACCCCTATAAGCTTGTCTGGCTGTTCCTTAGACCTTTCTCCAAAATGCCTGCCATCACAGTGAGCCCTTTGCTCATTTTTCTGTCTGAAGCTCAATGCTTTTTTTAAACTGAAATACATTTCCTCCCCCTGCCCTTCTCATCATCTCCCCATGTTCCACAGACATAAACAATTATTTTTTTCCCAAGCATAACAACAACATCCTTCAAATGCCTATTAGAGAGCTTCACCCTCGTTTAGGTGGTGAGCTCAGCTGTGCACACACTTTCCATGAGCAGTACTTGCAGCCAGAACAGCCATGCTGCACTGCGGCTGTGCTCTTGCATCTGGCAAATGATTCCTAATACAATTATAATGTTTTCAATCTGCAGCAGGATTGAACTCAATGGAACTAAGATGCTCAAAATAAGATGGCTATGATGTAACCTGCAGTAAACCCAGAATCCCCATCTTCTTTGAAACTAGCTGTAGCTATTTTTTATTCTTTCATGCTGTCAGTCTCATGGCAAAATGCTGGCAAATAGTAATTCCCACACTTGGCACTGCAACAGGAAGGGAACTGCATCATGGAGTGATGTTTCAGGCTTTAATAATTTTCTTTGATAAAATGCATCTTTTTAGTGAGAGAAAAGCTAAGCTGGAAATAAGCAGAGAATTCTAATATCCCAGCATGATGCTTCTAGACTTTTTCATGACGGTGATTCCCTTACTCAAAAAAACTGTCAAAGTCTCCATATGCTTACTGTAGAAGGAAAAGTGAAAATCTGAATGCTATGAGGGTATGGGGATGGAGCAGCCCCTGGAGAAGACAGGAATGTGGTCTCTAGTTCGATTTGCAGTGCCTTGTGTTATCCTAAATTGCATTTCTGGGAACCTTCAGCATCTCAGCCCTTTGAGAAATTTCCTTCCAAATCGTGAGAGGTTCCCAGTGATCTCTGCTGGTAAAGTGCAGATTACCCATGGATACTCAACAGGTAATTGTCTGGTCTCATGATGATATAGCAAGAAATCCAAAAGTCCCCTCTACTCCCCAGCATATGCTCTTTCCCTTAGGACCCCTCATGTACTGTCTGTATTTTCCAGGGAAAGCAGCAGCTGTAGCTGCTCCTGGGATACAAAGGCATAGGTAGCTGAGTTACAAAGGACAAAGTTGTTCCCTGAGCAGTGCCACCCACTGGCGGTTAAGCTCAGAAATATTCACTAGTTATCTTTCTTAAAGGAAATAGAGAAGGCTATCAGACAATAAAGCTAACGATTTAGTGATACATTTTCAAAAGGATGAAGAATGAGTTATTTGACTGAAAACTGAACGGCTTAATTGCAGCTCCTCCAGCAAGCCTCTACCTGTTTGGTCATGGTAAAATACGTTGACTTTCCTATAACAGTCCTAATTAACAAATCAGAAGTAAAGGGCAAATTATACCCAAACGGCACATTTCTAGGCAATTAAAAGCATAGCATTCGATCTGGTAGAGATGTATAAGGAGCGGCTGAGGTCCCCGGGTTTGCTCAGCCCAGAGCAGAAGAGCTGAGGGGAGGCCTCATGGCGGGCGCAGCTCCTCACAGGGAGCGGAGGGGCAGCGCTGAGCTCTGCTCTGTGTGACAGCGACAGGGCCCGAGGGAACGGCATGGAGCTGTGTCAGGGGAGGGGCGGGAAAAGGGGTTAGGGAAAGGGTCTGCGTCAGAGGGCGGTGGGCACAGAACAGGCTGCCCGGGGCAGTGGGCATGGCACTGAGCTGTTGGAGTTCAAGGAGCGTTTGGATAATGCTCTCAGATACAGGGTTTGAATTTTGATTGGCCCTTTGTGGAGCCAGAAGCTGGACTCAATGATCCTTGTGGGTTCGTTCCAACAGAGGATATTCTATAATTCTATGAACCTTTAAATCATCTGATCTAACAACAATTAAACAAGGCCTGGCTTACATGTACAATAAGGAAATCAATAGAAAGATCAGGATAAAATACCTGAAATTGTCAAAGAGAAATAGAGAAGTGGAAATTAACAACTTTTTTTTTTTTTTAATTTAAAAAAAAACGTTTTCATAGCCAAGAGATTTCCCGGGCAACTACTCCACAATAAAGAAGAGGAAAGCAAAACTTATGAAGACATTAATCAAGATACAAGTGAAAAGAAAATGAGGTGCTTTGGGGCATAGAGATGACAGGACATGTATCTATGGCAATAAAGGATGATAGAAATCATACGAAGGGGAATAAAACAAAGACTACATGTGGAAAAGGATGCAAGTGCTGCAGAACACCTACTCTGACAATATAGTCTCTTGCTATTACTAAAAGAGAAAATCAATAAACTGTGTAGGAAGAAAAGCTTATTAAATGATTGACTGTCCAACTGGATACTCCTGTTGGCAAATACATTGCTCTGTGTGATAGATGGTCACCGGGGTCAAGAGGTCATTCTCTGAAGTGATCAGGCTTCATAAAACATAGATTTGCAAGCAACAGAGGCAGTGGCGACCTGGTGGAGTTACTGCTTTCACGTTGGTTTTTTTTTTGCACAGACACCAGCAGCATCACAGTGAGCTCATTTACTGCACAGTGGAAGTGTTTAAGTCAGTGGGAGGATGCTTGTAGGTCTCCTGTGGGACACACCTAACTGCCTTACCCTGATGGCCACCACCATCGTCATCTGCTTGGCTTTTCAGCCTGAGGGAGAACCCCAGTCCCTCAGGCCAGTCTCAGAACACTGGTCGCCCCCTCATTGCACTGCCCTCACCCCACCCATGGCTGAGCTGTGCCTCTCGGGCAGGACCAAGATCTAGGATGCTTATTTTAGACTGATGGAGTACCAGGCTTTGAGGATAGGTCACTAGTGTCTGTAAATCCCCAGTTCCCAAATGCCTTATGTTTGCTTGATCTGGATTTGTGTATACTCAATTTGACCTCAACACAAAAGATGTTTTTCTGCTTTTTCAGAGTTTAAGGTTGGAGAAAAGGCAGAGTGATTTTCACTTTTCCTGGAATAAAAAGTGCTGCATCAGGCTTATGAACACCTGGGGCTGCTTTAGGTTCGCTTCAGTCTGAGGAACGACAGGCGATCAAACTGAGCATTGGCCCCTTGATTGTAAAAAAAACAAAACAAACACACACACAAAATTTAGAGATTGTTTTCCCTTTCCAAATTAGTATCAAGAAAACCTTGTTAGTGTTTGTTGTTTGTGAGTTGAGGAGAATTTTTACATTCCAGTGCATTTCTCCTGGATGCTAGCAGTTTAGGAGAAAACCAAAATGATTATGTACATTAATAATAGCATGTAGACATTAAGGTAACCTTGAGACATCTGAATTTGATCCCTATTTCTCCAGATTGCAATTAGCTTTTGAATATGAGTGGATTAAAATAAAGAAAAATAGTGCAAACAAAATTTAAATGTAAATCCTATTATCTAAAACAAAAACCAAACAAACATTGACTCATAAGTAGTTCTTATTTTCCACAATCAAAAATAATCTTTCTATCTGGAAGGAGTGCATTTCTAACCTTGAATAGTTAATAATATGCAAATTAGTTACAACTTAGGAAAACTCTTTTTCTTCCTTAAGTCATAAATTGTTTTTTCTAAAAGAAAGTAAAGTTTGATCTTATTTTGCTGTGCCCGCACATCATCATCCTCCTAATATTACACTTACTTAGAAAGAGAAAATAAAAGTTTTCTTTTGTTTCTTCTGGAAAAAGTCCATTTGCTTATGTCAAGGTTGGCAGGAGTCTCAAGAGGGGGAGAATGTCTCCACTTACTATTTCTTTTATTTTTTCTTTTTTTTTTCTTGCATTTTTGGTTGTGTTTAGAAGCAATGCTATTTATGATCTGTGCATATGACACACTTGTTGAACCATGAAGAGCAGTGAAAAGCAGAAAGGTCAGCAGTGGTCTGACTCCTATACCAGCCAGCCTGGCTGATGCGTGCTTTGTAATTTAATGATCTGCTTCCTCAAGTACCAAATTTCCTCAGGAGCATTCAACTATTTGGAGATTTCTACAAAAATACTGAGAAATCACATCACATGCAATGGAAAGGCTGAAAATCTTGCTGGAGGTAAGCTGACAAAACCGGAGGCAGACACCCAAGAAATATGGTTGAGAAACTTATTTTCCAAATTTAGTTACATAGCAGGAATGTAAAAAAAATATCCTAAAGTTACTCTAGTAGCAGAACCTTTCCAATTATTTGCCCACTGAAACATGTTAAATCAATCAGGGCTGTGTGAAATCTCCTTAGTTAATAGGTCAAATAAATCACTGGGGCAATTTCTCTGCAATTTGATGGACTTAATGCTGGAAGGAAGTTTGCCTTATGAAGTTACAGACAGGCTTAGCCGACCAACTTGCTATCTGATCTGGATGTTCAATGGTAATGAAATATAATGCAAGTAGCACAATGTACTCCTTGAACAAATTGTGTTGTGACACTCAGGAGCAAAAAGGAGCAGAAGCCTACTTTTAATGAAATCTGGGCAATCCAGAAGGTCCAGTCAAATCTGGCCAACCACATGGAGCAGAGGTGTACAATAAGAGAGTGAAGAAAGAAGGTCTTCAGATGATGTCTCCGCATTGAAAATAGTTTGAACTATCACTGCCAGAGTGACAGATTAATCTAATTTTGGGGGCAAAGCAGAACTGACACTGATGGATGACCAGGCTTCAGGAGGGGCAGAGAGCATCACAGGGCAGGTGTTAATGCCAGAGTAGCTTCTGTGCAGAGAGAACCTCCTCCTCCAACACTGGTGACTCAGCATAGGGCAAATATTTAAGGAAAGGTCTCGCTCTGTTTAATTCAGAAATTGGCTCCAGGAATTCATTTTGCATGAGGGTATGTCTGCAAGATGCTATGAGCTCCCCTGCTCCATTCCTGTCCCTTAGAAATGCCCCACAGGGATCCCCAGGCAGAGTGCTGCATTTCTCATTTGAAAAACTGCCTCTTGAGATCTTTCATTTTTCAATTTTCTTTGTAACTATATATTATCAGATACATTTGATGCCTAATTTAACTTGGTTTCCACATGTTATTATGCTTATGAAATGTCTTTGTCATTCAGTGAAGCAGACACAACTACAAAATCTTGCTGTCCGGCTTAATTTCCAACTACTTTTCACATTTATATTTCTAAATCCAAGCCAGCCTGCTAGACATACTTAATAATTTACTATTTTCAATGCCTATTGCCCTTTTCCAAAAGAGGATAACATGGGAGCCTTGCAAGGGAAAAGACTGAAAACAGCCAAGACCAAGAGTGACATCAGGTAGATTTTTTTGTTGTCAGATATTTAAGTAAAGAAAGGTAATTTCCAACAGAAGGGATGAATTTAGACCATAAGCACTGTGCATTCACTGTGATGAAGTAGTGCAGGTGGGAATGTTCTGTTCACATTGCTGGGAGGGCCTGAACAGAAGCTAAACAAGAGGATGTGTAGGATGATTTACCAGAGGGTGCTGCAGTGCATAATGAAACAGTAGAAACAACAAGAAAAGCCCAGCAGCAGAGACTATGGCAATGTAGAAAGGATTTACACAGCCTGCAAGGGCATGTTTTCAAGGTAGGACCTGGGGTTATGCCTACACAAGGAAAGGAAACAGGCCAAGTCCTGCTCTCTAGTCCTGAGGGCAAATGGCACACACACTGTGCACATCCTCGTCTCACTCAGCCTTGTTTCCTACAGGGTGCCCTCCACCCCAAATGACCTCCTCTCTAATGCCTAATGGTTCTGGCCTATGTCATATCACAGAATCACAGAATTGCCCAGGTTGGAAGGGACCTCAAGGATCTTGAATCTCCAACCCAAGCCATATCCCAAGCCATTTCCCAGGAACTGGTAACCAGAATGAGCTGATCAAGGGATGTGCTGACAGCACACTACTAGCCACCTGGACAGTGCTTCAGTCCCTCCCATGTCCATGCTTATTATTAATATAGTTGTACCAAGAGTGTCCAAACTAGATGTGGAAGATGTATATACTAGCAGAATTTAGTTGGCCCTTCTCTGACAGATGAGTTGGATGTGCTTTTGTATTTCAGTTTCACTTACACTCAGAGGAAGGTTGCAGTGTTCATTAATAGCTTAAAAACCAGGAATCCAATCAAAGTTAACCCTCTAGGTTCCTTTAAAATATAGTGGATGAAAATAGGCATATTCAGATAGTAGTTCACCCCCAGACTGCTTTGTGGATAACATATATTCTTAGCAATTTCGAGTGGCAGTGGACAATTAAATGTGGGCACCTGAAGTGTGTTGCATCAAGGACAAGCTGACTGGCCCCTGCTCTCCACTGAAAAGTACTGATTAGATCTCCTTTGACAATCTGAGAGCTTAGGTACCTCATGTGTGTATGGGAGCCTTGTCCTGGAGTTGAATCCTACTTGAACTGTGGTAGTGACTGTTGCCATTGGTCATGTTCTTGCAGAAAGTACATATCAAGGATGCAAGGCAAAATCAAATGAAGATATGCCTGCATTGCAACTATCTGGTAACAAGATCAAAGCTTCCCATCATGCATAAATGAGGTTAGTCCATGCCCCATCCTCTACCTAGCAAGACTTACAGCAGTGTAGGTGCAATGATTCATCACTATTATCCAACATGGATTTATGTGCTCTCTTGTTTATCCTGTGCTGCTGCATCTCTGTTGTTATGCTTGCACAAATGAGGTTGAAGCTAGCTCTGGCCCTGCTGCATAGAGCATGCTTACAAATCTGAATCCTAGTGGTCTGAACCAAGGAGGTCTGAAGTCCCCACATTCTGCTGAAGAACCAAGCACCAGCCACAATTCAAATTTGGTAACTTGTTACTTCTGCTCAGGTCAGACAGAAAGAGAAGCAGAGCTGGTCCTGCTGTATGTGTGAAGTACTAGCCAAGAGAGATACAGCTGTCATCAGCTTACTAGTATGGTGTGCTTGAAAGCAGCATATGAACTTCATTATCTGCCTGCTGGGTACTGGATGCTGAATTTACAGGGGATGAACTTCAGTCACTGCCAAGAAAACACAAAATACGTGTTTGAGCTGTAAAATGTGATTGAACTCTGAGAAATGAAGAGGAAAAAGAAACAACATGTTGAATAGAACAGCCCTGCTGTTCAAGGAAGTAGAAGTAGAGAATGGAGTTGGAGATATATATAAAAGGAGACACCAATATATTCGTTTCAAAATAGCCCTATGGAGTGAATGAAAAATGAAACTGGGAAATGAACTGTAAACAGAATGAATTTACATGAAACTGAACAAAACGAAGAAGTTAGACTCACTATCTTTATCATATGCCTTCAGGATAAAAAAAATGAGCTTTGAAAACGTTATATATCTCATGAAATACATCTGCTGAGTTTTTAATGGTTGTGCTGCAGGTAGAAGACATTGCCTATCAAAGCATAAATAATGTTCTTGCTTTCACATGTAAAGAGGAACTATAAAGCCTGTGAGTGGGTTTCCCCAAAGCAGGCTCACCCTGGAAAAACACCTAGTCAAGGATGGGAGCCTATGATTAATTCTGCTTCAGTTAGGCTATTGATCTGTTATGCTGTTAACATATACACAAGTCCTATGGGTGCACTAATATCCCTCAGAGCTTAAACAGAAATAAAGCAGGATGAACACAAAACCAAAAAAAAAAAAAATACTGTTTTCCATGCACTGTATGCTGGCAATCGTAGCGAGACTGCTCCTTGGAAAGGTGTGGAATAAATGAGCTGGCCATGTTTTCCCTCTCACTCTGGAAATATCCCAGGACTTGGAATATTCTCAGGTAAGTTTAGTGTTTACAGAAAATACTACACTGACTGTCCTGAAAAATTAAGTCTTCGTTTCCAAAGAGCAAAGGTGTGCCCAGTAGAAAGATTATTGCTCTGCAATTTCATGTCATTAGGCTGTAAGATGTTGGAAAAAGAATGGTATTTTCTGTGTGAGGAACTTAGCTCCTGTGCCTCTTGCTAAAAGAACCAAGGGACATCCTCCTGTCTTCTACAGGTGCTCCTCAGTGAAGAAACAAAGTGACAGCTGTGCTTTTTGCTGCAGGGCACCCAGGTGCTCTGTGGTTAAGACAAGGTATGTGCATGAATGTGTCTGTGCTATGCTGGCAACTTTCCCAGCAAAACCTGATTGCACCACAGCAGTTACCAACACCTCAGCATAGCCTTTATCTTTATCCTCTCCATCTTCCCTGATGGCACCAAATCACAGAGGCTGTATGTTTTCTGTCCAGAACTCTTGGTATACTTCTGCTCTGCTAACTTCCTTGCAATTTGCATATGCTCACAACTGTCCTATTTGGATCAAGTCCCTCCAATGGAGCACCAGACTAGAAAGTATCACAAAACTATGGCTGAGTATATGGAGCCTCAGATGGCTCACATTTACCTGTGATATTCCACACTCCTATTCATTTGATAGCAAAACAGTGCCAAATTAGATGGAGCAGCATTTCTCTCATAGGACACAATGTTGTACTATTGTGATGTGTTTCAGCTGTGGTGATGGTGACAGTGGGTCACCTCAGCTGGTGCAGATTTTCAGGAACACAGCATGCAGGCTCTTGTTTGTCACTGATGAAAATGCATAGCTAATAGTGGTGACTATGTTGAAAAATACCATTTTGTAGCTGAGAATTTGCTCTATCAAACAGTGCTACTGTTCTCTTTGTATCTGTTGTAGTTTCCATGGAAATAAATAGGAGGCATTACTTTTGGAGCACAGTTTAATTGATTCAAAACATTCATATAATTTCTATAATGGTTTTTAATTGTGCAATTAGTGTAGAGGCATATAATCACCTAATTAGGCTATATAATTACAATATGTAATAATATTGTGATGGTGTTATACACATCCTTTTTAAACAGGAAAAAAACAAGCATACTATGCTGAAACTGTAATTTGTGAGCTCCAGAGTGCCTGTATATATTTCCTTATGTATATCCCAATTTTTCTTGTGTGATCAAGGAAGTTCGAGCATGCAGATAAGAACTGTTGGTGAGATACTGAGTATTTTTGGAAATTGGCTCTACTAAATTGTGTGGTACTGTTATGGAGTGGTTGTGTTCAGGTAGGGCATGTCTAAAGACAGATGCTGAGGAAAGATGTGATTATAAAGCACGCTTAACTCCTGCCTGCATTGAACGGATAATAATGTCCTTATGATGTGGCTGAACTCTCTGCTTCTCTGTGTGGAATTTAATGCTGACTTGATCCTGCAATCTTTAGTTCAATGAAGAAGCTCCCAGTGGCTTTGGCAGGGTAGGCTTGCCATCCCCGCCAGGCTCTTCCTGCTCTGTGAAGGACTTAAAGGCTCCTTCCACCCACAGAAAATCAGTGCCTTATTCTGTATCCAGCTCTGCCTCTGACTTGGTAAAGTCAAGTGTAGTTTCAGGTGTAAAGTGCTTGAATTCATGTACCTTTCTGAGACAGGACAGTATGTCTCAGAAAGAATTATTTCTCTTGAGTTATATCAGCTCCCAAGTGGATCAGACAATCTGTTCCATTGTGCTGAAAAGTGTTTCACAACTCACAAAATTAAACTAAAATGGGATTAATAGCTGTAATTACTGACTTGTTTTGAAGAGTTCAAGTGAATGTCTCTAACATTCATCCACATTTCATTTATTTTAACGAAAGAGTGGTAAATCCCCAAGCCAGACAGATGCTATTTGTTTGCATATGAGACATTTTTCACCCCCAGCTGTGGAAACAGCATCAAAACTGTCACTGTTTTCGTACAGAATTAATGGACAGTTTGCAGAATGTATCATGACCTTGCTAGCTGATGGATGTGATAATAAAGCCTTACTTAGATTTTGCAGAAGGATGACCTAGTTTCATTCACACACTGGCACTGCAGCTTTCAGTGCAAGCAGGTGCAAATGCTGGAAGGGGTCTGTGCAGCTACCTGGGTGGAAGTCTGATGTGCCTTATCTGAAATAGCACAGCTGGCTAACACCTCCTTTGCAATTAGTAATCACAGAATCAGTGACTATCACCAGTTCTAAGGGACCCACAATGATAACTGAGCCCAGCTCCTGGCTCCAGAAAGGGCCAATCAAAATTCAAACCCTGTATCTGAGAGCATTATCCAAACGCTCCTTGAACTCCAACAGCTTGAGGCCGTGCCCACTGCCCTGGGCAGCCTGTTTCGTGCCCACCGCCCTCTGGCGCAGACCCTTTCCCTAACCCCTTTTCCCGCCCCTCCCCTGACACAGCTCCATGCCGTTCCCTCGGGCCCTGTCGCTGTCACACAGAGCAGAGCTCAGCGCTGCCCCTCCGCTCCCTGTGAGGAGCTGCAGCCGCCATGAGGCCTCCCCTCAGCTCCTCTGCTCTGCGCTGAGTAAAGCCGGGGACCACAGCCGCCCCTCACACACCTTGTCCTCAGACCCTTCCTCATCTCCATATCCCTCCTTTGGACGCTGTCTCATAGCTTTATGTCCCCCTGATGTTGTGGCACCCACACTGCACCCAGTGCAGGAGGTGAGGCCCGCATAGCACAGAGCAGAGCAGGACAAGCCCTCCCCTTGCCTGCTGGCAGTGCTGGGCCCGGTGCACCCCAGGTACGGTTGGCCCTTTGGGCTGCCAGGGCACACTGTTGGCTCAGATTTAATTTGCTGTTGATCAGGCTATGTTCACTTCAGGATGTGCCAAAGTGTCTGATACACTTAAGTCATGTTATGCTCCTAGTCATGTAGCTGTGCTGATCTAACAGCTTGTTGCTACCAAGAGGAGATTTTGCTCTCCATTTCTCCTCTCCCCTGCAAATATGCAGACCACATGTTGTGTCATCACACTCTGGGTGTTGCTGGAGATCATGGAGCTCTCTGTGAGCTAACACAACTGGTACATACTCATTTTTTTTCTGGTATGTGAGCTTGAATGTACAGTACCACAGCCACAAACCATGAAGACTGGGCTTGAATCAAGGGACAGACGTACATGGTGAGGTGAGCAACAGAATTACCTTCATTTGGTACTAATGAGCTGTTAGACCAGCTCCAATACAGTGTTCTTCATCATTAATAAGACCATCCAGGATAGCATCTAAAGCACCTTAAAGTGTCACAAGAAATTCAATGCTAATGGAGGCTATATATTTTAAGAAAGACTAAAAGTGTGTATACAGAAGATAAATAGGCTTGTGGTCTATTATCCTTGTTTAGTTCTCTCAGTAGAGTAAAATTTTACTTCTGCATTGCTGCTCTGTTAGGAAAAAGCAGCTTCTCCTCTCATCAAAACAAAAATTAGATTATAAGCCTTACTTCCTTGAATTGAAATGATTGGTTTCAAACTATTCATATTTTCTTATCACTTTAAGAAAATATTCATGGACTTATACATATTATAACAGTCTCTGAAAACCTGAGTTTTCTGGTTTTCCTAAAATGCTAGCCATGAAGTCAGTCTGCAATGAAATCCAGGTGAATACACTTGGATGGAACTCCACTAGTGATAGACACATCTCTGTCCAACAGTGGGAGGTGATAATGACCAGGGGATGGAGGCAACTCCTGACGGATGGGGCAGTGCCTTGTCAGGTATACACTTTCACATTGCCCACTCATCCCCTTCATCGTGACACTCCAATGATCACAGCACAACCTATATGCTGAAGCAGAACTGAGAGAGTGGGGAAACCTCTGAGTGCATGTGTTATTCAGTACATTTTTTTAGATCCATGTTTTCTTTTGTTTTCAGTGGTGACAGGGTTTGATTTCTGCATGTTATTCACAGGCCAATCTGCTGCTTCTGCTATTCTGATCTGCTCCATAACTTTTTTGCTATTCCTATTTGTTTTGAGAGGATGCCCCCTAACTTCATGTGGCATGAAGTTTTTTTTTCTTCTTGATCAAACATCAGAAACTTTCAGAGAAAGGAGAAAAAAACAAGACTTTGCATCTAATGAGGTGAAACCACACAGATAAAACCTCTGCACAAACAGATCCTTGCAACTTTTTTCTTTTTTTTTTTTTTTTGGCTGGACCTTCTTGAAGTTTGCTGTGAGTGAGCTGATGGCTGACATGAATGTTTGTAGCAAACAAAGACTGAGCTACCAGAGTGACGACTGCACAAATTTTACTTGTATACATCTTGGTGAACACTTCTTGCTGCAGTTCTCAAGCAGCTCAGCCAAAAGCATTGCGACAGCAGCTGAAGTTTCACAACACGCACAGTCCTGCTGATGCTGCTGATCAATGAGATGCAGAGCTTTTTTTTTTTCCCAGTGCAGCACAGATTTGGGGGTTGCTGCTTGCATAAGTGAAAAAATCAAAAGTATGAAGCAGACTAAAGAACAGAGTCTGGCACCTTGACTAAAACAGCACTTCTTTTCAACTTTCTCAATTTGACAGACTTTTCATGAGAGTTATTTTTAACAAATTGTTTTTTATGGTAATATGCACTTTTATCATATCTTCCTCATGAGGAACTCCAACTGTCTCAAAGCGTTAATTGAAAAATCCTTGCAGAAGATATTGGAGGCAAGCAGAGTGTGCTAAAGCCTATGCAGGACAGATGGGGAAACAGGGGCACAACACAGGTATGTGCTATGTCCAAAGTCATATGAAATAAAAAATAGTCTCCCTTCTCCCCAGTTCTTTGTTCTGGCTTCAAGGTGAGGGCTGCTTCCAGCCTCCTCTCTTCTGCTTCTGGGGTGGATTTGAGGAAAATCACAGTAATGCACTGTCTTTGTTTTGAGCACAGACAATGGTAGTTATGCCACCACTGGATTGCTTCTCCCTTTCCTGCATCCAATGATATTTCTTTTGTTTGCAGACAGCTAGACAAGATCTTGCTTGAGCAGAGTGTCAGCAGGGACCCAGGGTTTTCTGTGTCATGCAAAGGGACACAGCCCAGAGGACCCTGCAGAGATGCTTTTCTCTGAAAGGGCAGGCAAGCCTGCAGAAGAGCATGGCCAGCAGGTTGAAGGAGGTGATCTGCTTCTCTGCTCCCCTCTGCTCTTCTCTGGTGAGTCCATATTTAGACTACTGTGTCCATTTCTGGGCAAGTTCAAAAAGACACGGATCTCCTAGAAAGAGTTCAGCTTAGAGCCACAAAGCTGATTAAGGGCCTGAAGCATCTCCTGTATGAAGAAAGGCTGAGTAACTTGGGTCTGTTCAGCCTTGGGAATAGAGGACTGAGAATATCTAAAGGGAAGTGGGAGGCAAATGGATGAGGCCAGTCTCTTCTCGGTGGTGTGTAGCAACAGACAAGGGGTAATGCCCTAAAACTTGAACATAGGTAGTTCTGTACTAACACGTGTAAGAACTTCTTTACAGTAAGGGCGATGGAGTGCTGGAACAGGTTGCCCAGAGAGGTTGTGGAATATCCTATGAAAATATTCAAGACCTGTTTGGATGCCTACCTGTGTGACCTACTGTAGGGTGCCTGCTTTAGCAGGAAAAGTTGGGCTCAGTGATCTCTTGAGGTCCCTTCCTACCCCTGTGATTCTGTGATTCTGTGAAATCCTGCAGGTCAGCAGGGCTTATTAGCTCTGACTGCACTGCAGTAATGCAGTAATGCAGTTGTGTGGCTGCAAACCTGAGCCTTGCATCTGTGGATGCTTATGACTTAAGGGATCTATGCACCATGCTCTGGATACACACACACAAAATGCTCCTTTCCAAGTGGAAGCAGCATCTCAGTAACAATTAGAGGAGGGAAAAAACACTCAGGAGTTGAAATGCTGGGACCAGGGCACATTCAGGCATGCCTTGCAAGTTCAGTGCTGTACTGAAGAGCCTCACCAGAATAGCTGTCCACTGCCTCCATCCCTAGACCAAGCATGGACCTTCATGGGGCAGTGTTTCCAAATTCCCCACCTACAGCGCTACTGTGTCCTTCCTTCCCAAGCTTGGGGACACATGTAGGAGGGGAATACTCTACCACAAGCTAAGATCAGACACATCCATCACACTCCTTACACTGTCTCGCTTTTTTTTTTTTTTCATTGGGTAACAGTAACCCATGTTTTTCTTGATACTTTGAGCTGGGGGTTATCATCAGACTGAAAGTCAGTCTCTGGGGTTTGTCAGCTGAAGAGAGGATAGTGAGTTTTTTATTTTCAGGAGGAGGAAACAGTCCTCATGTTTTCAGTGGGCACTTTAAAGCAAGGGTGACTGGACTTGACGCTGGCCTTGCTCACACTGCTGCAGAGGCTACAGTAACAGTCACAAGGAATTGGATGATGGTGATTTGTCTCAGACACTCCTGTCCCATGCTGTCTATGCAAGATGCTGGGCGTGGGCTTGGTGCCAAAGGTGGCCAAATCCTGGGCAGAGCAGCTAGGCACAGCACAGCCCTGGAGCCCCATTGCAGAGTTGCTTGCTGAGTGTTAATGGTACTTGCCTTCTTCCACTTTTTCCTTGATTATAACAAGAAAAATCCTGCATCCTCAGAATGCTGAATTTTCTAGACAAGCTATTCTCTATCTTTCTCTTTTTAAAAGGTAATTGTAGCAAAGTGCTGATTGATGGGGCTTGTGAATACAACTTTTTCTTATCTAAAAACCAGTTATACTGTGGGCGCTACTTGCCTAGTACCCATTAGAAAGAGTTAATATCCATTTTCTGGAAGACTGAAGAAGTTCCCCAGGCACGGCCCATGGCCCATTGAGTTTGTCAGCTGCAGAAACATCATGACTTCAATCAGTATTGTAGACTTTGTCTCTTGAAATCTGTCGCATAAGCCGTGGTAGCATTTGGCACATTCAAAATGTAATCTGCAGATGAGAATCGATTGTTTTGTACCCATCGACCTTCAGAAAAGTTTCTTACAGCGGCTGCTGTGATGATAGTATCTCCTAGGAAGATTACCATCTGTGGAGGCAGGTAGCTTGGTTCTACCTTGTTTATCTCCAGATGAACAAGGAAACGAATCTCTGAGGCACAGCCCGAGATCTTATCAGCCAGAACTTAATAGGCAGCTCTGGCTCCCTGGCACATTTTGGGACATACAAGTTAAGCCTGTAGCAAAAGGTAATGGCCATGCCTGTGTTGCAGATATTTTAAAGTGTAACTGTTATGTAAATAACCAATTTTTCAGTTCGATGACTGAAGCAAGCAGTAGAAAAAAAGTTTGGTGCTGAATCAAAACAGATTTTGTACAGATTCTTTTGAAAAGTGATATCCCCATTTCTTCCCATGGTATTGTTTTCTTTAAAGTTAATTCAAAATATTTCATGAGCTACTTTTTGAATTATTTAGATGCTTGAATAGACTTTTTATTCAGCTTTAGATGAACCCGATGTTACAAAAAGCAGTACAATGGACTAATGGAGTCTGATTTTCAATTAGCAGCATGTATCCTCCTTCTGTATGTTCTGCGTACAATCCAGATCCTTTGTCATGGCCTGATAACACTTCCATGGCAACACTTTGATGCCACTAACACCCATGCACCTTCTCTCTGTTATAGCTGTCTTTCTTATGGACTCAGATCCTTCACTAGCGCTTACAACTGCCCTTGAATTCCCAAAAATTTCTATGCCCCCATGCTTCCCATATGTACCAAATGTCCCGTATGGCCCCTCTCCCACAAGACCCTTGGTTTCATTACATATTCCTTACTTTTTTATATGCAAGTACATACAGATATATATATGTACATATAAATACTCGCAACATTTTTCATATGCTCTGCCTAACTTGATTTAGCATAAGAGCCAATAATGAAACAGCAGGCAGTGCAGTATATTTGAAATGAGATTTGTGCTGACTCGGCCAGCCAAGTGCTGTAAAGCGCTGAATCTCCTGGCTTTCCCTTAGTGGGATCACTCATTAATGCTCTCTCTTTTATCCAGCCATTGATCTTCAGAACACTTCTGGGAGTTGAATGTTTCTAAGATGTTAAGCTTTTGTCAAGTTTAGTTGAAATTGCATGATGGGTTTAAAAGTTATTAGGGAAGAGGATTACTAACCAGGTGGAAAGATAAGCAACGTAATTCCATATGGAATTTTTTTCTGATGGAAAAATATGCTTTAAGATATGAAAATGAAACGAGCCAACATAAAAAAATCCAATTAAGGCAAAGCATTACATTCAACATCCATCCATTAAAAAGCTTTGTTTCTTGAAAACTACATTTAACTAGCATTTTGTTCAGAAAGAGCTCCATGCTGGGGTTCATCTTGGTTTGAGATCCAGCTGGTATCCAGTCTGCTAAAAGGAATCAATGAGATGTTGAATTAAAGTCAGAATTCTTTATTCGTTGATTATCTTCAGAATAAGATGTTGAAGAAGTCTACTTCCCTGAAGACAGGAAAATACAATGATCAGAAATTTCATCCTTGCTACCAGCTCTGAAAGTATGTGAATTAAACCCCAGAAACTGGACATACTGAAGAACTGAATAGGGAACCACAAATTCTTCACTTTTCTTAGTTAAATGTGTGGTGCAGCGTGCAAGCGTACATCCTGCCGCTGTAGTGCCTTGGCTGGTTTACCTGCCAATGTCTTTTTATAAGCAACAATAAAGATGCTGTGCTGAAAGGATGAGAGGAGGGCCAACCTTTTATTACTATAAGCAATTGGTAAAGCACCAATTATTTCTTTAAATGAGAATGCAAGTCTATTGTAATTGAATTACCTAGTTGGGAGAGTAAACCATTGAAGGAGGACTGTTTTTACCTTGAATATCTCATTATGTTCATTGGGAACTGGGAGCTAAACTGTCACTAGAAAATGGGAGACAAAGTGAGATCATAATCACTAGAGACTAAATTTCTTGGAAACCTTAAAGAAAGAAGTGTCAAATATAGGTTAATTCACCTAATTCAATAGATTTCAAATGCTTAGATGGAGTGGAAATGCAGAGACTGCTGTACTTTCCAAGGCAGATACAAGCTATTCAAAGTTAACCTTTGGCTCTACTGCATAGCACTGCCGAAATGCATTGCTTGTCTCCTAATGTATTCTCACTGCTCCAACCTTCATCACATGCCCAATCTACAAGAACAGTCTTGTCAGGAGCAAGCACTTACTGTTCTTCAGAGGAGACCTCGAGGTGATTTACTTTTTGGTTGTATGATATCCCACACTGACAACCCAACTTTCAGAAAGTTGAATGACATGTCTAGGTGAATTCTGGGAATAAGTATTAGCTATGTAAGGTGAGGAGTCTAAAGAATCCCAAACATATTTACCTTTGGATATGTAGATATGTTCTTTATTAATCTCTGAGTCTTTCTAGTGAGATTGTTTGTTAGTACAGGGTTAAGATCTATATTTTTCTGTTATTGGCATCTGTCTGCTATCAGCTGAGCAGAACCCAACTTTTTTTTTTAATGCATTTCAGACATCAGTCACTCTCTGGATTCAATTTTTGGCCATTTTTTATCAAAAATGTGCATATAGAACATGGAACAGATGATTTTGAAATAAGAAGTGTCGAATGTTTCAAACTGTCAAGCCAGCATTTTCACAAATTTGATGGCATGATACATTAACTAGACTGGACAAGTGATGAATTACTGCATTCTTTTCTGTTGTTTAAAAAAAGAATTGGTCAGTGCAGAGTACTTTGATCTGAGTGATAGCTATAACAGCCCATGTATACTTACTGCGTGACAACATTCACCTCCTCTTCCCAAGCAGGCTAAGAATGACAGTACTCTTATAATACTTCTACTGTGAGAGTTTTGGATGTAATACTAGATATACACTAACAAGATACACTAAAAAATCCTTTTTTTTTTTTTTTTTGGTCTTCTTGAATGATGATATAATCTTTTTTCCCCCTGTAATTAGGGAGATATAAATTGAGAATATAAATAGTCCTGTGATTATGAAAGTTGAAGGTCTGAAATAGAAGTGAAATGAAGAAATTGTTTAAGCAAAAGGGATACAAATGTGTGCTGTATGAAAGCAGGGGAAGAAAGAGAAGCAAGGTTGAAGAGAGGCACAGCCCAGGAAATCTGATGGGAAGAGAAAATGGAACAAAAAAGATTATTTTTATAAATGCCTATTATAAATGCCTTTATCTCTCTGCAACTTTTTGAGGAGAGCTTCAATTTATGTCTGGAAATCACTATAGGCCTATTCAAACAGAGGCTGATTGCTGTAACCTTAATACTATGCTGAGCTTTAGAGAATATTCTGAATTATTATTGCACAAATGTGTTACAAGTTTAGCATGTGCTGGACAGTGCTGGATTAACCTGACTGGTTTTATGTGAAGATTCAGAGTATGAGAAAAAGAATCTAAGTAGCATATAGTGTGCCATAGTGAGTATGGATGTCCAACCAGCAAGACCACTTTCCGTAACAAAATGAAGAGGCTGATACCTTGGTAATTTGTTTGTGATCGTAAGGTCAGGATCTGATACACAAATAGTTCTGAAATATGAAATCCATTCAGTTTATGCCAACGTCTACAGTACCTAGCAGTTATGCAACATTTTTGTATCTAAATCGGTGTCTGAGTACAACTTCACCATATATAACCTGTATGAGAACTGGTTGATTGATGAGCAGATGCAGTCTCAAATGTCAAATGCTCACTAGAGTATAAATGATTGATCAGCATGTAAACCTGCTGATCTTCTGGCATTATTGTAAACATACAACTTCTAATCATTTCACTGAGCTTTTTTACGGATTTATTTTAGATAAGCTTGTCAGTCCTCTCCAGGAAAACAGTTGGGTTGATAGTTATATTAGGAAGATTTATTGTACTTCATAACATGTCATATTTGCCCATATTGGATAGAAATTAACATCTACAGAGCAGCAGGGAGAATACTTACAAAACTGAGGCAGAACATTAGAAGGTAGTTTTCCTCTTTTGATAGCTACTGCCTTGGCTTGGAAGTGCTGAGGCCACATGCCAGTGTATTCTCAGAGGTTTTCAGCTATCGTTTTAAATTCAACAATTAGATGCCGCAGGCTAGTTCTGAAAGGGCACAGAAATGCAGCCTTAATGCTGATACAATTTTTTATTTTCTCAAGGAAAGTTTCTCCTTAACCATTTAGCATTACTTCTTTCCATTTGCCAAATCCAGCATTTCCATCAAGGATACAAGCTGTTTTTTTTTTCTTTTTTCTTCTTCTTTTTTTTTTTTTTCTGTGGCTGTTCTCCTCTGTACAACACTTTTATACCTTGCCAGCATGGCTTCTGTACTCAATTTCCAATTAACTCTTTGACAGTGTTTTTGTCTTCCTCATATTTGGAACACATTGACTGATTTCTAATACGGTTCCACTTTCTCTAGTGGACCAATCTTTGTCTCTGTAGGATATATGGTGTCAGAACTTTATTGCTTTATCACAGTTCTATTTCAAGGGGTCACCCAGTTGTTACTGTTGGAGTGTTACAATAGTTCTTCAAAGGAAATATGGAACTATTTGATACACGTCAAACATTGAAACACCTGAAAAATGTTGTTTGAAGCTCTGTATTCAAGGATTAATTTAAGTGAGATTCATGAACATTTAAAATGTGTATGAGTTACTCTAATGGTTTCACTTTACTCCCACCCTCTAAAATTCTTACTGATTTACCAGGATGAAGGAAATCACTGCATAATCACATCCAACTTGCCCAGTGGAAAAGCTCTGAGATTTTGTTTCAATATTCTATGTAAGTATAAAAATAAAAGGTAGTAAACACTTTGGTTAAAATGAGAACATTTTAGCTATGCCAATCTAATTTGGATTCTGAATTTGCTTTCTTTGAAGTAACCATTAAATAACTGAACTATTGTATTCTGCACAGTTTCCAGATGCATTCATTTTAGCAGGCATTTACATAACTCTACTATTTTTCTTCTCCAATATACACTTTTCTTTCACATATTTATATTGGTAGAAATGTAAAAGCATACAGCTAAATTATTGCATCTGTGTTCAGGAAGCAAAATATTATATACTTTTACACTTCTTTGTTGGCAGCAATGCCGGTGGATTTGCTCAATGTTTCAAGATGGTTGTCTACCTATTAGACCCAGCAAGTGGGAATTCAGTGTCTTCAGCTGTACCAAACAGTAGGGACTACTCATACTGTAAAGATTCACCTTTATAGACTGTCTATGTGGAGCGACAGCTTATGAAACCCTTGGAAAATTGAGGAAGGAAAACAAAGAAAGACACAGGGATGCACAGTGCCCTGACACTCTTTCTTTAGCCACCGTGGCTTATGTTGGGATGATTTTTTAACTGAATTCAGTATACATGCATAAAAGAAAAAAGTCAGCACCTCGTCTCCTTTTCTTCAGATCTTTTCCTTTCCTGGGAGGGGAGAAGCGAGGAAGAAGGAGGAGAGAAATCTAAAACATCCAGTTTTTTCTCCAGACTACTGGGAGCCAGTTCCAAAGTTCATTTGATCTCTCTCATTTGCTATGATGAAGAGGATCAAAGAAGTCTTCATTTGTGTCAGCAAATGGCTCATTCTATAAGCATGGCCTGATGCAGAATGATACATGATGGAGCAAGAAACATAGCCACACACTGACAGAGACCATCTGGAAAGTCAGTTTAACACGAGCTGAGTGGTGCTGGCAGATGGAAAGGCTACCAAGCATCTTGGCTGCGGAAGAGGAAACTGAGCAAAGTAGAGGAATAGTTTCTCTTCTGGGTATGGCAGAGTTAAAACTACTCCTGGAAAAGTATTCAGCTCTGATTCTGGAGTTTAAGCAATGCTGATAAGGGGGATTTGGACTATCCTACAGCTTTTGTGATATCAGAGAGTAGCTTAAGCGACCACGCTGAACTTTTCAGACTCTATCAGGCAGAGTTATACAAAGAGTAGGGAGATTTGGTTCCAGTGTGCAGGTACTACACATGAACAATTCACTCAACCTGGAGAGAGTTCATTGGGAATATGAGGGCAGGACTGAGGGAAATGGCACACAGAGCACAGGGCAATGGTCTGTCTTGTGTCAAATGCTGCCACCTAAAAGGATGTAAGTACTTTGAGATGAATGACTGTGCAACTCATGCCAGCTCATTATCATCCTGAAAAATGTTTAGATTTGCAAAACTAAGGTGAAAGTGGTTTGTAAAATCAAACATGCAGTTGTACTGAAAATACATTTAGTCAAATAGGACTACAAGGAACTAAAATGTATGTCCCAGGGCCAGGCTGCCCAGGCATACAGGATCAGTGGGAATAATTATCTGGAGCCCACCAAGCTTGTCATTCAGGAGAAGATGAGGGATTTAACAGAAAGCTTGTATCAGCTCTGAAAGTGGCCCAGAAGTAACATGAACAGTTTGAATTTTCAAGAAGAAAGCAATATGAAAATGACTGACTAGAGGAATACTACACTGCCAGAACCAAGGAGATCAAGTTTTGCTTGTTACTGTAATAAGCTGCCTTGAATGTTACCTGTGACAGAAACCCGAAAGAGACAGATATCTCAAACATCTCATTAGTAATGACTTACGTGTCTTACTGAGTATAACTCTGGAAAACAAGGCTATTTGCCTTGCTTTCATTTGGAATTTTAGATAGCTCCTTGTTCTAAAGCTTCTGACAAAATCTGTTGTTTCTGTTGACATTTTGATCACAAACGGGGAAGTTACCTGAATTTATTTTCAGATGTCTTGTTTGCAGATGGAAAATTATCCTAGCTTTATGCAACTACTGAATAAGAGTGAAAACAACTTCACAGTAAAAATATAATACATCTAATGACTTTTTAAATACTGAGAAAGATTTCCAAGAAAATTGCTGGAACTTACTTCAATGGGGAACAATTAGAGATAAATTCTACAGGCCTCTGTATTCCTCTGTATGCTAGAACAAGACATTAGGACTGTTGTGAGCATAGGGCGGTCCTGGAGGCTCTCTGAAGTGGCAGGTTGGACTGGACAGCAAAATGTTCCAATAGATTAGTTGTTCCTCATTAAATCTAGATTAGTGGCACAAACCTGCCTTCATTATTTAGTCCGCATTAACACACGGGCTTTGTTTCAAGTTAACAACACAGGTCTCCAAACCTGTTAGGCTTTGTTTAAACTTGTCTAGGCCTGCCACAGTTCTGTTTCATCTTGTAACAGCACTTCCTAATGAGCTAATCGTCCATTTGTATGCGCCATTCCACTACACTTTGCAATGCTTAACTCCTCTTTGGTTTGCTGCCCTACAGAATTTTCAAGCAGAGCAAAGAACCCATATAATGCATTGAGTTCCGCACTGTAAAGGACCAACAGCATACCATGTAAGAAGTGTTTCTGGCTAGCTTTTTGTGATAGAGGTTCTTTTTGTGATCGAGGTGCCTTGAAGTCCTGATACTTGGTCCCTCATATCATGAGCTCATTAAATGGAAAGATAATTACATTAACTGAACTGTTGTATGTGATTCCTTTCAGAGTGTAACAGCAAGTGGGATCCAACTTTCTGAGAGACAGAAAGCAGTTCACCATGTTCTTCCTTCATTAATCAGAGGGGAACTAAGACTCTATTCATGGTCTCTAGCTTCTTTGGTTAAGTAATTAATGCATATGCTTAGGACTAATTTTACTTTCTCATTATAGAATATAGAGCTGTAAAAGAACAGTTCAATCAGCTGATATATCAATCAGCACCACTGCAAAACTGACCTTTATTTAAGAAGGCATTTTAATCAACTTTTGACTTTTAGTTTTGATGTTTCATTTGCCTTTTTTAAGGGGTATCATCATTAAACACAATGGTAAAGTAGTTCCCTGAAATAATACTTTATTCGGGTCTTGGTTTCAGTACATATACTTTTAGTAATAATATCATCACTATTCAGCTTTCCAACTATACTTTCTATTGTTGAAACACAACATATATCATAAAAGTCATTCTCATTATCCCCATTTAGAAGACAGAGAAATGAAGAAATCTAATGATATATTAAAGCTTGGTAAAAGGACTAGAAATCACACCCTGCTATCTTGCTCCATGCTTTTCCCTTACTGCCACTCAACACAAATATAAAAGTCTAAGTAGCTTCTCACATGCTTCTACATGCAGAAGTATATATTTTGAAATTTAAGACCTGGGAGTATTTTCTAAGTTCACAGTGAAGCACCTTGACTTCTGGTCCCACTCCCCAGATTTCTCATCTTAGTTTCTACTAAAACCTCCAAAATACTTCAGTTTTTTGTCTCCCTCGATCTGAAGTTCTCTCATGTTTGAGGTTCTCACATCTCCAGCTCTGCTCTCCAAGAAGTGCTCTACACAATACACTGTAGATTGCTGTGCAAGAGGGGCATGAAAAATCCTCTGACTGAAGCTGTTTTTCTTTGTGTGATAGAATTCAATACATTTTGGTCAAGAGAGTGCATGACATTAAGGCATTGCAAATGCAAGTCCATGATTTGGATCCCATGACTGTTTATACAGTCCTTGAATGAAAGTTTATACCTTGGGCAGAGACCCAACGGCAATGCTATTAGGATCTTCATCCAGGAGACATGAAGTTCCCTCTGATGCTGATCACAATGAACATTCCGTGTTTATATTTTCACTATTTATGTAGTTTAACTCACAGGTGAATACTTGCCATTACCTAAAGTTGGAAATTTGGGGTAAAAAGCTTCATAAAAAAATATGTGAGTTTAGCAGCTAGTTGCAGCCTTTAGTTGAAATCTGTCTGGTACTACTTGCCTACCAAGAGTTTCTGCTAGTTCACTGTGGCATTATAGGCTGTCATCAGATAAAGAAATTGAAAACTGGAGCTAATTGCAGTGATGTTATGGTAGACAAGCCATTTGTTGTTTGAAGTTGAAGGAGAATAGTGAACTCTTCACAGCTGTGACAAGGATTTGTTCTTGGCTGACACAGCAGAGAATCATGTTTTGAAATAAGAAGTGAGAGCCAGGAATGCCCAGCCTGGAACCTATGGCTCTGGGCTTCAAAGACCCCAATTCTGCCTTTGAAAAGCAGGGTTCCTAAATATTTCTCCTTTGAGGCAAGTCTATAAACCTTCTGACGTAGTTCCAGCTTCCTCTGGCCAGCTGCAGCCTGGTGAGCACATGTGGTGGGCTGTCTACAACAATCCATCACACATCGCTCCCCAGTGACTTCATCTCACACTTCCATTCTCAAATGGAAATTCAAGTGGCCAAGTTGGTTCTGAGTTCAAAGTCACCTCAAGTGCTTTGAACACAGAGCCACACTGAAGCAGCAAGAGGCTGAAGTGGACACCTGTGGATCACTCTTGAGCTTCAGGTAGGAAGGATGGGAGGAGACAAGCAGACACTAAGATAAATGCCACTCAGAAAAATAGGGAGCAGAAAACAGAGTAACAGATACGCTGTATTTTATATTTGAACAAAAAGAATATGATAATTGAAATGAAAATGTACATAATAGTGACTTTTTGTGTATCAAGAGAAGTAGGGTGTACGTGACTTTACAAAAAAAGGAGCTACAGAATTTTTATCAGATAGAGAACATGGGTATAGAGGGGTATATCTAGTGTTCTGACTGCATTTTTAGTCATTATTAACAGAGGCTGTTGGCAACTCTTCTTGCATTGTAAATATAAGGGAAAACTAATATTGAGTATCAAAATTCAGATGTTTATTCACCTAGTTTTGAATAAGTTAACTTAAATGCTTGGGAATATATGCCATGAGAATGACATGCTCCAAAGCAGGGCTTTGCAATTTTGCAACAGTTTGTCACTCAGCTCCAGACAGCAGGTCTTCTGAAGACAGTTTTCTGTTGCAGCTGAAACCATGTAGGCAAAATATTCTGGTTTACAAGGATCATTCTCTTGCCAAAGATATACAGCTCTTCAAGAATGGTATTTTTTTTTTTTTTTTTGCTTTTGGAGAAAACTGCTTTGTCACTAACAAACTCCTTCCTTCCCCTTAGCTTCTGTCTTTAAGCATGTGTATTCTGCAGTAACAGCACAAGCAAATGTACAGAGCTAGCCTTCAGCAACCTCTATCATGTGCTGGCAGCACCAGAATGGAGAATAATGAGGGCACAAGTGTCAACCAACTGGTAAGTACTCTCCTGGGCATTCTGCATCATGCCAAGCTCTCTGTGGATTGGCTGCTGAGAGCTGTTTGGTGCAGTTTGGATCTGTCTGTCTGAATTGTAATCACTGCAAGATAGATGAATCCTTCAGATCTTCCATCTAGCTGCCTTGGTCCTTTTAGCTATTTCAGCCATGGGCTTGTAACTCTGGGAAATCTTTAGTGCAAGTTGCTTGTTTGTGACCATATGGGCACTGAAGGTGAGTCAAACATTAATCATACATACCTTGTAAAGCTGTTCCATCCATCAGAAAAGGCACTGCTGTCCATGAAGTGCACCACCCACTTGGTCTGACTGGTATTGCTTAACAGGATAGTTTCTTCTGAATGTTCGTTTATTTATTGCACTTAATACAGACCAAATTACCACTTTCTACCATAAAAATAATTGCTTTGCACCTTCAATTTCTTTTGCAAACATTTTATTTCATCTCCTCACCCTTTGGGCAAAACTTCAATTTTATGTCATTAAGACATTAGAGTTGAAAATGTTACATTCTGTCATTACAGAACACACTGAGGTTTATGCCTGATGCTGATGGGGTTGATGAAGCTTAAAGCTAAGATGAATCCTGACTATTTTTGTTATCACCCTGAATGCCATTAGCTTAATAACATGCAGGCCTTTAAGTCATTCATTACATAAGGCATTGCAATTATTTCCTATAAATTAAAGTAAACCATGTAATACTGTTCTCACCTCTTCTTTTGCTAATGGCATAAACCTAATGTGAAGGTCTTTTGGAAATATCTTTTTTTCTTCAAAAGGCAGTTTTTAAAATGAGGAAGGCACAGATTGTTGTGTAAAATGTGCATGATTAGGAAAATGTATTAGGTATAATGTAACCCGAAAAAAGGTCTGCTAAACTTCAGCTTCAGCTGTGAAATTCACATGGTAGTTTACTCACCAACCCCAGCAAATGAGGAACGAGAAGGCATTATTTTTATCATTTGGTGGAAAAGAAAACTTTCTTGTATGGCAAAAATATAGCTGTATTATCCCATGAATAATTTTAGCAGTCAAATTCCTAATTTATGAGCATTCATTAGCCTATGTAGATACACAGAACTGTAGTAATCAAAAGCATACAGCAGGTGGTAATTCAGCATGGTAAATCTACAGAGAAGTACAGCTTGCTCTTTTTTCCATCTTTTTCTCACCTTTTTGCCATCCTGTTGCATATTGTATACTTCTAAATGTTTACTCATCACCAATGCTCAGAAGCAGCTGTGATGCTGGGTACTCGCTCCAACTCACAACCCCCAGCAGCTCTCATTAATGAGACTGCGGGAGCTGATCTGCAACAAGTCCCCAAGACAGAACTTCTATCTGATTAAGAAAAGAGCTGCCCAGCTGTCTGATTGTTGCTTAATAATTCATTCTTCTTGAGGATTTTTCCACAAATGAAAACAGTTGTGATTCTTACACTTATTTTACAGCCTCTTCCCCTCTGCTGAGATACTGCATAATAGTGCTGTGCATGGAGCAAAGCCCTGCAGCAGAGGAATTGCTGAGAGGGCAAGTGGAGTTCCATCTTGGTACAGTCAGTGTTGGTTCCTCCCCGTGTCCATTCTCCTGAAAAGCCACTAAGAAACCACAACTGTCTCTTAAGGGGAAACCTTGCTTATCATGGACTATAGGCTATCCAGACGTTGGTCAGAGGACATCACCACCATCAAGGAGGAGGATTTCCTGGACTCAGCCAGTGGACAGCCCATCACCAGTGCTCACTGACAGTTCAGAGACATATTTTTGCCCTTAGAGGACAGCAGCACCCTGGGGACTCCTTGAGAAATGGATGCTCGTGATCCAGATGTGCTAACCCAGAAACAAGACTGCAAACAGATGGTGAGGAGGAAAGAAGAGATGGGTGGTGGTGTTCAGTGTCCATGACTGCTTCTTGTGAGGACTTTTTCTTCCCATTATAAGAGTGTCTGGGGAGGCTGAGGGTGGAATTACTTATATCTACATTTTTATTTTCTTGTCTGTGTGGGAGGCACATTAGTGATATTTGCATACTTCAGTATTTTCCCTGACCACTTCCAAGAGATGCATGAGTACTTTGCATGTGGACTAAGTCTGGTACTTCTCCAGCCCTAATGGGGCCAAAGGGGCATAGTTTATGGTATGAGAGGCAAAGCCGTCAAGCATGCATACTGTGTGCAAAGGGTACAGACAGGAGGTTACTTGGTGCCAAATCAAGGGCAAGCATTGTCCCTTTTCTGTTAGCATCTTCATTGTGGTGTAAGTAATCAACACCCCCTCTGCCCACAGACCACTGCCCCAGACTGACCACCTGAGCCTGTAGGGACCACCAGGGGGAATTAAGTGCTGGTGCCTTCTTGTCTCAGTAGGTGCTTCCCTGGCACCCTAAACAAGTACTGATCTCTGGCCAGAAAGGAAGCCACAGATACCAAGGAGAGTGCTGGCCCTGTCTCTCAGTGAAGCTGCCAGCCCTGCTGCCCCAAAAGCCCTGCCCCATGTGGGAGATGCTGTTTGGCAGAAGCTTTTTGTGAAGAAGGAGATACCTTTTTTAGAGGGCAGGTTGTCTTTTTTTCTTTTCATCGGAAGGACAGTTTAAAAAGGTGGTGGATATTAAGCTTGACTGAGTCTGTTTTGGTTGAGTTCTGGTTTGCATTGAACCTAATGCTTTGGTACATTTCTGTGCTTTTTCCAAGGAAAATGAGCTGCTGAATGATATTGTCTGACACGCTGAGGATCAAATGTTCTGGCAGGAGCTTGTGCCAGCATTGTGAGAGGTGATGAGTCTCCTGAAGCTGTGTTTTGCTCACAAGGTGCCAAAACAAATGGAGTTCTTTGATAGAAACAGTTGTTGGGTTCATGAGCTTTGTATGGCATAGAGAAGTTGAACACAATGCTGATGCTGAAGGCATTTGTGGCATAGCTGTCAATATCCTTCTTATCAATCTTTTAATCTTCAAATACAGTTGAATTTTACCCTTGAAGAAAAGGGCCACAGAGACAGTCTTTGAAACAAGTGCCCTCAGTATACCTGCAGAATAGATGTACATGGGAAATGGTAAGCAATATACACTTTCCCTAACCCACAACATTACTAGGCTCTAACGAGGTCTGCAGCTGCATGTGAAGTTCAATCTTCAGGTCCATTTATCTTAGGGCTGAGTGTGCTGACTGTCTGCAAGTCAGCAGGCTGGGTCCAGTGTGCTGGTGCTTTCAGATAATGTGGATAATAGTCAAGAGTAGGACTGAGACCAGCTATTTTTGTACAACACAGGCTGCCAAACAGCTTTTGATTTCCAATTCAGTACTGAAGAGCTTCTAATATCTCTGCTATTACTTGAACAACCGACAAAATTACAAAGGTGGTAGATGAGCTGAATGCAGAATCCTGCACTGCTGGACCTAGGGGAAACTTGATGAAATTAATCGGGGATCAATTGAAAACAAGTACTTCTGTAGCAGTCAGTAGTGAGCTTTGGGAACTGGTGGCCATGTGGTTTTGTGGGAGCTGACTGTCTCAGCAGATTCAGGAGGGATTAGACAGATTCAAGGACAACAAGTCCATTAAAAGGGGAAGGCAGGGATGTACCCTCTGTGGTGTCTGCCACATCAGATACACAGCTGTTGGTGCTGAGGTGTACGAGGGGATGAGATTGCAGAAATCAGCCAAGCTTGCTAGCTGAAAGCAATACAATCAACAAAAAAACAAGTTTCTTTTTCAGTCCTGGGTCTGATCCTTACTGTAAATCCACTAGTGCCCCCAAGTACAAACAGTACTAGATCACTGTGAATCTCCCAAGCCAAGCCCTCCCTCACCCTGTCTGCTGTGCTAACACACTGTATGTGTTAGCACAACAGTGTGCCATATTACAGCCATTCATATTACAATGCAAAATTCTAAAGGAACCAGATGAACAAATCTTGCATAGGGTATAGAAAAAGATGGAGGCTGTGAAATTTAAATGCTAACAAAACAATGTACAAGTGGGAAACATAAATACGTCCAATCCACAGCTCATTAAGGATAAGTCACGCATAATGCAGAAGTTATGGCAGTTTCAAACTTTCTTGGATTTTGGAGGCTGAAATGTAAAACCACTTGCATTTCCTCTTTCCCAGCAAATTAGGAAGTAAGCCAGCATGCTAATTTGTATGTATAAAACAAAATAAAACTGACAATTTTTTTAAAGCAATTACTCTTGAGGCCACCCAGCAGTAGTGTTTCTAAAGCGGTCCTACCTTTGTTTTCCAACTTGAGCTCCTCTGCTAGCAAGCTGTCTTGTCTGTTGCCAAGCACAAACGCCAGAAATGAGAGGATCAGGGCATCCAAGATTCCAATAATAGCCAGGATATAAGCCCAGCGGACTGAACAAGCCCCCAGCGTGTACTTGTCTGTCTTTTCACCACACATCCGTTTTACCTCATCTGAATCCCAGCCATCAGGAAAAATCATACAACCCAGGACGAGGCAGGCAGCTTGGAGAAAAAAAGGAGAACAATGGGATAATGAGACCAAACTTTCATTTTGACGAGAACCTCACAGTTATCATTAAAGCAACATACTTTTTCATCCCGAGCTTCAAAGCTAGCTTACTTAAAAACAAGTCACACAATTATATGCTGTGATTAAGTATTTAATATAAAATCCTATGATATAACTTCAACTTGGCACCTTGCTTAAAAAAATGTTACGTCCCAAATCCCTAGCCAAATTTTGTACCAGCACAATCACCTTTTTGCTGTGAGACTGATTTCTTTATTTTACTATGAAAGGCTCACACAAAACAAAAGATGAAAATGATTCTTAAGCTGGATATTCAAGGGAAACACTGGATAACCACCAAATGGTCAGGCAAACAAGACAGAGAATAATAGAGGTGAAACCCTATCTCTCATTCCAGGCCATCTTAGAGCTTGTAATACACGTAGGCTGCAGTAAGGCTTTTATTTGTATTTTACTTTTTTGGTAAGTTGGCAGTACCATTTTAACTGAAATATGTTTTATTCATAAGGTTTGTACTCCTCAAAAACACAAGTAATGACATTGTTCTGCAAGGAAAAATAAGCTGTCAACATTGCTGCCAACTTCTGAACTGGCTTACCTGAGGAATCAACACATGACATCTTGAACATGAAAAAGTGCTGATCCTTTTAACACCGAGAAAAAAATATGAGAAGCCTCTGCCCTCATGGAAAGCTAGCTGATATCAACTGCCAGCCACCTTGGTAGGATCAACTGAACCGTGCAGGGGACGGGAGCAAAGGATGTGTGATTGGGTGCTCTTTTGTCAGCCTGGGTGACCACTAAACAGCTGACCTTAATTTTTAGAAAGCAGAAATTTGCTTTCTCCCTTGGTTCCCAGGGGAACTGCCCTTCTGGAGGCCAAGGTGGCTGTTGCCGAGCAGACAAAATGGCACAACAAGCTTGTTTTATTCAAAAGCAATGAACTCCTGAAGCAGTGCTCCTGTTGCCTGCTGGCCAGCAGCTGCTGGGACATCCCCTGCCTGGGTTAGAGCTGGGCCAGCAGGGCCTTCTGTGCCCAGTCCCACTTTGGGCAACAGACCTCATTCACAGCTCCAGTGGGCTCTGGAGTATGTCACAGCCCCTGCCCCACTGTCTTCTGAACATAAAACCTGGCTTCCTCCTAGCACAAGGGAGCCACATTTCCTAACAGAACAATGCACTTGAATAGTGCACAATAGTGCACGCTTCCTTAGTATGGCTGAAGAGATATGATGGGTCCTAAACCATGTTTTGTAAGACTTATCATTACACTGGCATGCTGTGCACCATTTGTTGCACGCACACCTATATACACGTTTGTTAACATTGCACATACTTGCAGGTACGTAGGCTAATAGCACATTGTGTCTTTTGACCTTTTGAGTAGTTGTTGAACCAGCTCCCAAGTCTGAAAACCATAGATTACACATGAGTGGGTTGTACAACCAATGGCTGCTGTGGGCTTGGGAACAAGAATAGGCAGTCATTTCACACACCTCTCACACCCTCAAAGCAAAAATACATCTGAATGGTGTGATAAAATACTATAACAGAATCTCAGAGTGGCTGAGGCTGGCAGTGCCCTCTGTGTCCCTCTGCCCAACCCTGCCCCAGCAGGCACACCCAGAGCAGAGCAGGGTGCCCAGGGACACAGCCAGGCGGCTTCTGGAGATCTCCCGTGAGGAGATCTGCAGCCTCCGGGCAACTGTGCCAGTGCTCAGCCACCTGCAGAACTGTGAAAAAAGGCTTTTATAGCTACACAACTGCTGTAGAAAAAGCCTCAAAAGAACATCTGTAGCAAGCATCTGATGTAGGTTAAAACCTGCATTATAGTACACTTGTGAAAATATAACACCTCATAATAATTTCAAGGACAATTAGGCGTAGGAACAAGGACAATTAGGTAAGGACTGATTTACTCAGCATATGCAGGTTAGACAAATTGTAAGCTGCCTATTGCCTTGCATTAACTCATTAACACCATTTTGTAAGACCTTCCAAAGCTTTTCGAGACAAATAGTGCAATAATTTTCTTTCTTAAGCTGGCTATGTGTAATTCCAACAAGATGTTTTCTTGCAGTCAACACATAGGAATTGCCCTCTATTGGGGGGAGCTTCTTTGAAATGATACATAAAATTTTCAGACTTCTGAAATTCATAAAGAGGTCCACATTTACCCATGTAACTGCAGACAAATATTTACTATGGAGCACCAACTACCAAAGCCACTTTATTTTTATTAATTGTCCTCAAAATGAGAGGGAGCTCGGTGCTCAGTTAATGATTGATAGATGTGGGATTTTTTTCTGTTATTTGTGTAAGAATAATTACGAATTATTGGCATCTCTCTCTTTTTTTTAATTACATACCACATCAGAAATACATTCTTAGTAATCCTAAAAGTAATTCAACTTTGTTCTTTTCCACTTACTCAATTACATATATGGGCCCCAATCTCAGGAAGTCATTGTGCAGCCTCCCAGCTCAGTTCCTCAGGTTTCCAATTAACTCATCTTTCCTCACTTCAGTTCCTGTGCATGTTGATATACTCCCTTAATTTCCTGTAGTCATTCTGTTGGTGCAGCTGGACTTCTCTTGGCAATAAGAAACATAGGTAAACAGTGTTTGGAGTGGATCCCTTTGCATGAAGGCAGACATCAACGAGACGATATTATTTTCTCCTTTGCCTGTACAGTTTAGATGCTTCCTACTAGATGACTGCTTGGTCAGTACTTCAGATGCAGGAGTCATACCTAACCCAGAAAGGTTAACCTCAAGTCTTCACTTGCTGAGGGAACATTTTGCACCAAATCCTTTAAGAATATGGATTTGCTCAATAATATGAAGCAGGTAATGATTCATCTATCAGCTACAAGAGCAAAAAGACAGGTATGAAATCCACCTACAGATCTACTTTGTATTGCAAGAAATTTTTTTTCATTTTAATCCTTCAAAGGAGGATTAGAAGATTTTCTCTAGAAGGAAATTACTTTCAGTTTTATAAAAATTTGAGAAATGAAAACCATTTGATGTTGCAATTGCAGTTACACTGCTAAGAGATGATTTTATAACATAGACACAGGTCCCATATCTTACTGTATCTGAAATTCCACTGACTCCAATGACAATGTGACCGAAACAGAAATGTGAAAAAGGCAAAATGATGCACTGCTACAGTTTTACTGTTCTCCACTTGAAATACATTCAGAAACTTTCAGATTTGGAAAGCTTGCCTACTGAATGAAAAGACTTAAATCGTTGGCTCTTACAGGCTTTTTGATTGAAACAAGGAAAAAATTAAATCTGTATTTGTTGAAGACGGACTTGTGTGTGCAAGCTGAATGTGTTCCAGCAGCACCTCCTTCCCAAGCCTGTCGACAGGCCACTGTAGTGGCTCTGCAGCTAATCAGGACTTGGATGAGAAGCAGCAGGGACAAATTGATAATAGACTGATTAGTGTCATTGACACTGTTCAGAACTATTTGGGCAATTGTATAACTTACAAGAATAATATCCACCTTGTTCTCCCTTGAGAAAGTTATATGCAGGAATAGTACCTTTGTAGCGGTGGCCCCAGACCTCCCCCAGTCCTTTCTCTAATTCTCTTACAAGGTGCGTGCTAACAAATTGTTTCAACGATGTATTGAAGGCTGGTGAAACTTTCCAATTTAAAAAAAAAGTAATTGCTAAATACTATGCAAGCATGCCTGATAAACATTTATTACTCTTGGTAAAAGCTTTTTTCCCAAATGAACCCCTAACAGGAACTGTCGTATGGTTTTCCTTTACAGGTCTGAGTGACAAGTGAAAGCATTCATATTAAGCGGGAGAGTCCAGAATTTTACCTCCTGGGATATAATGATGCAGATATGACATTTTCAGAGACTGGAAACAGACCCTGAACTGTTTCTGGCACTGACATACTTGTGACTCTGACCAAGCTAATATTATCACAGCCTGTGCTCCGTGCATGAGCTCAAATGGCAATTAGCAAGCAAGTGGTTCATGATCCTGTTGTTGTGCCAAAGATGGTGACAGATTAATATTATATTATTGCATGGAATGAGGTTCTATTTATAAAAAGGCTGACTGTTATACAGGAAATCAGTGCTAAGAGATTCCCACTGGCACACTCCTCTCTCATCTTCATTCTTTTCCTGACAACAGACCCAATTTGCTTGTATGTTGAGTATGAAGATGGCAGAATTCCTGATAAAAGCATAAAAAAACCCTGGAATTGGAATTACACTAGCCAACCTAGCCAACTATTTTCTTTCTATACCCACATATGAAAGACCCTCCATGGTTCCAAAAACTGAAAGGTTTTTTCTTTTCAGATTCTTTTTCTAAATGATATTTCCAAACATAATTGCTCGTTAGACTCCAATAAATTAAATAAATTGTTTCCCAGCCATGCTGGTGTGATGGAATGAAATGGAAGGTGAGGACGCCGGGGGAGAACATTTATTGGGACTGTGGACATTCTTCAGAGAGGTGCCTTCTGGATCTCCATGGAGATGACATGGCCTATTAATTTGTGCCATGAGAAGACTGAAAGTTCTCTGGCAGCAGGACAGCTTGGTGGTACTCATATGGGGTTGCTAACCTCATAGTCACTGTTCAGAATGACACAATCAGTAAGCAACTGACATGAAATTCAAGATAAGGACAATCTTCTCAGAGAGCTGAACAATAAAAGCATATTTGCTCTTCTCTGCCCTAGGTCCTCATGTTGGAGAGGGAAGCTGCTCTGTGAAACTGCTCCAGAATACCAACATACCATTTTCATCTAAATGACGTGGACAAAAGGAGACCTTCCTAGAGAGGTCCATGGATGGTTCTCTGGGTGAAGGAGCAAAGATTTGAGTTAATCTTCCTTCAGAAACCACATGTATAAAGGAGACTTTAGGTCCAGGAGACCAGACTAATTCTAATCTGAACTAAAATGCTATTATGGCATAAACTGAAGCTTCAGCACTAACAGTGTTAGTCCACTGATTCTTTTCTTTTGTTTCATCTTATTTGCTAATATAGAAAAGCTCGAACATCTCCACAGGATTCAGATTATTTACAAACAGTATCAAAGGGAAGAAAAGGATTCTACATTTGGGTGATAATACTAAAGACCCATCACTTTATGGCCACTCGACTGCTTAGGACAATAATTTTGATCCCAAATCTGATAAGAAGATCAAGAGATACTAATACTTTCTGTGCTGATTTCAATACACAGAAGAATGAAATAAAAAACACTGCCATATATTCAGTGACTGAACAGCAAAGAGAAAGAAAATGATATTATGGAAAACAGCAGTGAACTAGGTGCCACAGACAGGGAGGGAAGACTTGTCATGACCTGGCTGAGTTGACAGATAGCTGAAAGATTTTTTGATGCTTGCTTCACACTTATACGACAAAATGGAAGAATTTGATCAACTATTGCAAGACATAACTGAAATATGTTTGAGCAACAGCCATCCCCAAAGACAGGCACTAAAGAGAGTTGATCAGAAAGGTGGAAATAATTGGAAAAGTCATATCAGATGTGAGGAATGTGTTAAGCAGTGAATATGTAAAAAGGAACAGCAAAGACAGTGCAATCTCCTTCAATTAAGTTCACTTGGAGGATGAACAGTAAGAGAAATTTTACTCTATCAAGGGGGGCTGTTTTAGACCTCAAGCATTAGATTAATGTATGGATAGAGATTTCTTTGATATTATAGACAGAAGTTCAACAAAGGGCTGTGTAATCATGGGATTCTAAGTTTTGATCATTAGGCATGATAATTAAGCTTTGAGATTAATGCACATCTATGAATAATTTAGTTAATACAACAGCTATCTTAGCTTGAACATAAAGATAATATAAGAATACCTTAGGCCTTATGTCTGTATGGCAGTTGACTCAGAAATTGTATCCTACTGACTCCGTATGAAGGACCACAATTCTGGTGCTCCAATCACATTTACATGGAACAGGTATTTATAGTATACTGTCCAGAGCATAAGTGGAAGCTGGGGCTATTAATGGATACAGGGCTAATCATCATGTGGGGAAAAATTCCCTAGAAATGTCACGACAATGAATTGCTAACAGTTATAGCACAGGTAGATGACTAACTGGTGACAAATAGATAAACTGAAATTATAGAACATAAATGATAAAAATATTCCTTTACAGTGCAGCAGGTGTGGGAGGTACTATAGCTAGAAGCCCATAGGAAGGCATATGCCAAAAGTTACATTTATGCCGTGTTACCTCTGATGGTGTTCAACGGCCCTGAGATCTAGTAATTGTTTTTTTCTGTTTTTGTTGTTGTTGTTAGATCACAGCCATCTAATGCAGTTTTAGCTTGGCTTTACCTGGTAAGAAGATTTATTACTAAAAGTGCTTATTTTGAATAGTGTCATGGAGGAGTGTGACAGCCTTCTAATTTAATGTTAACTTCACTTTGTAAAACTTGGTCTTTAGCCAGACCATATCACACCAGAGCATACTGAATTGTGTTAATTTTAATTAATGAATAAACTCAATGTAAATATGTGTAGGCTACAGCAGGCAGATGGGAGAATAAGTGCTATTTAGAATGGCATAGGCTAGACATAGCTTGATATTTATACAACTAATGTTTCTTCATTTCTTCACAAGTTGCTCATTGAAGTAGTGAAGCTATTTTAAACTCGGTTTTGGTACCACCACCATCTGCTTCTGATGCTGTGGGCCAACAAAATAAAATAGAAAGCATTACTTTTGGAACACCCCTGGTAGCTTGCCAGAAGTAAGCTAAGCTAAATCTTGAAAGAGAAGTTGAAACAAAGTTAAATAGTCTTAAATTAAATTGTCACAGCCAAAAATAAAAGCAAAGCAGAAATGGACAAAGGCTGGGACTAGGAACTAATTTTTTACCTCATTTTTAATGAAGGGGAAGACAACAGGAGAACAATGCCCTGATGGCTGATGGACATGAGCATTCAGAAATGGAAACTCCTCCCTCCAAGTCCATAGCAAAACTAAGCTGATAACAAAGTGCTCAAACTGAAGGAATAGATCATCCAATCCCATGTATTGTTGCATAGAAATGCCTTACAGTGCCTGTGCACTGAAGGATTTTATGATAACGCTGCATAAACAGCAGAGAATGGATTCCGGAGAGGGGGAACAGCTATTTAACTGGAAGGGCAGTCTTGGCACCTGAACAAATGGATGTAAAGTGCCCAGGAATACATTAAGGCTGTAAAGTAGAAGGCAGTTTTCAATAGTCAGGGGAGAGGTTTTGGCATGCATTCTCTGTAGCTATAGTCAGGCCAAGAAGTTTTAAGTTGTCCAAGTTGATGCTTTCAAATAGTTATTGAAAACGGAGTTTGATCAGTATATTAACAAAATATTAGGATGTGTTTCTCTGTGAGGCTAAACTCACTACCTTGGACCTGTATGATAACTACAAGAACTTTAGGACCTACATTCCTCAGTCTTACGCCAGGTATTTTCAGTTACCAGAAACCCAGGATCTGGTGGTGCAGACAGCACCTGCACTGAAGGCAAGCTCCAGGTTTGAGTGCTATGGCCATTTTGCTGCAAAGCTTGAGATTTATTTTCCTTTGACAGTAAGTTGAGCAAAACTCTCTACATGGATAAATCCTGCCCTGTGTTGCAGTCAGCAAAGCCTTTTGCTGCTTTTTTCTCTCCTGCATGAATCCAGCTTTGCACAACTAGCAAGTTCACAACCAGCAAGTCTTCCTCATGCTGTTACTGCTGCAACCCTCAACTTCAGGAGCTGTTTGTCTTTCACACAGAACACCCAGCAGTGTATTAGTAATGCATTAAGGAATAAGCCCACACAGACTGCTGCTTCTGAGAAACATCTGGTATGACATCCTGCTTGTGTTCCCAATTTCACTTACATGACCACTTAAGGGGATCTGATGGTCATGACTAGAAGACAGGTTAAGTCACCCATCCACCTCAAGGAACAGCTGAGGTCAATGGCCAACAGCTGCGTGAGCAACTTCAAATCAACTACTAAGAGTCCCACCAATTGTTATGCAGCCTCCGCTTCCCCAGCTCTCATGTGAAGGAAACACGAACAATGAAAACACTTGTGAGAGGAAATGAAATAAAAGGAAAGAAAGGAGAAAAAACTTTTCTGAGAGGTGCTGAGCCTCTTGCACCTGCTCTTGGTTAGTGGCCAGCCGGAGAAAGCTCTCCAGTGGAAGCTGGTCAAGAGATTCAAGGAGCTGGTTGTTGGTGGGTGAGATAAATAGCCTCTGGCAAGGATCCTCTGCAGTAAGCTGAGATGTGAGCCCATGGGCACTGCTGCCTTCTCTGCCAAAAGCACACCTACGATTCCCAGAATATAATGCATCATGATAGGGAAGTGTGATCTAATGCTGAAATGAAAAGATAAATGTTTTAAATCTACCATTTATGAGCATCCAAGCTGTCTGTGGGCACAGCTGTCGCATTTCCTTTGCCCTCACTTTGGGCTGTGTGCTCCCTGTGTACAGAGTGAAGTTTCTGAGAAAGTGACTAGAAGGCAAGTGAAAAGATGTGATGCACAAGAGCAAGGAAAAAAGAAATAACTGAGTGCAATAGGGGAGAAAAGGGAAGGTTTTCCCTCTTTTCTTTTGTAAAATGCTGAAGTTTTCTAGAAATTACCAATAGCTGACAGTATGCCATACTTTTCTTGTCAAGCAGGAGCTGCACTCATCCTTTCTGAGATGCTGGCTCATCCTCCAAGTATTAACACATGCTCAGTGTACACTCATTTCATCAGGGCTGAAGGATCCCTGTAGTGTGTTCTACCAGAGTGGAGATCTGCCCAGGAGGACTCTAGCCACTCCTTAGGGAAGGTCCAGCTCAAAACTGTTTTCATTCCTCTCTTTAAGATCAGCAGCCTTCCCAGAGCCAGTCTGTACCTGTTCCCTGTCTCCTTGCGGGATGGGGACCCACACCTGCAACTCAGAGCAGCATGTGGTATAGAAAAAATGGGACACAGTACTGAAGCAAATTCATGTTGCAGGTAATGCAAGGCTAAAGGCCTTCAGGGGGAGTAACTTGGTACGTGGAGGAGATGGGCAGCTGGAAGGCAGCAGTAAGGGACAGCTCCATCTGAAGAGAGAGAAGTGGAAGCAGCAGAAGGCAGCCTTGTTCTTAAGATGCAAATGTTAAGGTTTAACTAAAGCCATTACAATCATTTACATCTGATTGCCAAAGCAGTGCTAGCTGATACTGCAAATGGACTGGCACAGATGCAAGACGAGCTCTAACAGATGATGAAGGCATCGACTTTGTTTAGTGCCTTCCACTGTCCCTGAGGCACATGTATACGTCTTTATGACTGCACAGCTTGTCATGTGCTATTCTTCACTTATCTCTGCTGCAGCTCTGCCTGATCTCCTAACAGCTTTGCTCAGGAGAGAAGAGAAATGGACAATAGGCCCTGAGACCACTCAGCCGCATTGCTTCTTCATTAAAGCTGACATTTGGCAATGGCACCTTCATGCCTCTCAAGAGCTGACATCTCACTGAAGCCAGCAGCAGCAGAGGTCTCAGGGCAGCAATGTCTGTCCTGCTGAGCACATGAGCTCTATGTGGTGGGAGAGAGCCCCGGAGAGGCATGTTTTCCTCTCTTGCCTTCTTCCTACTAAAGCAAGAGTGTCCTTTTACCTAGGGCCAAGCCTATGAGGTTGCTGAACCTCCTGAATTCATTGCTTTTGACAAGCTGAGTAAATTTAACATCTCTGAAAAACCTCTGAATTAATGTTGTGAATATTTTACTATGAGGGCTGCTCTGAAAGTAATGCCTCCTCTTTTATTATGTTGGCCCACAGTGTCAGAAATGGATGTTGGTGGTGGCACTAGAGGTTGAACCTTCCCACCAGTATTCCATTACATGTTGTTGCCATGTGACAGATGGCAGCAGAGTGGTGGTCTGAAAAATGGTGTCTGATATAAAAGGGTGTATGAAGACCCTGAAGTGTGTCACTGAATTTTTCCATGTGGAAAAAATTGCAGTGATGTGCGCTCTTTTGGAATAGGAAAAGGGTGATCCTTTTGGATTTGCTGGAACTTGGACAAACCATCCCCCCTGATTGCTGTGTTGTGACACTGACTAAGCTGAAGGCTTAAACTTCCAGAGTCAGGCCAGAGAAGAAGACTACCTTTCTCTTGCAACATAATACCAGGCCTGATATCAGTTTGAAGTCCGTGGAGCACATTGAAAATCTTGTCTGGATAGTCCTACCACATCTGCTGTATAGTTGGGATTTGGTCCCTTCTGACTTTCATCTCCTGGGCTGATGAAAGGTGGACTGTGTGGGCAGCATTTTCCTAGCAATGACACCATCATAACGGTGAAGCAGTGGGTCATCTCCACTGGTGCAGATTTTACAAGCGTTTCATGCTTTTGTATGCACGCTTGTGTTCACTGCTGGCAAAAATGCATAGCTAATGGTGGCAACTGCACTGAAAAACAATGTTTTGTTGCTAAAAATTTGCTCTGTCGATCCATGCTATTGTACTCTTTATATCTGTTCCATCAAAATAAATAGGAGGCATTACATTCAGAGCAGCCTGTAACTGCAGCCTTCCTTGCCTGGTACTCTGGTAATCTAGATTTCTCTATCAGCTCTTAAGTGCAAGGATTAATTATGGAACTTCTTTTTTTTCTTATACAGAGGCATATTTTTGCACCTTTATTTTTTTATTCTTGCCAGTTAACCCAAAGATTTGCACTATGCAGCAAAGCTAACCAGTCTGGTTCCCAGCAAATCCTTGTGTGCATGAATGTGCGGTTTCAAGTTCTGTCTGGGTTTATGATATCAAGCTCTAATACCTTTTTAAACATCCAGTCCAGCATGTGCACTGTTCTGGTTCTACAATACCTTGATATAAAGCAGTCCTTAGTACTGCCAGCACAGCAAACAAGCAGACTGGTGCTGATTTTCAGTGCCAGTGCCCAGAAGTCAAAGAAACTAGGTCTTTCTCCATTTAAAATCTCTGATATATGCCTATTAATATATCGCTGCTGGTGATTTATGTCTTCAAAATTAAGATGTCTGTTCAGACATTGCAAAGACTGAGATGATGTGAGGCAAGCTGACAATGTGAGGCATATCTGACAGTCTCAATGAGAGCAGCATGAGCTGCCTGAAAACCTGGGTACAAAGCTTGAGGAGGCCTGAGAAAGCCCAGAGGTGCGTGCTGCTCAGCAGCTCATAAAGAAGGATGAACCAAGAGGTGCAGTGTTTTCAAAGGGAGAAATCTGGCTCTCCCAGCTGGATCTAAGGAAAGAGCCAAAGGAGATGGGAGTTTAACTGGGATTGTAGTAATTGTGTCTTCTTTGAAGAATGTTAGTATGTCCTGAAGCCCCGTGTCCTGGGTGAAGAAAAAGGATCCAGGTGTGTTAGTTGACAGCTGGTTGAACATGAGCCAGCAGTGTGCCCAGGTGGCCAAGAAGGCCAACAGCATCCTGGCTTGTATCAGAAATGGTGTAGCCAGCAGCAGCAGGGAGGTGATCATCCCTCTATACTCAGCACTGGTGAGGCTACACCATGAGTGCTGTGTTCAGTTTTGGGTTCCTCAGTACAAGAAAGAAATTGAGGCCCTGGAGCATGTCTTGAGAAGGGTAATAGAGCTGAGAGGCATCTGGAGCACAAGTTGTATGGGGAGTGGCTGAGGGAACTGGGATGGTTCAGTCTGGAGAAGAGGAGGATCCAGGAAGACCATACCTCTCTACAACCGCCTGAAATGAGGCAGTGGTGAGGTGGGGGTTGGCCACTGCTCCCAGGTAACAGCAACAGGACGAGAGGGAATGTCCTTAAGTTGCACCAGGAGAGGTTCGGGTTGGATATTAGGAAGAATTACTTCTCAGCAAGAGTGCTGAGGCATTGGAACGGGCTGCCCAGGGAGGTGGTGGAGTCACCATCCTTGGAGTTGTTCAAGAAAATAGTAGATGTGGCACTGAGGGATGTGGTTTAGTGGGCACAGTGGGGATGGGCTGATGGTTGGAATAGATGATTTTAGAGGTCTTTTCCAACCTTAATTACTGTATGATTCCTTTCACCAATTCTATCTTCTCAGAATAGTTTCTGAAAACATGTACAACATGTACAAAACAATTGTTAAGCAGAGAGTTTAGCTTAACAGATAATTTTGCTGCTGGTGGACACCAGCAAAAAAAGAAATTCCACAAGCTAATTAAAATACTGCTGAATGCATCAGACAGCAAGTATTTCTATCAGTACATTGCAAGCAACTGACATGCAATGTAAGAGATACTTGAGCATTCCAACGAATACATAGAAAATATATAATATTCATCTTGCAAGCAATCCATTATCTTGTCATTCAAATGACACAATTGTTTTTAGATAAAAGTTTAGAGGAAACATAAACTGTAGGATCTCAATCCATTAGAATCACCATTGCCTGTAGTAAGTTAGCAATCTGTAATTCATGATTCCTGCATCTATTACTGGTGGCAGCGGTGAATTCATTTCTGTTTCACAGGACTCCTTGCTTCGGAAAGTGGTACTATGAAGTGACGGGACTGAGAGCCCCTGACCTATGCTGAACAAGTGTTTTGGAAGTAAATCCAATTTAATTTAGAGTTCATGACATTTTCATTGGAAAGCTTTGGTTTGGGGAGTCACCTTCTTTCATTTACTGACTAACTCTGTGACCGTGATTATGTAGATGTGGATATATGGAAAGTGGGTTCTGTAATTCTCTCCAAAAGTCCAAGTACAGACTCTGAAGTAAAGGAGAGTTTGCAGTGCTTGCAGTGGTTCAGGGGAAACACAGGGGTTCCAGAAATGCCCAGGAAAGTGCTCCAAGATACCACGCAGCTCCTGAGACATAAGAAACTGTAAAAGCCATGGATCAAACTTCCTTAAAACCCATGCAGCAGGAGTCCTTCTGCATGGATTCTGTTTTTGGCATTAGAAACAATACCATGTTAATTTGCTTCTTATTAAGCCCAAGGGAAAAATGAAGATTGCGGACACAACCTCTAATTCATGCAGGAATATCAGCCAACACTTTTCACGTTAATTTTGTATAATTTAAAGAGTTGCATAATGTTTGCTTTGGAAAATTATTCTTTGACACCTCAAGATCCCTAAATAAATCCATAAAGTTTATAAAAATGTGCTAACAGTTTGTTTACAATACTCAGGTAAGGCAAATATGGACTTGTCAGGATTAGCGCAAATTAACTCCAAGCATACTAAGAAGGCTGCTGGTGAGGCAATCAGCTGCTCAGCCCTCAGCTACCTTGGTGCTGAGCCACTCAAAATCAATTTTTCTTCTTGGCCTTTCTACTGTGAGAATAACATTTCCCAGCTTGGTTCATTACTACAGCATAAAGATTCACCATGCAGTCTTAATAACATATTAAACTCACGCTCACCCAGCCATGACCAGCTCAATGTGTTTTCAGCCTACTGAGAATCACATTTAACATTCATCCATGCAACTGCTCAGACAATAAGACGTATTCTTGGTGAACGTTGAGCCACAGAGGCAAAGAGCATCTCGTCCTCCCTGAAGCACAGCGGTGGCTGTTAGCCCACCTCTGACTATGCTGCTCTGAAGGAGCATTCTTATTTGCAGTGCTGCATTTTTAAAATGTATTTCTCCTGACCTCTCTATATTCATTGCCTATGCAACACCCATGCTGGTTTCCCAGTGCATCCCTTCACATGCAAGTTTCCTTTTGACACATAAGGAGCGTAATCCCAGTTTGGATGACAGCTAATGACATGGTACAAATCTAGGAATCCTCTTCATCAAGACTCTTGACTCTGTTCAGATGGGACTCTCCAGAAACCCAAGATCAGAGAAATAGACATCTAGCAGTGGCAGTGAAAGTGAACTCAGCTGTGGGTATACTGATACATAAGACCTCACTGACCAGAAAAGTTGCACTGACCTTGTGCAGTAGTTAAGCTGGGCAATAACAAAGTATTTTTGTTTGGACTCATTATCAGAATTATTTTTCTTAGGAAGAAAATGCCATGTTAAGCTGTACTAAAGGTGTAACTATAGGAACAAAGTAATAAAGTCTTGATATAAATTTGGTGGAAGTCGTTTATGTATCCAAGAATTATGCTGTCGTGTGTTAATTTACGTACTTCTGAAAATGAATGTATGAGTTTGTTAAAAGGTGAGATTAAGGGCTGGTTCCTTGGAGCTTTCCCTTGGGCAATGTTGGGACTCCTGTGGTATTCCAGTGCCAGCACAGTACCTCGCCTCTGCCTGGCAAATAATTATTTCACCAAGTAAGAAATTTACTCTTCTTTCTACTGAAGCAAACCATGATTTTTTTGGTTACAATTTCCTTGCGGCTATGTATAAACAAATTTCTAAAATGTGATCATTTTCATTAGATCCCACTGAATCTAACCAGCATGATCTGACAGCAAGCAAGTCTTCCCAGCAGATCCCCCACACAGCATGGTATTTGGCAGAAAGACCTGCCAATGGCCTCACTTGCTTGGATTTCAGTCTCTCAATATACATTTGCTGCCCCTACATCCTTTGCCAGCCAAGGCTTCCCACTGATGCCTTCCCTCTTGCCAGTGTCAAAATACCTCTCATTCTGCCAGTAGTGAGTAAAATATTTCATCTGAAATATTTTTGCCAGTAAAGATAGCAGCAGGTCAATTCAGGCTAATCACTGTGAACTCTACCAACTGAACACAAACCAAGAAATATTTCTGAGAAAACATGGAAGTTTGCTATTTTTATTGAGAATTCCCCCCAACCCCCCAAAACATTCTTCTCCATCAGAGGTAGAAAATACGTAATTTGAGGCTTAGCTACAATTATTTTTCTCGCTGTGTTTTCCAGAGACAACATCAAACTGTCAGACAAACTTTCCTGCACAGCGGCAGTGCTGGAACAAGAAGCAGGCACAACACATGGCTCTAGAAGCAAGATTTTTTTCACACACACTGTAGCCCACCCTGAGTCTTCCTGCCCTGTCCCTGGCCTGGTCTCACCTGCAGACATTCAGTTCACAAACATGCTCTGCCACAGGAGCTGCAGCTGAGAAGCAAACACCCACAGTAAGCTGGAAATGTCTGTACTCTGCACCATGTGCCTACAGATGCTACAGCAGGTATAGTACCTACATAAAATACATATATACAAGACAGAAGAGGGCCCAGCTGGTGCAACTGCAGAGATATAAGCTAATCAGTAGCTCGAATGATTTCACAGGGTGCTGATGGAGCAGTGAGTTTTGCTGCGACAGCTTCTTGAATAAAAAGCCCATGAGAAGTGGCATCTAATGTTTTCCCTCACCTTACCTCTTGTCAGCACTTCGAGATCTGCTCCTGAGCTCTCTTCTCTCCCTTTCTCATCTTCACCTCTGTTGTTTAGCTTTTCTCTTTAAGCGTTATCTCTCCAACCTCTCTGCAAAGAATTGCCTTACTTCTCAGTTGAATGTTTTCACTGCTTCCTGAAGATATTTCTCTGTTGTCTTCATCCCTGAACTCTTCAGTAAGATTTCCAGACTGATTGCTCCCTTGGTTTCATCTGTTGCTCACATTTCTGCTTTCTGTTTCTAGCGAGCTGCAGTTCTGTCTTTCCTGAAAAACTCAAATCTTCCTACTGGGACTTGGGTTTAGCAGTCTCTATTTAGGGCTTGTAAGGTTTTACACTTATCCGAATGCTTAACACGCCTGTAGGTTTGGGGCCTCGGCTCCCTAATGATTGCTCCTTTGAATTATTAATGCATCAAAACAAACGCATCCTCACGAACCTGCAACAGATAGCAGTGCTAAAGACTTCACTGGCACTATGCTGTTAGCATTACATTTCATAGAATCATTAAGGTTGAAAAAGACCACTAAGACCACCTGGTCCAACCATCAGCCTCTCCCCACCATGACCACTGACCGTGACCCTCAGTGCCACATCCACATGGTTCTTGAACATCTCCGAGGACAGTGACTCCACCACCTCCCTGGGCAGCCTGTGCCAGTGCCTCACCACTCTTGCTGAGAAGAAATTGTTCCTAATAGTCAACCTAAACCTTCTCTGGTGCAACTTCAGACCATTTCCTTTCATCCTATTACAGTTACCTGGGAGCAGAGGCCATCCCCGTGCTACAAGGCTACAAGGCATTTCAATGTCCATATCCACAGGTGGCATGAAGGTGTCTGTGGGGATGCCTTCCTTCTGCCAAGGCTCAGAAGTGCTGCTCTATCCCCGCCCTGCCACTTACAGCACAGCATCCCATCTCTGCAGAACAGAGCCTTCTGCTCATATGTAGCTTCTTAGTGGTAGACTCTGTATCACTTGAAGATGCAGCCTATAAGCATCAATTTGAATAAATTTCACTGCTCATGGTATTTTTTTTAAGCAAAAGAACTTACTTCGATGTTAAATGAGCATATATTATTTACATGCAAGCACTGTATGACTGTTTCATCTTTAAAAATCAACTGGCATGGGTAACCCAAATGCCTTTACTGATCTTGGCCTCCACATGTCTGTATGTGATTGCATTGTTGTACCCTGTAATCCACAAAGCTCAGAAGAACATAACAACATAAAAACACATATCCCAGGTCAGCTTTTCTCCCTGTATTGCCATCATCATTCTCATTTCCCTACACTCTGTTTCCAGCAGTTGGCAGCAGAAGCGAGCAAGCATAGCGCAAACATGCAGCAGCATTTCCCCAGGTTATTCTGCCAGTCTCAAACAATTTGTAGCACACAGAGCAGTGGAGATATCTTTATCTTTAGTGGGACATCATGATTTTTCCTTCCTCAGTTAATTGGCCCAGCTAAGTTTTATATCCATGTAGGCTGTCACTACCCACAACATGTTGAGGTAAAGAATTTTATAGCTCAGTTATCCATCAGATGTAAAACAGAACTTTGAAATTTGTCATCTGCTATCTTCATTCCATAGGTCTTAAACCCTGTACTGGAAAATGTAGAGGACAGTACTCTTACACCAGACATGCCCATGTACCTCCTGCTTTGATGGACCCTGCCCTACCTTTGCTGACTCATGTCCTTTGCAAGGATGGAAGGTCCTGGTCTCTTCTGTCTGTCCTTGTACAGCAGAAGTTCTCTGCTTCTCTCTTTTGCTCCTGTCTGAACCTTCTCAGAGCTGCTCTACTGAATCATAATTTCTGTTTCTAAAATCCATGGTGACTACTCTGAATGCTAATTCAAAATTTCTGCCAATTTGCCCAGGATAGCTACTACCAGTGCTGTTTTGCAGTTCCTTCATTCTCCTTTGAACCCTTGAAAGACTGATACCAAATTAACTGCCTCCCAGTCCTTTGGTATCAAGGCAGTTTTCAACAAGAAGTTAGACTCTGCTGTTGAAACGTCAAATACTTCATCCCTGAATTCCTTTAAAGCTCTTTGGCATATCTGTTCCTGTTGATCCTTCCGATACATTATCATTCATTTTCTCTATTTGTTCTATGATCTTTTCTATCTCCTTTTTAATTTGAAAAAGAGCATCTGATAAGTCTCCCAGATGGATCATTTCTCACGTGTAAAATTCTTCAAACTCCTCCAAAGTAACTATGTGTACAGAAGATATGTATGTATATATACATTTGTTTACCTATACTCATATACATATCTTTTTTCCTTGAATATCCTTGTCTTCTTTGAGATTTTTAACAGAGACTTCTCAGAGACTTCATACTTTGATCATCTTTCTGGACTTCTGGCAAATTTCCTCCTTCTGATTTTTTTTTTTTCTTCCAAACGGATTAGCAATTTTTATGTCTTTTTCTAGCCGGTTTTATTCTGTCTCATTATGCTTTAATTCAAAGTCAAATTGCCAGAGTTTAAAGTCTTCTTTTCCTCCCTAGCTCCAATGTTCATAGATTACAGTGGTAGGCCTAATTCTGAAGAAACTATTTCAATTTGGTAAGGACACAACACTCCACTTGCTCTTGAGAAAAGTCATTGCGAAGGTTTGCAGACTCAAATGTTGATGAACAATTGCATTTCCCAAGATATATGGAAAAGAGAAATTAGTGAGTTTTCTATCCCGAACCCCGTTACTGGAGATGAAATATCTTAGACCATGATTGCTGCTTTTTATCTCTGCTGATTCAGTAGCCATGCATTTAGTGAGTCACACTGGTAAGTGAAATGTTTATCTTAGAACATGGGAGAAACGATACATTTATTCCTTCTGGAGAAAATTATGCTGTCTTTAAATGACACCTCAGCCTGACCACCTCTGGTGTTTGAGCACGTTGTACAAGAACACTTCAGGGCCTGATAATGAACCTCAAGTCAAGCACACAGTGTATCAGGGTCATCAGCTACCATGATTTGATCATGGATCTCACAATGTCTTTAAACAGTTGCTTTGATGTGAAGACTTTTATGTTTTCGTAAGAAGAAGTCATTGAAATTTCTTTACTCAGAGAGCAGTGAGGCCCTGGCACAGCTGCCCATAGAGCTGTGGGTGTCCCATCCCTGGAGGTGCTCAGGGCTGGGTTGGATGGGGCCCTGGGCAGCCTGACCTGGTGGGGGGCAGCCAGCCCACGGCAGGGGTTGGGGTTGGTGGGCTTCAAGGTCCCTCCCAATGCAAGCCATTCTGTGATTCTATGATTCTATACATGAAAGGTGGTATGCAGAAAATAAATAATGAATAATCCCTCAAGTATTCTAGTTCTTCACAAATAAAGGCTTTGTGAACTTAAGCTGCTCTGATAGTGGGATGTTAAGTTTCGGTGACACTGAATTCCACTAACCTCTGTGAGAACCCCTGGTGATTCTGCAGCCTTTCTCCTATCAGACACAAAACTAAAAGGATCCCATTGCATTTCCAGTCCTGTAAGCAGCCCTTCCCTGCAGCAAGCTCATACACACTCCTTTGAGATGTACCTTGACCATCTTAAACAAGTGAGAAATTGCTTATTTTCAACAGTCACTTGCCTTTTCATCCCACAAAATTTAGTTCCTTTCCAGCTACCATTCCTGTATACCTTACATCTCCAACCCAATACCTCTCAGTAAGATTTTGAGGCCAGACCATTCAGAAATTTTCCAAAACTTAACAAAATTTAATTCACTTAATGTGCTCATAACAATAAATTGGATCTGGATTGAGTAGGCAGGTAGCTGCTTGCAAGTGTAAAATGCCCACTGTTGTGGCTTCTTCCCACTGCCAGGCGGGGGACTCAGCAGGCTGCTTGACCTGGAGTTCACTCATGCAGCTCAGTTTGCTCAATAGCTGCAGCTCACCAATGCAGTTCTGCCATGCTCATCTCTCTGGTATGGCTGCACTGGAATAGGCTGCCCAGGGGGTCTATGGAGTCTCCTCTGGAGATATGCAAAACCCGCCCAGATGTTTTCCCATGCAACCTACTGTAGGGAACCTGCTGTAGAGGGGAGTTGGACTCAATGATCCCCAGAAGTCATTGCCAGCCCCTACAATTCTGTTATTCTGTGAAGGGCCAGGCCTCACCTGCCTATACTGCTGTCTACATGATGCTCCACAGGACATTCAGAGGAAGAGTGTATTGAGTACCAAAGGGTCTGGCTTATCAGAATTATTTTTTTTTGTAAATGTAACCAGTAGATTGAGGGCTGGGGAGTGTTATGAAGTTCATGAAAGGCCTTCTCATATCATAAACTTTTCATGAAGATTAACGAAGAAGACAGATATCATGTTTTCTTGGTCTTTTGCACCAACCACTCAGCTTTCTCACTGCACCAACAGTGTTCTGCAGAAGAAGCACCACCACTGCAGCCTACTGATGGCATCTGCACAGGGCAGTGCACACAGGACCTGCATCCTGCCTGGTCTCCAGTACTAAGACACTTGGAGATATGTGTGCAATCCTGATGCTCACCACAGCCTGGAGAGCACTTCTGACACTCCTAGCTTTGCTCCTTCTTCAGGTGGTAGGATCTGGCAGTCACACTTCAGGATCTATACATGCTATACTGTGTTCCTATATCCCGCCATTGCTTAGAAAGGGAAACCTTCATGGTACCCTGTTTTTGCCACCCAACCCATGACAATTATAATAGGAAACAGGCAGGCAGGCAGTCCTTCCAGCCCTGCAGTGACCTGGTGGTGCCAGCATGTGTAGGGCTGGCTTGTCGGTGTAGCACAGGAGAGGAACCAAGTACAGCACTATCAGAGCCTCACTTCCAACTGCATGACTTTCATTCACTGCTCTTTTAGAACGCAGCAGACCTCAGCCGACTAATTTCAAGCCCCATATATAACACTGTTTCTAAAGCTTTTATGTAACTAGAAGTGTTTGAACACATGCCTTCTTCCTTTCTGAAATGTTAATCAGCCTTCTCCTGTCAGACTTCTAATTTGACATATTTAAACACCCTGATAGGTTAATAACAGTGTCTAGGATCTCAGTGCTTGTAACAGCTTCCAACTCCAGGCAACACTTCTAGACGTATCAGTGCACTTTACAGACTATGTAGGTAATAACGTACAATTTGTTCAGGAAAGATTTATCGATGTATATTATGGCCGAATGATGAAGTACGAACAAGATATCTAAGATTTATAAACACATAGGTGCACAAGCTGAAAAGCTGCAAGCATGAAAATCATCATAAAATTTCCCCCGGTGAAGTCCGGGTAGCATTCACTGCTGAGACTGTGCTTCACAGTGTTACACTCCGCACTTCAGTAATTTGGCTGAGAAGTTGTTTACTAAGCAAAGGCACCTACAGACACCTCCCTCAACATCAAAGACTACAGCATGGATGTTTCCAGCCTGCCTACAGTACTGAGAATCCTGTCTGTCAAAATAAAGAAGTGAGGGATTTCTGTTTAACAGGAGGTACATTGCACTGAATAGCACCTGGGTGTAGTTTCTCCTGCATGTGCAGGCACTGTGCTCCCATCTTTGCTCCTGCTGAAGTCATGTGCAAAATCTCTTTTGATTAAAATGACACCATGGTCAGTTTCTCTGCACACCTTCTGAAAAAATACGGAGTTTGTTCTGTGAACTTCATATAGAGATTGTGAAAAGATACAATGGTTTTGGTTCCTTGACTCAAAAATATTCAAAGCGAACAGTTATTTAAGGGAACATGTAGGGCATCTTTGGTATTTGAACATCTAGGTTCGAGTGCCAAATACACAATCCTTATCTCAAACACTGAAGCTTTGATGGCTCTCACACAATGATAGCCATCCTCATGTCCTCTCCATAACAGTACAGGGAGGTTAAACGCTTCTGAGATGCTTTCGTTCCATGAGCACAGGGTTAGCTGTAGCCATGGCCAACTGTGGGAGGTATGTGGTTGCACAACTGCAGGAGTTCTCCTTAGACAATAACATAGATATATTTACTGGCATTTAAGTGTGTGACTAGGATGCCTTTAGATTCTCTGGTTTATTTTTCCTGTATCTACTGGCACTCTAATTACCTATACTCATCAGAGACTGAATGTAGATGATCACTATGCTGCCTTAGATCCTTAGAAATGTAGCACTCAAGGGAAATAAGCTATGAAAAGACATAAAATTGGGGATGTTGATTTTAAACACCTTAGACTTTGGGTCCTTCAAGCAGATCTGGTTAAGCTGCCAAACTCCATAGCTATACAAGAGGTTCTTGCTTAAATTACCAAATAACATTGATATAATTCAGGGTTTTTTTTTTTTTTTTTTTTTTTTTTAGATCTTTTCAGTAATTCATTCTGACATGAGTAAGAACAGCTGGCACTTGTGTTGATAATGTACACAGAGATTAAGACAGCAAAATTGAACTGTTTACACTCCAATTGTAGTCAATAGAGATGTAGTCAATACAGTCAGTGGAGTCTAGGTGGCAATTCACCCATCAATTTAAAGTGTCAGATTCCAAGTGAATTGAATAACTCTCTGGTTCCATCTCCAGGAGCAGTGTCCACTCATTGCACGTGCAGCCCTGCACATATGGATATGTAAACCAAAGTATTAATGTGAAAGTTGCATCCCACTCTATGTATCTCCATTGGCATTAGCCACTGCTAACTGAGCAACTGAGGGAATAACACAGGGGGCAGAATAAAATTTGGTTAAGAAAATGATAAACTGGAATCTATTTCTGTATATTATCTGAAACAGAACACAGGTGATTTTTAATTAGAGAGACTTTTTGAAGTGCTTTACACATGCCAGTGAATTGGAAGACACTTCTAGAGCCTTCCAGGGTGCATTTCTTATTCTGAACCAATGTTCTTCTTCTGGTCCATCTACCACAATGTTTCTGCAGTGTAAATCCAAATTGCATGAGGTGCCATCAGAAAAGCCATGAAGCGCTAGCTGTAGGCAAGGAAGGCCAGAATAGCCATGCACTACCATCAGCTCTGTCTTTAATTAGACATTGATTCTTCACCCTAAGAGATTTTGCCATGTCTCTTTTCTGTCTGCCACTCTAGGGATTTATTTTTCCTCACTGTAGAAATAATAAACCAGAAGCCAAGGTAGACATTTTCTGATGTAAACAAAAATAAATGCTGTGATCCTGCTGTGTTAAATATGTTAACACTATTCTGTTAAACAAACTATGTATAGATGAGCAAGGGTTTGGATGCTGTTATGCTATTGATAGGCCACGAATATCCTAATGTGTAGCTATAATCATATTAGAAGGGATTTTGACTGTATTTCATTTGTAGCTCTTACCTTATAGCATTGCCTTTTTTGATGGTTTACAATTTCTGAATGAATTATTGTTCAGCATGTCTATTTAAAAAAGGAAGAAGATTAAAAATAAAGCCTACTTAAGCCTTCTTAAACACAACTCTCTTTATATCTTAAGAGTTCTTGGTTCCCTCAGCTGTTTCCTAAGTATTTTAATTTATACACCAACCACAGGCAAATTCTGATCTCACACAGGGTAGTTACACTGCAGCTAGTCTCATTTTTTAAATTGAATAATGAATGTGCAATAAATCTCGTGTAATGTTAACAGAGTCCAGGCCACAGAAAAATGATCTGGCTGAAAGGAATTCCAAGATAGATAGCTTTAGAGACAGAAGATGACAGTTCATCTTATTCAGCCAAAGGACATTTCAGATACTTTTACTCAAAAACTGTTTCTCTCTTTCTGGTCAAGGTGCTCTTCATCTGCAGGTAGATGCAACAAAAGGATTTTGGCTATATCCAGCTTTTCATTACAAAGTGTATGATAACCAGACAGATAATAAATTGCATGCTTAAACTCCTGAGTTAGATTGCAGTATCAGCTTAACCAGATTTTAATATTTGATTCAGTCAAGTACACCATTTCTAGCATAGACATGCTGTCCTGTTGCAATGTGTCTTAAAAGGAAAACAATGCTGCCGACACTGGCCAACTGTTTTTCTCCCTGTCACTTTCCAGATTTTTGTGCCAGGTGTAGTTACACGTGATGTGTGTTAGTGTGGGCTTTGTTCTGCTGTCCTTCAGCCTTGTTTAAATGCTCAATGTGGCCACAAACAGCTCCTTACTTTTGGATAAGTTGTGTCCAACATTTAGAACATAAATACACTCTGTCTAACAATTCCAAATGCAGAAAAATCTTCAAAATAGAAGTGAAAGAATTGTGAACTTTGGGTTTTCCTTCTTTAAATCTCCTCCCTCACTCTCTGAGTCATTAATAAGTATTTCCTCTTTAATTAGTACCAAAACATTTGTGGTATTTTACATAGATGTTGAAGAAAATTGAACAATTAAACAAAATACACCAAAATTGCAAGGATGATATGTTGCAACAGACGTTGAGCCCACAACCAGATTTCCTAATGCTTTTTAACTTTAAATTCTCAGAAAGCACAACTTTCCCCTGATAATCATTTTGCTTTCTTTGAATGGGAAACTATAACTAGAAAATGATTTTTGTCTGTGAGCAACACATAGGTATCCCCAAGGAGTGGGATATGAACAACGAAAAGCATAGAAAAGCTGATCTGAGCAGATGTACCCCTGATGAGAGCAGTGTGGGAGATCATCTTTAAAAATGCAATTATATGTTCCTTACGTCAGTGCCACTTTCCCACTGAAAGCTCATTTTCTGTACACAATCCTTTTAAGTGATCAGTGATGTTCTGCTTTCCAATTGGAAGAAACTGAAAACTGAAATTGGAAACTGAAGGTGAGATTCAAGTAGCAACTGTAGCTCACCAACCACAACATGCAGTTATCGGACTACTACCAATGGGTCACGGTGGGCAGTGTTTTGCTTGTAGCACATGTATCCATGCACACGCAGCTCTGCCTGTGATATATGTGTGAGGTATGCTTACTGAAACAGTAACGTTAACCTGCAGATTTAAGGATTTAGTGTTCCTTATGTATAAATGTTGATTACTGGGCTATTACTGGCACAATCCTGTCATTACAGATCAGCACGTAAAAGAACATCCTGATGTAGCTGATATATCAATCTGGTGAATTACTCAAGACATCCTAGTCTTATACTGTGAGATTATGAGAAGTCTGCAAAATTGAATAACTCATGTATGATTTGAAATATTTTCATATAAATGTTCCAGTTAATGTTGTAAGTGAAATAAATGTATGGAATACCCTCGCAGTTTGTGACATCTAATGCGAATAATGGATGTACTCGACTTCATAAATCACTCCTGAGTTACTCATATTAGTGCTTTTCAAACACAGTTTTGCCCCAGACTTCTACAACTCGTAAACCTTGTTGAGTTACTGTCGCTTTCTCAAGTATTCCCTTAGCTACCTCCAGGTACTGCTTTTTGGTACAGAAAACACAAACCTGAGCCAAATTTGCTCTTTGACTGAAAGACAAAAATTAATTCCCGTGTCTGCTGTGCTGCATGGCTGGCTTTCCTCCTGGCTGACAAGGTAAATGAAATCGGCCTTTGGTCCAACAAGGGTGGATACAGAATGAGCTTTGTCCTTGAATTCTAGATAGCTGCTTCCCTGTGCAGTGTGCTGCCAAGACGAAACGTGATGGCTGTTTGCTGCCTGTTATTAAGTTGTTGATTAGAATGCAGGAATTGACAGCTGAAAATTGTACATAAGTCAGCTCATATGAGCTAAGCATCACTTGATTAAACAGCAAAATCTAAACACACTGTGTGGGGAATAGAAAAATAGTAGTTTTCCCTTGTGTTGATTCATCACATTCAGAGCTTGTGAAATATGTAGTAGTTAGCAGTATGGAATATACTCTCACTTACTTCACTTGTCATTGAGCACTGAAATTGGAAGATACTTCTGATCCAAAGACCTTGCTGCCTAGGGTTGCATGGGGTTTGCTACACAAGGTGAGACAGGCAGATGCTAAAAGGGAAAGTCACAGGGGTGGCAACAAGAAGATGATGGGATTGCTCAGTGGGGCATGCAGATGTTTTCACATTTGTTTGCTGAAAGTTGTCTCTTTCTCTCACTTTACATAGGCAGGGTGATAGAAATGAATGCTCAGATGGATTCTGAGCTGACTACTGAAAAAGAGACTAGCCTTAGCCTTAGGAAGGAGGAAGAACAGGAGATTCCCTTAACGGAGGTGGCTCTGTTGGAGAAGGCTTGTAAAAGAAACTGAACCTATATCCAGAGAAACAGGAGGAGGCATATGGGATAGAAGAACAGTAATAAGTATTTTGCCAGTGAGAGGCTACTCCTCAAGAACAGGAAAAGCTAAGTAAAACAGTAATGGGGAGTATCCTGGCAGTATCATGGCTTATTTTTTTGATCAATGGAAAATTCCATTACAGACCAAAAAGAAAAATAATGACTTGCTGGAAGCCAGCTCACTATTTGGCATTATCCAGGGCTTTGTTCTATTAGCCTGTATTTAACCCATGTATCATCATTTCTGTCCTGGTGATTCCATCATTTCTTTTTTCCATGCTGTCTCATTCTTTTCATTTTCAGAGTTACAAAATCAAAATGATAACTGTTTGTTTAAGATAATTAAAATATACTCTGTAAATCTGTAGACTTTCAACCATTTCAAACTTTCAAGATATTATTAGCATTTCAGTTTTACTGACATATTGGTTTAAGGGCAGTACTTCAAAGAATAATGTTCAGAAGATTCAACACAAATGATGAGCACAGAGATACATGAGACTATAATTTCAAAATCCTTTAGAAACAGCCATTCATTTGTAATTATTTTGCGTTAGTTTTAAGTTGCAAAGTGAAAATGTTAGTATTTAATTCAGTGACATTAAAAATACAGGATAGAAAGTTTTTTGGAGGATCAGCAGAACAAGGCATTATTTTTATGGTGTTATGTCCTGTATCACTGAGTCTCAGATGCAACATCTTAATATCTCCAAATCTCTTATGTCTTTCCTTCATATTCTCTAAGGATAAAGATATCTCCTTAATCCCTCATCCTCTAACTGCTGACCAGACAAAAAGCAGCAGATACTGTGTTTCTCAGCCTCACACGTGCTAATTTTCCCTCACCAACCAAGCACTAGGGCAAACTGAGCAGTAGGTGACCACTGGGCTCACTGCCATTCTTCACGCAATGAAGGCACTAATTTCAGACACATTTGTTAAACTAGTCAGTGATTTTCTTGAGTGTCTCAGGACATTAGTGCATTTGGGTCTCTTCTCTTGTATTAAATCTGACAGTATGCCCAAGTACAGAAAAAATTATTAGAAGGAACCGACAGACAGGGAGACAGCATGGTCATGCACACCTCATTTCCAGGGGAAACCAGGCTAAAAAGCCTTGTTATACAGAAGAGTCCATAAGGTACTTCTGTTAAACATCACGCAAAGCTAAACCAAAAGCTCTGTGCATCTCTTGCTTTATGTGGCATGTCTAACTGATTTTCATGCGTTTCTCACAGGGTCAGATGATGTTGACAAGCAGAATGCAACAGTCTAGCACACAAATAGGTCATTATTTCAGTGTTCAAGAATATCCAGTGGAAAGCCCTAGAGATCAGGGTTTTCGGCTTACAAAGCATGAAACATCCAGAGGATGAGTCACCTATCTGAGACAGGTGTCGAGGACAAGCTGAATGAATCACCCTGCAGGTGTTGTCTTTCCCTGGTAATTACTGGGGGAAAGCTGCCTTGTGGACAGCTACAGATAGGTAAATGCAATCTCATCTAAACTGACTAATGTGGCTGAATTTTAAGTATTTAGAAATGTCTTTAATGTACAGAAGGCTGTGTAAGTGTTAAGAATGAAACGACTTTAATCACCTTTATTTGGTGTGATCAGTGGTTGTATTACTTATAAGGCAGGTTTTACCAATAAGGCTCAGATCTTGTCAGCTAGGTTGTACAACTCATCGGATGCCTCTTGAAGGAGAGCAATTACTGATAGGAGAGATTGCATTTGTTTCTACCACTGTCTCTCCGTTCCTCCTGATCACCCAGCTCTCCAGCTGCAGCTTCCTCTTGACATGAGGGCTAGAAGATGGAGAGGAGTCTTCACCACTTAATATTATTCAGTACATGCTTTCTTCTAAATGTTTTTTTTCTTTATGAAGAAAACAGAAATACCTATATTCAGGCAAATGTATATACTTATATTAAATAAATTAATCTTCACTGAGTCAAAATGGTTTCTAATCAAGCAGGATATGCAAGATGCGAACTGTCCTCATACTTTTTTGGATGTTTCTAGAAAGATTCTGTAATCACGATGACTTATTCTTACAGACCATGTGTACAGTAAGAGATAACCCCAGCAAGTACATTCTGTCAGAGAGACTCCACATAAACTAGGCAACATCTGAATGTAAATTCAAGCCATCATGGCTAGGCATGCACAAATTAGTGAATTCCACTGTGCAAACTGCACTGGGGAAGGAAACAATTAGAGGTTCAGGTTTTATTTTGGACTGGTAAGGGATGTTCCACATCTACACTGTAGCTTACATGTCAGGTGGGCTCCTGCACCTCTCCCAAGGTAAGTGCAGGATGGTCTGTAATGTGCAGTACAGGAAAGTGCAGTTTCTCAAAATAATGCTGACATAACAAGCTCTGAAACTGGAAGCACTCCATCCTGTCAGTATGGACGTGCCCAAGAAATCTGCATTGTTGAGAAACAGAGATAATGAGCCTGGGCACAGCAACGGTTCTAATGTGGTTAGAATGTATTGAGCCAGCCAACACTTTTGTGAAGCACTGGACTCTGTGGTACAGGGGAGCTTGCTTGGAGTTATGTGCAGAGACTGTGAGTTGGAAGTGTTTTGTATGACACATACACACCCTCTGACAAGGATAATACACTGCGGCTGCCTGGGGATTCACTCTAAGTGCAAACATGGGCAGTTGACATTTCACTGTGAGACCTTCTGAGAAAATTTCCCACGCTTAGTAGAGAGGAGCTACCTACTGATGAAAGGTTTTCAAATCCTGAGCCAATCACAGAAAGTATTCCTGTTTCTGGATGGAACATGGTTATTTAAAATTTGAAATAACCAATGGTAAGCCAATAACTTCACGGCAGGCCTGGATTCTGGAAAACTAGAAGTGTTTCTAATCTAGAAAGCTCACCTTGCACTCTACCTTTTAGGCAAGAAACAAAAGAAAACAAACCCCATAACATATCTTTTGAAGGTTATCTAAATACTTATTTTTTCTGCACCCAGATCTTGAAGATTGGACCTGCATAGTAGTTTCTCTGTTCTTAAAACAGTCATGATCACAATATGACAGGTGGTGTTGGTGCAAGTACAGCATATAGTAACCGACAAAATGAAAAAGATTAACTTCAGTCTTTCATGGAATTATGTACTATAGTTGGGTAAAATTCATAATCAGCTGCCTCTTCCATTTCACACTACTTGTAAAATAAGCAAATTTGCGAATAAACTTTACACATTACCAAGGTTGCTAGTCAAGTCAATGCTGTTGTGGGAATATAATGGAAAGAACCACATGGTACAAACATTTTCAGATGTTCACTTCCAGCTATTGTCCTTCAGTGCTGGGTAGATAATATAAAACTCACTGCATTATTATTATTATTATTATTTTGGTATGTTTAATGTACATTAAATGTACAATATGAGTGGGAAGACATAATGAGATTTGCAACATTTTCTTCTGTAACCTCCTAAAATAGGATGGTAGAAATGGCAGGCAGTGGGCAAGAGAAATCACTGCATCTGCACTAGCACTGGAGGAGAAGGTGGGGTAGAAGTATAAATACAAGAAAGTGCTCACACCTGCAAGCTGAAATAGGATGGTCAAAATGGCAGCCAGTGGGCAAGAGAAATCATTGCATCTGCACTAGCACTGGAGGAGAAGGTGGAGTAGAAGTATAAATACAAGAAAGTGCTCACACCTGCAAGCTGACCCAATTGCTTTCCCAGGGCTGGCAAAGAGGAATCTGAAGGTGCTTCTGAATCATTGCAACCTACTGCATTACAGATTAGAAAGCTGCCATCATTTATGCGTTGCTGAAGCTGAAGAAACAACATGGAGTGCAGCTTATGATCACCAAAAGTAGTTGTTCTGTGTGTATTTGGTTTATTCCATTGCCCTTGCTTAAGAATACAAAGATGTAAATCAGATATTCAACAATTTAACTCTAATTTTGGTAACCAAAATGTTTTCCCGCATGCACTCTGTTGACTAGCAAATACTCTAATCAATAAAAAATACAAACATGCACAGAGTGTAATTGCTGCCTTTTTAATATAAGTTAATAAGGATGCATTATTTTTACTCAGACAAAAGCACGCCCACCCCCTCTAAGCTTTACCACAGCACAGAAGCAATAAGACACTGTGTTAAACATCAGCATCCACATCTGAATAACAGGAAGTCACAGTAAGCAGGGAAACTGAGCAGTGGCATGGACAGATTTTCATTTGAGAGCAGATGGAGGAAAAATAATATTATTACTGTAGAATACTGGCTTTTGAGCAATATCAGTGCACTGTAACTTCAACATTACTTTTGTGGAGATAAAGAGTTCTCAGTGTAGGGGGAAATATTTAAAGGCAAGGGCAGTGCAGAGCTTCTAGATGGATCAGATTTGCTATAGTGAAAGGCTCTTTTTCACATTGTGATGGACAAAGTGTGCTTGTCTGGCAAGTGTGTGGAGATGGTGCTTACTGCAGGGTCACCTGCAAAAAGGAGCAGGAACTGAGCCATGGAGAAGATTGCCCCCACAAGACACTTTCCTTCTTTTCTGTAGTCCTCACATGTGACTGAATCAGGATGAAGCACAGCCCTGCCGAAAAGAACTTTGTGGATGGGAAGCTGGACACGAGCCAGCAATGTGCCCTTGCAGCCCAGAAAGCCAACTGTATTCTGGGCTGCATCAAAAGCAGCATGGCCAGCAGGGTGAGGGAGGTGATCCTGCCTCTCTGCTCTGCTCTGTGAGACCGCACCTAGAGTACTGCGTCCAGATGGGGAGTCCTCAGCACAGGAGAGACACAGACCTGTTGGAGTGTGTCCAGAGGAGGGCCACAAAAATGATCCAAGGGATGGAACAGCTCTCCTGTGAGGACAGGATGAGAGAGCTGGGGCTGTTCCGTCTGGAGAAGAGAAGACTCTGAGATGACCTGTTAGCAGCCTTTCAGTATCTAAAAGGGGAGCTACAGGAAGGAAGGGGACAGACTCTTTAGCAGAATCCACTGTGATAAGGGGAAATGGTTTCAAACTAAAAGAAGAGAGATTTAGATGAGATATAAGAAAAAAGTTTTTTGTGATAAGGATGATGAGGCACTGGAACAGGTTGTCCAGAGATGTGGTGGATGCCCCATCCTTGGAGACATTCAAGGGCTGGATGGAGAGAGCTCTGAGCAACCTGATCTAGCTGTAGGTGTCCCTATTCACTGCAGGGGAGTTGGACTAGATGAACTTTAAGGGTTCCTTCCAACTCAAACAATACTGTGATGCTATGAATACATAAATCTGCCATTTTTACACACTGACAGTGCAGGGGAGGGCTGGTGTCCTGCTCCAGTGGCAGTTCTGAGAGCATTGTCCATAACTACTGGTGTTCTCCTGTGACAAGATACAAAGACAACAATCACAACAGCAGCTTTACAACCAGAAAAGCAGAATTATTAAAAATAGAAGGTGCCATTTGAACATTATTTCAGTCTTTTCCTGCCAAACAAAGCAGGTTTCCCCCAAGCAATCTGCCAGGACAAGGAGACAAACCCATCCCAGCAGTTTCTGCCTCTCAGATCTAACCTGTGGGCCCACATTTCTCCTCACAGCACAGGGTGCCTGAAGCTTATTTCACAGCTCTCATTTGACAGCTTTTGGCTATGGAGGGCACCTGAGCCTGGCACGATGACCCTGTGTGTTTCTGGGGCTCAGCAGAAGCCTTTTGCCAGCAACTGAAGCTGCTTAGCAGGAAACTGAGTAATTGTATGGTCCTTGGTACTATGGAAAACTCTAGCAAGATGTCAGCTGCTCACATAGAGGCATCCAGGAGCAGAGCTTCTCTAAGCCTGTTGTCTGAAACTCCATGAGAAGAAAGGAACAAATCCACTGAGCAACTCCTTTATCAACGTAGCAAGACTCCTTTCTTGGAAGTACAGACCTCCTCTCTCTCCAGTATAGAGGAAGCTTAGAAAACCACATATACTAGATTAGTTTTCTGAAAGCAAAGTGCAGGGAGATGGCTATGGGCCTTTGCTTTCTACAGAGCAAAACATCAGCTATTCAACCCACACTGAAATACCTGGTATTTATAAGACTACACAGAGGACTCCCACAGCTTTTGCATTATATCTTCATTTCTTGGAAGCTTTATTGCTGAAAGCTGCTCTTTGAGCGAGGCTGGCCAGTATGGTGACCTGTGGCAGCTGGCAGTCTATAATTTAGTAACAGTTATGAAGATTATAATCTGCATGCTAAAGTCTTTCTGCTTCATATGCCTCTTTATTGGATGGGTCAGTAATATGGTCGTAATATTTATATTACCTTGGAGGTCCTTGCCTGTAGACAGCAGATCAAATGCTTCCTGGACAAAACAGGCTTTCCACATTTTATCTGAAGTGCTTGAACACTGAAATTTGCAGAATTTTCCAAAGAAACTAAATGTTTGTGTCAACTTTAAACATTGAGAAAGGAGTACCATAGATAGAAGAAGTACTTGACATGGCACAGGAAGAAAGAAGTTTGAACTTTTAGAAATCATTTGCGATGTTTTTCAAATGTGAGGACATAGAAGGGGGAAAGAATTACAGAGGAAGGGCAGGGACCCCGAGCTTATAAAGAAACCATGAATTATAGAATGGGAACATGAGACACCACAGACATCCCAGCAAATGCTGATGCATGATACAAAGCTGAGGAATGGCAACATATGAGCTGATAGCTCATTGCATTTGCTGAGATTAGGCTTATTTTATTTTGTCGGAAAGTGCAATTGAGGTAAAAAGCTATGTAACAGGCATAACAAGGGGCTTTTACTATTATGTGTCCTGGCACTCAGAGAGCGAAGCTGCCAAGCTGGAGCAAACTACAGAAGCAGACACTTGAGGAGGGCCTGCAAGCTATCTCTAGCACCAGGACTCAAGGATCTGAGCCACAAAGTCTCCCAGGGGGGATGCCTGAGGGGATGCTCCTTCAGGAGGGTGCAGAGCCCAGACACCATGCCTGCACCATGCTCAGGACAGTGGAGTGTTACGTGGCCATGAGTTGTGACCAAACACAGCATGGCTGTGGACTGGTGAGCAAGAAGGTTAAGGAGCTCTTGTTTTGAGACCTAATTCTTAGACATGGGAAATTTCTGCTTATGTAGATGGGCCCCGTGGGGCTCCAGTCCCAGTGGAGGACTGTAATTGCGGTTTGAAAGCAAGCTATATTACTAAATTCACTTGCTGTGAACATTCATGTCAGTAAAACTCCATCACTCAAATGTTTATGAAAAGCAAACACTGGGAGCAAGTCACACTAAACTGAATGAGTTATTTGAAAGTACATACTGGCCAGAAATAATTTTCAGTAATATTTAACTAATTTCTATTAATTAGAGTAAGCTTAGATTTTCTCCACTAAAGCTGAATTCTCAGTATGTCTTTCCCTATCCAGTTTCTGTGATGATAACAAGACCCAAATCTGGAAGTAACTCCTTAGAGATAAGAAAGGATTGTTTGTTATTCTTCATGCAGAAATACATCTTGGTAAATTACTTATTTTTAGCTTTCTGTGTTCTACAAGCAATGAGGAGAAAAACAGCCTTTTTTTCTTTCCCAGCCTTTTTTCTTGACAGGAATATCCTTTTCTAGCAATTCCCCTTGAAAAAAGGAAAATTGTAGAGGTAATTAGAAGAAAAGGTCTCTGAAGACTTAGATTCACTGTACTTCAGATTTTCAACAGCTAAAAGCTTGAAAGCATCCACCTTTATTACCCAGTTGTTCATTTTTTTCTATCAGAACATTCTGAAAGTAAAGTAACAGCTGTGCAATTTGCCACCAAAAAGATCTTTCTTCTAAATTAGTTACTTTTTCTTTATTGCTTCATTCGTCTCTTGTCTGCTAACTGTACTTACAAAATCCAGCCAGTGATCAAATCTACTAAGTTACTAAGTGGAAGTAATTGCGTGACATTTCTAGGTCTTCCATTGAGCTTCATGATGAAATCTACCTGTCCAGTACCTGTTAATTGTTGATTATTGAGCTGAACTTTTTAGACTGATGAATTCTCTAGGAGAATTTAACGCATGTATTCATCTGCCCAGACCACCAATCAACCTGGGGTTTATTTTCAGTCCACATTTCATGTACAAAATTGGACCTTACACTTCTAACCATCTGCATTTGAAAAAGGGAAATTCAGATAATGTTTACATGGATCAAAACTATAATATCTTCACAGTGGAATGCTGTAGTTTCCCCACAGTTTTCCTGATAATCACAGATACACAAGAGGAAACTGTGCTTCTTCCAGCCAAAACAAAACAGCTTTCAAACCATGATCACTGCTTAGAATTATGAGCCTACTCTTTTTCTTTCTTTCTTTCTTTTTTTTTTCTCACAAACCATCTCATTAACTTGAACAGTACTATTTCTATCTCTGTTTGGCTTACTAGGATGAGTAAGAGTTGCTGGATTGGGCTGTGTGTTTGGAGTGTGATTTTTATTTTAGATGCGTGGGAGCAGAGCCCTGAGTTTGCACAGAATGATGCTGGTGTGAAATGCTGAGGAAAGAGCATCCATTGAGCCCTGTGAAAAGCAGATAAAGAAGCAAGTGAGAGAGAGGGAGGATGAATGGGCTGAATGATAAAGTAGTCTCATAACAAGCCCCAGACATTTGAATATTTATTTTGATTTATTCAGGTTTTGATAGCCCCAAAGAGCACTTTTAAGTGCTTAATTTGCTTTGCTCCATTGATTTTAATTAATCTTGCTTTAGGCTTTCAAACTTGATGAGCATAGAGAACTTAGGGGTAAAAAAAAGAGGAAAAAAAAAAAAAAGCAGCGTGGTTCCTCACCCTGTGACACGCCTTAATGTCACAGCAATGATGGGTGCAGTGGGGCTGTGCCAGCCCTGGACATGAGCACTTATTAGCCAGGGGAAATCCTTCAAAGGGGGCCTTAGAGAGGCTTTTCCATGGCAGAGCTGCTCACAGGGATGTGTAGGGTGCTAAATTCATCTGCTGAGTTTAAAGTAGAAGACAAATATCTAACAATGAAAGCATCCATACAGATAGAGAAGTTCCTGTTTCTCCTGCAGTCAACAAAAAGCCAACTGCCTGTCTGCAGGTTCCATCAAAGAAGTAGGAGGCAATGGGGTGCCCGGTGTCACAGGAAGCTCTAGCAGTGATTGCTGCATCTAGCATCTACTGCTGTTAGATCAGTTGGCTTGGGGAAGCAGCAGACCATCCTGCACTGTGAAGAAGTAGGGTTTCCTTCCATATCTAAATCCCTACAACACCCCAGAGCTGCACTGGATATGCAGACTTCACACATCTGTGTTGTGAAAGGCTCTGTGAGGCACAAGGACGCATCAGTGGAGGAAAGAAATAAGAGACTAAATCTAGAGGAGTATCTGTCTCATTGGAAATGATGGTAGCCCTTTTAGCGAGATATCTCTCAGGATCTTTTAAAGGGCTCAGTAATGAATAGTGACAACTGCAGCTTGGAGAAAGGTGCTGGCATTGAGTCTCCCTAACAAAGATGAATTTAACCAATGCCAAATAGTTAAGTGGTGTTTAACCAGCTGTTAAGCAGCAACTGAAGGATTCAAAGCTCTTGTTCCTTTACACAGCTCCTCCAAAACTCCTGGTTCCTCAGTGTCACCCCAGTGTGTAAGGCTGCTGAGTCCTGGGGGACGCAGCAAGTCACCTCCGAGTGGCACTGTGGGAGGATATGCCAGTAGGGCTAGGCTGTGGCACGAGTCCTGTCCCATCATGCAGCAGGTTGGTAAGGTCACTCATCAGCTGGGATTGACACCTTGTCCTCCTAAATGGCAAGACACTGACCAGCATTAACTAATCAGTGATTAAACTGTTACTCAGAAGCCATAATTTGACATTTCTGACTTCTCTAATTGCTACTGTCTCATTCTGCATCTTGTCTTCCTGGGAAAAGTTATTAGAAGGTCATATGTTTTAGATAATCACAAGTTGAATCTCATGCCTATGAATAAGCAACCTTAGATTTCTAATGTGCGTAATTCTGAATAAGTCTATCTGCACAAACAGTCCTAAAAAAGAGAGGAAAAATAATTTGCTTTAGCAAATGAAGGTATTGATAATGTATGCCCACAAGAGACATAATAAGAAACCCACAAATAGATTAAAGTAATTCATTAAGAACATTAATCAGTTTCAGACTATCACACACGGTAGTAATCTATCATTCTAATTAAAAGGAACCATGCATTCTCTCACTGTTTTTACCTCAGCCCATCTTTTTCCAAATCGATGATTAAAAACATCATATTTCAAAGGTAGTGAATACAGTCTCTGTAACCTTTATCAGAGAATTTCATAAAGTATCAGATGTCTGTTTGTTGTGGGAGCTTACTCAGGAGGAAACGCATCAGCTGGCAGCTCCAGTTGCTGTGCCCTGTGTAAAGGAAGAGAGAGCTCTTCACCTCAGATTGAAAAGAGATAAACTAAACCACCTGCTTCTTTCCTGGACAAACATAGCTTTTTATGCACATATGGGCACACGCTGCCACTTATCCCCTCCCATATTTCTACAGGTTATAAACAACTATCTGCTGTGCTTCAGGAAGCTGTGCCTCATGTGTGCCTGCTGCGGGGCCCCATGGAGATGCATGAGATGTGTGAGGGCATGTTCTTCCTAGTGTAACAAAAGTCCTGGAAGACCATAGTAATGTTCTGGAAAGAAAGAAAAAAAAAAAAAGACAAACTTGGTGAAAACCTTGGGGCCTGGGGGGTGAGGAGCTTTAAGCAGCAGTCTTGGGAGTCTGCCACCAGCACTGGGTCACTGTAAAAAAAAAAAGAGAGAGAGAAGAAGGAGGAAAAGACTTATGGAAGAAGAAAAAAACTGAGGTACTTCCCTATGGGGTCTCTGATGAGAGATTCATTATGTCCAGTCTGTTCTTCAACAGTTGCCAATAGCAGATTTGAAGGAAAAGAAGGAAAGATGACATAAACAGAGAACATATTTAAGGATATTTCCTGTATCTCACAGGTCAGAGGCTTCTTAAGCCTGAAGCAGCATTTAATTGCTTCAATGGAATTTTCATGCCATGCATTTATCCAGTACTTTTCTGAATCATATAATGAGAAAAGACATATTTTTTTTTCCTTGAATATAAGCTGCTTTGTTCTACAGTTTACAAGGCAATCTACTACTAAAACGATGGGAAGGAGTAAAACATATTTGCTTTTACAATAAGCAAGGAAACAGTTTTGCTACATTCATCAATGTGTTGCAGTCTTCTAAGATCAAAGAGTGCTGCAACTTACCTTTCAGGAGCACAGGGAAGAATAAAACAATGGAAAATGCATTTGTAAAGCTGCTATATCCTCCCTTCTAAAAGGTTCCTCCTGAAGTTGATCCCAGTACTTTAATACCTACTGCTTAGATGGTATCTGCCTCTGTCTATCAGCATGAAATTTCAAAGGGTGTTTGGTTTCTGAGATATCTAATGTTGATTTAATTTAAGATAAAGACAAGGCAGTAAAAGTGAGAATCGGTCAGCAAGAAAGGCGTAAGTCAAATGTTGTAGCAGGGAAGATTTTTTCAGCTGTCCTTTTACTGAGTAAGAGGAACAACAGGCGAATGGATTGGTCACAGTAGAGATTCTTGCACTTAAACTGCTGCTGTGACAGAGGGATTCGGAAGGATCATTTCATTTTTCACCACCCTGCAAGACAGTGGATGAAAATATCAACAGTTGATATAGTACAGTAGTACTTTCAAAAAGCCATTGGCAAAGTTCTGTACAAGAGGAGAAGTAAATCATCATGAGAAAGATAAGCAGTGACATGGCCTGCAAACACTAGGAGCAGGTGCATCAATAAGGCGTTGCCTCAATTCAACTGAAGGTTGCTCTCCAGTGTGCTGAAATGCCAAATTGAAGCTATCTGTACTAGTTATACTTATGTGTGAGAGAATTGGAAAAAAAAAACCATATTTAGATTGATCAAAACTAGAGAAAAATCCCACAATGAACTCCCACAATGCTGTCACAAAGGAAGAAGACCTCTGTGTGCTCAGTATGAACTTCCTCTCACAGGAATAGTCAAAATGTTGGTATGCACAGAAAATAGAATAGAAATTTTTTTATTGATAATGTTCAAAGGTAAACAAAATTTTCAAATTTTGCCTTTATGAGTGCAACTGTTCAGTGGGCCCCTCACTGTAAGAAAGACATCGAGGCCCTGGAGCATGTCCAGAGGAGGGCAACAAAGCTGGTGAGGGGTCTGGAGCACAAGCCTTATGAAGAGCGGCTGAAGGAGCTGGGATTGTTCAGAAGAGGAGAGGAAGAGAAGAGGAAGCTCAGGGGAGACCTTATTGCTCTCTATAACTACCTGAAGGGAGGTTGTCGTGAGCTGGAGGTCAGCCTCTTCTCTCGTGTGACTAGTGATAGGACTAGAGGGAATGGTTCCAAGCTGCACCAGGGAAGGTTCAGGCTGGATGTTAGGAAATACTACTTCTCTGAAAGGGTGGTCAGGCACTGGAATGGGCTGCCCAGAGAGGTGGAGTCACCGAGCCTGCTGGTGTTCAAAGAGCGTTTGGATGTTGTGTTGAGGGACATGGTTTAGCGAGAACCATTGGTGAAGGGCGAATGGTTGGACTGGATGATCCTGTGGGTCTTTTCCAACCTTAGTGATTCTATGATTTCTCAAAAGAATATAGTTTAAATAGAACGAGATAGGAAAGGGATAGCACAAATACTAATGGACATGGGGTAGTTAAGGTAGAAAATAATTTCTGTATTAGAGAGAAACTAAAAAGCCTCTGGCTGCTTATAAAGTGAACAGAACAGGACATACCAAAGATAGTAAATGATTAATTGCATAAAGGTCTTTCTGTTCCTTGCCCTTTAATGAGACAAAATCAAAGGAACATTTCAAGTATTTGGAAGGCCGCATTTACCTAACTCTGAAACATGGAAATGTTCTCTGTCTCTTTTTTTTTAGAAAACAATGTTTTGGTTTTTTTTTAGAAAACAGTGGTTAAATAACCCATAGACGTCATTATTTCAAGGTATTATTGCAGCCATTCATCTAGTAGATGAATGAATATCAAACATTCATAGAACTGATAATATTCACTGACTTTAAGTGGAACAAAATAAGTTGAGATATAAACTTTCTATGTATCTGTCTAAGTTAGCTATTAACTTGACCACTGTAAGATTTTCACTGTCAGGGCCCACCAGGAAGGTAGACCAGAAAATGGCATATAATGGCAACATGGCTGAATTAGCAGAGAACTGAGTTTCAGTAGTGCAGTGCAGCATTTCCTGGACTAAATTTATCATCTGTGATGGCAATGCAGTCAAGCCACATCAATGCATGCATTCTATAAGGAAGAGGGCCAGTGCTGACCTCACATTACCAAACTGCATCTATTACAATAAGTCCACCTCCCCAGTTTTGTTCTTCTAATCTGTCACTTAACTATTTATTCTCCTAATCAAAACTAAATGGCATTCCTCATTGATACAATCCTCATCACAATACATTCAAAATACTTTGCAATTCAATTCTGAGCTCTAAAAATATGCTGTCTTAGAATGATCACATTTGGAGCTTCCTCCAGTGAAACACTCTTACAGACTGTGGAAACAAGCTCTTCTTTGGGCAACACTCATAAGATGGAAATTTAAGTGAAAAGAAGAATTACTGTAAGATGGATGGGGAGGACTGACTGCCCTGAAGGATGTGAGAACCCCCTCCATGCTCTTTCAAGTCCGAACACTTAAGCTATCTTTTGAAGGTTGCTGTGTTTGGACCTAGCAAATCTCAGATACAGTCTCACTCTTTAATTCATAATTCCACTGCCCCTTTGTTTGCAAATGTGGTAATTACCAGAATTAATGATAGGAAAATGGCTTGCAGACCTTGAAATATAATGCCTTTTCCTGTGAGTGAAACTCGCCCATTGACATTTAATGGGCAGAGCTTTATTTGGAAGCTGTGCAACCCAAACAATAGCATGACTACAGTTCCTACCTTTTCCTAATGTATTTTATTTTTCTTTAATTTCTTTTCTTCCTCTCTTTCTCCCCACCTAACATTTTTGGGCTGGCAGTTAGCCAAAGACATGCAAGAATGAATTGAAGTGTTGTGGCATTTAAATTATATCAATGCTGAAATGCAGAAAGGAATCTTTTTCTATTTTATTTCTAAATTGAATGCTTTCAGAGAGAGGTACTGTTATCTGCATTACAATTTGAGAACTATATTAGTAAATCTTGAATGCTCAGAATTACAGCATTCAACATTTTAGATGGATGGTTGAGCTCACCACAGAAATGCATTAAAATGAAGATATGGCTTCATTTAGGATGAGTATGAATTTTGAAGAACATCTGTGATTCAGAAATAAGCCTAAATTTAGTGGGGCTCTGCCATGCAGATGTATGTTACCCCCTTACTTTTCAAAGTAAACCATTTCAGATTTTCCTTTCTAAAAACTTTGCCTCCAGAGTGATTCTCCCAGTACTGTTTCTCTGTCAGATAGGAAAATACGTAAATTTCCACATTTACAAAATCTAAAAATGCTGCCTGAGAGTAGAAAAAGTTCTCATTTCTTTTAAAGCATGTTATAAATGCACCAGTAATGCTGCAAACACATAGATATGGTGGAACTTCTTAGAAATGCTATGAGTATGGAGAGATTAGTTCAATCTTCTGAGTACCTTAAAGGCTTTTTCCCTAGGTCTGCAATGATGCTGCAAACCCTTAGTGCTTCACCATCACCCTTGCTCCTTTTAGCCTTGATCTGGTCTGGAAGGTTGTAGGTTTCCAAGTTGCTGGGGTTGCTGTTGTTTGCCATGCCACATGTATCTCCGGTTCTCAGTGAAGGGGGAACGTATCTGGAAGCACAGTGATTGCAGGGGCAGCAAAGGAAACATCTACCACTTTCAGAAAACAAGCAGAACAAGGAAGTGCCTTGAAAAGCTGTGTCTGGGGAAAATGTAAGGACTATGATGATCAAATGGTGTTATTTCCCTGTAATAACTAAGGTATGTTATTCGGAAACAAACAGTGGTCTGTATTTTCATTTTTCATTTGTAGGCAGTATTTGGTGGCAAATATTGAGGCAGCCCTTTCCCCCAACACAATACAGAAAGAGGGCTTGGTTCCAAAGAGGGGACCAGCAGCTCCACTGCTGTCTCCCACCTCCCACAGGAAGGGGCTCTGTCAGTACTTTTAGGCCTTTCCTGTGTTTTCGTTTCAGCATGCCCATGACTGATTTTCCCCTTGGTGGAACTGTGAACGTTGGTGCCTGACTGTGTACCTCCTGCCCTAATTGGCCCCAGCAGCACACCTCAAAAGTGGGTACAGCTCACCCAGGTCTCTCCCTCCCAGAATTTGTTAATTCACAGGGCACTGTCAGATGCTGAAGTTCAAAACATCCTTTTTTTGCACCTGTTGAGAATGTAGAAATACAGAACCCTTCCCCTTCCACTTGAAAAATATGTATCACTTGGAAGGATTCATGTTTGCTTTCCAGTTTAATGAAGAACCTTTTTTTATTGAATTCTGTCTGCTCAGGATGCCCATTGTGGAGCCTGTTAGATGTCTCTGGCGAAGACTTGACCTGTTTGATCCTGACTCCCTGGGAATGAGGAACAGGTTACATTACTTTGATCTGAAAGGGTAAATATACGATCACATTCATACACTCCTATCTACCCATGACCAGAAACCTTGTCTGCATTTTTTTTTTTTTTTTTTTTTTTGCCACACCAGATATGGACTTATTTCCCCAAACAATTCAAGGGAACTATCCCCAAGAAGAAAGAGGTGGCCCTGCCAGGGTAAGGTAGCAAGCTGCACAGTTTTTCTCAGACCTCCAGCCTCACCTCTCCATTCACCTGTTTGAGACAGCGGTTATAAAACAGTAATTTCACTTGCTTATATCATAGACATGAAGGAGCCAGAATGAGAAAGTTGCCTGAGAGGCTGCTGTCCTCATGCACTCTTTTTATGTATGTTTTCTGAGAACAAAAAAATGCAGCTTTTGCTAATGGTGTAACTACATGATACCACCCCCATGCAATGTGCCTGCAAGACAAGTATTTCTCTCTTTGCCCATCAGCAGTGGCACTTCAGGCCTGAGTGGGTCCTGACGGTGTTGCCTGCAAAAGCACATGAAGGATGTGACTCATCATTGTGTAGGTTCACTATTTGTCTGATTTGATTCTCTGTTATTGGGGCAGACTGTTCTTTTAAAAGCTTGACAACAGTTACAACAGAGCAGAGAAAGAGAACAATGTGGGTAAATGCGATGTGTGACTGCTAAGTATCTACCATGGTCTAGAGGAATACACTATTAACAGAATTTAAGGTGAGTTCTGAAAGATGGAGACGATGGGACCGCATGTAAGAAATTCCAATCCATCTCCAGAAACGGGCTTTTTTTTTTTTTGGTATTTCTTGGGATGTGTCTCACCAAAAATCACAGTATGGTTACAATTAATTTGGCTAAACCCTGTTTTCTTCTTCCTCTCAACCATCTAATAAAAGATACTGAATTTTGTTGAATTGCTGCAGAGACTGTATCTTCCTTTTAAATTCATCAATTACATCATAAACATTCTGCTTTCTAAGCAGTACTAATGGCATGCTTTCAGCTCTGTGAAATATGTGTAACTTCCATTTGAATGCATTCTATCAAATGTATTCTATCATGTAGAGTACACAACCATTTTTCTACAGAAATCTCTGATTTCCACATGGGTTACTTTGATTTAGAACGAAACCTCTTCTCTTTGTTTAGAGAATCATAAAGACAGAACTTTTTCCAGTGTAACTGACACTTATTTTGCTGTTCAGAGCTGAGAAGCCAAGAACAGAATGAAATGTATTCATACTGATGTATCAGGAGGTATCTGTCTTTGATCTTATTTTGGCTAGGATCAATGGTACCCACCAGCTTAATGACACCTGTGGCATTTATAAAGTGGGAATACTAGAGAGTCTTTTGCCTCCAGCACTGCTCTCTGATGCTATAAAATTCATAAGCTCCACACGCTACCTGGACCAGAAAGACTCTGTTCTTGCAGTGTTTACAAGCTTTGCAGAAGTGCAGGAGTGAGAACCTCTGGAATCTTCCAGAAGCTATTGAAATGCCAGAGATGTAGATGAACAAATCTGCAATTCTTACAGCCTTCTTTACAAGGAAATAAATTTCCATCAATCAGAATTTATCGGGGTTTCCTATGGGAGCACCTAACTGAAATTAGCCCAACAATCTCACTCTAAAATTAGCCAACAGTCTCACTCTAAAAGGCTCCAGCCTGATGCAATGTAACTGACTGAGGTTATTAGATGTAGCAAGCTTTGGGGTAGGATTTTTGTCTTCTTTCCTCCAGCTATTAGTAGCGATGTAAAAAAAGAAAAAAATACAATTTTGTCTTTTTTTGCTAAGATGGAAAACTCATATGTTAAGGATTATTTGAGATGAAAATCAATATTGAGTAGCCCTGATGTTTCTCCCCAGCATCCTTCACTTGGAGAAAAATTTATGGTGAATGAATATAAATTTGATGTATGTTCAGGTAGATTTGCCACAACTGGGGCATGACAATAAAGAAGCTTCTTATAATCTTAACTGGGAAATTTTTTGCCTCTTTGCAGGTAGACTGTTGAAACACAGTCATAAAGAGAACCTTAAAGAGCAACATACAGTTCAGTTCTTATCCTGCATGCACCATATGATTTAGTGTCAGAGACAGTGCTGAAGTAATGGCAGGCATAACTCTGAAACCCATCCTGACTGTGAAACCTGTGAACTGATGGATGTTCAGGAGAGAGAAATAAATTAAAATCTAAACTGCTAATAAAGCTCTTAGTTCACTGAATGCAAGATCTTGAAGAAAATCCAAAGCTTACATTGAATATTCTCTTAAATAGCATTTTTAAATGTCTGGATTCATTTTAAAAATTGAATTTAATATTACATTTGTCCTCCCATGTGGTGCAGAGGAAGAAGGACCTTGACTACATTAGGGGAAAGAAGCCTTCAGATGAATAAAGTTGTATCTCTTCAGTTAGGAGCTCTGGGAGTGATAGGGCAGCCAGGCTCAGACTGTTGCACTACTCTGCAACAAGGCAGATTAATCTCCAGGTAAAGCTTATCAACAGTTTTTCTGACTCCAAGAAACTGATGCAGGACCAAGAACGTGTCTGGCAGGTGAGCTGCCGAGCTAATTACACAGAACATCAGCAGATTCAGAGGAGCAAGAAATACATTCAAAGTCCTCAGCTTGGAAAATGGTGATGGGGGATAGAAAACATTTAGAGATAAGAAGAAAGGCTGAGGAAAGAGCTGTCTTCTATCATTTATCTCCTGTGTGCTAAGAAAGTATCTAGAGGAACAGCTCCCAATGGGCTGAGCTGCAAATCACTTGAAAAAGCCAGATTAGTTGCCCCTGAGTGCATGGCATCATCACCAGGACAGCAGCCTCTGGAGGTGTACCAAAATTAGGGGTGGTTGGGATCAACTAGAGATGCATAGCTTTGCCCTGGCAGGCCTTGTAAAATGCCCCATGGTTTTCTACATTTAAGTAATCCTAAATATCTCATTTATATATTTCCACTTTCTGGTGGACTTGGGCAGTATTCTTTCTTGAAACCAGCTGGTGGTTATTTTCATATCATACTAGAGTGCACATCTTCCACAGGCCATACCTCCCTCATCTGCTGCTAATTACTTCCCAATTCATAGACTGGTTTCAACTATATCACACAAAACAGCAAAGGTCTGTCTCAAAGACTACTGAGATCTACAGACTCCGTAGAAAGCTGCAGGGTACACTGAGGAGAGCCATAGTTCAGATACCCACAGGCTTATCCCAGTCACTTTTGAGTCTCTTGGCTGAGATGTGCAGTCAATGGTTGTCTGCATGTTGCCATCAAATTACTCTGCAGGAGAAGATCGTACATATATGCAGAGATAACAGAAAATCTCACAATAACTCAGTCATAAAGCCAATCAAGCAAGAGACATAAATCTGTAGGAAACTAGGCTTTGTAAGAATAGGTGCTTGCAAAACTGCTTGTTAGCAAATTAAGTTTTCTAGCCATTCTCTACCTGCTGTTAACAGTCTCTGTGTGAATGTTTATTTTCTGCCTGAATCTGAAGACCAAAACTGTAATTCAAAATGCTTAGGATAAAACAATAATTTCAGCTATGTAAGTTCCTTGTGATGGTGTATTGTAGACTGAATTCTTTAGTCAGGGTATTCAGAACAATTTTCCTTCCCCTACTGACTCAGATGAGAGTTTCATCTATGCAAGATTTAATACTAATTGGCAGTAAAAGAATTAGTGGCACTGCAGCTCTGCAGAGAACTTTAGCCCCGTGTTTAAATGATGAAAACCTATTAGCATGTTCTTAAATGTGTACTTAAGAGTTTTGCTAAACTATATTATAATCTCAAATAATAACCTAAAAAGATTGTAATTTAAACAGCTAAAGAAAAAATACAGGTCTACTTAGGTTATTGGGAATTTTGCCTGAACTAAGTCTAGGTTTAGGCCTTATATAGCAAAGAAATAAGCAACTTGTGGTCTTCACCATTGGGCTTGGCTTCATCTACAAGGATATGTCATTCTAGTGAAAGCACTTTGTTCATTTGGGAGCAAATCCTAATATACCAATGCAGACTCCTACTGGCTTCCAAAAGCCAAACATTCTATAATGCTTTAAGTCAATACTGAATGATTTTTGCTGTTGACCACTGGCTGACTACAGATGCTCCCTTAAAGACCAGAAAAACCTTTTGTGCTCACAAATAAACAATTTGCGGAGAGATAGGAAGACTTCTAAGTAACGTAGGAGATGTTTATTGCCAAGTTTGGAGGAAAAATCATGAGGGTATGATTTTGAAGACCAAGTGAAAGTGAGAAAGCTAAAATGTCAGATAACCCCTTTTTCAGATTAGTTTATTGTGTAATCTTGTTCAGCTCAGTAGGAGTAATCCTGGTACAAGATAGCATTTCCCTCAGTTAAGAGTATCATTATCAGAATTGTTAGTCATAGATGATATGTAAAAAGAACTGGTAATTTCCTTCCTGGCTAACTTTAAAAAATTCAAGGAGAGCTGTCAAAGGGTACTTCATCTGTCCATTAGCTTCCACCACAGCTCAGTTAAATCAAATGACAGGTACAGAGGGTGTTTTGCATGATTACATTAAAATAAAAGTCCAGTGTGATAATGTGAAAATAAACTGTGAAACTGTAGGAAGGTACATAAAGTACACTTTCATATAAAAAGTAAATTTTCAAATTATGCACATGCACCATTGAAGTCTCTTAAGGTATAGTTTAGGATCTTTCTAGTTCCTGCTTTCTCCTTAAGTTTTTTCCTCTTTACATTCTCTATAATTTAAGTGAAAATTTTTAAAAGATTGAAACTAAAATACTCATTAGAGTATCAGCTGCAGACAGTGGAATGAAAGGATTTGCTTCTGCACCACAAGATTTGCTTTGAGTTCTAGTGCAAAGCTCTATCTTGTTCTGCAGTATTTCACTGTATTTCAGACAACGGTGTTCTGCCATCTTAGAAAGGTTACAATCACCAACAGAGATCCAAACTTCAAAAACTGCAGAGGGAAAAGGCATCGTTATCAGATGTCCTAAAATGCATTCATGATGCAGTTAACATCTCTAGCACAAACCTTCACTCCTTTCTCAATAAAGATTACATTTCTGTACTTGAAAAGATAGGGTAATCATAAACAAGTTGTATAAATAACACTGAATGTCCGGATCTTCTAAAAGTGCTCAAAACCAGTCATTAACTTCTTTCTAAAATAATAGCTTGCCATTAACGATATGTTAGATGTGTGGAGAGACACAATTGCTAAAAAAAGGATGTAACTATAGAAAAGACTTTCTGTCGGGCTATTGCTCCCCTAAAGATTCCAGTTGTGCCTTTTTTTTCCAGTAATGGACCTGAAAGTTGACAGAAACATGTTAGGCACAACAGAAATGCATCATTACATAAAAGCCTGGGAGAAGGAGATATGATGAATTACATGGTCTAGTTCTAAACAGCCTAGAGTCCCAGTGGATCCTGTGAAAAATGAGGCATGTTAATTGGCAATGCAGGCAGCAGAACAGCAGAACACGTCTTTCCAGGAATGAAGACTTGATCCAAATTTGAACTATTTTTCTGTAAAAGAGGAGCATCTTACTGAGGCCAATAGCTGTGTGAAAACCAGTAAGAATGGGATCGAATCAGGAAGCCTGATTCTCTTACCCTGCCAGGAGAAATTCTGTGACCACAAATGCGAAAGTGAGAAGCTTGTTTCTTCTCTGGTATTGAAAAAAACAAGGCAAGGAAGAATGGACTGGTTAACTCAAGAGGAAACAAAGCATAGCATGGTAGCTTGTTGGGGAAGGGCAGCTTTCTCCCTAATCATTCATTTTGCTACCTGCTTTTGGCATAGAGATGCACAGCTTTTTTCTCTGTCAGTTTTTGTTGTGAGGCCTCCTACATGAAATGGAGCTAGAGGTAGGAGCAATGGAAAAGACATGCTCATACCCTCAAGCAGTCTAGACAGAAATGAAAACTAATAAAAGTGACGATGATGTTAATAATAATATGGTATGTGAAATAACTACAGCTGACATATGATCTATTGATAAAAGTCTTTCATATGACAGGATGTCAGCCAACAGAAATAAGAAATCAATACCTAATTTAACAGCAAAGAACATATCAACCTTCTCCAGGACAAAGAGAACAGAAGCTATATGAATTTATTTGATTTCTTAATTTTTTTTTTATTTTTTTGTGAAAGGATAAGTTCTACTAAATAATGTGTTCCCTGAACTCAGCAGGGAGGTGGGTTTGTCAGGTCACTGATGAGCAATTAGTAAATCCAGCCAAACAACATCTGCACTGATGCATTTCAAAGTATGTTTCTGGGATGTCAGGATTTTCAAATAAACTGATGTATTTCAACAGCTACAGACTCCAACAAACACGTATTTAATACATATAGCAAAGGCATGAAAGGCGGTGTTTTGAAGGCTTGGATATTGTTCACAGATTGGCTGAAAAATGCAGATTCTATCCAGAAAGCTGGATGTTTGCCCATGAGCTGTCAATAGAGTAGTGCTCTTCCAAACCAATGCAAGTGCAACCCTCTGGGGAGCAGGTGGGCATGTTGGGTATACCTCCTGGTGCCTGAATAAAAACAGCTTTCTGATCCAGGCTGCCCTACTGACCCAGGCTGACAAGTGGTGCATGGAACTAGATGGTTGATGGTTGGGTTAGATGATCTTAGTGGTCTTTCCAACTTTTATGATTCTAAGATTCTATGAATGGAGAGAAACGGAGAAAGCTCACTGCAGGAATAATGCAGACATGATGAGTTGTTCGTCACAACCAGTTTTATTGAGGCATATATTTTAGTTTCAGATTTTTTTCCTGTAAAAAATTGTCTTCAGTCATGAGCACAAATCTTTGGTGACAAAAAATAACCCTAGGAATAATGCAGGCATTTGTAATGGGGAGAATAGTTAGAGTAGTTTACCATGGGAACATATGATCAGTGGATGTGGTAGACGGTTTTATAACAGGAACACATACAAAAAATATATTGTTTAGTGAGTCCAAAGTCACTGGGACTCACAGAGAAGTGAAGGGTGAATTCTCTGAATTACAGGTTGTGGTTTATGGGCAGCTTATAAGGAGTCATACTGATGCTATTTCTCTTTCTAAGGAGAGAATAAAGAGATACAAATAAAACTTGAATACAGCAAAGCAATTTGTAAAACTACATGGGAAAGCTCTTCACCACAGCAGAAATATTGCATTTTCATGCATATAAAACAACAAGTGATCTGTAGAGAAAACAGATTCTCCACACTTTTACTGAGAAAAGAGGTTATATGTGCAGTGTCATAAGAGAAGTTTAACCATGCACACCTTCCATGAGTACTGCCACCATATTTTCATTTTTCTGTAGCCATTGACATTGTCAGCAAAGAGCCAAAGATCAAAAGAGCATGAATACTAAATAAACTTTTAATCAAAAATACCAGAGCTAAAATTCACTGGCAGTGTAGCTTGGGAAAATCCACACAGTCATCGCTAAACCCTGTCTGTTCTCTGCTTTAAAAGGGCTTCAGTCTCCAGAGCAATAAATTGTTCACAAAATAAATTAAAAAGCAGACTATAGAGAATTAATCAATTTATAATTTCAATATGGAGAGATGAGGATAAAAGCTTATTACTATGCAAGCATGTGTTTTTATTATGCTGATTTTCATAGCATATGCAACAGTGAACTAAATTTTTCTTGATTTAATCAATAAAATATATATATTCGAGCTCACATTCTTGAACAGATTTTAAAGATTTCCTATAGATATTACTGATTTCTATGCCTATCTCTACCAAGCATCTCATCCAAGTCATCATGCATTCTCACTGTTTGGTACTGCTAACTAATTAAACCCTACCATGCACCCTTAGGAAATGGAATAGTTCGGTAATATAATAGACTCACTAGCTATAAAAAAAACACCAAATCTTTTGGGGCCTGGAAAACCTACAATTTCTAACCTGCCTTTTTTAACAACCAAATGACTATCTAGAAAAACTGACAATCAGGTTAGATATTAGGAAAAATGTTTTCTCATAGTGGTGACGCATTGGAACAGGCTGTGCAGGGAGGTGGTGGAGTCATTGTCCTGGAGGTACTCAAGAAACGTGGAGATGTTGCATTGAGGGGGATGTTTTAGTGTGGATAGGTTGATGTTTGGACTAAATGATCTTAGAGATCTATTCCAACTTTGATGATTCTATGATTCTATGAATGGTGTCTGATGACCTTTATCTCAGCTCCGTATACAGACCAGCCAAAAACACGCCCATGTTCTGCCAGTCATATATGGGTGCCTCAGTCTCCTCCAGTACTGGCCTCGGGAGTGGAAAGACTCAAGTGTGAAGGTAGCCTTGGAGCATCATCATCTGCAAAATCACAGCTTGTCTTGGTGTTTTGTAGTCCAGCATCAAAGAACAACAGGTTGGCTGAGGTTGGCAGGGACTCCTTGCTCCCTCTGGCCCAACTCCTGCCCAAGCAGGGACACCCAGAACAAAGTGCCTAGACTCACATTCACGTGGCTTCTGAAGATGTCCAAGGAGGAGAGTTCACAGCCTTTGCACAACCTGTGTCAGTGTTCTGTCATCACACAGCACAGAACACTGGAGCAGGCACTGCTCTGAGTACCAACAGGCACTGGAAAGCCATAAATACTGAGGACATCCTTACCACAAAATCTATCTGCAGTGATGGAAGAAAGGCACAACCCAAGGACATGTAGAATTGCACTTTGCTTAATTCCATACTACTATATATTCAAGAATTTTCTACAATAATTTATGACATTATTCTTTTCAGTCATCCAACTATTCATGTGTGGGATCTAACCTCCTTCTGAGAATCTGAGGCAGTCATTCAACTCTACACCGTGTTTCACTTGGGGCTTCCCAATCTGCCTTCCCAAAAACTGTCTGCAGATCCACTGTGCTCCTTAAAAAAAAAAAAAAAAAAGCAAAATAGTGCAAGTGCCATAACACACAAAAGCCCAGCAGCACCATGTACTGCCTCAGAGATGTCCATAGTAGCATCAGGACAAGGTTGGAAGATGCATCATCTCGGTAGAGTCAAAACTGAAACATTCATGACACTGGTCACCACTGGGCTTTCCTCATGCATAGGTCTCCAGGCTGGTAGAGTGCAGCCATAACATCACTACTGAGGCCCAGCCTTCACACTGCAGAAACCAGTACTTGATAAGAAGCATGGTACTGCTCAGTTAATAGCTGTCTCACTCACAGGGCTCTGTGACTTTTGGGGGCTGCTCCTGAAGCTATAAGATTTAAATATTTCAGACTGGGCCACACAGTAGTGCAGCACAGAATCTGACACATCAGGAGGAATTTTTGAACTGGTATATATTATTTATCTCTCATATCCACAGATGATTTCTTTGGAAGGCTTGGAAAATTTGTTCACTAAGTAGTGGCTAGAAAATACTTAATTTTTCCCTTCAGAAGCTATTTTTCAGTTAATATTGTGTATGATCATGTGCTTTTTAGTATTATTTTACATAAATCAAATATTTAATTAAGATTCCTTGGAGTTTGAATTTCAAACATCAAAATTAGATATAAATATTTGACCGTTGATGTGGACTTAAACCTCATGTGGCACAAGAAACTGAGGAGAATAGGAAAGCTGATGTTTTCTCTTAGATGTATGTTTTTAAGACTGATGCCAGAGGGTAAATGTGTTGTAAGTCACAAGAATTTTCATTTTAATTACCAGATTACTTCCTTGATTCAGCAAAGAGAGAGACAGCAGAAAGAGCTAATCCTGGGGCAGGGCAGGCCTAGGATCAAACCCTTGCTGAAAATGAGAAATGGCAAGGCACAAAGTGTATGGGGTTTGCTTTCATCATAGGTTTAGCCCTGGGCAAGGCTGTCGTGCACTGGTAAGTGTTAACTTGCATCATGTTATACAAAGTGCACATGCTGTCGCAACCATGCACAAGTCAGAAATGAAACTGAGAAATTAATAAATCCGTACCTGCACTGTGTCTGAAGATATTGTAGAAACTCCCCTTCGGGGCCCCACCAGCACACTGAACTTTAATAACTCAGTGATTTGTTTCTGAGCACCATTTTCCAGTTGCAGCAGCTACCCTCTACCATGCTAGAAATCTCCTAGTTAACCATTAACCTCTACTGATGTTGAGGTTGACTAATTTTTCTCCTAACAGATGTAATTGCCCATTCCCCATTCCCCTGGGAAGGGAGGAATTGGCTGGGTCCTCCCCAGTGACTTCTGAGCCATGAGGTATGCTGTTTGCTTGGACCTATGCTGATTGTCAGGACCAGCTCCTGACACCCTCTAACATGCCCTGGATACCAGGTGACTCTCTCCTGAGAGACGGAGAGGACATGAGCAAAAAACATGCGGACAAAGGTACCTCTAGCCAAGATGTCTCTTCTTGATCATAGCGGGCCTTACACAGTGGATCGGAAAAGACTTAAGCCTTTCAGGATACAATAGTTTAGGATTAGCTAAGGGGAAAGTAATGAATGGGAAAGGTATAAACTCCTACATGGTTTAGGATTAAGTTAAGACCTACTTGACTGCTCATTAACTTTGGTGTTTTCTAAAATAATCTCATGTAATGTCAGTGCTTAAAGCTGTAAAGTGATCTCACAAAGCTTTGCTCATCTATTACCCACATCAGTAACAACTTTTTCTAAGGAGGAAGTAAATTAATGTTAGTTTTCTTCTCTCCCATGCTGAGAAAAAAGGGCTATTGAGCAGAATCTGTGTGTGGGCTGGTGAACATCCTTGACAAAAGTAAAAGTCTGACTTTAATGCATTTACTATCACAAATAATGAGAAATGAAAGGCATTATGTTGAAGGCATTTATGAAAGAACACTGAAATAAAAAACCTCCTTCAAAGCTGGTAAATTAATATTTGGTTCTACAATACAGATAAAGAAATGGGGGAAGTCTATTGGTGACCTCTCTGTGTGACCTTCACCAAAGCCACCAGAGCTGTGAGAAGAGCTTCTCAGGATGGTTTGCTCCATGAAAAGCCCTGCCTGGGCAGCAGGAAATCAAAGATGGACACTACCAGATCTGATTTCTTGATGGTCAGTTCTGTTGATATGATGGGAAGTGCTGGTATTCAGGCATCTCATGCTGTGTGGTAACATCTGGACCAGAAAACCAAACCAACCAGCATCTAAACTTCAGCACAACCTCCTCCACTTCCTCACTGCAGCAAAACAGTGCCAGGAAGGAGCTGATGGAAAGCATTGTTGGGGCTGGGAAAGGAGTAACTTCTAACTTGCATAAAGCATCTCAAGGGAAGAAGCATCATAAATCTGGACGTGATTTTCCATTTTTGGCTAAAACTTCTTCCCTGCTTAGTTTTTAAAATAATACTGTCTACAGGAAACAGCCACTTTTCACCAGAATGTACGTCTAGGTAATAAACTACTGGGAAATGATATGAAGGAAGACCTTGACCAGAATTATTGAGAGTCCTTCAAAGCAAGCCCTTAGATTTGATAGCTGCAACCGTAGAATTCTTATTTGAAAAATCTTATTTTATTTTCCTGATGAAGTCACTATAGAACAGGAAGTTAAACTCTGCTCATGTGACCTACATCTCACACAAAACACTAAAACATTTTAAAATATGATGAAAATGCTGTGCTGTCATTCTCAGGACTTCCAAGAGCACTTGCATACTTCCTGCTTTTGCTTTTGCAAATGTCAAGATCAAGAAGGGATTCACTATGGATTAACTATAACATTTTATAATTACGTCACCAGAGTTATATATATATATTTTTTTTTTTGGCTGAGATTAGAAGATCAAACACAGCCAAACCTATTATCTACAATTCTCAAATGATGCAAACAAAAATATTTGCAGCAAAGCAATAAAAGTGCCAGATTCCTTTGCAACAAAATAGAAAAAACAAGAGTTACAATACTTTTAAGTGCTTTAATTAAAACTCATAGCTCTCAGTAGTGCAATACATCAGGTGTTATTCAAGGCCAGCTTCACTGAACGAAGCTGAATTGTATTCAACATCTAATTTCACAGAAATATATGTTCTTACGTCACTCACTACCTGGCACAATGCAGAACAAAGACAGAGTATGATGTGCTCAGTTTGTCTTTTGGTTGCTTGCAAAGCAACACGGTGAAGATTTGTGGAAGAGCTAGTACAAGCTCTCAGGCTTTATCTTGGGAATATGGTGGAAGAAGAAAACCAACAGCAAAAGAGTAGTCCACTAGGGAAGCAGGTGGACACTAAAGTAGCCTCAAGCGATGAGCCTGAGTTGCAGCAATGTCACATCACCACAAGTTGATGTGTCTTCATGACTGCAATAAAGGATCTGTTCATTACCTTTTGTCTCTGGAAATCTCCACTGTCAATGCAATTCCCTGCCTGCTGTGAGCTGAGTACTGCTGACCTGAAGAGTGCAGTATATAGTTACGCAGAAAGCATAATTTACGCCCTCACAGTCGAATAGCATAATCACATTGCTATGTAAACAGGATCTCTGCAAGGGACCCAACTGCCACATTTGATAATTCCTTCATACATGCAAACTAAGGATCTGAACTGCTGATGGGCAGTGATGCTTGAAATGTGAAAACAGCACAGGAGAAGTTCAATATGCAATTAACCATAAAAGCAGCATTGCCTCACTTTTTGAGAACATTTACAATATGATGCCTGAACTGATTTAATAGCATGGAAGAGATAGCAACTGACATCGGCTCTCAGAGGAACAGAATGAACACAGGAATATTTAAGTAACATACGTGTGACAAAAATAGTAAGTTAGAAATAACTGTGGGCAGCCAGTTACAATTTGGCTAGGCAGCTGCTGTTGTAGGTGAAGATTTTCAAAAACAGAGAACAATTTTGAAGGTAGTTAGGGTAATTGAGACCTGTTTTTCAAAACATACTGACTAGACTTTCTCTGAAAGTAATGTCACTGTGTGGTGTCTAATATAGGGCACCCTGGGACTCTGGCATCCTCATCTCTTAGTATTTTTTGATGCTGGTCACCTGGAGGAACAGCCTCACAAAGGCAAAGGTGTCTGCTTGGGCTGCCTCTCAGCTCTGGGTGAGACAGAAACAGAATGCCCACTGCACTGAAGCCAGAGCGTGACCTGAGCTTGCCCACCCCGAACTGCATGGCTGTGGCATTATGAGACAAGGTTTAGTGATGAGATTGGGTGCATTGGGTTGATGGTTGGTATTGGTGGTCTTAATGGACTTTTCCAACAGAGATTGCATGATTCCAAGAACAGAGCTAGGAGAACATTTCACTATTTTTCAAGAACGTTCTTCCAGGATTGTTTCATTTAAGCAACTATAAACTACATGGGAAAAGACAGGTAAATCTCTGCCCTCACTGAGTAATTAATCATTTCTAAAACTGAAAAAAATAGATGTATAGAACAGGAAATCCAAAAGGTGAGAGAGCCTCAGGGTGAGAGAAAATTGTGGAAAAGGCTCTGTCCTTGAGTCATGATAGACTAAGAGTTCAAAACCTTGTGAGACAATCCAGATTAATCCCTGCTCACCTTCTCTCTTCTTTTTCTTATGTCTGTTGCCTCTCTCAACCTGCTGTCTGCTCTCTAGCAGAGCTGCAGCCTCAAAATCATCCACTGCTTCAAAATCTTACACATGTGAGTTTATTTCACTCTTCTGAATGGAAGTAAATGAATTTTATTTTCATGGCTCACTCTTCCAATGCCTTCTGCACGGTCTGATATATTAATTCAGATTATAATTCTGTGCACTTTTTGCATTAATTCTCAACTGGCTGACCCTCTTCATCTGTAATTATTACCATGAAGGTTTTGAATATCATTAAACTCTTCTCACCGACTGCATTAACTTTAAAAGGTAATTTGATTAATTCTGCAAACCACTGGTAGATGGAGATTTAACGCCTCATAGAATTTCTGCATTATCAGTATTTTGCAGCAACTAGATCTGAAAGATAAACGAAATCCTTGGAGACCAGATGAAAAAGGTTGGTTGTTTTTGTGAAAGAATTTAAGTAATTTTGTTAAGCTTTAAAAACAGTGTTCTAAATTGTTTTTCCCAGAATTACAAACAGATCATTCCTCTGCATTCCCCTGCAGTACTGATTTAATAACTTTTCATTTCTGTGAAACGCATACATTTCCAGAGCTCAGCCAAAGGTTCTTCACTTGGGAAAACACAATGACTGTGAGGCAGCAAAAGTTATCAACTGATAAACTGTAGAACAATGTAGTCTGCCAAAATAGTCAACATGTAAAGAATTCACCTAACTTCAGAACTTCATGGAAACCAAAGAGGCATGCTAATGCTGTTTCACTGGCTGGTGTCACCAATCTCATGCTATCGTGTTAAAATAAAAGTGCTTGGGAACAATAATGGTGTAGAAGATGGTGCATAATGCTACTGAGCAGCAGTGTATTGCATTAATGATCTAGTGTAAGGAACTGCAGATACTAATTCCCTCACAGAACTTCTTTTCCTCCATTGGCATATCTGACTGCTGTACTGGTAACCAGCACTTTTCTGCATGTGTTACTTCAAGGGTAGCAGATAGAAATATTCATTAGAATCTCATAAAAGTTAATAAAAGATCAAATTATAAAGATTGGAGTAGGAAATAAGGGCTACCTGCTTTCTTGCATGGCATGCATTGAAGAGCATGGCAAAAAGAAATGCTGCAAGAGGCAGGCATAAAAGGAGAAGCAGCATCTACAGAAGCTGCCCTTGTGACCCACACAAGAGTACATCAGCTCCAAAGACAAATGGTTAACCCAATAGGGCTGAGCTGCTGGAGAACAGATGAGATCAGTGGACAGCTGCTCTATAGGGAAGTACTTACAGATTTGTCACCATTTCCATAGCATAGGCAAGAAAAAGCATACTCTCTACACAGACACTGGTTAACGAGGACACATACAAAGAGGTGAACAGGTACTTGGGCAGTGGCCAGTGCAGGAGCAGAAGTGTCTGCTTAGCACCCAGAAAAGGCTCCTTACACTGTGACTGGAAGGATTCCAGAAAAAGTTGTAAGGTTCTCCCTTGCCATGCTCCCATTTCTCATCATCCTTTCTTCCATCTGCGTGACACACGGCAGATTGTTGAATGGATAAAGGCTGTAGATCTTTCTCGGCATGCAGCTGGTTAAGAAGGCAACGTTTGCTTGGTTTGTTCTTGCTAAACCATCCTGCATAATTCAAGTTTTATTTTTAAGGCTGTAGGTCTTACAGGTTCAAATACATTCATCAATCTGTAAGCTGGCTCTCACAAGCACATTGCTAGAAGGCTGGAACCTAACTCTCTGAAGAGTATGCTGTTGTATTTATTTCATATGTAGTTTATAGCTACTAATTGCAATAACCTCAAATGACCCTTCAAACTGAAACATCTAATTAATCTGAGTCAAGGAAAAATATTTTGCTCTCTTTCAATGAAAATAATCCAAACAGTGGTGAGATGTGGACAGGCCAGATGCACTGGCCTGTTACTGTCCATCCTTTTACACTTAGTTCAATTCCTAACATGGCTTTGCAACAGTGCTCGGAAATCATATTACCAATTCGAACAGGTTGTTAGATGTGCTCTGTTTTTGGCCGATGGGATAAATTTGTAAGCCCTGTCAAGTCAGTTGGCCACAGGGCTAAAGAATGGTCCTTGGCTCATTTTAGTTATTAAACTGGGTGCAATGATTGGAGGATGCAATAAAGGGAAAAGGTGATCCCATTCAGAAGGACAGTAACTTCAGAAACATTGTCCCAGTCTATGTTTCATCATCTACATTCCAAATGAGTGTAAGATTTTTATTTGTCTGTCTTTGGAACAATTTGTTTGTCTCTGGAAGAACACTACAGCTTTCATGGAATCACAGAATCATAGAATTCTTAGAATTGGAAGGGATCTGTAAAGGTCATCTAGTCTAACTCCTCTGCAGTGAACAGGGACATCAACAGCTAGGTCAGACTGCCCACAGTGTGGTCCACCTTGGCCTTGAAAGTTTCCAGGGATGGGGCATCCACCACACCTCTGGGCAACCTGTTCCAGTGCCTCACCACCCTCACTGTAAAAGACTTTTTCCTTATATCTAACCTAAACATACCCTCTTCAAGCTTGAAACCATTTCTCCTTGTCCTATCACAATAGTATCTGCTAAAGAGTCTGTCCTTCTCAAAACTCATTCCTTCAGCCTAGTAGAATTTGTGGTTTTGCATATAAATTACAGAAGTTGTTTGTTTGAAGACTAGTAATAAGTATATATTCAAATCTTTTATGTCATAGATAACAGAAAGGATCTCAATACTACAAAATGCTGTGATACTATTAAATATATATGATATTGAGGTTGAAGCTGTTGCTGAGATTTGGCCTTCCTCTCTCCCATTGCCAAGGACCTGAGAACATTCCATTATTCTCAGAGATTTTGTTGCGCAGTCTCAGTGTCAGCTTTAACAGGCGGTCTAGCCTCAAAGAGAGCTGCAGGAAGCCTTAGCACAGGTCCCTAAGGAATTGCATTTAATCTGAGTCTCCCATCTTTTGGGAGTCTTTGCATTTTTGGCTGAATTGTGCTGCAGGAACATCCATACCCAGTCTCACGGGTCCCTGATGCAGACCCAGAGCTGCTGGTTTGACTCGTGTCAGATCCACCCCAGTGCTACAGAAGCTTCATGTAGCGGAGTTTACTCAGCATTTGCTTTGAATTTCCTGGGTCATGAGATATCAGTGTGGAGGCAAATCCTGCTGATCTGCCTGGCTTCTGCTGGGCTCAGTAAAGTAATGGGAACACTCCTTTGCTGCTGAGATTGATGAGAATACGGACCTGAACGGCATAAAAAGGTGCACAGGGAAGAATTTTTCGCTGTTTGTAGTAGCAAAAAGACTACAAAAAATACAGTCAGGCAGGAAGTTTTTAACAAATAAAAGGAATGTATTTTTTTTTAACCATAGAATGAGTAATTGAACTATGAATGACGCACTGCATGATGCTATAGAGCAAAAAATAAATAAATGAATTAGAAAAGAAGCTAGACAAGTTAATTTAAAGGATAAATTCATATAAGTATTCAGATATTTTTTCTTCTGTTATAGAATACGGAGGGAAAGTCAGGCAAAAATCCAATTGTCATGTTTGTGTTAGGCATTTATTCAGTAATAACTTTAGCTTTTTGGGATAATGGGTATAATTTGTTCCCCACAAACTAGCATTCTCTGCTGCTGTGGATTGCCTAGGAAAAAGCACTGTGAGAAGGAGTGCAGATCACCTGCTGGAGCATTAGGTAATGGGGCTGACTAAATGTGTGGACGCTTGCCCTGTGCGCCTGCAGTTTGAAGTTCCCACACCAGCAAGTGGGACTCGCAATGAAAGCTTTGATGATGAAAGCTTATTTCATTTTCATTTCTGATTGCAAGGCAGCTTCTGTAGCTTTCTTATCAGAGACTCTATTTACCCATTCTACTAGAGAGTTTCCTTTTTGGTTTCCCTTTACATGCACTACAGCAATTTCCTCAGGTAATAACAGGCTTTCCAAATAATATTCAGACCTCTCTGTGCACTCAATGACCAGCCACTAGAAAAAGCTTCATCCTCAGCTATCATCTGCATATGTTCAAACTGCATTTATGGTTGCTATCTCTACAAGTCACAGAGTCAATTAAAGTCTATTAATGAGCCCTATTGTTAGATTAGTGCAGAGAGATTGATCTACAGAAATAAATCAAGATTTCTAACTGGGCATCTTGGCTTTGTTCTCAGCTCAGTATAAGGCAGCATATTCTTCCATATTCCAAAAAAAAGTACCTTCTTCGAACTGTTCTTGTTACTTAAATGTAAAAACACATCAATCGCAATATAGCTGTATATTCTGGAGCACAGCCTACTTAAGGCATTGAGAGAAATTCATAAACGTGGATTGAATTAATCCTGACATCCTACTCAGAAAGGTAAGAAATATCTTAAATTTAAAGATCTCATCACTGAAGAAAGTCAGTGATTAAGTGGCTTATTGGGAAATGTTCAGGTATTTCATGCCCTGCCTTTAAGCCCCATCTCACATCTGATCCCTACTGGCTGAATGACAGTTCTGTCTACGGGCTTCAGCATCTTTAGAACTTAGCATGTTAGTTAAATTTAATTGTTTTACAACATAACAAAAGCATAAGATGAACTCAAATCAATAACCCAGAATGTTTATCACCTCTACACTAAAAATGAGAAAAAGGTCCCACAGACAAATGCAGGGAGCAAGCAAAATCTTCCAGAAGCCAAATAATCGAGAACCTTGGAATTTAGTGCAAGATGAAGCAGCAATACCCAGAGCAGTCAAAATGCAACAGCAAAAATTAGAAATACAAACATGGGCTCAAGTCCAGTGTAAGAAATGTAAATGTTTAATTTGCATGTGGACATGAACTATATTTAGCTACACCAGTTGTTTGCAGTGAGGAGGTAATGAACTCCTCCTGGAGTGGATGCCACGTTTCCTGTAAAATCTATATGGCAAGCCAGGCAGCACTGACTGCCCAACCATTACCCCGAATGAAGCTGGAGGTCTCTGCTGAGGGTGCAGAGAACTGATGGAAAGTGTTCTTCCATCAATTATATGGGTATCATCATGCTCTGAAGCTCAAGACTGAGCAAGAGCGCAAGAGCACCACTATGTCGATGGAGCCCAGTAACTGAGCCACTTTCCAGAGGTCCAGCCACACCTTTGTGGTGTCCAACTCCAGGCTCTCTTGTACAGCACAGACCCCTAATTCTGTGCAGTACCAGGGACAGCGCCTGGCTCAGAAACGACGATGTCAGAAGAGAAAGGAGGGATCTTCCCCTCACTCAGAACTGGGAAGACCATGTTCCTGGTCTATGCATGCATCACCTTGCTGGGGACCCAAGAACCAAAAAAGTGGCAGGAGTCAAGTGCTCGTTGGGTCAACACAATTATTGCTGGCTTTCCTCATTTTCCTCATGGTGTGACTTTCAGCATCTGTTCATGACTCCAAAGTCTCTTACAGAAAGTTTTCTATTGCTGCAAAATCTGGCAATAAAATAGGGTGGGTTAATTTTTCCTTTTGTTAATAGATAATTAAACTGTCTAGAGATGTCACACTGTAAATAGTGAGTAGAAATATTGTCATTTAAGCTGTCACCTTCTCTCCTGAACTCCTTCCTTGCTTCTTGAAGAAACCAGCAGCTCCTGTCTGCTCTGCAGTCTGGGACATGTCCCTCCCATGAAGGGCCCATGGGCAGCTCAGATCTCCTTCTCCAGCACAGACAAGCTCCAGGCCATATCTTCAACACTTGGACGTGGTCTCAGATGTCCACCCTTCAACCCTTCCCAACTTATTAATACACTTCCCTGAGGGCAGGTATCCATCCTTTGATCGACTGCTTTATGTGACCCCTGAAGGACTTGTACAAAAATTTTTAGAAAGATTTCTACCCCAGAGACACTTTGCTCTCAGAATCATAAAAGAAATAACAAAGATTCAAAATGAAGAATAACTGCACCAAACCCTGCCTTCGTTTCTTCCAAACTTTTGAGCGCTTACAGATTAAATCTGTGCTTTTATGCTCCTGGATTCCCTCAGCACCATCTCTACTTTCATTTCTCGTATGCCAGTGAGTGAGCAAACCATCACAAGCACTTTGTTCAGAGCTACTGCTTTCCTCACGACACAGCAATCCTGTCCTCGTGTCATCTTTACAAGGTTCATGTTCTTCTTCATATAAACATTATTATGGATATTATGTTATTATTTTACATTTTTATAGAAACATAAAACCATAGAATCATTAAGGTTGGAAAGATCCAACCCTCAACTCATGATGTTAACACATTATCATGTTACTGCATGTTATGTACAACCCCATACCTGCATTAAAAGAGCCATGTAACAGCAAACCCACAGTATGGCTGTGGGTTTGGGGAAAGTCACAAAGTACCTATGATCCTGATTTTTTTGGCACTCTCTTCGAAACTGCAGCCCCAGGGGGAAGCCATGTACTTTTTGTTTGATAGAATAAGCTTTTTATCATGATGTTTTGGGTCATTTATTTCCTGTGTCAGGGGAATGAAACAGACATAAGTGTTTCCTCACCGTCTACTTCTACTATTCTGTAGCATATTCTTTCATCAAGCAAATTCTGGAAATACTGACACGTTAGGCATTTACAGACAAAAACTGTACTCTACATTTTCACAAATAGAACATCACTGTCCCTAATTAAGCTTCCATGTTCTCTGAAATTCCTAATTTTTGAAAAAGGAAAAAAATGTGAGCTATGTAGAATTCCTCCCTGAGACATAGCTTATACAGAAGCGTGATGCTCTTGAGTTGTCCTCAAAAACCATTCTAGATGATATTCATAAGATCTGATTTATCAACAAATATATTCAGAAGAAGAAACAATAAGCTCTTATTTCCATCCCCAGCCTTCTTTTTTTTTTTTGCCAATTCAACTGCATATTCATAATACATACTCTTTTTTCCTAAGTTTCAGCTGCAGTGGCACTCAAATTACAGTGAAATTATAGTTTCCCTTGAACTCGGAGTGAAAGAAAATGTACAAATTTCAAAATTAAATAGCAAAATGCTGGTTCCAATACAGACTGCATAACAGTTGATATTATGAGTGGGCTGGTTTGAGGCAGCTGGAGGATGGAGAAAAGGAGACACTTCTGAAGATACCGCGGTGGCAATGATCTTGTCACATAGCAGCGGGACCCACAGTGGCATCACAGAGCCCACCCTGTGGCTCATCTCTCACACCATACACCCATGTCTTTATACTTCTTGTACAGCAAATCAGAACAGATATGTTACAATTCACCTGTTATTACCTCCTGTCTTTTTTTAAGTCCTTCCTGCTCAGTGGTTACCTCACAGCACATTAGATAAATTAACCACATACCAGCTTCCCTACAACTACCATACGGTGCCAGTTGGAATTAGCAATTAATAACTCTCTACACAGTCCTGGCACCTACCAGCTGGTGATGAGTCCATCCCTTAAAATCTCTTCAGATATTTGTGGTTGTTTTTCCCCTTTTATGTAGTGTTGTGTGTTACTGGCATTGCAATATCGTATTTACACATCTTCAAAAAATTTGAATGTGAAATTTATAACTGATGGCTTTTTATAATGGAGGATAAGTAAGCAAGACCTAATTTTAATGTTACATGTTAAATATATAGAATCATAGAATCCTCAGAGTTGGAAGGGACCTTAAAAGATCATCTAGTCCAACTCCCTTGTAATGAACAGGGATATCATAGATAGATCAGGTTGCCCAGGGCCTTATCCAGCCTTGCCTTGAAAGTCCCCAGGAAATGAACATCAACCACAACACTTGGTAAACTGTTCTAGTGTCTCACCACCCTCACTGTAAAAGATTCTTTCCTTATATCTACCCTAAATCTACCCTCCCTGAGCTTGAAGCCATTTCCCTCTGTTCTATTGCCACAGACCCTGCTAAAGAGTCTGTCCCCTTCTTTTCTGTAGTTCCCCTTTAGATACTGAAAGGTCACTCTTGGGTCACCTCGGAGCCTTCTTTTCTCCAGTCAGAACAGCCCCAGCTCTCTCAGCCTGTCCTCATAGGAGAGCTGTTTCATCCCTTGGATCATTTTTGTGGCCCTCCTCTGGATGTGCTCCAACAGGTCTGTGTCTCTCCTGTACTGAGGACTCCACACCTGGACACAGTACTCCAAGTGAGACCTCATCAGTGCAGAGCAAGGGGGCAGGATCACCTCCCTCACCCTGCTGGCCATGCTGCTTTTGATTTAGACCAGGACATAGTTGGCTTTCTGAGCTGTGAGGGCACATTACTGACTCATGTCCAATTTGCCATCCGTCAGTACCCCCAGGTCGTTTTCAGCAGGGCTGCTCTCAATCCTTTCATCCCCCAGTTTGTACCGATAATGGGGGTTGCCTCGACCTTGCACTTGGATTTGTTGAACCCCATGAGGTTCACCTGAGTCTACTGCTCAAGCCTGTCTAGGTCCCTCTGAATAGCATCCTGTCCCTTTGGTGTGTTGACTGCACCCCACAGCTTGGTGTCATCAGCAAAATTGCTGAGGGAGCACTTGATCCCACTGTCAGTGTCACTGGTGAAGATACTAAAGATGTTGAAGATTTAAATATGTAGGGGAAGGATTGGGCAATGGTAATATCACACAACCCAAAATGTTTTGTAATGTGTTTTGTGATTATTTTGCAGACAACAACAAAATCCAAGCTGACATATACTTAAGAGATGCAAAACTAATAACAAAAGGCCCTTCTGAAATTTGTGACCAGATGGGAGAGGACAACAAATCAAGTTCCTGAGATATAATACTATCCCTAATTTGCCTCAAAGTGGAAGTAATCTCATCTAAAGTACCTGAGTATTTTTGGTGGGTTTGAATACAATGGAGGCACACATAACTGTTGGAGCACCAGCAACAGGGGCATGGGTAAAATGTTAGTTACAATGTGTTTGTGCATCAACTGCACTGTATCATGAAATGAGCACAGGTCTTAATTAAAGAAGTATCCTCGTAAGTGACCAGCACTTTAAAATCTGTGAGATTATTTACAAATAGCTGAAATATTCAGACTAAGCTGTTTATCTCAATCTATCATAGGATCATAGAATCATAGAATTGCTAAGGTTGGAAAAGACCCACAGGATCATCCAGTCCAACCGTTTGCCCTTCACCAATAGTTCTCGCTAAACCATGTCCCTCAACACAACATCCAAATGCTCTTTGAACAGCACCAGGCTCGGTGACTCCACCACCTCTCTGGGCAGCCCATTCCAGTGCCTGACCACCCTTTCAGAGAAGTAGTAGTATTTCCTAATGTCCAGCCTGAATCTTCCCTGGCGCAGCTTGAAGCCATTCCCTCTAGTTCTATGAAGCCATTCCCTCTAGTCCTGTGTTTCATGTTGTTGATTTTGAAAGCTATTCTGCTGTAAAAGGCAAGAAAATATTTGTTGTACATCACTACAAGAATGAAAAAAAATTAAAGTATGGACAAAAACACATTTAGTATTTGGCATTCAGAAGACGAAAGAGATTCACACAATCTTTGTAAGAGAGATATTATTCAGGGAGTCACTGGCAATAAGTAGACCCACAAATTCCTGACTTAATTCATGCACAAATCCATCAGAAATAAATGCAGTATGTTGCCTTGGCTGAGAACTTGGTTGCATTACAGAATGACTGGAGTTAGACATCATCATATGTAAAACATAACTAGTTCCATTTACCTGTGCCTGGATGGCTGATTCAGTTCCACTCCAATGCTCATAAGCTGTTTCATTTTAACTACAGGTAGATTTTGATGGACCACAAACTGCTCCAACAAACCCTCTTAATCTATACCATAGTAAAGAATACTATTAAGCTTAGCCTGTCTTTTTTGAATATGATATACACATAAACTGGCATAAATACATGGAAAATGAAGAGAAAATAATGACCCTGGGAAAACTTGTTCCAGGCACAACTCAGCTAGTCGGAAGTGATAGTCTGAAGGTGATAGGGAAGATCTATAAACAAGAGTTGGCTGTATAAACACGTGAGTGTCACACTGTCATTTATCTCTTCATATTTTAATGCTTTGAATGATACAGTGCTTCAACAAATAAAGCACTTTACCTTGAGAGCATGATTTTTTTTTTCCCCTAAAGATTATGAATATAAATATCTTTATGTTCTGCCCTTTGCTAGTTACTGTTACGGTTATAAGTAGGGTATTGCTATTTCTTAATGCAATGACTAAATGCAGTAGCTGTTGTCCCTTCATGCTTGCTTAAAAACAGGGTAGCAAAAGTGCAAAGCCTTGATTTCAAATCTTCTGGTCTTAGTCAATAATGGAATTGTTTCAAAGATAAATGCACTCAAATTTGCCAGTATTTTGCCAGCTTTTTCAACGTTCTGTCACAAAACCTGTTTTCCTTAGTGAAGTTTTGACAGAATGGAAATCAGAATTGTTTGAAGAAAAGCACAACAACAGCTTGCTGAACATGATAGAAATCATATTTTTATTAGTTGCATCTTTATTACAGAATTTAAACACACAGATAGGATCCCAATATAGATAAGCATTTACTACTAACACAATAAAACATTTATGGCATAGAAAAGTCAATCAGGAACTTAGAAAATATCTTAAACTTCAATATCATGGAACTTGTAAATGAATATATAAGCACAAAAATGATGTCTTAATTTAAATCCATTCCTAATTTAAGTGTTCCGTACCTTTTAAATAATTTTAAGAAGTTAATTGAAAGCACAGAATATTTTAATAATTTAAGAAGGCTTCCTGGTTAATTTATAGGATTTATCTCCTTTCATATTTGCTTTAAACTTTCATGCATGTGTGAGATACTCCATGGATGAGGTCATAGGCAAGTTAACAAAGCAGAGAACAGCTCTTTTCTCCAGTTAGTAGATTATTTCAGATTGCTCCAAAATGTTTTCTTAGTTGGTCCTCAGAAAATGGTGGAAAACCTCCTTCAAGAGTGTCAATGCCACCCTTGAAGGGCAACGTCTGTTCTACTCCCATTGTCCTCCATTGCTTTGGCTGTCACCTCAGCACAATGGAGAAGGGCTCTATCTGCAGGGCTAGTAAATTTTATCTTTCAGTGTAAAACTAATATTAGCAGTATATATGCACTGAAGTGAGAATGCTGTCAACACTACGCATCATGCACAGGATCTTCACTGGGAATGGCATTTTGATGAGATTTAAATAATAGTTTATGCTCTCAATATTACCTTTTCAGAGAGACTGACCATAATCTGAATTTTCTTCCTGAATGATTTCCTAAACAGCTTCCACTAATCTGCTAAAGCTGTCCAGATGGGACATGAGGGGAAAGCACAACCGGGAATGGTGCTGGTTGTGGAAAGCCTCACACCAGCTCAGGAAAGGTCAGGAGACTGTTCCACACTGTTTCCTGATCTGGTTACTGTCTTCAGCTGAGAAAAGAAAAAGTTGGATGATCTCCTACAGCAAGCAGAAAGCCCACCTGCTTCAGTGAGTCTGGGGGCTGGACAGCTGCAGAGAGCAAAAACACTGGAATGTAGAAGCTCATGGCATTTCAGTGGTCTTTGAGGGATAAAAGCCAAGAACCTTAATTTTTTTCTGCATACTGTGCCTGTGTTCAGAAGAATAATGCAGCAATCTTTCTTTGCTTTCAGCTCTGAGCTGATTATCCCCTCTTCTCCCCTTTACAAAGGTTCCTTTACTGTGAGTTTCATTAGAAGTCTGTTAAAACAAAGATATCCATCCATCCAGTGCATGCAGGAGACATTTCTGTGGTGTCAGTGGGGAATTTTTGACATTATTTCTGCAAATTCCACAGAAAATGAAACTGAAATCATCCCCTTACTTCTGCATGGTGACTGCCACCATAATGCCACAACTGAGTGATGACCCTCCTGCCTAAGAGACACGAAAGGTGATGGGTGAAAATACCATGACCAGGAGCATGTATTTGTTAGCATCCAGCAGGACTCACAGAGAAGGCAGGATGGCTGCAAAATCCTTCAACAGCTTAAAGACAGTACCATGGACCAACAGGACCGCAGGACATGACAACCAACACATTTTGAGGTGCTGACACCAGCTGGTGCCCCAAGCTACATGAATGCTCTGCATTTTTTCCACAGGTGATGACATCACCTTGTAATTCCAGCCAAGAATTAAACCTGAACTTTGTCTCAGGTCTCAAGATGGAGTCCTTGGGAGAAGAGAGGCCTCTCCAGTGCCTGACCCATCCTGAGAGTTCCAACAACAGATAGAGAAAGGAAATTACCCACTTTGGCCTCTATCTCTTCATGGATTGCAGGGTGTGGGTGACTAGCATGACTTAGCTACATCCAGTTCAGGACAAGCCAGGCAAGGTAATTCTTTCCCTTTATCAGGTTGCCTTAAAAAATCCTAACCTGGCAGCAGTAAGACATTTGATGAACGAAATCATTTCCCTGCTATTTGTACTTCTCTGGATACATTCATCCACTGTCTTACTGTCATCTACACTGTCTTACACTTGCATTACACCCGCTGGCCCTCATGCTCCGTGTCTATGCAGCACCCATCCCTGCTGTGTAGGGCTCCTTTGAACAACAGCAAAACCCATAATTAATAACAGACTGTGGCAGAAACATGGTGCTTTACCAGGGTACAAATTACAGATCTCTAGGAGCATTTCTTTATGCTATAGAGCTGTGCTCTCCACAGGCTGTGGGTGAACCTATATTAAGCATCAACCTCCCTGTAGCTGACTCATGCCCTTTCTAGAAGTATGGCCTGATTATTCTCTGCAGACAGCTCAAAGACCTTAAAACTACCTTTCAAAAGCTCCAAGGGAGACATTTCTGGCAGGATAGAATGAGCCTTGCTCACCTGGGCTATTATTGTGCTAGTAAGGCTCTGCAGGAAATAATGCTGGCCTGAAGAACCAAGGGGTTTTCCAAGAAGATGAAAGTAGCTCAATCGTTATCAGCCCCATTTCCTTGGGCTCCCAGCAGGCACGAATTAATGGTGCTGTGCCAAGAGCTTTGCATGGTTAAAATAACACAATCACAGACATATGGTCCTTTACAACATGCACAGTCTGCATCTCATGTGGATCCTGTGCCCTGAGCTTTCTCTTGCAATATGTACCATTGGGACAGACTTCACTGTAAAGTACACCCATAGGGGCTCACACTTCTGTAACTCACTTGGCATCCTTCAGCATCTCCATGGGGCTGGAGAAAGCAGGAAGATTTTGATGTTTCTCTTTACAGGTTGAATTTTTGTTAGCACTGAGGAGTCCCAGACCAGTCTAAAGCTTTTCTAGTGATTTAAGGTGCTGTAATATACTTGTCATCCTGCTGGCATAAATGCATCTCTGAAGTTATGCAACTAATCTTTACATTTCTAAAGTCAACTGGGAGCCATAATCTTAGGAAGTATGCAACATTCATTTGTATTAAAGAAAAATTATGTATGCTTTCAGGTCCATCTTTTTTCAGTGCAGAATTTATCAGTTGGCCACACCTGTACTACTCATTTTTCCAGAGATAAGCTTCAGTTTTTGCTTCCCAGGAATATACCACTCTTTTTTTCTGTACTAACTCAGCAGTAGTTAGCAAGCTGGATGATACCAGAAAGCTGAACAGCATTTGAGCCTCAGAACAGCATGGTAAAGTGCTTTCTTCTTGGAAAAATGATTTGATATTGAAGTCTGTTTTCAGAGGTACAGTCACAGGCTAGGGTAAAATGAAACCTAAGGACAAGTGAAAAACAGGGTTCTGGGAAGGGACAATATCAGGTTATGAGCCTAAGTCCCAGGAATGAGACGAAAAAAGCCTACCAAAAGCCTTGAATATGGCAATATTTTCCTTCAGATCTACCCTGCACAGATCAATAAATTTGAAGTGGAGTTATTCAGGTGTTAGATTTTGCCGAGAACAGTTCTGATTCATTCATGCTGCCTTTTGTCCCACTCCTGCAACAAGTACATAAACATATTCAAAAGGATTTTTCATGCTGCAGAAATATCAGAGAAAATTTAAAAAACAAGATTTGAGACTAATTGTGAGCCACAGGCCTCCTCATCTAGACCTTAACATCAGTTGCATACTCCATCATAAATACCACCACCATTTAAAGATAATCACCTAGCTTATTTTATTGCCCTTCACTTTGTACCTCCTCACGGCTACCAGTGCCCATCAGGTTTGTGCAGTGGGGTGTCAGCCAGGAAGGTGGGTCAAATATTTTTGCAGCATGGTGTGATAGGCATTACTGAAGATAAAAAGCTAAATTTCTCTAAACTATTGCATAGATTGTGCTTTAGCTGTCAGGATGCTCTGCCCACACAGAAAAGTTACACACCAAACTCCAGGGTTTTCATATTTCTCCTCCTGGAAAAGCCAGCCCAGGCCATTTCCAGGCAGAAATGCTGTGGCTGATGGAATGGCTACAGGAAACAGCCAGAAATTCTCAGCAAGGATCAAATGATCCCCAAAGTCTGAATATGGTTACATTATGAGCACTCAGCAAGATGGAAATCAGAGGAAAGTTTCATCTATGTCTCATCATAATTCACCTACATGGATCTTAAGTGCGCCTACAAAACTGACTTTATAGCTTTGCCTTCACAAGGTCCTTCTTCAATTTAGTTGGTTCCCCTTATTTTCTTTACATTTTCTATTTGCTCCTATGTCCTTTTCTCACTCTTTCATTTTCTTCCTGACTCATATGTACCTCCCCTTACAGTCCCACAGCAACCTCAGTTTCTATTCGCTTTGAAGAAATACACATTTTAGACTGGTTTTGATGGGATATATTCTGAACCAATTGAGACTCTGGAAAACTGCATAAAAGCAAAAATATTGCTTAAAAATATATAGAGAAGGTACCAATTATGATCCTCTGCCTTGTGAGCACTGATTATATCTTCCAGGAGGAGAATTCCCACAACCTTTCGCAAGGATCTGCAATTTTACTTGTTAAACTGGATCTGAATTCAGGGTGATTCTTTGTATAGAGACATAATACAGCAAAGTCTCTGCAAAGAAGTTGGCAAAGGACAAGGACATCACATGGAAATCTGACGGCAGTATCTGGTACAACGAATAAAAAAGTATTTTCTCCATAAAGATTGTGCTGAATTTGAAAGAAAGTAGTATTCTCATTCCTGATTACAACCAGTCACAGAGAAATTGTTCTCTATTGCACATTATGTCCTGTCATTCTCTTCTCTTTAGACAGTGACAGTCCTGGTACAACCCAAATAAACCTTCCACAATTTCCACAGAGAGGAATGAGTCTGGGACAGACAAAATATGTTTAGAGTCTGTACAGTGTTGAGTGTATCTGTGTCTCCTTGTGTCTCCTGACTTCGCAAGGCACTGCAGAAGAACTGGAGACAGATAACTCTGGGTTTTGGACCAAATTCCCAGCATCAGGCACCCAAATGCTAGGCACTGCAGCACTTATGTTGGAGGTGCCTCTTTCTTTTTTTGGCTGTAGTCCAAATCTTTCATTACACTTGCTTCTTTCAATATTGGAAAAGTTTCCTCTAAGATTAAAATGTATCACTTGCAAAAGCTCAGCCTTCAAAGACTGATGATGTGTATTACCCTACTGATGTGAACTTTTTTTTTTGTGTTGCAAGAGTAATTCATGAGTGGCAGACCTCAGAGTTTTGGCAAACAATCTAGAAAATTTTGAAGATTAATTATGCACATGTACGAAAGGTGAGAGACTGAATTTTATCTTACTAGTTCTGTAAAGAATATGCTTCCACTTTGCCAAAAAATATCCAATTAAAATCTTAGAAATAGATTTTAAAATAAGCATTAGCTCTGCCCATGGGTCAGTGCTGATGTTATTTCTATTCAAAGGTCTAGAAAATTTGCCTTAAAAACCTCCTGGAGATCAAGGTGTCTTTCTGCCACCCAGAAGACTTCAGAGTGGTTACACAGAGGCTTTGTTGTGGCTGTTCTGTGCACCCTCATGCTGCTCATGCTGAGGAATGTGAAAGCAGTCACTTTAAATGTTCCCTTAAAAATGACACGTTATGTGCACATCTCAGCTCCCTACTAGCAGCTTCATAATGCACCTCAGGACTGCAGAGATCTGCCTTACATCCTGTGCCTACTTCTAGAGCACCGCAGGGCTGTGGTGGTGCTCTCTGGTCAAATCAATTCTTGTTTCACTACATCAAATCAACATGGTTTCACTGGTGACTATGGTGAGTGGGTCATTCCTCCCCTTTAAAGACAAGAAATCTGGGACTAAGTCATCTTCGCTGGAAATTCTAGAAAATTCTTGACTATTTGTGTGTTTGGATTCAAGGATGGCAGCATCCTCATGCAGATGGCCATGACAAATGGGACCTGTGGGAAACTGCAGAAGCAGATGTATGCGTGAAGATGCAGTACGATACTGCAGTCATTTTATGTTCAAGTTTCCTGCAGGCTTTCTGTATTTCCCATTTTATCCATAAGATGAGCACCACACTGCTCAATACTGCTAAGACTGGAACAGTTATGGATACTTTTCCTGGCTCTGGGGAATCCAGTCATTAAAACCCCAGTGTCAGCAGACAGACCCATAAAAAAAAGATGCAAGTGGACAAGGAGTTTTACTGGACATAGGTATTGAGATTCTGCCTAAACCTCACACTGAACCTCTAGGTTTTACATGAATGTGGATCTACATATAGCAAAGTTAATAACTGTAAGACACAGAGTGAGAGAAATGAAGCTTCTGCAAGACAAAGGGCAAAGAGAGAGGATGAGGAACCAGCATGATAAGACAGCATATGTATGAGAGAGACTCCAGAGACCTGAAAAAGCTGTAAGCTGTACAAGTGGGACTTCAATATTGTAGAAGACTTCGGATTAAACTAAAAGGCTGCACTAAGGAAACGCTGGGAGCAGATATTTATAAACTGTATTATGTCCACATCTCTTAAATAAGATCAGGTAAAGGCAAAGGTAAAGGGTTGATCAGGTAAAATCAGTTTTACTTACAAGGAAAGCTTTATTAAACTAGAATACCATAGAATATTATAGAATATCTATCCTATAAGGGATAGGAAATGAATAGATAGGAAAGGGATCCATGAGGATCATTGAGTCCAGCTCCTGGCTCTGCACAGGACCACCCAAAATTCAAACACTACGCCTGAAAGTGTTGTTCAAACACTTCTTGTACTCCAACAGGCTTGGTGCTATGATCACTGCCCTGGGCAGCATAAACCTGGGGCAGAACCTTTCCTGCCCCTCCCCTGACACAGCTCCATGCCGTTCCCTCGGGCCCTGTCACTGTCACACAGAGCAGAGCTCAGCGCTGCCCCTCCGCTCCCTGTGAGGAGCTGCACCCGCCATGAGGCCTCCTCTCAGCTCCTCTGCTCTGCACTGAGCAAACCCATGGACCTCAGCCACTCCTCACACACCTTGCCCTCCAGACCCTTCCCCATCTTCATATCCCTCCTTTGGACGCTGTCTCATAGCTTTATGTGCCTCTGATGTTGTGCCACCCACACTGCACCCAGTGCAGGAGGTGAGGCCGCACAGCAGAGAGCAGAGCAGGACAAGCCCTCCCCTTGCCCTCTGGCAGTGCTGGGCCCGGTGCACCCCAGGGTACGGTGTGCCCTTTGGGCTGCCCAGGCACATCTTAGATTCAGAGATATTTAGGGGCATGGGAATGTCAATTCTCACTAATAATGCAATGACGTGTTGCTCTTTTGAATCCCATACTTTCGGGTTCATTGACTATGGCCTCTTGTTGTTTCAACTCCCTGACATCACTCCTGTTTCATGTTTTTTTAATTGTGATTTTCATTCTCAAAAAAACCCAAATCTTTTACAATTTTAGTGCCTTCATATGAGCTTCTATTTTTTATTTTTATTTTTACTTTTTTTTTTTAAGAAGCAGACCTCCCGAAGGTTATTAAAGACAACAGACAACGTCCTTTGGAGTCACTGGGGCATGCAGTGAACATCAAAAGGCCTGGCAAGGTGGACCATCATCTCTTTCAGATGTTTTCTTCCCTAGATCTACATATCATCTGCTGAGCTTGCTTGCATCATGCTTGTATACACAAGCAATGGAGGTAGATCCATGGTTTGGAACTGAATTAATCAGAGCACTAGTTTGTCACTTCATGTGTTCCCTGAAACAATAATGTAACTTTAGAGTGATTCTTCGTAGAAAAACAAATTCTAGTACCTGGGAGCTAGCTGCATTTCTCTATGTTATATATAATCAGTGAAGACTGCTAGTGTGTTATCAAATGCTGCCAATAGTCAGCCAGTGAAAGCTGTTGGTGGCTTTTAAGTGTTATCTGTTGTTTTCAGTTTGTTTGTTTGGCTTCTTAAAATTTTAAATGAGAGAAAAACACTTCTGGAAGAACTTTTCCCAATTTTCATCATTTTTAGTCCCAACAGCAACAATGATGCACTACACTGATTCTTTGAAGAATATAGAATAGCAGGAAAAAGAAGAATAAGGATAGTGCGTCCATATGCCAGATATAATTTCAACTTCACAAGCAACAACCATGTTTAAACTTTTTGTAAGACTGGTAATTACACTCTAAACAATCTATTGCTGAATCTTTTCACTTGGCAATAACTGCTACAAAACGTGTCTAGAATGGTTGATCAGCATACTTTGCTGGTACCTGTTTCTTCAACTAGGCTTTATCTAATATGCATTTGCAGAGAACTTCAGTTTCTTCTATAAACACCATCATACCTAAGACCTGCAGTTTTAGTGCAGGGATGAAGAAGAATTAGTTGCTTTAATAAAATCTAAGATTTCTGAATTCTTTCAGAGCAAATCATTTGAAATGTTTCCCTCAAATGGTATTTCCTCAAGACTTGCACTGTTCCTTGCAGCTTCTGCTGTTTTGAGGTCCAGCCGCTCCTGAACTTCACAAATTCTGTTGTATCTTTCATTTTGTGCACTATTTCCTACAACATCTTAATTACTGTTCTTGTCTAAACCAGGATTACTGAGGAACCTGGGAAGAAACAGGTTTTAGCTGAATCTTACTGTTTACTACTTACATACTCTCTAATACTTGCTAGACTTACTCTCTGTAGTGTTTCATTGCAGTTAGAGGACAAACAAAATTTGCTATTTCCATACAGCATGAAATGTTCTCTTACTTTTAACAGGGAATGTTTGAAAAAAAAAATACCAGAATGTTAAGCACAGTGGGGAGGTATGTTTTAGAAGAGCAAGGGTGAGGGAAAGTCAGGCTTGTGGTAAGCTTAATCCCGTACCCATAAGAGTCTCTAGCAAGAAGACCAGAACAGTTCAAACTCTGCCAGATCTGCTTCACTGACATTTTTTTCAGATCTTGAGGCAAGAATGTGTCTCTGAGTTTGTCAGAATATGTTCTCCAACTTCTGCATGCCAGGAATCAATGTGTCTACAAGTTCAACGCCAAAAGACATAGATAAATTGGAGTCTGGGCCACCAAGGTAGTCATGGCTGGAGTATGTGCTCTGTGGAAGAGGCTAAGGGCCTAGGATTTGTTCAGTGTGGATAAAAGACAGCATCAGTGAACTGAACAGCAGACCCCAGTATCTATGAGGAAGTATTCAAGGAGACAAAGGCAGACTTCACTCCGTGCACATGGACAAGAGACAGTAGATATTAGCTGAAATATTAAGACTGGGTATAAAGAGAAGATTTTTCCCCACGAGGAAGTCAAGCACTGAGAAGCTGCTCAAGGAGATTTTGCAGTCTGTGTCTGCAGATATCTTCAAGAATAGTTGGATAAAGCCCTGAGCAACCTGGCCTGATGCCATGATCTTACTTTGAGCAGGAGGTTGGACAAGAGACTTCTTGAGGTCCCTTTTATCCTGAATGATACTAGAATTCATCCTCTTGAATGAATTGCTACTAAACGTAGTATTTCTGCATGTCTGTATGAATCCTTAACATGTGGAGACCAAAACGTGTGGTGTGGATGGAGCAGGAATGTGGCAATGGCGGGAAGAAGCGTGTTAGAGTCCAATTGTCAGGACTGCTGAGTGATTTCTATGCATGGAAACACAGGATTTTTTTTCTATGCATGAAAACTTTGCACTTGAAACACAGCCAGAAAAGCAAGTGAAAAGTTTACACCAGCTGCAGTTTGTTTGTCCCCAGCACTCCCAACGTGTTGTAGGAATAAGCTCTGACAAGGTTACCCAGGGTTCACTGAATCAGTGAATTGGCTTAGATGGTTGCCAGTGTGGATCTAAGAATATCTGCCCTAAATTTTTTAGCACTCCAAATACTACAAACACTCAGCCCAATTGCTTTCCAAAGGGATTATTTCTCTCCATTGAAAAACAGCCAGCTCCACAAAGCTGCCTGAACTCAGTTATAGCCTGAGCCAAGGTTTTTAATGTTGATTTTTAACATTAAATAATGTTTCTAAATTGCTTCGGGATCCATGGATGACAGTTTTTATGAATTTGCAAAGAAGGGTTTAGCTCTGCAAAGACCTGAATCGCACAAGCAGTTCTTATTCAGTGATATCTTCTCTAATTTTCAAGGGGACCAAAGATATTTTTGTGTGACTACGAAGTATCAGATTACCTGACTGCTATCTAAAATATTGCAGAACATGAGTAAGTCCCATGAAAAATAATGTCAACATGAAAATGATGAGATCTGAAAGATTCTTTTCATATGCAAATTTTCCATTGTTAACGAGTCCCGGGGATATTTAAGAATATTCCTGACAGGCAGATATCCTTGACTTGTTCTTAGGATCATTCAGTGATGAAAATTTATAGTATTCCTCACAAATTTCTTCTAGACCTCCAGCATTTTAAAATAAAAACTAATTATCCATGTCTTTTCATTTAAGCACAAAGCTTGTATTCATCTTACAGAGGATGCAGAGAACCTCAGACCTGGAAGAGGCAGCAGAAAAGGGGATAGGAGAATTTGGTTTTTAAGTGACATGTGGTGTCGATCAGCCATGTGGTCTAAACACTTTTCTCTCAAGTTTTCCTATTAGGCCACATTTATTCCATCTCTGATTAGTCTTACTGTCTAACTTTTTTGCTCTCTAGTAAAGTTTCTGAAAACATGGTGCCCAAATCTGGACTGATTACTCCAGCTAAGTTTTCACTAGTTTTCAGTGGAACATTTCTTTCGTTATTTATTTAATGCTATATCATGGCTCTGCATGCCACAGTTTTGGTTGGCTGTTTTGTTTATTTTGCAGCTGATGATCTGCTAGATGGTGCACTGACAAACCAGCCATGTGCAGCTTACAAAAAGATGGATGGAGCTTACACAAACACATATAGCACTGTGTGGAGGGAAGTCACATCAGGGAGTGTTCAAACATAGCACTGGCATGAGCTAGACAGACAGTGTAGCTACTAGTGGGAGATTGTATGCATAGTGTACAAACAATGAAGTTACCCAGTTAAAATGTGCGTGGGAGGAATGCATGAGATGATGTATATGAAACCCAACAGATGCATAGAAAGAGATCCAAGCTGTGCTTGGATTGGTTTTGCTTCAGACTGATGAACATTTGGGCTCAGCATGTTCTGTTCAGTCTCCCATATAGAGTTGAGCTCACCACTTGCCATGCAGTCTGGATAAAGAAAGCCAAATGGTGAGTCCAGTGCCAAGACAGTATTTTTGTGAGTAGACAGGTCTGCTACCTGTAAGGACTAGAATCAGAAGCAGGATCAGAAGCAGCCAACTGTGCCTGGAGGGCAAACACTGCACTCATGGCACAGGCAATGGCGCAGGTTGGAGCCAGTGCCTGCTGATAGGAGAGGAAGGCTGGGAAAAAAAGTAACCAAAACTTGATGAGTTACATAAAACGTACTTCAGAATTTTTCCCCAGACCGAATTTGAAACTTGTCCTCCAGCTCCTTTTAGTCTTTGTGAATTTAATAAGCACTTTCTTTAGTCACCAACTCATATCACTGATGTAAAGACTGAACAGTTTTAGGTTCAGGACAGAGCCCCATGTAGCTGCTTGTTGGAAATCACTCTACTAATCTCATTCTGTCAACATGGTTATGAAGCCAATGCTCAGCCACCTTGTCACAGTTTCACCTTCTTCCTTGGCTTGCTTTTGAAAACACTATGCAAGACAGCACTGAAAGTCTTGCAAAAGTACATGACACTTGCTTTCCCTCTGTCCACAACTATTGCCTTTGTTCTAGGAGGAAATTATTTTGTTTTGACATGATTCATTCTTGACAAATTGATGTTGGTTCTTTCTTGTCATTGTACTTCCTCTCCATAATCCATTCCAAACACATGAAAGAACTTTATAAATATATAAATGAATTAATTAAATATTTCCTGCCTAATCTTTAATGCAATCTACTCAGATCATAAAAATATTTATGCAGAGGCACATTATTAACTTTATATTTTTCTGATTCATTCCACGTAAATGCCTAACATAGCTGCTCCCTGCACAAATTAAATAAGTTAATTCCTTGTAAAAGAAATTAAAAGCTAAGCTTTAATTTGTGAGACCAGTCACTCACAGAGAATCCTGGAGTGTTTTTTTTCCAGCATCTGAGGAGGTTTTGGCTCCAGAAATTACAACTGTGATACTGCCCTAGAACTCCTTTGAACATATATTCAGGTGTTGAAAAACATTTTAAATAATAACATCAAGTACGACATTACACACCAAGGTTCATGGTGGAAGTAGGTGGACGTGGGGGTCTCATGAGTTGATCTGCAGAGTACATAGGAAATATTTAATAAACCCATTAATTTATTTATAAAGCATTTAAAAGGGTCTTAGGTAGTTTATGAGCATGCAATAAAGAGAGAAATAAGTGTTAAAGTGGATTTATCAAATCAACCTCATCTCCAGAGAGAGGGTTTAATTAGCATTTCTACAAAGTCTCCTGCTCTCTCTGCCATCACATTATAAACATTACACTTTTCGGTGAGGTTGGGATAAGATGTGGTACTCTTTCTTAAGCATTTATAATACAGCAGTAAGTCATAGTTTGGATACTAGGATGCCAGGGCTTTGATTAATATAACAACTTATTTTATGGTATCCCTGCCTGGCAGAACCTAGGAGAGATTACAATTTATACTGAAAACTGAAGTCAGAATTCTCATTCAGAGCAGAAGGTTTCAAGATAAATGATACACTACCCTATGGGCTTCTCACAATGGTTATTGATTGCACTGTATTAGGGAGTGGCGTAACTTGACCTTACGAAATACTGCATACATCCAAGAGGCAATTTATTAGGTATTTTATGTATCAAAGGGGAAAAAAAAAACCTTGCCTACATTTAGACTTTGCCTACATTAAAATACTGCGCACAAACCAGCTGATATACACTGTTCCATTGGATTGCTACTATATAGATGGGAAAAGAGAGTAGACCCACTGCAAGGAACAGCACAGAGATATACCACTCTGGAAAGCACGTGTAGAAAGTCCAGAATTGATCAAACAAGTCTGTTGCTCTCTCAGAGCTTTCAGTTCTTAAAAATGGATGTCGTCCCTCAGTAGAAGGACAGTGATGAGAGAAGGTGGTGGCTGGGTTTGGGCACTGAAGCCCAGGCCGTGCTAAGGTGCAGTGACAACCACCTGCAGAAGACTTCTGGCAGAGAAAGGGCAGGGCTGGGTTGAGGTTGCCCATATGGTGGAAGCAATATAAAAAAGGATGTTTCCCATCAACCTGCTCTAAGATCTGAGGAAATTTAACCAGAATTCTCCAAAGCACTCAGATGCTGCATGAACATGAGGATCTGTTCTCCAGCCCTCTGCATAACCATTGGCTTTGAAGAGAGACTTCCTGCCAAACTTTCCCCTATTTGAAAGCTACCATTTACCCGAGCTACAATGTTTTGGTAGGAAAGAGGAAGTCACTCAACAGACTATTATTCTGTCGCTGACACAGACTTTCAAAACGAAAATAAACTCTAGGCCTCCCTCCAACTTTCAAACCATTATTTTCTTAAACACAGGAAGTATTTTGTCTTACATAATAACACAAATTATAATTATGTAGTCCTTTTATCAGAAACAACTAAACAGTATTACACCACTGCCAAAGAGCTGGACAGCCAATGAAAACCAACACTGCCTATCCTAAATTATTATTTATTGTAGACAAATAAACGACTATCTTTGAAAATGGACCTACTTGTATGGCTGGAGTTTAAAGCAGTGTTTATGGTAGCAATTTAAGCCCTTAAAATATACACTTTAAAAATAAAAAGATCCACTGTAATGTCTCTCAGCTGCATTTCTGCAGAAGAGTTTTAAATCATTCCAATTACTTAATGTAGCCAGTAATTCATCAGCCCAAATAAGTTAGGCTTGTCAACCACTGGCTCAGATACATGTAATTGTTAAATTACATAAACTTCATGTATACTATGAACCCTTCATGTATCAAATGGTGGCCTTCAAAATCAATAAGTTAATTCTCACATGGAAAGAGCATCATGAGTCCATGTATCTGTTTTTCTTACAGTCCAGTGTATTTTTGCATAGTCTGGCAATGTGAGTGAACAAAGCAAGGCTTAGAGTGAATTTGCAAATTACAGGAAAGGAAAGAAAACAATGGAGAAACCTCTTGTGCTGTGTCAAGCCACATGCTGAAAGCTTGCACAAGAACATTCAGAAAATCCAGTGCAGTTAGAAGTTATTGTATATCTGAGTCATCACTTTGGCCAGTGCAGATAGACTTTGCAGGCAGGCAAATTGCAACTGTATACTCCTCTTAGGACTTCGGTAACGTAAATAATACTATTTAGAACATTAATGCCATCCAGGGGGGCCTGGACAGGCTTGAGAGGCAGGCCCATGCCAACCTCATGAAGTTCAACAAGGCCAAGTGCAAGACCCTGCATCTGGATTGCAGCAATCCCAAGCACACATACAAGTTGGATAGAGAATGGCTTCAGAGCAGTCCTGAAGAGAAGGATTTGTGGGTGTTGGTTGATGACAGACTCAACATGGGCCAGCAATGTACGCTTTCTGCCCAGAAGGCCAACTGTATCCAGGGTTGCATGACCAGCAAGTTGAGGGAGGAGATTAAGCCCCTCTACTCTGCTCTCATGAGTTCCCACCTGGAGTGTGTAGTTCTGGAGCCCTAAACACAGGAAGGACATGGAGCCGTTGGAGCAAGTCCAGCAGAGGGCCACAAAGATGATCAGAGGGCTGGAGCTCCTCCCTTATGGGATACAGGCTGAGAGATTTGGGGCTTTTCAGCCTTGAGAAGAGAAGGCTCCGGGGGGACCTTATAGTGTCCTTCCAATACTGGGTCTGGAAGGGGACCTACAGAAAAGCTGGGGAGGGACTTTCTAAAAGGGCATGTAGTGACAGGATGAGGGGAAATGTCTTTAAACTGGAAGAAGGCAGATTTAGATTAGATATTAGAAAGAAATTCCTTACGGTGAGGGTGGTGAGACACTGGAACAGGTTGCCCAGAAAAGCTGTGAATGCCCCCTCCCTGAAGATGTTCAAGGCCAGGATGGTTGGTGCGTTGTGCAACCTCGTCTAGAGGGAGGTGTCCCTGCCCATAGCAGAGGATTGGAACTAGATGATATTAAAGGTCCCTTCCAACTCAAACCATTCTATGACTCTATGATCGTATTTTCACATTTTCATTTTTTTACAGGTAGCACTTTATCAATCCACCAGGTCAGAGGAACATTATAAACTCTTGTGATCATCAGCAAGAGATGGGAAGCAGAACTGGAAGACCTTTTTGGGATCCAGGTGACCCAGAGTTCTCCCCAGAACACATGAGGGTGTCAGATTACCAGAAGGCAACTTTTGTGACTCAAGTCGCAGGGGTGACTGTGACTGTCCACTGTCAATGAGAGATACTCATGGTAGTGCCAAAGCCCTTGTCATCACCCACCTGATGCTTGCATTTAAGCTGGGTACGAGGATGGGAACTAGGTGTGAGTTTCAGTGATGTGGATTGAGACCTGGTTGACTGATAAGAGCCCATAGGGTTGTGATCAGTGGTGCAGAGTCTAGCTGGAGGCCTGTAGTTAGCAGTGCTCCCCAGGAGTTAGTACTGGGGCAGATATTGTTCAACATATTAATCAGTGACCTAAATGAAGGAATAGAATGCACTCAGCAAGTCTGCAGATGATATAAAGCTGAGAGGCATGGCTGACACAGCAGAAGGCTGTGCAGCCATTCAGCGAGACCTGGACAGGCTGAGAGTTGAGCGAAGAGGAAACTTGTGAGGTTCAGCAAGGGCAGAGTCCCACACCTTGGGAGGAATAAACACATGCATCAGTCCAGGTTGGGGCTGACCTGCTGGAAAGGACCTCTGCAGAAAAGGACCTGGGTATCCTGGTGAACAGTATGAACATCACGGTCATGAGCCAGCAGTGTGCCCTTGTGTCCAAGAAGGCCAGCAGTATCCTGGGGTGCATTAAAAAGAGCGTGGCCAGCAAGTCGAGGGAGGTGATCCTCCCCCTGGAGTACTGTGTCCAGTCTGGACTCCTCAGTTCAAGAAAGACAGGGAACTGCTGGAGAGAGTTCAGTGGAGGGCCGCAGCGATGGCTGGGGGCATGGAGCATCTCCTGTATGAGGAAAGGCTGAGAGACCTGGGGTTGTTCAGCCTGGAGAAGACTGAAGGTGATCTTATCAATGCTTATAAATACTTAATTGCTGTGAGTCAAGTGGATGGGGCTAGGCTTGCTTCAGTGGTGCCCAGTCGCAGGACAAGGGGCAACAGGTACGCATTGGAATACAGGACATATGAACACGAAGAAAATTTTCCTTACTTTGACAGTGAGACCCTTGGAATAAGCTGCACAGAGAGATTGTGGAGTTTTCTTCCCTGGAAATATTCAAAACATGCCTGTATGCCTTCCTGTGTAGAAAACCTACTATAGGGAACATGCTTTAGCACAGGATTGGACTAGATGATCTCCAGTGGTGCTTTCCAACCCCTACAATTCTATGATTCTGTGTGATTTTGTGAAATGTAGTAATTTCTACATAGGTCACTCCTTTGCCAGAAAGACAGCATCCCTGTAAATTGCCTGTGTAACAGAAAGGATTTCTAAGTGTGCCATAAAAAGAGACATTGAAATTCAACTTACATGAGAACTACTTTGCCCTTTATAATTATCAGTGGCCTAAACAAGTAGTATTTGCTCATATGCTGGCAACAGAAAGGACATGTTTTTGGTGGGGAAATTTAAGGACTGTAGCGGTAAATAAAACTATTATTCACTTATTTACAGATATATACTTATGTATATCTGCAACAAAAGGAACCAAGTGAAGCCTTTGCAGGCTGTACCATTATTTGGCTTCATCCCTCTTCACATGTTTCTAGTCAAGGTACTTGGGAGGAGCAGTAGAAAGGGCACTGGATGCAGAACAATGATGGTTCAGCTCTCTTGTCCTTACGCACAAGGGCCAGAGTCCACTCTTGTAGGCCAGGAACCTGCTTGCCTTGCTCAAAGCAATCACAGAAGTTCTTCAAGCTGACGTGAAATTCAGGTCAAAAACAGTTTTATAAGTTCTAACAAGACAGATGGACATATATTTTTTTCACCATAGCATTTACAAGCAACTGCCATAAGCAAGATCTGAAACTTCATTTCAACTTTTTCTCCAAACTGCATACTCTCCTTTCTTGAATGCTGAAGATCATTATGCATACAGGCCTTTTTCCAGGTTTTATGCTATAATGTTTGAACACTGGGTTTCATTGAAGAAGAGAACAAATTTCCATTCGCTATTATGAAATACAATAGAACAAATTATTTCTGTTGTAATAACGAGTTCCTACCAAAGTTTCCTTTGCGCATAAAATGTATTACAGAATTTTAAGAAACACTTAATTTGATTAACAGTTTTCTACATTAATCCTTTGCTCAGTCATTCTCAAGAGCGGCATTAATTTAACAGAGCCCTTGCCAGGCTGTCTGCATGGACGCGGATCAATATCCCAAAAGGCAACCATGCATAAGCTTTGATTTGTGACTGTATGATCAAGTAAGGAAGTCCATCCAATATGAATACTAATTGCAATATCCAAACCATTATGCTTACTTTTCTAGATTACAATATTTAAAATAGAGCTACCAACAGAGCTTAAAACCTCTTATTGCACTTTTGATATTACTTCTGATTATGAATGTTTGAAATTATTGTAAGACTTGGATGGTGTCCTGGGTTTTAGGCAGTACAGATCCACTCAATCCTGGATGTCATTCTGGGTTTTCCAGCATACACAACAATACTGCACAACCATATCCTTTGCAAAAAATGCACCTCCATAAAGCCAGCACTACTCTTTATTGACGGGGAAGGTAGTGGGGATATGATTCTTCCTCTTCCAAGATCCCTGCTGAACACTTCCCCAAGAAGGAGGTGAAGAGGTGCAAACTCATCAGGTGAAATCAAATGACCTTTTCTGTTTCTCAGTGAATTGATGAGCAACTGGGCAGCCAAACTGTGATTTTTCTTCCACAAAATGAATCTTTTCATATAAACAAACAGAAATGTATATTCACCCAGCCAAACTGACATTACTTGGGCTGCAGGGTTTGTAATTGTTAAATTTAAGCCTGTCAGCCCATGATAAAGAGAGTTCAAACCAACTCTGCTAGGTTAAGCACATAGTGAGGAAAGAAAAAAATAGATGGTTGTTATAAGAACAGTAGGGAAAATGAAGGAAGAAATTAAAGAAGACCTGATGTTTGCAGAAGAGCATTTAGCTTCTTTACTGAAAAAGCCCTTGGGGAATATTTGCAAAACACAGATTAGCACCACTGCCAATGTGTGTGGGATTTTATTATTCAAGGTAACCTCTCTCTACCCAACATCTATTTAGTATTAAACTGTATTTCTTTGATGTGTTTAATGGCTGACAAAAGAAAGTTATTTCAAGTGACATTTTTTTTTTTTCTGTTAGGGGCTGGAAAACCTGGGAGGTAAGGGAATACAGAGTGAGAGCATGGACACACTGTGTCTGAATCTAAGTCTTGGAGTCTTCCGCTGAAAGGTTTTCCCTTTTTATATTATTCTAACACAGACAGAAATTTAAGCTGAAGCACATTAGAGATTTTAAAATATTACTGCAAAATGAAAATATTACATTGAAGATGTTTGCTGGAAGATTTCTCTCACACTTCAGACAGCATAAATGGATTCAGTACCATGTCCAGAACCACCTGTTCATCTGTTGCTGAATTTAAATTATATTTACCCAAACTGATGCAAATCCTCGTGTAAGCATATATTACCCTGGTTTCCATCAGTTGCTTTTTAACATGTGAAGCTATTTAGGACATTAATTAGGTGCAACTAGGCTACTACTTTCTTCTGTTCAATCAGAATTTTTCTTCTCTATTTTTCTCCTCTGTTTTTACTTTATCTTTTTGACTCTTTGACTGCCTTGCAGTGGCTCTTATTTTTTTCTCCTTCTCAACATCATCTTTGGATTCAATTCTTCATTTTTTTCATCATTCTTTCATTTGCCCCTGCCAGTTTTTGTTTTCCTATGTGATCACTCTTCCTTGAACCAACTTCCTTCTCTCTTACTGGCCAGCCTCAAGCTTCTTCAGTTTTCTTTCACTGCTGTCTCAAGGAGAATTTTGCCTTCACGTTAAATGTCTTTGTCCCATCTCCATACATTCTCCATCTCAGCTTACAGAGTGATAGACAATTGATAGTTAATCAGTGCCATTCGTCTCAGCTGTCTCATTTGCTTCGAATTGACCTCCAAAAGAGCAAATCAGCTCCCGTGCTCAGGCAGACAGCTCTGGATGGATAGCTAGGGAGAGAAGTAGTCAATAAGCTGAGCTTCACGGGCCAAGATACTACTTGCAGCAGAAAATAAAGATACTTGTAATACAGATAGAGGAGAGGTAGAAGGGGAGCGCGTGACAGGATCTGCAGGTCATGGGACCTGTATGATGAGCTTTTTATTAATGTGTTCTAGAAAAATGAAACTTTAAATCTGTGAAGCTCTTTAATTATTTGACTCCATATTTCAGTCAACTGCCTTTTTAAACTGCTCTGTTTCTGGCTTTCTGAGCATGTACAACTTTTTAAAATGTGGAATAGATAATTCAATCCATTAAGTTTTATTAGTAGACTTGGCTGAATGCCACCACGCTCAGTAATGAAACTAGCATGAAGATCAGCTGTACCATGTAGTTCTGGTAGATAGCAGGGAAATTTCATAGATTGCTCCCTAAATCTTCTTAAAAATACTACAGCTCTCTGGCAGTGCTTTCTAAAGTACTTGACCCTTCCATGGAGAAAAGTCAGATTCTTCTCTACACTTTTTGTCAAGTAAAAAGCTCTGAGATCTACTGGAAAATAGCACCATTATATAATACTGTTTGTCATCCTGAAGGGTGATTGCTCTAAACAGCATCTTCAGCAGCCTGCTGTGAAAACCACACGAGCAGCTAGTGGAGGTGAATGCTAGCTCTCATGTTTGCAGCTTTGGTCTACAGAAAGGAAGTAGAACTGTCTGTGGCTTCATAGATCCCTTCATTGAAATCCAGTCTGTACTGAGACTATGGAAGTACACTTCTTTGGATAGAGGTGCCCTTCAAACTGACCTAGCTGCTACTGCTGGGGAACGTTCTTCTTGGGAGTAGCTGTAAGCAAACACCCGGTCATGCTGAGATGGACTGCAAGGCACTGAAGGAAATCTCCTACTTCTAGATGCCTGGAACTTTATAAATGGGAGACAATCTGACAAAGATCCAAAAGCAACCTTAAAATAAAGTGACTCTGTTCAAATACACACAGTATTCTGCTGGCATGGGGAAGAGTAGCTGTAGTAGTAAAAACTGTTTGCAGTGTGTAAAAAAAGACTGCTGGTGTTAGTGGCCATTCAGGCTTTGCTCCCCAGTTCTTTTAGCTCTGTCATCACTGCTTTTTTTCTTTTTCTTTTTTTTTTTTTCTTTTTAATGCTGTATAAGAAACCCTGGAGGAATTAAAGGATTCCTGGAGGAATTAAAGCCAGCATGTAGAAAATTCATCCAGACACAGACAGACAGACAAACATTTGGAGTAGGTTAGCTCTTCTGTAGAGCCCTCATTAAACAAGTGGGCAACATATTGCACAGAGGCAAAGAAATAGATCCTGTACAACTGATCCATGCCTACTAACATTCACCATGCAAACACCACAGCAGGAATCATGTCTTCAGAGCAGTAATACAACTCGAGCCTGTTGACATGCTGCGCTGGATATTTAAACTTAGAAAAAGCCCCATTCCCTCTTTTTTTTCATCTAACATCCATTTGGAACATGAGAGAAATCTGGGATCTTTCTCCTGGTATAAATGGGTTGAAATATACCGAAGTATTTTAAGCTTTTAAAACATAAATGAAGCATAACGTGGAAATATTGTTTGAGCTTTCCATCCACTGAGATGGGAGCTGTGGGTGTGGACAAATACCCAAATGAATAAGCAATGCTCAAGGAGCAGTGCAGCATCCCACCCACTCAGCAAGGCCCTCCATAGGTCTCCGGGTGGCTGAAGCACTACCTACAGGAAAAGGATGTTTAAAAAGGAAATTTTCCATGCAGTAGACTGGATTGACAGTAATGAGTATTTGCAGAGAACAGACTATTGAAGCATCTTACACATGTTTAGGTTTAGAAATCAATGATGGAGCCTGCATACTGTGAAATACAATGGGTGTTTGCATCAACTGTTACTGTCTGTCTATTTGCATGCCACTGAGCATCTTTAGACACTAATACAGCCAGCCATGCCAGGCTGAAAAGACAGTAGTGTAATGTCAGAACCAAGTCAAACCAGCATAAATCATTCACAGCAAACCAAAATATGTAGGTCTCACTGAAAAAATGCCTCCTATTTATCACCATGGAAATGAAAACAGATGATAGAAAGAGCACAATAACACTATTTGATAGATCAAAGTCTCAGCTACAAAACACTATTTTTCAACATAGTCACCACCATTAGCTATGCATTTTCAACAGCAGTGAACAAGAGCTTGCATGACATGCTTCCAAAAATCCACACCAGTGGAGGTGACCCACTGTTGCTGTCACCGCTGTTGAAGTGCATCACCCACAACCTCACTGTATTCACATCCACTGGTTGGTGTCCATAAGTGTTCAGCAAGTGTCAATGATTGTTAGTGGGTGCCACTTTTTCCACATGGAGGAATTCAATGGCACACCTTTGCTTCATCTGCAGTTCAATGTCAGATGCCATTTTGTCAGACTGCCCTTCTGCTGCCATCTGTCACACAGCAACAAAATGTAATGGAATATTGGGGGGAAGGTTCAACCTCTACTGCCATACCACCAACATCCACCTATGCCGTCAGGAGCCAACATAACAAAAATAGGAGGCATTACTTTTGGAGCACTCCTGGTAAATTGATCATCAAGTAGCAAGGAGGGTAAACTTGGAGAACTAACAAAATCAAGCAGCTTTTGTGATATTTCTCATTATTGTAAGAAATAAAAATGTAAGAACACAGCTGTTCACACCTGCTGCAGTTCATTTTCAGCAGGTGTGCATGGAGACAATCAGTGTAATCGATGCAAACACAGAACAGCTGCCAGCTCCTGCATTGGTCACCTGGGTTAATGCCATCTAGAAGAGGCAAATACCACTGAAACTAATGGCTACATCAGTTGGGTCAGCACATTATTGAGTGCCTTCCTCAGGGATTTTAAATCTAGTGTTGGTTCTGCTTGTTCGCTGCTTGGCTCTAAGAAAGTGGAGCAAGTAACCCAGCCACTCAACCTACACTGCTGTTGATCCACTCACCAGCTGTGCTGATGGTGTTACTCCTTACACATGAACTGCTTCAGCTGGTGGAGCTCCCTCTCCAATGCTACTGGAGTTGGAATCATCAGTGTTTTCTTCCTAGCGGTGGTGCAAATAGAGTAGGGTTTCTTCCCTTTAAAATAAATACACCTGTCACTGTCTCTGTCTTGCAGGGAGAATAAATGTTTTCAGCAGGAAGTTTCTTGTGCTTGGTTTCAGACCTCATGGCAATATTTTTTTCTAAGCATCTGAACTTTAGATGTTTTTGTTGGTTTTTTTTGCTGGAAGAAAGGAACGTGGAAAGACATTCTTTTAATGCTGGAAAAAATATTTTCACAACGTTTTGAAAGGGAACAGCTGTAAAGCTTCAGGTGGGAAATCAAATTCTACCCGAGAACAATGTGCAGCCTTCAACTCAGTTAAAAATAACAATTAATCCTCTTCCTTTTTTTTTTTCCCCTTTTGTACAAGAGAAAGCCTCTTTAAATGTTTTGTAAGTGAAATCAGTAAGTTGACAACATATTTTTCACACAGACGTGGTTTGCTAATTGTGATGGTGAACGATTCAGTTAGCTGCATTTATTCATCAGTCTTCAAAAAGTATCTTTCTCACCATCAATTTATTCCTCATCTATCACTTTCCTACACATTTTTATTGCATTGTCCACACTTTACTGCATATTGAAAGTTCTCTTAAAAATGTATTGTTTTTTAAAGAAGTTCATTTGAGCACTTTCGTGTTAATTGTTTTGTGAAGTGAATAAACACTTGTGTTGGTGGTGATGTTATTACCATTATTACTGTTATGGAATTTGCATCAGCTGTTGCCGTATCTTCCCACTTCTCACTTGGATGATAGAGAATTATCCCATTGTTTTCAGGCCCATGAGCAAAACCTGTGGAAATACCATCATTTTCTCAGGGAATGTGTACCAGAAATCAAAATAGGGAAGAAACTCAACATGCAAAGCCCTGAAATACTCTTGCTCATCCATACAGTAGTGGTGCAGTGTGGCCATGCACATTTCTGCCCTGTTGTTGAGTGTCTGCTGCTTTCCTTGTTTTTCTTCCTCGTTGTAAAAACACTTCTGTTTGTCCTCAAGTTACATTTTCGGAATGAGAGAAACAGTTTTCCACATTATAAAAATACTAAGGCTAAAGTGAAGCCTGCAGAGTGTCATAAAGAAGGAGTTTCCTAAACAGACAAATAACTACAATAAACTTAATCGCTAGACCAGCTACAGAGTACTAAGCTGTTTCATTTTCCTCTTCCTAAGCAATAGAACTCACCATTATTTTTCATTAATATCTGACTCATGGAGTCTCATTACTCTGTAAAACTCAGCTTCTCCCATTCTTAACTTTGCTTCCCTTTGAGAGGAGGGAAAAGTAAATACCAGTTCAAAAGCAAAGAGTGATCATAGAATCACAGAATGACTTGGGTTGGAATGACCTCAAGAATCATCAGGCTTCAACCCACCCTGCCACAGTCAGGGCCACCAACCTCCACATTTAATATTCAACTAGGTTGCCCAGTGTCCCATCCAACCTGGCCTTGAACACCTCCAGGGACAGGGCATCCACAGCCCCTCTGGGCGGCCTGTGCCAGCACCTCATCAGTCTCATAGTAAAGAACTTCACCCTAAATCTTCAACCTAAATCTTCCCTCCTTCAACTTAAAACCATTTCCCCATGTCCTACTATTATCTACTCTTGTAAAGGGTTGACTCCCCTCCTGCTTATAGGCTCCCTTTAGGTACTGGAAGGCTGCAATGAAGTCACCCCACAGCCTTCTCCTCTCCAGGCTGAACAAGCCCAGCTCCCCCAGCCTGTCTTTGCAGGGGAGGTGTTCCAGCCCTCTGATCATCGTTGCAGCCCTCCTCTGGACCCTCTCCAACAGCTCCATGTCCTTCTTGTGTTGGGAGCTCCAGAACTGGATGCTGTACTCCAGATGGGGCCTCACGAGGGCAGAGTAGAGAGGGACAGTCACCTCCCTGCCCCTGCTGGCCACCCCTCTTCTGATGGAGCCCAGGATACCATTTGCTTTCCGAGCTGCAAGAGCACACTGCTGGCTCATGTTAAGTTTGTCATCCAGCAGGACCCCCAGGTCCTTCTCTGCAGTGATCTATTTTTTAATTATTTTTTTTTACAGATCTGTTATTATAAAATCTGATCTTGTTGCTTTAACAAGTGTAATGATTTTTATGTTCATTCATACATCAACAGGGTTGGGCTTAGCACTCCTCAGAAAAATGGTATTTCTTGGAAAAGAAACTATTTATTGGTGTATGATTCATCATGGCATTAATTTTTTGAATGCGCATAAAAATAAATCCCTAGAACTATTCAGTACTGAAGTGTTTTGGTACTGTGTGATTTCATTCAACAATAAATGTAGTTATGTATCGAAGTGCTATCAAGGGAAAGATGGATGATAACTCATGTTACTGTCAGAATTTTGGTTTGGTCCCTAAAATGTGCACAGGTGCACTGTGTAGCTGGAAATAGAAAACACTGCAGTAATAGGTCCCTGCCATTTCTTCTGGGACATGAGTGCACAGGGAAAATGGGATTGTTTATACAGTGGACGAGAGTGTGAGGGAAAGGCACTGCTGTTTTATTTGTTTGCTTGTTTGTTTATTTTCCCCCCAAAACATTCTTTTTTTCACATCCTCCTATTGTTTAGGGAGCCAGATGCTCCACTTCCTGCAAACTCAAGTCCAGTAATATGCATTTTAGGGGTGAAATTACATCTTCAGTGTTCTGCAGTTACTATGGTTACCATCCTACAGCATCCCTGCATGAACCACTAAAAGAAACACTGCAAATATAAATGTGCACATTTTAAAACAAAAGGAAAATCCTGACCTACCAAAAATAACAAAAGAGAGCTATATTCTACATGGTAAAGGAAGAGGAACTTACCTGTGTTCTTGTTTATAAACTCACTTGTATGGGCTTTAATAGTTGGAGTAGGTTTTTGCCCGATCTAGAATTGGTAAGATGGAAGAAACTTGGTTCATCCCCACACTCCAGAATTACCCACCACCACAGCATGTCTGGAAATGGGAGGATACCTTCTGCCTTTTTCACAGTTGAAAAGTAACTCATCACAGCAGTATTCAGGCTCCTAATGCCAAGCTGGGCAGGCTGCCCTCCTCACAAGGGGTTACAGTGAGACCTAGAAGCTTTGGCCTGATTATGGATCGGGTCCACAGCAACAAAAGATGGCTACAATTAATTCTGGGAGAAGTTATGTGCCTCAGCCTGTGGATGCAACGCTCAACATCAGGCCAAACCTTTTCAGGAACCTGAAGTTGTCTCCCATACTGAGCGCTCTTCAGGAAAATCTTGCTGCCTTTTCCAGACCAGGACCCTCAGTCACACCATCCCATACCAGCCTCAGGAGCTTCTTCTCTGGCTGCCCCTGAACCTCACTACTAAGAGAGACTCTTGCTTAACATGTAGGTGTTCAGACTCCTCACCCACTAATGTGGCTGAGCGTGATAGGAACAGGGACATTCCTGACCTCTTCTGCATCCTGAAACAGGGATGGCAGCAATACTCCTGGCCATAGTGGATTTGAAACATCCATGTGTATGGGTGATGGTTAAACAAGTCCTTGGTTCTTCCTTCCTGAGCAGGCGGAGCAGATCTGCCCTGTGGGAGCTCTGACACTTAGCAGGACAGAACCAGAGACTAACTGGAATACAGAAGGGGAGCTAAATGAAACCTGTCTCTCTGATTAAAGTGGTTGGCCAGGAGGAGGAGGAGACCAGAATTCTCACCTCTTCAAGAAGGCTAAGGCTTTATGTGACTGTAATCACAGAGGTGGAGGTGGGAAGCTTTCCTGGGAAGTGAGAAATGAGAGTTTGATTGTCCCACAGGCTGGCTGGGCCTGTAGGCAGACTGGATACTCAAAGTAATCACAAACTCATCAACCATTCCAAGTTTAGACGAACGTGTATGTAACATTTCTAGGGAAAGGCATCATGGGGCGTAAAGGGCGAAAGCCCTGGTCACTGGGATTTGAAGGAAAAACATAGAATTGAATATGGTTGTTTCAACAACTCAACAACTAAACAAAAGAGAAAAGAAAGAAACAAACAACAACCCTACAAGCAGAGTTAAGGTTTAAAAAACTATCAGTATTAAAAATGTTGAACTCGAATATGTTGAACTTTAATAAACCAGATATCCTAGGGAATATATTGAGATAATGGTTGGTGGTCCATTCCCCAAGTACGTAATTATCCATTCCCATAAACAAACAGCCAAGGAACCAACTCCAATGCCACACCAGGGGCTTCCACTTCTGATATGGGTTAAGAATGCACTCACAGTGACTGCTGATGTTGCGGAATAATCCAATTTCTGTAAAAAATAGAAGCTAGTCTATTCACAGAACATGATGGTGTCATTATGCTGCACCTTCTTACTCTTGCTTTTTCCGTCAGCATCATTGTATTATAATTGTCAGTGTTTTCACTGGAAAGAATAAATGCAAACTGAATACTACACCTTTACATTACATACTGAAAAACATTTCTAATTATTTTCTTCTATGTTTGTTGATTTGAGATTGCATAGCCAAGAAGGTCACTGCATGTCAGGGTCACCTTTTTATATCTGATCTACAAAGGGTGATTGAAAGCACAACAGTGTCTGAATGGAAATTCTTCCTTCAGAGTACATAGCAGAGGTAAGGTGAAATTTCAAGAACCACCAACAAGGAAAGTTCTGGATGTTTCAGCTTCATTGTCCCTGTTCTTCATTAACAAATGACTGGCAGAGGGTGTTGTGAAACGTGAGGGAACAAAGTAGAACAAAAGTGTGAAAATACATCCTGTATTTCCCTGCACTTCCTCTGCTGTGTCCTTAGGACAGAGACTAAAAAAAAAACAACTGGAAAAAGACTTTGCATAATAATAACTGCTATGATGAGATTTTTTTTTTAACCTTATATAATGCATGGAAGTCACCTGATATGCATTGCAAGAAGAATTACTTGCAATTAAAGTTTCAAAATGTTTCAGATTATAGGACTTCTCCCTCCCAGCTAACAAAGCAGCCTCATTAATTTTCTCAGAAGACCCACACTACAACTCACTTAACCGTAAGAACTCTCTTCTAAATTCCTTCCAAATACTTAGAAATTCACAGCAGCAGTGATACCAGCAGTCCCAGGGCTACAAACAACTCACCAATGGTCAAGTGCTTGTCATCAAAGAACGGCAGCCCTGGGAGCGAGGTAAAAGCAGCTGTAGGAGGAATACAAAGACCAAGGACCAAATATTGAACATACAGAAGAGATGCAGTGCGACGTGGACGTGCAAGCCAGTGAAGAAAGGGCAAACTGAAATACAAGTTAGCAAATAGAAAAATGATCCCCAGAGGATCCCAGCGGGAGAAGGGGGAAGAAATCATCAACACTGTGTGACTTGGTAGGCTGATGAAGCTGTGAACCCTCACAGTGAAGCCACTGACCACAAAACCCAGCAGAGCATTGGGACGATAACACCAGAGAAACGGATGGCGTTGGAAAGTTTTGTGTGCACATCATATTAACAGCGTACAGTTTGAACCTGTTAATATCACCGTAACTGAAGTAAAAATTCTTTCATTGGGGTCTTAACACTTTAAGTAGTCTAAATTCTTGGCTTTACATTTAAGGTGCTTTCCTTTGGCACCCAGCAAGATTTTGTGTATACCAACCGGTAGGACTTCAGGCAACCTGTTCAGTAGCTTCTATGCAACAAACTGGTGTCAGCCTGAGGTTACACTGCTGGTAGAGCTAAACCTGCTCCTCGCACACAGCAGCTGTGCTCTCCTGGGGAAAGGTCAGCATTGCTCTTCATGAATTCAGGCTCCCAGGCTGCAGATGGACATGGACAAACATAGTAGCAGGGTACTGAGAAAACAAATGCCTGAAATAATAACAGCTAAGAATATGGGGCTTCTTTTTCTATAAAGGAGGCAGATAAAAGCAATGAGACATAATTTAGGGTACTCCTTCTTCCCCTTTTGCTGATTTATATTTGGCTCAACAGTATTTACAATTATTTATGTTCTGTTTGTAGTTTTCCATGAAAAATAAGAATGTCCTTTGAGCAGTAAATCAACTTCAATACTATGGCAGACTTAATCATAAAATATAGCTTTGCAAAACCTCCACCCCTGATGCAACTTGGATGATCTTTTTCCTTTTTAGCAGCATTTATTCTACTAATTTAAAAGCTATTAAGCAAGATGAAGTGTTCACGGGCAGTAAACTGTAATTCTTAAGTCATTAGTGGATAGTTAGTGTTTAATACAAATGTTAATGCAGTTTAAACTTGGTATAACCTTTCTAGACTTATAGTCATCGGCAAATAAAATGTTAATAAAAACTTCCTGACTGTATCTAGATTTTGCTTTGGCATTGGGAAGTATTTCTGAGAAGAAAAGAATAGTCAGATGGATAGTAATATTAAATACTGCATATATGTTGAGAAATCCACAATTATGAGGTCAAAACAAATTTGACCATATGTAGTACATCGGTCTATTGGTGACACTTTCTCTTTATGTTTGAAACTACTACTACCAAATGTTAGCAGCCTCTAACTTCATTCTGGCCATTATACTGCATGCAGAAGTTTCACATTTAATGTTGAGTGTTCTTGCTTTGTTTTGTTTTTAAATAGTGACAAAAAGTACGTCTATGGAGAACAACAACCACAGCAGTAAACATTGTACACAGTTTGGCAAGCAAACTTCCTTGGAGATGAGTGGAAAACTCTCAGTAACTTTACCAGAGGCTGCAGTGGAGCAGTGCCAATAGCCCGAGGTGAGGGAAACCCATCTATTTCTATGTCTGCTCCTGTTGTTAGAAAAGCAGGCTGCATTTCTGTTTTGCTAAAATGTGCATTTATTATGATATAAAATGTGAATCTGCAAGCCAAATAAATCATAAGCATTTCCCAACGCTTCCCAGTGCTGCACTGTGGTGGTCCCAGCCTGCAGCCCACAGCCCTGGGCAGCTGTCCCTAAAACAGGGAAGGGTTTGGTGGTAACCAGCCAGGGTGCTCTTAACTGAAAATCACTATAGCTTTTAATGCATTCTGTTAATGTAAAAACCTAAACTATAGAAGCTGGGGTACCAAAGTATGAGTACTGATCTCTGATCTATATTCACACAGTATGCCTCTTCCTTGTCATATTACGAGCACAATTCCAGCATTCAGAATATTCTGTTTGCTTTATTGAATAGATAAAGACTTCTATTACTGATATTTTTATGGTAAACTCTAAAGGTGTCATTCTTCCCGCAGGAGCAGAAGAGCCCTCTCATATACTTTCAATGACTACTACTGCATTCTCAAAAAAACCCCACAGAACTCCTCATCCAGCCATATCATGGGGTCAGGATAAAGGTCTCAAGGAACAGGCATCAGGCAGTAATGCAGAGGGGGTCATAAGAGACGTTCAGGAATCTGGTGCCACATCAGAGAGGAGGACGTAGAAGCATGGGCTCTGCAATACTTGAATGAAGGGCAGAAGTAGGGGAAATGACCTTACGGGATCAATAGAATCTTCTTCTACCTCCCAGGCAGTGAATCACACTCAGTGCTACACAAAACCACCAAGATAAATTTCTCAAGTTTTGCATTGGCTGCTGAAATCTGGGAGACACACTGAGTTTTTGCTCATCAAATCAGGCAATGTCATTAACGGAACAATGCAAAAAATAAGAATGAAACCTGAAAAAAAATATCAAACAGCATCCTATCTACACAGAATTTGACATGGACGTATTACTGCTCAATTGCCATGCAGCTATTCTTGCAGCAGCACTCGTAGGGCTCCAGCCAGCCAAGGACTGTGCCGGCAGCGGTGGGTGGAGTGTGACGGAAGAGATGAAAGGTTGTGTCTCTTCTCAATTAACTGAGTACGAATTTAGAATAACCATGGTAAATCCTTAGAGCGAAATCACTCTGCCAGTCAATAGTCTACTTGCTAAGCATGAACCATCATTTATGACCATAATTTCTTATATATTTTCCTAATTCTAAAGATGATGACATTTTTTATTGCTATAAAAGGAAACTTCATGCATCACACAGTAGTGCTGACAGTCAGGAAGAAGTCAGGTTTCCCCCATCAGGAAATGTTTTCCCTTAAAACACTCAATTTAATTGTGCCCACAACTGTAAAAAATAGATTAGCATGCTTTCATTTTGCAGCATTTGTTAGTATAATTTTGAGCCATTTGTCTGAAAACAGTACTCCATTTCACTGCCTCTTGTTCAACAAATATATTTGATTAGCAAGAACTATGTTGCTCTTGTGAAACTTAGAGCTGTATTTGGAATTAGGACCTTTTTTATTAGTATGCATTAAAATCTGTTATTGATCTCCAAGAGGTGCAAATATAAGTGTCTTCTGTAATGCAAAAACAAATTAGATTCTGATCAGGTTCAAAGTGTTCAATCAAGGACTACCTAGCAGCATTTTTAAATGAAATGCAGGTTGTGTTTGGCATTTCAGATCAGCTATTTGATTGAAAGTCAGGAAGAATTCCCAGCGATGTAGCATCTTTCTTCCTTTGCTGTGCATCTAAAATGTATCTAGCATTCAGCAGCTGCATAACGTTGACATATTGTTTTGTTTGGTCCAAAGCACTTCGATATTTAATGTATGCTATGCTGGCTAACTTCAAAGGGGCCACTGCAGTACATTAGCTTAAAAAACATTTGTTAAACATTTTAAAGCTAACTTCTTTATGGCTAAAGACTGCCACATTCATTAACAGAATGCAAATGTGTAATATATCACTTGTTGTATTGATCCTATCATGGTAATATTAGCCATCATAGGAGTGCAGTGATAGAACTTGGCGTAATGGTTTTAAACTGAACAGGGGAAGATTTAGATTGGAGATCAGGAAGAAATTCTCTACTCAGAAGGCGGTGAGGCCCTGGCACAGCTGCCCAGAGAAGCTGTGGGTGCCCCATCCCTGGAGGTGCTCAAGACCCTGGGCAGCCTGGTCTTCTGGAGGGTGTCCCTGTCCACAGCAGGGGGTTGGAACTGGATGTTCTTTAGGGTCCCTTCCAAAAGAAACCATTCTATTTTTTTCTATGAGATGAAGCTATAACACAGTGGTCTTTTGAGATCTCAAAAAAGCTCAGGAAATCACTGTGCAAGGTGCTGTATATGGAGCCCTATTAGATAGACTCTGTCTAGAAAAGCTTGTAATGTATACATGAAAAGTGAGATGTAAGGAATATTATGGCCTTTCTATCATATTCAAAATGATACAAGGACGTTTTCTTCTCACTAGCTCCATATCTGAATAAATCACACTAAGCCTACAACAACCAATGGTGAGAAAGGCAATTTGAGGATGCAGTTTATCTGGTCTCTGCTTTAGCAGAAAGCCATTCTCTTAACAGAAAATACAAAGCCATCTACTTTTACCAATCCTAACAGTACGTCCTGTATTTCCAGATGCTGCAAAGGGTACTCCAACCTCCATCTAAACCAGCTCTTCTCAGACATGGGCACCAGTCTCATCTGTTTTGGAGGAAATCAGTGAGTCTACTCTGTAATGAAAGCCCAGATACTGAGACTGTTGGACAGCGGGCTATAATGAAACTGCATGGAGACAGCTGAGACCAAAACTCAGCCCTTTGGGATGCTCTTCATTAAACCGATGTGATTTTGAACAATTTGGCTTTGCTAGAGATATGCTCACAGCGTAACACAAAGCCTCCAGGCTCAATACCACAACTCTGACGTGCAGCTTGGCACGCAGATATTACTGCAGCAAAATGATGTTTTCAGAGGTTTAGTCTGTTTATTCAGATTTAGAGTAACTCAACCAAAAAAATGCCTATGTGCTATTACAGCTAAAATACAAAATTAGACAGAACTGGCACAACATACTGCATCAAAATACCAGCAATTAACCTCCTGGTCAAGGAAGACCTCCAGCTGCACTGCACACCAGGTCCTCTCCTAGAAAGCCAGCTGATGCCTACAGGGACAAATCCTGAACAGCAGGGTGCATCCTCTGAGTCAACAAAGAGGCTGAGGCTACTCTTTCTGACTCAAGTGGGTATCTTGTCATACCAGCCTTTGCTCACATTTTACCATCATTTTACAGTAAGTGGCAACTAAAGGTGTGGGGTTTTGGCCCACAGACCAAAGTGACACTGAGCTCAATGTACCTTTGTTCAAAGTCCTCCTTCCAACCTGGGTACTGCCTCTTTTACAAGGTGTTCCAGAGTGTTTCTGCTGCCTTCTCCTATTACTAACTTCCTAACTACCCAGCAAAACTATTAAGAAGAGGACATTAGCTCTCTTGCTGATTTGCTAGCATACCCCCAAAGTGGTGACTGCTGGCAAATAATACACCTTACGTCCATGAACTTGGTCTCCTGCAGCTCGCTGGGTTTTATGTGGTTGTCTACTGCCTGCTTTCTTCCAGTTCTCACAAAGGCTATGCACAGGACTGACAGGCAGTGTTCTTGTGGAAAGACCTTTTGTGCAGAGGACACTTCTGCCCTCCAGCCTAGCGCAGCTGTGAGAACTCCCAGCCTGGATAGACCAAGCCTGCATGAAGACAGAGCAGTACAGAGGATTATGAGTCAGAAACTGAACAAGAAGGAAAGTGTGTCTCATGTGCTGGCTGCTAAAGTGGCCACGTCAGCACACCCCTGAGTGGTGAAGTAGGAAGGAGGGATATGTAAGAAAATACAGCTTCATAACTGGTGAGTAACATTTCTTCTCTGTTGCCTTCTAATGTAACATATGCTAAAGTCAGAAAGTGATGACCACACTGCCTCATCAAAAGCAACAACCTATACATAACCCCCTTTCAGCCCTACCTTTCTGAATGCTTTGGGATGATGGGAAAACTAAGGGACAATGACTGCTGCAAGTCCCTCTGAAAGGTCAAAGCATTAGAAGATTCTCCCTGCAGCTGACATCCCTTGCCTGTACCACACCAATAGCAGGTTCTGGTGGGACAGCACATTGTATTCAGTGCAGCTAGAGAGAAGCAACCGCCATCTCCAAAGTCACATCACTCTGCCCAAACAGTATGAGATAGATGCACCCCACAGCCTTGGCAGGGCTTGATATCACCTCTGTTTTACACTAGATGCTCGTTGCCATGACGCAGCACTGATGCTCTCCCTCCCTTCCCCATCCATGCACCCAGCTGTGCCTACAGCTCCTCATGGCCAACGTCACCAGCCGCATCTGCACCTCCTGGTGTCCCTGACATACGCACACAGACACCATAGCCCAGAGCCTAACATTAGCATCAACTCATCCTCTGCCAAAACTGAAATACAATTCTAGCAGCAAGTGCTGTGGGAACAAGATTCCACAGATCCAGATGTCTGCTCTGTGCACTTGCTCCTGGCTGCCAGGGATGAGGTGATGGTGGGAGCCAGGGAGCACCAGGCTGCTGGGAAGTGGTGCCCTCAGCTCCCGCATGGCAGAAACCTGTGGCAGGAAAGCCCTGCATTTCCTGGCAAAGCATTTAAGGGGCTTGTTCCAAGCCTATTCAAATCACTATTTTAAAATAATGAAATTGTTTAACACACACCAATTTAAGTCATATCTTTTTATTAACCAAAAGTCTATTCGCCGCCTGGTAACAACATGCATTGCTGCACAAAAGCATGTGGCTTATCACGTTGTGCTGACAGTGCTTTATGTGTATAAATGGAAGGATGAAAACCAACCTTAAGGTAACTACCTTCTAAGTATGGTATCAACCCTATTGTGCCTATATAGCACCTATAATTTGCGTGAGCATCATTATTTAGGTAATAAATGATGCTCACACAAAAACTACTGGAAAAACTCTATCTTTTTTGATGGAAGAAACACTCTCTCCTGTCTCTTAATGGAAAGTGCAGACTGCCAAAGCTGTGACATCTGAACGTTTTCAATTAGCTGATACACTAGTAATTTGCATGGTATCATCGTAAATAATAATACATATTGTGACTGAATTAATTTGGCAAGCAGCCAATAACTAATTTAAAAAAAAAAGTTAATCATGTACTTGTCATAAAATATATGAAATGCACTCTATTTATGGCAAAACGTGTTGACTTTAAGTCAATCTTGATATTTACCGTGAATTAAAAGTTACCACAGAGTATAAGTATTTATGCTAAGGATGAGCTCTCTGGAGGGGAAAACAAGAAAAGGAAGGAGGTGCCAGCAGTCTCTGGCTGGGGAAGCATGTGCTGGGGTGCAGAATCCCATTGGCTTCTCCCAGGTCACCAACACAGTGGATAAGGAGCCAAGGAGGGGCAGCTGTTCTTCATCAGGCACTAACACAAACAGGCAGACAATGTCTGAACAGGCTCTGGTAAGTTCTGGCTGACACTGTTTGTGCCTTTGCAACAAGACCAGAGAGAAGACCTAAGCACTGCAAACAAGGTGCTCTTGTGCTTTCTATACTGACTTTTTAGACCAATCACAGCTTCAAACACAGACCAGAGCTGTGTTTAGGAACAGATAGAGCACCTGCTAGCAGCCTGGGATGTACTGCACACAGAAACTGCATAATAAGACCCTGAGACCATGCAAAGGCTCCCCAGATGCGTGGCTACTCTTTTCTAGAAAGCCTGTCCCAAAGCGAACACCTGTGGAAAACCAGTGCGTACAGCAGTGTGTGGGCACTAAACAGACAGTTTAGACATAAGCAGATATATCTGCAACCAGGGCAGCAATCCCCGAAGTCCCTGTGGTGTGGAAGGGCATTCTTCAGCAGTGGAGGACAGGCCAAGAGCAGCCTCAGCCAGGCCCAGACAGTCCAGTCAGCCAGCACTCTGAAGGGCATTTCTGCTCCTCAGTGGCTCACCTACACGGTAGCATGCTCCTAACACAGAAGTAAAAAGAGCTTTTGTAAAACAAGCCATGCTGTTCTTAGTTAAGATTCCTTAAGTAAGACAAAAACGGAGCGCAGCGCTGAGAAGGGAGTTACTGCACTGGAAAAGGGTTATCAGAGGATTTCCTCAAAGATTAATTTTTGGGATCAATCTCATTAAAGACTGTAACCAAAAGCAGAAGTGCAGTAATAACTTTCTGGTGATACCTAGTTAGGAGGAACTGTCAATTCAGAGAACTGGGATTACACACAGTAATAACCAGATGACCTTGAGGTCTGAACTAATAGAAATGGGTGGAAATCAATTGTGCAAAGTGCAAGGCCATACATCTGGGGACTAATAATGAGCAATTCTGGCATAAGCAAAGAGCTCATCATTTGGAAATGGCAGAGGACAGACACTTGTAGACATCTAGAAGCATTGGCCGGTAACAGAACCGTTGCAAACAAACAGTGGATAAAGGAGAGAGGTGGGGCATTTATGGAGGCATGAAATATTCAAGCACACGAAGAGACTAAAGGAACGTGGTTGGGTTAAAAAAAAAAGATGATGGAAAGCAGATTTGATAATTCAATTTAAATACGTGCTTGGTAAGAGTTTGAATATTAATTATCAGGAAGGAAAAAAAGCTGGTTAAGCTAGAAGAGAATAAGAAAACAGATGGAAATAGGTGGATTGCTAACCTAATTACACCAAAAATAGGAAGGGGACTTTTAATCAATGTTAAGTGAGTAGTGAGACCACTAAGCTAAGCACTTAGCTTAAGACAGAAGGTTATACGGGTATGGAAAAAGTTGCATGTAACTACTAACAACTGCCTGCAACTGTGTGGTCTGGAAGTCCCTTCAGAGCATCTCTTAGTGCCTGAGGCATCCTTCCAAAGCCCTGATTTCTGCTGTGACTTTTCCCTTGCCACTCTCTTGCAGATGCAACTTGCATCTAAAAAAAATCCCCATGTTTATGATTCCATACAAAGAAGCTGTGTTGTGTTTTTTTCCTGAAGGAGCAGAGCCTCTCTGGCTTTCTGTGGAGTCATTTGACTCATCTGGGGCATTTCTCCCCTGTGCCAAATGCAGCAAGCCAGCTGGTTCCACCTCGCGCCCAGATGACGTAAGTGGATGAAATGATCACCAGTTTATCTGTCAGAGAGATTATGTCGCATTCCTTTCTGGAATCCTAGAACGAAGGATATTCAGACATGGAGACTGCAGAACTGTAGTGCAGATCTTCAACTTTTATCTTGATATTTGTAACGCTGTAAATGCTCTGTTGTCCATCACCGGGCACTGTCCCACAGTGACCAAAAAACGTAGCGTTATTTGAAATATTCGAAGCTTATAGCAGAAAATATAATTTACTGACTGCTATTATTACTAACGTGAAGCACGGCTCTTTTTCACATGGTTATATGAAAAAAACTTTTCAACCTTAACTTCAGTATATGTCAGGTGCTCTTCTTCCTGTCCATTTTGCCTCCAGAATGAGAACTAAAATAACATAATAGGCATTAAATCATCAAACCAAAAAAATGTATCAGCATCTTGTGTTGTTATGAGAGGTACTATACAGTACAATTTACAAGGTAATGGGCCTATTCATCATAGGCACATCATTCACTCTGCTTTCTCTGCTCAGATGATGCAGGGCAGGAATTTTGATAGACTATTTGTCCTTGCTTTGATTAAAGGATGAAACATGGCTTGAAAACAAGAAACTTTGCCTGCCATTCTGAACCTCTGAAATACCATACTTGTTGCCAGCATGGACCAGAAGTATTAAATATGCCGATCACAACATTATGAAATCAAATGTTGTACCCAAACCTCATCTTTTCTAAAGTCACTGTATCAAACTGAGATAAGAATCGCACAGACATCCATTTATCTTCCCATTTCAAAACTTCCCTACTTAGCACGATAACTCCAGAGTTAGTCCTGGACTCAGTGCACTTGGATCCAACTCCCTGCTGCGGCTCTATCCCACAGGACCTTAGAGAGGTCTCTTAGGTTACAGAGAATGATGAGCCTCCAATCTGCCTTGTGGGCCTTCTGCCTGCATCTACACGAACCCTCTTCCACCGTTTTTCATAATGAATGAAGACTGTGCTGCACATGGATATTATGGAAGTGAGCCTATAAAAAAACCTTTAACCAATAATTTTTAGTGCAGTGGCAAATGCATACCCTGCTCTGTGACCTTATGGGTTGGCCTTTGCATGGCTCTCACTGGGAGAAAATGTTCTTGCTTTAGATGTGCTCTAATACAGATTTTGCTCCCATCTCTTTCTCATTTTTCCAAAGGGCTTTTTTAATTGCAGTGCACACAATAACTGAGGCTGAAGGAATCCACAAGAAGAGAACAACATTCAGAAGTCTTTTTATTAAGGCCTTACTTAGTTACTCTTTTTCCAACAGCAGATGAACTAAAGACTGATGGGGTGGATAGGAGTAAGATGCTCTCTTCACCTTGGCTAGTTAGCTGCATACACAGTAGGTCTGAAGGCTGAAACCCTGCTGGACCCCACAGTGCCAACACACCAGACAGCCCCACACCAACCTGCTGACTCCAGATGCTCCTCCTGTACCCATCATTGCTGCATTTCCACCAAACTTCTCTGTGTTTCCTAAATAATCATAAGCTAAAAGCTTTTCAGTGTTCCACTTCTTGCATGGTGCCTTGGTTCCTGAACCAATGGCACAGCCTTGTGCCCGTGGCCGTGGCAGATGATCGGCTGTGGGACCTAGGAGGACTGCAGCACAATCCCTAGGCTGCACGCTCTCCAAAGTGCAATTCTGTCCTGAAATATCATTTTGAATTTTCATTTCATGGTCTGCAGCATTTCAAGCTTCTCTTTCCATATTAAATACACTTGTTTCACAAAGTACAAAAGCAAACTTCCTTTCATAATCCTGTGCCTTGCAAACTCAGGTCCTCACTGAAACCTGAGGATTGATCTGAAAAATTTCACAAACCGTCATCTAAAACATTTTAAAGGACAACATGAGTTTATTTTTTTCCCCTCTATCTCCCTTGGAGTGTCCTGGTGCCAGGTCACTTTGTACTTACAGTCCCAGCTGGCCCAAGAGTACTAAATGAGCTCTAGAGGGCATGTCTGCAATGTCACACCCTCTGACAACACACTGGATCCGACCTCCCTCTTCCTCCCAGAAAGCAGAACTGACCCAATCCTGCCTCTTAAAGCAAAAAAAGGCTTGTCTTTTATAGAGGCAATGTCACTGCCATGCTCCAAGGTGGAAAAGGCCACCTCATTGTACTGGGGGGCATCTGCACCTTGCTGCTGCTTTGAAGGACTTTCTGTGCCTCTCTTGTGCACATCTCCTCCCAAATCCTTTCCAGCTCCATCACAAGCATTTGCTGCAGGCTTAAAATCGGTGTATACAACTGCCTATGACAATCCAATTTTTAAAAACTACTTTTTCAGAATAATTTGTGCACTTTCAGTACAATGACTACAAGACAATAGGAGCTTAATGTATTATAGCTCCTGTTATGGAATGATCTTAGAGGTGCAAGGAAGAACCACACAGTAAATCATCATTACTTCAGGCACTTGCCACAGTACAGACAGCATGTAGGACTTGATGGGATGTAGTTCAGATGCCAGTGCTGCTGCACTGAACCAGATGCAGATGTTTGCACAAACATTGGCAAATAAATGCCTGGGGGAGGGAAAAGCACAAATGCTTATCACAGAACGGCTTAATTTGGAGGGGACCTTGAAGTTCATACAGTTCCAGCCCCACCTCCCATGGGCAAGGTTGCCACCCACCAGATCAGGCTGCCCAGAGCCACATCCAACCCAGCCTTGAATACCTATAAGGATGGGGCATCCACAGCTTCTCTGGTCTGTTCCAGTTCCAGTGCTTCACCACCCTCTGAATAAAAAACTCCTCCTAACATCTGATCTAAATTTCCCCTCTTTTAGCTCAAAGCCATTCACTCTTCTCCTATCACTACCAGACCATGTAGACATTCACTCCCCCTCTTATTTATATGCTCCCCTCGGGTACTGGAAGGCCACAATGAGGTCTCCCTGGAGCCTTCTCTTCTCCAAGCTAAACAAGCCCAACTACCTCCACCTTTCTTCACAGGAGAGGTGCTGCAGCTTTCTGAGCATCCTCATGGACCTCCTCTGGATCTGCTCCAACAGCTCCGCATCCCTTCTGTGCTGGAGGTCTCAGGCCTGGATGCAGACCTGCAAGTGGGACCTCACAAGGGCAGAGCAGAGGGAGATGATCACCTCCCTCTCCCTGCTGGCCACCCCTCTGTTGGTGCAGCCCAGGATACTGCTGGCCTTCTGGGCTGGAGGTGCACACTGCTGGCTCACATCCAGCTTTTTGTCCACCAACGCTTGAGTTTGCTTCAAGCTGTGGTTGGCATACACTAACAAGAAGCAGGACTGTTGTATGGAAGGACTGTGCTACAGACGGCCATGCTTGTAAGCCTAGGGATAGGACTGATGGAGAGTGCAAATGAGTTGCCCTAACAGGAGTGATGGCACACTGCTAAAGTAACAAAGGTGGTATTTGCACATGCGCTGTGCGAAGGCCTGCTCTCCACCCCGCACCCATTTTCCAGGCACTACAGGCACTGCTTCAAAGCCACATGCTGGCTGGACAATAGCAAATTTGCTCCGTGCTGTGGTCTGACAAGAAATGTCAGTCCATTAGATAAATAATGCACATTTTTCAAAGGATGTGCCCAAATAAATGTTTATTTGATGATTGCTTCTGAAGAGCATTTTGTACTAACAGCTAAATAGTATGACATGTTTGCAAAACGGGGTAATTATGGAGCCATCATATTTATTATTTTATGAGCCTGCCACTAAACAAGACAGACCTGCTGCAAGATTAAAAATCAGAATTTGTCCACAAAACAGTGGTAACCTCTGACTCCACTGATGTGTTCAGAACCATTTCAGGGGGACACAGAAAAGAGAACTGCAAGAGGATGGACTGATAATTATTTCTTCTTAATTACGATTTGATCTTTTGTACATCAGGGGGATGAAAGCACGCACAGATACACACACTCCTGTTCATTTGGTAATTCTAAATGACATGGAATTAAAAGCAAAGCGGTGAATCTCTCACTCAGTATGCACACACAATTCCCATTAAAGACAGTGGTTATTTTGCTGTGACCAGCATGTGTTTTGAATGTGTAATGTCCATCACAGGTTTCTATTCAATTAGGTCTATTGGCAACAAGACTTGAACACAAAGGAGGAAGGTGAAACAGAGGTTAAAACAACACGCTAATTGCTTAAGCAGTGTTTCTGGCACCGCAACACCTAAGCCTGGTCACAAACCCCTATCTCTTCAGGCTTTGCTTTTCTCTTCAAATATGCAGTGCCCCAGAGGAAACCTTGTACAGCTTCGTAGCTGTAATGGCAACCACAGAAATGAGGAGAGTTTCTTAACAGATGAAACAGAACTGGATGATTGTTATTTGCTCTCAGGACTTGGAGGTCAGAATGACCAGCCTGCTCCACCACACACACAAGGAAGTCTGCACAGATGAGTGCCCTTCTGTTGCAGAGTCCCACACCACTGAGCTGTGCTGTACCACATCCCCAACGTTGTGGCAGAATGAGCCCCCTGGCTCAGATCCCTTTGGCATTGATGGCATCCCATTTATGTGCATCGGCAGCATTTGGGGTTGTCACTCAAGGGGCGGTCTGCACTTTACCTGAAGAGTCATCCTGTGCTGGGGGAAGGGACAATAGGAGGAGATGAATTTTAATGCCATTTCTGATATTGATGAAGTCCATTGGAAGAACACATGGCAGCATTTGCACCATCAGCTATTCTGTATCACATCCTGTCTCTGTGCTGATAAATACACCAGGGAAGTGCACTTGACACATGCCTTCAATGGCAGATCTGGTCCCTGATGGTTTTGGAGGTAGCATCAAACAGGTTAGCATCTGCAGGGCTTCAGGAGGATCTGCCACTCTGCAGTGATGCTGAGGAGAAGCCATACTGCTCTGCAGAGTCTTTTTTCCCCCAAACAACTCCCAGGCATGAATGAAAGCCTGGTGTGGTGCTACACTGTTTTATGATAATGGACTGTTTCTTATTTCCTTGTTCTATTTTCTGACATTTTCCGAAGAAGTGTTATAAACTAAACATATTTTCCCAACCATACCATTGTCTTTTAATTTTAATTTGAGGAATATTGGTTTGTCATCCTGATAGACCTAACATCATCCTGCTTTCTTCAGTAGCTTTTTCCTAGACATAAAAATCAGGTACCGTATCATCAGAAGTACGCCCATCTGAGGCTCTGAACTCCACATCCTTTTGTAAAAAAAAACAAAAATAACTTTACAAGATGTAGCCTGCATGAAAGTATTTTCTTGGTTCCCACAGAAGTTGATAAGAAAGCAAAAATCAACACCTTATCGATCATTTGTCTGCAGAATGTATTAATTTTACTGGATATCTTGTTAAAAAAATTAGAGGTTTTCTAACAAGAATTACCTAAGTTGCTCTGAAAGTAATGCCTCCTATTTATTCCCATAGAAACAACAACAGAAACAAAGAGCACAATAACACCATTTGATGGAGCAAAGTCTCAGCTACAAAACATGGTTTTTCAACATAGTTACCACCAGTAGATCTGCATTTTGCCAGTGATGAAAAGGAGCCTGCATGCCATGACCCTTAAAGTCTGCAGCAGTGGAGGTGACCCACTGTCACCACTGCCATTGCCAAAACGCACCACCCACCACCTCACTGTGCTCACATCCACTGGTTGGTCTCCATAAATGTTCAGCAAGTGTCAATGAACGTCAATGAGTGTCATCTTTTCTGCATGGAGGAATTCAATGGCACACCTTTGCTTCATCTGCAGTTCAGTGTCAGACGCAGTTTTGTCAGACTGCCCTTCTGCTGCCATCTGTCACACAGCAACAAAATGTAATGGAACACTGGGGGGAAGGTTCAGCCTCTACTGCCATACCACCAACGTCTGCCTCTGATGTGGGCCAATGTAATAAAACAGGAGCTGTTACTTTCAGTGCAGTCCTCCTCTTTGCAGACAGCTATGAGCACAGCTTCCACACCAGGAATGTGAAGACTGCAGTGTCACCGCTCTGATTTCATTTGTGTGAAAAGGCACTTTAATGCATGAAAGCAAGAACCCACTGCCTGGCCCCACAGACCCAGACGACACTCCAGACACCACTGCCTTGGAACACGTGTCCTGTGGTGTCACTGGCTCTCAGCATGGAGCTGCTGTTGACCAACACCCTGAGGCTGCCATATAAGGTGAAGGAGCCACCTCCTGAGTACTGATCTGTGGACAGGTGAGCACGTGGATGTTCCATCTGGAGTACAAAGAAATAGAAGGGAAGGGGCAGATGAAAATTACCCCGTTATCAAACCGCAGCGGCTCCTCCTGGTACGTAGGGCCAGGAGCTTCCTTTCATGTCCTATCACTTACACAGACAATCTCACTGGAGTTGTTTCCAATCAGCCCGCAGTAAAATGGATTAGATTTGGTTCCAGTGAGTACTTATGAAGTCAGATCACTGTTCTCATAGGCAACTAAGACAAATCACTCAACATTTGATTTCCTTTCATTAGAACAGTGATCAGTCCTGGTATCAAGCGTAATATACTCAGCACCTTTCTCTGCAACACTGAAACTGAGATTTTTGTAAACATTCCATAGGATTACACGATCACCATGGTGTAAGCCAGTAGAAAGATCCGATAAGACCAGAAATTTGATAGGGGAATTATGCAGAAGAAACATTCTGTAAAAAGCTCCTTCATACATCCTACAAATTTTGATGGCTTGACAAACAATTTCAAAGATAAGAAGTTTCCCTCTGCTCTTGAATATTTATGGAATGACATAGCGGCTCAACACCCAACAGAGAATTAGGGTACAAACAAAGCAGCATAATTCCTCTCTTCCTTTATCACTAGGGCCAATTCTGGCTGTGCAGGACTGGCTTCTTTGGCAGCACTGCAGAACAGAGGATGCAGGATAAGCACTAGAAATCCAAACCAAGGATTTCCAACGATGTCAAATTAGGATTGCAACACAGTGTTTTGTGTGAGCACAAACCTCACTTGCGATGCACAAACAAAAATGCTGTGTTCAGATATATCCACACATAATCTGTCCTGTTCCGAGCACATTTGAGTTTATGAAAACATATAATTCACACATTTTGTAGTAGACACGAGTAAATGTTAAGTAAGTAACCTAAACCCCCCAACGACACAACCAATAAATCCAATTTAAAGCTCAGTGAGTACACTAATAAACTTCACAGCATTCCAATGTCACTGCATGTGACCAGCCATGCTAAAATGTTACTATATGTGAATTTCAAAACTGAAAGTGAACTATTATGGGCAACAGCATAGCAGGCTGATACAAAGCCATTATGATATACCATCTGTGCAAACGTCTGTCCATGAGCACATTTTATTTATAAAATAAAAATAATTAACATGGTGTGAAAGGTATGAGAAAGCCTAAGAAATAATTAGGAATTAAAACTTCGTTTTATTAAAGGATGAACATTCTAAAATAGAAGTGCCTAAAAACGTGTTTGTCTATCTTTAGGACAAGGGAAAACACAACAATCTTGCAGTGTAAATCAGTATCATTGAGATATAATCTCTTCCTAAGCAAGAAGCATTCTTCAGTGTCATGGGTAAGTAATAGTGGCTGCAAGTCAGAAGAAGTGATACAGGCCAGGAAGTAGCAACAAGATCCCCTGCCACAAAGATAACAGCATGTTGTGAAGCAAAGACAGGACTTTTAATATATGATCAATGATCTTAGTGGTCTTTTCCAACCTTAATGATTCCATGATTCTGTGATTTTTGAGAGGTGTTTACTCCCCTCTGACTTTGACACAACAGCTACCACAGGACATGGTGACATTGAGGAGGGACACTGCAGTCTGCCTACGTCAATTATGAGGTCAGCACCAAGGACTGAAGTTCTAAAATTACAGTTTTTTAGTTAGTATATTATAGAATCCAGTATTCAGTAACCTGAGAATAACAAATACCACTCCTTGTTTGCTGAAGTTCGGTGCTCTATTGCTGATATGGATCGAATAATGAATGTTGTAATGTTTCTAAGTGCCAGAGCAAGGAGATACATTTATTGTGTAATTAATCCATTACTTAACAATAGCCTGTTTCCATAATTTGGCTGAGTTTTTTTTTTTTTTTAATTGCTAACCCAGGATCTCCCAGAAGTGAATGGGTCAGGCAGTGCCACTGTATGAACAGAGGTTGGGCTTCCAGATGTGATGGCAATAGTGTTGTCCCAAGGACATTTAAAACAGAACTGGGTAACTGTTTTATCAATATTCATATTCTCTTGGAAATGAATCAAGACCAAGACAAACCCATATATATGCAAAAGAAAGTGTGCAAAGGTATCAAAAGGACAGAAGATGCCCTCACAGAACTCTGGTTCTGCATTTCCTCCCCAGCAGTAAAACAGGATTTGCTTTCCCTTATATATATGTCTTCAGAAGCCAGTTCCTGGCTGGACAGAATTCACACAAGACTGTGTTATTTCTGAAATAAAGCCAACCATTCCCTAGTTTGGCTCTGCTCCAGCTTCACCTCCATGATATGTCTGCAGGCTGAAGGCAGCTACACTCCTGCCCATGCCAGACGCTTCCATGGAGAAGTTCCCCAGTAAGTGGCTACAGCTCAGGGAGAAGAACTGTAGAGCTTTCTCACCTTTTTAACTTAATTTCTGTGCATCTGCAAAAAGAGCAACACTCATGCCTGAAGATCCTGCTCCTGTTCTTCTGTTTCTCTCAGTTTCCAGCAAAGCAAGGAAGCTCCTTGCTTTGAGCTGACATTGGCATCCATTGGATGGAGCAACAGCCACAGGGTGCTGGTCTGGACCTGCTTACCATCTGCTGTCGCTGTCAGAGAAAACCAATGTGAGCACAGGATAAATTGCAAGATGCTGACCTTTGAAGCCCGATGCAACCCTGGTGCTTCTTCTACATGCCCCTGTCAAACAGCTAAGCTAACAACCTGCTAATGATGCTGCATGGGGAGAGTGGGAAGGGAAGGGAAGGAAGTGGGACCTCTTTTTGAGGATACTGCATGTAGAACTCTGTATTAATGATGGATACATGTAATTCAAACTGCATTTTTGACTTCTCTTAGAGACCAAAAAGGAGCTTCTAGTTTGGAGTAAGATTCTGATATTTTTAAAGTGGAATATATAAACGAGGACTTGTAGTGAAGTGTCTCAGATACAAGATTGCAGCAATTTCCAATTTGTTTATAGTTTTAATGATTGAGAAAATGACTGACTGACAGGCCCAAAGACAAGTGGAGAAATGTTCAGAACATACTAATCTGTTACTTTTATGCCCCCAGTTATCAAGCCTCTCATATTTCCAAATGATAGAGGTAATACTATAAACCTCTGCAATCAGAAAATTGTTTTTCATGTAAGCTACATGCTCTCTTTCTGCCTGCTAACATCTATTATTTTTACTTGTTCATTCAATGGAAACCTTTCTGTGTGTTTCAGTTTCCTCTAAAGCTGTCCCATAAATAACAAAGCTTTATGCTTTCCTTATTTTTCTCAGCATCTTTAAATAACATGTTCCAAGAATTCTAAAATGTAACCAAGAATTTTTGAAGAGATGCTTCTGCCATTAATGTTGTTCTTTGTATGTGAGGACATAAACTTTCAGACAACCACAACAAAACTGCTGTTGTGCCAGTACTTTCCATAGGTCATATACAGACAGCTCAGGTAATTAAAGGCTTGTCTGCCTGACAGCAATCCCAGAGAAAATAATGAAATGGCTGAGAGGGACTTGATTAATAAGGAAATAAAGATGGCTAATATAATTACCGCCAATCAATGTGGGCTTACAGCAAGCAGATTTTGTCAAACTAATTTGATTTTTTATGGGGTTTCAAGTTGCTAAAAGTAACAATGATGGTATAATAGACTTCTAAAAGCTACTTTAGATGGTGCTTACTGCACGATGTTTTGATTAAACTGAACGACATAAAAATCAACACGACATAAAATTAAAAGGATTAAAGTCTGAGTAATTGATAATTCATTAGGGAATTGTTCTTGAATATGTGTTTCCAATGGGATCCTAAAGCTAATAGTTCTTAACTCTACTCTTTACGTTTTAGCTCTGATCTGCAAGACAACATAAAATCATTACTACTGAAGTTACCAGATGGGACAGAGATTGAAGGAGTGGCTAAATAACGAAGAGCAAAAGTTAGCAGAACAGAGTGGATGGTATTGCTCTGGGAACTAATGTGAACAACCAACATCAGCTCCAGCAAGGCCAGATGGAGACCATACTGAAGAAACAGGGCTCTCTTCTCAGAAAGAACAAATACAAAAAGAGCCTGGGGACACTGTGGGCTTTTCAGCTGAACATGCATTTGAGTAAGTTGTTCTGCTAAATGAATAAATGTCATCCATGTATGTGGATATACCAAATGGCCTAACAAGTGCTTACCTTAGCATTTGGTCCTGAAATAGGGCAACCAGCTTTGATGCCCACAGCCCAAGACAAATGTTGAATTGCCAAAATAAGTTTAGAAAAGAGCCAAAAGAATGATGGAGGTGCTGGAAAACATGGTTCATATGAAAAAGGTACAAAGTGCTCCAGGTATTTAAGAACAAAACCTATTTGCTTGTAGCCCGAGACTCAATGTGTTGAACACAACTTCAGTTTAGTGGGTTCTTAACACACAAACATATCCAAGAACTGGAAATTCAATCTGGAAATCGGTTCAGATACATAATGTTAACTATGTATATGGAGGATGAGTTAACCCTGGAACAAGTTTCCAGTTCTGAGATAGATGTCATGTTAATAAGAATTTAATAAAATCACAGGATCTTTCTCTAAAAGCTATGCCTTATTTTAATCTGAACTCATTTAAGTGACACATGTGGCATGTGTTACCTAGGGGTTTAGGTTAGTTCATTACACTGTATTCTTGGAGCCTGAACACCTATTGCTCTAAAAAATTTTCCATTTATCAGGCAAAAATGCAACAGTGATGCAAATTTCCTTTGAAAAAAAGAATCCCTTTTCCTTTTTTCTCCTCCTGGAAAAGTTCCTTTTCCCATTTGAAAACCCTTTCTATTATCTTTCTTTTTCACTCACTCCCAGATTTTTAAGTGGTCAGTTCTAAACGAATGATTCTGAATCCCAATGGCCAAAAGGGCCCAAAGCCCTGATGAAAATGAGGACTTGGAGAAGAGTAGAATGAGGGGGGATCTTATCAGCACTTATAAATATCTAAAGGGAGGGTGTCAAGTAGGTGGGGCCAGGCCCTTTTTGGTGGTGTGCAGTAACAGAATAAGGGGCAATGGGCACAAACTGGAACACAGTAAGTTCCATCTGAACATGAGAAAGAACTTCTTTACTGTGAGGTTAACAGAGCAGTGGGAGCTGCCCAGAGAGGACATTGAGGCTCCTCCTTTGAAGATCACCTTCCTGTGTAACCTGTCGTAGGGAACCTGCTGTAGCACAGAGTTGGACTCGATGATCTCCAGAGGTCCCTTCTAACCCCTACAATTCTGTGATTCTGTGTGACTTTTCAATAGGAAGCTGAGATAGTAGCAGATGCTATAGGCAAGAGACATGAGTTCTGATGCTTGCTCCCAGGCTGCTCTGAAAAAGGCAGTTCTCCTAAGCTATTCTGGATAGGCTGACAAATGGTCACTCTAAAGCTTTAAGTTACTGCAGTGCTTGGCTGGATTTATATTGATGAACTAGAGATGAAATGCTTTTTAATCAATATTCTTTGTATTTGCCCTTTAACTAAACTATGCTTTTTGTGCATATGTGTATATATATCAAACTCATAGTTTAAATGATATTTAGCAGCTGAAATAATTACCCCCAAAGCATTGTATCACTACAGAAATCACTGAACTGGAAAAAAAAAACCACTAAACTTTGCTACATGACCTGCAGAAACTGAGCAGAATACAGGTGGCTCACAGTATTCTTGCTCCAATTAACGGCTAAAGAGAAATAGCTTACCTGAGGGAAAATGACACTTTCCATTTAAATTGGAAGCATTTAAAGATAATAATTTAGGGGAAACTCCAGAAGGCAATCAGTAACTGTTATGAACTTTTCATATTTCAGAACCTGATCCTCAGAGGGGCCAAACCTCTATAACCGCACACTGCCTCTCAGGATCACATCTTTATTTCATGCTAAGTCCTCTTTCTCACTCCCATTAAAGCCACTCCAAACCTCAAATCATGAGATAAAAAGGTAGTGAGAAAAGATATAAATAAAATGTGCAGTGCAGAATAAATTCACATCTAAATTGCAGGCCAAGATTAAAAACAGCTTCTGCAGAAGACTCATCACATTCACTGCCTTCCCTTTCATATCTATTTTTCTGCCTTCATTCCTAGACTGTTTACTGTTTAATAACACATTCAAGGTCTTGCTTGAATGCTTTGATGCTTCTTGCTTGAATAGATTTTCTTTGGAACATACTCCATGAGCTGTATGCATTATGTTTGCTACAAAACATTTTTTGCCCAATATATTCTCTTTAAAATGAAAAAAAAAATAAAAAAACCACCACCACCACAAAAAACAACAACCAGCAATTTCAGCCAAGTTTTTTGAGACCATCCTTGAATTCAGCACACCAAAATGTATCAGAATGGTCACTGCAGGGGTGAAGGGAAATTTCTGATATGTCTCTGAAATATATACAAGGGCTGCTCTGAAAGTAACAGCTCCAGTTCTATTACACTGGCCCACAACATCAGAGGCAGACGTTGGTGGTATGGCAGTAGAGGCTGAACCTCATACTTCCCCCCAGTATTCCATTACATTTTGTTGCTGTGTGACAGATGGCAGCAGAAGGGCAGTCTGACAAAACGGCATCTGACATTGAACTGCAGATGAAGCAAAGGTGTGCCATTGAATTCCTCCATGCAGAAAAAATGACACTCGTTGACATTCATTGACACTTGCTGAACATTTATGGAGACCAACCAGTGGATGTGAGCACAGTGAGGTGGTGGGTGGTGCGTTTTGGCAATGGCTGTGGTGACAGTGGGTCACCTCCACTGCTGCAGACTTTAAGGGTCATGGCATGCAGGCTCCTTTTCATCACTGGCAAAAATGCAGATCTACTGGTGGTAACTATGTTGAAAAACCGTGTTTTGTAGCTGAGACTTTGCTCTATCAAATGGTGTTATTGTGCTCTTTGTATCTGTTGTTGTTTCTATGGAAATAAATAGGAGGCATTACTTTCAGAGCAACATACATATATACCACTGGTCCATTTTCATTTATGTCACCAAGTTGCATTTCACACCCAAGCTTCCATGTGTTCCTTATTTTGCATGAGTACAAACACTCTAAGAACACCCTGCATAACTGTGCAGCCCTTATGCAAACAAATCCCTCAGTAACAAAACTAAGAATTTTGCCCATGGAGTGAGAGTAAATTAGAGCCCAGGAATGATTTACTTGTGACACTGTTACTGATTTTCTTTGTCTTATCAGGCTTTACTCCTACTGTGATTAAGGTTTTGTTTCTACTGTTCACAATGCAAGGAGATTTTATCCACCTTCATTATTCCCAAAGATTTTCGTTTTTACCACATTGAATTTCTGAATGGCTGTTTACTTTGTTTTTGATTCATTTCTCAAAGACACTTGAAAGTGCATTTTTCTAAAGGCTTTTTTTTAGGTTCATTTTTCAGTCCCTTTTGGATGTTGTAAATATTTTTCTTCCCTATTGATTTCTGTCCTTTTTTCCTTCAACCAATGCTAATTATCTCACTGGAGTTAAATGAAACTTATTTGTTTGTTTTTGTTTAGCAGTTTCAATGCTTATATTGCTGTTATGCTGCTATAACCTCTCCCACCAACACCAGTAGCACTACCATTTCCACAGGAAAAGCAGTTAGATTAGTTGAATTGTTACTTTAATTAAAGATAATAGTTTCTGTTGAAACCTGTATTCTTGTGTGTTCCCTTATGACCTATAATGCTGATTATCCCAACGTATAAATAACATGTCAAAAGCTACATTAAAAGTCTAGGGCTGGGAAGTCAAGTAGCCCATAGTTAGGAAATGACAAAACTAACACATGCATAGATGCACTATTTGAGCCTTTCCGCATCATTTTAACTCAAATAATGGCAGTAATTAAACATAACGATGCATTAAACATCCAGTAACAGTATAACGTATTCAGCAACAGGCCTGCATTTACCTGTACAGTTTACTGTGCTATCAAGTATTCCTCATAACAAGGGTAATTAATCTCAGAGACTTGCAGCGAACTTGAGAGAAGCTGAGCACTCTCCCTTCCTCCAGAGGTCAGAAGGACTGAGGCCACTCAGTCTGTTACAGACTTCAGCTTTCAAAGAGCAAAGGCAAGAATTCCTCCAGAGAGAGGAATCCTTCAGAGAGAGGAATGCTCCTCTTCAGAGAGAGATGAGAAAAGTAACAACTCTTTGCCAACAGATGTATGCAGCAAGTTTTATTAAGCAAATTACAAGGCTCGGTGCTATTTGGTGTTAATCAGAATGGAAGAACGAGCTGCAGAACTGCAGAAAAATGTTTCCTAAATCTTCAAAAAAACTACTGAAATAAAGTGCTCGCACCATACTTTGTGGCTGAACACTTCCCACCAGGAACCAAGCTGACATTCTTGTCAGAGCGCTTCATCAGCTTTACAAGCTGTGAGGAACATGTTTAGAAAACTGGAAGGACCGAGCTGGGAATAAACCAAAACAACATATGAAGCTGTGCTGCAAAATAGACAGACCCCAGAGCAAGGCCAGCAGCTGGCCCCACAGCGTGGTCAGGGACCTAAGCAGGGAAATTCCACTCAAAGCGAACTCAACTAAGAAGGTTTATGAGCTCGATCCTTTTAACGTTCCAGAATAAAATTTCAAACTGTTAGAAATAAACCCTCCTTATGCTGGACATCGATCAAAACTTCCACAGGAAATTGACAAGAGCAGACCAGAACTGAAAACCTTGTACCTGGTTAGGTGTCTCCATTACTTTTTAATTCAGGACATCTCATGCTCTACAGCAGTCACTACATAGGAGGACCTCACATCTCAGCATAAGCACATCCATTTTGTTTCTCAGTCCAGGAACCCAGAGCTATTCCTGCCTACTCAACAGCAGTGTTGGGCCCAGGTGAATCTAATGAGGTTCAGCACAGCAAAGTGTGAGGTTTTGCACTTGGGCCAGAGGAATGCCAGGCATATATACAAACTAGGAGGAGCAGTTCTTGACAGTAGCCCTGCAGGGACTACCCCAGAAGGACCTGGGGTGTCCTCGTGGATGAAAACTTAACATGAGCCAGCAGTGTGCTCATGCAGCTCGGAAAGCAAATGGTATCCTGGGCTCCATCAGAAAAGGGGTGGCCAGCAAGGACAGGGAGGTGATTGTCCCCTCTACTCTACCCTTGTGAAACCCCATCTGGAGTGCTGTGTCCAGGTCTGGGGTCCCCAAAACAAGAAAGACAAGGAGCTGTTGGAGAGGGTCCAGAGGAAGGCCACAAAGAAAGCCATCAGATGGCTGGAGCACCTCTCCTACGAAGACAGGCTGAGGGAGCTGGAGAAGAGAAGGATTCAGGGTGACCTCACTGCAGCCTTCTAGTACCTACAGGGAGCCTATAAACAGGAGGGGAGTCGACTCTTTACAAGGGTAGATAATGGTAGGACAAGGGGAAATGGTTTTAAGTTGAAGGAGGGAAGATTTAGGTTGGTTGTCAGGGGGAAGTTCTTTACTATGAGTGTGGTGAGGTGCTGGCACAGGCTGCCCAGAGAGGTTATGGGTGTCCCGTCCCCTGAAGGTGTTCAAGGCCAGGTTGGATGGGGTCCTGGGCAGCCTGGTTTAGTATTAAATGTGGAGGTTGGTGGCCCTGACTGTGGCAGGGGGGTTGGAGCTTGATGATTTTTGAGGTCCCTTCCAACCCAAGCTATTTTCTGATCCTCTCATCCAGACAGTCATTTTCCAACCTGAATCCTATCCACGCGTTAAAGTTGCAGTCTGTTAAAACATGGACTCAAAAAGTTGTTTCACAAAAATGAGGTGCCACAGCAGGGAGGTTGGAAAGGCTTTCCCACCACCATCCAAGCACCTGCCTACTCTTCTCCCCAGGCACTGCATTTTATTCCATAAATAATTACTTTCCTTAAATTAGTATTAGTATCCAGTATAAATTTGGTTTGCAGTCTCAACAGTTTTCACAACCACCTTTTCTGCTTCCTGACTAAAAGTCTTAGAAGTGTCAAAACCACATGAGAAAAGCCTTATGACATGAGGCAGACAACTTATATGTATTTTATCTGCCTCGCCAATGAATATTTTATTCTAGATAGTAGGCTTTCCCTTCTGTGATCACTTCAGAACGCGAGAAATATCCAGTAATTAATCTGTTAGATGAAGTACACGTGTACTTAAAAAATCATTTTTGTAGTTGCTTATGTAGAAGACGAAAATTCTGAGCTTTGGCTTTCTGCCTTCATCAGTGTAAGCAATAACATTTCAAAGAAAAATCTACTCTACAGCTCAATACTTGGCTAAAATTAAAACTGTCCCAGAGAGGAGACGATGCAGAAGATACAACTTATGTAAAATGAAGTAAAATGTCATCTAAGTAGAAGGACATTTTATGTTGCACTTCAGTTTGAGATCATTTAGCAGACACACGAGATCTTTTTTTTTTTTTTCAGCTAGTTGCACTATTAACTAGGCAAATAAAAGCTTTCTTAAAGATGATCTTTACTCTCTTCCCCTTTAAAGCAGATCTCCACTAGAAAATTAGATCTCAGAGTGAGTATAAAACATTTAGATATCATTACACCAGAGGCTACAGACAGAGAATTTGAAAGTTAAAGAACAGCCAAAGAACTGAGACAAAGGCCTGCTCTGTATCAAGAAATTAAAGTGAAGGTTAAGCTGGTTTTTTTTCCCAATCTGGTAATAAGGTTGCAGGTCAATAAGTATTATATATTTTCTGAAAAGCAGCTCCAAGGAATTAAAACATTTGCAGTCTAAAGCATTTGGAAGGGGATCGCTTGCTCAGATGTAGATATCAAAACAGGGAATAGGTAAGGCTGAGTTTGCTGTCCAGATCTTGCTTAAAAGCAGTCAATTTGACAAATCAGACACTTCTGAGGTGCAATTTCTATCAAACAGCAGAACAAAGTGACTGTTCCCACTTACCTAGCTATATAAGAATCTTCAGATGGAGATAGCTTATTACCCATCTGTCTGGATGCACTCACAAGGCCAGTGGCCATTCTATTCAGCATAGTGTCACCATTATTTTTACTATTATTCTTTGAGACAGTGGTAATTAAAAATTAAAAATCGTAGATTCAGAATTATTTTCCTGTGAGTTATCTAACAGTAAGTTGGTGTATGCTTCTATGTAAGTATCTTTGTCAGACCTTCAACAAAGAACCAGTGTAAGGTATACAGTCTCTCCAGATTTTACAGATTCTTTTTTGACAGTAGGGAAATAAATGGTGTCCTGTGCTTTTCCCAGATTTTTAACCTGATTACAGCTCCTCTGGTCTCTGTTTAAGCTACAGACCTCACTGTTGTAATTGCAACTTTCCGGAGTCTGAGAGAACTCACAATTCTACTTTGTAAATATGCCAGTAGAATTTCTTTTTCATGACACATTTGTGAGGAACACTGAAAAGCAGATATAAATAGATCTAGAATGTCTTATCACTGCCTTTTCTGTTATTATTAAATTAATTTCTTCCTCGTGATTTATCCTTCCAGGTAGATAAGTTGAAATTTTATCAGCTTCGATACTGTATTCATAAAATGTGGTTCAGTCCTTCTCATTTGCTGCACTTTTCACTCAGTATATATTAAGCTTTTTCTTTACATTTAGATGATTTCACCTGCTTTTAATTCCTAAATTCATATGAAGAATCTTCTATCTTTATGTCTTTCTAAAGACATCATTATTTCCACCTTACTTTTCCTCCATCCCCCATTATCAAGAATATCAAGAGGAGGTTTCCTTCAATTGCTACTTTGGAACCTTCTCTTGAACATACTTTCCATCTTCAGAAACTACAAACCGTTACAAATTGAGTATTTTTCTTTCCTTTGGGACTTGCAAGAAAGTCAACAAATGGACAAAATACCATCAAATAGTAGTAGCAGTAGTACTTCCCTTCTAGATATTTGTTATCTAGAAATATAAGGAGTGTCCTGGAGTGCGAGTATTACCAATTAAAACAACATGCAGTCTTTTGTTCAGGACGGATCTACATGCTTTGTAAATATTTCTGATTTCTGCTGTGCTCTAGAATTAAGGAGAAATAAGAACCAGCAGAATAATATTAACCTTGCTTTGTGTAACCTTCTGAACAAAAGAAGCAGAGATACTGTATATTCATACAATCAAGAATTCTACTGATCTCCACTGATGAAAAGAAAAAAGGTATGGTTATTTTCTTAATTTCTTATCTTTTTCCTTCTCTTTATATTGATTAGAAATTCTATCTTGCGTCTGAGAAATCTTCAAGTAATAAAAGATCCACTAAAAATGCCGACAAGCTCCACAAGTTGGCTTCTTTAGTTCTCTGTGCTTTTTTCTCTTGGCTGTAAGCACAATACGCTTGACTACCTATGGACACAGTATTTACCACAGTATGGGGAAAACAGCACATTCCTTATGTGCGTTTGATAATCTTATTGTTCTTTGCTGCTCTAGCTGTTAGTTCATAAGAAGCATGCACAGTAATAAATACTACTGAATGTATGAATCACAGCACATTATTACTTCTCTGAATTTCAAAATCTATTCCACGAAAATCTGGTAAACACACAGTACCTACATTATTCCCTCTCTTCCGAGATGCAGGAGATGCAAAGACTGTGTTATGTGTTTCTCTGTGTTTAGAATGAAGATGCTGGTACATTTTACAAACTAGAATTTACCTTCAAAATATAAGCAATTTGCCTCTCTTTCCTTTATGACATATAAACACCTTCAAGGTATTTATCTGCTGATTGTCATCTGCACCTCTCTTATCAATGATCTTATTTTTAAAGGTAATACTAATATGTACATCTGACTTGTGCTGAGATGAGTATCAATATTTATTGACCTCAGGGTAAATATTTACTAAAGCAACCTGCAGTCAATAACTTCCTTGTGCAACAGTAGCTCCTGATGTTCACAGAAGTATGAAGACAATGCTGGGCACATAGACTGAAACCTCTCTAACTTACATTGCGATAGACTATAAGCCTACACAAAAAGTAGGTTTGTTCTGTCACAAGTTCTGTGCACAACAGTACAATACTTAGTTCTTCTTTAACAGAAAAGAAACCTCAGTCAACATAAAAGGGTTATGAAAAAGGCAGAGAGACTTCATGAACAGCTGCTTTGTTCCCATTTTCTCAAGAGAAAATTTTAGTGAATATAGAGGAATGAATACTGTCTCACTGGAGAAAACAGCTCCCACCTCCACTCAAGCTATGCAGAGCCACACTTCAAACATAAATTTAAACATACAAATCAGAATCTCACAAGATTTACTCCGTTTTTTTCTGCTTCCCAATTACTCCGATACTTAAAAAAAAATCTGTAAAACTGAAGCTGTAAAGCTGAAATTTTTCAATATAATATCAGAAATAACAAATTTCCCGTGTATTGATTTTTTTTGTGTAACAAAATATTGCATGACAACCACTTTGCCATATCATGCCTGATGCCATCATGAACTATAGCCTGAAAGAGGAAAGATGGTGAAGAATTTTGAAGAAAAGAAATTTTTAAATGGTGCATTCTACAAATTTAGGGATTTACATTTAAGGGAAAAAGCCAAGCAAGCAACAAAAACAGCAAAGCCTAACCTTTTTCCAGCCTCTGATTTCGATAAACACTTCTATGGAGCTCAGTAGGATCAACTGGGGGGTGCTAATTTGCCTGTGCAAACAGATGTTCTTGATCTCCATTTTAATGAACTTGGACATGGCAAATAGTAACTTACTGACTCACTGATGGAATGTTTACAACCAGTAGTGTGAGCCAGAAAATGTACAACAATGTTTAGATAAATTATCTCCTCCTCAGCTAAAACAGCTTCTCTGAATTGCTTCCACTGCCACCAGAAGTATCTCTGCCTACTACAAACCCTTCAGCTGTCACAATGAAGCCTCTTCAGATTGTTCACATTGGGCCTGATTATCACTTTGTCCTGCTTTGCTTTACTGCAGCTTTTCAAACTTCAGTTTGGCACCTCTGGTTTTACACCAGGATGAGCAAGGCTCCTCTCTGTGGTTTGTATCCATCACTAAAGCTCAGTGCTCCTATAGTTTTATTCTTTCAGTCTCTCTAGTCTCCAGACTAAAAGAACAAAATACATTATCTTAATCAGCAAAAAGTTTCCTCTTCTTACATCTTGTCATTTATTGTGCTTCTCATTTATATTCAAACCTTCTCATTTATATCCTGATGTACAACTGACTTTTCCTCTGCATTTTAAAGTAAATATATCTGCCCACTTCTTTATATTCACCATCTTTGAATTAGTAGACAAGTCACTGTTTTGCTTTGCTTCCAGAAAAATTATCTTTAGAGCCTACTACAGTGTCTCCAAACACCTTTACCTCTCCTGCATCCACCTTCTTGGTACCCTACCACTTCCAGTGCAGCACACAATGTAAAATACTTCTTCCCTTTCATTTGGGGAAAGGACATTTTCTTTCTCCATCAATCCAAAGCCAAGTGGCTTTTAAACACAGCTGGACAAATATAAGAGTTCACGGTGCCATTTGTCAGGATGTGGTTTGACATTCTCAAGTTAATTAAAATAGAGAGTAT